>NC_137634.1:12713970-15113970 GCF_963383615.2 Lipophrys pholis
TGCTGGGCCTTTATTTAAGTCAGAGAAAGAACGCCCCCACCCCCACCCGAAAAAAAAAAAAAAACGTCCAAAAATATAATTCAATCCATATATATTCCGATACATTTGAAGTAAAAAAGTTTCTCTTTACCTGATCGACTTCTTCATGAGCTGGAGTCAGCTGATCCTGAGTGAATGGCAGACCGTCTAACACAGCCAGACAATCACCTGCTACATATTTAGTCCAATTAAGACTCGCAAGAGCCACAGTCTTGCGAAATCATGCATCCTAATTATCTCGTAATCCAAACCGAAACCTCGTTATGTGAGTGAGTTTTAATCTGAAGAGCTTAAAAGTCTCAATAGAAGCGCACATTCGCTCATATTTCCGCTGCGTCTTAAACGCGCGACCCCTCGCTAGCGCAATGTGTAACGTGTACAAAACAACAAAGGATGAGCAATTATAAAAGTGAATAAAAATAAAAAAAATCCAAAAACTTAATTTACATACTAATGTAAAACCCGATGTTGCACCTGAGCGCAAGGTGATTTTTGTTGATTTTTCACGGCTCTTTTTTTTTTTTTTTCTCCTTATTTTCCTCTGAACGCACAAACAAACTAACGTCTTATACGCGCGCGTAGTTTTGCGCTCAGAAGTGTTTTCCCTTTGAAGCGCGCGCGGCGGACTTTGTGACCTCGATGAAAAAAGGCGCTGTTCGCTCTTCATGAGCGTTTACTCAGTATCTGCTCTGTGATGATAAAGTGGACAGATTCAGTCATCCCGCCAGTAAACCGGAGTGGTTGTGAAACGGATGTGCCTCGACTCCTCTTCCCCCTCAGTAACTTACAATATTTTAACATCAGATTGAAAAAAAAAAATTCGACTGGATCGTTCAAGACGGCACAGCTATCGCTTATTGCTTTTTCAGGCTATTTTCTGACACTTTGAACAAAGAAATCGTCTCCGTGCTTCTGCGCCCTTTAAATGTCGACGTACGCAACTGGTGTGATTCAACAATATCGTCCCAAAATATTGGAAAAAGTAGACGCGTAAGGTTTGGATTCAGTGAGTCATGTTAAATTAAAAGCTTCACTTTTTGAATAATCCAGATGAAGACCCTTTGTGACCTCCACCATGATGAAGTCTCCACCCCACCCTCCCCCGTCCCGCTGTAATTCCAGGCGTATGTGGAGTGTCATCTTCATAGCTAAAGTGGTCATTTTGTAGAACTTTTCTTTTCACCCTCTTGAAGTTGAGTATTGTTGAGAACGAAGAGGTCAGTTCAGTGTTTCTTGGCAGATTGGGCGCAACTTCAAGTGTAATTGTGAAAACCACAAAGCGTCGGTGTCTCGTTTTGATCAGAGCAGGTCACAAATGAGCATTTTTTTTACATTTTGACTCAGTTTTTCCCTCATTTTGCAGCTGCTTGGAGGACTTTTGGTATTGATATTATAGGACAAATTGTCAAAAACTTTAGTTTTATTTGAAAAAAACAAACAAACAAACAATTTCTTTCTTTGCTGAGGTGTAAAAAGTGCTTACATACTTTGACAAAACCCAAATGGCAGTCTTCTCCGGAGTACTATCGAGGATAATTAAAGTGGTATTTCCACATCTTGCATTCCCCACACTTTTCTTTACACCCTCTTCGAGTTGATTATTATCATCAACAACAACAACAAAAAAATAAAAATAAAAAAATGGGTTTACCAAATACTCTCACAAAAGTATGACAGCAATGGAAAGCTGCAACAAGAATTACTGCCTCTAGAAAGTCTGAAGTCTTTTTCTTGTTTGTTTGTTTTTTTTAACCTGTAAAAACAAAACTCAAGTTTCTCTTTCAAGGGGATCTTGGCTCAAGATCAGAGGTCACTTTTGTATTCTGTTCCTTCTTTTCTATTCCTCCATTTGCTTGAAGGTCTAATTGAATATATGTTTACATTAGTATTGTAATCTCCATCAATATTAATTTTCCCTTTGGCCCTCCAGGAGCTTATGTAATGCAGAGATATGGGCGTGTCAAGAACAGGAGCCGTTCGACAGATCCCAAAAGGTCAGCCCGGGCGATTATGTCATCATAACTGATGGAACGATGACCACAACTACCAAAAATAAGGCTCGTCTTGGACAAAGAGTGTAGAAAAAGTCATTCATCTGAACGAAAAGCTTTTTTTTGTTTTCCCTTTCTTTCTCCCAATCAAGCCTTCAGATTAAGTCCTGTCATACCCTAATCCAGTCCTCTGAAAATCACATTGATGTATTACAACAATAGAGCACAGCTTTTTCTCTCCATGCTGTCATTTATTTAGACGGGGGAAAAAAAAATAATAAAAAATCTTTGATTTGGAAGTGGATAAAATAACATAACAAACAACCTGTAATCAAGCAAGGTTGGACAACGGGGGGGAAAAATAAAAATAAAAAGGAGTATTTGCGGTCACAAAGCCTCTGTGATATATATTTTATTTTGACTGATTATGGAGGCCTGCGAGCAGAAGTATTCCATCTTTGCTCCCGCTGCACAATAAGTGAGACGTTTTACTTTATCATTTCCTTTCCACTGGATAAGATCTTCTGAAGCTGGCAGAGGGGGGGGTTGTTTATGAATGCGACCAAATCCCACCATCACAGATTTACTGACAATAATGCTCAAATATTGTTGTTTGGTGTCTGCTGTGGAGGCTACAGTGGCATCAAATTAAATATTGATGCGCTTGCTTTTCTTTGATAATCTGTGTCAAATGAGAAACTGTGGAGAAAAGTCTTTTTGTTGCTGCGGAGATTCGCGGGATTTGCAGACGCGCAGAGTACGTGGCACCTGCAATTAGGTGACCCGTTTTAAAATCTCTAAACCCTGAAAGGATTTAGTCAGATTTTATTTATCTATTTTTTAAATTTTTTTTATTTTTTTAATCTTCACAATTCAGAGATGTTAAAATTTTGAAGGAACGGGGAGACAAAAAACAAACAAACCCAAACACCTCGAATCTGAGAACAAACAGTCAATCTCTCACTGTAGATTTAAAACCATCACACTGAGACTAAATCAGCTTTCCAAAACATATTATTCCTTGTCAGCGTGTGCAAATGCGCGCATGTGTGCGTGAACGTGTCCGGCCCTGCAGTGAGTAAATGCCCTTGACAGGAAAGGCTGTTTAGGAATGCTGAACAGCTTTGCTTGTTACCCACTATTCCTCTCCCATGCAATCATTTTGTGATTGCCAACACCGCAACACAAATCGCACCTTGTACAGTATAGTGGGCACAATGTGTACACAAGCCGGGAAGGATAAGACCTCGCTACTCTGACAGAGCTTCATTGTGTTGATTTATATACATATGTTCTTTCTGTGAGACCGATTCATCCATTTTCACACCAAAAAACTAAAAAAATAATCTCAAAACGGTGAGGATTTATCAATGAGACTTATAACCACATGTCTGTCTGGTATACATACTTTATCCAGCCAGTCACCCCTGATCTCTGGCCTTTATATTTTACTTAATTTGTATAGCCGTTCTTACCACTCGGCTCCATTCCGCCCTCGGGGGAAGTAAAATGGGAGATTTTCAAGGCAAAGCTGTGTCAATCAACCTCATTGCATCGACTTTGCTGGCAGCCTCACTAAGCTAAATTGACATTACTCACACTGGAAGCGAATGTCGATGGAAACAGACATTAGCCTTGTTTTTTTTGTTTTAGTTTTTTTTGGTTTTTTAGCTGTGATGATGTTAAAGGAGTCCCGATGAAAAGCTTTGAAACGCTGTCAAAAGATTGAGAGTGAAAAAGCAGCTCGTGCCATCAATAATTCAATGGCGCGTTGAGTTTGGGTCTTCACCTATAGAGCAGGGGTGTCAAACCCAATTTGTTTGAGGGGCCACATGCAAGCAAATGTGACCCGAATTAGGCCTCACCAGTAAAATGATGGCATGTCAGTCTTTAAACGGGGACGTATCCAAATGTCATCCTGGCTACACTCTGGCAGTCTTTACTTTTTGAACAAAAAATTGACAAAACAGAACATTTATATATATATATATATATATATATATATATATATATATATATATATATATATATATATATATATATATATATATATATATATATATATATATATATGGCTTCGACAATTATGTTACTGTCTCGCATTTAAAATAAATAAAGGTAACTCACTCTGTCTGATGTTAAATTCTGACTTTACTAGATATCCCAAATACAAGTAACTTGTGGTGAAATCTTCCTAACTGGGTTTCCCACCGTTCTAATCAGAACCAATAGACAAAACACTGAGAGCCAGAGCTGAACAGTGGTACTGCGATAAAATGCTTGTTATGACAGTATGGTCAAACTGTGAGGGTCAGTCTGTGAAAATATCAAAAGTGTCAGAACTCGTACAGCCTGAGAAACCACCAACAGTCAGAGAGGACTAATCGTATCTTCCAGATTGCACTTGGCGTTAAATGCATTAAAAGCATACATCTTCAGAATTTCATTTTATATCTTTGCACTCAAACGCAATTTACAGTTTATTCTGCTTTATATTCACTGATCTTGAATGATTGAGACGAAACAGGGCCCCTGGACTATTAGTAAATCAAAATAGAATATAAATAATTTGACTTTAGAAGAAGTCACCTATGCTGGTCATTAAAATTGGTCTTTCTATCATGAAATAGATAAATAAATAAATGAATAAATAAATAAAAATGTGTCGATACTGTAGTCGGGGGGGGGGGGGGGGGGTGAAGTGTGTGTACCATTTCAGCACAAGCTCTTTTACAAGTGCTTGTATACATCAGTATGCGGGGTTAATGACAGGTTGGGCGCATGGGGAGAGCAATGAAATGGCAAATAGACAAACAGCTCAGGCTAGGATCCATACTCGAAGTCTTGACAGCAACACGGGGATCGGTCAGCAGGTTGCATGGCATAATCCAACAGACCAAGGAAAATCAATGGGAGCCCCCTCCAGTGAGTTACCAGAAGAGTTAACAGCACAAACTGTACATTAAAAATGAAGCGAGGAACACAATGATGGCGCCATATCACTGATTAGAAATCTACTAAGCTCCATCTGGCATTTATTTTTATTTTTTTCTATTCCCTTAAATAGGCTTAAGTGGCATTATAAATGTATTAAAAGCTCTAACTTGATGCAGCTTGTTATCTTTGCTTTCTGAATATATGTGCATTACATGTGTGAGGCGGATTCTCCGAGGAGCAATATAAAAAAGGTTCATTTTCTTTTTTTCCCCCCCTCCCTAAAATCATGTTGAATGCAGAGCAAGTGTATCACCCTCCGGAGCTAACAAGACCCTTCAGCCCTTGACTCGCGGCTCTATAGAGGAAAATGTCTACAGCTCAGCAGCGGTCAGAAGCGGCGGCCGTTTTCCCAGCACAGCTGACAATGTCACAGCTGTCTGCGCCTGCTGCAGAGGGCAGTCCACTGCACTGCAGCGGCGCCATAAATGTCACTCTATCTTTGATGGGCCCTCCTGTGGATCGATGCCAATATGTAGCATACCTCCCTCCAGCCACCTCACCCCCCTATCCATCCATCCATCCATTCATTCACCCATCTATCCATTCTACCCTTCCTATTCTCTCCCTCCTCTTCTTTCATCTCTGTCCATTTACTGCTCCTCTTTCTCCCCGGCCGAACCTCAGATGTCCATCATTGATTGTCATGCACACGGGCCTGCCGTGTTTATAACGTGGCCCTTACAGGTTTCGGTCAAGTTCAGCCAATAAAACCAATCACCGGCAGTTCCCGCAGGAAGCTTGGTGCATTTGTATGAGTGGGTTTAGATATAAACAGTACACCAACTACTTCGTTAGAAACAGCAGTGATTGAAACAAAGGGATATACAGGATTTCATATGATTGGGTTTATTGCTTTAAGGCCCCCTGTGGGAGTGAGTGGTCGTAGTCAGGCTGGTTTCCACTTTTTTAAGAAAATCCTGTTTTGAGAGAATTCCTGAGATGATAGGGGGAAAAAAAAAAAAAACATCTCGCCATTGTCAACCCATCCCATCCGTAGTTAACTCTAGCTACACACACTCGGAGCAGTGGGCTGCCATAGTGCAACCTCTTGATGAAGAAATCTCCTCGGTTTACAGAGAAACATCCTCTTTTCTATGTGGAAATGTTTGATTTTTCCTGATTAGTTTGAGCAAATAAAAAGGCAAAAATCACAATTTCAAGTGACGCACACTCCAGCCACTTCATCAGCCTAATCAGCTTTTCATATGGCTGAAACACATTGCTTTAAGACAAGGCTACAGTAATCTGCCGGAATTTGAGTCGAGCACTAGCGTCGAGGAGCGCCGCGGTGTACTTGACTTTGATAAAGGCGTGTTTGCTGACTCGAGCATGGCTGGTTTGAGCCTAATGGAACTGCTGATTTGGGAGAAATTCCACAAAAAATGTCTTCTCTGGTTGAAACTTTTGAGTTTAGGGAACATAAAGGCAACAATCGCTAAAACTGTATGCAGAAGGTCATCTCTGAATGGACAACACGTTGGACCTCGAAGCGAATGGGCGACCACTGTTAAAGTACACACACGATAGGCAACTTTGGATTACACAAACTGAACATTGGCAGATGAACGATTGAGAAATACCTTGATTTAACGCATTAACATAAAGGTTTTTTTTGAAATAAACAAAAACAAAGCACCCATGTGTCCATTCTCGATCGTATCAGACGTTACGATGGCGTTGGGGATATTTTCTCGGCTCACTCGGCTAACCTCTTAGTACCAGTTGAGTATCAATTAAATGTCACGGCCTTCCTCGGCACTGTTGTTGACGATGTCCGTCCCTTTATGACCACGGTGTATCCGTTTTCTGATGACAGCAGGACACTGCGCCAATACACAAAGCTCATATAATCTCAGCCTGTCCTCTTTAACATCACAAAGAGCTAATTGTTTTCAATTGGCCTCCGCAGACTCCAGATCGCCGTTCAGTCATTGCGGACGTTTATTTCCAGCGGCGAAAGACGGGGGGGCATTCTGTTCATGGTCGGTATGGCGCAAACTCTCCCGGGATTGTTTTCAAACACCTTTGTGAGTTTGTGTCGTTCTAAAGAAACGCTAGAATGAATGTGAGGGAATGAATGAATGAATGTGACCGGTTATGTAAAGCAGGTTGAGACTAATCTAGTGGCGAAATGTGGTTAATGAGTTCAGTCTGCTGCCATCCAGGGTAAAGAGAGTTGACAGAGTGGATGGCCATGCGTTAAGAGTAAAAGAACAAAAGAAGAAAAAAAAAGTGTTTGAAAGTGGATTATTTCTGTAATATGATGTTTCTACAGGATTTGTTGAGTGTGCTGGATTTAACACCATCCACTGTTTCAACCCTGTGTTTCCCACCAGTGATTTACAGCTGTGAAAATCATGAACAACCATGGTGCTTAGACAGGATGACCCCCACAACATGACTTCCATCCAAAGCAGAGAAAGGCACAAGAACAGAAGAAAAAATAAAAAAAAGGGGGGGGGGGGGTAAAATAAGAAGGCTGAAGCGTACAAGGGTAGATCAACCACGGGCAAGGCATGCCCTCAAATGCGAAGCAAGCAGTCAGACGCGAGAAAGCTTGATGAAAAGATAAATTGTGCAAATGGTTGCAAAATGTAGTATAGCTGGATTTCTTTTTAAAAAAAATCAGCCGTATGACTAATGTCTGATGAGATGTTCCGACTTGGGAAACAACATTGCGAAAGTATAACATATAGAAATCCATTGAAATGAACACAAGATTGGATTTATGGTATGTTCATCTAGCGATCTTTTATTTCTCCCTTCAGAAAAACAAAGGTCGTGCACTCACAGTGCTTAATGGCAGTGTGTTTTTTGATTTGAAAAAAAACAACAAAAAAACAGGAGGGTAGTACTTTTGATGACTTGGTGGGCTGACAGGATGGCAAAAGAGCAATGACAAGAGTGTATAAAAATATAACTTTAATGACTTAGATGAAGTAAATGAAAGGGTCTGTTTTTTTTTTTGATTCGATTTGTAAATCATTATTCTATTTTCCTGCTAAATGTGTATAATCACTTATTAACGTCGGTTCGAATCAGGTCTTTGTGATGGGATGCTCTGCAACATCCTGCCTGACTGTTAATTATCTCTTCCTCTTTCATTATGTCTGACTCCTACCCTCCCTGAGCCATTAAGGTCTTGAACTCTCTTTGAGTGCAATGAAAAGCCCCACACTGAACAGGAAGCCGATTAATTGATTCATCTGACTCGGGGGGTGATCAGGTGGTCACCATTGTAACAGCACAATCTGCACTGAGTTTTCATCTCACTCAGGAGAGACGCGAGTTCTGCTTTGCGCGGTTGTCTCGAATAGTCTGAACTGTAAATGCTCTTAATCGAAACGCAAAAAAGGTGAATGCGATCAAATTTGCTCCTTTATCATTCAAAGAATATCAAATTTGGAGGGAGTTATTTTGCTACTGGACTCTTTGATAAGGGTTCACTGAGCACCTATTAAACGATTTCTTGGGCAGTAATAAATATGTTTCGGAGGGGGGGGGGTCATTGACCACGGCCACTGTAAACTCTAAAGAAACCAAACTATTCCACACGAGCAAGCAAAGGCAGCAGTAGAAATCGAGGAAAAAAAAAACAACCTCTCTTTTACCTATAAAAAAACCCCTCTGCAGAACCAGGCCCAGAGGTGATTTGCAATCTACTCTTCCAGTTGGGTTCAGAGAATAGAGAGAGTGGAAATGATAGGACAGAGAAAAAGTGCAACAAGGACGCACATTGTCATCAGAAGACACGCTAAACGCAGTCACTGCAGATGTGATGGGTGGCGGCAGATCAGATCCAGATCCCGCAGGAAGTCAGCGAGGAGACGTGCGTGTTGGGATAATTGGTGATCCCATTGTCTGTAATTACCCACAGGTGTGAGTGCGTGTTCTTCTCAGTCTCTCCGTCGGCCTTCTCTCGGTAGGGCGTCGGATCCCGCGGTTGGCAGTTTGATCTCGTTCATGTGTCGACGCGTCCTTGGAAAAGATCCTGAACCCCCCCCCCCCACCCAAGTTGGTCCGTATGGCGTACGAGAAGCGTGCATGACAGCCACCGCCATTCACGTGTGAATGTCACTAAACACATCAAGTGCACAGAGGCTGCCAGAGCGATAAAACGTGCAATATTCCTAAGGTCAATTTACCAGTCATGTATTGACCCTGTCATGTGCAGGTGTAAGGTCACAGATCTACAGAGCCTTTTTTTTTAAAAAAAACAAACAACGTATATGTTCCCCTAATTTGGATAAATGGGGACAATTTTCAGTTTTATTGCTATATATCACACAAGGGTCCAGGCAGCAACATAATCGCAACTTATGAATTTACCGTGTCCACCATATCCTGTCTAGTGAAGTTGCCCTCAGGAAGGCATTCCAGGTTGCCCCCCTAAAGGCCAGCCTACATTTGAAGTACGTATTATTCTTTCAGCCATTCCAGTGCTCAACAGTGACGAGACAGGAAATTGTCCCGCTTTGAGCCTTTTTCAATGCTGAATTATTTACCATTATCTGTTCAATGACATGCACTTTTTGTACTACTATCTGCGTACTGTATGAATGGATCATGGCTTGAGGTAGGAGTTATGTGTAGTTGTGGTGGACTGTGCAAAGTTGCTTTTCCTTTTGGGAATAAATCAAACAAATATAGCTTTTTTTTTTTTTCTTTTTTTTTTTCTTCTCATTCTGGCTTTAAATCTATTTGATGTCGACTTAGATGTCAATCTCATACAATGGATTCACCCTGATCTTTGTTTTCTGTGCTTACATATGCCCCTCCATCCTACTTGTGACATGAAAGTGTTTCACTTGAAGAAGACTATGACTGAGGGGTTTTTTTTGTCAGATTTTGATTAAGAACCCCGCTGCTCTCAGTTCAGCCCGCATCCTTCCAATACCATCGCATCGTTTCCTCCGTCCTGATGGATTCCCGTTTCACTGGAAGGCATTCATGCCAGAGGTCACAGACGAGTGGTAAGAAAAAGAAATCACTATTCAGTCCCATCTATGTAGTCTCACTTAGTTTCCGTCATTGTTCATGATGCGTCAGTCTGAGGCTGAGCGGTCAGTGGAAGGATCCAGTCCAGCGCCGGGATGTGACTGCATTTACTTTCAACAGACGAAAGATGAAAGGCATGGCTTGGTTTGGTGAAAGCAGTTGCTCTTTGGGTCATTCTAGAAAAGAAGAAAAAAAAATAGAAAATAAATTCACATTCTGTGTGCAAAGCCCCGGTATTGGAAGTGATGGAGCAGAATCCAACGCTCTCCGAAAATGGTTCAGTTATTTGCTATTAAATTGTGTGGATTAGGATGTAACCGAGGGTTGGCGCGTGCGATAAGGAGTGCGGCCGCTTCAGTTAAATCAATACCCTTCCGAAAACAGCCTTAATCTTACACTTTCTTTGAGTATTCCCATCGACCGCGACACTTTCCTTAAATTTGTGTCGTCTCACTTTGTTAGTCACCCTCCTTTAGAATTTTTTATGGTCTTCCTTTCTTCAACTTCAAGTCCTCCAGTAGTGGCGCTAACCTGGTGACAAATATTGACATGTCCCTTCTTGAGTGGATTTAAGTTGAATCGTTTCATTATCTCATCCTTCCCCATATACACACACACGTTCATCTTCTATACCACTTTATACTATTTAGCATTGGCATTTGGGTGAAGGCTGGGTACAACCCCGGACAGCTTGCGAGAGACAGAAAACCAAAGGGCTGTTTTATGGGAAGAACCCACTCACAAAAAAAAAGAAACTTTTAATCTTCATGAGTGAAAGCAACTCAAAAAAAAAAAAAAACTCTAAATATCTTATTCCTTTTGTCCTTTCACTTCACAGTTGAGGTTTGAAATGAATAGCTTTTCTCATTATAACTAAATTCAAGAGTATCGCTGAAGTACCAATGTGTGTTTGGTAGTGAAGTGCCAGTGGAGGCACGTTTGCTTCTGCTGCAAGTGAGAAGAGAAATATCGGGAAGATGCATTTTGAGTAATAGATCCTTGAGCTTAAGCACATATGAAATGCAACAGCGTGTATGTGTAGAGCGGCAATTTATAATACAGACAGGACCTTGGAGAGTCCGTATTCATCTTGGCAAAGTAAAAAAAAAAATGGGGAAAGAATCATGTAATTGTGGCATTAATGTGAGATTAGCAGTGAGAATCAACAATAAATGGAAATCTAAACTGTTTTATTCAGGAATAAGGACATTATTTTTATTTATTTATTTTTTTTAGCTTGAGATAATTTGTATTGTCCCTTTTTAATATGCAAGCTTTCCGCTGCACTACTTTAATACTTTCAGCATACAAAACGTACTAGATCTGTCTGGTTAGATAACTGAACCGCAGAAAATTTACACGCACGCTTTATTTTTTATTTTTTTGTTTTTGTATCATTTCATTGTTTCTTCGTGTACTTTAAAATTGTATAAGTCGCAGTTTAATCTACTAACTTATACAGATTGGTACGCTGAGCCGTAAAACATTTGGACACATTAAAAATTGAAGCTGTTTTCAACTTTGAAATTCATTTGAGATGATTAAATATTTTATCAAATTAAAACGGCCACATTGCTGAGAGAGAGAGAGAGAGAGAGAGAGAGAGATGTATTCGCCAGGCTTGATTGGCTGCATCAGCAGCAGGCCCAGTGCACCAAAGGAACTTCCAAAGTAGTTTAGGGACACAGACACTCGTCAACAACTCAGTCTGAATAATCTGTGCCCAGTTGGCCAAAACATTCTGCATATATCTTACGGAAACAGACATGCACACACATACAAGGAGATTTGCCGTGGCTTTTACAGAAAGACTAACAAAGCCTTTATTCCCTCTCATGGCGTAATCAAAACATCTGATTCCCCGGTTTACCACACCGCAGACAACAACGAGAAAAGACACCGAGCTAAAACCATTTGTCTGTGCCTGTAACACCCTGGTCTCTTCGGTTTCAACGCTGAGCTTGTGGCCTGTCTCCATAGAGTTTCCATGTTCTCCCTGCTTTGTTTTTTTTTTTTCCTTCAGGTACTCTGGTTACCTCCCATAATGTACACGTTCGCTTCTTCGATTAGGTTGTTTGGCTACTTCAAATAGATTTGTGTCCGTATGCCAGTGTGTGCCCTGCCTCTCTAGAGGAGGACTTGCATTTCACCCATTGCTAAGATGGATGGATCAGGCGTGGAAGACTTGGATTTTTCCACAGATATCACACCGAAAATGCCATCTATGAGAGGAACTGATGTTTTCTTTGAGTGTTCTTCTAAAAAAGTGTCATTAAAAGCCACTCTGAGGCACACTCTCTCCACTTATCGTCACTTTTCTATCAAGGTGATTAGTACGCCACCTTTTTCTGATTTACGATGACGCCTCTTAAAGCTTTGGAAGAGAGGACTGTTGAAGTATTTATTTATTTTTTCTCTCTAATGCGGGCTCCACATGCATTTACACATATGTGTAATAATGGGGCGGCTGGCCAATAGAGGGCGCCAGAGCGCCGCCCTCCCTGGCGCCCATACTGTAATTGTTTCAAACTATATTTATACCAACAAACTAACAGTTTGGTTTGTTCTCACGCGTTTCGATGAGATGTTGAGATGAAGACAACAAGCGGTGGGTCTCTTATTATTAACTCTGTTACGTCTCTTCTAATTTTTGTTTGAAAGGAGAAATTCGGCTGAAAAGCTGCAAGTCAGGTTCAACGTTCCCCAGTACAGTTATTTTTAAATGCACACAAGTAAAAATATGTTGAGAATTTAACAGGTTTGTCAATGTTTATAAATGTTTAGATAGGCTTACATATTTATTAATGACTGAAAATCTAAGCGCTTGAAAAAAAAGTACAGTGTATTTCGCAATTTTTTATAAAAATTTTTTAGGTTTCTTTCAAAGCGCTCCAAAATGCGAATAATTATGAAGAGCCCCACCCAAGAAATCTACCGCCAGCCGCCACTGCTCCTCACCCATCGGAGATGCGAGGATTATTCACTATACACACAAGAAAAAAAAAAAAAAGTGCTGCTCACTTTTACATTCAGCCAAGTGACAGAAATGACAGATACAAGTGCGGATAGTCAATCTATTTCACTGAGACACCAGCTTATGTGACCACCGCAAGGCAAAGAAAACAAGATAAATGCCACCAAGTGAAATGAATCTTTCATGGAACGTACTGCTGTTCAAAATACAAGAGAGATATCAGTTCTAGTTTACAATTTCGAGCTTCAGCAAGTCAAGCACAGCTGCCGTACTTCCCCTGACCGTACTTCACTGTATCTTCCTCGATGTGTCTCACTCAGCCGAAGCTTCCGTTGTTTAGATTTCATGCGTTCAATCAAGCAGGGATCGTTTTGCGATTCTGCAGCAAGACAACCACCCTGAAACACAAAAGCAGAACTTATTGGATCGCGCTCATTTAAACTTTCTAGTTGGGATATCAGTCATCAAAACCTTCACCGTAGACTCGGCTGTTGTTTTACTCCTGATGCTGCGCAATGGGAATCAAAGATGGCTCTTTCAAAGTAAAGATCAGAACTTACACCAATTTCAGGATCACTGCATCCGGTATGACACGTTTTTTTTTTGAAGTTTTAGCTTTATTGTTGCCCTGTGGGTAGGAAGTCTTGTGAATGGAACGAGCCATAATGTTGATGGATACACTTCAAAAGAAGAAGCAGGCGTCCATATTGCTTTGGTTTTTTTTTTGGGGGGGGGATGTAACTTGCCACTCCCGAGTTCCACGTCCAGACAGAACTGAAAAGCAGCATTATGTTTGCTATCTAAGGTGTAGTTTTATTAAACTCATGATGGTGCGACGGCAGTTCCTCCACAACCAGACAAAGTCGGTTTGCACTTGATTTTCCTCCTTAAAGTTTTGTGCAGCGGCTCCGCACTTCTGTCACCGTCAGCAGTGGTTTATCGAGGAATGCATTGAGGAGATCTCACGAGGCTAAGCTACACTGCAGGATTATGACCAAAGGTGGGAAAACAATGCTATCTGTTGTCTCTTTTCGCGGCACACCGGCGTTATCTCTTATCTCTGAGTCATCTGATGATTCGTTGTCTCGCATATCTTTCAAAGCTTACAAAGAAAGCCGCGATGACCCCTCGACCATCCCACATATCACCGTGCGAGGGAAAGATACATCTCAGAATGCAACGCTTGAGGAACTTTCTACAAAAGAAAATAAAAACAAAATGACCCGTTTTCAAACAAATACCCGAGCAGTCGTGATGCGTCCGTGCTCACGGCCATTGTATGCTTTGTTTTGTCTCCAGGAAACGTCCAGATAACATGCAGATTTCTTGGCCGGTGCATGGCTGGGACGTAGTTGGATCCAAATTTCCAGCAGACTTTAATGATTCAGGACATCAGTTTTGTTCCGTGCCTCGAAATGGAAACTGAGGTCATTACGGTTGTCTGTAAAAAAAAAAAAAAAAAAACCTTGCCCCCGTTGTATCTGCTGTTGGCTGGCTGTCGAAGGTAGATAAGAGCAGAGGACCAATTCTGTTCCCTCAGTCACCGCTGCTGTTGTGCATTATCTCGCACAAGCACTTCTTAATGCCGATGTCTGCAATCAAGCATGTCACTCTGATGTGTGTAGAAAATGCACAAGCACAACCAGACCGACGCCGAGATCCCGCCTCCCGGTATATTAGCGGCGCTCATGTTTACTATCGATCCTCAGTCTCGTGACCTGAAGGTGCTCGTTTTAACGTACAGTAGAGTAGGAGAACTAGAGCTCGTCATTTCTCAGACATTGAGGGTCGCTCTCGTACAATTCACTCTGGAATCAAACATCAAAGTCGTTGATTAAAATCCCGATTCCCTGTGCTTTCAAAATAAAAGATTTGGGAATTAAGGGTGTATCCATCAGCATAGATGATCAGTATGGATGTAAGATGTGAGTTGGAGGTTATTGCTTTTAAATAAAAGCAGGTAAATCTCACCAACTGATGTGCCTGCAAAAATATATGATGCAGTATTTATGAAACAGCCAAGCATTTTGTTTTTGCCTTTTTGCTCATACATGCGGCATCCTTGGATTTTGAAATGTTCCATCCCCGTCAAAAACATCTCCTCTGCTTTATTTACTTCTTTCTTCTTTGTCACTGCTCCTCACTTGTAATAATGTAGTCGCATCTCGACATAGAGCCGAGCAGGATGGCCTTGTAATGGGGCTCTGTGCCGTACAGTGAGGAACCGATCGATTCAAAAGTATCAATACTTCTGCAACCAAACGTGTAGTTTGAGGATTGGTCCTCGTGTTAAATGTTCAATATTTATACTCGATGTATTGGCATTAGGTAAATATGTGTTGTTGTTGTTGTTGTTGTTTTTTCATCATTGGAAAAGTCACTGTTATTTACAGCACACTTTTTTTCACGGACGGGCAGCAGCTGTTTCTCGTGCCTGTCATGTGAACTAAAGCAGTTTGAAAGCTCCTCCCAGGTGTTTTCAGATCACTAAATCTCAGGCTGAACTCACAGTAAACTGTCATCTATGGAGGTTTATGAGTTTTTAAATCAGACACAACTTAATTCTGAAAATTGTGGATTAAGACTACATAAGAACTGCCCCCTTGTTGTCATATATTTAATTTTTACTTCTAATTGTGAAATGTGTTCACGCTAATTGTGTTAGTTTTTTTTTTGTTTTTTAATGCTAAATATTGCAGTGTTGACATACAAATACATGACGTATTATGCCACACGTCGATTTTTGTCAACAAAACCAAACTAAATGTCCAGGAGTAAAGCAGATAGAATTTGCGAAGGATTAAAGAAAAAACATCTCGATTGTTCGACTCATGTTTACTGGCTGAGTGGAGCTGGTACACATCTGCAGAGGATGAAAAGCAACAAAACATTTCAATAATGAAACGGTTCAGAAAAACCTCCCCACTTGGATTAAAATTAAAATGTAACATGAAACAACAAAAATAAAATATTTACTTATTTTCACATTTTTGATCTCAGTTAGATTCTATTTTTCATTGAATGAGCATATATATATATATATATATATATATATATATATATATATATATATATATGCTAGCATTTTAAGGAATATCAATGGGGACAGATATGACAGGAATGTAATGATCTTCATTAATAAAAATGCAGCTACCAGGTAATCACAGCGGTTACGCACAGCCAAATCCAGCTTAATCCCACATGCATGCAAAAATTAAAATCAAGTATGTTAAAAAAAAAAAAAAAAAAAAGAAGCTATGAGCTAAGAAAGCAGAATCTCCCGTTTGATGCCTCGTCTCCTGTCAAATCATTTAGGCGTCAGACATGTGAGCATGCATGGCGGACTTGTAGCACGAAGGGATCAATAAATACATTCACCCATTGACTTCGTTAAGGACTGGTGACACGTCAACTTGAAACCAATATATAGTATATGATATGTTAATAGGTGACACCTGGAATGAGTTAAATAAGCCTCGCTCCAATGCGCTCTGTGACATTGGAAGCGAAAACCTACTCAACCTTGTGACTGACTTGAACGATTAATGTTCCCTGGCAGTGGCTGCAGCGTCGGCGTTCTCATCAGTCTCACTCATGCAAACCTCTCGCGACCGAAGAGTTGATCTGAAAAACTCTTTAGCTGTTCGTCTCATTGTTTAAAATACAGTTTTCCAGAACGTCGTGTGTCCCAAGCAGGCCTGTCCTCCCAAAAAAGCCGAGACCACTGCCTTTCTATCATCCAGCTGAAAGTCCCGTTCTCTTGTCCGCGCTATTGTTAAAAGATTGCAGCATTCCCCATTTAGAATTGGCCAGCCAAAGCCCTTGGTCATGCTGTGTCATTATCATGTCAGGACTGCTCCCACTTGTACACAGCAGCCACCAACAGGGCCGTGTATTCATCCGCACCTCCAGCTGCCTTTCTTCATTATCCCCCACTGCAATGAATCACCAAAGTCAGTGGAGAAATAGCTTTTACTGGCTTTTTCTCTCATCGCCGAGACAAGGTAGCTTGATGCTTGTCAGGTCCTGCGGGACACAAAAGCGTTGTGGACATTAAAGTTGGCTGTGATGGGTGCAATTTCACGTAACATTCATATGGTGTGTGCACTGGTCGTTTTTTTTTTTGTTTTTTTTTCTTCTTGTTTATTTGTGTTGAGCGTAGGTCTACGAGAAGCACAGGAGACATGCTTAGTGAGACGACTGCACCGTCACAAACACTCGGTATGGCAAAGCTACAGAATCCATGCACTGCTTTGTGATCCGGCACGATATTGGGGTTGAGGGCTGTCTGAATACATATAGTGGAAGGTCCTTCTAATGGCAACTGCACAAGAATGTATGTGTGTGTGTGTGTGTGTGTCTGTGTGTGTGTGGGTTGGGTGGGCTGGCAGATCTGTTCCGTGTGAAGTTGGTCAGATGTGTGGGTGTGGGGAGGTCATGCTGACTGCTGATTACCCAGATGGCATGCTCGCCATAGGTGCCTGCGATTGACAAATGCCACATCCATCACATTTCTTTTCCTTCAACATGTCCCCAGCGATGCGGTACCCTTTTGCATATCTCCGTGGTTCATTTCACTGGGTTTATTGGATCATGTCCATTTGGTCGCTCTCCCTATTTAATGCATTTTCATAAAGAGAATTGATGGATTTGTGTGAATTTATGCGGCTTTAACACCTGTTTTTCCACTGCATTATTAATGGCTTGTCCATACATCTCTTTTATGTTGAGTAAGGTCACAGGGAGCTGGAAGCTATCCAAGCCAAAGGCAGGTTGTACCGGACTAAGGAGGCCTGCCACACGATGGAGAGTCCTCCCTCTCACTAACTGGCACCAGAAATATTAGTGAGTTCAACCGGTTAGTTTTTTTTTTTATTCTTGTCTAACGACGCTTTATGGTCATCTGGCCACCGACCACTAGTTTGAGGCCAAAGAGCCATCCCACTGACTTCCAATGCAATAGCAGCGCATAGTTTATCCTGTGTGGTTACTTTACTGATTACTTTAAAAGTAACTAGGTTAGATCACAGGTTACTTTTCAGTTACTCGGAGGGGGTCCCTACCAATATATCTTTATACACAGGAAAATTACAGAAATAGTGTAACAGTGTAATAGTGACGCTCAGTGACTTGGATAAGTAACTTTAATCGGATTACTGTTTTGGGAATATTAACGCATTAGATTACTCGTGGTCATATGAGAGTACACTTCAAATTATATTATGTATTATATTATACATACCCTAGGCCATCTGTTTTGTGATTTTTTTATAAGGACAAAATCACGACATGGAAGGGAAGCGGTGATCAGTGCAGGTTTTTTTTCAGATGGCCAAATGTCTTCTCCAGAGGTCACTCACTGCATACGGATTCCTCCGCCCGCTGAATAGTGAGATCAAGAGTCCTCGAGAATCCTCTTAATATCCGACCTTGTTGAAATAGTTGATGGTGCCCCGTCGGAGGGTTGATGTGTTTCCCATGCATGAGACGGTGTGAATCAACAACAAAATAAAAGTAATAGATGATGTTGAGGAGAGCTTGATCCGTGCTTAAAAAAAAAAAAAGATTTAATATGGAAACATTTTAGCATTTGCTGCAATCAGTAGCTTGAGAAAAAACTTGTTTCCTTACTACAGTTGTCTAAATGCTTTGTTAACAATCGGAGCCGCGCTGCTGCTCAAGTCGACGCAAGACAACATCAAACACGTCCCCCCCCCCCAACATGTTTGTTTGAACATCTGCTTTGCATGCTCATTCAACTGACAGCTCTGTCGTACTTTGATATTTTCTTCAGCGTAGTAAATATTACTCTTAGCAAACACGGGCATTAATTAACTGACTGTAGTATGTCAATTTAAGAGGGAATGGCAGCTCCAGTCTGGCGAATACACTCCAAGCTCACACACACACACACACACACACACACACGCTTGCCCCCACGCTCGCACACGGCGATGTGAGACTAAACTGTGACGGAGACAAGTGAGGATTTAGCCTACTTTTCTTTGCGGTACAGCTGGAAGGATGTCAGTGTATTTACATGCCGCACGTAAGCCTCCAGGGGGAGATCCCCTCTGATGTAAGAGTTCCCATAACAGGCATAGCATTACATATTAGCTACTTATCTTTGTGTTAAAGCATGTCGTGCGCAAGTGTGTGTGTGTGTGTGTGTGTGTGTGTGTGTGTGTGTGTGTGTGTGTGTGTGTGTGTGTGTGTGTGTGTGTGTGTGTGTGTGTGTGTGTGTGTGTGTGTGTGTCAGTACACTGCCGATTTGCATGAGGGATGTGACATGCCGCATTTATTTTACAATGGGCTCTACTGTCACGTTACACTGAAAAGCAGTGAACTGTGATTGTTGATGTTTAATGCTGTCTTCTGATCATGTGACGAATGTATGCTCTGGGTGGTCACATAATGTATGACACGCTGACACAAACATCCAGTGAAGGATGATTCACTTCCAGCTGCTCAGGAAGTAGCTGTGTGGAGAGGCCCCAGATGGCAGCGAGAGGTGGCATTGTGGAAATTAAGCATTTCAGGTTGTTTTTTTTTTTTTGTTTTTTTTATGTTTTTTTTAAAGAACTCTTATGATGCAAAGATAGTTATTTGCGCACGCCAACCTCCGTGTTTCTCACTCCCAAGTTCTCGCTCGGACCATCTGTGATTGTTTTATAGCAAATGAGGGCAAAGAAAACTCCTGATTCCGAAAGCAAACCCACCCTTTGATTTTGTTACAGCTGTTAAGTGCGGAGTAATGACTCGCGCTCCCGGAGTAACCGTGCGTTCAATTGAGTTTGACCTGTCGTGCCACATCTGTTTGGATTCCGTTGAAGCTGAATTCATTTTGTTTCCAAGGATACCTGTCTACTGTTCACATAAAATTATTTTTTTTTTGTTTTTTTTTGGTTTCTTTCCCACAGTCACAAGTTCTTAGACACACATTCAATTATACATTAGGTGACAAGCAAACATATGCCAGTGTTTACAGCTCAGAGCATCTAAATTAAAAGCGTGAAGGTGATAAACGACATCATTGTATTAAGGGGGGAAAAAAAAGAAAAAGAAACCTGCTTAGGCCTTGTGGTGTTATCGAGGTAAATTATTAACCAATATCAGTTTGGTAGGTAAGTCGGTAGTTCATGAGCTGTTTTTTATCTGAGGTGTACTAGTTAGCTGGTCGGTTCATGAGATTTCTTTTTTCTTTACGAAGGAGATGAAAAATCTCTCTGTCGATTCCCTTTGTGTCCTCCCAGGCAGTTGTCCCCTCTATTTTTTTTTTTTTTTTTTTTTTTTTTTTCATACTGTACATTTACACTGGTGACTTATTGAGTTCTCCCTTTGCCAGCTAATTCCCACCCTGATAAGCTGTTAGGCCAGGGGGCACCTCCACAGCACAGCCTGGTTCATAATGCTGTCACACAGCGGGGGAGCAAGAACCAAAGACGACCCAAGAAAGTCTTTTTCGACCATATTTTGTCGGCGAAAAGGCGACGTTGTTTCAAAATGCTCCCCATCTGTCGCCTCGTCCTTGTGAAATGTTTAACCAGATGAGTTTTGGATTCCCTGCTGCCTCGAAGAAAATGCCACCGACATTAGACTTGTTTTTTTTGAATTTTTTTTTATATTCACGCTTCGTCCTGATTTATTTCCCACTGTCTTGCTGTCGTAACTCAGATAGACAGTACACCTGCGGGTCCTTCCGGAAAGCTCCACGGCTCATCGTCAGCGTACATGTGATTATCGCTGAAGACTGGAGATGTGGTTTGGCTTTATCCGTGGTGTAAGGTCACCTCTGTTCTCGCCGCCGTGTGTCATTTTAGACGGTGTATCGGGGATAAGATCATTGTCATAGTTCAGTGTTTCCTCATATGCCTGTTCGTCTGTCCAAATCGTGCTTTAGTATTCAGGCAAGCGCGTTCTGCCAGCGAGTCATGACTAATATGAGCCAGGAGCCACCCGGAGTCCAGCTTTACCGCATGCAACCCATATTTGCATTTTTTTTTTTCGCCACCTGGTATGATGACTATCTCAGCACAGTGATGTCTGTTATTGGAGAGTAAGCCCTCTGATATTTCAGTGGCCTTTCCATAATCTTCCGAGTGATGCAGGGGGGGGGGGGGGGGGGGCCTTAGAAGCTTTAGGAATGACAGGACAAGGATTGTCCCGTGTCACTCTCTCCCACCTTATATGAGCCGGCATTAAAAGCCGCAGGGCGATACGTTCAGCTTCAGCGTGGACCGTTCACAAATCAATGTAAAAAAAAAATAATTCTTAGAGTGAGACTCTCAGGCGACCCAGAGTCTCCCAACATCCTACATATTTTGACAATTTGTTCGTAAATTATTATCTTGTTTGCATAAGATCCAGACTGTTTGCAGAACTTATTATCTTGTGCACGCGGGATAATAACTTCTGCGTACAAGATAACTGCGCTTGTCTGCACAAGATAGGCCTTTTGGTAATGTGCACTCACAAATTCAGTTTGTTGGACAAAAGAAAGCATGAGTCAGCACACTGTCGGCTCTGTTTGTTTGCGTTTGATTCGGCGAGTTGTGTTTTCATGGTGTTGCTGTGGCACACGTTAGAAGATGCTCTATAGTGTGGATTGTGGGCTTTTTTCCCCGAAGAAACCGGTTTCAGCAATCAAACGGCTGAAATAAACAAACGGCAAGAGTTTAGTGGAACAGCGAAACAGATCTTCAATGGCGACAACGGGGTCAGATTGTGTTGTTGTTAAAGGTCGTCTCAGGAACTAGAATAGAAGTTCAATAGTTTTTATGTGAAACACCAGTGATTGCATCTGACTGACTCATTTTTTAACAGCAGTAACTTTCAAATATATCACTCCCTTAAGTGGTGAAATTACAGTTACACTGCAAACTACCACTTTCCGTGTTGTTTGCATTGTTGACGCTCTTTTTCTTTATATTTGCTTGTTTTTATATATATATATATATATATATATATAAGCACTGCAGAGGGTGACACCAGAGCAGAATGTCATTAACCAGCATAAAGATAATAATTACAAAAATGCAAATTTTTCTGATGTATCAGTAATCAATAACAATCATATTAATGTTAAAAGTAGTGGCATTGGACTAATCCCCGCGATTGCTGCTCGTGAAAGGCATTTAGTATTTTTTTCGATTCTGTCTGTCCATTCATAAGCACTTGCAGGGTGCGACGCCGCCGCTGAACGCGATTACCCCGGCGTCCCCGCACACGTCATAAAAACAGAAAAGCAGCCCCAGTGTCTTGAGTCCCGCTTGCTTTAGTGGAGGAATGAGGAACGGCTTCACAAAGAAAGATGTGGCACCAAATGCGAGCGTTGCCCTCCATCACCGGTGGGACCTGGCTGTTGGATTGGTCGTGCCACCCAGGCTCTGCCGAGTGCTCAGTCATCCGCCATCTCCAAATAGTGCAGCGACGCCGCCTCTCTCCACAATCTGTTTTTGATGGATAAACACAATGTCATCATGTAAACACATCCCTCTCCTTCTTTGCATTTCAAAGCCTCCCAGCAATACATCTCCTCAGCCGGCTCATGTAAGAGGGGCTCTCTGCTCACCTTTGATTTGTGGCCATGTTGTTCTCGCCGGCCTGTCACCAGGAAGTGGTTGAAATGACTGATTGAACTTTGAAAGACTAATGCTCATGTCAGGCCGGCCAAATCAGGGCCACAGCAGAGAAAGCATTAAAGCTAACAGGGAACAGAGGAAAGTACGCTTTGTATCCGCCAGATTCTTATTCTGCACACAAATGTCTGGCTGCATGCCATTTTTTTTTTTTTTTTAGCACTGTGGAATAATTTCATTCTGCAAACACCGAAGAAACTGCAACAGAAAAAAAAAAAAAAGAAAATTGCAAATTTTGCTTGTACTCTTTTGCATCTTTATTTTTTTCTTTTCTGTGGTTTAGTCTCAAATTACAATACCGGTTTGGTGCCGGCCAGGGCTTAGGAAGAGAATTCTTCTCTCTCAAGCCTTCAGAATACACTTTTTTTATTTTTTTCCCCTTGTCCATTAGGTAGCAAAATCTGAATGGAGATACAGTCCTTGCAATTTGAACATTAATAAGCCAGTTTTACAAACCCAGAGTGGTTTGCCTGGTGGATATCTTTGCCCACTCTCCTTTCTAGCATCAAATACCTACTTTACCCATTTCTCTTGTCATTTATCAGGCAGCACCATAGGCCTGTTTGGCTTAATAAGTCTGTTTGTCTTGGCACTCATAGGGTTTGCTCCCTCCCTCAGCAGTCCTCTGCTGCAGAAGTGGGGAAAGAATACCTCGGGGGTCGTAGCTTTAATTAGACCCCGCTATGGCAGACCTGTGTGAGGCAGCTTTGCTGGGTTTCTGCATTTGATTGCATTTGATTGCATGTTATGAGCTCCCTTCTCCAGGTCCGGAAAGCCTCTATGAGTATAAAATCCAAACTTTGCTCATGTTATTTCGTTTAAATTGGATTTGGGTTTCATCACATTGTGGCTGTGTCACTTTTTAGGATCTGTCTCTTTGAACGATGCTCCTTTGGAGGAGTTCAGAGGCCCTGACCGAGGATTATCCATAGAATCATTAGGAGCTGCAGCAGCGGTGACCTGTATGCAGTGGATTTACACATGCCGAGGACCAGAGACACTGTCACAAACAGCTGTGTTTGGAAACCAACATCACTGAACACAGTATTTGTCCTCCTCTAACCCATGTTTACAACCATTTAATATAAAAATGTACCTTGTTTAAAGAGAACTCCTGCATTGAAGTACTAGAGGTAAATCATTATGTCCCTCTGGTTTGTCACAATGATTTGGTGTGCATTTTTTTATTTATCTTTTTTTATTTTGTCTTCCATCATTCAGAATATAGACCAAACTTCTTAGTTTTACTTTGGCTCTTTAAAAAAAAAAAAAGCTTTGGTGAATCGTCAACAGACTTTCCCCCCTCGATCATTATTTGAAATGTTTTGCCTTCTCTGTTACCTCGCCTTCGAAATGAAAGAGAAAGTGACCCTTCAAGTAAAAACCTGTCTGTAATTCCGCTGTTATTTATTCTGTAAATCTGCCTTTGGTGGGGTTTGATCAATAGTTTCCCTGTGAACTACTCATGTGTGGATGTAACACATCCAAGCCTATTTATGTTTACTAAGATCTGTATTGACTCTGGCCACGGGGTGGCTTCACTCCTTTCTTCCTTTTCTCTGACACAAAGTGGTTCTCCTCGCATTTAGACTTTCTTCTGCAAGCTTTTCTTTTACAGCTTCCTGGCTCTCTGAAGTGCGCCTCCTTTCAGACGCAACAAAACGTTCAGCTCCAGCCAGAATTTTTGGCGTCGGGCCGTACATTTGACTTATTTTGGTTTTGTCTGACCAAGAGTGGAACTATAAAAAAAAAAAACGCATAATGCCATGAAAAAACTACCCTGGACAATACTTTATTTTCAGAAGGTGCGCTAAAGATGCTGCAGAGTGAGAGCCTATAAAACTAATCAAAGAGTTCTTGCTTCAGATACAATAGACCAGCCTTTCAAATTTAATGAGGGAACTCTGAGTAAATAGCATTTATTTATTTTTTTTCCAGTGTAAAAGATAAACATTAAGCATTGGTACAGGTGTGCAGTGGTTTGCGCTCTCACCTCACTATAGGAACGGTTCAGATTCCAACTCGCTGTCCAAATTGTTGATTGGGATTTTTTTTCCAGCTACTCTGGCTTCCTGGCACAAGGAGCTCATATCCTACCATTCCCCCACTAGAGTTGGAATTGGTTCCAGGTCCTTAAGACTCTATAGTTGCAATAGACTAATAGACGGATGGATCGCTGTGGGCAGTGCAGTGTACGGCGGTTCACACTGTCGCCATCATCAAAACGGGTTTGCATATTCTGCTGTCTTCGTACATCTCTCCTCCTGCAATCTAAAGACACGGCTCGGCTCTGTGATCTGATGACAACTCTGTGTGTGTGTGTGTGTGTGTGTGTGTGTGTGTGTGTGTGTGTGTGTGTGTGTGTGTGTGTGTGTGTGTGTGTGTGTGTGTGTGTGTGTGTGTGCGTGTGCGTGTGCGTGCGTGCGTGCGTGCGTGCGTGCGTAGCTGTCAATCTCTCTGTTTAGGTACAGAGTGTGCACTGCCTTTAGCTTAGTGTTGGCTGGTATACGCGCCAGCCACCCACACCCTCAGTCTGAATGAGGCATGTATATCAAATGTATTGATAGCTTATAGCACTGTATAATCAATGAATTGCCCAATAACCACGAGCACACCACCATATTTACTTTATTCATTTCATTGACAGGCACCATGTACATACATTCAGCCATTAATTACATAATATTTCATTCTACTTTTATATATCACTGTGTTCCTCGCTGTCGAAGCCCATCTGCTCAGAGGCAATCTGCATTATTTTGCTTTACATCCAATAAACTGGATTCTGCTGATGTTTGCTCCAGTTTTAAAGCCACTTTTTGAACCAAAAAATCCAAAAGTGCATTTTTTTTTTTTACTTCCACTTCAAGTCTTTCTTTGGCCCCAATTTAAACTTTAAAGTTAAACTTTTCAGCTGAAAATTGCTGCTATTGCAACTCCCACAGCTGCTCAAACCACTGACTGTTGGATGGAGGTGTGTGATCATAACTGCTGCTCAGAGCACTGTACCACTAAAACAGCTCGATTATGAAAGAAAACCGAACATTCACTCGGTAGAAACTGCTCCGAAGGGGTATCACTTCGAGGTTAACAAGTTAATAACCATCGCTTAAATTTGTAATGATTTTGGGAGTGACATCAAACTACTTTAAACTGAAACTTCTATTAATTTTTTTATGACTTTATTTTTAATGCAGATCGATGCAGCCAAGTGACAATTTTGAAGTTGTAGCTCCAAAACAGAGGGTTATTCTGAGAGAATGCTGAGAGTGGTAGGAGTATTCAGAATATGTCCAGGGACTCAAAAGGTTTAGGCGGACCCTTGAACAAGGATATATTCACTGGTGTCTAATTTAGACAAAAGGTCACATCTATGGCATCACACTTGAGGGGGTTGGTTGCCCTTATCTATTTGTTGCCCCACTTTGTTTTAAAGGCTGATAAGGCCAGTTTATTTTTACAGCACACTTGTTCTCCAACGTTGCTTAAGAATACATACACGGGAGATGGCTCCCAATAAAGAACCGCCGGTAATAATGGTGCCGGGGACGAGCGGTAAAAACGTGGCGGATATTTACGATTCCTTTACACGCTGGGCACATGCATGTCGAGGCACCGCCGGTGTCTCACAGCAAAATACACTGCGATGCTTGGCTGAACGTTACTCAGCTGAATACAAGAGCATCTTTTTTTTGCGCTTGCAGGTCAAATAGGGCAGCTGAAATTGAAAATGGGAGCTCCACTTCGACTGATTAGCAGAGGGTAATTGTTTCTCGGTTAAGCAAGTCGAAACCTCGAGGTGGGCCGGGATTTAGCATGATCATTTTACACTTTAAACCAGCCGTTTGTCCTCTCAAATGATAGGACAGCAGATTTCCCACATATTTGCAGGTAGCAAAGGTGCACTACATTTGATCCATCTACATCAGTAACTCAATGACTGGTCACATTCAAGATGGATGTTACATTGTGTTTTTGTTTTTTTTCTGTACTTGATAAACTGAACAACTCAGTCATGAAATCTTTCCATATTTCTGCCCTTTTTAAAGTATGTAGGTTGTTCCGTTAACATATAACTGGAGATATTAAAGGAATATGCTGACAGTTGTGTCCAAACATGGTTTCGAATCCAGAATCCATCCCTCACTGATACTCAAACTATCAACAACTCAATGCACAATGATGTATATTATGTATTTAGTAAACACCTCATAGAAAATCACTCTGTCACTCTGTAGATAAAGGCCACTGGAAAGCCAAAGGTGTATAATAAGTCAAAGTTTAGCACCCAATGAAACTCAAAGCGACGTGGAGCAGAAAAGGGAAAGCGTGGCTGGACGAGCGGCAAAAGTAGCCCCTTAAAGAAAAGTCTCTCGCAGCATAAACATGGTGCACCTCACGCTGTCATGATCAGTCGTCATGGAAACGTGGGGCTCCCCGTGTGGTTCTGTATACTGGTCATGGAAACATCACCCTCCCCATTTCATGTGTTAGTAGTCATGGAAACATGAACCTGCTTTTTGTGATCACGCTCAGTCGTCAGGGAAACATGACATTCGTATATTGTTCAGGCGTCTTGGATATGTTACGCTCCACGTGTCGTCTTGGTCAGTAGCCACAAAAACATGACGCTTCGCATGTCATAATGTTCAGTAGTCATGGAGACATAGTGTTCCGTTTGTTGTCATGCTCACTCGTTATGGAAACACGACACTCGCCCAGTCGGTTCAGTATTCAGGCCAGGGAAGTAAAAGTAGGTATGAATTCAGACCAAACTCCCGACAATGTGAAATATTTATTTTCTGAAGGTTGTAAATGCCAGTCAGTCCACTGAAGGACTCTGGTTGATTTTATATTATTATAAAAGTCTAGTTGAAGAGAGTCCTTTTGCATCTAACTCACTTTTTATGAATTAAGGTCAACTGAGCAAATCTGGTATGTAAGTATGGGTCTTTACCTGTTTATGCATTTAAGTAATTACCCCTCCATCGTAGAGAAGAGGAGTGCTTTGTTATTCTAACTTAAATAATTTTTTAAGGCCCAACGATGAAAGCTTGCTAAAGTCATATATAACACAATACAATAAAGTTTGTTTATTTAATTTGACATGGAAATGCTTTTATCAAGCTTTAATTTGATTTGTTGAAATGCATTCATATTAAAACTCATGTAAAATTTCCTGAGAAACATTTTTTAGCTGTAGCAGCATAGCATTTTAGCACTTTAATGTCTCAGTTGCCCTAATATAATCATATCGACATAAAGATCTATGTCACAGCTCCGCTAAACAGAAACATTTACACCGATAGGGAAGCACACCCTTTTTAGACTATATATAATCTGGATGGATGGATTGTTCAGTTTATATAAACAATCCCAATACTATTTTCTATCTGTCCCATGAATAATTCTGAGATTTATTTTCCTTCACTCCGGGAGACTCTCAACTACTTGTTTGAAAAGCCGTCCCCGAAATGAAAATATCCTTGTGCTGTAATAAGTGGCCTTTATCTCAAAGTATATATGTGCTCCCAAAGATGTTACGGATGTGATCTCAAGCCCAGCTCCCGTGGACGCCGCCTTGTGACAAGCACAGAGCACCTGAATTATCATAATTGGCCGGATTGGACTGTCTGTCACTTAAAGTCTGGGTCCTTTACCAGCCAATTTACTCAATTGTCAAACAAGTCATCTGAAAGAGTTTTCTGCTGCCATTAAAACAAAAATTATTTCCCCCCTGTGTCTCCTCCGAAGCGCTTGAATGGCCATCATGGCTGAGGTAGATTACAGGTTTCAGGGGAAGAGGGGGGGGGGGGGGGGGGGGTGCGCAGCCACAAGTCTGGCTTCTTCCATCAGTGTGTCTCCACCGCTGGCACATGTTGGCTTGTGGGACAGAGTGTTGTTGCTGCATTCGAGGCGTTGGGAGACATCTGCGGCGGAGGGGAAGACGCCGAGCTCGCTGGCAGGTAGCTCTCCGACGGGGGAGAGCAACGGACACCACAACTCTCGCAAACGAGCCCCTTCGGTGCGGTAGAGCTGAGGACGAAGCGGTTGTTTAGAGCCCACGTTTACATTTGCCCGAGCTGTTGACACGAGCTGGTGGGGGAACAGACGGGATAATGGAACGAAGGAGAGAAAACACACATTCACCAGGCATTTGGTTATTATCCTGTCATCCTTCATGGCCCGGGGTCAGAGAGGGAGATGATCAGTCAAACGTAAACACGGGCCTCGATTCAGATCATTGTGATGTTTTGTTCTGGAGGTGGAATACTGTCATGTTACATTTATAACGGAGATATAAATAAGTATCTGAATTAAAAAATAAATAAAAAATGTTTGGTCTTCTATGTCCATTTTTTAATTTAATCTAATATTTCTTTTAGAATATCAACGTCTATTTGTGATCGATCTTGCTGTGCTGAAAGAGAGCCGAGAGCAAGTTTACCCAAACTTAAGGTTAAACAAAAAATATATAAATAAATAAATATGAAAAGTGAGACACGGAATCCCTTGCCTTGTGACTTCTCTACCAACGGTGCTAAACCAATGGCTCTGGGGGCAAAAACTGCCATGCAGGATGACTTTATCAAGTGTAAAACTAGAATTTATCAGTAAAAAAAAAGCCTTTTGTTGCTAATTCATCTACTCTAGATTGTTTCAGTAAAATCGGTGGACGTCGTGTGACCTGAGCTGAGAGATAGTGTAGTGATAGTGTAGTGAAAGCCACCACGATGCTTGTGAAGTATCATCACCTCTTTGAAGAGAAGGGTCAATATGCCCAGATGCACAGGGGCAATTATAAAACACAGTTAAACACGTTTAAAATGCTTGGATTGGAATCAGATTATCTAATCACAATTATAATGTGTTATGAACGACAGTTTGACAACAGTTCAACAGTAAAATCAGTCCCTAGATATTTATTTTTCTTTTGTTTTCGTTCTCCAATATTATCTGGCTTGTAATTCTTGGAACAAACGTCATCAAACATCATTGCATGTGCAATATTGTCGAAAACCATTGATATCCCAGTGACAGAGAAATGCTCCTATCTGTGAAAAATATCCTTCATGTTGTCTGATTTTTTTACACGAAAGCAAAGAGAAAAGATAAATAAATAAAAAAATACCAATACAAGCTCAGGTTTTTTTTTATCAGCTTAGACATTGGCAGATTGTTGAAGCTATGTTTGGTTCCATTTGCAAAAGATGAATATTTAATTTGAATAGAAACATTATTGGATCCAATGGTGTAAAGGCCTTTTTTTATTTTTATTTTTTTCATTATTCCTAATAAATCAATAATGGAAACACATCTCAAATATTGCCCTTGTGATGTCATCATGCTATTAGACTTAATTGTATGACATTTCATTGTAAGAATAGCCCGAATAAACTCAATGTGTTTTGGGAAAAAATCACCATTTTTCCTGACGTGGATGCAGAAAATCAGATTATTTCTGTACAGTAATCAGATTTGTTAAACACATTGTTGCTTGTGCAATCATTCTGTTGTGCATTTGCCTTAGCTTGTAAGGAATCGGACACTCCACAAAAATCTTCATTAAATCCGTGTCAAAATGTCGATCGCAGTTACAGACGATGAGTTGCATGCACATATTTTGTTTGATTATTTTTCCACACTGTCAAATGGACACAAACACACAAAAATCAAACCTCGTGAGACGTTCAAGGACACTCCAGAGAACTGGCTGTGTGTGTTTTTGGCGAGCCCGAGCACAAAATATTTGTAGTTTTGTGTAGGAAAAGAAAAAGATCACCGAAAATGCGCGTCGGTTTGCGACAATAAAGTTCCATTTTGTTCCATAAATACGGATGCATAATTGCTTTTATTGTGTTAATGCCTCTTAAACGCACAAGAGGACGCTGTTTCTAAGTTCCCTGAAACTACTAAACATAACAATAAAAGGACAAATGGAGTGCCTTCCCATCGCAGCTGAAATCTCAACCAGCGTTATTTGCTGGTGCTTTCAGACTGCCGCTGCCTTGCCCGGGTTTGCAAACAGAATCCTCCCCAAAAACGGCCTCGGCTGTCATTTCATGCTTTGCCAGTTGAATGGGAGCGATTGGTACAATGTTGTTTGCACACCAAAAACCCGCTGCATTTTCCAAAGCTGCCAAACAAATTGAAGTGGGGATGTAGCAAATGTATCCATCAGAACGGCCCACAATTTTAGCCTCAAACCGTGGCTGATTGATAGCTTTGATAGCCGGAGAAGCGGGATTGTGTTTTCTTTTTTTATCCCTCCTTATGTTTGTGTGAACATTTCCTTCCCAAAAGAAATGGGTGGGCAATGGACACTGAAACAGATTAAAAAAAAAAAAAAAAAAAAAAAGAGTTGGTGGAAATGTGAAATGACAATTGTAATACTCGCTTCTTATCGCCACACCTATTGAGACCGGGAAACAGATGTGACAGGTGTCGGATTGAGACCCATAGGATGCTTCTGGAGCCTGGCGTTGGAGGAGTCTCCCCTCGTGCGCGTTTAACCTTGGGGATGATTTGGCGTTATCGTGTGATCAGCCCGCCGGGGGCGTACCGGGGGAGTCAGAAGATGAAATTGATTGATGATTGTCAAACCGAAGCCACGAAAGCCCGCTTGGTTTCAAAGCAGCTTTACAACGCGCGCCTATATCTCCCGCTCCCGAAAACCGTCTCGGCGGCTGTTTCGTGCACGCTTGCAGTGACTAAAAGCGGCGTTCGCGCAGAGGCCTTATTGTGATACATGGCTAAATGATTTTGGATTTGTTTGGCGGTCAGTTTCGAAGAGTATGAGCTCTCCTACACTACAACTCGGGACAGCAATCAATCAGGGCTATTGATTTTGGAGCGCTTCCAGCTGTCATGTTAGATTAATATGGATTAGTCACACTGTGCATCTGAACACTGTAGTTAGTCAGGCGGCTGGTTCGCTATGCTGCGTTAAAAAAAAAAAAAAAAAAAAGGGTTTAATAAGCATTCTGTGCTTCCAACATCGGTGTGTTGGAATTGCTTTGATGTGTTTATCCGGCTTTGCAGTCCTGATTTAGTACTGCGCGATGCCTTGACACACATGATAGTATAATTAATCAATCAGAGATAAATCACATCAACATGTCGTGTGTTTGCTCCTCCAGCTGGTTTGAAAGAAGACACTTTTTTTTTTTTTTTTTTTTTAATACCTTCATGGTTTTAAATGTGTAGGATTGATATTGACTGGCATGTGTTATTGGACTTATGTAAAGACGGGAGATGGAAAAACATATTCAGGTTGGTAACGTGTGAACTAGTTGCTAGAAAACATCTGTGCAACCGGATCACCGTGGCCATTCCCTGTCGCTGGTGTTCACTCGTGGTGCCGCAGATAGATTTTTCAAACCTTATCCAACGCTTTTAATGGAACTGTTTCTGCCCTTCATCATGTCTTTCAGGGTTCCCATACAGTTGGTAATGAATATCAATTTGAAGCGTGTCGGCTTGTGCAGTTAAAGCCTGATGAATTGTAGCATTAAGTAAAAAGCAAGCGAGAGAGCCGATATATCAGCCCGCGTTATCCATCTCACTGTTTAGAAACAAAATGCGGTTTCCTTCTTGTGTATGTGTGTGTGTGTGTGTGTGTGTGTTTATTGGTCATTCAACTTATTCGAAACTGGCATGTCGACCACAGTGTTTTCCGATTCGCTGGTTGTCGTGACCACTAATGCTCCACCTTTACTTTCTGAGCCTAAATACCGAACCCCGGGAGAAGAGTTCAGAATTTCGGTCAATGTCATGGAGCAGTTCGCACTGTGCACTCTTTTTAGATTAGCGATGTGTTAAAAATAAACTAAATGTCCGACACACTACTGTCGCCAAGCAACTCTTTAATTTATTTATAACTGACATTTCCCTCCGCACGAGCCTTCATTTTACAACCAGCTTCATCGGAATGGTCCGGTAGCGGCGCACTGCCATGATCCTAAACATGGCAGCTCATCTTTCAGCATCGAGATGGTAATTGGTCCGGACACCGACAACGCTCACACGTGTCATATTTGTCACGGGACATCTTCTTTAGGGCAGATGATGACTGACCCATACATGTGCACCCAAGAAGGAAAGAGACATCGAAGACTGTTATCTCAAATATTTATTTATTTTTCTTCATGAGGGATAAATATGTCAGTAAATGTGTTCGCCAGACACAGACACACAGCTCTTGTGTCCAGTGTGTGTGTGTGTGTGTATAAAGCTTCCCGAGATAAAAAAAAGGGCGATGTGTAAAAGTGCTGTTTGGACTTTGGATAAGTCAGGACACACGGACAGCCGGTGCAGCCGGCTCCGGCGGGTTCTCACCACCCCGGAGCAAACTGTCAGTTCACATTTGCGCCTTGTCTTGAGGTTGATCTTGATGTTGGGGTAGCATCAGGTTTGACTTGTCTGCCTCTCTCGCGATTTGAAGTACGACAGATTCGTAAGCGATGAACCTTCAGGACATTCCCAGCTTAACTTGTGACTGCCGCAATCCCACAAGGAAATACTTTTTTTTTTTTTTGCTACATGAAAGAATACAGACAAAAACTTCTACTCATACTGTGTGTAGGAGTAGACTGATTTTATAGTTTTTTTTTTTTTTTTTACTCTTTCATAGTAAAACACAAAATCCCAAACATGGAATGTTCTGATCTCTAAGATTTCTGATTGTTTCCACTGAATACGTTTACAGCCATGTGAAGAAAAAAAAAAAAAACAGAGGGGCGAATAAGCAATGCTCCTTGTGTTTGGTTTGGTTTGTTTTTTGTTTGTTTTTCTTTCTTTCTTTCTTTTTTTTTCCTTTTTTCTTGCGGAACGTAAATTACCCTCAACTGACTTTCTCTTATAGTTTTTAATCCCTCATTGGAGTCACTGGAGGGGAGCAAAAAAGTACATCAAAGGATACTCAAGTGCTTTTTTTTTTAAAAACTCGGCTCAAGATTTAATGCAGATTCCACTTTACATTCCGGCGTAACGCCGCAACAACCAAATGCATCAGAGACATCCCAAAATAATGTTTGTTGGGGCTGACCTTTACTGTATGTAATAAATGATCTACACTTCTGTTTGATTAGATTGTGTGCTGGTAGGAGAGACTCATAAAAATGTGCCTCCGTGTTGCTGTGGGAAATGCAATTTATTTATGATTTTCAGTAGCCGCAAGCAAAATATGCTAAGACAATAGCTTTTTTTTTTTTACTTTATGTTTCTTTTGAAAATGCTTCTAGTTTGCACACTGTGCAGTCGTTTAGATCTTTTTTGCTGTCATCCCCGACACGTTGCCTTCAAAGAAACGCTGTGGACCCTATTGCTGTCGTTCGATTTGCCAAAAAAGATCGTTGAGGAGCATCAGTGTCCGGTGACGGTTTTCCCCGGCAGGTCCAAATCTAATTCTACAACCTCGGAGCAAACAAAGCCTCAGTGCGGTACTCTATGGGAACTACCCCCAACGTGGGCTCCCTTACCCTGAGTTGTCTGCCCGCCAATCCCTGTCCTGTAGTTTCTTATCGCAGAGAACATGCCTTCAGACATGCCTGGGCTTTCATGTTCAGTAAGCTCTCCTAAATGCATGCGCTGCCCTTTCACATTTCTATGAGAGAGAAAGAGAGAGACAAAAAAAATTATAAAAAAAAAAAACTCTTAAGAAGATCATTAGATTCCCAAATTTACACTGCTTTTGAAAAGAGAATCAGACTGAATACAATTTACTCATATCAAAAGCCCTCTAATTATGGTGGCCTCAGAAATCCCACACAAGTCCTCTCTAATTACAGTCACTTCTTTTTTTTTTTTCTTTTTCCTTAAACAAAAGAAACAGGAGTCATATGGTTTTTATCACTTCCTGCAATCTTAATGCCTTTGTAAGTACAGCTTTAAATCCAAAAGCTGCTGGATATTGACTTTGCTTGTAATCTGTTCACTAATGAAACTGAATCCTCTTTCAGCACATTCATCCTATATATTCAGTGTTTCTGTGTGCCCCACCCACCCACCCAAACATATGCCTCACAGCATACACTATCTACCAAAGCCCTTCAGGCTTCCTTGATGCGGCTGCCTCCTGGCCGGGAGGACGTATGACGCTCTCTGAAATGGCTTTGAATGGTAAATTGAATTAGAGTAGGATGCAGAATATGCCAGAATGGCAGGTGTACAGCATTCTCTGTGTGGACAGCCTCGATTGGCAGCATCTGTGACAGCCAGTGTTGCTCGTTCTGGCTGCTTCTCCTCACCGAGTGTCTGCAGTCAACATCTCTATGGCGATGATTCCAGCGTGACCACAAAAAAAAAAAAAAAAAAAAAAGACTGGACCGCAGGATGAGCCGAGCCAGACACACACTTACAGTCCTAATTGACTTTTCAAAAAGCTGTGTTAAATACCAGCCCAACATAATCACTTCAACTACAGTCAACAAGTTAGCAGAAGTCCATTAATTTCGCATAAAGCGGAAACATCAGGAAACTCGGCCCCGTCGACGTGGAGCTGGCCACAACTTTGATGGGACGTTTTCAGTAGTTTAAAACCGCAAATTAAAAATGGACCATTGACTGCAGTCACTCAAGCCTCCAGTAACACTCATTTGAAAGTGTACTAATCATACAAGTCTTGCATTTATGATTAGCCTGTAAATTATTGCCCACATAACTGGCGTTTTTAGTGACAGTTTTTAGTGTGCTGGCACTTTCAAAACAATCATCCAATCTGAGATTTGTTGGCCGGGGCTCTGGATGGCGATGCTCTCCTTCTGTGCAAGAGCTACAAAAAACAGCTCGATCAGAGAGGAAAATAATTAAAACAAATCTGTCAAACCAAACAGATTAAACGTGCGGGTGACCTTGACACGGCTAAGTAGTAGTGAATGGGTTTTACAAAATTTGAGTAGAGTGGAAACGCTTTATTCTGACTATTCAAATTCAAACCTATGAAAGGTTAACCTGAATGGGCACCTTCGCAAACATCACTTTGTGAAACAGGCAAACACACTCATGTCCTTTAATCTCACTATTCCAATTTGTCCCAACCTGAGAAAGCAGTTTAAATTGCTCTTTGAATGTATTAAAGGTCACGCCTGTTAATTAATAATGAATCCATGCACAGCGGTTCAGTGGTAAGCACTGCTGACTCCATAAGGGAAGGCCTGAGATCCACTCCATGCCCGAGCCGTTTCAGATGAAGTTTGCATGTTCTACCCATACGTGTGCCGAATTCCTCTACAATTTCTGCAGGAACTTTAGCCCCCATCACTTGGGATCTGTGGTGCTAGAATTTTGCATGTCTAAATAAATATATGATACATTGGATGACTTCTATAGCCACTACTTCAGTAGTCTGGAAGCTTTTAACACGATTAGTCACATTCACCCCGATGGGTCCTTTATCTATTTTGTGGATTAGACCCTTGCCCTGGACATACCTGGGCTGGATTGCATTTGAGAGTAACTGCAACTTTTTTAACTGTAACTTTTTAACTTCTTCTGAACCAAGGCTACAAAATATCACTGACAAACATGACCACTCCAAAGATGTTGGCATGCTCCTGAGTACATTGTGCATCGAGACTAATCAACGAAGCGTATGTCATTGGGAATATCAATAAAAACAATGCTATCCAGACTGACACCATTACTGTTTGCCCATGTCTCTATCTTGGATGGCAAAAGAAAGTGAGAAACAATGTGTGAAGGGAAGACAGATGTCTGTCACAAAGAGTGAGTCAATTGTAGGAACTGTTAAACAAATTATTTTTTCTTCAAATATTGTTTATTTATTCTATTTTATTGCTTTAGACTGAACATTGAGAGTTGTTGTAAATCGTAAAAACTGAGCTTATTGGCTTGTGTTATCACTCTTGGCTGTCACTTCCAACTTAGGCTATATAATATATTCCAGAGCCATAGAAGGTCCAGCTTTATGGTCCAGGGTCACAATATGGGCTTTAAACCGAGGTTAATGATGATTTTGTTATAAGAGTATGTCCTCTCAGCCTCACCCTGTTGACGTTCCGGTTGCAGGCGGGTTGGAGGAAACACCGAACATAAAATCCCGAATTGTACACCATGGCGCAATGTTGTGACTGTGTGAGGGAAGCATGCTCAGGGAGATCATTACAAAGTCAATAAGGCTTTCAAACTTTTTCAGGAATCAACTTTGTGTTTACTTTGTTACTCTTTGGACCAAAGTCCAGCATCACTTGAGTGTTTTTTGAAGGTGTAGCCTCGACACAGGGAAGAAAAAGAAACGCCTTAAAGTTTAAGTTAGAGCCTCATTGGATCCCGTGTGGGCTTGATTAGTAAGATGAGAGCAAAACAGCATCTAAATAATGACAAGTCCAATTGTTTACAATTGACACACCTGCCCTAGAGGATTTCATGTCAAATGGATAAAAAAGCTGCCTACATTATTAAAGGCCAATACGATAGATCATCTGGAGCCACGCTGAAGAAAAGAAAAGACGCTGGACACCCCAGACAATTCAATGTGAACAGAAAACTTGTCTAAAGACCTTTGTAAATATATGATAGATTATTTCATTTCACTGTTTGAGCGTGTTTTGTGTTGTACATCATCCTCTCAGTCCACACTGCGCTTCCATGCGTCTGTTTGCGGTCCTTGTAATTATGATTCAATATGTGGAGTTTGAAAAAGTCTTCACACGTTTGTTCAACACTCCACAAAAAGCCACAAAAACCTGCCAAATGGTATATATTTAAACATTTGGATATTAAATTGTATTGCTATTCTCAAATTGGATCTTTGTAACGTCATGGGAAGTTCTGGGTGAAGTATGAAACGTATCCCGATAAGTCACACTCGCTCTCCTCTCCCTTGATGTGCCGCAGTGTATTGCACCAGAGATCCCCAGCTCATTTATCACAGGCCATGATATGACTCATGTTGGCTCATCATTGTAGTCCCACTATATTCTCACCATATTGTATGGACTAGGCTCTATATGCTTGGGGAGTTCTCTGCCAATCTGCTTACGAGAGGTCTATACCAGTTGAGCAGAGGAGGGAAGCATGTGCTGACATTTGACTTGCAATATGGTGCTGGTAATCCACGCTTATTTATTGTTTTCTGACGTCCCTACTATTATTGCTAAGGAATTACCTAGTATGGATTTGATTTCTGGATGTAATGTGAAAGTTGTTCTTTTCTTTTCTTTTTCTTTTTTTTTTGGGGGGGGGGGGGGGGGGGGGTGATCTGCCGTTACGACCCCTAACGGGAACAGCCGAAAGAAGAAGACGACGACTTTGGGGCACCTAGTCTGGCTGAAAGTGAAACTTGAAAGCGGTTTGGATTATTTAAGTATGGGTTCAAAGCGAGAGTATTTTTTATTTTTTTTAAACTTCATGCCAGGAGGTGCCACACGGCAAAATGTCAATGAGCTAATTAGCCTCAGTCAAGTCGGGATACAGATACCATCCCTCTTCAAAGGGCCATTGGGTTCTGAAGACCCACACTATTTGACTTTTTAGGTCATCCTATCAGTTAGGTTTGAAGGGATATCACAGGAACTGCCATCCTGGATTTTAGATCACCTTCTTGAGTACCTTTACTGTCCTTACTCAAGAAATGTGCCATTGGCGGATGACACATGCTTTATTTGGTCCTCCCCTCTGTGTAACCGCCACCGTGGAGGGCGTGAGGTGTCTTATGATCAAGCGCTTTAATTAGCTTGTGCAAGTAACACTTCTTCAGCACCCCATTGCCACCGGTACCACTGCTCAGCTGCGGATGACTCACTGTGTCATTTTGAACGACCAGCCGATGCCATATCAGCTAACCTTTTCTCCATAATCACCACTTTGTAGCTGAATGTCATAAGCATAATTTGAACAATGGGGAGGCCACTTAGAGCAAAAGCTGACAACTGAAGATTCAATTTTGGAACAGATGCAACTTTCGCTTCTCAAAATACAGTGTTTCTGGAGCAATTAGGCCCCGGGTTGAGCCTTGAGATGAATGGTTTATGGATCAGTGTTGGATTTACTGAATTTAGCTCTGGATTTGTTGTGCCATCTGCCAGATCGATCATTCCTGGACATGGCAAATCCACATTTTGGCAGTAGGTTTTAGATAGGGCAAAACAGGCATGCACTGCAGCTTAGTCTTGTCAGTCAAAGACAAACATGTCATTAAGCATGCCCTTTCTTTTTCCCATTTCACGAATGTACCAATTATTTTCTCACATTAAACTAAAGAGAAACATTTGACTTTGTGTATATATATATATATATATATATATATATTCAGTTGTGAAGCTCTTTGCATGGATGCAGATCACTTCCTGCAGTGAAGAAGCAAATGGAAAAGAATATACCCAAATCGTTTTGTAATCTATTTAGACTGTAAAAGCAACCCACATTTCCAAGAGCTTTGCAAAGCATGTGCAGGTTTTCTCCCTTCTGAATACCAACCAGTGCTGCTTTGTATTGTGAATGCACCACATGCTTATGCTTGTTCAGCAGTTATTTTCTTTACCAGTGAAATCTCCCAATAAAACCCAGATGCAAAAAAAAAAAAAAGAAAAAACATGTTTACCTTCTAATTAATGTATTCCCCAGCCATATTTGAGTTTATTACTCTCAAAATTGCAAAAAAAAAGACATCAATTGTTGGTGAGATTGCAACCCGGGACCTGTGATTAAGGCAGGTCAAGATTTTCACTGCAGCTGAACTTTGATAAGCTGTGTTTTTTTGGGGTTTTTTTGTTTCCTTTGGTGTTGCTTTGCAGTGCTCCCTCCTCCTGCAGTCTGGGGAATTGCTGCCACCTTCAAGTGCAACAAATCCTCAGACGTAAGTGTGCTAAGCCCCGTGTGCTTTGCTTGCGGGTGGAAATGAAGACAGGCTACCCCTATGAAGACTGATGGCTCTTTCAAGAGTCAACTGTCCTATTTTAAGCAGGCGACACTCACCACAATGTGCCGTCTGTCTCTGCCTTTTTCCTCCCTCTGTTTCCTTTTGTTCTTCTTTTTTTTTTTCCCCTCCCTCTATCTCCATCTCTGGTGGGGTGAGGAGGGACCTTTGAGACTGGGGCAAAGCAAAAGTAGCAGGAAGTGAGCAGAGCCTCAAAGTCTGGGTGAAGATTATGTGTAGTCCCCCTCAAACATCTTCAAGGATGGAAATGTTATTGATGCATGTTAAGTCCTCTTGGGGTTTCACTCAAAAGACATTTGGGGCCTTTCATCCCTGACATGAAGGTGGAGGGAAACATTATTGAGGCTCCACAACATGACAGAGGTTTCTCCTTTCACTGTGGGGCTTGAAAGGGAAGAGTCTTCTTTCTCCACCCTTTGAGAGAGAAGTCTCATAATTGGCTGAAATGGCCACTCTTTTCTTCATGCCTACTTCTTGCGGTAATTGGTATTTATGAAGTATTTATGGTCCGTCTTTTCTGGGTAGAGCTCCACACAGAGCAGCGGAAATATATATGATATGTAGGATCCCTTGCCCAAAAGAAGAACGTCCACTTTTGTTTTGCATATTTGACATATTCATGTGTTCGAGGAGAGTTGCACTCCTATTATCGCCTGAGGTGGACCATGGGACTGTCGTTGCTTCATGATTTCTAGTCTCACTGTGATGGTGATGCAGGTGATGTAAAAAGTATTTTTGCTGACAAAACACAAAAAAACATCAATAAAAAAGAATGAGTCCAATCAGGAGTCAAATGCACAAAGCATGGGAGCTGTGTATACGTTTAGGTGTATACTGTATGCGTAGTTCTGAAAACAACAATATTTTTTTAAGCTGGAACTCCAGCCAGTCTCTCCTTTTGTTCCACATGCCCCTCATGGATTGTGCTGTCTGACTACCCAGTACCATCAGCAGGATGACATTTTCTTAGGTTGGACAGAGACGTTTTAACCTTTTCCATAAAATTCAAATCCACGTTGTTGGTTTTCTCTCTCTCGCGCTCTCTCTCTCTCTCTCTCTCTCTCTCTCTCTCTCCGTATCGAGTACTCTGGCCTCCGAGCTCCAGCAGATTATTGGGCTGGATTTCACCCCGAACCACTCAAAGCCGCTGACAGATTTTGCAATGTTAAAAGATTTTGACAAACTTATTAAATGCTACATTGTGTGATGTGGAACTCATCAACTTAGGTAGGACATCAAGTTCTAATGTGAATTTGCAAAATTGTCTGGTTGCCATGGATGGTTTTAGGCAGAAATCTGGTTGGGGTGGGTTATTTAAAAAAATTCTAAAATAAATAAAAGGTAGAGACAGACCATAAATGGTGTATTTTAGACTACTAAATACTACATTGTGACGTGTATATTTAGCTTCTTCACAGTAATATATTTCCTTTTCTCCTTGACATTTTTGTTGATGCATCTAATGTACTTTCTTGCGTCGTTTAAACACTTGTCTTTTTTCTTTTAAGGTAAAAGCTTCTTTTCACTTGTGATGGTTTTCACTTGCACCTGTAACCGTACCTGCACCTGACTCACCTCACTCCAAACTCCACTCCGTGTATTTGTTTGTGCCCCCTGACACATTGCTTCTATCTGCATCCCTAAATTGAGCACCTGTAGACTCTGAACTTTGAAATAGTTTCTATTATACTCTTATTACTTTTAATTGAATATCATATGCTTATTTGTTATCTGCAGGCATGAATGATGTGCAGTTATCCAAACATGTGTCAACATTTCAGAAATGAAAAATTCAATAGATCATAGGTCCGTAGAATTACTACCACCTGTGTGGATTCTGCAGATTTAATTCTTGTGCATTTTGGAAAGAAAATTTTGTTCAAATTCCTCCCCTCTGCCCCGGCATTTGAAGGCATCGGGATGAGTCAGAGAATTATGAACCAATCAGTTGCCCCCTTTCAAAAGGTCTATACCACACGGTATCAACTGACCAATCGCTCGTTACTGGGCGTAATACAAACAGGAAGTCATTACGAGTTGTGAACTTGAGTCAATAATTCACTCTATTTTGGCGAAAAAAATTTGATGTTAAGCAAAATTAGACGGTGACAAGCCATTATTCCCACAATGTAGACTGCTTTGAGCAACCTATCCACTATTTTTTCGGTCGTCTTTTTTCAAAATCAAAATGATGGCTGGATGGCTCGCTGCCTAAAACCATGTTGCCGTGCCACTGTGGCGTTGGTCATAGCGTCATTTAGGGAAGTCAGAGCAGTTACAGTGTCAGACGTGAGGATACAGCCATATTGAAATGTCTAAGACAGCCAGATGATTTTCTCAAACTGCCTTTGGTCATAAGGCCGTGAACTCCCTTCACTCTGCATCATAAGACCACCATTTCTTGCCCAAGACCGGCATGTTTGTCACGTGCACTCGTCATTTGTCAGCCCAGAATCCAACTTTGTATCGCTGCATGTAAATTTGCCTTTTTTTCCTTGAACAACAGGCTCTGGAGATTGCGCCAATGAAATATCCATGAGGTCATTAAACTAGTTTCATGAGATAGTGCTCTGTGTTTTCAATAAGCAGGACAGTATGTCAGCGATGTCAAAGCTTTTTGCCATGCGAAATGAAATCAGCCCATCTTTGTCAGAGAGTTGTGGGAACAAACTCGTGTGTACTTTGTGAACTGTGTGTTTCCTTTTGTTCTGGCACTGATACAATTCTGGCTTATCTCCTTGCTTTTCTTTCTTTTTTTTTTTTTATTATTCTGTTTATCCTACTGTACAGCTATATCCACATTCTGAGTGACTGAGCTAATTGTTCCTGCTCATGCATTTTCCACAGATTCAATTATACGCCACTCTGAGCATCCTGAAAAAAAAAAATGAGGGTGGGAAAAGAGGGGATGTTAGCTGAAAGTGTGGGAGAATGAAAAATGAAAAAGGTAAAAAGTGAAAGGGAGCTCGAGAAGGTCAGCGATAAGAGAGGGGAAAGTTGAGAGATGAAGGCGGAGGATGAGAGCCAAGTAGAAGCAGGAAGGATAAATTAGAGAGGGGAGTAAGAGCAGTCCCTTGAGTCATATATTTATGTAAGGGGAAAGTCGGCTCGCTGGAGTGTACACTGTAATGGCACCCCCTCTGTATAATGATTGGCGCTGACCTCCCAAATAAGAGGATTAGCTTGTGCCTGAGCTGGCCAGAAATAATGGACCTCACCTTAGCTTCGCTGCAGCTTGACACAGCAGAAAATAGGTTGGGGGAATAAGAATACCACAGCAGCAGGAGACTTGCCTCAACCTCATTCATCTGCATCACCATTGTGTCAAATTGGACATGCATTCCTGCATATCTGCCGGGTTCACAAACAGATGGCAGGAGCGTGGCGGTGCTGGACCCATGTGTCATTAAAAAAATAAATAAAAAATGTAGCAGACATCATGGAAATAGGATGGTGCAGACTGTAATACTGTATGTTTCAGTAATTTATTTATCTTCCCCTTTAACGAGCAGCACAATGAGTTACTGTTTCTGTTATTTACATTCCAGGTTGTCTACAGGAAATGAGCTCTTGTTATTGTAGCTTTCGGTCACGCAGTGACAGGGCAAGTCTTCGGCTCGCAAGAATATTGTGGCTCTGCAGTGAATGTTGTGGCTAATGTCTGACTGCAGGGCATGCTCTCCTTTTGTGTGCTCTGAACCAGCAGGATTAAAGCATCCATCTTGCTCTCCCGCTTCTCCTAATGGTATTAGGAAAAGGGTGGATAGGTTTCAGTATTCCGTTAAGGAATATCTGATATGGGGACCGGCTGATTCAATTAAGTAAAAAGCAAGGTAGGAGGGAATGAGTACTGGTGTAATAGCCTTTGAGCTGCAGACCTCAAAGTGGGCCATTTTAATCTGGAGAACTCCTGCACCACCACCCCCTACTTTTCCAAAATACATATATTATATACTCATTACCAAAGGACTGTGAGGGGCTGCGTTTGCATGCAGTTTCTGCATCGATGGAGACTTTTTTTTATTTTTTATTATTCAGTGATGTGAATGCAAACATATTTCAAATCTGACACATGACATCCAGTGATTCATGACTGTTTGCTACGACAGGCTCCAGCCTTTGTGTCCCGAAACAGAATAAGCAGATCAAATGAATCTGACTGAAGCATGGACTTTGAAAGCATTTACCAAAGTTCAACACAGGAAGTTTTTTTTGTTTGTTAGTTTTTTTCTGACTCTGAACAGGAAGCTGCCATTTTGTTTTCTGTGACTCTAACAAGCTGATTCTCAAAAGGTAGTAGACGGTAACCACTTTATAATTCAATTTAAAACATCACTTAGCTTGTGGTGGACATTCTCCAAAGAGTACCCTACTCCCATCTCATTGTACGCTATAATCGATTCCAGCTCCTCATGACTCATAGTTGGATAAAGCTTGTTTAGAAGATGGACTAATAGATGTAAATTAAACAGAGTCGTTTTTGGCCAAGAGGAAGGCGTCACTCTTAATGATATAGTGATGGGTTTCATTCATGACCAAGTCCTCCTCTCCATGAAAGGAAGCCTGTTGAATTGGTTTTGCGAACCTGATAAAGGCTTACAGATAAATGCAACAGCCTCCAGAAGGTGTGATCTGTGACCTTCTGACGGTTCAAAACAATATTCTGAAACTTAACGGGTTGAACAGCCGTGCACACTAAACCTGAGTGACTTTTCTAAGACTTACAAGTAAAGCCAGTTGACAAGACCACATGATGGACACAGAATCCACAGTCGGCTTGGATCGGCTGAGTTGTCATCCGGGTTGTGCTGAATGCGCTTGTCAAATGCGTTTGTTGTCAATGTTAATGTAAAATTCATCCTGAAAGTTAACTCTGGACTACCTATTTATGAAAGCCCTCCCTCTAAAATGTCTGAAACAATATTGTGCCTTATGGTGGCACATGTGAAATACGCAACGCTGTGAAGATACTCGTCAGGGCGTTTCTCACATTCACAGTTTGCTGGCTGTGAACAAGCTACATGTGAAAGTGGAAAAACAGCCGTGGCAGTTTGTTATACTGTATGTCGGGTGTGACCAACTTTTAGAGCAAAAGAAAAAAAAGATTTCTGATTTCAGTCTTCTGTTGTGTGAAAAAACTTTGTCACACTTTGTCTAAATGCATAAATGTGAGCAGTTTAATGCCAGATGCGACCCCCCCCCCCACCCCCACCCATCAACCCACATGTATGTGAGATCACTATGTGATGAAACGTCTGACCTTTTCCTCCCTTGTTTATAATAACCACTTTTCTCGCCCACTTAAGGTTCCATTTTTACAGGCATGAAAAGTTGCCTCTGTGCTGTGGGCTAAAACTGAGGACTCCCTATATTGAATGGAAAAGTATTTCTGACCAGAAGAGAGAGTTTACCTGACGTCTTCACCTCTTTTACAGTCGAATGCCTCCAAATAGATTTCTAATGCATTACGCTTAAGACTTTCAATGTGGGTTGGGAGCAGAAAAACCCAAATCAGTTTCTTGACTTCTTCCCCTTCATACAGCTCAGTGGTCTGGTTATCACACTGCCGTTTGGTGTCTTCACACCACCAAGTCCCAGTGCTGTCTGGAGCCATTGGGTTTCCATTACCACAAATCCATTCCACTCATTTAAAATTAATGGCCGTGGACCTTCTTTGACCCCAGAGATAAGCGACAGCAAGTCTTTTTCTTTGGAACACCTTAAGGATTAGATTTCCCTCCCCCCTTATCAATCCATCAGGAGACCTTGTTTGGCCATGGTATTATTTGAGTGGTCACTGGGAAAGTGTTTTTTTTTTCTTTGTTTTTTTTCTTTTTCTCGAGACCAGATTGTTCTATTTATTTGTTTGCGTCAGAATTTTCATTACAAGCGTTTGTTAATGATTTTGATATTGTAATGGCTAAGCTACATTGTATAGAATTACATTTTAGGTCATGAAAGCATTTTATTCCAACAACCGTTTATAACTTTTAATCATTTTCTATACATTTTCCATATCAGATATATTCAGTCAACACACGCAACAAACAGGCAACACTTTGGAGAGCTGGTCTACACACTAGGTCGATTCGGGCGTCACTCGCGCTCTGGTGTACCCAGAGGAAACACAGACATGCACAGGGAGCACATGCAAACCCCACAGGGAAAAGCGACAAAGCCCCAGAGTTTCACTACACCAACATGCGGCCATCGTCATGTTCAGGAATAACGTACAAACTCCTCGACAAACCAGTGTTGACATGGTATGTACAGGTATGTTATGTTTCAGTCTATTTCTGCTGATGCTAAAGACCACCGCCAAGGTTAATGCTACTCGCTATTTCTGCTTGCAGTGTGTGTGTGTGTGTGTGTGTGTGTGTGTGTGTGTGTGTGTGTGTGTGTGTGTGTGTGTGTGTGTGTGTGTGTGTGTGTGTGTGTGTGTGTGTGTGTGTGTGTGTGTGTGTGTGTGTGTGTGTGTGTGTGTGTGTGTGTGTGTGTGTGTTATATTAGCCTTCCCTCTCAATACACACAACACACATACACGTATTCATCACAATAGCGTTAAACACAGAACAGCATCACCTAATCTGGCTCAAGGTCTTTTCCTTTGCAATATAAAGGTCAGCATATATGAGAGGCACAATGGAAAGCCACATTTATTTATTTCCCCCCAGTGTTGTTGTAATGAGGATAACAAAATTCTCTGTGTGAATAACCTGTGCCATATTATTTTCCTTTCTATGGCAGCTGGATGGAAATATTGACAATAGTGGCTCTAATGAAATGAAGCTTATCCACATCCGAGAGCTGCTTTCGTCCTACATTTTCACTGCTAAGTGTACACAATCAGCCAGATGGTACTGTACGCACACACTCCAGAATGTAGAAATTCACTCGTAAAAAGGGGCCCTCGATGCATAATTTTACACTCGTGAAGGCTGAGCTGTATTACGTTTACTTATTTCTTTTTTTTTTTTTGGGGGCTGCTCTTATCCACCGTGAAAAAGCAGGGGTATCTTTTCAAAGTCATAAGATGCCCGAGTCAAGTCTGTTCATCCCACCGCCCCCATCGACTCCCCTCCCCTCCTCCACGACTTGGTGAATGGTGAAGTAGGGGTGAGAATGGAGGATGTTGGGGGGGGGGGGGCATTACCCCGGGCCTCGTCTTTCTCTCTGCCCCGAGGACACAACCAATGGTGGTTGAGGGAAGGAGGGGAAGTTTCCTCAGCCTTATCAGCAGGACAGCACCTCGCGCTCTAATCATCGGGTCCCAGAGACTGCCGAGGGTAAAGGAAAGAGCGGATGGTTGAGCAACATCCAAGGAGAGGGAGGGGAAAAGAGTGGATGGAAGTAGAGAAATGCTATGTGTATACGTCTTAGGTTACATCAAATGACAGCTACTTTCCAGGCCGATGCATAACTTGAGTAGAAATCCTTTTGGTGGGAAGAGACGAGTGCAGATTTTTGTCCCACCGCACTTCGTCGGTGATGAAATATAGAGACCTCGGTGTTGCATCACAAGTCTCTCGACAAAAACAGCAGGTGCCATCTTGAAAGGAGCCTTAAGAGAAGGTTAAAAAAAAAAAAAAAAATCTCTTCTAAAGGTAGTGACTGTCAGAGTTAAGGTCAGCTAATTAATTAGACGATTACGAATGACTTCAAATTAATGCCACAGCGACTTGGTAACCTGACATAAAGCTGACTCTATTAACCCCCGTCTTAATTTAGCATTTCTTAACAGAAACTCATTGGGTAAATGACAGGTTCTGTTTTTATAGTGTTAACTGAAAATAGCTTCAGACATGATTGATAGACATATTTTTTTTTTTTTTTTTTTTATAAAAACAAATTCCCAAGCAGAAATGTTTCAGATTCAATTGAAAATGGCTGCTGACGTCAACAATCTGTAGTCCTCCTTAATGGAGAACCCACGATGTCCACTCTCACAGCTGGAATATCAACTGACAAGACAAAGTAACACATATTTGACATGGATTTGTCACTCGCACCACTGTGTCTGCTTACTTTAACTGCGTTCGTGCTCAGAGTCGGCCGTTGCCATGACGTGTCTTGCCCTGTCACAGGGGTTACCAGCATAAGGTCATGCGAGTGGACCTGTGGTAGTAGATTCTGATTTTTTTTTACAGTGATTATAGATCTGGTTTGAGAGAGAGTCATGCGGTGAGTATCGCATTGTGTGTGCTGCAGCTAAATGTGTAATGGAGTTAATTAATCTGCACTTGTGGTGTAAATTGGAAACCAACCAATCACTTGCAAGGCTTTCTGTGGTCTTACTTGAGTCTCCAGATTGTTTGGACTGTACGACCCTATTAACTTGAATTAATTGCTTTGTTTTTGTACCAACACATCCTCCAAGACTAAACATGTAGTTTGTCGCTGCCCTGCTGATCAACCCCTCTTTAATATTATGAACCCCATCTCGAGACCGAGGACGTTTCTCTGAAGTCTATGAACATCTACTAATCGGAATGATCCCCCTTTCTTTTAGTGCATAGAAATACAAGTGCAAGAGATTATACTCAACACATTGACACAAAAGATTATCACTTTTCAATTTACATAGAAAAAAGTAATATATCAGTATTGGGCTATTTGTAGTGATGTTTCCTGGTGCAAAATCCAGTGAAAAGTTGAGAATACTATGGGTAGTTCAATTTTTGCTGCTACTAGAAATGCTTAAATTTAACATGTTTTTTTTTTTCTTTGTTTGTTTTTTTTTAACAATTTGCAAGGTCATACTGGGAGCTGAGTTGGCCCCTCTGGCGGTTTGTTTTGGCCTGCAGGCCATATGTTTGACACATCTGGTTGAAATTCTGTATGGTCACCCAGCACATTTTTGCTTTAAGTAGTGAGCATGACTTCAAACGTTGTTCTCTCGAAGCAAACCAAAAGTTATTCTGAGCCTGATCGTGTAGTTCTGGTGTATAAAGTAAAACTACAGTTGGGTTGTCCTTGTTCCTCCTGTTGCTGCGGCGTTCCACTGATAGGGTTGTGATAGAAGGTAGCTCACATTAATAAACCCTGTGTTGCTTTCTGAGTGGATGGAATCATTGCATCGTGGCAATTCTGTCCGATAATGTGTCGTAAATAGCAGTGACAATAGGGATTACAAAGTTATGTGGAGATCAGACGATGTGCCACGATGTTGATTTTGAATAGTATAAGAGTTTTAAATCGCAGTCATTCAACTGTTGTGAAGGATACACGTCAGAAGGTAAATATCCAGTTTATATTAAATCAACCCGATTCCCTGCTGACAGCCTCCTTTGTCAACTATGTGGATGTGGCAGTAAATAAAAGATTCATATTTTAGCAACAATCTTTGAAACAAGCAGAGTTCAGGTATGGGCTTTCCCCCCCCCGACCCCCTCTCCCCTCCCTGATCGAGCACATAGTGTTCCATTCTCCACACTTGATTTTGTGCCGTGACCGGTTTTAAAGCAAGACAATAGGATTGGTGGTATTGATAATTAGTTTTTAATGTGCCACACTCATCATGTCCAATTTCATGCCCCTTAGGCAGCTGATCACAGATTTAATCAACACATTATTGCTTGCTATACTTAAACCGACTGCAGGGAGGCTTTGTGTGTGTGTGCGTGTGTGTGTGTGTGTGTGTGTGTGTGTGTGTGTGTGTGTGTGTGTGTGTGTGTGTGTGTGTGTGTGTGTGTGTGTGTGTGTGTGTGTGTGTGCGTGTGCGTGTGCGTGTGTGTGTGAAGGGGACAGCGTTGGTGTGTGTGTTTGCGTGACCGGGTAGCGAGCGAGAGAGGTTGTCAGCATGTGCATCCATCCCGACAACGTCCCTCTTTGATAGACATCGAATGTGTGTTCCAGGCCATTAACCGAGAGCCGCGTTTGAAGATGACGTGCTTGGAAGCGTGTGGTCGTGTTGTGTCGAAGGAAGCCATTGTTATTGTGCTTCCAGTGAAGAGCAGAGTGTCCGGGCCTCCCTCACCTGATGAATACAGATGAAATACAACAAAGTACTATACTCCAAGACTGGAGTATAGTAAGATTTGCCAGAAACATAATATATGCCAATAATGTAATTTTAGCTTCTTTTTTTTTTTTTCTTTTTTTTTTAAATCTTAAAAAGCCAATAACATAATAACTTGCCAATAGTAGAATAACATATTTGATCAGTCATCGTAGTTTCATGTTGCCAATAATGGAATAAGTTATTACATCATTGAAATACCCCAAAAATGACTGGTGCGCCCTGAAAAAACCCACACGGATACGAAACCCATGACCATCTCTCTGTGAGGCAAGAGCGCAAAACCACTGTCCCACCGAGCAGCCCATTTATGGACGTTTACATGCAAGGATACATGCAATGCAACACTCTCTCGATTACCATTGAAATAAAATATACTTTTTTATTGCATTACCAGCATGGTTACATTCAGAATGGCTCAAATTATTCTTGTTTGTTAAAATAAGAACTCTGTTTCCTGTGCTGTGTGTGGTTTTTTTTTTTTTTTTTTTATAGTAAAGTTCACAAAGGTCTTCTTTAAAGTTTATTTGTAGGTTATCACTTCTAATACCCAAATTTCTCATTTTGGCATTCTCAACTTTTTTTTTTTTCTTTTGCAGAACTTGCTTATTTCATGCTAAATGTACCCAAATTGATGATGTATTTTAAATGCCTATTTTTTTTTTTTTTTTTTTGTTGCCTAAAGATATTCCGGATACTATACTTGTATTTGAGTAAAGTAGTTGAGCTGGAATTTCTACTTCTTTGAAAAACTTACTTGTACATGTTGATGTCAAGAGAGTGTGGACTCTCAGCACCTCTGGATATTTAAGGTCATGGTTCAATGATTCTTGTGACACTCGTTTCTGGCAGCATGTAGTCAAAACATATTTTGCCCGAACAATTTTGGTCTGGGGTATTTGACCTTTCTGGTCAAAGTTGGCCGCGGGAATTCAGACGTTCGTTTTGTTTTTTGCGCACAAAGTTGCCAGCGGGTGGTGCAGAGCACAAACAGGTCAGTTCAGTGAACGACTTCCTGTGAAAGGTCTCGTTGTTAATCGGGCATTTTACCTTTTATCTGACTTGACCACTGCCCACTACAGGTACACTATGAAAAGTCGTCCGACTTCCTGGGGACAATAGACGAAGAAAATCAACTGGAGCCAGAAAGAGTAGTGACAGTGTTTGTCTTGAACCACTTAGCTCTCTGGCTGTGAGTCAAACGTAGAGAGAGAGAGAGAGATGTTGTGAGGTGGTGGAGGCCGTCATTAAATGCAGCTCAGGCCCTGGTGAAACTCTGGTTAATGTCCCTATCATCTCTGGAGTGGTCCAGCGTCTCGCTCTCTGTCCGAATGACTCATGTTTAATGCATCTGTGCAGTTCTTGTCATTTAACCTCACCTCTGGAGGTTGGGGTTCAGCGTGGGATAGTGCAAGGGTGGGAGGGGGGGTCTCCCACAAGACCCAGAAGGGGCAAAGCGGCCATGCAGTTATTCTTTGCCCGCTCTCCATTTGCTTAACATGGGGAGAGCTGCTCCATGTCTGGCCTATTGCTGAGTAATATCCCCATGGCTAACCCCCGCTTGCACCCCACACCCCATCACGCTGCATGAAGCTGAACTTGGAGGGTGGTCTGGGATGAATATGTGGCTCTGGGAAGCAGTTTGTAACTCCTCTCTACGTGTGTCTGCGGCTGAATGCTGAAGCAGGGGGGTGGCGGCGTGCTGAGAGAGTCAGTGACTCTGCAGTTTACTTTATTTTTTGTGTGTGTGTGTGTGAATTTGTCGCTTTTGTAAAAGCAGCACAGGTTAGATGGAGGATGGTCGAATTCAGGCTCACGGAAAACTGAACAAGTGTTGTTTTTTTATTCTTATTTTTAATTGTTTGCTTGATGGACTGAGTCTTACGTGTCCAGGGACTTCGGTGAAGCAAATGAGTTGGCAATTCCAAAATCTCTTTTTGTCCCAAACACGGCTGTGTAACAGGATAGAGCTGAGCTGAAAGTCTCCGCTTTGTTTGACTTGATCTTCATGCTGCATTTTCTCCAGATTTCCCCCCCTACTTACATGCAAAGACGGCCCTCCTCCTCCCCCTCCTCCTCCTCCTCCTCTCGTTTCTCCCTCACACGCGCACCCACTCAGGCTCTGCCTCGCGTCTCCTCGCTCCGGATAATGGTAATTAGAATATCACCATGATTGAAATTTGGCAAAAGTTGAAGAGGAAATAGGGTTTGCTAATCAAAAGCTGCCTCGTCGCTGGAATCCTGATGCTTACTTGGCTGAGAAATCTTCTTCAACGGCGGGGGCCTCGGTGGATGCCAGACTGTACACCGAGGGCCAACCGGGCTGCTTCCCTGCGAGTGCTGGATTTCATACAGATGTCCCGTTTGAGCTTGATTTAGCCGATGTAGCTGGGTTTGAATGCATTCATTTCAAAAGTGAGTGGTTTTTTTTTTGTTTGTTTTTTTTTTATGTTGAAGCTGACTGGGAGCAACAGTCAATGCATTGAAATTATGCATACAGTATGTTTGCTGTTGCTCTGTATACATTTACATATCCGGTTAAGGTTTTTTTTTTTTAGTCTGGAGATGAGTAGCTACCAGAGGGCATGGTGTCTGAATAGTTTCCATCAGTGATCATCCTTATGCTGTCTATCTATCAAGGAAGGTGAGGAGGAAAAAAAAAAAGAAGATTGAAACGCTAAATGTCAGAGACTTTCTGCCCCGCAGAGCAAAGAACGGATCAATATGACGATGTGATGTGATGAAAGTCCGCGTTAAAACGTTTAATGTTTGTTTTTTTTAGGCAGTAACATCGTGTCGAATTCTCACCACGATACAGTTGTTCAAGTCTGAGGTGGAAATGTTACAAATATTGTGTTTCAGTGGTAAAACAGCAATTCAAAGGTTTTTTTTTGTCTTTTTTTTCTATGTATATTTAAACTTAATAAGGGTGTTGTTGTTGTTTTTTTTTTGGTCTCTCCAATTATCCCACTATCTCACTGCCTTCATCGCAATCACATGCACACATTTCAAATGATGTAAATCAAGGGATTATGCCATTTAGTGACTTCTAGCTACTTCCGCAACAGTGAGAACAACCCAGGGTTTGATTCCAGATTAAAGATTAGAACATCTCCATGTCCGCCCTGTTCCTCGTTTCAGTTGGCGTTAGCATGTCGGAACCAGTCTGACTAATGTAAAAGCCAGATATTGTGTTTGTGCTCGGGATTATGAGCTCCGCTGTTGCTTGGCTGGATTTGGATACTTCCTGCAGTTTCTGCCGGTTGCTTAGTAACCTCCCACTCTTTCCCTTCGTGTAATTTCCCTCGTAAAACGCACTGTTATCCTCATCCGAGTCCAGTCATGTTTGGCTCATCCGAACAGGCGAAGGAGGAATTTCAGTGTTTTACTCACTTTGTCGTTTCTTTAGGCGACAGAAATAGACGAAGCGAGCCGATAATGGATCAACTTAAAAGTGTAGGTTCGCTTTTGAAACTTTCCCACAAGAACTTGAAACTCTACTTGGAGCAGCATGAGGAACTTTCCTTTGCCTCCTTACCCTTACTTCTCCTGTACTTGACCAGCATGACCTTCGGTGCACGGCCAAATGAGCTCAATCAACTTTAAATTGGGCTGTGAATGCTAACCTCCCTTTTTCTGTTTTTCTTCTCTTTTTTTTTGCTTTTCTCCTTCCCTCACTTCTACCCACCCACCTACCCTCCGACAAACACAGGAGCTGCACAGGAACCAGGTAAGCCCCTCCCCTTTTTTTCTTCTTCTTTCCTTCGCCTCGCCACATCCTGTCACCATACCCGTCTGCGAACGGCGCCGACTCTCTCATATTCAGATTTCGATCCTTTCCACTCCGCGGATCTCCGCAGCCCGTTTCTTTCAGATCTCATCCTGCTGACTAACGCAACTTTCACTGCTTACCAGTGATTCTCTGACAGCAGTAACTGTAATGGATTGACGTCTGCACTGTGTGTCTTCGTTCTTTCTCTGCACAGAAATCACTGTATCACCGTAAACGTTGCACGTTTGTCCTTCAGATGTTCCGTATCATTCTAAAAGGTCAAAAACTTCCGCACTGGCTCCGTTTTGCAGTTAACGGAGCACTTGGCGACCCAGCTTCCACAAGTTAAAGATCTCGCCACTGTTTCGTTGCCCCTTACAGGATGTCGAATGCTGTTTTCACACGTTCAGATCTGATCATATCTTACCAGTAAAAATATGTATTTATCAATGTATGGGATCATGGGTTTTGGTTTAAAATGATTACAGCATCTTTTTTTTTTCGTTTTTTTTTTTTCATTTTAATAAGCTCTCAATGTTTCCCAGTGGTTTTTATTCACACAAATGTGTGTATAACAACATTTGACCTTTCATGCATTTGTCACGGTATATGTAGATTGTATCACCAAAAAGTACAGCGGAAATGTTAAATGTCCCCATCACTTCATTAACCCCTTGAGGATCGTCCGCCACCGTCGGGGATGGTTTGTATTTTTTGGTAACGCGGTATACCCGATGCATAAAATACCTAGTTTCTCAAGAAAACAAATATTGTGTTAATCTTGTGCTAAAAAAAAAAAAAAGTACTCCGGAAGTAATAAGCGATGATGCCAGCAATCCAATACAACTCCAATGGGTTCTTGTGCCAATTCCATTCATAATAATCCACCAAATTAGAATATCACAAAATATTGTCAATATCTAATACTTAAGCATTCGCATTTGGGTATGTGTAATCACAGAAAGTCCACTCAAAAGTGGTGCTCCTTAAGAGGTTAAAACATTGACTATTCCATATATTGCAGATTTATTACACGAAACGTGAAATATTTTTAGTTTTAAATTGTATTTTTCCTTCATTTTACATCATGAATGATCTCATCATCATTAAGAATGATATTGTTATAATCTCAAGATAAAATACATTTAAGAACATGTTGTTTTTTTTTGCTGTTTTTTTCATTGTACGATCATTATATATTTTTTTTATTCTGCAGGCGTCAGCACTTTTACAGAGTCGCTGTACTCTTCCTGTCTAATCCCCCCAAAAAAATCCATAAATGCAATTCAGAATTCAGGCATGAGTTGTTTTCTGGGGAAACCTATTGTTAGAGATGATTTTTGATCTTTGCTTTGGAGCTTGCGGTCGATCCAACTGCTGGAAAACAAACAAAAAAAAGCACATCCACGTTTTCTTAATTCCGCTCTGTGCATGGTGCACATCATCCCAGTCAAATCAGGGATGTTATCATCGTTGCTGCTGGAGTTCCAACTTCAATAAGCTTGTGCAACTTTTTATTGGGATCACCTACGCGATTCGATGCAACCCAAAATATAACAAATCAAAGAACAAATTCAACATTCAGGGGATTATCGTCACCTGTCTGGCTGATCTATGGAGGTAAGTGGTAGCTGTACCTTTCAGCACGCCTGTTATTTCAGCGAAACTTCAGCAACACCTCATTATGTTAGATAATCTTCTCGGCTCTCGTCTCCACCCGCAGCAGAAGCGACGATTGTAAATCAGCTCAAATCTGCAGCAAATTACAGTCTTATACAATAAATATATTGTAGTGTGAACAGTTTCCCTCTTATGCGTTTAATCAAAAGTGGAATTTATTTGAATTTGAGAGCCTTTATGTTTCGAGTTGTGCATTTTCTCTGACTTTCTCGCCAGACAACAAAGTCGTTAACAAACTAATTAAAACAACTATATAATAAACAAAGGAAAATCCGCCTCACCTGATGGTCGGATTAAATTTTAACTTCAAAGCTTCGCGAGACCCCAAAATAAAACACGTTCTTCTAATTTATATCGGTGCCTGTGATAGCTCATTAAAAAGAAGAAGATCTACTGATTTTTTACCATTTATATAATGCTGAAATTCAATGAACTGGTCAGATCACTATTCAATCAACCACCAATTAAAACTCACTGAAACATGGAGCTTTGTGCATAAGTTTAACATAAATTTTCATTTTAACACGTGTTCGTGTCGGCGCTTTCAAGGAAACTGTCCATAATCTATATCTTATTTTTTGTATCTGCAGTTGGCAAAGAACAAGGAAAGAACGATGATTTTTACTTGAAATTAGTATTTTAGTCGAAATATTATTATCCTTCTGGTCTCATCCTCCTATGCTTTGAAAAGCATAGCAATACACAACATAAAGCGTTTAAAGTCATGCGAAGTTTGGTGTTTTAGTCACTTAAATTCAATCACAAAGCTGAAAAATAAAACGACAGTCAAACCTGAACGAGGCAGGAACATTTCCCAAGCTTGAGGTACTCGTGCTGCTAAAGTGAATCAACAAAAATATCGAGATATAGATAATTATTATTATTATTATTATTATTATTATTATTATTATTATTATTATTATTATTATTATTATTATTATTGCATGTCTTTTCTATTCATTTTCAGAACATGGAGCATGGAAGTTCTAAAATTTAAGGATGCTGTGAACTTCCTGAATCATATGTTAATGATGTATAGAGGTCCAAACAGGAACGCATGAAAACTATTTCAATCCAAACACATTGGTTTTCTACACAGCTATGATTTGCTTTTATTACCAAAAAAAATGGTCACCTTTCTGAAGGGAGCGTGTCTGCTGTAAATCAAGACATGCTGCCTCTCTAAATGCCTTCACCCCCCCCCCCCCCCGTCTCTCCTCCTGCAAGCCGTTTAATCCAATTAGCAGTGGCGGGTGACAGTTATTTATATGTACATGAATTAGAATTGAGGAGCAGGAGATCCTCCCTCGGGGATGATTGGACGCAGCCCAGTCCTTTACAGTCTCTCTCTCTCTCTCTCCATCGGTCTCTGAGGCCGACCCCCCCCCCCCCCCCCCCCAAAAAAAAAGTCAACAACACACAAAGTGACAATCATCTCTCTTGACTTTAAAGTGAATTGTGTGTTTTCATTCATCCTGGAAACACTTTGACCGCGTTGTTTCATCTTCTCAATGTTTTCCTCCAGTCGTCACAATTAAGGGGATATTTGACACGTTCGGGGATTGGGACGCTCTAATAAGGCGTCTTCACGCCGCTCAGGTTCACCTCAGATGTGTTTCTGTTGCGTTGTGTTGCGTGGACGCTGAAGGTGGGTGTGCCAAACGAGTGTGTAAGCTGCCAAATCTACTTCGCTTTACCCTTTTGAACTATTTGCCAGTGATTGCAATACTTCAGGGTTCAAAGACAGAAATGAGGAAAAAAAAATAAATAAAAAGTCACGTCGCCGTACTGACAGAACTTACTGACCCCCCCCCATAAAGATTTTCAGGATTTGTTTGAAAAACATTTGTAGAACATTTCAAGTGTTTTTTTTTTTAATCTAGTCACAGACATTAGTGTTGATAGTTGCTAATCTGCGAAGTGAAACTATACATATGGCTTTGGGCATCTTCATTTTTGAATAAGTGATCTTCTCTGTGTTTGTTTGTTTGTTTGTTTGTTTGTGTGTTTGTTTGTTTATTTATTTATTTATTTATTTGAATTCCCAAGTGCACAATAACTCCAGTGGAAATGAAATGCAACAGGACGAAGGCAAATAAAGCCCAAAATATAAAAACAAGTTGCAGGCAACTGTAATATATTGGTATTTTCTGGTAACTCGTGAAATAACTAAGTAGTCACACGAGTCACATTATTAATTTTTGGTAACTGGTAAGGTTACTTCTTTGACCAGTCACCTCACAATGACACAACCCTGGTTTGATTTCAGTGAATGTCTACGGAGTTTGCATGTTCTGTCTGTGTGTGTGTGTGTGTGTGTGTGTGTGTGTGTGTGTGTGTGTGTGTGTGTGTGTGTGTGTGTGTGTGTGTGTGTGTGTGTGTGTGTGTGTGTGTGTGTGTGTGTGTGTGTGTGTGTGTGTGTGTGTGTGTGTGAGTAAACCTGTTCCAAGAAAGACATTTTCAGATCGAAAGAAAGAATTGAAAGGCAGTTAGAAAGAGACAAAACATTTCTCGCTGTCCGAGGTCGCAGTGTTTCCTGAGCTGACCCGCCACAACAAGACAAGAGGCCCGCTTCTCCCCGCATGGGCGACTCGTGTGTTTGCTCTGTACGCCAATCAATAGAGCGGCGGACGTGAGATGGATGGAGGTGAGCTGAGGGATGCTGCAGTTAAACACAAGGAATCTTATCCGTGTGTGCACAGGCCGGCCCTTTAAACACACACGTGCACACACACACACACACACACAAACATGCATCCACATCCTCCTCACACATGCACAGCGAGTGGCTCAGATTAATGACGGAATCAATCACGCGCACGGTGTTTGCTTGTCGTCCCCGTATGCTTTACTTTCATAACACCGGTTCAATTTCCCAAGCTACTGAAGCTCTATCAGCGTTTCTTCAGAATATGTATTCAGCAAGGTCATTTCTCACTGCACCGAAAATTTCCCTGCTACCAGGATGTCTTTGCTATTGAAATGTCAATAGGCCCCAGTTCAATGCATCGCAATCTACATTTGTCAATACGCGAGCTGCTTAGAGACGCAGCTCCTTCATTAAACAGACTTTTTTTTTTTTTTTTTTTTTTTTTTCAAGTTGACTTCTATTGTCAGATTTTATTCAGGTAATAACTCCACTTGGAGCAAATCTTCTCAAGTGGTAAAAAAAGAAAATTAAGAAAGAAAAATCACAACTTTTTTTTCTTTTTAATCTAATGAAATTAGATCAACTGGTCAAGGTCAATATTTTCCAGTTTTCGCAAAAGTGAAAATGTGTTCTGCCTCTTCATTATGGCAAGAGGATGAGAGGAAGCACAGCCAATCAAAATGTAGAAGCCACAAGACCTGCATGCTATTAAAAGAAGAAAAAAAAAAAGATATGAGTGAAATTCCAGTTTACAGGGAGCAGAGAGGTTGGACCCCTTTTGCTCTTTGTCTCAATAAAACTTGTTAATGAGGACTGCTTCATTTATCTGCTATACATGAAAAAGGCAAATATATTTTATAGTATTTTTTTTATCTATTTACTGATAAATGTCATCACTCTTTTGAAAAACGACTGTAGTGCGATATAATATTTCATAAGGCTACTAAATGCCAATAAAGGAAACTATGACTCCACGTACTTCTCATATTAATGCGTGTCTGTTTTAAAAAAAATAAATAAATAAAAAAACAGGTCTTGCGTGCACAAGCGGTGTAGTGGATTGCACTCTTGCTTCATAGTGACAAAACCCCCGGTTTGAATCCAGATTGCAGAGTTTGCATGATTGGATCCAGCGGTACAGAAGATGAGTGAATGCGCGTCAGGCCAGAGGACTTCAAACAGGAGTGAGAAGCAGCAGGAGGGAACGTTTAGGACTCCAAAATATATTGCAGCACCCCGGTTGATGTTAATGAAGCCACGCGTCGAGTTCTGCGTAGTTTATTACGCTCAGAGAGACAACTTTAGAGGTCTCGGTGACAGAGCGTAGCGTTATCTTCCGTCTGCGGTTAGACCGTACAGTGTGAGGGTCCGCACAGCCGGAGATCTGCTTTCGACGGCGTCGGGAATTTCACAATCACCGCAACAATGCGACGGCTGCTTCGAGGTAGAGCTCCTGACATCCAGCGCTGATTTCCAAGAGGAGCGATGGACCACGTTCACATTCTCCATCGACTTCCATGCTGACATTTAACCCTGCTCACTCAATTCTCTGTTAGTTTCATTTCCTTAGCCGTAGATCGTGTACATTCGACGCGGTTTCCTCGGTGGTGATGTGGTTACCAATTTCCAGCATTGTTGGAGAAGGTATCTTTTGAAATAACGATTATTATGACGATTATTATTATTATTATAATGAATATTGTGCAGATGAGTTTATTTCATGATAAAAAAAAATAATTATACATATATATTAAATGCATGTATACATCAAATTAGCAGTACCTCTGTTTGATCTTATATGGGAGATAATGTTTTGTTTAGTTTTTTTTTGTACATTTATCAAAGCTGCACATTACTTTTAACGTGAAGCACCTTCGTGCAGTCAAACTGTTTGCGCACACATCCGAGCGATAAGACAGACATGACCCCCTCAAGAAGCATGTTAAACACAAGAAACTATCGGAGCGCTATGTGAAATACTTTTTGACGATTTATGCCGTAGAGCCTGAAGATATGTCCTGTTTTCCACAGGGTTAAAATCAGAGATGACCTTTTCAATCAGTGCAGATTACCGCCTGCTCCCAGGTTGTCTTAGTGTAAAGCAAGCTCTCCGCCGCCCTGCGCCGCGGGCAAATTAAGTCTGCACATTTGCATGCATACGAGACTTCAAGAATATTAACCATAACACCACTAACGCTTCTGTTATTGCGTCACCTCAGTCCCCTGGACCCATTGCGCTCGGACCCCGACGGACGGGGGGGGGGGGGGCTTCGCCGCGATCTGAACCGATGTGCCGGGAACGCGACGGGATTTCAACGCGTGAACTTTGACCGCAGACACGTCTCGATCATTAAGGAGAATGGCACAGTCGTTCCAGCAGCCCGTTGTTCTAATTAATCTGTCATAAGGTAGTCGCGATTTCACGAAGACGCCTGTTTAAAGTAATTATCTTTGACATTATCACATAAATAGACATTTGTTTCGCTCGCTCATGTTCACCATCTGATAAGACCAGCAAGTGCTACAACTTAAATGTCACATCAGCGCAGTCACTATTTAAACATCGTGCGCGCAGCATTGACTAAAAAAAAAAACAAACTGCACAATGTGACCGTGCCGGTACAAATAAGGCGCGGGAAATATTTATAGAAAGTGCTTCTCATATTGGCAATTAACACTTAGCTTGTACTTAAACCTTTTTCTCAAGCAAAAGGTGTTTTAATTTAAGTGATCTAACAGTTTCAGAGGATTTCAGATGGTCTGGAAGTTGTTTCCAACCTGAAGCCAGTCGAGTATCCTCAGCAAACTGCGAGCCCATCGAGGTCACCTCAGCCTAAAAGAGTTAACAATGATAGTTTTGCATAATTCGGTCTTCAGTCTGTGATACTTTGTGGCGAGATTAAATATTAATTATTCCATTACCAGATGTAATAATGTGTACTTTTTCAACAGTGAGTTGCACTGTCGGGTTTATGATGATTAAATTATTTGTCTTAATTGAATCATCATGAAGTAATGAATGACTGTGAGCCGCCGCTGACAGCTCAGTCACGCACAGCAGACAGCCTGAGAGCAAAAAGTAAACCCGCAACTGAAAACAGAACTTTTTTTTTTTTTTTCTCTTTTTCCTGGAATAAAACTTGCTCTTCAGAATAAGAGTGTACTGAAAGAAACTCTTCGCTTACATAGAAGGTCGAGTGCCCATGCCAAGGAAAAAGCACATTAGTGAGCTAAACTAATAAAGTCAAAATGTCTAATTGTTTAAATTGACTCAAATACTAAACTGAAATTGTAATACCATGTTTTTTAGCAGCAACTTAATCAATAGAAAATAATTTACATAGTAAAAAATAAAAGGGTATAAAAGTTCCAATTAAAAGAATATTTAAATAACATGGTGGGGGTTACAACAAGAATCTTTGACGAATGTAAAGAATAGAACGATAGATATTTGTAATTGTGGGGAGTGAAAGTAAAAAGTCACTAGTAAAATAATCAAATATAGAAACGTTTGAAAAAAAAAAATCTACTTAACTACTGTAATGAAGTACAAATATGTGGGCGGCGAGTTTTAATAGATGCATAGTTCTCCTAGTTATGTCCATATTCCTGACATACATTATATAAAGCAAAAGGTGTCTATTACTTTTTTTTTTATCGTGACAATTATGACTGATTAAAGAATAAGTATAACATCAGCTTGTTTAAAAAAAAAATAAAGTATGACATTCTCCAAGAGTGTATTATCATTACAATTACCACTAAAGTATAGACATAAAAAGTCCTTCAATGTCAGTTTGTATGTTAAAGTAATCTACAATGTATTCCACTGTGTGAATTGAATGATACGGTTTAAGATCCGCCTGCATGAAAATATCCTATAACAATGATATTCACTCATACTTCTCAATTAAGAGGAATATTCAAAACAATAAATCCCACAAAAAAAAAAAAAAAAATAGTGATTGGGGACTATTTTGAGTGGAGTAGTCAAAAAGGACTAATAATTTAATCACTATGGAAGACATTTAGAGTTGATTTACACTCATTGTGTACAACTTCCTGAAGCAGGTGTCAAATGAATAAAGAAAATTGGATCAAAGATAATACATTCAGATAAATCCATTTTACAGCTGGTGTTTTTGTTGTGTACTTTGTTGATTATGTGAAATGCCCTGAAGCGTGGCGACCAAAAAAAAAAAAAAAATCAAAACAAATTCAACCAAAGGCTTTTCCCAACTGGTGTAAAGTAAAGTGATGGCAGTGTAGCGGCGATGTGGCTGCAAAGTCTACTCCGTGAGATATTTGTCTCATAATGGAAGGAGTGGAAGTAGAGCGGCGAAACTCTCAGGAGAAACATAACTTTTGAGCAAATGTACTCGGAACAGAATAGCAAGCAGGACTTACAGTGATGGAGTATCGACTGGTTCTCACAGCTGCCTGTTAGAAACGGGAGAGACCGAATACCAAACCCCGGGCGGACGGTGATACCGACTTCTGCAAGTCAGGAGCATTTGCACTGTTTTTAGCCCCCACTAAGCTGTGGCATGCAGAACAGAAGCTGCCGGTAGGTTTTAAATGAACCTTGGCTAAACTGATACGCCTGTACTGTTAAGAAGGACTCTTAATGCGGAGAACCACTACAGATAGTTGCAGTTAGAATGGGATCATTTTAACATCTTCTGACTCTTTGTTTGGAGGTTTATAGCGTTACACTAGAAATAAAAACTTATCGAAAGTGCTTCATCTATCAGGCATACCATTTGTGGATCAAAACCTGTCTTAAGTTGAATAGCGTTGGCATTGGGACCATATTATGGAGTTATGAAATCATGTTTCACCCTCTAAAGATTTTGGAGATCGACACTGCGACCGAGGATTTGTAGAATGAAGAAGAAGAAAAAAAATCAGCTTTATTGATCGCCGTGGGGAAGATTCTTCTCGGCGTTTAAGCCGTCCTGTGCATGCGAGGACAGTACGGGTCATACTTAGTGACCCTCAGCGCTGACTTGTCAGCAATCGGATAGGAACAATTTCTCCACTAGGTCTCATTTTTTAAGATTTTCTGAAGAAAACAGGTTCTGTGACAAAGTTAACGTCTCCAAATGAGACTTCTTTACAACCAAAGCAAGAGAAATAAGGTGTTATTATTTTGAGGGTATAATTACTACTTTGTTTGTGGTTCCGACTCAGTCAAAAAAAAAAAAAATCAAACTGAAGGGTTCTGTGGTTAACGGTCCCGCCTCACAGCGACGGTATCCCTTCTTTGTAGATTCTGCATGTTCTCCCTGCGCATGCATGGGTCTTCCAGTTTCTTACCGCCGCCCAAAATCATGCGTCCGAGGTCAGTTGGTGACTCTAAAATAGCTTGTCGATGTGAATGTGCGTCGTCGTTTGACTCTCTGTGTGTTTTCCCTGTGATGGACAGGGTGAACCCTGCATTTACCCATATTGAGCAGGGATTGACTCCGAATTGGATTTAAGCAGTCTGGAGGATGGATGGAGAAGTGGATATCAATAACTCTCGGTTGTATAACCTCTTCTATTGGCCATTGGCAGCCGTAGACACAAATTGAAAACTTATTTTCCTTCCATTTTAACCTGCAATTAAAAAAAAGGCAAATTGGAGCCAAATAGAATATTTTATTGTACGTTTTAAAAAAAGCTGTATTCATAAATCTCATTCCTTGCCAAATTATTGAAAAGAGTGACTCATACCTCAAATGAAAAAGCTGCCGCCATGTGTTTTTTGAGCGTTTCATCGAAAGTAGTGTTCTTCTATTTGTTTTTTTCTACTCATTGGTCTTGCTGTCTTATTAAGTGTAGCAGCCATATTTGAGGGGCTTAACAGTTCCGGAAGCACCAAATGTCACTAATGCTGCTTTGCAGTATGTCTGGGACACCTGAGCTGAGCCACGCCGTGAGCAAATGAGCAATCACAGCTGTGGTGGATGCACAGCGCCACAGATTTTGCCAACAACAGATCGGGCTGTGCCAAGGGTTTATTAGTTTGCGAAAAGTTGCATTTAGCAACTCATTAAATCCATTCACTCCTTTTTTCCATTTGTTAAAATGCCGAACCCGTCCTGTACTGCGGCTACAGTAAACGTGGCATAAAGTTTACTTACAAATAATTTACGGCCGTAGCTTTTCTGACTTTATTTGGCCTGGCAAAGACAGTTTGTCCTCCCCCTGTGAGCTGATCAGTGCCCCTGCAGTGCTTCCTGCTGACACCCCCTGTCTGGTGTGAATGTGGGATACAGTCAGCATACAGAAGTGGGCCTCCAAAGCCGAATAGGACTCGCTAATATCCGGATGTTCGGAATGATTCAGGCGTCTTCTAATTAACTCACAGTTTCAACAGTTTTCATTCACATTGCCAGGATGGTGCCATCAATATTAATATCGAATGTATTTTTCTTTTTTTTTTGTTTAAGTGCAGCTCAGCTTCTTTCTGGCTGTTGTGAAATTTTACAGATCAGCAAAACGAAAAGTCAAAATTGGATTTGATTGCAAATTAAATATCTTGTGCCTGATTTACTAAGATCCAGCATAAATGATGTTACATTGTATGAAAGTGGATTGCACATCCAGTTTATATACGTTTTGTAGGTGATCAACTAAATATATCAACAAACAAAACAAAAAGAAAAGAAGGTGATCTGTTACAAGGTCAAAGCAGGTGTTTTTGGTATGTCTTTTTAGTTTGAAATGTCTTATTATGAATAACAGTGTTCTTTCTCTTGCCCCCTTGGTTACACCAGGTATGATTTGGCCCAGGTTATTTTTTTGATTTTTTTTAAATGATAAATGCAGTTTTTGTGAATTAATACAATCAAACACATTTTATTGTTTACATTTCCATTTGAATTTGCTGAGCATTTACAACATAGACCATGGAAACATAACTAAGTGCGGTTCAGTTGTTTGCTTAGGTTTTCTTTTTTCTTTTTTTTTTTGATGTTGCGTAAATTTGCGGCAGTGGGCCCATAGGACATTTATTTCTGGATCATGACACTCTTTTGGCTCTTGTTTATTTGATAGTTGGATTGCATTGCCGAGCGTTTTTTTACAGCTTTCTTGGAGAGACACCTTTGTCATGAGTTGTTTGTCACTTGTCGCGGCCCCCGAAGAGTAAACCTGCTTCACCCAGCATGTGTCAGGAGTTGATGGTGAGATATCCCCTTTCTGCTTTCTCACGCTGTTCTGCAGCTGCCTGACTCGACATAATATCCACATGACTGGCTGCACATTTCAAATGGTTCAGTCAGGATGCACACAGCAGCTCCACAGTACAAACTCTTTCCCACATGTGCTCCTTTGCATGCTAAAACATCCTTTAAATAGTAAGTTTGTGCACTTTTACGAAAGGAAAATGCTTTAAAGGCAACTTCAGAACGTCGTTTTTGATTCTTCACCGAAATGAAAGTAGGAAAAGCTACTAATTCAATGATAAATAGCTTAAATAGGGACTACTTTTATTTTTAGGGATGGGAATTATAATAATAATTGAAGGTATGTCATTATTATTACAGTATTAGGAAGAAACTGTGGCCTGTAACAGATTCAGTAAGGCGAGAAGGCTGAAATAGATCGGAGATTCTTATCGGTAATGATTTGCAATGATTAACAAAATTTAAAAAAAAAAGAAAAGGTTGGCGTTCATTCTTTCAGTTCCTTAATAATATTATCATTTCTTCTGTTCTGCCCAGATTCGGCAAACTTCTATGATAATACGAGCTTCATTTTTAATTAAGGTTTTAATAAGGTTTGGACCCATTTCAGATTTTCTAATCAGCCGAAGAAGCAGGGGGTCGGTGTAATTTGTACTATATGCGGCTTTTAAGGACTGTGAGCTAATATGGCAGCGTTCCTTGGGATTTCTTTTTTTTTTCTCCCCTCCACAGCAGTTATGAAACGTAACTGTCAGTCATGCTAAATTATCCTGGTGAAATTCACACTCTGGCCAAAGAAGTGACAAATTCAATCAAACATTCAAATAGTTTTTTTTTTTTTTTTTTTTCTTTACTAGAGAAATTGTCTGCAGCTGCAGGATTGTGCTAACCACAGTCTCTTTCATTGAAGAGAGCAGCAGAGATTACAGACGCAGACAAATGGTGAGATGGTTTCAAACACTTACAGAGTTGAAATTGTAAAACGGGTACCTTTTTCTTATGGCAGCCACATAATGTATGACTTGAGGCATTTAAGGCCTCATTTACTAAGATCATGTTTCAGGACTTTAGCGAAATAGTTTTTTTTTTCTTGTAGATGCCGACTTTGGAAAGTAATTATCATGTAATCTAAATTAGTTGGCATGACTTATTAATGTGCAAATAGCCACTGTTACGATGTAGCGGCGACACATTAGTTCAGTTAGTTAAAGGAAGATGCTCTAAAAGCGGAATGATAGCAACTGGACTTGGTCTTGGTCTTATCTTGGTCTCTGGTTAGTTGATCTTGACTGCAGCATTCATGCTGATACCTCACAGTCACGTTAATGTGACTTTGGGTCGTACATATTTCATGTTGCTAGTAAAGTGACTCGGTTCGTGAAGCATTATTTAGCTGTTCCGTTTTCGGTAAAGGAATTTAGTGAATTTATGGCATTGACACAACCGCTTACGCTAAAGCTAACAGTTAGCTCGCCAGAAGGATAAAAACAAATTAGCTTCACAAATGCTTTTACATATGATTAATGAATAAGAAGACCACAGCAAATGTTGTCATTACTGCTACTAATTAATATAAAACAAAACAAAAACAGAAAACGGGCAACTCCTGATGTTACTTGGCAACTCCTGATATATTGTTAGGAACAGTTGGTGTGCCAGCAGGATTCAAATAAAGTCGCTTCACAAAGGTTTCAAAATATGACTAAATCAACAACGCCACACAAACTTTACTCTGTAGTTGTGTTGCTAATTTAGTAAATGTTTCTCTCGACATACTGCCAGAACTAGCAGCAAACAACTTCTCCCTTCTTTCATCGATTTTGCCATTGAATGAGCAAATCGCCTCTGCTTGAAATGAGCCCTGACGCTTAAAGATAAGACCAAGACCAGAGCAACCTAACACAAGACAAAGACTTTCAGGGGCCTAGACCGAGTCAAGACCAAGACTGAGACTGACCTTGAAATTCCGATCTGGAGTACTACAATGCTACATAAAGGTGAGGCTAATGAATCGTGATATAGTTGAGGACACAGGGATGGTGCAGTACCAGTATCCTCCCTCCCCCTGTACTCCCCCTGTACTGTACCTCCCTCTCCTTCGCTGACCCCAGTGAAAGCTCTCAGGTTACTTTTGTTTATCTGGCAGGAGATGAAGAAGCATTCCCTTTCTTCCCTGAAAGATATTTCCGAACGAGTGAGCCCAGACCACAGCTGCCTCTCTGACGCATTAATCACTTGACTGCCGCCCCCACCACTCCTACAAGCACACACACACACCCACACACACACACACACACACACACACACTGGCTCATGCACAACCTGGTTTGACTCGCACACGTAAAGGCATGTAGTGCCACCGTGTTGTGTAAACACGTGTCAATGCGCACGACTTGAGCCCGTCGACAGAAAACACACTTGGGTGATGCACATATACACAAAGCATCCGCCCACCACTCAAGTGATCTTCGCTCCCCATGCTGCACCACCTCTCCCTCCCTCCCCCACCTCTCTCTCTCTCTCTCTCTCTCTCTCTCTCTCTCTCTCTCTCTCTCTCTCTCTCTCTCTCTCTCTCTCTCCATCCAGCCATGGCTCCCATATGACCCTCCATTTTCCTCATCATTAGCGACACCAACAAGCAGCCGCGTCCCATCCATCCCACTCCTCGCTGCCCCCTCCCGCCTCCCTCACCACTCCTCTGTTTATTTCTCCATTCCTATATTTGATTCCAGTACAACACCCCCCCCCCACACCCCTACCCCCACACCCCCCGTCTCCTCTGAGCGAGATGGAGGCAGGATGAGGAGATGGAACAGTCAGTTTTATATGCTAATTTGAAGGAAATCTTATGTGTTAAAAAAATAAATAAAAAGGTGATGCACCTGGTTTATGTAACAGGCCTGTCAGAGATGAGTGGAGCAGGTTACGCATCCTGACAGTGAAACCCAACTTAATGAGGCAGAGTCATCAGTGAGCTCCTGTAAGTGATCGCAGTATGATTGTTTTCTAACGGAAACTATCCGTGTTGTCTAATTACACTCAACTGCACCTTTCAAAAACACCCACAACACCACACTGATTCCCATGGCTTCACGTTGGATGAGATTACTATCTGATCTGGAGTTCTCATGAGCCGGTTGTAGAACATCCGTCATTCATCTTAGCTTCTTGTTTTCAAGTTAATTTTATATATTTATTTATTTATTTATATATTTTTACAAACATTAGCCTCCTGTGCTGACAATAATAAAGTAACACATTACTCTAATGCCACGTATTTGCCTGTATCCCGTTAATAATTATAAAACTGGTCATGCTGTTACAATTAACTTTCCGTTTTGGGGTGCGTAGATAAATATGTGAGTGAGTTAGCTTTAGCTTCTTTATTTAAAGGAGACTGTTACCTCTTTGTTGTGCTCACTCGCAACTGTCAGCTTTAGCATTAACGTTTACCTCTAAAGAAGAGGCGCTATCTTACTATATCGCTAAACTCCTTCAGTCCTCCTCACAGAAGCAATCAAGATCCAAGTAATCGCGCTATGTTACCATGCTAACTTTATTAGCTTATTGGCTGAAAACTTATAATTTATACTTTTTCATTTTATCATTATCATTTCATTGATAATAATACGGTGAGTCTCAACTATAGAACTACCAAGTCCCAAGAGAATATGGACGGAGAGTCATGCCACTCTGGAGGCCGCCATTGTTGTTGTTGATATTCTTGCACTCGTGCAGAAGAACTATGGTGGGCATGTGCCGTGGCAGCGTTTTGGAAAAGTTGCATTTTCCTCTCTCTACACAGATATGGAGCATCTTCAAAAGTTGCATTTCCCTCCTCTTTACACAGAGACAAATTTGGAGCATTTAGAAAAAAATTCCACCCTGGCAGCCATTTTCAAAAAGTTGCATTTTCAATGCCTTTGTGCACCGTCACCCAAAACACAATGAAAGTTTTCCGTTTTCACTTCGTACCTAACAAAACATTGTTGTGTTACGAGCTTGTAGCGACAGTATATGTGGTATATTGCCACAAACGTTGGTATAACTGTACAATTTCTGTGCTGTCTGCATTTGCCTGTATTTGTCTCACGAACTGAGAAACTGGTTGAGCCTCTTGAAATGATTGGAAACAATACTGAACATTGTAGCCAGACTCCCGTTTAAACATGACATTTTCATTTTCATTTCATATCAGCACCAAATTTGATTAAAATGTCAATTTCCGAATAGGGGATCAATTTATCTTGTCATTATTCACAATTAGCACATAATTTCAGCAATCTCGCACTAAATTTAAAAGGTAGAGAACAAACTCCGCGCAGAAACGCACACAAAATACAAATAGGGTTTGTTATTGGCAGCCCACAGTAACTGCAATCAAACAACACTAGCAGGATGGATTAATCACACTTTGTAATAATCGGAAGTCATTAATTTGCTGTTTATATTTGTGATATTCAGATTAGTTGTAGCTACACTTGAGTTTTCAATCCCGTGGCAACATTCTGCCTTATTTTCTAATTACAGGGCTTGATCACCGACACCATTTCTGGCCAACTCTAAATCGTCTTTTATTGTTTTAGTGCTCATAAATTCGAGTACATTATGAAACGGTTGGGGTTTATTTCCCCCCCAAAACCTTAACAAATTCAAATTTGCAAAGAAAAATAAGTGCAATTTTAACATCATCATTAACCGTACAAAACACACCGGGATGTCACGAAACAAAATCCTGTATTTGCAGCATTTTGCAGCCACCATGCATGTTTTTTGCATATTCACCCTCACAGGCGTGATGATACCACACTGCTGTTGCCATCTCTCACTGCAACACCTAAAATCCCAGCGTTGACTTTTATCCAAAACTCCCAATCAATGTGTTATTTGTCGCTTCCACACTTGTCAAAGTCATCCTGCATGTCGGGTATTTTCAGTTCATTCGTGAGGTAACATGGGGTCTTTGTTGAACATCCTGAAAATTCATTTAGTCACATGTTTGCGGTTCTGTAACAGCTGTTGCATATTCATCAATAATTACTCTATAATTGCCTAATTTCCCCCCAAAAAACACTCTCATCCCCTCAAATCCCAGCACTGTACCGAGCAGACGTACATATTTTGACTTCAGGCGCTGCAGCTTCTTTTATCTAAAGAGACTTTTTTTTTTTTTTTTTTTTTTTCAAAGCAGGTGTGCTTGTGGTTGGAGTTAAGTTACGTTTCCCAAAAGCTGCAAATTTAAGTAAGTTAAAAAGGAAAAAAAAACAAACAGCTTGGACATTCAATAAGAGAATGCAAATGAAGCGAGTGGATGAACTGATGGGGAGGGTTTGTTTTGTGTGTTTTTTAATATAAAGAAACCACAGTATGGCAATTGACTATTAAATCCACTGAGATTTTACCTTTTGTTGTTTTCTGTACATATTTACTTGCAGTGTTGAATTGTGTGTGCTCTCATTAAGCTCAGTGGTGATATAAAGGCGTAATGTGCAGCGTACAGCAGCAGCACGAAAGCCACTTACTTGCTCTCTGCAAGCATGTAACACCCTACAAAGCTCTTCGCACCCGGTTCTTACATAATGTGTCTCAAATCCACAACACATCCAGTTGAAGAGCTACAGTGTGTGTTGTGTTGTGTTGTGTTGGGGGGGGGGGGGGGGGGGTGCTTAAAGCCCATACTTTAAATAATGTGACATTTATATGCAATCACCCAAGAGAAGTTTATTTCTATTTACAGTGATTGCAGGTTAGTGGCTGTTTGTCACATCACACAGCTGCCATAGAAATTCTAAATAATGTTACATCTATATGCAGGACATTTTTGGTCATGTTTGCACTGATTGATTGTGGGCTGGTGACTTTCTGTTTCAGTCCAAATGAGAGTCTCATTTACGGGGTGTCAAATGTAAGGACCCCGGGCCCAAAAGGTGGCCTATAATACGGTCGAACCAGGACATGGTATGACCTTACAAATGTTTAAAAAAAAAAATACACAGAAATTATTTTGTTTACGGCCAATAACTGAACATCATGCAATATAGTAACAATGGTATCCTTTTTTCAACATAATTAAGTCACTAATGTGACAACTTTAATTTAATTATTTCTAGTAATGCAATACATTATTAGATTGTTTAAGTAGAATTTATAAGATAACATTTTGTAAATGTACTGACTCCAGCTGGTAATGTAATAATGCCTAAATGTGACTGCATTTCTTGGAAATAAAGGCTTTATTGCAGGTTTTGTGAAGTTTTCTTATCAAAAATAGGTGTAGTGGATGGTATAGTACAGATATGGCGGTTATTACACTCTTCATTTTTATGTTATTGGTTGATACAATGCTGAAAGCTGTTTTGAAGACATTCAGTACAGAATTTGCGTCAATGAAAATATTTACTCTTGTGTTGATCTTTCCCATTTCCTACTATTTCAATGCGCTTGGTAAAGAAATAACTGTAGTTTTGTTTTCAAGGTGAGTTTGTGAACACTCAGGAACATGTGTAAGCATTTTCAGTTTTTTGTTGGTCTTAAAAAGTCATAATTTTAGCATTCCGCTGGTCTGAACCAAATTAGAATGACAAAATATTGGATGGATGATACTGAAAGTATTTGTGACGACTTTGGAATTATTATTAAAATGATTTTATTTACCTTTATTTAGGGTCTCGGTATACTTTAACAAAAGAGAGCTGGATAAAGGAGCAGACATACAGAACCAAGCGCGACTTAGAAGAGGTAAATAAATAAAATAATCAAATATTAGACAGTATTAGACACTATATAAGACAGTGTCCCCTCGAGAAAAACAAATATAGAATTTGCTCTTGATGCCTCCAAAACCTGTTACTCCCTGCATTTTCATCTTGTGCTTAAAGTGTTTCCCTATTAGTGGTAGCACATTTTAAGTTTTACATATTACTGCTTTAACCGTGACCCATCCGGATCTCTCTGCTCTGTGTGTGTCTTTGACACTTTAAAAGAACGCAATTTATTAGCAATTCAGTCAGATGCATTATCTTCCATTTGAATGAATCTCAAAGATCTTTTTTTTTTTTTCCCTCCTTCCCTGCTATCTCCTGCTTTAGCTTTGCTCTATTATGAATTACATGGTTGAATAATGCAGTGTCAAACTGGAGAGGCGGATATTGGCACGGAAATATCTTCATTACAAGTGTACAAGGAACAGCCTTCCACAGATTTTAAAGTCACATTGCGACTGGATGACATTCTCGCAGCTTTTTTTTTTTATTTTTTATTTTTTTTCATTATTCAGCTCTCCCCAGAGGTGCATGCCATATATTATGACTTCAAGTAGAACAGAGCTAAAACTAACATATTGTTCTTACTCCAGCGGTACATTCTAACGTATGTGTGGAAAGCCCCTTATCCTGATACCTTAAAAAAAAAAAAAACAACATTGTACTATGAAGCCCATGGAATCCAAGGCCGCGTCGAAGTGAATATATTCAGTGTGCTCCTCTAGTGGCTCGATCACTGTTTGGATTAATTCACTCCGCTCAGGATTGTGAATTCGAGGAGCCGCAGCTGTTTATTTTCTGTTAATGACAAAATGCCGGTGCTGCACTGTAATGTGCCACCCACCAGGGCTCCATAAAAACCCATTCACTGCTCAGTGTAACTCATAAACACATTAAAAAGAAGGGGGGGGGGGAAGGGCGCACCAAACATCAATAACGCAACAATACAAATTTGCGAGCGCCTTCCTAGTCGTTCCGCGAAAAGTAGGACTCTTTAACGTGAGGAAGCTGCAGGAAGATGACGGGGAAATCGGATTGAGCTGAATCACTTTAACAATCAAACCGAGGGATTGTGGATTCTGGATCTCAAAGTGACCAATGGGATGATCTCCTCATAAATTCTGTATGTCACGCCTTTGAACTTCCCTCCGAACAGTCACGGTCGACACACAGATTAACTGAGCCGCCTCCTTCAGAGATTCCCTGTGTTTGAAGTGTTGGGGCCGTACAAGGATCTTGACCTTTTGTCGACGGCCTCTAGCTGTCAGCCGGCTGTACTAACACAGCGTGGAGGCGGCGGGCAGCTCGGTCTGGAGGCTCGTTCTGCTCTCTCAGATTGCCGTTGGAATGACAGGCTCCCAGTTCAACTCTTGACTCCCTTCAAACACATTTTCAAAGAGCAAAGTCATCGTTTTTTTTTTTCCGCTGCGTTTTCTCTCTTGTCTCTTAACTTGCCTCAGCACACTGAGGTAACCGTCAAATTCGCGGAAAAAAAAGGTTTTCTGGAACGCCGTCGCTTTTCGCAGTGACCAGTTTGTACATGATTACTGTTAAAACGTCTTTCAGCAATTATAGACGTTTCATTGAGTTGCAGAGCTGCTGCCTCTCTCTATTCTGCTCACTTAACCACCTTTAGTTATAGCAAAGTAGATTTTTAGTTCATCTCAAGTGTTGTAATGTTGCTTCTTTCATATTTTTATTAAACAAATTACTCAATTCTAGAACATCTTCCTCACACTAAGTAATATAATTTAAGGTGTTTTGTCATGGAGTCTCCACCCACATTATTCAGGGTGGACAGATGGATACAAATAAAGTTACTACATTTTTAATTAGTAATAATATTTTCCATAGGTTACTACATTTTAAATCTGATCTTATTACGAATCTCTCACGTATATGACCCAGGACATGAAGAACGTTGAGAGACAGTAAAAATTGGACAAACTTCTTCATTTAAGAAATTAGATCATATTTAAGGTTGAGCGTCCACCTCATTTCATATCTGGTGGGCTGGATTAGTGAAAATAGAGCAAAATAACCTGCTAATAATAAAACTCCTTGAAGTGGTCATATTTTTGTTGCATTCACAAATGCCACAGATTACTTTACTGTATGATTTTTATAAGCGCCAAATCTGCACAATGATAAGAGATCATATCAGACTGAACCGTCTGGTGAGCCATTCTCTGGCAGGGACCATATGTTTGACCCCCACCCCCATGAGATCTATTTCGCGAGTTCATCTCCCTCGCATAGTTTTCCTTTGCAATTCAGATTTATGAGCTCCATTTTCGGATGAAGAGAAATAAAGGTATCCTCTCATGTCTCAGACTGTTAAAAAAAAAAGAAAGAAAGAAAAAAGGTGTAAAAAGCCAATTTTCCTGTTAAGAGATAATTGCTTCTGTGAACACTGTGTTCCAGCCACTTCTCGTCCTGTTTACCTGTAAACTCTCTCCCGGAGACTTGCTGATTGTGTTTTGCCACCGTGGAGAGCACACAGTGAAACACTCCACGCCGGTTTAACTTCCTACTTTTCCCGCGCAAAGAGCTCTCTTCAAAGAGCGGTATTTATATCATTTATAGCCACTTTTGTAATAACACGGGACTCATAATGCTTTATAGTGCAGAGAGTCGGCGCTAATGGCGAAAGGAAAATTCCACAAAGTTCTCGATTTATGTGCTCGAGGTAGTTTGAATGCCGAAAATAGTCGAAATCTCAACCACACTCTCATAACTCTCATCCTGGCTTTCCTCAGATGGTTGAGCTGGATCATCACAAGCTTAAATTCGATCAAGTTTTAAATAGTGGAAAGTGATACAAATATCTGTTCCTGTACCAAAGTAGATATATCCCTGATTACCTTTTGGATTGTACAAATAAATATCTCCACTTTCGAATGAACTGGTTTTCTTATTTTAACCTATGGAGAAGGAAATAATGTCAATGAGGGTTGACTGCTTAAAAATGAAAGTGTTTCATACAAACTCCCGCCAGGTTATTATTATAAGATGGTCTAATGATTTTAGTTCATAATGAGGGATTAATGTTAGGGGGCTTTTCCTATTGTAAATTATATTGGAAGAATGTAAGAGTCATTGCAGTATGGGGCAGTTTATCTACACCACACATCCTAAAAGAAAGATGTGACTGAGTACGTCCACTATACCACAAGGATCGACGTCAATAACAGCAGCTAATTTAAAGGGATGAACTATGTTTATGTTTCTAATATAAATCAACATGCATGCATGAGACATTATACTGTATACTTTGACATATACCGAGAAATGAGGAGCTTGGACAGTATTCAACAGATACTTGGTGTAGCTATGTCTCAATTGTCTATTTACTGGCGATACATTTCAAATCAATAGTTTTAGTCATTTTTGGGAAAATTGCCCGTGGACACAAAGTAAGAAGCTCTGCTGTGTTTTTAGTGTTTTAATGATTGATGATGACTTTGACCCATTCTCAGCCAATGTGGTGATAAAATGAAGCTTTTCATTGAATTTTGTTTTCCTCTTTTTGGCTTCCCTGTGCCAATAAGGGCAGATAAGTGACCTAACTTTTAATTATTTCAGTTTTCCTGCTACTTTTTTTTTTTTTTTTGGGAAGCCAATTCAAACTTGCTATTTTTTTGTAAACTTGTTAATAATTCGGGACTGGTGCTACGAAAAGGAGCCGCATAATCATTTCATAAAGAAGCGGCACATAAAGCCTTTACAGGCTGTTCAATAATGATTAATCCGGAGACACAAGTATTGTTCAAAACGAAGAATATATATAAGACCAGAAATGTATTATTAAATGCCACATTCATATAACGGCCCGAAGTCTCATCCAAAGCCTCTCTGTAGTGCTTTTGCACTCACTGCGGCGTGTGGTCCGCACTCCATGTAATGGTAAAGCGTGGCCTGAGAGGTCATAATGCTGCACTTGTGCCGCTTCTTCAAAAATCAACTCCTCGCGGCGAATGCAGAGACGTACAATCAGACGTGGTCAAACACACATCTCTGAAAACATGCAATCAGACTGGACCAAGTGCAATCAGACATTGACAAAACACAAACACAGTCACTCTTTCTATTTTTTTGATTTTTATTTATTTATTTCGTCGTTGCCGTTGCTGACACACACACATGCACGCACACGCGCTGGTCCACTACACAAAAGATTTGTCATTACATCAACGGGAGCCAACCTCAAGGAAAAAAGGAAAAAAAAAAAAAAAAACAATCGGAAGGCGAAAATGATTGTATGCTCTTTGCTAAGCACGCTGTCGGTTACACGTGTCCCTCCAAATGTCAGAGGAAAATTAATATCGCTCCTCTGTTTGTGCTGATCACAAGCGGTGCAGACGGGCGGCATGGTGCACAATCGTAAAATACATAAATTAAGACATGCATCGCGCCGTGTAGGATTGCTGTACATTGCGTCATGGCTCTGATTGAGGTTGGGCATGAATAAATGCATGTATAACAGTGGAGCTAATAAAAAATTCAATAGTACTGCTATTACTACTAATAACACCGCAGGGAGAGCCAAGTATGGAGGGGAAAAGAAAAAAAAGAAAAAAAAAGATACATTGACCGACATGCCGGGATTAATATTTGATATCATCTACAACCTTTTTTTTTTGTATGTCCTGATCTTCCTGTACCATGCACAGTGCAACATCTACAAACCAGCAAGTCGGGGAACGTATCGGAGCAATCCGGCTCGTACAAGTTGATACAATAGGTTTGATTTTACCTGCATGTTAACCGTGAACCGGAATTTAATATGCGTGCTTTTCCGACTTTGCACACGCAAACAGGGCCCAGAGAGGCGTTTTCTTCCTTTCAGCGCAGACCTGCTGATTTCCGGCCCTCGGGCGAGCTTTGTACAGTGCACTGCGGAGTGTCATTGTCTGACAACTTTAATCTAGGATTGGCTACTTCAACTCTTTGACATGGAATGCCAAGGGCTGAAATCGAGACCCTGTTTTTTTTTTTCTTTTTTTCTTTCTTTCTTTTTTCTGTGCCATGGGCCAAATGTGTTCCTGAACCGCCGGCGTTGCTTGAAGTATTGGAGGTACCAGATTCTGGATACAATTTAAAAGATACCTTTTGACAGTGATGACAGCACCTATCTGTTTGCTCTCACTGTTACAACAACAAATTTACTTTATGCTGTGGCACAATGGCCAATACTGTAATACCTGCTAATAATGTAATAATTGTGGCCTTTTACAATGTAATATAAGTCAATAATGTAACGAGTTACCAAAAGTGTCACAATGTATTTGATCCATTATTGTAGTAACATTTTGATAATATAATAAATTAATATATGAATGAAGTACCAATTAAATATACTTTTATATGTGATAACTGCTGGCAAAATTTAAATAATACATATACGGATGACATTTCTGAAACTTTTATTTTTTTTACAGTGTGTTTATGAAAAATGGGTATATTGGATGGGATAATCGTTATATTCACTCTAAGGGTATGTTGGTATGTTATTATGTTGTTAGATGTTACATGATGCCATAGAAATTGAGCTGATTTTATAAGAGCGTAATAATCACATGTAATTACTAATACCTACCATGAGATTCTAAACCATGAGATTGGGCCAAAGCCGACTCGCAAGAGGCTCCAGCCTGGTCCGTGTAAAGAATAAAGAAAAATTCTTGAAATTCTAAAGTAGCAATAGAGTTTTCAACATAGTTTCCTTGAGAGAAGAGAACGTAACACAACACTGAGACCCAAGCTGAGATACCAGATGTACGGCCATGAAACCGAGCAACTGAATGCAATGGTTAAATGATAAGGATTGGGATTCTATTTTTTATTTCACTGTATTTTGCACCAGAAACGATCATTAAAATTGTAGTAATGAACTTAAGGTGAAATTTGGCTGCATGAGGCTCCTGATCTACAACGTGTTGGATAACCTTTGTCTAAATCAAGCTGCAATCTCCAGCTTAGTGATCCCCCCCTTGATTCAGAATGTGTGATGAATGAAGACTAAAACAGTAGAAAATAACCTCGCACTGACTGAATTATTTTATTTTGAAACTGTGAATCCCGACCACAGCCATGCTTTTACGCTGTATTATCTTGTAAATTTTGATTTACACCAACAAACAGCATGTTTTAGTGCAAGTGAATAGTTATCTCATGCTCTTAACCTTTTTCACTGCTGAAAATACTGTAAAATTTAAAATTAGTACCCCAGGGTGTGGTTTGCACTAGATTTCAAGTCCTAAATTTCTAAATGGATTTTTGTAGAAGGTCATGCAATTATTTTGCCGCTTCTTACCGATTATTACTCTCCTGCAATTTCATTGGTTAGTTGATTTTACCCGAAATATGACTATTTATACGCAGCCAAACAGTCTATAACTGTCATAAGTTATTATCCTAAGGTGTAAGCAAATAGGAAGAAAAGCTCATGTTTCCTGTTAAAGAGCTTCATCTTGTTTACAAGGATTTCTTCTCAAATACTAAAAGGAATAAGTTATGCTTGGACGTACTTCGTTGCTTCGTCAATCAATTTATGTTTCCCTTGATGTGTCTGCTCATCTCTCTTCCAAAAGTCACTTCAACTCACCTTAAATGAACTTTTCCTCATTAATGGATTATTCTCTCTCCATGAATAATAAATTAGAATTATTTAATCATTTTACTATTGGTAAAATCAGCTTTGGCAGCGCTGGGCTCCATGCACACACACTGTATAGAGAGTTGTTTTTCTTCTTCTTTTTAAATCTACTAGGGCCTGTAGTGCTGTAGCGGTTGGTGCTCTCAACGCACAGCATTCATACCCCGGTTTGTGGTCCAGCTTTTCTGTGAGGAATTCTCCCTGTGCATGCATGCCACTTTTTCCTGGTTTCCTCTCCCACACTACCAATAACATGCACTTCAGGTCAAATGGTGACCCTAAGTTGCTCCTGAGTGTGAGTTTGAGTGTGTGTGTGTGGTTGTCTGTCTTTCTCTATTTGCTCTTTGATGACCTATTGACCTTTCCGGGGTGTACCCATACATTCACTCATCATCATCCAGAGCCGGCTCTATAGAAATACACAGTATATAAGAGGCCGGGTGGTGGGTCAAGACCAGAAATGTAGTGAACATTTCACATCCAGTCTTACCTAATATAGTTACTTTCTCATTTTGAGTCATTTCCATTGTCGTAATACAGATGTTAGCAGTAATCTGTAGGATCTTAGCTTAATTGCATTTCAGTTTTTGTGCATTCTGCAGGTGATTCACTTTGAATAACATCGTGAATGACATCAAACAGTATTCAAATGAAGGGTTTGCATGCGTTAGACTCTCTTACATGTGGTTGTTCTACTGCAAACTGTCTCACTTCAATGCTCGTTTGCTTATATTCCCTGTTGTGTGATTGAATAGAGCGCCAAGCTCTCTTCCAGTACAAGAATGTGGAATTGGGTGTCTTGTTGGAGGAAGTTCTCAAACGTATCGGGAGGGTTTTCAGAAAGTAAATCTGAAGTTCATCCTCACAAACAAGCCATATGGGACATGATCTCTTAAGTCTGCAAACAACAGTCGTGGGGGGTGTCTTATAAATCAATTCCTTCACAGGGGGCAGCTGAAGAAACGCCTTTGGCCACATTAACAGCAGAATCTCTGCTGAAGACTGAGCTGCTTTTTGAGCCTCTTTTTCTCAAGGATGTTAGAAAAAGACACAATCATAATGGAAGTGTATTCAGATATAGGAAATCACATTGCATGATCTATATTAATCTGGGAGCCTCGCAATGTGGAAGACGTGAACAGAAAACACAATGAATAACGTGTTTATTTTGCATGTCGGTCAGACGACAGTTCTCAAGTTTGAGCATGCAGTATCACGTTGGCACACGTTTTCATACGTGCAGCCCTTCAATGGATCAGGCCGGGACTCCTCTCAAGTATTTGATTCTCGGCGATGCTGAAGCGGCAACTAAAGCTATTACACTGTCAGATCCTTATTGAAATTGTCAGTGTTCAACAGCCAATTCCAATCCCGAATCAAGTAGCGACTCTCCTGGTAATACTCATTCATATTTGTCACCGCAATCAAGCATCTAAGTTGATTTCCATGTTGCTGTGACATTAATAAAAGCCAGCAGCCGATGGATGTAGAATGAGTATTTGGAAAAGTCAACAAACGTTTTCCATAGAGTGTTTTATCACTGTCAGTGAGCAATGGCTCTCGGTCATTATTATACACTATCTTCTAATCAAACAATAGTCTGCAGCAGCCGCTGAGGGTTTTGATTGTGAAGCTGGAGAATATTGTATCAATAACGCAATGATTTATGCCTTTTCCTGCCCATACATTGGAGGGCTTCCTGGTCTAAATGCAGCCGCGTCATTCTGCGGTTCCCGGGCAGTATATCTCATATTGCATTGGAAATTGGAAAGACGTGTGCGCCAGAGCCTCGCTGAATACTAACGCGGCCGAGAGTGAGACGGGCACGTGCCCTCTTCACTTACCCGTGTTGCCTCTTACAGTTTGATATTAACATCTGTGCCGGTTTCGCAGCTTTTCTCCTCTGTTTGCTCAGGTTCTGTTGTATTTGTGGGGAAATGGATGGTAATAGCACTTTTTATTTATTTTAATGCGAATGCACGAGCTCATTCCTCGTGAAAAAGGCAAATTAAGTGACAGATTTAAACATTTGGAGGAAAATGCATTAAGTGCAGCTCAAACCAGCAATTATATATCACTCCCACCATCTCTGACGCGCTATTATCATAATGTCTGTTTCAGCTATGGAAGTCTATCTTCCACCATTATTGTATTGTGGTGCAGGACTGTCAGTGGTAACTAAATGTCCCCCACTAAAAGCCTCAACGTGTGACTTCCTGTTTGAAGGAAGTGTATCATTAGTCCTGTGCTCCCACCCCTCGCCGGGGAAATGTAATGCTCCAGCACTTGTCAAACTTCTCGGTGTGTTGTCTCTGGTGAAAAAGCCTCACAGGCACCTTCAATAAAGTCTTCACAGGCACCGAGGAGGAACGTTGCCAATCTGCATATTCTTTTTCCGCGAGCACGAATAAATACTTTTGACGCATGCGTCACCGTGACTTCGAGACAGCTGTTTTTTGGCAAGAAGTCAGACCAGCGAGTGAATGAAGGGATCCGAGTCGGAGCAGATTTTAAAGCGCTGCGCTTTGCGAAGCAATTTTATGACGCGCGCACGCTGCGGATGCATTTGCTTCAGCAGATTGATTTCACAGCTTTGCGTAAATTTGTTGAACATTTTAATAATGGTGAAAGAAAAAAGAAAAGAAAAAGGGACTCAACAATAAGTCATTCCCCTTTCAAGTTCCGGCTGCTGAATTCCTGGTTGTCAAAACAAGTTATTCCTTTTCCCGATGATTTGGTGAAAGTGGGATTCGCTCCTCAGCCTTCTACTCTTAAGACTACCACTGCTGATCAAATACTTCACTGATAACTACAGAAAAAAGCTAATTAAAATAAAAAGTCAATCATACACTACTGTGAGAGTATGACAAATTCAGTGGGCCCAACACAAGCCTCTGGACTGTGATGAAAGTTCAGGATCTATCCACCCATACAGGGTTTCAGGTTCTTCCAGTCAGACGCATTTTTTATTCCAAAAGTCTCCCAAGAAACTGATAAGAAATCAACGATCATAGGTATTGCCATGTAATATTAAACGCTGACTACAAAATAAATAAATTGAGCAAGACAAACTGGATCGAAATCACCTTCAAGATAAAACCATTAAACACAATTGAACAAAAACATAATGATAAATTGACTAAAATCCAAATTTAAGATTGAATCTCCCAAGTAACTTTTTCAAGTCACGAGGATGGATTTTCAAGTATAATAGTACTATAGTGTTAGGCTAAAGTAGAACTAGTGTGTATATTTCATAAATTTAACCTTCAAATACTAAATCCTCCTTCACTCAACAAAAAGAATGGCAGCCAAATAAAGAACTAAAGAAGTATTGCTTTAATATTGTACTATATAAACCACGGGGACACATACAAGGGGTAAATAACTGTGGCTGTTGTCAACTTTAGAGTGTATTTAAAAAAAAGAGCTCCCCGGTGTCAGTTGTCTACAAATGTAATCTCAATAAATATCTCTATGTGGAGAAACATTTTTGGTGTAGGCTCCCACTGAGGTTTTGTAGTTTCACGTGTAGATCTTAAATCTGCATCATGCCAGAGAGAATGCACTGAATCCTCCAAAATCTGGAAACAGTGAAATGATAGGCTTGAAAAAAAAAAGGATTATTGTGCCCAGGCTTGCACGTTGAAAACACTTAAACCGCCCTTCATAAAAAGCTGTAATTTTGCTTATATGCAAACAGTAACCCACGCTGACATTTTCTATTAAATAATGTTAAAAATAAGCCGCGCTGGTTACTTTCCTTGATCCGCGTTGGCTTCTGCTTTGTTTTCTCTCAGTGACCCTCTGCCACAGACTCCCCCTCCAAACATTAATGCCAAAAATACACTTTGAAATGTTAAAAAAAAAAAAAAAAAAGGAGGAGGAAGAAGAAGCTCCAGCTTTAAACAGCTTTCGTTGTCAGAAGTGCTTTTCTGAAGCTCCTCTGACAGTGTCCTGGGAGGCCACGGCACATGGTTGTTGTTGGCCATTAATTAGTGTGGAGCTCCTCCACCTCCACCACCACCCCCACCCCCCGTACCCTCTTCCAGGATGTCAGACTTGTTTATTTTGCACAACAGGAACAATTAAGCAGCTGACAGGGCAGCCACCGTCTGAAGTCCTTCCGACTACTTCCACTGGCTTAAAACACCGGCGAGCAGACACCGTGCAGCGCCCCGCCGCTGCCTTGTAACCTTCAGTGGATGCCTTGAAATGCATTTTGTTGCATGTAAGCGTATTATCATAACCAGATGCCCACTCTTAACGCCCACCTTCGGCACATCTTTGAAAAACGAGGCGCTGTCTTGAATATTAAAGATGGCGAGGTTCATTTATTTAGGGCTGCGCCCGGGCCACCGAGGGATGCTGATTTGAATCTCGTTTGTTAAGCTGTCTATCCTTATCTGTCAGCATCAGAGGATGCAATTTCTCTCTTCCCACCTCTTCCTCCTCGTCTTCTAAATGGTGGAGATATTTAGAGGTGCTTGACAACTGAGGCATGCAAATCAGCCGCTGATGTTTCCTGCGTTCTTTTAGTTTTCTTTCGCTTCTTAAACACCCCACCCCCCACCTGCCCTCCACCCTCTCCCCCTCCAACCCCTGTTGTCGGCCCTTTCAGCCGCTCCGGGAAGATGCATTTGCGATTCTATTTTCATAACCAAGTGGGAGGGAAATGTAAGGGATCGGCTACAAAGTCCCCATCCCTAAGTTTTCCTCCAAACATCAATTGGAAGCCTGGCAAAAACAGCAGCGTCTCTGTACGCTTCAACTTTACAGTTATTTATGCATTCTGCATTTATTTAGCGCCGCCGTGTATTAACGTGAAGCTACACGGCTTCTTCACATTACGAGCGGAGCGCTCGTGTCAACTCAGTGTAAATGTGTTATTGTAAGGTAATTGACATGAGTTGTAGCCTCATGTTGCGCCGCCCGTTTCTGATGGATGTTGTATTTCAACAAGACAAAGCTGCTGCAACGTGATCCTTCATTAAGTTAAATTAAGATTAATCAAAAGCATCGGACAGCAGAGTCGGAACACTGAGCGGCAAGCGTCGGTGTTTGTGTGACCGGGGTTGGTATCCGATTGCATATTATCACTCACACGTGAGAGGCATCAGGTAAGAAATGGTACACTGTTTCTTGATCTGGAAATTAAGTTTAACCTTCTTATTTTTTTCACTTCGCAACATCTTAATGGCATGTTAAAGCGCCAACTTCTGCTTCCATCTTACGTGACATCATACAGCACAGTTGTTCTGTTACATCTCCGATCTGTTGCCTACGAGCATTTTTGCGACCTGCTGCTGAGCTCGGAGGTCTCTACACTCACGGAAACAAGCAGCCTCCAGTGGGAAAGAAAAAAAAATAATATTAACTCTTGGTACTTCTGTTGTAAAATTGCCGTTAATGTCCTCACTGTCATTTTCACACTTTGCAGGGTCATCCTGTGGGTCAGGGTGAACCTTCTTAGAGATCAATTCTGGCACCCCTGTTAAAGAGTGCCTGCCAGGATGGCTTGTGGGAATCATGAACAGCCCACATTGGACAGGCCATCAGTGCATACAGTGCAACACACAATCGCATGCATGTCTGTGAGTCACAAACTAACTTAATACACTTTTTTTTTTTATGGGCTGTGGGAGGTAATAATTCAGAGAACGCCCATATAAGGGACAAATTCCACACAGAAATGCCTCAAACGAAACCAAAATACAAATATTCACACTGTGGAGAGAGTGCTAAACACTATTTCACTGTGCAGCTAAAATTCACAAATTAACCTCACATGCATGTTTTTGGACCGTGGCAAACTCATGCACACTCGCAGAGAGCATGCAGAGTCCGCGCAGAAAGGCCCTGGCTGGTATTTGAACCCATGACGTTCTCGCTGCGAGGCAAGAGTGCAAACCACGGCCTGCCCCCGTGGCTCTGCATGGAATCCGAATAACCAAAATCAGTCAATGAGGTGTTAAGGTAATGACTCCAGACACAGTGCAGAAGAAGTTTAGGAACTAGACCACAGGAGAAAATGCTTCTATTTTGACTCCAGATAAAAGCACAGCACATCTTTTTCACTGTGTCCCTTCTGACTTACTTTTATGTTGTTATTTACTACAACTCTTCCTTTTGTTCATTCACCCAAGCTTTCACCAAGAAAAGGAAAACACTGAAAAGCACACGAGGCACTTTAACGTTATTTAAAATCCCTAATTATTATCATTATTATTATTATTTTATTGGTATCTTTAGTCATCTAACCCTATTCACAGTAACTTTATACCTTTATGCCTCAACTTTAGCTCAACCTTTTTATTATTTGTCGTAAACAGACAGTTTTTTTTTTGTAGTTCACTGAACTCATCCTTACGAGAAAAATGAGCCCTTCAATAATCTGGAACGCATCTTTGTACTTCTGTTCAAATGTACATAAAGCGAATATTAGATTGCATATCTGTTTATTCACAACACAGTGGGCATCTCTGATGCATTAGCAGCCCTAATGAACCATTATTACATCCGTAAGCTGATTTGCATGCTGATTCTGTTGCTTCTACTTACTTATTCAGAGTCATATATTACATGTATGTATTTGGAATATGTTGGTTGGACTTGAAAGTCGCGACACGCTCCAATCAGACAATGCGCAACACAGCAAAAGGCATTAACAAAGTCGGAGAACGGTACTCTGACCTTTTCTGCAGCACGAGTGTGTGAGAGAAGTAAATGTTGCCGCATACTGCCCTTAACACACTATGAGTACAATGGATTTGTCCTCATCACACCACATCACTGTAAGTGTGGAAGTCACCATAATGGTGGTTTTCAGTCTTGTAGGGACAGAGAGGCGATAAGTGCACCCTCATGATGGCATCACAGACCCGGTCTGTAGTACTTCGGGGCCCCTGTGCTCCATCAGGACAAGCTGCTTTCTGTGAGTTCTTCCTGCGGACGACACTCCTCTGTGCTGTGTGTGCGCTGGAAGTGTCTGGGAGTCCTCGGGCGGCGAAACGCCGACTGTGGCTTTATTATTTTTCTTGTCAAACCTGGCGAAGGAAGTGCTGAGCTCCTCGGGCCAGGCTGGCATCGACGCTCCCGCTGCGGCTTGATTTTGGTTGTAAATGTCCTGCTTCCTATTTATAGCCTTTAATGGGACTGATGGCGAGCGACATTGTTATTGAAGTGTTTCTTTTAGTTGGCTGCAAGCAGTTGGCTGTCGGAGCGACCATATTCAGCAACTCCTATATCACGTCCTTTCTTTACCTTCCAAAATAATAATTGTGAACCGATGGCAGTCATGATTAAAATTAATATCCATCCTAAACAGTGAGATGTGTGCAGAGCACATCTTCCTACCAGCTTGAAGACATAAACGGGGGGGGGGAAAATAAAGGTTCGACATAACTGTTCAGGGATTTGTTGATGATAATTAGAAAGTAAAGGCCTTAAATGATGACTCATCATAAACGTAAACTCCAATACTCAGTTAAAATCAAGGTATGTTACTGTTAAACACAGGAAGGGAATTTACATCACTGCGTGTTAAGGCTGCACAATATTAGGTAAAGAATGCTGTCGAGTATTCCAACAATACTATTTGTGTTTTACTTTATGATATTTCAACCATTTTGCACTGAGATTTTTGTAAACTGGGAGTGTCAAACAGAAAAAACAGGGAAACTAGAGACATTTGCATCATGTGTACTCTGAACCACGACAGAGAAAAACTTTGAAGTTTGAATTTTAAATGTCATTGCGGCACTGTGGCGCCAGCCTGGCCCACCCGAGACCGAATCGGTCGCGGGACTCTCCTCACCGCTGTAACTTGTGGAGTTATTCCTCGCCGATCGATCTATTTGCGTCAGCGTGCAGCAAACCCGCTTTTTTGCATGCGAGACGTATCCGTTGATTGGATGGTTCCATGTCGGTTGTGTGCATACACGGCGCCGGGTTGACCGAAGTGATGTGGCGCTCCTGATTGTCTGCTGCTGCCGACTGTGTCGCTGATAAGATTTAGACGGGCTGTCACGTAAAGTGGACACACGCGGGGCGCGAGCTCCTGCCGAAAGTCCCGCGCCGTATTCTAATTTGGTGGGTTTGTTACAGTACAGAGCAGGGAGAACATTTCAAATGCAGGCAAATGATTTCCTAAATTGGAAGCAATGATTTTTGTTAGTCAGTCTCTGTGTGGCTTGCAATATGTCTTGAGTGTGTGTGTGTGTGTGTGTGTGAGAACTCGAGTATCTCGCAACATTGAAATACGGCACCGGGGACCAACATAACCAGCAGCCAGCACTGGCGATCTGCCTTGTTGTAGCGAGCATTTAAAATAAACCAGAGCCACTCAAGAGCTCACCATCAGCCTCGACAATAGATGCTCCCCCAAAGCAAAGTCTGAGATGTTATTACTATAGTTTTTCAAATCAAAGCAGCACAGAGCCAGAAAGAATCCAATTTTCATTCTCCAGGCAGAGATATTGTTTGTGAAACAAGGAAGTGCAGCAATCTAAGTAGCGACTGATGACCGATGACGGCCGTAACCATTTTTTTTCTATCTCTCTCTCTCTCTCTCTCTCTCTCTCTCTCTCTCTCTCTCTCTGCCCACGGGCCTTCCGAGCCGCAGTATCCGCAGTCACTCAGCTCTGTTTATTCCCCGTTGTTTGTCTACGTATGTTGATGCTCATTAAATCTCACACTGAACCACGGTGTTTGAGAAAGTGGGATTAGAAGACTTTTTTTTTTTTTCTTTCTCCTCCTTTTTTTTTTTTCTATTTGTCGTGGGAAAATGATTCTCAACGTATTTGCAAATCTGTTAACGTTCGCAGTGGAGTGACGTTGCTTCCTGTGTTTGCAGTAGTGCTTTAAAAAGCGTCACAAGTTTTTGGGCTATAAGTAGTTAGTAAATTGAATTTAGTAATGCGCTTGCTGACGTTTGAGTGGCCTGAGCCTTATCAGCTGTTTTAGTGCAGCTTCTTCTGTGTCTTAAAACAAGAAAGTGCATGTTAAAACTGAAATGCATTGCTCTCTGTCCCCATGTAACAAAGAAAACACAATTTTATATGAAACACACAGTGCTGTACATGTGCAGTACGGAGTTAGGCAATGTTTTGTTTGGGGTTCTCCCCCCCCCCACACACACATGCTCAAGCAGATCAGCGACAAATTGAATGCGAAACGTATTGGAAAAGCGAAGCGACGTCAGCACGGATGTTTTCCCTCCGTCCTGTCTGTGTTTGCCGTCCCGTCATCGTCTCATGTCCTCTCGCACTCGCCCCCGGCGCGCCTCCGACCCACGCCGTGTCCCGACCCTCTCAATAATCACAGGTGTGTGAGTCACTTCTGTGGCCACGCGCAACCCACACGCTCTCCACTAACACACCTGAGTCATTCATTGTGGCTGACTCGGGTAATGGCATCTTCCCCTCCTCCTCCTCCTCCTCTCCTCCTCCTCCACGGCTGGGCTTTTTCACCTCCAGCTCTGCAGCTGTGAACGTTAGGTGGAAGAGTGTGACTGTACTCTTTGAATGGATTTATTGTGCTGCAACATTTTCTTTTTCTGTCCTCTTAATGTCACAATTTCTTTTTTTTTTTTTTTTAAACCTTTTCTCCGATTCCTATTATTTTATTCCATTCATCTTACAGTATGTGCTGCACAGTACCGTTCCATAATGCTGTTTTTGAATTCCAGAATATTTTTTTTTATTTCTTCACAGCTGTGATTAATGTGCCCTTGTCTTTGTGTCGTCCAGTGGTGAGTCAGAACCTGGTGACGGACAACGTGTCGGTGGTGGAGGGAGAGATGGCCATCATCAGCTGTCGGGTGAAGAACAACGACGACTCGGTCATCCAGCTGCTCAACCCCAACAGACAGACCATTTACTTCAGAGACATGAGGCGTGAGTCCTGCCATCTTTTTAAATTAGCGCGTGCGCTCGAGGTGTTGCTTTAAAGTAAGTCAATCTGCATTGGTTTGGAGTGGAGGGAAACGATGCGGACGCCCATAGGAGGCAGGCTTCGAAAGCTGACAGCCACTTATAGACGTTTTTTATTCAAAGCCTGTCACCAAGAAACACATTTCCAACTGGGTTTTTTTTTTTTTTTTATCTTTACGTTGGCAACAAAAGCAGCTTGTCAAAGTGAACTCCAGGGGGCTAAATCTGTATTTTGGGCTGTAACGAAGGGTCAGGGTTTGCTCTGGGACACAGATTGAAACCGCACTGTCAGAATACAGCGGCAGAAAATTATAGAAATTTTAAGTTTTATCCCATAATCATAGCAGGAAAATCATACCAACTTTATTTAAGTAGGAGTCAGGATGCTTGTATTTATAAAAAAAAAAAAAAAAAACCTTTAGTAAAAGAAAAACTACCAATGAAATGTCTTTTTTCCAAAAAAAAAAAAAAAACAGTTAAAGTGCAGGTTTTGTGTTGTACTCGGTGGTGACACACGCACACACACACACACACACACGCACACACACACACACACACACACACACACACGCACACGCACACACACACACACAATGCACATAATGCACATACCTTTCAGTATGAAGAACTGTTACCATCAGCTGCTTCCTCAAACATCAACATGAGTGTAACTGATGGTCGGTTGTCATAAAATATTACAAACCTCGAAGCAAAATGTATAAATTTCATCTTGTTCTTTTCCTGTTAAGTCTGGTTTCTACATATCTTGCCTCATTCAACAAAACCGCCTCGTTGATATAAGCGACCATATTACCCAGAATATGAGTCCCCATGTTGTTTTTAGTTGCTCAGCTGATTATGTTAAGTTAGTCAGTAAGTTAAGTTGTTATTTTATATATTAAGAATCACCGTATATCAACATGGATTACTTCATCTGTGACCACTAGTACTGTACGACCACAGAAGGCCACCACAGTACCACAGACAAATATTCATCATTACCATATTTCACTAACAGAACAAGCAAGACGTCGCCCCCCCAAAAAAACTACACAGCAGACTTTAAAAAAAATAAAAATAAATACAAATCTGCAGCAGAAAACGGTAACATCTGTGAGAAACCTGTGACTGGAGGAACTCAGAGAAACTGTTACCGTGATGCGTAAAACAAAAGCAGGCAGAGATGACGAGCGCGTAAACATAAATCTTTAGAAGTATATTAGATATACTTGTTCTATTTATTGTGATCCAGGGTGCAGTTTTTAACAACAGACGCTGAGAGAGGTCTAACTTGAACCAAACGCTCATTCTTGTAGTTGTAGTTTGCAGCGTCGTCGCGCCGACCTGCACTTTTGTTGAACGGTGTGTGTGTGTGTGCGTGCGTGTGTGTGTAACGGAACCAAGCGACATTTGCATATGGTAATCAGCTGCATTCCCTTCTTTGTTTTTATGCACATCTAAGTTGGACTGTCGAACAGACTCGCTCTCGGAAGTGGCAAGTGGGTCATTTCCAGCTGCACGTCTATATATTAATAGCAGGAAGCTGTTACCCACAACATGAGGTGAGAATAGGCAATCCCAGCTCACACCATGAATCCAGTTTAACTTTGAGCGAAACTTCCGATTTGCCCTATTTAACAAAACAAAGAGAGAAAACTTTTATCGCCGGCTTGCTATATTTGCTGTTAGTTGTTTGGGGGGGAGGTTTTCCACCCAAAGCTACACCGCAACACGGCGGCGACAAAAGCAGATTTACCTTTAATAATGAACAGTTCGGGCTATCTGCCAGCAAGCCGCTGTTAAACACCGTTCAATATTGCTATTACAAGCAGCGCTGAGCAATAAACTATTTAAGTGTTAAATTGAAGATCGACTTAATTGACTCCTTTCCCGGCACTGATTAATATCCGAACTCTGGAAATCAACACTTCTCCATGATTCCTTCATGTCTTTGTGTGTGTGTGTGTGTGTGTGTGTGTGTGTGTGTGTGTGTGTGTGTGTGTGTGTGCGTGCGTGAGAATTTATGTTTATGAGTCAAAGTCTTATGTTTGTGTTTGGTTAATTAGACTCCGCGTTCGCTAACTCCCGACTCCAATTAGCCCGAGCCGATGCCATTAACCTCCGGATCTATTTCAGACCCCGACCATGTGAGTCTGTGCACGACGTGTTGAGCAGAGACAACGGAAAAGCTCGTGTGTTCACACGTGGAATGCGTTGGAATACTACGAATCTGCTTCTGAAGACCTGCCCACATGTTAACACAAATAAATACAGATAATTGTGATGGTTTTTTTTTTTTCTCTTTCTTCTATATAGATACTGCCAGTTTTAATGAGGTGTTTGGTGTTACTGGAGTTAACTTCTGATCATAAAATCCCATTTTATCTCAGTTTCCGGCTCTGTGCTGGGTGTTCATGCAGTATTTGAATTGAGAATCTCACCACAGCCGAGCGTCTTCAGCCTCCTAATAAAAGTCAAGTAGCTTGTTGGCTTTTGACCTGGCATTTTGCCATCAGGGCGACTCAACGCAGACATAAATATCTAGTTTACTCGCTTTAAATTTGTGTTTTTTGAGAAGTGAGCAGGCGGCTTTCCTAAACACACTTGATCTGCTGCAAGACTGAAGCTATAGTTTGCTATATTTAGCTTTTTTGTTTTTTTCCCATGATAAAATAATCAATGTTTTTCAGGGAAAGTATTTGGATGGATCAAAAAAATACTGTTCTGTTCTGAAGTCCTAATTCAACAGTACAGGCTAAGAAATAAACCTAACTGGGAGGAAACTTGAGAAAACCCGGGAATGTCCCCACCCGGGCTGAAATTGGGGATTTTCTCACCGTGCAGCCCAAAACTTTTAATTATTTTTTTTTTAAATTATTATTGTTTTAAAAATAAACAATTTAACAGAAAAGAATCATGTTCTTACAGAGCTCAATGATTCATTCATATAAATTAAAATATAACACTAAGGACAGTTGTTTAAAGGAAATTTGTGATTTTTGAAATGTTTGAATTTAGAATGCTTTGAAAGAAGCTTAAAAAAAAAATAATAATAATGTAAGCTCTTAGACTTCCAGGCATTAATACATTTGAGCATATCGAAACAACTTATCAACAAACCTGTTCACATTTGCAAAAAGAATTCTCAACACTTTTCTCTTTGTGTGCATTTAAAAATAACTACACTGGAGAAAGCTGAACCTGACCTGCAGCTTTTCAGCCAAAGATTCTCCTTTCAAACTAGTAAATTAGAAGAGATGTGACAGAGTTAATAATTAGAGACTCACTGCTTGTTATCTTCATCTCAACCTCTTGTAGAAACACGCAAGAACAACCCAGAACTCACTTTAAGCCAATCACTGAGCAGGGCTGGCGATGGCCAATTTAAAAAGTGCCTCAAGTCTATATATATATATATATGTGTGTATATATATATATATATATATATATATATATATATATATATATATATACGAAATAATATCAATAATCATAACAATAGGAAATGTATATTTGCTGTCCGAAAAGGAGTAAGGAGAAACGACTTGCTTATCCAGCCGTACCCCTAATCTTACTTTATTGCATATCTAAATTAATGAAACATTAATTCAAATAGACATGGAAACAAACTAACAGCAGGAGTGCTGAACTCATAACAAGTTTCGAGTGTTTAAGAGGTCCGTACACACTTCGGGTGAAGTTTCACTGTAGTAATTAATATTCTCTCACCTTACTTGCACTTTTAAGGAGATGCATTAACTTTGACTCTTCTGCCTGATTAATCTTGCACGAGGTTAAAACAACCTTCCAAACATGTTGGGCTTTCTTCATGTCTGTTTTAATAAAATCAGCTTGTGTCCCTAAACATTTAATGACCTGTGTGTTTATTCTTATCCTGCCCAATTATCCTGTCACTGCTCTAATTAGCTGCGATTAGTTGGACATACTGTGTTCTTCACTCTGCCGGTGCCACCTTCTGGATCATTAACCCTTCTATGATTGGGACGCCTAGGTTTTTATGGCTGTAGAAATGTAAAAAAAAAAATATATATATATATATATATAGATTTTGCCACTTTTCTTCCCTAAACAACTTTAAACTTTTACATGATTTCTCCACTTTTTGAACTTTCTACATAGCGCCGGCTACATGAGCACGGGAGCGCGTTCTGAGGCGACAGAATAGGGTAAAGAGGTTATTTTATGTTCCGATATGCAAAATGTCGACCTCCCGGTAGCATGATTCAACTTCTTCAACTCTATGACAGTGACATTATGTTGTAAGTTCAACATATGCAGATTCTGCTGTTAACTAAGTGTATACTTGCTGATGCATCAGTTCTTTTTCGTGCATTGTTTATTTTGCCCTCAGCAGTTTGCATACTTTTCATGCCCTGTCTTCCAAAATGTATGTTGGTATAGAACGTATTTGCATAACCAGTTCCATGCAAACAGATTTAATAAGGATAGAGATCATATGGAAAATGTCACGGCGGCTATAGCGGGCCTGAAAATGATATAATTATGCATTGGCTGCTGAGGGCAAAGCAGCTTAAGTTTTTTCGACAGAGATTGTGGCTCCACTTCAACGGCGTCATTTCTCCCCCAGACTTTGAGTAAATAATTCAGTGAACTAAAGTTAACAGCACATGGACCTGGAGGACGTTCTGAGTCCCGTGTGCTGCTTCTGCACGTCTCCGTCAGAGACGCACTTTAGTCACGTCGAGGAAGACCACAATCAGTGCAATCACAACGGCGCGAGGTCGTCGAAGCGACAACGTGAACGTGTCAAAACGACAAATTCCAGCATTACTCCTTATAGCGGGGAAAAAAACACAATTAGTGGCTTCACCACTGAGGTGTTTTTTTTTTTTTTTTACTGCTGTTTCTTTCACTGCTCCCTCCACCTGACCTACACTGAACCTGTGTGTGCACGTGTGTGTGTGTGTGTGTCACATTGCACCCACGTGTTCATATTCACCAAAGATGCATTAGCGACCATTCGAAGAAAAAGCAACATGAGCATTTAAGAGGAGGAAAAAAAATTGTTTTTTTATTCAAATTATTATTCAGTTACCTGCAGAACATTCTGGGACATTTAATCAACAGTTTTCACCTGTAAAAACAACCCAATAATACTCAAATCTGAGCGATCCGAATGCGTTCTGTCAATAACTGAGTCCGTCAATAGCTTGATGAGTTTCCGAAGTGATGTTGCCATACTGACGGGAGAGGAGTGAGCTATCAGCAATAATTATGAAACACTCAAGACGATGCGCTGAGTGGGGGGAAAAAAAAAAACATTTGAATAAAGAATTTCAAAAAAACCCACTTTGGTTGATTAATTTCTTCAGCGAGAAAACAACAAACTGAAATCCAATAAAATACCTGGGCGCACTGTCAAATTTAGTGAGACAGAGGAAGAAAACAGCAGCTGGTTAATAAGAAGAAAAAAAAAAATGAGCGGGAAAAAAAAAATCAAACATCAAATGAAAGTGAGAGTTAAAACTGTTTATATTCATCAGGCGGACAAACACAGCTTCAAATAATGGCAGAGATACTCTTTGTCTGCATTTCCGTAAACTGCTGTCAGTGTGACTGCTCAAGCTGAAGATGTGTGATGATGCGTCTGCAGCGAAGCTGTAAAAACCTGCCATACACTAAAAAAGAGAATACACTTTTTTTTTTTTTTTTTGGGTTTTGTGACACGACTTGCTACATTAATTTCAGTGTCTCTTGTCAAAAACACTTAAAAAGTTAAATTCACTCAAGAGTAGATGCAGACAATTTGTCTGTTTTTTTTATTTTTTTTGTTTGTTTTGTTTTTTTAGTCAAAAGATGGTGGCAACATGCAAGCATGATGGACAAAGAAGAACTAGAACAGGGGGGGCCTGTGGGCCAGAGGTTCCAGTCTGGCCGCCAAACCACCAAACAAATTATAGAACTTTCAAAGATTTAATAAAAATGTTTACATTAATTACATTAATTACAAATTATCATTAAAATTTTCTATATGTTGAGATTGTTGTCATTTATTATAATAATTGTGTGCTTTTGTGAAAATATAGGCATTTTCAACATGTATACTCTGCGTCAGAACAAAGAGTAAGTTGATTACAGTACAGTTTAATCCAGTCCAGCCCACTCTAGATGAAACTGGGCTTCATGTGGCCCCTGAAGTAAAGTAAGTATGTGTTTGAAAATCCTGACAATCCAGTGGCCTGCAACTCCCATAATGTATTATCCATTATTCTGGGATAAATCGTATTGATCTGGCAAAAAAAAAAAAAAAAGATAATAATCCAAGTATTTACCAACAAGAAGACGTTGGTAAATACGAAGGAGAAAACAAAGCTGACAAAAACGGAGGAGGGCATAAAGAATACAAGAAGTCATTTATAAAGTATGGGACAGATGAAGAGCACTAATCCAAAAATGAAAAAAAAAATGATAGTGACAAATATGAATAAAAATGAGTATAAAGATGACAAATATGAAGATGATGTTGATACAAAGATGAGAAATACAGTAAAGATTAAGAATAATATGACATAACATACAATGAGCATGAAGATGACGATGAATTTGAAGAACGCGACAAAGAGACGGTAAACTTAAGAGGCTTGATACACGAGAAAACTTACCGGTGGCAGATTCAAGAAAGAACATCGAGACACACCAGGTCAAAAACAATGTTTGTGCATCGGAGGCAAGTTTGACCAGGATCCAGTGTAACACGAGCTCCGGTGTAATTCCATTACTCTAAATATAAGATAACCTAATTCCATTGTGTGATGTGTTACATTACAGCGAGCAAATGTAATGAGATTACACTGATGCACTACTTGCCTGACACACACCGTTATGTATCAATAAGTGCCTTAAAGTAGCTTTAAAGCAAATGGCTTGTAGCGATCGCTGGAAAATATATATGTACAGTATTTATACAAAATACATTTAAGCCCCTTAAATAGATAAAACATTTACAAATGGCCATCGCGTCATCGGTTTTTCATGATCATCTCTTGTCTTTCCCCCCCAAGTCTTCTAACCTATCTGCTGTTTGTTGTGCACTTGTTTATGTCCTGACCTTTTTTTCCTCGGTCTTCGAAATTTATGCGCGAGTACAAAATACTATTCCGGACGCGCACTCATAACTCGGTTGTTTCTACATCGTGATTCTCCCAAATCTTTCGAGCGCGCCCCGTGCCTCTGCCGGAGCGTCGGGGCCTTCCTCCGCAGACCTTACCCCGGTGCCTTTTCAAATGCGCTTTCTCCATACGATACAAGGGCACGCTCGCAGAAAGCCCCCGTGCGTATGCTAAACCGAACTCGGTATTTATCTGCTGCGGTGCCGAACTGCGGTGAGCCGACTCCCACAAGCTGGCTGTCAAGGGCAAGGTGTTCTTCTTTGACGAGGGCTCCTTGATCTCCTGTGATCCCTCCCAGGCATCCTCGCTGCAGCTGCACCGCTTCATTATGACATAACCTCCACCAAGGCAGCCTCCAAACAACATTGCCCCCTTCAAAATATCACATCTGCCATCTCAGTCTGAATCCACAGCGGTGGATTATGTTTGTGAGTGCGAGAAAAAGGGAACGCAACGGAGAGAGGCTGAAGAGACGGAGACGGAGAAGGAGAGGAGGCGCTTTGAAACCAGCTTCAGTTACTTTTCTCCCGCCTGACTGTTGGTCATTCTTTTCTCAGCCTCCACCAAAGGCACTTCTTTTGCCCGCTGTAAGATATTTTATCCAGTCAAATGCGATTCAAGTGAAATTGCACTCATGAGATGCATGCATGTGTTGCTCCAGATGCCCGAAAATCCCCCCCCCCCCCTTTTTTTTTTTTTGTTGTGGATCAAAAGAGCTATTTTCACAGTTTAGTACGATGGGAGACTTTCAAGAGACAAGAAGCAGAGTCTGACTCATCCTCAGTTTATTTTAGTTTTTTGAATAAAGCTCCCAAAACACTTGCGCATGTGTTGAATGCAACTACATTGCATCCTTTTTTTTTAAGCCATCTCTACATTGTAAACATCCTCTACCCTCGCTGACTCACAACCGAGGTGTGGGCTTTGTTACTTCACTGTCGTCTCAATACCCACGCTGGGAGGTAGTTTTTTTTTGTGTGGGTTTTTTTCTTGGACAAACAGACTCACACTTACTATGATGACTGAATTCAAGTGTGTGAAGTTGGGGAGTTCGCCCTGCAGTCGGTCTGTGCTGCCTTTAGATAAACAATATATTCCGGTCCAGAGATTTGACACCGCGGAAAGTAAGTATACAATCGCCGTGCAGCTGTTTTTTTTTTTTTTTCTCCTCTTGGCTCTGGTCTGCAGCAGTTTACATACGCGAGAGGACAAACCATATGATGCTCTGGTGTGGCTTGTTCTTTTGACTATTGTTTCGCAAACACAAGATTCACAGATGGTGATGTTTCCATGGAACAATGACCTTTTTAGTATGTCAATACTGCCGAGCTCCACTTGGAGACCGTGCTGGAAAACACCCAAATGGAGAGTTTGATCTCCGACAGCCATCTGCTTGAGGAGAAGATACCAGCAGAAGGGGGGCTTTCCAGCAGAAACGCTGAACCTAAGTTGGGTTTTTGGTTGTCCGCGAACCCTTTTTTAAAATGCTCCGATGTTTATGCGTTACAACTTCCTGCACACACGGGTGTGGTTGTATCACAATAGTGCAGCGCCAACTAGTGGTAAAACTACGGCATTTTTTTTTTTTTTTAGCCATTGTTATGTTTGAACATGAAACTTTCTGAAACAAAAAACAATTGTTGTTGATTGTTGTTTTGCAAACTGGGCCTTGGAGAGGTATCGGTGACCCGGAGGCCAAATCAATAAGCTTGATGCTTGAAGTTTATTGTTTAATTCCACTGAGGTTTGATTCCGGGAAAAAAACGTCCCTGATAAAAAAACTTGTGGCATGTCAAAGCGGAAAGGCAATCTCTCCCAGTGAGCGGTGATGTATTCAGCATATCATACTCCCCAATTTGTTTTGTAGTCGTGCAGAAATGTAATAATTCCAAGAATGGAAATACCTAATGATGAACCTGAAGTCTCAAACTTCCATAGGCATTGTGTGATCTGTGAAGAAAACCAGAGGGAGGGGGTGCTCCAGAAGATCTTTTCCCGGTTATACAATGGTGTGTGGTATGTTCTTGTCCTTATGGCTTCAAAAAGGGAGTATGCAGGGGCTTTAACAAGTATAACATTTAAATGGCTCCATAACTATTTTACATCTGCTCAATCAAACGTCTCTAAATGATCAATTGAAAGTAAATGGTGTTTTTCCACTTATATCAGACTTGCTTGGTTATGCTCTTTTCTTGTTTGCTTTTTGAAAAGCCAGCCTTGATAATGAACATCATCATATGTCATTTAAATATAGAATTATTAAAAAATCAGTTGGAAAGCATGACACTGATTAAACATGCATGTCTATTTATCTCACCATTAACATTCCCTAAATGAGATAGATGTGACATGGACATATGTTTTTAATCCGACTCTATTCTCACCGTCTGTAGTTGCACGGGTACGGTTTAGAATAAACAAGAAGAAATGTTAAACTCGCCAAGTATGATCACTTGCCAGACACGAGGTTGAAAGTGAAAGTCTCGAACTGGCTCCCACGATGCGTTTTTATTTCATCTAAATCCCAAAAGGAAGTCTTGACATCCGGTAAAGTTTGCGACTTCGGGGTTATCCTATAAATGGTGTGGGTGGTCTCATAGTTTCACTCTCAAAATACAATTATTTAGCGCGTTTTGTCGGGTCCGCTGGTGAAGTAGGTTCAATCGCTGCGAGAGCGTGATAGATGTCTTCCACAATCCCTGCGATAGAAAATAATTCCGCACAAGATGGAAGGCATCGACCTAAAAGACGGGGGCCGATCTGCCTATCCCGCCCTATTTGGAGGCCAGCGTTGCAGGAAACACACTGTATTATGAACTCCCTTCTGCTATGTGTGAAAAAACAACAACAACAAAAACAAAAAAAAACACTATTTCTTTTTGAGCCAGCTGAACATCTCATTTCTCCTGTGAAACTCAACCTTTACTAGAGCATTGCTGTTTGGCCTTTTAGCACGAATGGCCCAAATCAACTAAGATACCCATTCGTCTAATAACACTGCAACCGTTACATTATAGACTCTGAACACATCCGAGATCTGCGTTGTTGAAGCAAGTCTAAATATTTACTCGTGATTTTAACAGTATCTGTGGTTTAGTGTGTGTAAACTGTATTTCCATCTTTTTTTTAATTTATTTCTTTTTTAGCGCTTTATTCTTTATAATGTGCATGGGACAAAAGACACCTACGTCCAATCTAAGCCGGCAAAGCACTGACAGTATCTTGTGCTTCAAATGTACACCCACATAGCACTTGTAATAAAGGACTGAGAGGAGCACTCGCATACAAACACTACCCTTGCTCTCCTGTGGAGGAGGGGAAGAGTCGCAGTGGGTGATCCGTCCACTGAAGGCCGGCCAGGTTCAGGCTAAGAGGTTTTTGTCTGAAAACAGCTTAATGAGACAACTTTGAGTCCAGATGAATGCAACTAGGCCGAGCCCACCCCTGCACACACCGGCGAAAATGTGAAAATGATAGCTGCCGTGTTTTGAATTAAAGGGTATCAATTTGATCTGGTTGGAAATGATCAAATGTCGGCGCATATATGATGCCGACGACAATGAGTTGCCTGTAGCCAAAAGTCACTTGTAGTTAACTTTAAACAGCTTGAAACATGGCTACAAAAGACCCTCTGGACAACGTGCTTTTGTTAGTTTTCGCCTGACTGGTCTGTAATGCAGCAAGGTGCCATAAAAGCAGTTTGATCAAGAGAATGGGAGACTTGATGTTGTGTTGTCTGATCGAGTAACTGGACATGAACATGGAAATCTCAGCTGCAGATACGTTACAAGGAAATAAAGGTTTTCTGAATTTTCTTATTGCCATTTCTGTGATTTCAGTAATAACGCATTCTATTTTAGAAATGACTTTGATTAGTCTTTTGTTTGCACATAAAGCTGAAAAAAATACCTAATAGGAAATTTGATAATATTAAAGTTTGCTTAGATGTTTCCATGGTGCTGCCAGTATTTCTACAAGGATTAAATCCAGCCCCAACAAACCTGGACGAATGAATGGATGAATTGATGGAAGAAGGGATGGGTGAACTGGTGAATGGATGTCAGCTGAAGGGAGGTTGGATAAAAAGGCGGATAGATGATGGATAGCTGAGCCTGATGACTTGATAGACAATAGATGAAGTGGTGGTTGCATGGATTAATAGATGAATTGATGGGTGGGTGGTTAGCTGGATTAATTGATGGATGGGAGGACAAACGAACTGGTGGTTGGACAGACAGGTGACATGGTTGATGGATGGCGTGGTGGATGCATGGGTTAATAGAGGAACCGATCGACTGGTCATATATGTGGGCTTGATTTCCTTGCTGCTTATGCACCAACTAAACGTATTCCAGGCTATTCCCTCTCTCTTTTTCATTACCAATCAGTGAAGGCTGGTTTACTGCAGCATTTGGTGTCGGGTAGAAAGGTAAAGCTGGGAGACCCGCTTCTAAAACAGCTCAGCACTTTGTGCATCTGTCTTTTATATAGCAGGCATTCTGTTAAATGCTCTCGTTTAATTATTCAGGCTGGAAACACACACACACACACACACACACACACACACACACACACACACACACACACACACACACACACACACACACATATATTTATAGCTGTTATATCGTTGTCTTGTTTGGCTGGTGGTCCAGGAGACACACACTGAGATGTGAATTGCTTCGTAGACATTTTGGCTTCTTGGTTAAAATAGTCGTCCTTTGCCAATGTATGCAGATGACCCCATACATGTTGAGTAGTGCATGTCTAAAAGGTTTAAAGTCCCCGAAGGTGTGCAGCATGTTGCCGAAATTGGAATAGGTTGAGGCAAAACACAAAGCTTTAAAAGTGTCTTGTTAATACATCATTTGAGCCTAAATTGGAGCAAATTCTACGGTACTTTGCAGTTCTTACTAATACATTCATATGCACTGACGGAATGCAATGATTAGATAGTTCACTGCCAAATATAAATCACGCAATCTGTAAAGTGTTGCATTTTTTAACACTATTGCTAAATACCCCCGTATTTCGACTTCACATAGTGCCGAGAAGACAAGAATTCATCTCGAATAGGGAGGAGGTTGGTTATAAGAGTGTAATTACCCCCGCCCCACCCCATATTGCCCACTCTGACACCCAATAATAAAACTTTGATGTGCTCCTCTCAAAAAGTAGCAGCAGCCACTAATCACAAATGATTGCAGCCACTTAGGCGAGGCACACTCATCATCTCCTGCTCTCTGTGGATGGGAGTCATCCTCGGCGGTGGCTGGAGAAGATAAAACTATTCAAATGAAATGCAGCGAAAGAATGAAGATTAATCAAGAGAGGGAAGGAGAAAGCAAGATGAATTAAAATCATGCTGTGTGCAAAGGTGGAAATGGGGAGGAAAGCCTGTTGTGGCTGTATACAAACTCGTTTTATTATTGGAATTGGTTTAATTTTTTTTTACAACAAACCCAAATCCAATATTATTTCCAATTTAATTCACAGTCTGCAGACGTCATGTTTTGCTACTGCGTCGTATTTCCATATACATTTGAATGTATGTCGCTTTTAAGGATAACATCAAAACAGTTCATATTTATGTTTGATGAAAACACTGTTTCCAATTGCTAAACTCGTTGGTTTTTTTTCATTTCTCCCTTGTTTCAAAAACCTCCAATAATTCATTTTGAATCACAGAAGAAGAAAAAAAAACACAAACGGATAAAACAGATGAGTTCATTCTTAAAATAACTTAAACCAATGGTATAATGCTTGTTGTTGTACAGTGAGTATTCTCTTGAAAGCAGTTGATTTAACAAAACCCATTATTTTTACTTTTACTGTTTTTTTTGGGGGGTAAACTCTAAAAAGTTGTCAATAAGTTTGATTCAGTTAGTTTGAATCTCATTAAATGTTGAATAAAACCGGCCACAAACTCTATTTTCTATATTTACTGTCTTCCATTGATTACAATTACCGGCCACTTAATTTAAAAAATAACATTTTACGTGGAAAAGTAACTTTCAATTGTTTCAATTTGTTAAGTGTGTTCAGGTGAAAATTAAAATGCAGCAACCGAAGCAGCGATGTAAAGATATACTAATGTTTATTCAAGGTGCTAATGTTTTTTTGGGGGGGTAATGGTTATGTTATTTACAGCGGAACATCTTTAATGTTGCTTTCAGGGGAAGTGGCTTCGTTTTCGTGATTATAAGGAGCCGTTAGGTACAGAAGGTGGATGGCGATCATATGTCTCGTAACGCAGACCTGCTGTGCAAAAGCGGATGCGAAGCCACTTTACCGCTGCACTTACCTCCATTAAGAATCCCTGTCTCTGAATGTGGAAGTGTTGACGAGTAAAGATGTAGTCCTGAGATAGTGCGTCACCGTCTGTGCGTGAGGGGCGTTTAATAACCACTTCTTTCCTGTACACTTTAAAATGTGCCGTCGATCCACAGTCCGTCTCTTATTGGGGGGGAAAAAAGTCACAAGCATACTCTTGTAATCTGAGGTGAACTATGGTATTAAAACTTTACACATAATAACATAAAATAATAGGCTTAGATATATATATGTATATATATATATATATATATATATTTTTTTTTTTTTTTTTTGTCACCTTCTGTCTTTTAACACTTCGTAGTGATACTAAGTTAGTAACATGGTATGAACCAATTCCAAATAACTTGTTCATTCAGTTCAAACTGATAGAAGTTGCTTTATAGAGTATACATCTTTTATAAAACTGATTTAACTGGTACAGACTGGAAATAATTTATATAAACCTAAAGTATTTGCTGTAATATTGGGGTAACTAGTTCTATTCCTCTTTAAATGGTACAAACTGAGTAACTGGACAAAAACGATCTGGTTCTGACCAGGTTATATTAGAATAAACTCGTAACTTTCATAACTGCGAACAGCAGTTCACAAGTTTTAACAGGCTCTTGACTCTTTGCATGTTTATTCTATTTCATAGAAATGAGACTGGTAACTGGCTTTAACTGCTTCTCACCAGTTTAAAATCAAATGGTTGACTGTTTTTGAACAGCTTGAAGCTTGAACACTTTCATCAGTTGTTATAAAAACTGTCACAAACTGAAATGACGTGGCTAAAATATATGACATATGACATGTAAAGTGAATTTGATGGAATTTTAACTATAATAACTTGACTTTAAGTTGTATAATCGCTTATAAATACAGATCTAACTTGTAAAACTAATTCTAAAATGGTTCCAACCAGCAGTTGAAATGGATTTAAAGTGGTTTGAAAGGTTTAAAAATTAAAAAATTTACTGATTTTTTAGGTTCAGTTAGTTCACTTGTGCTGCATATTTAATTTTTTTTTCCTTTTCAAAATTCATGTGTTTAGTTTACACAGCACTGTGACATTACTCCACTTGCTATGGTGGCATTCAGACCTTGGCAATGAACTTGTTTTTTTTTTGGTTTTGTTTTGTTTTCGCTGCTTCGTTTACTAGTTTTCATTCATTTTCGAGCGGCGAGCCAAATGCATTCACTGCACCATGAACATAAATGCATCGAGCGCTCACGGCATAGAGGAGAACGGGGTTCATTAAAGCTGACGCGCTGTTTGTTAGCAGGATGCATGCTCAGTGACACTGCACTCAATAACTTAAAGAGGACGTGGGGGGGGCAACCACCTCTCTGTCTCCTTGGCCGCTTTACAGGACTGCTCCTACTGTGTCGAGTTATCGCCGTGTTTAAATGAGCTCCGTCGCCATCAGGTGGACCAAAACAAAATAAAAAAGACTTAATTTACAGATTTCCGGAGCCGTGACAGATTTCTCTTATCCGTACGCCTGACTATCCGTTACCTTTGTCGGGCATCTGTGATGTCCTTCACCTGCTATCAGATATGATGGAACAAGAGGAGGAAAAAAAAAAACGGGTCAGAAAGAGCACGAAGCTAAAGGTCACCCTCTTCTCTATCCGGTACACAAAGAGAAGTGAAATATGTATTCTGTGGCGCTGTGATCAAACAATAAAAGAACTGTCCGCAGTGTTACTTCCCTTCTCTCTGCCAGGACTTTTTTTTTTTTTTCTCTCTCTCGCTCTCTCTCTCTCTCTCTCTCTCTCTCTCTCTTGGAATGTACCACTGCATTCAATCCTGCTGCGTTAACCAGGCTTTTCTCCCCCATCTGTCCTTGTATCTCTTGGAGCCTGCAGTATTGTTGTCCCGAACCTTGGAGCACAAGGAACGTCGTCCTTGCCTCGGCGCCTCGGCGTTTCTCTTTCACCATGTATTAGGAAGCGTTTTATTTATTCAGCTCGTGCTTATACCACAATGGCTTATTTAGGAGTGACACATAAGAGGATTAAGAGATCTCTGTGAAACGCTTTCATGAAATGGATTATATCTGATTGGCACGAGTTTCTCAAATTGTTGTCACGTCGGATATTCCATTCAAATATTAATGGGTATTTCTCAGCTGGTGCAGAAGTTGTCAGGGCTTTTCAATATCAAACAACCAAGCATTTTATTCATTAAAGGCAGTCACGTGTGCGTGTATCTCTTTGTGATTAATTCTAATGCTTATATGCTTTTGGATGGAAGATTTCTGCAAGTCATGATGCGTTTTGTTTTGTTTTGTTTTGTTTGTTTTGTCCGGACACGAGTCTCAAGAGATTGTGCTAAGTGCGTGAGCCAGTAGGCCACTTCCGAATACTATCTTTTAAAATGATAGTTTAATAAAAAAATAAATAAGCACTCATTTTTAAAACATGGCAGTACATTTTGGTAATATTTCAGCGTCTGCACGTGTCCCTTTACGATTGTTTCGCAACGTCTGTGCGCTTTTCCTCGTATAACCGCACGTTTAATCTTTTCCCATGCACATTTCACTGGACGCTAGTATTTAAATATTAAATGTCCGTTTGGCACCCTTCTCCAAAAGTGTGTTCATCCATGTTAAAGGAGTATGTTGATTTTATGTCGGTTTCAAAAATGATCTGATAAAACAAGTGAAACTTCTTCACGGGAAACGTTTAAGCCATTTCCACACAGTTGATTTTTTTTTTTTTTTTTTGTGGATGCAGGTCCTCATCCGGGTGGCTGTCGAGGATTCATTTTCCAGCGTCGCAGCATATTTGACAGTGTTTCTCATTTTCTCATAAAATATTTGTGTTTGCCTGCGGGCCTCTCAATCACCAGCATCTCTTGTTCAGTCAGCAAGTCTGCTGTTGTGCTTATTGGAAGCTTTTTTTTTTTTTTTTTCCCGTCATTCGATACGAGCGGAATCTCCAAACAGGGCTTTGCAGCCAAAGTGCATGCACGACATACAGTAAGCGGTATAGCGATATGAAATATCATCATGCACACACATGCTCTCCAAGTGTAACATCACAATTTCTTTCTTTGCTCCCGAGATGGATAAGTGTTTCCTGATATTTTGCCCCGGTTGGTGATTGAAGTCTTACCAAAACTGAGGTAATAAAAAGCTAATCTTCTCTCTTCTTGAATCTAATTCAACGGTGTCAGATCTCAGTCCCAGAGTCCTGCATTAAACGTATTAGATCTTACACTCCCTCAACGCATCTGATTGTAATATGCAGCTGGTTATCGGGCATTCTGCGTAGCCTGATAGTGACACGTTCATCAGATTCCGATGCCTTGCCGCAAGGACACAATCTTGTAAGTTCTTGTCTTGTATCTTATTTCACCTTATACCACTTGCAAGTAGCAGCGACTTTTAAGTATTGAGTTTACAGCTGGGGGGGGGGGGGGGGGGGACTGTCCTCAGACACAGATGTAATGGTATTCACTCAACAGGCAAAAGAGGCTCGGGAATCATGTTTCATACGAGCAAAGTTATTCTCCTTCGAAACAAGGCAAAGTAGATCTAAAGTTGTAACACCGTGTGTACTGCAGTGTGTCTTTGCTGACATCTCCGAGACAGAAAAGCATCTCAAGATCCAGAGCAGCTCCTCTTCAAAGTCGTGCACACTCTCGTGGCTTTTTTTTTTTTTTTTTTCCTCCGGAGTCATCGGTTCTTGAACTTACTCAACATTTTTGAGAGTGAAGCTCACTGAAATCCAACATGAAACTCAGGTTGTCTATAAGAAAGATAAAATGATGCAGAAGAAGAAGAAAAAAAAAGAAAAAAATCAATATTGGACCCCCGTGCTACTTACTTGTGCTGTTTATTTTTAAACTTGCGTCTGCAAAGTCCGGCTGTACGCTGATGATGACATCGTTTCTGACCGCGGTCTCTGCAGGTTATAATCGGCTTTCAGTCATTTTTAGAGATTTTTGCGTCGCTGCTCATTTCCTCAGTGTTGACAATAATTCATTTCATATGAGGGCAATTTGTTATAATACAATGAAAATTTGGTTGGATAGTGAATTCAGCTCAATTCTTCTCAAGGATTAGATTCTTACCAGAACAGCATGCCGTTTCTTTGAAAACTTGTACTGTGTCGCAGGAGTTGACCCTCAGCAACATCTCCGCCTCTGAAAACAGGTTGGAGGCTTTTTTCCTTCCTTCCTGTGCATCTGTGTACTGTGGCGTTGGCGTGTTTGAAGCCAGGAACATTTAATTCAATTAAATCGTTAAGATTAGAGGGTGACCTCTCATTTTAATGAGGGCTAACAAGGCTTTTGAATGAGCTGCACTAATTAGGGGCATATTATTCATCTGCCACAAGAAAGATTTCATTGTGCTCAGACAAAAGAAACTAATAGCGGTGCTAATGGAACCAAACATTTAAGTTATCTTTTTTTTTTTTTTTTTTTTTTTTCGGGCAAATGTGATTAGATTTCATTTGCCATTATTATTATTATTATTATTATTATTTTTGCCATAACTGTTATAGTGTTATACTGTTCCAGAGGACAGTGATAGAGAGCTGCAGCATCTTATCTGTTGGAATGAACCCCTCAACATTATGACCAGAAACGTTCTTCTTTTTTTTTGTTTGTTTGTTTGTTTGTTCGTTTTTTGTTTTTCCATCTGCCCAGAAAAGAGCTTTTGATTGCAGATGTCTCATTTCTTCCCTTAACGTGGCAGGAAGAGAAAAAAAAAAAAAAAAAAAAAAAACTCCCTCTCTTGTCAGCTTGATGATATCACTTAAAGTATGTCTCATATTCTTGATTAATGACGTACAAAATCAGTTGTGGTGATTAGCATTCTTGTTTATCGTTTATTTTCTTCCCCTTCAACTCTTATCTTGAACAGCTCCCATACAGCAGCATCATCTTCCTCCTCTGAAATCATAATGTGGCCCAGTCTGTCTATTTATATCTGTTTGGAGGTGTTCCGTGTCAGAAGTCTTCATGTTTAATGCTTTAAGCTTTTTATATAAAAAAAAAAAAAAAAGGAGAGCCAGAGGATGAATACACAGATCTGAGGGAGTGCAGAGTGCAAAGAGCCTGGAGTTGCTGTCAATCAGAGGAGAATTTATCAGCACATCGAAGGGGGCTGGAGATGGTTTGGCTTTCATCTTAACCACATGTTGTCATTCTACATTACAGCTGATAGAGTGTGCTTAGGTAGGTGGGCAAAAAAGGTTAGGCGAGATGAAAGCGACTGCAGATGAGGAAGAGACAGGATTTATGGATCTGTCCTCTATCCCCGAGCAGAGGAACCAAAGGACAGCCAAGGACAGGGCCCCTGTTCATAAAAACAATGTTGTTAGCATGTGTAGTATTTCTGCACGTGGCCGTAGTTTCTTCTTTTTTTTCCAACGTGGTGTGAGTAACGCCTCTCATTTTCTCCCCGTTGGTTTTGGGTTTTTTCCCCGTTTCTTTCCCCAAAGCTGCTATATAGTCTTACATAACTTTAATCAATGATTGATTGTTGCTTAATTAAACTGAGGTCTTTTTTTTTTTTTTTTTTTATCGCTCTTGTTCTTGAAAGCACGTCTGAAAGGTGTGAAAACAAAACTAACAAGGGGCAATAAATATGACAGAAAGTAATTAAATACCTCTTTTTTTTTTCTTTTTTTTTTTTTACACAACCAGTCCATAGCACTAATCTGTGGTTTTATTTTCCGAGAGAGTAATGATTGATTTTCTCTCTGCTTTTATCGCATCCCTTTTTCTCAAGACAACAACAGAATTGTTGTCCACTTCACGGTTGTATTTAAAAATGTAAGCACCGTAACGCTTGTTTCAGGGGCTTGACGATTTGATGAACCGCTGGACGGAAATGACCGTGGATGATGTTTGTCGAGCGTTTCCTTTTACGCCTCCTCCTTTTCTGCCTTTTTGTTTTGTTGTCTGTGATAACAAACTGATTACCATTGGTTTTTGGAGCTCTGATCAGACCAAAGTCAGATGATTGCGACCCCCTGCGCCGTGGCAAATTGTCACGAGAATCCTTCACAATTTCGTAATCTGAATGTTAATCACAAGATTACTCGGCGCGGGAATGAATAATTAAATTATTTTTTTAATTGCAGTCTTGCACCTCGGGACAGTTACCTTTGTATTATGGATGAAACCTTAATGGGAACGTAAAGGTTAATGCAATCAGTGTTTTATTCTTGTATCTCTCTCATATCAGTCTTGAAAACAATATGTCATTGTCCACAAACTTACAGTCGGTGTAAAATGTATGCAGAGTAGCGTCAGAATAACCCTGCACGTGTGAGCGGGGAAAGTTTATTTTTATAGCACCATCAGTCATAAGGCCCAAATCCTGATTAAAGTACGCCCGTCCCAAATACATTACTGTAGCATACATTCAAAATGTGATTCTCGAAGAATGAACCCATGAATGACACCAACATGAAGCATTTATTTGCATGAAGCCATGAGAATGAAGTCATTTCATGAAGATGAACAGAAAAACACAATATGAGAGATGATCACAAAGTATGAATACAGAAACTTATGTTATTATTTATAAAAACCTGTTGTGCACGGACAGCTATGGAAATGCCTCTCAAGACAAATACCGCAGCATCTCTGCTTAAAGTCTGAGCTGGTTTGCACCTCCTTTACAAACAACTGTAAAAGCTATAGAAGAGTCCCACAATAAGTTCCAGCCGTGTTTGAAGCCGGTTAAAACGCGGTTTTCATCTGACCTCAAATATTCTGGACGTCAGTTTTCCACAAGTGGCAAACAGAGAAACGAAAGGCCGCTTCAGCTTGTTTGTATATGTTGTGTTGTTTGTGAAGACGTTTGGTTATTTTTGTTTACGTGTCTCTCTCTCTCTCTCTCTCTCTCTCTCTCCCTCTCGCTCAGCTCTGAAAGACGCTCGCTTTCAGCTGGTGAACTTCTCAGACAACGAGCTGCGGGTGTCACTGTCTAATGTCTCGCTGTCAGACGAGGGTCGATATGTTTGCCAGCTCTACACGGACCCCCCGCAGGAGGCCTACGCTGACATCACTGTGCTAAGTACAACTACACAACACACTCGCCCGTGCATGCATGCTCATTCTGTTTGGTAGACCAAAGATGAAACCTTTGCTTATATATATATATATATATTTCTTTTTTTTTTTCTTTTTTTTCAACACTGTTTTTATATTTGGATGTTAAATTCGGATGATCTGTGACCTGACTGCAGCAAATAAACGCTAATCAGGTTACAGTGTTTGAACAAGAAGAGAGAAAAACCTCGACGTGACCTCGGAGTATCATCAAATGATAAAAAAATCTCTTTTTTTTTTTTTTTTCTCCCCTTAGTTGACTTTTAAAATGAGTAAGAGAATCAGCTGTCATCAGCTGTTTTGTGCCAACATGCTTGGTGAAAGGCACCATCGTCCCGTCTTAATGTTGCTTGATCGTGCCCTCGTCACGTCAGAGCGAGAGCTCCGGGCACGTTTCATTTTAATCAGTCGCTGCTCGTCAGGCTTATTTACTGATGTCGTCAAACATAGCTGGGAAGTATCGAACGGTGTGTTTTTGCTCCACACCGGAGGATAAATATAGAGATTATGAAGTGATATTACGTCGTGAAGGTTTCTGTGCTCTCCATTCAAATTCACACATACCAGTTATACACAAAGAATTCCTCCTATTTACTTAAGTAAATGTACTCGTAGGGGGAAAAAAAGTTCAAATATGGATTAACTTCTTTACTGAAGCAAAAGTTAAAGGAGTTCTGAAATGCACTCGAATATAATAGCGTTTAACTATTGGTGAACAATGCTATATAATTTTTTTTAATGCATCTTAAGTCTTTTAGTGTTGGGTTGAGACATGCATTTCCATATACGCCCATTTGAACATAGAAGATTTTAATTTGTGTTTAAGTTATTGGAGAAACTGTGTTCAGATTTAAGGAGTGAAAGTAAGAAAACTATTAAAAAAATATTGAAGTACACATTAAAACAGTATTTAATCCAACAGGGAGCCAGTGTATCGACTTTAGAATAATGCGTACTTTTTTTTCCTAAGTTGGACCGGACAGAATCATCTTGTGATTTGTGCGCTCTACTATTCTAATTGCCGTCTGACCGTCTTCTCCTCCGGCGTCGGCTGTGTTGTTCCCCTCCGTGCGCAGCGTTGAGGCGGTATAAGTGCTAAATTTCCTCAGTGTTTACCCAGTTTTGTTTGTGTGCGCCGTCGCAGTACCTCCGGGTGACCCCATCATCGAGGCCCGGGATGAGGTCCTGAGCGAGGGCAACGAGACAGAGATGACCTGCACCGCCATGAGCAGCAAGCCCGCCGCCGCCATCAGATGGATGAAGGGCGATAAAGAGCTTCCAGGTATGTGGTCCACACTCAGCTCCAAAAAAAAAACAAAAAAAACCCCACAGTCATCAATCGAGAAGCTTCTACCTGTAAACACGGTACAATAAATACTTAGGTGGCTCTAAGAGATTACGTTTTTATTTTTTTTATTTATTTAAGCAGATATTTCCCTTTGTGTAAGCTTAAGTGTCTGCTTTAAGTGGATAATGGAGAAAAATGTTTTCATTGACTAAGACATTACTGAGCACAAACAGTACGAAGGTAGCGCAGTATTATAGACTCAAGGGTGTCTGTTCAAAGTTCCCCAGTGGGAAATGACGAAACAAAGAACAGACAAAAGGAGATCTCACATTTCATCATCCGTCATCCGTCTTCAGTACTGCTTCATCCAACTGCGTATTAACTGAGTTGCCTGGAAGAAAACCAACCCTCGCACATTGAGAACATGCCAACTCGGTACAGAAATATCCCCCAAGCCCAAACTCGAATCGGGGATCTTCCCTTCTGTGAAATGCAAATAAAAGCCGCGACGCCACCGTGCAGGCATTTAAATCCAAGAAGCAAAGCACATCTAGTGACATTTGATGTTTCCGATTTGATATGTTGCATTATTTTATGTCCAACTACATTTCATCCATCCATCCATCCATCCATCCATCCATCCATCCATCCATCCATCCATCCATCCATCCATCCGACCATCCAGCCGCCACCAAAACCCACCAAGCCAGTCTTTGAGTTGTCCTAGAAAGTTACATTACCTGTCCAAAACCCGTGCAGGAACAGGGAGAACATGCAAACTTTACACGCACAATGCAGCAGAATTAAACCAGGATCCTCCCGGCTTTGAGGCCACAGTGCGAATCACTGAGCCACTGTGTCACCCGCACTACTCATTATTGATAACAAACAAGCCAATGGGAAAATAATTTCAGGGCTTAAAGGTTTTTGTTTATCTTAGGAGTATATGTCTGACGTTCCCCTGCATTTCTATTGAAGTGCTCCAAGCTTCAAATGCTTTCCCACTTTTCTTTCTTTTTTTTTTCGCTTGGCTCGTTTCGTGATTGTTTTTCAGGATTCCTTTCAGGACACGTTCTTTCTTCCTTTGCTTGCTCTGCACATTTGGTTCTTGCATGAATGCTGCTACTTTCTCTTTTTTTGGGGGGGAAACGGAGCTCTGCTGCGACTTTGACTACTTTCCATTAAAGCAACGTGGATGAGCAGTGGTGGCCAGAGCCTGTTGGCGCCGTTACAACCCGCATGCCTTCATCAAAGGTAGCTGAGCTTAAGAAGTCTGTGCTGAGCTCAGGGGTGAACAGGCCTCCTGCCAGGCAGCTCCACCTCGGAGCCCAGACAGTAAGCTTTGTAAAGACTTTGAAACAAAGGTCCTAATCAGAAGCTGTGCTGAAGGCCCAGAGCAGCTTCACCTCTACACTGCAGAGCATTAGGCTCTTAGTGGTCAGCTCAAACCTGAGAACCTTTCCAGTGTGTCAAGGTCGTAAAAAAAACCGACGCCTGATGTTTAGGAGAAGCTTTTGCTTTCCGCTGACCAGCAGATCCATGCAGAAAGTTCCTGCCTAGAACTCCACTGACTCTCCGTTCCTGTTCACAACCACCAAGGTTGAAGGCAGCTTCTAAGTCTGCACGTTGCCCCTGTGTATGGGGGGGGGTTACCCAACCCCCCCCCCCAACACGAAAAAACATGCACTCCAATGTAAGTGTGGGCTTTTCTGTCTCCCGCATACATTTGGAAGATTTGATTAGTCTTGATATACGTATAGTCGGCAACAGTTGGAGCTGCTGCAAGCTTACTTCATCATTTCAACTCCTCTCCATCACACACACCAAATTCAGTTATGAAACTAAATGTGTTTTAATAAATTAATTATTGAGTCACCGTCCATTCATTCCTTTTTATCATATTTATCTGCCAGTTTTGCAAAAGACTCCACTTGGCCTCCAGACTCCTCCTGCTTTGGCAGCTCTTTCGCTTCTATATGTGACATCCAATGCACAAATCATGTAGTTTCCACCACTTTTTCTCCACACAAACTACTTGAAAATGTGTTTACTTAGTGAGGTGCTGTTACTTAATATGAATAGTGTGACTAATCTGTGGTCCTGCTTTTGTAAATGGGCCAAGTGAAGCCATTATCTGCTGTGCCTGTTTGTCACTGTGAAATACTGATGCACTCTGCAGGGTTTTCAGTATTTCACCTAAATAGGTTCCACCCACAGTCACTTTTCTGCACAACCCCATTCAGCATTTTCCCATTTGCACACAATGTGCTGTGTCATTGTTGTCCCTTTATAATAGAACAAATCTGAGTACTCGCAGTCTCTTTAAGTGAGCTTTCAAACATTTGTTTTGTGAAATGACAGAGTTGTGATTTTGGATAATGCCAAATGCTCTTTAACCCCACACACACACACACACACACACACACACGTTCCCCCCCCCACACTTGTTGGGAATGGACGGGCATTCATCGTGCGGGGTCGTCACTCTTTCAAGTTCTACAACTGGTACACAGATTTTTTTTAATACAACACAGCACAAAACTGAGGGCTGCTTAGCACCTCACTTGACACACTCCTGCATGTTTAGTTTTTTTATTTTTATATATATATATCCATTTTCACTCCCAAGTTTAAAGGTGCCACCAGCAAAATCTCTCTAAAACAATGGTTGACTCTCCATTAAAGTCCACATTTCGTTGTTTCACGCGTCCTCTTTCAAGTGGAGTACAACTGATTTCATTGTCCTTGGAGGTCGGGCTTGTTGAACGCTTTCTCTTCAGAGAAGCAAACCGACTCCACGTGACTTCAGTTAACACCACTCACGCGGTCCTGGATCTCGCATCGCTCTGCTGACGCCGAATAGGTGAACGACAAAAGAGTGCGTGGAAATGAGAGATGGGAAGGGAAAGAAGGGACTGAGGGTGCCAGCGCTCTGACACCGGGGCAAAATTACTTACATTGCCTTTAGCTGCAGCTCCTTGCCTGGCAGACTTATTCCTAATTAAACGTCCCCAGAATTTAACTTAATTACCTTAAGGGATAATCAGGCTCTCTTAAATATCATTTAAAGGTTGCAATTGTCATGCTTGCCAATGTAAATCCAACCATCTCTCCTAATATGCACAGACCCATTATCTTCCTATTATCTCCCTCTCTTTTTCCTTCTGCTCTTATCCTGCTTGTTTAGTGATTTATTAACATATGCCCGACACAGATATCTCCAGCTCCCAGGCTTACATTACACAGAAAGTCATAAAAAAAAAAAAAAAAAAAATAGGAGTCTTAGCGGTGCAGCTCATTCCTTTTCTGTTCCTGTAAGACAAATGCGAGCAAGACGGATAGAACAAGCAGTCAGCAGGGCACTTCAATGAATGACAGGCACCGGAGGAGCCATTAGCTTCAAGTGCGAGACAACCACAGGGTGATTTCAATTACTCTGCAGGAAGACCGGACAAATGGATAAAAGAATATTTGGGGCAAAGTAAATGACAGGACTGGAGACACCACTGGATTGGATTGTTACCGGCCTGTTAACTGGCAGTTATCGGTGATCTTTGGGCGCTGGGCTGGCGAGCTCGGTCCTCTTCTACCTTCTCGCGAGGGTCAGTCGGCTGCTCTAAAGGATCTATATGTGCATTTGAAAGTGATAGCCCCCGGGCATGTGTTCTGATATTAAACATCGTATTACCAGTGTAGTTTGATAAAGACCGGCCATAAATTCTACTCAGTGAGGTATTAGAAGAATCACAGTATGGGGTTAAAGCAGACATTGGAAACTGGGAGCCCGCGGGGCAACGTGGAGGAGCCGTCACCAGCGCTCGATATGAACTGTATTTACATCCTAAATATCCCTCCATCCATCCATCTTCTATACTGCGTCATCCTGCCACGGGATCATGTCGTACTGGGGCTGATCCCGGCGACGAGCGCTCTTAAATATTTTCAAACTAAATTGCATTTTCAAGGTAAAAAATATGAAATGTATGGCTGTACAGACACACAGATAATTATTTTCATTAAATCAGTAGTGGAAGTGGAGGTGCTTTGAGGTTTGATCCATCCAGTAGACAATATAATTGTTTTTTAATATTAAAATGTTTCCCTTCGTCTGAAATATATGTATGTATGATGTATAATCAGTCCAACTACACTAATGCTTCACATTGAGAGCGCCCCAGTATTTTCTGTACAGGTGTCTGTATGAATGAGAAGTGCTAAATGCAGAGAAAATAATTTCCCCTCGAGGATCCTGAAGTATCTCAAAAAATAAAAGGCATTTAAATGAAGCATCACCGTGCAGTCAACAAAGGTCATTTAATTAACTTTGAAGGTGCTTTGGATGGCGCCAGCAGTCGATCTGGTCTGATCATTCCTCAAACTGCTGACCTGCGATTTTCACATACAACCACCTGAAGGGTTTCAGGGGAAAGAAGAAAAAAAAAGAGGTCTGGAAACAAGACAAAAATATCCAGTGAGCAGCAGTTTTCCCTGGGCTAAGATGCCTTGTTGATGCCAGAGGTGAGAGAATAATGGTCATACTGGTCCAACATCACCGAAAGGCAAAAGTAACTCAAATCAGCACTCTTTGCAAACCAAGGTATGCTGAGGACCGTTTCCGAATCTCTCAATCTGTTGATCTTTTGAAGCAGATGAGCTGCAGCAGCACCATTTTGCATGAGCTTAGCAAATTTGGACAATAGAAGATTGAGGGGGGGGGGGGGGGTAAAAAAAAAAAAAAAAAAATGTGATGACTCTCGATTTCCGCTGGTCCTATGAGAATTCGACATGATCGACACTAAAGCGTGGATCAGCCCCGTCTTCTTTTCACGGCTCAGGCTGCTGATGATGGCGCGATAGAGCGGGGAATATATATATTAAATTTTTTTTTTTCTCAAGACCAAACGGCACAACCTTCCCGAGCGTCAGTGCTGACCATGTCATCCCTTCATGACCACAGTCGGCTACATCAAGGATAACGCACCGTGTCGCGGCGTCAAAATCAGCTCAAACTTTCCATCTAAAGCGTGAGAACGACTCGACTGTACTCAAGACGTCCCTCTAAACTCTCCGTGTCTCTGTCAAAGCCCCGTCAGGACGCTATCGAACGGGAGATTGTTCACGGATGTACTGCTGACATGTTTACATCAACTGTGTGATGGAGTCATTCCGATGTAAAAATTCAAATCACAAAGACACTTTGATTCGCTTCCGAAGCATATCTGAAGGCAGGAAGTCGTCCAACGTGGAACATTGTGTGCAGCCGTCCATGCTTCGTGTGGATTATGTGACTTTAAATCACAGTTCGTAATAAGTTATATTATAAGTTGGTGGAAGTTTTCCCGTCACCTGAAGCACAATGAGAAGCACGTCAAACAAGGATTATTTAAAAAAGAAAGAAAAAAACATGAAATACACAAAGTTGTTTTTTTTCCCATTAAAACTCTATAAATGCCACTTGAAAGTTGAATTGACTTTATTTTAGTGACTTTTCTGTGCAGTGAGGCACGTTTGTTTGTATAGCACTGTTCGTACACGAAGTAATAGTAAGAAATACATAAAATGACATTAAAATCATGGAAATAAAACAAGATATTAAGAAAATAAGACTATTTGAAAGACAAAAGGCAATTAAAACAAGAGAATAAATAGTGAAGAATTAAAATGAAGGTTAAAAAAAAGGGGGGGGGGCATTTAGAATAGTGAAAAAATAGAATGATTAATAGGAAAAATGTATTAAAATCATGAAATTTTCAGCGCTGATTTAAATAGGCCGACAGTTTGAGCAGACCTGAAGTGTTCGGGAAGTTTATTCCATATCAGACGGTTTAGAGCTCATCCAAAGGAAATCTCATTACATTCTCAATACGTACTTAATATTTTAAGAGCTTTTTACACTCTTTTTTAAACATCTCATCATGTATTGTTTGCTTCCTCTTATTTAAAAACAAAAAACTGACAGTTGAAAAACAAGATCTCTTATAACCAATGAGCAATTTATTGACTCACTTTATTTATATCATGCGAGACTGTACTGGCAGATTATAGAGACAATTCCTTCTGTATATCTTTGAATAATGATCGCACCTTTCTACATGAGTTGTGTGAAGAGGTGGTTTTGAATCTATAACGGCCCCATCGATTTTCAGTAACAGTTTGTTTAAGGACCTGGAAATGTATCCACACACAAACACCAAACATATTCCAAACACATGAATTGTATTGAGCACAAACGTTGACATGCGCACCATTTATTCTCTTGCCCCGCCATGTCTGAAATGACAAATGCACAACAATAACCTTGCAAAAATCTGCTTCCACAAGGTGCTGGGATGCTAAATGCTAACTTTCAGTGGAGCAAAGTGTGATTAAATACTTTAAATGGCTCCCAATACTCACAATATATTTGTATATTTGATGGAGAAATCAGTCACATTGTATATATACATACAAATCAACATACAGACACACATTTCTCTATGTCCCCTCGTCAGTGGGCTTCACTATTCCATGTTCATCTATCTTGCTGGCCACAATTAGGATATTTTGGTGCAATGCTTTGATAAGAAAAAAAAAGGTCTTTTATTCCTTTATTCCCACATACTGTATATAGGAAGAAACCGAATGAGATCTACCAAGTTGAGGGAATCTCGCCGTACTGTACATGCAGGCACCGGGGGCAATTCACCCCAGCACATTGCCGTAGTGAGAGTGATTTGATGTAGCTTCATGCCTGCAGTGCACACCGGATGAAGCAGACACACAGAGAAAAAGTTGTCCCGGTGCGGTGTTACTACACCAGCTCTTGTTGTTTCCAGGAATGCGAGAGCGCGCGTCAAGACCAACATCCAATGTTCGGGGGCCCACACAGCCGACTGTGGGCACATGCGTTTTGACAAACCTTGTTTATTGCCCTCAAGAGCTACACATTGTCTCTGCCTGGGAAGATTAATATTTGATGCTCCACGTTTAGAGTGCTCAAACGTCCGTCTTGTGATGCTCCTCTGCCTTCCCAGAGAAAAACCGCTTCAGTCAGTCAGTTGTCCTGCAATGCAGTGCATGCAAATGCTTGTTTTTCTCTTTTTTGTTGGTTTGTTTTTGTTTTGTTTTCCTGCTTTATCTCCACCAAGCAGAAAAGGATGATGATTACCGGCTTACTGTTGCATTATATGGACCTATTTTTCTATCTTTGATTTGGCTGGTGCAGTGCTTAAACTGAAAGACAGTGGTAGGCTTCATATACAAGGTTTTTTTTTTTTTTTTTTTTTTTCCTTCTTCTTCTTTTTTTTCCTGTAATGACAGATGGTAGAAAAAGGGAGGATGAGCAGGAAATAAGATGAGAGCTCATTAATCATCTGCACAACTTTTCCATTTCTACTAATTATACCTTTTTCTTACCTTCGTACTTGCCATTGTACACGTTTCAAACCCGCAGACACTCGGCTTGTGTAGGTAATTTATTTTTATTTAATTTTTTTCTCCTCGTGGTACAATGAGAACCTGAGGTGTAAACGCAAACGATTCAGAAAACACAGGACTTGAATGGAGACATCTCCTCACGCCCGTTTTTCAAGCGTCTCAAAAGACGTTTTGATTTCGAGCGGACCCTTTCAGGTTCCCGTTTCCGGCGTTTGCGCGCGTCTCAAGCCTCTAGTGGTGCTTATTCATGACAACCTGTTCCTTTACACTCAGCCACATCACACAGATTTGCTTTGCCAGCATCCAGAAAGACAGCTGTCACCACAGTGACGCGATCACCCCCCTCGGGCTGAGCCGCAGCGCGGTGGTGGGTTGAATCGGCACTCGGCGTTCTCCACAGCCGAGACGCAGACTGATGGATGCAACTCTCCACGTTAGCGCGGGAGTTTTTTTCCCCCTCTCTTTCCAGCATTTTTTCCTGAAGTATTTCTTTTATCGATGAGACACAAACACACCTGTGCAAATGGATGCAAATAAAAAGAATCAATCTCACTTCGCTGCGCTGTGCTGTGCTGGGCGCCAGCGTCTGCATCCATCCTTCTTATTGCGTGTGGCTGTGATGAGCCCGTCCTCCTCATTGAATTCAGGAACATATTGTTTTTTGGTGGTGTTACACAGCGGATGGATTCCTGCAGCGAGGAGCTGAAGCACAATAGATTTACATTTTTAAAAGTCTAATGAGTGACTTGCAGTTGTTCAGTTTCCCCACTAGCCAATTCAACTTATCTGGCCGTTCTCAAGGACGCCCTCCGCACTTCAACGCTACATATTTTGGAAGGTCAGAATAAGAAAGACATCTCCCTTGAAGTCGAACAATGCCTGTCTTTGTCCGGTCTTAATATTTTAAACCTTTTTTTTTTTTCTGGCAGCCTTCAGGGCAAAGCTTTCAACCTTATTATTCTGTAGACTACAACTTAGTCGGCCGACCATTCAAGCAAGACAGTTAGTTTTGACAAGAAAGTTTTGACAATATTAAATAAAATTAAAAATCCTTAAGTAACACTTTGGTTTCAGCGTTGATTTAAATCAAGGATGTTGTCATTGTTCAGCACTGACACAACCGTCACAACATTGTTTTATCTTATTTCGCTGAGTCAGGTTTGGTTTTTATGAGGCGTTTTAAATTTTTGATCAGTGAAACGAAAGGACCAAATCACATAGATTGTGAGACGGTAGAGGGAGTGTTAAAAGGTTTTCAACCATTTTAGGATCAGGGCTTTTTTTTTTTTTTTATTGTTGTTGTTGGAGATCTCCCTTTATTCGAAGGCATAAATTGTGAAGAAACAATGAAAGAATACAGTATAAAGGGGACGGTACTATTTGTGTTGTTCCACTCTAACTCGGCGGGCTCCCTTCAAACCACAACGATCACCTGGAACCTGCATCGTTTTCCTCCCAGGAAAGTTTCACATTCAGATGACATAGTTTTAATGATGATCGGAGTTTGTAAGCCAGGCCACCTTCAAGGTTATTTTAGCTGTTTTCTACATTGTGTAGGCCCACTGTATCTGTATCTGTCGTATGGGAGAAAAATGTTTCCACTGATGCAGATCATGATGTGACAGATGTTAATGAATGTGCCCTTAATCGGAGAAGATTCATTCAAGTTAAACATTTGAAAAACTGTGGACGCTTTTTTAAGTTCCATTTTCAGAGACTGAGAATGCCGCCGTAGTGTAAAACGAACAGCCAGAACACAACAAACGTTTCTAGTTTTCCCTTGAAAATCATGAAAATTGAACATTATGTTTGACAGTCCGTGCGTGATTGTTGTTATTAGGAGTCTGTATTTCCTTTGAGGAGGCACGTGAGCCAGCGTTTGACGGCCTTTTCTGCTGTTAGCCAGTGTAAATATCTCTTTGTAATGTCTTCTGCAACCCCTTTTTAATCGGATGCAGGTTGATTGAAAACAGACTTCACCTCGCAACGTGCTCGAATTCAATTAGGATTTAGTGCTCTGCTCACTGACACTTTGGCGTAGAGATACGGCGAGAAGGCGAGATTGAACCCACAACTTTGCTATAAGATGACAACCTGCATGACAAACCGAGCCTCATCCATGTGTTGTGCTGACTCCTGCTGACTCAATATTGTTTGGAGGTGTGTGTGTGTGTGTGTGTGTGTGTGTGTGTGTGTGTGTGTGTGTGTGTGTGTGTGTGTGTGTGTGTGTGTGTGTGTGTGTGTGTGTGTGTGTGTGTGTGTGTGTGTGTGTGTGTGTGTGTGTGTGTGTGTGTGTGTGTGAGATTGTCTCTCTATATTAACCCCATGATGCATTAACAACCTGTCCAGGATCTCCCACCTCGCTTCCTTCCAGCCCCTGCCTGGTGACGCTTGAAAGATCTGGCTCATTTTATTTATTTTTTTCCCCCCCACAGGCAAGCCAAAAGTTGAGCTGACCTACGACAAGATGTACACGGTCTCAAGCCGGCTGACGTTCACCGTCAGCAAGGAAGACGACGGAGTGCCGGTGGTCTGCATCGTAGACCACCCTGCAGTCAAGGGCTTCCAAGCACAGAAATACCTGGAGGTGCAGTGTAAGTACTCCTGCTTGGTCCTTAATTATAGATCGGGACGGATATTTAAACAGCATTATGCATTTTTATTTCCTTTTTTTTTTTTTTTAATTCACGCGTCTCATCAGCTCAACTCAGAAAATTGGACGACAGTGGAGAACAGTCTTCCATCACCACTAATTACATGGCATCAATTTGCACCCCCCCCTCTCCCTAACTAAAACTTTGGTGTTTGACACATATGGCAGTGACTTTGAAAGGAAATCATCCCAGTGCACAGGTTATGATGAATAAAACGGGGAAATTGGACTGCAATAGAGTAGACCGTTCCATCTTCACTAATTAAACGACATAAATTTTCCACAATTTCCCCCCTCGCTGAAATCTGCAGTGCATGGCATTGTCTTCAGAGAAAAACGATCCCAGCGCCTGATGACTAAAAAAAAAGGGGGGGGGGAATTAGAATAGACGACATATGTTGTTGAACATTTTTCAAAGAAATATGCCCTTGTTAGTTTTTATGTTACCCCTGCACGACTGCCGCAAAGAGTTATTGTTTCTCATCTATGGATGTCTCTAATGGACTCGGTTGCTTTTGCAAATAGATTTTTTATTACAAGCTATCACTCTGTCTTTATTCAATTCTCCGAGTGTAAATCAGGGCAACAAATTTGTTTCTCACCCTTTGTGGTGTATTCATTGGAATTATTGCGTTTCACTCATTTACATCGTAAGACTTTTCCACTGTATTTTGCATATCATGAGTTATACAATATATTGGGAGTGTAAAACTCACCAAAAGCTCACCAAATATTCCACGATTTATAGCCTAAGGCTTTCTTTGGATCACTATTCTTGTCACTAGTTTGATGGGCACAGAGCAAATGATCAATGATCATTTTTTCACGTTAGAAACATGAATTACTAACAAACAACAGGGTTTTTATATTCGGTTTTTTTTTTTGTTGCATCACAGTATATGTTTAGCACCGTGTAATTTAGGATTTTCACTACTCGCTATCAAGCACAGTCCACTGTGATGTTTTCCCAACGTGCGAATGCGGTTGTGTGCCGGATGCGAAACCCTGTAAATACATGTGGAAGCTATTTCTGGAGCAGTATGCTGCTGACCTTCGACTCGCTTTGTTGCCTGTTTTGTGTAGTATTTTGGTGCAAAAGTGCAAAGGTGGGAGGAGACGTGATAGGGCCCATTTAAATGAGACAACACAAAACGGCTGCTTATTTACTAGTGGAGACTGTATCTCAGTATATTGAAAATAAATGGCTCAGAGCCACTCGGCGTGAGGTCAATCTGCGGCAAATCTGTCCAGAAAACCAACTACTTGCGGCAAATGCTCGGCCACAATGGCGATAGTGCTCGTAAATGAGCCATTTTAATTAATCTCTTCCCTGCCAGACAGTGCATTTCACACTGGCATCAAAAGTGAACGGCGGTTTAAAAAGAAAAAAAAAAACATCTGCATTGAACTATAAACTAATGTGAGTGATTAGTGTGTATACTCTGGCAGAGCGCAGTTTAACTATCCACGGGGGCTGGATTGTATGTGACAAGCTTTTTTTTTTTTTTGTTTGTGTTTTTTCCCTCTGAGTTCATTAAATCCCTGCCGCCAACTAAAGGCAGCAGGACACATATGCTGATAAAAGGTGCCACGCCAGAGCGCGGCGCCTTTATGTAAAGGCTGTCTGTTCTGCTTATCTCATGACATCAAGTGCAAACGACGCCGGACTCGACGTGCACCGGACAAGTCAGCTTACAACTCTGTGTTCGGGTTCTAATTTTTCTTAATATTTGCTTCTTCAAATGCATGACGACGCCAACGCTGCTGTGCCACAAAGCGCCGCGCACCCCAGAACCCACCACTTTGCAAGTGTCATTCGTCTTGCGGGGTTTAACAAAAAAAAAAAAGGAAGTCGGTTATATTTAGTGTGGAAACTCAAGTGAAAAAGACTGTAATTTTCCCTCATCAGAGCCTCCTCCCTGCGCGCTCAGCAGTGTGATTGCCGGGCTGACACACGAGGTGCACACATTCCTCAGAGTGCATTACACTCCAAAATAATGCACACAGAAAAAGGAAAAAAAAAAACCAACTGCTGCGTACACAATGCTCTTTTTTTCTTTTCTTATATTGTTTATTCATGTGACCCAATGAAGCGAAGCAAAATAAATTAACATTTCTCGCCAACAAAGAGGAATGAAGAAAGTCTGGACTTTAATGAAGGTTAAAGGACACGTTTTTATTGGAACAGGAGCATTTAATTGGAGTATACATTAGAAAAAGTGATTAGACGCACAGACAGGTACCTTAAGAATGGGTCAAATGAAGGAGATCACAGAAATTACCATAACACTGCAACAAAATGAAATTAACTATCCCGCCCGTATAACAAGCAATTAAAAAGCTTGGGCCTTTACAACGTGAAGTTTTAGATCTGTTAATTTATCATTTTTTTTCTTTGTAAACTCAATTTGTGTATCATATGCCTTTGCAACCTTATGTCTTTGTCCTCTGGCTTGTCCTAGCGTCCGGTTTAAGAATAAAATCTGCTCTGTAGCTATCTGACCTTTCTCTGTGAGCATGAGAGGAGAAGATCAGCTGATCTACAGAGGCAGCATGGCATTTTGCTGGCCTCTGATAACAGGGAGCTCACATGGCCCACCCGGCTCAGTGCCTCACTGCTGCTGCTGCTGCTGCTGCTGCTGCTGCTGTTCTGCTCTGTGCATACAGTAACGCACTACAAACAGAGCTGCACTCCGCCGTCCTTTTCAAAGCTCTGCTATAGAGTCCAACATCGCATACGCCGAAACCAGAAGTCTTACAATGCGACACACTACCCGAAACCCTTATCTAGTTGAACTTGTGAGCCAAAATTAGCTCGCCAGAGGATGACAAAGCAAATGTTTGACTGGAATTTTTCAACAACAAAAAGAAATATTTCAGCTACTTTTGGTGTTTTAGTAAGAGCAGTGGACATAACCCGAAGCTGAGTCCTGAACCGAGACGTATCGTCGGCATTAAAGCCACGCTGAAGGCTGCCAAATGCTGACAATAGAGGACTTTTTTGGGGGACATTTTCAGACGCTATAGGGTTGAAATTGTTTTGCATTTTATTTATGAAATTCAACACGATGAACAGATTAATCTAAACTTTGTTCACGACATACCTCTTTTCTGTAACGGCACTGAAATATAGGAAAACGTCTGTAGTTGACCAAAAACTCCTTGTAGGTTGTAATGCTGCCAGGGGACTTATGGGAGACACAACTTAGCAGCAGTGACACGTAGACTATTATTACTATTAAACTTGTAACTAGTTACTTTTGCCGTTGTCTCAATTGTTACAGTTTCACTATACTCCTGTTTACTCCCGGAGCACTGAAAGAATCCTGAACCAACTGCGTATGACCCCTATACTTTTATTGTCTGAGGATGTTTCCTAAAAATAAAAAAAAAAAGCCGTTGTGCTTTCCAGAGATTCTATATTTCCAGATCGAAGGCGTTTACCTGATTAGAAAGAAGTGGAAGTGTTGTAATTGACCACTTGAGGATATTAGAAGACATAAATTATGCTTGGGTTTGTAGCGTCAAGATAAACAAAAACAAAATAATCAGTGGAATACAAGCATTGCTCTTCCTGCTTGCACTCCGGGTAAATTGAATTATCTCCACTAAATCTTTTAAGTCTCTGTGGCAGTGAAATGAACAGGGGAGTGGATAACAGCGCGCAGCGTTAATTTAGGGCCGACAGAAGCAATCCGGCGGTCAACATCAAGCGACGTCATGAACCTGATCGTGTGATGTCAGAAATAGTTAAAGCAGGTTTGAATTTTTTTTTTTCTTTTTGCCTAATATGTTCCAATAACAGTTTTCATTTGCCGTTTCTTCAATACATAATTACAAAATGCATCGTATTTGTTATGGGTTGTGTTCCCCGAGAGATTAACTTTAAAAAAAACAAACAAACAACTTAACTCCTACTGCTTTGCTTAGCTACAACATAATGAAAGTCTCTTTTTCCAAAGCTACCACTCATTCAGTATTGATGGGAGACTTAATGAAAGTACATAGAGGTAAAACAAACATTGAAATAACCAAACATTCTCAGATTAAACGACATTAGATATTTATTGCCATTTGTAGAGGTCCAAAATACTTTGGATTGCACATAATTGTTGTACATTACTCTTTGTAAAATGTCTGTTGTAAAAAATCGAAACCGTGAAATATACTGTACAATAAAAACATATTGATATAACACCCAGTAAAATGAGATTGTCAAGGTATTGCACACAGTCCACGGAAATGAGTATAATCAATAGTCAATAAATCTTAACAATGGCGGGGACATTGACATTCGTACAGGATTCCTGTTACGGGTGACTCTCAACTATAAAACTACCAAGTGTCAGGAGATTATCGACTGAGTGTCATGCCACTCTGGAGGCCGCCATTGTTGTTATGGTCCATCTCCTTGCGCATGTGCAGAACAACTACTTCCTACGGGCGTGGCGCAGCTTCGTTTTCACCGTCCACAAGAAGTCTTCCTCTGTTTCCATGACATTGGAGCGTGTCACTTTATGAGCCGTTTTTTAAAAAGCTGCGTTTTCAATGGCTCTGACCACAGTTGTTGTATAGACGGTCACCCAAAATGCACCCCCCATTAAGCACAGTCATAATATCTCACCGTTACTACAACAAAACCAAATGGAGCCTCCCACCAACAAATCCATGCCGACTTTGCCTGTTCTGTCCTTGAGTAGCTCAGTGGCAAGACCTGTAAAATAAAGTTTGGTGGTTTTTTGGTTGTTTTTTTTTTGCTATTTCCATTGTAAAGTGCCCGCTCGTTCACTGATTAGATGCACAAGGTGATTTACATTTCACTCACTCACCGTGTGGGCAATTTGTGACTGGAATGGATTGCATTGTGTTGTAAGAATCAGCAAAAGAAGCCCATTGTCAGGGGGACAGCATAATTAAATAAGCCTGTAATGTTTATGTGTATAAGCAAAGCAGGCTGTTTGCTCCAATGCCGGCTTGTTTTTCCCTTAAGGTCAGCTGGCTGCTGAGAGATGGATTGTGCCGTCTTGAGTGCTTATGAGGTGAGGCGCACAATAAAGCAAATAATTCAGTTAGCATAATGATAACGGCCCTCCTGCATACGGTGGGCATTATTTCATCCCCACTGAAGTGGCAGTGCCTGGTTTTGGCAGCGCGGTGTGTATTTTTTCTTCTCCCCCCCCCCCCCCCCTCCCCATCAAGCAGAAGACAAGAAAGCTCCGCCATAACTACTAGAGGCTATCAAAACAACCTACGGATGTCTGGTGTCCTTCAAGTTTATGGCTCGGAGATGACAAGGTCGGATGACGTTTTGAGCGGAGGAAAAAAGTTGTAGGACGCCATGTAGTGCCTGGAGTGGAAATAAAACCAAAGGGTTGCTGTCTAAATCCATGCATGCCCACTGAGCAAAAGACTTGGCTTTTTGCCCATCTGCTGTCCATCACCGAATGTGAAAGCCAGCCTCTGACAGGGTGTGATTTAGACAGATGGATGGCCAGACACGTGTTGTTTATTGCCGGGAAGGTCGGACAGCAGTGTGAAACTTTACCGCCGGCTTTGAAACCGTAAGTCAAGGCGTCATCCCTCTGTCCGCGTGCGGATTAAAAATTCAAGCCCCAAATAGCACATTTAGGGCCATAAAACAGAAGCGAACAAGAACAATTCACGTCGCAACCGGAAAACTGTAATCACAGCGCTCTGCGATAAATCTCGGGGGAGATAGCGGAACCTATCTTTTCACGATGTATATTTTCACAGTACGCACATGCAACACGGCCGCACGAACAACAAACATTTTTTTTTTAAAGTTGTGCGACGTGTCTCCTTTTTGTGATTTTTTTGGTTTTTTGGTTCAAGCGTAACCAAACAAGAAGAAAACTTATTTCTTGGCCTCACTCATCCGTCATTTTCTTCCTATTGTGTGAAACCACCAACAAACTCGCTTGTTTTTCAAGCTTGAGCAAAAGGGTTAAATTGGAAGTTGGGGCAGTTTGGTTGAGTTTGTTTTGTCTCACTCCTACTTTCAGTCCACACACAAAAAAAAAAAAAAAACCTGAATCCAATCCCTAAGATTGAATAAAACATCAGATTTTTTTTGTCCAGAATAAAAGATTGTCTTCCACACCAAAAAGGAAAAAAAAGGCTTTGATAACACCAGCAACAGTCAATGGCAGGGGAACAATAGAAACTCAATGGTTGCGGAGAATAGCCTGGCAGTAACTGTCACAGCACCACACTGACTTGTCAAAACAGCGTTCGTATTCGTTTTCTTCGTGGCTACCTCGGCTCTCGAGTCTTCGATTTTGTGTTGCAACTTAATTAGGGAACATCTTTGAACATACCCAGTGCCACTTCTTGTCCTCCTTGCCTGTTGCTTTTATCCAAAGTTTGGCTCGTATTTTGGTATTAGAAGAAATTTGACGAAAAAAAAACAAACAGCCGCCTTGAAGATGAGTTTGTGGTTAAAGCAAATATTAAAAAAAAAAGGGGGCTGGGGGGGTGGATAAAATGCAATGCTCTATAGTGCTTGGAATTGTTGCTCTTTTTTTAGTGGCGTGTCGGGATATATTTTGAGTCAACTTTTATTTATGTATTTTCAATTGCCATTACTTCTTGAATCAAATCCACATACATGATTTCTTTAAGTGCTGTAAAGGTGAACATTGTTTTAAAAATACAAACACGTCCCACAGTTAAAAGGTTCCTACCGAGAAATATCTGGTGACTTACGTTGTGCTCTTGATCAGAAGATTATCCCGTGTTTCACTTTATCAGTTACTTCAATTGATAAGTCGCTCACTGAAATGTACCCAAAGGTTACAATCACAACCGTCTTCTTCAAAAAGCAGTGAATCTACTTTTCCACATAAAAATGTAACTCCTAAATGTGCTCAATAGGTTACAATTGCAAGTTACTTTTTTCAAATGTAAAGCAGTAAAGCTGATGTAAAAGTTCCAGAGATAAAAAGAAACTCCTAAATTCAGAATCGGCTGCTGTCCTGTTACTACATACAAGGCTGGCATTACTTTAACTATGCAAACTTTTTTTTTTTGCTTTACTCACAATAATATATCCTCGCTTGCCCTACAGGAGCAGAATCACGGCAGTGTTTTATATCTAATTATATTTATTTAAAGGAAAAAGGTCTTTATTAAGACACACCGCTTGAAAACAGATTGTCTTTGGTTTTCTGTTGACTGAAGTCCACCAGAGAAATTTGTCCAAGATCAGGATGTTCCTTTTATTTGCAGACCCGCTAAAGGTCATCCCTGCTTTTGTCTCCCTTGGATTCTGGTATGAGCAGGTGAAGGATCAAAAGACTACAGACCAATAGCAATGGCAATGGCAAGTGCAATTTACACACAATGCTGCGACCAGGGGTTAACATATTTCCAAGATAAGTAACCACACTGTATCAGGTATTTCTCTCTTTGACCGGTAGAGATTTTCTGGCTCATTTTAAGAAATATACCGTCAAGCTTTTGCTATATTTCTGATGTGATTGCTCCCCATAAGCCCATTCACAGCTTGAGATCATCCGGGAGTTCACATCAACTCGGTAACAATGTGAGAAGTCAGGTAAGCCAGTTGGCACGAATCAAAGTTCTCCCTGACACCACTTCTGATGAGACATGAGCCCGGGGCTTCACTGTTGAAAGCACGCCCATTCAGCAGTCCAGCGTCATTGTTCTGCTTCTCTGATTGTACGTCAAACCAAACACGCTGGGTCTGACAGCTCAGTTTGACCATTTATCGGATTCTGATATCGGAACATATTTCACACATTAAACTGAAAATATGAGTCCTAACATTCTCCAATAACGTCGTGGGAAAATGTGTGTTGCAGCGATACCTGTGCGACAGATGTTTAGAAACAAAAACGCTGCTTATGTAGGGCAGCGGTTCCAAACCTGAGGTCCTGGACACCCTTAGGTGGTGACCAAAGATCAGATTGAACGCCTGAGGCTTTACCTTCGCTAAAGTTGTCAAAGACACTTTCCAGGATATAGTACAGACCTGAAATCCCCCCCCCCCCCCCCACCGCCCATTTCTTTTATTTTGAAGGCTCCAGTTTGTGTAGTTTTCCCAGATTGGGTGTGTCCGTCAGTATTTGGCTTCACTCTAATGTTTACGCAGGTCAGAGGTCAAAGAGGGGATCCACGGTCTTTTTCTGGATACCTCCATGTATAAAGTTTGCAGAGTCAGAACGTTGTGACGATGTATGCAGCAAATTTTTTTCTAACTCTAATGCCTTCACACCGGCCATATTTAGGTCAACCTAGTTGAAGTTTGGAGTGCATTGCGGCCGTGTCAGTCAGAAACAAATACTCAACTCAGTGGACTGCAGACCAAATCAAGTTTGAGCTAAGAAGGCTTCCGTAGTCAAATGCATTGTGTGTTACCACCAGAACATTTCACATCTGATCAAATATGGCAAAGGAGAACAATGACAGAATTACTTTGGTCAGATGTCTTTAGAAATGCTCCACTGTTCACAACACATGACAAGAGTCATGATGTACACAGCTGTCAGTCAACAATATCCTTTGTTTCAGGTTTGTAATCATGTGACTGTGACGCTCCCTAATACGTCAGATCCGGTCGTCATGGAAACATGACGCCTCGCCCTGTTAGTGCGGCATTCAGTCTATTGTGACCGCAGCCACACAGAACCCCTGTGGTTCACCCACATTGTGGTGTGAACCAGAACGTGTTGCATAGGATCTTCTAACTCACCTCGTTATTCATCAGCATGTAATTCTCTCTTTCTCTCTGATCATTCCAGACAAACCAGAGGTGAAGATCGTGGTGGAGTTTCCTCAGGGTTTGACCAGGGAAGGAGAGAACCTGGAGCTGACGTGTCAAACCAAAGGCAAACCTCAGTACGGCGCGCACACCTACACACACGCACACAAACCATAACAAGGCGATAATGATAACGCTACCCCCCCCCCCCCCCCCCCCCCCCCCCCCCCACCCCCCATCCACGTGCCTTGACTTCCTTTATTCATCTTACTGTAGTGGAGCCAGTAAAGCCCTATTGTAGGATATCATTCCCCCAACTTGAATCCTGCTTCAATCATAAAAAAAAAAAGTTCTACAGAAAGGCGATTTATTGCACATGGGTTTCTATTATGAGACAAAGCATAGTCGAATATTAAACCTCATTCACAGAGCACTAAAAGGATCTGTTGGTTTTTAGTATCGTGAGTCGGAGGATTTATTAAAATGTATAACTAAAGACTTGAATGTTTACTGTCTAAGGGGACGCAGCTGTTTAATTTAAGTATACGTGCAAAGTTATTGTCAATTTGAATATCCTTGTCTTGATCTGTCTTAATAGCCACAGTCTTGAATCATTCTCAGTGTGAATGTGTGCAGTTTTTTTATCCTCCTTTGGTGGGAAACGGATCATAAGAGTCTGTGGCTTCTCATATAAAATAGAAAATATAAAAGTTGTTTAAGCAGGGGTATAAAATGGGCTATTTCAAAAGGATTGGACAGACGACAGTTCTCAGTGTGGCACCTGCTCCATTTTTTTCTCGGGAGTGGCAAAGGTAATCGCTTTCTCCACCTAAGCAGATGTACAGGTACATTTATTTACCTCAATTGTTTAAGTAAAAGTATGAAAGTATAGGTTTTGAAATGTACAAGTTTTACTCAAGTAGTAAAAATCAAAAGTGATTTTACGCGGAAAAGGAATCTTTTGCGGATCTGCAGTACCTATTATGTGTATAAACACATTCCCCAGTGTGAACTCTTGAGTTTTGAGCTATAAGAGAGGAGTATACTGTTAATAAGAAAATGTAAAGCTTATAAAGTACCCATTCAAGTATAGCTTTCTTGGAAAACGTATCGTTTAAACAGACATCATTATCAGTTCAGTTAGTTTATGTCACAGCTCGTGTTTCTGTCACGAGCTGTGCCAGAATCCTGAGATTCAGTGCCTTCTCTCAGGAGTTTTCTTCGTCTTTCTTCGCTGTTTGTGCAGCAAGAAACATATTTTAGTTCTTCACCTCAGGTCCTTCCTCACCTGTAAGGTCCCATTATGACTTTTCATCTCTTCATGAGTCAAAAAGTTGTGTTCAACTATCAAAAGATTAAGTGCATAATTTCTGGCGCTCCTCAGGGCTTCCTTCTGGGCCCTCGTAATTTTGGAGCTGACATTTGTTTGGACGGTCATTTAGAAAAAGGCTTAATTTTTAAATCCCATTTGTTATTTTAGAATTGATGAGTCACAGAAAGTTTTTTTTTCCATTCAAGGTTAAAATTAAATCCAAGTTCTGCCTCCTTCCTCCTCAGGCTGGGTTTAAGAGTGCTTCATAGGAGCCGATGGCGTTGGGCTACAAACCTTGCCCAGTCACATCTTGTTAAATGTGACGCATAATCGTTGCCTCGTGGGCTCAGTGCTGGCAAAGCGAAAGATGTGTTTGGACGTCGAGTATTGATGGCCAGTAGACATGGCCACAACAGAGTTAGCCGTTGTTGAATTTGCAAATCCAAACCTCAAATGTCACAACTCAAAGGAGGAATAAGATGAAGATTGGTCAAGCAGTGCAATGAAAAAAAAGAAAATATTCCCACTTTGAGAGAAAAATCGCCTCGAATTAAAGGTTTGACTTTAGCTGCACAAGGTGGTGTTTACCCTGGCGCAAGATCACACGAGTGGAGAAAAAGAAGGGAGAATAAGTTTGTGACAAGACCTGGGGCCAAAGAGTTCTTAATGTCCACTTTTAGACTCATAATCACTTAACTGGATAAGCACTATTTCCTTTTTCTGGACCGCCGAAAAGGGAAATTTGAAAAACCGGCCTATAATTATAAAACACCTCCAAATTAAGGTGTGATATTTTGAGCAGGTATTTAATTAGTGCTACTTTAAAGGAGAAGAGCAGAGCGGGTCATTAATAGAAGTGAAGGGAACGGGTCCTAATGTCTAGCAGGTACAGGTTCTCGCAGGAGGAGAACTAAACTGTGTGTGTTTTTCTAATGAGTGCCAATATTTTCAAGGTATCCACGGAGCAGGTATGAGACTGAGAGACTATGTTGATGGATTTGAGGCACTGGGTGTGCACTAATGAAGTCAATTTTACGATTAAAGTTGAATGATTGTTTGTGGTACACAAAGCCGATCGGTCACCATATTTTATTTTTATTTTTTTCCCCCCTCACCATCTCGAGAACACTTTTACATTTTTTTTATTTATTTATTATTATTTTTTTACGAAAGCTAATCAGTCCCTTTGAAATGTGCGACTCCATCATCCGAGGACTTTTGATTGTCGCTCATTGGCTTATTATTTCACATGTATCATCTGTACACCCGGGTGTCGGCTTGTTTAGACTACAGGTGTTTTGTGATATGAGACGTAATGGAGTGCAAATGAAGCCATTAGGAAGAGCAGGGTTGAGCAAAGGACCGAGAACCTCCTGCAGGAGACCCGCTGAACTATCCAAACAACAAATAAAGTCAGTGCTGTTGGTATCAATTACATTAGCTTGTTGACGAGGCAGTTCAAATTTGAACAGAGCTAAACAATCACGAGATGAGAGTGGCGTTATGAAAATTACAACCGGCTATGTGTCAAATCTGCAGGTGTTTTTTTTTTTTTTTTTTTTTTTTTATCTTGCTCGGGTTTATTCAAATGTGGCAATGTATGACAAGCTTAAAGGGGGAAAAAAAAAAAGCCAGCAACAAAAAAAAAGCATGTTTTCTTGGCAAGCAAATGCTGATCCGTCGGCTTGAAAGGTAGCCCTGAAAAGTTTGCAGTTTGGTTTTTTTTTTGGCAGCGGGAAACAGCTGATAAGGTAGGACAGTTTAATGATAGCACAGTTTAAATGAGAAAGAAAGTGTTGGAATAGTTATAGAAGCCTGGAAAAAAAAAAAAATCTCTGTCAAAATAGAACTACGTACACAGATTCCACAGAGTGCGGCTGCTGTTTACGTCCGTCACTCCCGAGTAAGATCAGCAAGTGTAATTGCAAAAACACTGAAAGGCAGATCATTATGTTGATACCTTAAACCGAATAGTTCTTTTGGTATTCGATTACACATGCAGCCACACGCAGAACTGATACTCATATTGGGGAGAAGATAGTGCTGCAGCGGTTTCAAAAGTTCTATTACTAATACTCTCTGTGATAGCATGAAACTGGGTCACATCTGTCTGCTGACACTGCTGCTGTTCTCTGCAGCTCACCCAGTACACAGGTTTGAAGGGGGACCCTTCTTTTGAAGGGGGATTCCATCCAGAGCGGGGATGTTAAGCATGCAGCCATGGGGGCCAAAACAAGATGGTTCAGTCCAGCCCAACCTGGCAAAGTGCCATAAACACAAAGAAATCATGCACAACTAAGATTGATTTCTTAAATGTATCCACGGTTCCTCGTTTGTCTAATAGAGGTTGTACTCTTTCAGGAAGAATGAAGGGCATAACACATTTGAATAACGTATGTCATCATCAGATTCATTCATTCATTCAGTATAATGACTCAATCCTTCATGTTAATGTAAGCATGACAATGCATCACAGGTACTGGGATTGATCTTACTCTTATAATCAGACATGTTCCATGTTCTGCAGGAGTTTGGCAAAATAATAACTGTTAAGACAGCAGCGGTGAGGACGACTGTTGGTTCACAACTGGTTTCCACAGAGGAAAGAGCAACAAGTCATTCTGATTGGTTTTTTTGTTTGTTTTTTATAATGATAAACTGTTCTGAGTTACTTCACTTCAGCAGTTCCTGCTCCACACTGGGTGGCGATTTGAATGAAAACAATTCATGTAATTCTCTAGATGTACGGTAGATTGCAGAGACATACCGTATATTTTCAGAATTTCTTTCCCGAGTCCCGTCGAGATGATAGCGCTTTACCTCTGCGGCCTGTTTTGACTGGGCTCCATTAAGCGTGGAGGTCAGGGTTGGTAATGAAGTTTTGCAGGTAGAACCATCGCAAGCCTTTGACTTGTCCTCAGACTCAACTCAAATTGAATCCTAATCCAAAATCTAATCTTGAGCATAAATCAAAGTTAGAGCCAATCCTGAACTGTCCGCACCACGCAAGAAATAAGGATCTAAAACTTGAGGTGATTCTCTGAAGGGTACAACTACGTGCAAACACACGCCAAAGACACGCACACACACACACACACACACACACACACACACACACACACACACACACACACACACACACACATGCGATCTAAATGTTATGCACCTCTATGTGCCCCTTCCCTCCCACAGTTTTCATACTTGGCATAGAGACAAGCTCACTACCCGTATTCATTTTATAAAGATGAAAACACAATCAATACAGTGAGCCGGGAATTGGAAGTCATTTTCATTAGAGCTGCTGAGAGTTGTGCAGTCATTACCAGCAGATAGCACAGGGGGCCCCGGCTGCAGGCTGCCATTTGTATTCTAGACGACTGCCCTTCCTCTCTCCTTGCAACCCCATCTTACCTCTTTCGTCTATCTCTGTCTATCTTCCTTCTCTGGGTTCACTTTTTTTCTTTCTCACAGCACCCAGTCCACCTATGGAAAACACTTTTTACTCTCACGCCGTATCAGTAAAAGATTTATATATTTCCTGTTTATTTACATTTCACTTCATCTGAGAACACTTGAAATAGAGACAGCGCTCTCTATTTCAAACTATTCACCACAGCCATTAAATGCACTCTTGGTTTGTTTGTTTGTTTTGCTATTGAGCTTCAACCGCTATTTCATATTTTCCTTTCCTGGATTTTTTTTTTCTTTTTTTCTTTTCACCCCCCCCCCCCCTTTTTTCCCATTTGCTTGCTCCCACCACACCAAATGTTTTCAAATGGAGGGAAACAAGTTAAAACACCACAACAAAATGCAACAAGAGAGACCATCAGCACACGCTCAGGGGAAATAACAGGCACTGGCAGTGGCCATTGGAAGTTGCAGCAGCAAAATAGAGGTGTTTTGTCTTCTTATTTATTTATTTTTTTCTCCCCTTTCTTTTCACCCTCTGTGACTCTGGGCACTTTGAGCTCATTGTCATAAAAATGGAATCTGTCACCCTGCTATAAACCTCAGTCAAGGTAGAAAGGAGAACAAAGACAGACGCTTGGTCGGCTCCCACCTACACAGCAACTCTCATAAGTATACAAGTGTGCCAAGCCTGCAATTTGAAGACAAAGCTGCGGCTCGGTTATTGTTGCTTCCGACTGTACACAAAGGGAGGACTGGCATTTACATAAGTCTTGATTTGTTATGTTCTACCTCTGCGAAATGGCACATCTTTTGGAGCGAAGAGTTCATTGATACTGAGGTAATTGTGTTTGGATAAATAGTCCGAGAAGAACCTTCAGTCCGTCAACAAATGCAGTAATGAAACCGCGGACGGCAAGGCACTAGTGCACTTTCACTTTTGTTGGTTTGCCATTTGTGACACGGCACACATGATCCCTCATTCAGTTTTAGCCCAGGTATTGATTTGACAACTAAGACATTGTGTTAGACTTTTAAAAAGTGTAACAGTTTCCTTGTTCACAATCTGATCAGAAAAAGATATGCTGAATATATATATATGTTTTTTTTTTTTTGCATGATTTTTCAGTGTTTTCTTCTGTTTTACTGAGTGGCACCGCCATTTGTTTTTTTTTTTTTGTTCAAGACATGTCTCCTGAAGTGTCATAGACACGCATTAGACCCACAAAGCTCCAGAAGCGAGAAGCCGCCCAATGTGATCCTGAACGTCCTCTGATCTCATCGTAATTTCCATCAATTTATTCCGATACTTGTGTTCGTATGGCACAGTTTCAATCGAATCTGCATTTCGTTGGGTAACTCATGCTCCATGTAATCAATGCTACTGTCTGACGTTTGATCGGTGCCATTAAAAGTTTGATAACCAGCGCACTGAAGATGAAAACACACTGACATCAAATCTATGTGTGTTTTTTTTTTTTTTTTTTTTTCTTGTGTGTTTTTCATTCAGAAATCCTCCAAGTTTCACTTTAGGCAAAAAAAAAAAAAAGCACTGCATTAGCATAAAAATAGAAACTTGACTTTTTGACAGTTTTATCACAGACAGAAAAATTAATATATTTTTTTCATGACCTCGCCTGAAATCCCAGATCTCACAGTGCTGGGCTTTTGGCTCAGCGCATCACAAACAAGATGTCATTTGCGAAACAAAAGGTATTGACATTAGACGGAATTGGGGGGAAAAACTGAAACAAAGGTCGGTACCTGGAACAGCGCAGCGGCTGTGAAACCGAGTGTTTTAAAAGTACGTGGAGGGGCCTGAAAAGATTTTCAAAGGCCAAGCAACGATCACCAAAGATTACGTATTGATGGCGGGAGGCGAGCCGTACCTCAGAGATATCACAGCACATCGTTGTTTAGCTCATGAAGTTTTCATGCAGCACTTCCTCACAGTGCCATTAAACTGGGGAAGGTTTTGGCCCTCTCCTTTCCTGAAACACTGAGGATGTCATGTCTGCTTATTTTTTATTTTTTTTAAATCTTACAGCAACATCCTATCGACACTTTGCTTGACTTGAGGTCTGAGGTCAATTTTGTTTGCAAAAAGTGCTCGATACTGTTGAGCTTAGCAAGGTTCTGGTTTGCATTACATGTGTGAACAATTCCAATACTTGGAGAAAAAAAACAAAGCAAAACTGGCCTTGTATTTTGAAATGTGGGTTCGGGTTTGCCCCAAAGTGCTTGCACATACAGTTCTTTTATACATTTCTCAACCCAAACAATGGATCCCAATGGGAAAACTTGGATCAATACCTCACATAGGTTGTGCTCCAGGCAGTTGTATCACTCTCAGTACATTCTCACTCCAAAACATGCATCACACCTTGTTTCCTTGTTCATAATATCGTTAATTGAAAATGCTGGTTTAGTTATTTGTCGCACATAGTCACATGTTGACTTTAAAGCGAATGATTACTTCTTCTCTCTTTTAGCCAGTCTGATTCCCTAATTTCTTTCTCTCTTTTTGTTGGTTGACTGCTTTTGTTTGGAGTCCGATCGGGAACTGTAAAGACCCCCAAAAAAGTTAAGACGGATACCTACCAATTTCAATCAGGTTCGCGCAAAGGCCAACAACAGGCAAGATCTTCCAGTTTCTATAATAAATACATTGACTTGGGCAATCTTCCCATCCATGGAACATGACCAAAAACCTCCAAGTTTGGCTTGCTCACTTCCGGGGTCCGCGGATGTCCCGCTACTACGTTGCTATGGTTACAGCATAAAGCACAAAGGAAGGTCATCCATAAAAACAACGCTGGGAACGTGACGGATAATTTCCTCTTATACCTCCTCTTTAAACTCTCAGATAGAAATTGTATCCGCAAGGAGCTTGATGAACTTTATACTGTATTTTTTTAAAGATAATGACCATGCGGATATAAATTAAAAGGTGAAGGAGTTCGAGGGTCATTACACGGAGATGAAGCCCTATAAAAAGCCGTGAAAACATTCTCCTCATTCACGAGATCTTGCATGCGCTCCTCCCCTCTGATTTCAGGCCGCAGCTGGTGAACTGGTTGAAGGTGGATGACGAGGTGCCTTCCCACGCCGTCATCACTGGCAGTGACCTCTACATCGAGAATCTAAACAAGTCCTACAACGGGACTTACCGTTGCGTGGCCGCCAACGCCGTAGGGGAGTCTTACGACGACTACATCCTCTATGTCTATGGTACGTTCGCCTCACACCGACGCACTCCTACTCCACTTTCTCAAAGTGCACTGTTGCCTCAGTGAATTCAAGTTTTTTTCGTTTTATATTTGAGCTATTCCAGCATTTAATGATCTCAAAGCAATTATTGAACCATGTTTTGGGAGGCAAAGGTTTGTTTAGTTAGTCCCATTAGTTTCAGCGGAAGTTTCATCGTTTACTATTGTGTTTTTGCCACCTTCAATCAAATACAGCAACAGAACTCTTTTCATGCATTTTTTCCAGCTCTGATGTTGACTGATTTATGAACCGAGTGATTACAACTGTTAGTATTAGTGTATAGCGTACATATACACCATAACTGTCATACTTTATTGATAATATACATATCCTGTTGCTTGTCTTAGTTTCTCGCATTTGTATCTTCTCTTGACGACAATCCACTGGATCTAAGTCTTTAAAAACATTAAATGGTTCAAGACTTAACTTTTCCTGCCAGAATTGTTGTTGATGTAGTCCGAGCAAAACAATGTCCTCAGAATTTTTGGTGAAGTTAAAATGAACAGAATAAAAAAAAAAAAAAAAACACACACACATTTGTTATCACATCTGTGTAAAAACACTTGAGTGGAAGCAGGCTGGACAGGCCAGTATCTCACTTTTTTTTTTAAAAATGAGTCAGCACTAAACAGTCTAAAATCTTCACCCCCTGCTTTGCCAGTTTCCAGAAGCTGACGATTGTCTGAAAGCAAAGGAGGAAATAAACGTCTTTCCTGTAAATCGAAGCCGTGACGTGGTCTGATGTGAAAGTAAACCCGACTCCCATCACCACATGCTGATGTGAAGGAAGTCGTTACGAGACCACAGATTCCCATTAAGCTCGCTCTCTAAACAGCTTTGACCTAATGATACCGGCTAAAAGAATATGTGCAATGTGCAAAGAATACGGCTCTAAATCAATACATGGACACAGTGTATGTGTGCTGATGACCAGTGTCGCTCCCTTTCACAAACCTGAGGTAATCCCTTAACCTGCTTCCACCGCCGCTTGACTTTCTTTTTGTTATCCCCGCAGCCTCGGTGTTGATCCAACATCCTCCACTCCTTCTCCATGTGATTCTCTCATCCTCATAAGCATTATCTCAACATGCTTTTATAGTGTTGATACCAATAACATTGTCTCCCTGAGCAGGGCATTACACTCTAATGTTCTCATTTTCCCGGGCCAAAATTACTCCACTATCACTTTTTGGTGTACCCGGAGCCTGCAGAGAAATTATTTGGCCGCTATTGTTGGAGGGAATTAGCGGAGTGAAAAGGCTCCTTTTTTTTTTTTTTTCTTCTTCTTCTTCCTTTTTTCTTTTCTTTAACTCCCCACGCGGAGGCGAGAGAAGTTCAATGCGATGGACACCGGCTGAAAGGATGTTATTTACAGGCAGAGCTCGTTGCTGCGCTAATGATGAGTGCAATAAAACAACAGAGGTAGTGTGGCAGATCAGGGAAGCGCCTGCCGCCACCTGCTACATTACGGCTGTTGGACTATGCTAATAGTGGTGGCGTCAATCTCGTCTTTGTGTGAAGACTTTCCTCCACCGCGAGCTGTTCACAGTAAAAAAAAATAAAAAATCGTCAGGAATTAACCCCCTCGCGAAATGTTTTCTCCTCAACCTAATCTGTAATCTACTTTTTGTAAAGTATTCTCCTTTATAACCGACTCTCAGAGGCGTAGTTTATTTCATCCGTCGTTTGCGAGTGTGTTTTTGATTGATATATGTCGGGTATGTAATGCTTAATCCCTCTGTGATTGTTGGTTAATTGCAAACGATTGTGCTCGCCGCGTGGCCAGTCATTCAAAAAAAGAAGATTGCATGCGGAGATATTTTGTTGGTTCACTGAGCCGCCTAAGTGGTGCAGCTGGTTGACAACTGCGATTGAACTACAGTAATTTGATCGTGCCGAGGTTGAAGGGAGGCTGTCCGGATCCCGAAGCCTTCCTGCCACAACAGGTCCACCCCGACCGCCCTCTCTCCCCCTAGAAATCATACCGGAAGGGGGAAAAAAAAAAAAAAAAAGGTGACATCTTGTCCTTGTGGAGCCTATTTTGCTCTCAGTGTGTCACCATTTTCTTTCTCCCAGACTAATTTTAGTGTAATCTCACAAGTCACTCAATACGTTGACATGCACAGCTGAGCGGAGCGACGCTTTCAGCTCCATTTGGTGGTTTAATCGGACTAATGTCTTTGTGTTGAGAATGTAATCAATTTCATTGTTGAGCTCTTGATGATTGGTGGCGATATTCAGTCTTTAAGCTTATCAGTATCCATTCTTTTTCGGGTTGACCCGCAACATCACAGACCAAATCAATAGTCATTAGCGAGCTACCAGGTTAGCGAGGCAGGGCGATGGGTAACGTTTACAGCTTGTTCCTGGATCAGGACACTTCTTGGCCCATTTCAGTCAGAGTCTCCTATATGCATGCACTTTTGATCACATCATCTCACTGCCTTAGTCCAACTTTGAAAACTATTGTAGTTGCGCTAATATCTTCCCAGTACTGTTTAATTTCAGTTTAATTGATGCAATGTATATATGTTTTTTTTTTTTTAATTGTCTCGTAAACTTCGTGACATTCACCTGGGTCATTTATGCTCGAGGTCATATTCGCATTTGGATGCCTCAGTTTGTGCTCTGCGTCCATTTCGTCTGTATTTCTCGCGGATACAGAGCAGCGGGGTAGTACCGCCGGTCGCCTTGAGGGGCAGTGCTGCTGTTAAAGATAGTGGCTGACACCTCAAGGTTTTTTTAACGGCTTCACAGACCACCACCGCCTGTAAAGCTGCATCCAATTGTACCGCTTCCTTAACACAATATAATACCACTTCTTAATTTCTCTCAGTCTATTGCCTGCATGATCATTTAAAGCAGTGATTTCTACTAGATTATTTGCCAAATGATCGTTCCAACACATTGGATGCAAGTGTAACGGCTGTGGCTGTTTGAAGCACAAGCGTACGAAGAGTATGAATTAGCCTAAAGTCGAGTTATTCTCCCAGAAATATTAATGATTACCAAACTCTCAGTGTATTTGCCCTGCTGTGGTGCATTGGTTAAAGTTTTGGCCTTGAGTGTGGGTGGTTTGAAACCTTGTTGTGGCAGGAAGAGTGTCTCGCATAAAAAAAAAAAAAAGTCCCCAGTGCAAGTTAAAATGGAAAAGGATTTCACTCATAATGGAGCATTTTCAGTTTCAAAGCGCTTTTTGATCGAACTAACAACCCTTGGACATTGAGCCGATCTCTCAACTGAGCGACTGTGGCTCCGAGGTTGCAATCAGTTGCTATGGCGACCCCTCTAAAATGATGCAGCCAAACAGACGGATATATGGTAACTTTGCTCTTTGTGTGTCACTTTTCTTTGTGCATGGTATTGTTGTTGGAACTTATGCGTCCGTGGGTTTGGTTGGATACAAATCACCCTCAAAATAAAAAAAAAAAAAAGAAAGAAAGAAAGTGATGCAACACAAAAGAGAGCATTCAGATGCAGTTTGTGTTGGAGGACAATGTTGAGGATCATCTTTTGTTTTCTTGATTGAACAATGGAACAATGAGCCCCCTCAGCCCACGGTTAGATTGGCTGCGCTGCGTATGTGCGTGGACGTAATGAGAACTGGACGCTTCGCTCCTAAATAGCTCCAAAAGTTGCTCATGCGGCACATAAATTATCTCTCTTACTTGTATTCATTACATTGTTTTTGTGGAGTAATGCAAACGGAAAGCGTGTTCTATTCTATCTGGGGTCATGTTCAATCTTTATGATTCACAATTCCCTCCAGACATGTACTGAAACATACAGAAATTGGAACAAAGCTCAATCTTTGGCATGTATTTCGACAAAAAAAACAAATCATTTAACCTTGCTATCAAAACATAGTTCAAGACTTTTTTTTAACTGTTGTAGCTCTTCATATTCATAAAACAAATTTAGCACTCATATCTCATTTGTATTCGTTAAAGTCAACAAACTATTGTATTTCCTAAAAATGTCTTTAATTGGAGAGATTAAAATCCCTGAAGATTAAGAAAATGTTGTGCATTTTATATTATATATTAATTTACACTTTTAAGTGTTGCTTCCAAAAATGTGGTCTTTTTGAGCATTTGTATGAAAATAGACTTACTTTAATATTCAATATGCTTAAAGCATATAATCGATCTCATTGTGAAGCATTAGTGTCGTGCGTTTTATAACGTCTCGAAATGCTGCACAGGTTATACCGATCACAGTGTGAGACTCTTTATTACAATTCCCTGATCAACGTGATCAAACGCAGTCAGTCGACTAAAAATTAGTTTTTTCAAGCTCACTGATAAACCCCACTTTCTCAGTTTGACCAGATTCAGACACATTTTTTTTTTTTTCACATTTAGAAATTGAAGACATTTCCCAGCATCCAGTTCATCCTCACCATCATGTTTGGCTTGATTTAAAATTTAAATACAACACATCCAGTTTATACAAACATGGAAAAAGTTACCTGATGCTTATAGCCAGCGGCAATTTTAAAGGGAAAAAAATTAGATTTTGAAGTGTTTGAAGTTAAGTAGCAGGTGGATCTCCGTTGTGTAACTACATCTCATTGTTAATACAGTTGAATCACATTTGGAAGGAATTAAAGCATAATAGGCCTGAGACGTGTAACAGAAATTCACCAATGTTATGCCGGTCTGCATCCCCTCATCAATATTCATGCGTTTAATTATATATGCAAATATACAGACCTACAGTATATTACACCAAAGGTGTCACATACATTACTGCAAAGTGTGTTTTCGGTGTACATGGATCAAAAGATCGACATTTCCACATTAAACTGAGCTGCATTTTCAAAGTCGTAATGTCTCACTTGGCGCTCCCCTTTAAATGGGGTTCTCAGTGGGTACTGGGAGTACTTTCCACTGCCAGCTGATGATTAGGAGGAAAAACAGTCTTCAAGTGTCAGACCGCACTTACATCACTCCGCAAGAGTGAAACTCAATTGTTCAACTGGGGGGGGGGAAAAAACTGGACTTAAAACATTTATGACAAAGTGGGGAGGTAAAATTCCATGTTTTGCCAATAAACTTGGCCTGTCATCAGTTTTGTGAACTTCTGTTGTACAACAGTTGACAAGGGGGAAGAAATGATTTTGGATTTTTTGCAGTTGGCCATCAGCAGCGAGGCTCCCTTTGTGGATCTACCCTGAATATATCTATAAAGAGAGGGAGGGAATCACAGAAAAGCAATCTTTTAAATGAGTTACAGTCGAAGTGAGGTATTTTTAGGAATATCTGGTTTAAGTGTTTAATTTCTTTTCTTTTTTTTTTTTTTGCATTCAGGTGTGTTTTTTAATTAAGTGTAGCAAAGCTTTGAGGAGTCCTTCCCACCGGGAGCTCAACACAGTCGCACAATCCGCACAGCACATCTTTGCATGAGGCCTCAATTGTGTGGTATTTGTGGCAGGCATTTTGTACATTTGTGTGGTTTGCCGGTCCTAAAACAACAAAACCCCATGGTGAGGGCTGCAAGTCGCCCCGCTCTCATCCACCCACACCTCCCCCTGGTGAGAGAAACACAAAGATAAACACGGTAATGCAACATGTGGGCAACTAAAAGCCTTGCACCAAAAAAAATACAAAAAACACAGTCGCCATTAAAACCACAGAAGGCCTCCATCCTTTTAGAGCTAGTCTTTTGATGACTTTGATGTGTCCGCGGGCCTCACACTACTAATGTCTACTGTAATTCAGCAGCGAATCGTGGCCAACATTCGCCTTGCTAATGGGAAGACAGGATGTTGCGGCTGAGCTGTCAGAAGCTGATTTTCACATTATGTTCCAGACCTCCCTCCACCACACACACACACACACACACACACACACACACACACACACACACACACACACACACACACACACACACACACACACACACACACACACACACACACACGTAACCCACCACCTGCTGCTCCCTACACCATCATCGCCATGAAAGCACCTCTCTGCAGTCAACCATTTATGTAAGTCAACGCTGTCGGGAGGGCATGTACGTACACAAAGGCAAAACCTCTGACTGGTCAACGGACGTAAACAAACATTAGCTCGGCTCCCAGGATTCTTTAACGATTATTGTGATTAGTAACGTGAGAATTAACTTGGTCAATTTTGCTTATTTACCTTCTGGTCAAGTGGATTTGAAATTAAAAAATATATATATATAAAAAGCAGCAGCTCCCGCATGGTTTAGGTTTACATCTTTTTTTTGTTTATTCATTTATTCAAATCCATACTAGTACCAGATGCTTCCACTAACTGCAAATGAAAAGCATCATCTGCATCCAGAGCGTATTGTTCAGTGAATTATTGCAGGTGTTCCTCCTTTAGATGATGTAGAATGCCATTTTCATATATGTTCCATTTGTTCTGGGTTTGCTTGTGTAATGATGTGAAAGAACTACACGTGTAATCGATCATTCACGATGTTAATGTGCTCTTTTTAATGCCACCGAGCATTAATATCACCCTGAAAAGAAAACATAAAAGCACCGAAGCTGTTTGGATTTTTCAGTCGTATTTCTTTGTAAAGTTCAGTTTGAACATAAAAAGTTCAGATTTACAACAAAAGTAGATTTAAGCTTTCTTTTGCACAGACAAATCAACCTGTATATATATGGTCTAAAAAAAGGCTCACACTTTGTAAAAATGATTAGATGGTCGCGAAATAAACAGATATCTAATTCATTTCAGGATTAGGCCTCATAAGGCTATTTAGGTTTTTGTTATGGGCAGCTGTGTGGTAGAACAGTCGTTTCTCAATCACAAGATTCCAAGTTCGATTCTCTATCCCCCCCTCCCCACCACCACCACATGTTGAAGTGTCTTTGAGCAAGACGCCAAATTGCTCCCAATGGATGGCAGCCACCTAATGGGTGAATGCGATTAGCAGTACTGTAAAGTGATTTGGGGAACGTTTAAGCGGTGGTAAAAGTGCCATATTAGTAAAAATCCATTTACAATGATAAAATACAAAATGTTTTCCCAGAGCAGATTTTATTATCATCAAGATAAAAATCACAAGTTGCTCTGTTGCAATAAAAACATTGAGAAATTCATCTGAAGATATGGAAAGATTCACTTAATAAGCTGTTTCTCCAGAAAATTGGCCAAATAGGTATAAAATAAAAGATTATGTTGACTGTATGTAATGTGATTATGATGATGTTGATGATTATTATAATTTTTTTAATTTCTATTATTTATTATCAATATCTTTTTTTCAAAACCACATACAGTACATAAAAAAACGAACTAAACCAGCATATTGTTCTTATTCATAGTTTGTATTGTTATTTTATTCTCCACACCAACATTTCCAGCGACTATATCAACACAAAGTATTAAACGGCTCCTTGCCTGGCAGCCGAAACAAATGCCCCCGCATCCAGCGTCTGCCTCTAATGTGTCTGATTCCCCGGTATTGTGACCCTAAGTGATGGAGAGTGCGGCGGGATCGGATGACACTAACGACGTTAACGGAGACAAGAGTGCAGTCCATACTCTCAGCACCTCTCTTACTCCATGGGGTGGAAAAACAAAACTACCGGGGTTTTCCGTTCACAGGCCCAACACAACACGGTGGCGGTTTAGAGTTGTTTTGGAAGGGGATTGGGGGGGGCACTTACCCAATAACGCAGACCTGTACCTCCCTGCCCCTCCAACACAGACGGGACTTTATTGCACACTAGAAGCATATTTTGTGACCCTTTTGCTCTTCCTCGTAGGCCCACTTATTTACACTCCCCCACCATTAAAGCATTTTTTTTTTTCTTCTTCTTCTTTTTCTGCAAATCACCGCCGTCTCTTAAAGTCTGATCCAACACGTCTGGCGGAGAGTCCCTAAACATCCCATTCAAGCTGCACGCGCTCTTAGTTTGCTCAAATTGCTTTTGAGTGGAGGAGAAATTGCGGGAGTAAAATGTTCGAGGGAAAAAGTTATTCATTGGCTTCAAAAACAACATTTGCATGGACGTTTTTGAATCCGGGCTGGCTGATATAACGGCATTAGGAGACACATGGAGAACTAGCTCAGACCTTCCTCCGCCACGTGAAACCTTTCCCTTCCACCATTGTGTCTCTGCGACCGAGCTTCACTTTTTTATTTGAGCGAGCCTCCGTCTGTGATTCCCATTAAAACGAGCCTCATTTTTGGTGAAAGTACTGGTGTTTCCACCCTGATTATGGATGAAAAAAAAAAACCCAGCCCTCTGTCCTCCGTCACATCAATGTAGGTCGCTTCAAAGCTAAAAGCCGACTCACCTTTGATCTCCAGTATTTGTAAAGAGAAAACTGGGCTTCAATTTATCCCTCAAAGGGCATTAAACGCAGTGAAATGTAAATGAAACCCAAGTTCCAATTTTCTTTGAAGAAAACAAATAGATCAAAGGTCTTAAAAATGCTAAAATACAGCCAATCGACAATACTATAGTTTTTCTATATTTGTATATTACTTAAAGCCTAAACACAAACATCAGGCGCGATATCTGCACTTTAATAAAACTGGAAAGTGTCCTTAACTGGTCGAGCAAATTTGAATCTGCACCTTTTTTTTTTTCTTTTTTTTCCTGTGCAACAGTTTGATTCGACCACCCACAAGTCATTTAATTCCCCCGGCAGCAGTTAAAGTCAAGGATAAAGCTGCATAAGAAACCTTTTCTTTTGGCCGTGTGCGGCAGCTGTGACACTGTGGCTCCAGATGGGTTTCGACGGAGAGGGGCAAGGACGTCTCCCGAAGGAAGAACAGCCGAGAGTGGTCACGTAACAAAACAAAACAAAACAAAAAAAAAAACACCTGAAATCTGCCGTGGAGTGAGCAAATGCATCATGTTAGAGGGGAGGAACGGAGAAGCATGGCAGCAGGAGGGAGCGATGGCAGCGTCGCACAAAGAAGCTTCTGTCAGAAGTTTCGGCGCGTACATTAGGAAGGAGGTGCTCGTGTCTACGACCAGGCACAGCGCTGTGCTGGTAATGGCCGCCCTCCGAGGTTTACCAGCGAGGAGCAGCGGCGGCAGCAGCAATCGGCTGAACCTTTTACGACTGGTCTCGTTTTGATTTTCATGGATGTAGATTTGTCCCCCAAAAGTTTTTCCAATATTACTTTCGCAGCAGCGAGAGCCTCATGTTGCATTTTAAAATGGTGCGGTCATGCCGGAGAAACGCTTGCCGCCACTACAAAGACGTATACATGAACGCAAAGCTTTGTTTCTCTGCTTTCTGCTAGTTTTGCCTGCATGAACGGTCCAGGAGTTATGGTTAGGAGACGCATTTGGGCCAAATCCAATCAGATAGGACAAGGTAGAACTAAAAAGGTGAACTGGAATCCTTTTTTTTTTTTTTTTCTTGACTCATGAGAATTAACATGAAAAATATATACAATTAATCTTCAACTAAACTACAAAATTATTAAACTATTAAATGAAATCCTTGCTATGAGTTGGAGATTGTAGTAATCCTGTCTGTTCCATATCGTGGCCCCTGATCATTTTCCCAGGGAGCTGTCGGAAGCGGTAGGTCGGCATTTCGCTCTGCGGCGGAGCCTGTCCCCGTGTGATTTTCTCATTGTTTTGGTGTGATTGTCAGCACTGTTCAGATGAGGTGTTTCTCTCACGCCGAGTTCTTTAACTCGCCAGGCTTTAGCGGGAATGATTCCTGTCAGGATGTGTCGGCGAGCTTCCCGCGGCCCCGCGCCGCTCGTTCGGACCAGAAACACTGATTCATAAAGCCTCATCAGTAAACAAGGCCCGGTGACTCAGCAGGAGGAAAAACACATTCTGCCTGTCACATTTGAAAGTCAATGAGCTCCGATGTTCTTTGATACATTGCACCAGCTCGCTACCAATAAGAGGAAATGTGGTGTGCAATCTCGTCAGTCTTCATCCAAATCTTCTTGTTTTGTTTTTTTGGTTGTTTATTTTTTGCAATGCTAAGTTTTTAATGAGTTGTTGACACTGATGATCCCAAACATCTGCTGGACCCTCACAGTTCATGATGGGATAAAACCAATTAGATGGCGCCACCCCCGAGCTGGAGTTTGTTGGCTCACGAGCATGTGTGAAACTCATCAGTTGGAGCTTTGTCTGCCAGCCGTCTTCCCAACGGATCATTTCTGCCCGCCTTTGTCTGCACATCGGTCTGTACGGCCTTTTGTACTGTCAAGGTTGCCTTTTAAAGAAGAGAATGGCGGCTCGATTAAACACATAGCGTTGCATCAGCAGAGCCTGCATACTGATCCGTATTACCTAAAGGCTTTTATTTGCATTTTTAAATTTGCTTCGGGGGAAGTTCTGAGGGCCTACATGGTCCTCTCCGCCTTGTGTTCGACGTACTTGATTCACTTTTCTTCAAGTGCTTAAAAAAAAAAAAGATCATTTTTTTCAAAACTAACAACAGCAAATTTGCGGAGTTACTATGAACAACTTCTGCCCTCAGGGAAGACTACCTTTATATGATATGCCACCTTAGGGAAGACACTACAAACAGGAGGGAAACTTTTTTTTTTTTTTTTTATGTAAATTTTGGGATGTGCACAGTTTCAGGCCCGCACTGATGATACACTGTGAATACTTGTGCTTCGCACAGGTGAGCATTTACGTTACTCATTATTACATTATTAATGTCTGCGATTTGAGTGTTTTCACCACACCCTTTATTAGACCCTCGTGGATAAATCAGTTTGAATCGGGGAAATACTGAAGGTTGTCGTGAAGCTTCTCAAGAAGCCAGACACTTCGGAATCCATTCTGAATTTACTGATAAAATCATTTAATCTCATCAAAAATATTGTGTCCTTATAGTCTGCTACCTTAAACATCGAGAAGTGCAAAATGAAATAAAATAAAAAATCTAAATAAAGAATTAGGAGCACAAAGTATATGTTCCCTTTTTAAATTGTCCACGCTTTTAAGCGGCACGCATTTGCGGGATGAGCAGCAGGCCGAAGCCACTTTACACAACATTTTCAAGTGAAATATAGCGACTGAAATTTTTAAATGGTATGAATGGTGCCGTCCCATAAGTGCACCTTATTTTTAAACATTGCGTCATTTAAAGGGGAAATGATTAAGCTTTGTAATGGTATAAGGCAAGAAGTAGAACTCAAGTGAGCTGGCATTGTCACTTCAGTTTTTGATTAATACAAAAAAAAAAAATTTGGGGGATTTATTTCTCCAAATGTGAAATGAAGAGCAGTCGCCGTAAACCTTCAACCTCATTTTGAAATACTTCATTAGAGACTCGATGAACCAACAAGCAAAACAAATGCTGTTCTGATATTTTCTCCCGATAGATGGCAGGAGGATGGTGTAAACCACTCATCAGATTTACTTTGATGAGGAAAAGAGTGACAACAGAGCTTCATAACGTATTGTATTTCAAGTTTTTTTTTTTTGTAAGATCTTCAGCGGGGAGAAATATAGACTTTGGCTCCACTGGAAATGTTTGTTAGTCAGAGTGAGTCAGGACTGCCGTGGTCTTCACAAGGGTTTTGTTGACAGCTTCATAGCCTTAGAATATCATCAGCCTCAAACATGAAAGCAAACCCTTATGTTCTGTCCTATTTCAAAGCGCGGTCGAGCTCTGATGCAACCTCTTCGCACGTTTCTGTCATCCCAAAGAAGGCGAGATGTTAGTTCATAAAACTAAAAATGAAAGAAGGCTGCAAATTGAATGTGGGCACGTGGCTTTTCTCTCTATAATTTCACATCTACGTGGAAGCCACCTCTATCAATATTTTCCCTCTCGGGTTCTCCTCCAGTCATTTCCACCTCGCAGTCGCCGTTGTTTCACTGTTGCCACGCGCTGCAGGGTGCGGTGCGCCATCTACAGGCACCCGTGTTTATGTCACCTACATGAAGAGGTGCCTGCTTTATCACCGCTATAATGTGTTTGCAGTGAGAATGCAATGCAATTCAACATCCTGTCATGCACGTTCATATGAAAGGCAAAAGTGACACCACACAGCCTCCCAAACTGCTAAAACCGACACATTTTCAGCAACCTCTGGACTCCCCCTCTCTACCCTTCCCTTCTTATAAGGCTCTTTTTCATCCATGTGTACACTACCTTTCCTCCTTATCAACAGCCATAAATTACTTCTTCTTATTTTTTTTTCCTTTTTTTTTTTTTCTCCCCAGCACCTTTTAATAACCCCAACAGGTTTTTCAGCCCATTCGCAGGCAATCAGAGCAGCATGGGAGGTCTCTAACCAAGCAGCACTGCCGGTGGCTTCATATCAGTGCAGCCCTGCCACTTCAACAAGGAAAATGTCACTTTGATATCTCCCCCTGGTCATTGTCAGGGTGGGGAGTCTAACTCAGCTAATGAAGTAAAAAGGGAAAAGCTGTGGGAGGAAAAATGGTCTCTGGTCAATCTCTGTGCACTCACCAACCCTGCTTGCTGCTCATTTCATTCTTCTCTTTTATTTTTTCATTATTATTATTTCACGTGTGTATATTAATACCCTCCTTCTGTTTTTTGTTTTTTTTGTTTTTTTGTGCTGTGTCATTACGTTTGAAGTCATACATCAAACTGGCGCTTTTGGTTTTTTTTTTGGAGCGAATATCCTCGACGACTTTGTACTCTTCTCCTCCGAGACATTAAAAATGCACGGGCACATTTGTTTGTCAGTCTAGCATGCTGCATAGCAATGACAGCATAAGTACAGCAGCGGCACGTGTTTCTCATTACACATTTAATCACTCCTAACAACCATGCGCTTGCTGGCGTTGTCATGGTGTAGAGCCTTGACATAAAGAGAAAAGAGTTTCCCGACGAGATCTTTGATCATCTCGGCCTGTGTGGGACGAGATGATGTGTCGCAGTGTCATTGTTGTGTTAATAGTATTTAATGCTCTGCCACCCGGATAATTCATCATAGCGTCTGCGAGCGGACCTTTAAGTCAAACGGGCGGTGACACACAATGAGCCGCCGCTCATATATCAGGCGGCGATAGCATCGCTTCACACTGGCTTTACTTTTATTTTCATGGTTTTTATACTCATTTGTTTTCCCCCTCCTGTGTTTGTCATGTATTTGTCCTCTCATCCAGATGCTCCCACCACTACCCCTATACCCACCACAGCCACCACCACCACCACTATCATCACCACCACCATCTCCTACCCTGAAGCCAATCAAGGTACAGTATCACCCTCACACAGCCTCTTTATCTGTTCTTTTATATCTATATACCTCTGCGCACACACACACACACACACACACACACACACATATATATGTATATGTATATATATGTATATATGTATAAAACACATAAATGTGTGCGTGTGCTTTCTATTCCCCCAGTGCACTGAGTTCTTCTTTATAGTTCCATCTTCATTCCACAGTGGCAGCTATACTCGCGTACATTTTTCTTAGCCTTGAGTTACGGCCCTCCAGATTCTGCCATTTACCAATTTTAAAACACTTAAAAAGCTAATTCCAGATCCTATCCATCATTTAACACGTATAAATTAATGGCCAGGACTCCCACTTCTCAAATAAAACCCGGCGTTTGGATTACGGCTGGGTTTCATGGATTACCTGAAGCGTGGCCCGAACAGAAGCTTGGTTACTCTTAGTTTCTGTTCAGTGACGGAGAAAGTGAGATGCAGAGGGCTCAGGAAAAGCAATAAGTGGATGTTGTATCGAGATTATTTCGTCACACATACTGATCCCGAGGTCAAGAATGAATGTTGGCGCTCATGAATAGTTCATTTTTTTTTTTTTTTGAAAAACAACGCGCTATATTTCAGAGAGTGAGACGAGGCGACTGATACGAACCTCATGAATCAGATTTTTTTTTATTTACTTAAAACTGAGTTGTGTTACTTTCTTTCCGAGGTTATATATAACTTGAATGTCGTGTGTCTCTCCCCCAGCTCTCTAGTCACACTCGCTCATTATCTTGGCGTGCTGGATGTCACATGCGGTCGTTGAAGAGTTCACAGTTCACAATTAAACATTGAATTAATCCAATTTTTTTCTTCACATCTCAGCATTTGAAACAAGACGCAACATTCTTAATTCCAAATGTTGGTAGTCAAATGAATCAGTAAAACCACTTACATATGTTTACACAACCAAATCATATTTATTCACTCAGTTTTCTTTAAAGTGCATGGCAAATGTATTGGGGGGGGGGGGGGTCACGCCATCCCCCCCCCCCCCCCCACCTTGTAATTAATCAAAATTAACATCTTGAACTCCCAGCCCAAATGTTGACATTACTTGCTTTGTTACTTCACTTGCCAGTTCAAAGTAAAAGGAACCATCAAGAGGCTCCAATTTTGTAATGAGCAGCTTTTAACTGGAGTCTTCGGTCAGGAAGCAACAATGTCGGTGCTTTTCTCAGTGGACGCAACACAAAATGCATTAGTCAGTTGATGCCTGGAGAAGGAGTAAATGAATTTGCCTGTAACTGTAGCTGAAAGTGTACATTTGCAGCTCCTTCGCTGCTTTTCAAGCACTCTGTAATCTGCACTAATCACTCATTACGCCGCATAATATCGCGATCGCGTTCCCTCTCAGAAGAGCACACAGCAGAGAACCAGGTTACATTAACAGCCACTCTTCTCCTTGCGTCCGTACAAAAGCCGTGGAGGCTTTAATCACTAGTTTTGTGGTTGGAAATGCTGACAAAAACCTGCTATTATGTGGTAAGTAAAGAAACAAGTAACACTCTGATTTACCAGTCACCACGGCCTGAATTAAGACAGTACATAATTAATGCATTTGTAATGATGTGTTCAAGTAGGAGATGACATTTTTAGTCGATACAGCCCTTAGTCTTTCAAACTAAAAAAAAAAAAAAACACATCAAGGTGGCATATTTTAATCTCAATCTTTCCACACAAACCAAAAGCATGTCAGCATCTGTCAAAAAAAAATTTGAATTATTCCAGCCAGAAAAAAAAAAAATACTAATTTTAATAACTGCCTTTTAAAACTCTGATTATAATGTGGCTTCTGTTGTCTGCCGTTTTTTTTTTTTTTTTTTTTCTGGTGTCACTTATAAAGTGCACCTGATTGGGGATTTGTGTGTGCCGCTTTTAATCTTTCCTTGGCTTTTAACACTTTAATTTAGCACAGCAATTGCAAGGGAGCAGTCCGTGGCATTAATATTGCATTTAATGATTCCTACGCACAAATAAAAAAATAAAAAATTTGCACCAGCTCCATAAGATGTTGGTTAACATGGAAACATGAGAGGTAAAAATAGACTTTAGTGGGGATTTTCGACTACCTCATCTGCCACAGTTGTGAATTATGAGTAATTACAGTGCTGCTGCGAGGCACGGAGGGATGGTGATGTGAACCCCCCCACGTGTTGTTGTTTTCTTTTTTTCTTTTACTTTTTTCTTCTACTTTTTAAATGCCTGCGTGCAAGTGTGTGGGTGAGCATGGGCGGTAAAATTAAGAGGAAAACTAGTAAGCCATGGTTTATTGCTCGTTTGTTTGGTTGTCAGTGCGACCTCTCAGAGCAACCAGGTGGTCGTCGTCGCTGTTCACTCGCCGCCTTTGTTCCCCGCAATCTTTTCATAGCAGGGTCTCGGAAGAAGGTCAGGAGAAATTACGATAGTTAAAAAAAAAAAAAAACAACGAAGCAAAAAGATTTAGTTCCACACGTCGCGCTGCAAGTCCATTAATAAAATCCATGAGTTTCTCGGTGTAAATAGGTGCGTGTCAACATTGAACACGATGTTGGCTCATTAAAGCAGTTACTTGTATTCACTCTGATGATTATTCGAGTTTGATAATAGTTGTATAGTTACTGCAGATACAAGAGTGTGTAAAACATGTCTCATTCATAAAGTCAATTATAGATCATACACTAGGTGGGCCGGGGGGAAGAGTGGAGCACTGGAGGGGGGGGACGACAATAACCGAACATGAGCACTTGAAAATTAGGCTCTTTTGAAATAAGCAAATTTTTATTTATTTTTTTTATCTCGCCCTTTTCAGCAACAGAATTCGGGGGCCTATTGTGAGCATAAATCTCCAAAGGGTGCAGATAGAAAACATCACTTTATGCCTCAACTCAGAAATCAGCCTGAGCTCCAAAAGCAATCAAAGCCTCTCTGACAGACCGCTCAATTGGAACAAATCTCACAAGGCTGGCAGAAATCACAGGCATTGTGCTTGATTATGCCATCTGATTGGATTAAAGAGAATACCTATCTGTGCCGGCTGATTGATAGCTCCTTTGCCTCAGATCAAGGAGCCTGGAGCCTGCACAGGGCCGCTCTGATTACAGCTATCCTGACTGATTCACACAGGGACCTCTGCTGATTTCCAAAATGATCACACTTAGGTTTAATGCTCCTGCTTAAAGTAAAACGCTTTCCTTATAGGTAAACTATAATCATTTAAAACATGCCAAGACCCCTTCAGATATTCGAAGCACTCAACAGATTTATCTTTTAATGTGAGAGTTGCACTCATGCAACAATAAAATGCTTCTGCTCACTTTATGCCAGTCTTGGGGTTTTTGGCCGCTCCAGTCGTAGTTTTTATTTGCTGTGTCATGCTTACAAATATCATCATTAACTCAATAGGAAGTGCGGTGAAATCAAAAGTTGGCTGTCAAAGCCTCACCAGCTCTCCAAAGTACATTAACTCTCAATTTGGAGCTTATTTCAGCCCTGGAAAGAGAAAACATCCCTTCACTCTTCGGACCGTTTGGAAGCGTTTAAAAAGAATCAATTCATACCCTAGACTTTTTAAAGTTGAAAAAGTGCCACATTAAAACGAGTATTTATCATGAATTCATAATAACCTTTGAAAATGACAGAAAATTGCACATATTTTGATATTTCGATTTTAGAGATGTGGCGCGCGTCTCTCAAAACGGTCATAAAATCTTGTCGACACACATCAATCAGAATTCTGTGTGATTGTGTTCCAATAGTGTTTTTTTATTAGCATTTTTTTTAAAAAACATGCTTCGAATGTGTCTTATATTTTTCTGAGGGCACTGTGATTACAAAGGGTGAAACTATTTTTCATGTCATCTTTCTCATATTACCGGGAAATTTGGAAAATAGTCTTTGGCGCCAGAACTCGGTGATGTAAAAGGCTGCATCATAATGAGTTTATCTGTAAGCTCTTCACAGTGAAGTTTTGGATCTCCTCTGTGGTTTTGCGACTTGATTCTTGACGACTCGTGTTCAGGCTCCGGCGCCTGATCACCGTTTGTTGCTTCTCAGGTTCCTGAAGATAAATTTGCTGCGACTGATTATTACTGCCATCGTTGCTGGTGATGAATTGATAGCAATCCGGAGGCATGAAGTCAAATCTGTACATTGGACTTGCTTTGGAAGTGAACTTTAAATGCCGAGTTCACAGCTGTAAGGGCTTTGATTTCTGCAGCGGTGTCCATAGTAGGGCCAACTGCAGTTTTCGGATTTCTCAGCAAAACCACTTTGCTGTCCAAATTCAATCTATTTCCCCAGTAGATTCCTCGAAATGCCTCCAGTCTGCGCCGTGATTAAAAAATCATGTTGACGATTCAGTCAGATTTGATCAGATTTCATAAGTGAGAAGTGAGAGGTTATATTCCCGGCGACATTACCGTCAAATCCATACAGTGAAATGGTGTGAACATTGTGCAACAGGCTTTTCCAAGCAATAGTCTGAAACTGTTGCGGACAAGATGTCAAATCACATTATGGAAATAAATTTCAGTTTGCACATTGGTGTTTTTTTTTCTTTTTTTTCTGAATATTACTGTTTTCATGTTGTATTTTTAACTTTTTACCTTATAAGAAGAGAATTGTTGTTGGTGTTCATAGATTATAATTTTGAACTTTAGATTGGCTCCCTGAACTCAAATGAGTTTGACACGATCTAATAAACCTGTTAAGAGTCTGAAAGGGAAGTGCCTTTGTCGCCAAGATCGCTCGGTGATCTTTGGGGCAACAGATTCAAGAAATCAAACTTCAATATGTCGATAATATCGCAGGAACTCTGAACCTCCCTCTTGTTTTCTGTAGAAATCATCAGTCGAACCAGGCTTGGATAGAAAACGCAGCAGTTGATCAGACATGTATTATTATTGCAATATCAACTTGTGCAATAAACAGAAGAGAGAAAGTTCCCATGCACTGTGCATTCAATTTTAAGAAGGGAAAAGAAAACTGTGATTGATTTCAACTTTACTATTAATGATTGAAAGCCATTAGGGTTTCAGACCTGGTGGCCAGAAGCACAAAAATCTTCTTGAAAAATGACCGAAAACAAGCAAAGTGCTGTCAGTAAGAAGGAGAAATATCCAAGCACAGACACAAAAACACCATCTTGACCTAAGTGATTGCATTTGTTGCGTTTGCATTTTGCATGTTGGCCTGATATCGTGCAGCCCAGCTGCGGTCGTTTAGACGCTGTGCAGTGGATGATGATTCCCAGTACAGTGCCTTGGTTAAGTTATTTCAGTCTCCTGTGAGCAGGAGCTTACGGTGCGATGCGTGGGCTTCACCTGCGAGAGCCAATATTTTCAGGGTGAAACAACCCACTTACAGTTTCTGCCAGATGTCCTCTCTTTGCTTTCAACTATCAGGGGCATTCCATTATTACTGTGTATATAGATTGAAGGCAGCAGACTCATATGGCCATAATGTGCTCTGCCAGTTGATTTCATTTACCCACAGTGCGCCGCGCCGATCAGAGACCCTCTGCCAAACGAATCTATCAGAGCGGGATTGGGCTTTTTTTTTTTTTTTTCCTTCTTCTTTCGAGCAATTTCCCATTAGAAGGAGAAAATATAGAAGTTTGAAATCTGTCGCAGCCCCAACACACGGCTCTTTAAGTACGTGGCAGGCTTTGGAAAGTGACATCGGGAAAGTGTTGATGTTTTCACTCCTAAATAAAAAAAATAATAAAAAAATTGTAAATTGAAATATTTTGCTGACCAAATACAATCATCTCCTATTTTTCATAAGAGGCAAATCGCCGTTCACTCACTGCTTTGGCAGTGACATCTTATTTTCTCATGCCTGATTTTCCATATTCTTATTTCTTCCACCTCTATGCCAGAGTTTTCCTTGAAAAGCAGCTTTTTTTTTTTTTTTGCCGCGCTCTCTCCTCCGGGGCGGCAGTCTATTATGTTCTTAGAGGTAGTCGGGGCCAAGGAGGTCTTTTGAGAAGCGTAAGCCGACCCCAAAAGTACAAACGCAGCGCTGCCTTTGCAGGGATTCCACATTCATCTTCCCACTCATTCAGTTTCTTTCCCCATCAACACAATGCGACTAATCAGCCCCCCTTATTTTTGGAATTTTTTTTTCCTGCACAGCAGTGTGCGGACAATCACACTTAATCCATGAGTATAGGAGGAAAAAAAAACAAACATAATAAATGTGAAGCTCGTGCAAATAAAACAATCACGCAGCAGACTTAGCCTTACTTTTAATTGATGAAAGACCATAAATGGTGCTGACAACCGTTTCATTTAACCCACGCTGAGAACGGGACACAGGCGAGGAAGGGGAAGAGAAAACAAATATTCATTACATTTGTCAGGGTCCTAAATTACGTAAACACCATCTGGTGAAGTAAGTTCGGATTTTTTTATGAATTCAGATGTGCCTCCACCTCACTTTCTCCCATCTAACACATCCTCACGGTGGGCCGGGTCCTAATGTGCAATATTGTTCCCCTGATTTGCTCGGTTTGAGTCCTCGTCCATTTCGAAATTGGAGCCAGCCAGCTCTAACTAATTTGATTAAGGTCAATGGCGACGCAGTGTCTGCCTTCACGCGACGTACGGCTCCAAGAGAGCATCGGGGGGGGGGGGGGGTGGATTGTGCGGCGCGTCATGGAAGACACAAGTCCAGCGCACCAACATATCTTCTTAATGTGAAGCCGTATTGTCCTCAGCTGGTGAGAGGAGATGAAAGTCGTAAAGCAGAGCGAGGAGAGCAATCAGCTGGAATGTCATATTTACAGAGCTCCACCGCTCGAAACAGACACTGTACCCGTACTGTACACTTAGGCTGGAGCAACACTGCAGCATGAAGTGTGTTAGAAGTGTGTGTTTTTGTGGTAATGCAGTCGAATATACGCATCTTTATGGGAAAAATCTCATCAAAAATGTCTAACGTTTGGAGGTTGTGACAATCAGGAAAGAAAAATGCTGCAACATGCTCAAATAGAACCACACTAATAACTTCTTGCTACTGTTAGTGCCGTTTCCTTGTTTTGAGCGCCTCATTTTATACTTGAATAATTTATTCATTTCCCAATGTAGTCATGTTTCCCTGAATCTGATATCAAAATATGGTCTGATTTACTTAAATCCTATACAAACATGCAAGTTACTGACCATATCAAAGCTTTACAGCAAATAAATCTAAATTTGGCAACAACAAAAGTAAAAGACAGACAGACAGAACAGATTAACACACCAGAGAAAGGGTTGTTCACCGAAAATCGGCAAATAAAAGTGTTGGGGAGCCAGCTCAGGTTTAAATTGAAATCTGAATGAAGCAGCAATGGGGGGAAAAAAAACAAAAAAAACTGAAAAATACAAAGCAAAACAAACACAAGAGCATCAGGAGAAAAAAAAAAGTGTGCTGTTCACAACAGAGGGATACCTGCTGGTGATTTATTCTAGCATAAACATTGTTGTCCCAGTTAGGAAACGTGTTTCGAAGGTGAGCATAAATTTTTGGCCGTTTTTATTATCCTGTTTACTTAAATGTTGAATTCTGAACCATGCAAGCACACCAGCATAGCCTCAAACTACGGTAAATTTAATCATGGTTAATAAAAATGTCCCACTTGCTGATGACATTGGATTTTTTTAGCGAGCAACGCTTGATTTGTTTTCTAGTTTGGAGACATGTCACTGCGAGGGAAATTTGCAGAAATTGTCCAAAAAACCCAGGCGATCATCAACTTAAAGCATAAATGATGTACGGAGGTGTTAAATCCTGCTGCCGGAGGGTCGCAGCCCTGCGTGGTTCTCGATATCGCCCCTTGCTTTAACTCACCCGATGGTAAATAGTGAGTCATTGGCAGGTTTCTGTTGCGCTATGGGAACCAGGATTCAACACATTTGCTCTGGAGCCTCAAGACTTTCCAAACAGCTGCGCCCAACATTCAGCTATTTCTTTTTTTTTCAGAGAGATTTCTATTGTAGACACCAAAAAGACACGCGTTTTTGTATCGGCACGTCTCCATTGGTGATGGCAATTTTTTCTGGTGAATGTGGGAAGCCACAAACTAAAGTCAGAGCAGAGAAAGCAGGTCATTGGAATCCCGCCCACCCCCCCACCCCAAAAAAAAAAAAAAGTAATCTTAACCGCCAGCGGGAACATCCAGCAGCCTGTTGGCATTTTCACCACCTCAGGGTTCCACCTAATGCATTTCTGCCAATATAATTATGATTGGCACGCGGTTATCTCTGCACGTTGGGCTGGATTTTGGGTGTCACGGTAAGTCACCGAGGGGGCTCGCGGCGAGCACGGCGACCCGTCATGGAGTCGCGTCCGCGAATGTCAGCGAGGACGCCGCCGATGTCTCGGCTGACCCCGAGTTAGAGACGATGAAAGAGAAGTAGGCTGCTCAGAAACGGACAGGCAATCACTCAGCGGCAGACATATTGAATGGTCCCACATGGCTGCCACCCGCAGTGTAATGAGGGTTAGCAGGCCGTGCTGTCTCTCTGTTGACGGAGGCTTGCGGGCACAGAAGACTTATTTTGGACGCCGACGACCTCACAAAAAGACTACTTGATGGCCAAGGTCATGATTATAGCTGCTGGTGTCTTCTGCTAAATGATGTTAAACCCTACTAAACCAAGATTGTTCTCTCGGAGTCTTTCTACTCAGAGTCAGTGTTAACCTCCAGAGCGCTGATGGAAAAAATAGTTCATGAAATGTTGCTGGGAATACTTGAACGTACATTAACATAACAATGTGCTGGATACACACCATCTCGTCAGGAAAAGATATACTGAAATTAGTTATGAATGATTAAAACAAACCATGTAACAGATCTTTATTACACATGAAAGCTACCAAAGTTTTATCTTGTCGTTTTCAAGTGTCTTCCTCAGTTTAAGTGTATATTGTTTAGAAAAGGTTATTTTAATGTAAAGATGGTATCCATCTTTGTATGTGGTGTTTGAACAACCAGATCAATTACTAAATCATAAGCATTGTTCCAAAAATCACTTCTTCTTTTTTTTGTTTTTTTTTTACATATTAAGTTAAACAAGACAACCTCCGACATGTGTCAAACATGTGGTATGTGGACCAAAACAAGCCCACTATTGGGTCCAATCTGGCCAGTGAGATTTCCATATTTTCCATAAGAGGACAGATAGTAACACTGAAACACTTCACGCTGCAGGAATATTGGAGTTGTTGACGTCTTTAGTTTGTTGTGCTTTCAAGTTGCTGCTCAGGCTCCATTTAGATCAACTTCTGATACGAGCGGACATCACTTTTAAACAGAAACCTAAAACTCATGATACTCAATTCCATTCAAAAATGTTACAAATGATAAATACAAAGAAATATTCATACATTTATTTGATACGCGAACTGAGTACGTATAGTTATGAACTGTAAAAATGATTCGGGTTTTTTTTGTCTTGTCTTGCTACAGATCCTCTCGTTCACTTGTAAAAACTAACCTGCTGGAGGAACATTGTGAGATCTTAAAAGAATCTGTCCTAACAAAAAGCGAACAAATTGGGCAAACAGGATAAATCAGGCGTACTTTTTAATACATCTCCGGCTCCTTGAGAACCATTGTCTTAAGTGATATCAAATCTGTAGCTCATGTGAAGGCAGTAAAAGAGGTGTATTTCAAGTAAATGTGACAGGGAATTGGCAGTGGAACGGCTGGCCTCTGGCATTTTTTATTTTATTTTTTTAAAGCACCGGCACATCTTGGCTGCTCCCGGACCTTGCGGAGAAAACGGGTCCTCGGGGGGCTTCTGCACTTCTGAGATGAACTCGATCAAGGCTCACCTTGTGATATCACTCCACTATATATCCTGGGCTTCTGGCAGCAGAGCCGAGGTGTGGCATGGGCCTACTGTTCTCTGCACGTTAGCACTCCGGCAAAGCTCTCACTCACGCCAACATCTGTCCGCGACCTGACAGCTTTCAGGCACTTTTCCCACGTCTCTGTGAGGAAAAAAGGGCGGGGGGGGGTCAAAGTAAGAAACTGTTCTCCTTCACCGAGGTCTACTTTTGGGTGTTCTTTTATTTTCCAGAAGAATCTCCCATTTAAAGACTCTGCAAGACGCCCCCCCCCGGAAGGGTTCTTGGTTAACCGCGGGTTTGTCAGGGATGAGAACAAGTAAATTCTGAGATTATTTCGATCATTGTCCCTTGTTTTCTGCCGTCTCTACCTTCCTCTTGACCAGCTGTTGAGCTGACAGAACTGGTGAAGCAGACGTGCTTCACAGCAGATGTTGTGCTGCTGCGGGCCAGATGCAGCGTCTCCGATGACACAAAAAAACTCCCCGATAGAGTGGAAATATCCTTTCAAGCCATGTGCTTGTCAGTTCATATCATCATACCTGAAAAACCATAGCCAAAAATTTGTCGACCATCAAAAAAAAAAAAAAAAGCACGATCTGACACTCGTGTGTGATTTTCACTCGATTGTTAGACACGACTTTTGAGGTGGTCTCTACTAGTGAGGCCACAATGTTCAGTCACTCCTTTAAGAAAATGCAGCGGCAGTCAAATTTACCCGAAACACTATTACTATATTTCTGTTATTTAAACTGTATTTTTAGTTTAATATGCAGATCGGTCTTACTCTGACATATGTCTCCTATGCACAATCTAAAGTAATGTACACTCTAACAAAGTACAATACACTTTTTCTTATATTTTCCATGGTATTTTCAGAACTTGATGAAGGAACAATTAAACATTTAACAACATGCCGCAGTCTGGAAACCTCCGGCTTACAGCAGCAGTTTTTAACAGTTTAGGAGACTCCTCAAGTCTTTGGGGTTCATCGGACCATGTTGACGAGTAATTCCAACGGTTGCTTTGTGTAAACTTTGCCTGACACGATGCCAGATAACATATTCCCTTTGTGAACAACTGCAGAAATGTTTTTCGAGTCATGGAGCGATACTTCAGAACAGCTGCACAGTTATTTCCTCTTGATGGTTTGTAATTTCTTCACAGCGAAGCTGGCGACAGCGCACAATAATAGTCTCTTCCATATCTTTTGGAGCAGTAGCCACACTCCCCCTCTGAGTGGAACGTCCAGTGGAAAGTGTATTTATTTGTGGGGTTGGAGGGGGGGGGGGGGGGGGGGGGGGGGTGTATGTGATGTGTGTAGCAGCTTGTGTTTATCTCTGCACTGCCTTTGGTTCCCTTTGATTTCCCTTAAGTCTTATGTCTTTTGTCATGTTCTGGTCTTCTGAATGCTTGCTTATGGGTGTCATTTGTTTTCTCCCCCTCCCCTGCCCCCCCCAACCCCCCGTCCCGCTCCCTCCCTGCCTTCCTCCCCCATTTCTTCTTGATTTGCATGCTGTTCCTCCTGTTCCACACCTCCCTCCACAACTGCCATGTCCTCTCCTTGTGTGCTCAGACACTGCGCCCAGCACTGAACCTGCAGCTCATGGTTGGTATCTCTACTTTCCTTCTTTATGTCTTTTTTTTTTTAATTTGAAAATTTTTTTGGGTTTTCACTCGTGTATTTTGTCTCTGCAGCACGCCCACTTTCACTGCTACACAACAGACATCACTGTGCCGGGCTGCCGAGCCCGGGGATGTCAGCTGTGTGCCGGGTGTCACATATTTACTGATGACACTGATCTGTCTGTTGAAGAAATAGATCCGAGCAACAATCGAGCCACTTTGTATTTTTCATTGCATTTGATATATCAGAAGTAGCTTCAGTTCTCGCATTGCCCTGGTAAAGAGCTAACTAATGCACCTTGGTTTATGCTTACTGTAGTTGTAGGTCCATTACCTATGGTTAATTCATTAGTATATATCTAAACAAGCCGAGGCTGAAACTCCACACAGAACAGGCCCCGCTTGGACTCGAACCTGTACATTCCAGCTGTACTGCCACAGCGACCCACCGCAGCATTGTGGCCAACACCGACACCCTTTTTGCAACAACCTGCTCGTGCAAGGATGATTTTGCCACCTAACCAATTATACCGTCTCCCCCTGAAGGTGCCACAGAGGAATATAAGCCACTCCGAGGCCAGGACCGATTATATCTGCAGCCCGAGATGATTCTGTGCCGCGGCAGAAATAGACCTCATTTAGTTGTTTTCATTCATTTGAATGAAGATGATACACATCATTTTCTAATTTTGCCTAATTTGCATCCCTTTTTCATTATTTCATGGCGGCGGTTTCGTAATTTGCGGGAACAAATTCATGAACGCGCGGTCACAAGCTTTCCGTTAAGCATCTGCTCGCTTTGCTCCAGCGGAAACTGACTTCACTCACCAGTCGTAATGACCAAATTGGTGGGCTGCAGAGTGAAAATCAACCAGTGGCCCCAAATAACCTTTTGTTTGTTCTAATTTAGTTGCATAATTTCATTCAGGTGTGTCCATCGCTTCAGGTTTTCGTGAGACAGACACGCTAACAAGGTTGCCAAATACCAAGGGGACACGCAAAGATATATCTGCACTTAGATAGCCTCATTTGCATGATTTCTTTGTGTAATTGCTTGTTGACTATTTACACGAGCGGTGAGGTTTGGTTAAAATCAAAGGATGAGTCAGAGGGACTCGAGACCCGTCGAGTGAAAGGTTGATTCTCTTCAGTTGTATTTACGTCATGCAGCATCTGTCAATCTTCTCCGAACTCAGACGTGGATTTTTTTTTTTTTACTTTTTAGGTCAAATCCAATCTAAAAGAAACGTTTAAATATATTTCCACACTTTTCACGGCGACGGGTTTGTCCACCACACCAGATTATTCTGTGTTGATTCAGTCACATGTTTTTCCACCAAACTTCCTCAAAGGCCCCATTTACACATAGATTTCAAGTGAAAACTTTTCTCTTTAGATCCCCGTTTACACAACAGCAGCACTTGGTGCCATTGAAAACGCAACTTTCTGAAAACAGCTCCCAAGATGGAACTTCCCGAAAATGCTCCGACTCCATCTCCATGGAAACGGGTGGAAACGCAACCTTCATGAATTAATGCTACTGCGCGTGCGCACCACGTCCGTAAAAAGGCTGTTCTTCTGCACATGTGTGAGTAGATCGACAATAACAATGGCGGCCACTAGAATCGCATGACGGCCAGTCAATATTCACTCGGAACTTCGTAGTTTTATAGTTGAGAGTCACCTGTAATAACGATCCAACGGAGCCTAAAATGACAGACAAGCTACATGAGTTTGTTTATTCCTATATCGTGTGTTGCATATGCCGGATCATATAAATGTCTGCGTCAGCCTTGCCGTGTTGCTTGTCTTGAAGGATCCAGATGCAAACCACCATCTCATTTGCTGCACCTCCACGTCTCAGTTTTCCGTTCAATCGGCAAAAGTCGACACAAAGTGATTGCATTTCTCGTGATCGAAAGATGCTTGAATATACATATTGAATGATAAAATGATATAGCTTGAACCATATGGCAGTGCAAGATTGCACATTTATCCCGCCGCCTCACGTCTATGAGTAATACTGCCTAATTTCCCCCACAAATGAACTCAATTATGTGATGAGTTGATATATGGCAGTGATCCTGGTGTGGTAAGAGGCTCTTGAAGTGGCTCCTGACACAGTGTTGATATAATGTTGATTCTCCCGCTCAGTAGTAGTGAGGTTTCCTTCCTGTAAATAATGTGAAGAGACCACAGATGCTTTGTTCTCCTTTTTGTAAGATGTGTTTTTAACATTGATGAGCTTCTGAACGGTTGCCCCAGATGTTCCATCCCAGCTCATAATTGTTTTTTAAATGTTAGTAATTAACGGCAGTGATGCATCATGAATATGTTATTTGTATTTACCGCTCGTTTTTTGGGGTACTTTAGACAAGACGCAGTAAACTGGGCAGCGGGGGGAAAAGGCCCCCGGAAAACACGGCAAGCGACTAACTGGTGAAGCAAGTGGAGGATTTAGAAACTAAAGAGGAAGATATTTCCCCCGAGAGCCCGAGAGAGATAAGGGGAGGAAATTTGATTTCGTTGTTGGGGAGGAAAACAAACAGAAAACTTCTCGGGAACAATTTTTCTTTTCTTTTTTTTTCTCAGGGGTGGGGTCTACCAATACATCACTATGAAGGCTTTGCCATTTCAGAGATTACCTCAAATCATACTAAAGCACCATTTTACAGGCTGTGAAACAAAAACTGGGTGAAATATCCCAGACCGTTATTGTCTATGAAATGTAGCATGTTTTTGGTTTTAAAAGGGAGAAAAAGCATTCTCTTCTATAATATATACATATATAATTATATGATCAACTGGCAATGGGGGTAAAAGATGTGTTAAGTGTGCGAAAGTAGCTATTTATTGGATATTTGGAAATTATATCCAATCACTGTTTCCTTAAATCCTGATTGTTTTGATTGTGATTATCTGCTTGCATCTCTACCCATATGTAAAGACAAAAGTGACAACTGAAAGAGAAAAATTATTTATCAAACCGCAACCATAAAACAAAAAGTAGCGATACATGTGTCTGAGAACTCCTTGGAAAGTGGCACCCTTTAAGTACCTACAGTCTGACACACTTCCACAGATCCATAGGCAGGAAAGTGGACCTAACCATTATAAGGTAAATAAGTGGGAGGATACAGTCTTTTTCATGTTAGAAGTGCATTATTGCTTGCACAAATCCTTACAGATTTATTTGTCAGATTGCCTAAAAATAAACTGTCTTCTTAAACGATGTGATGGGTTTGACAATTATCATTTTTATTTAAGAAAAGCGGGCCAGTCCCCACATTCCCCCCTGTAATTACCATCTATGGGCTAAGACTGAAGCCAGGGCATATTGAAAAAGAATAATATACCTACATTCAGCAATACAATTGCCCGATGAACCTTTGTGAGGTAGATTCTTACACTAGACACTTCCACTGATCGATAAATATTGACAGGCATCAGCAATCAATCAATCTGACTTCATTTATGAGGCAGGTCTGTACAATTAAAAGTATTTCACAGGAATATTGTTGTTGTAGGACTAAATCATTAAAGGCAAAAAGGGGTTTTAAATGTTCCAAAAGTGATATTTAAGAGAGAAAAAGAAGTTGATTGGCCAATCAAGTATCATTGTAACAAGTTTCTTATTGGATTAAGTGTTTTCAGTTTTTAATCGTTGAAAATGAGACAATTTGTTCAAAAGACATTCTGTGGAGTTTTTACAAGAAGTGGCAGTAAGATATCCACACCCCCCTTGTAGTTTCCATGGATGGGACCACGACTAAAAGAATATATATTATAGACACGATCATCAGAAATTATAGTGAAGGTGTAAATCAAAAAGTGTAGCGTATGTCCACGCTTCATCTACTTCCACTGATCCATAGGCACTAGAACAAACTATTGTGAACATTCTGTACGAGTGGGGAAGGAAACTTTTTGAACTTCTAAATGTAGCTTTCATTATTTCCTTTTTGCTTTAACCCCCCCCATAACACTTAAATTCCAGCTACACTAAGAGACTAAAACCAGAAAATTACACTTACATTCACTTAAACCATCCAGTAAATAATAATAATTGTCTTTTCTGAAGGTTTCAGCACACAACGGGGAGCAGACAAACGCACAATATAAGCATATATTTATGAAACATAATAACACGCCGGTGTTATCCTCACAGCTGGTTTTCATTATTGTTTTCATATCTCAGCTTTAGGTAAATTATTAAAGTGGAAAATATCAAGCAGGTTGCCGAAGGAGCGAGTATTAAACACACTGTGTTTTGAGTGACCTGCTACCGGTTTAAATGCCAAGTGACACTGGCAACTACACTCTCATGTTGTGTTTTGATTTGAGTTGAGAATAATAGAAGGCAGGAAAAAAAACAAAAAAAAAACATTTATAAAATATTTGAATAGGGCAGACACCCACATGAATGGATTTATACTGTCGATTGATGGAGATGGGTTTCCATCTATATGCATACATACTGAATGATGGCTAGCGATGGATTCAGGTGTCGTATCGAATATTTAGATATAATTAACTTATTCTATAATTCAGTCCATCGCTGTGCTGACGTGAGTAGCCGGGATGAGCCATTATTTCTGCAGCAGCTGCAGGACAGATTTTTCAGAGCCAGATAGCAGACAAATACAATTCAAACATCAAATTAATCTTGTTCATCTTTCCTTGAAGGCTGAAGCAGTTTCAACACTTGCTGCTTGCGTAAAACTGTTATTTCCAGCTCCTTTATGGAGGCTGCCCACAACGGCTCTTCCTGGAAGCTTGGAAAGTGGACTTTACGTAATGGACAGTAAGGGTGGGCAAGATCAGCATTACAGTGTCTGTCCGGTTCACATTAGACTTGTTTCGTTTTAATTGTCCAAGTCAACGGTCATGCGGAATTTTATGCATTTAAATCCTCCTCTCACTTTACCGTATAGACCGACGATCGGCTTTTAAGTTGTTGCAGGGGCTACATTAAATTGATGTTTCATAAATTGAACTTAAGTCTACTCACTACTATGATATCTGTTGATAAAAATCATTACTTTGTATGTTCGGTCCTCCGATAGCAAATCATATTATGATCTTTAAATTATGAGTAAATAAGGAAATTTAAAACACTCAGAATCTGCATAATTTCTCAAAAGGTAAAAAGAAAAATGAATAGATGGACGGATGGGTGGGTGGAGCTTTACGAATGCAGCTATTTGAAATATCACCTGAAATCATTTAACCCTTTGAAAAAGCTCCTTCATTATTATGTCCTGTTTTACCCATATTGGATTAAAGCCGTAATTATTTTTGCTTTGGGGCACATGCGAGACAAACGTTAGTTGAAAATGGCGTGCTCGGGCCCACACAGTCCAGATGAAACGTCTCATTAAGCCGTCATCCGTGTGGGTGTCCGGCATGAAGGAGGAGATCTACAAATAATGAATCACTTGGCGCAGACTGGGATTTCCAGTCTTGAATACCGACGCTGATGAGTCAGCCTTTGACATTAACAATACCTCGCCGCAAAAAATAGAGGACTACAGGAAGAATGTTCAATCATCAATCCAGCAACCTTAACTGGAAGCTGTCCTGGAAACGCAGCTGCCGCTGATAATGATGTTGACAGATAATAAGGTAACAAGCTGCATTTACAATGTGGAATATTAATCACAGTGTTGATGGATTGGGTTCTGTTACGCTCATCACAGTGCTGGAAGTTTGATTGAGCATCTGTGTGTGAATAGTCCGATTTAAGTACAATACAGCCAAAATAACACGGTAAGGTTTGAACCAGAAAAAAAAAGGACATTTATTGTCAACTTCCAACCAGGGCGGCTGTGGCTTGGTTGGTCAAGTGGTCGTCTCTCAATTGGAAGAGACTAATTCGGGGTTCAAATCCTCATCTCCCCCCCTTACATATTTCAAAGTTTCCTCGCGCAAGACTCTGAAAAAAAAACCCCAGACTGCTCCCAATGGATGAACTGAGTGTTTTTGAAATGGCAAAAAAATGTAATAGCTGAAGTGACTAAAACTGTTTAAATTGGCTTGAAACCACTCAGAAAGCTGCTATAAACAGACATGTAGCTAAAATGTCTAAGAAAGCAGATAAAATAACCAAAAACACAAACATTTCTAGAATAGGCAGGACAGATCCACAGATATGTATAAACCATATATATATACTGTTAAAAATGTTGTTAGTACCGGGTCGGACCAACTTTTATCATTAGGTCTTTAACTTAATGGTTTAGATTCAACAGGGTGTTGAAAACGTAAAAAAAAAATTGCAGATCTTTGATGTGAATCTCCTCTTCCACTAAATCCCCAGACTAAAATCTGGATTCTGTGGAGAGTACAGTGCACTCATGAATCAAAAAAGATGCGAGAGATATTGCGAACTTTCCGACATGGTGTGTAATACATATTTTCATTACATTTTCATTACTTTATATATACAGTAATTGTCTTATAAATTATCTCCTCCCCCCCCTTTAATATACAGGACAGTGGATTGAACTCCAGTTAAGGTTTAAAAACTCACCAAGTTTATGGGTCAATTTGCAAAAAAATTGTTGTAGCTACCAACCATAGGTCTAAATTCCCAACTTGAGAGCTATGGGGGCTCTTTTTTTTTGGTCTTGTGTGTATGTATGTACACAGTAGAAAAGTTTTTAGTGGAGCTGGCAAAGTTTACAAATTCAGTGCATGGTCGGAACGGTAGATTCGGCATGCCCTTTATACGGCGCACATAGACCTATGGCCTTGTACTTTACCCACTGCGGTCTGATTCTTCTACAGGTCAACACCTGCTCGGGAGGTTTCGTTGAAATACTGCCAAAAAAAAATATTTAGAGACTCGCTTTTTCTGACGAACTCTTTCAATATTTTAGATTTCCTTTTTTTTTTTTGCAAACAGGTTGTAGAAACTCGTTTTTGCGAACCTTTAAATACCCGAGACAACTTTCCTCTCGCTTCGCGTTCCCCATTAACACCCTGCGTGTCAGCGTTCCGCGGAGACTTCTAATCGATATATCTGCACGTAGGTCTATGTTCTTGTGTAGGTTTTGTTCAGATAAATAGTTTTCAGAAGTGATGAGTTCATTATCTATTCATCTAGTCCGTCTGTGCTTCGAACAGGTTTCTTCCGTTTCGACTCGGTTTCACCTGCACGGTGAACTTACCGACTGTGTGTCGCTGTCATCCTTTCTATCTGCATAGGAAAGACTTTTCCAAAAGTCTTGAAAGCAGCTGAGGAGTTGATTTGTGCGAATGCGGTGCATCGCCTGGTCAGCTACTTCGATATGCTACTTGCACCTAGAACAGAGGTGTACACTCCGCCTGTCAAGCAACTGCAGGGATGGAAAGGGAGAAATCCTGCAGAGGTTTTTGCCCAAAAAAGACAATGCAATCAATTATTAGAGGTGTGCAGTCTTGATAAATCATGTGGGGAGACTTTCGATCCATCATTTATTCCACTGGCCTGCACGGAGAGTACCCGAGCTGGTTGGACACTTCAATACTGAATTAAATCAATTCAAGTGCAGCACTAAATATAGTTTACATGGGTTGAGCTATAATCTGAGGAAGTTTGAAAAATTCATGCCCATGTTTCCGTGTGACTCCGTGTCAGATCCCCTCGTAAAACCGTCAGCATTGACCGCCCGGTTCCCTACAACCCCGCACTTCCCCAACGTTGTTGCCATGGCGATGTGTCGCTTTTTTTTTTTTTTTTTTTTTTTTTTTTTTCGTGAGTCAAAGAGAGAGAAACCGAGACACGACTGAGCTTGAAGGCTCTTCCCTAGATTGTCCATTTCCCTGTAAAATAGGCTAGGCACGGGGGTGGGGGTGTTGGGGGGTGGGGGGGGGGGGGCAGGAGGGAACAAATTAAACATGCAGCAGAGAAAAGAAGAGGCTCGCAGATGAGCTGCCAGTGGACTGGAGAAGTGGGTGTCGAAACGTTTTGTTCCTATAAATTAAGCTTTAGCTGTGATGCCGGAATGAGAGCGACGCAGAAACTGGAAAAACTCCGACATAATGACTGATTTTATTATGCATGTGGATAAACTCCAGTGCACTCCGGGCTCTTCGAGGCTGCTGCGGCACAAAGTCATTTTCACTTGTGAGACCAGCGGAGTCAGAGGCGCTCATGTGAAACCAAAACTATAGAAAGAGTTACATGAATGTTTAAACAATAGAGGAGCTGAGTCATTTTATAGGGAGACAGCAAACACACTGTTTTCCAAAAAGACTTTATCGAAGCAGAAATAATTCCCCCAACAACATATTCATGCATATATGCATACGTAAACAACTCAGGGGCCCGGGTTTCTTTTTTTTTGGGGGGGGGGGGGGGGCTCTCTTGAAGTCTGAGGTGTTTTAGTTGGATTTATGCTTTGCATATGTCAAAGTCAGTGTCATGAAACATCCGTTCGCCTCCTCTTTGGCGGCTGAATCGCGGCGTTAGCGTGTCTCAGATCAGCGGCGCACACCTGCACCAGGGCCGTGCCTCGAGAGCCACTTTCTTTTTAGGATGTAACCCACATGAGGTAAAACAACTCCCCAGGAAACTATTTTGTTTTGGAGATTACACAAATGCGGTCCGCGGTTCGGAGGCGGCGTTCTGATGTTGGGTGGGGGTGGGGGGGGGGGGGGGGGGGTCACGCGGCTTCTCCTCCTTCTCATCTCTCCTCCATCGCTTCACTCTTAATGAAAGGGCATGTTGGTGGAAGATGTCAGTTGCTTTAGCTGATGGCTAGGTGCACTGACTAATTTCCCATCCGGAGAGGTGAGCACGTCTGGAAAGGACACACCTGCCAACACGGCTGTCAGCAAGCGTGTGGAAGTAGTGGGATAATTGAGCCGCGCGCGGAGATCTAATAGTGGAGAGGAATACAGCAGGATAATGGCCACTTTGCTCACAGTGGGACGGCGGCGGGTGAAGCACAGAAGTTTCCTCTTTAATCCAAGGACTAAGCTGTCACATTTCGACGTCATTAAAGAGACGAGGCATTCATTAAATGACAAGGGCACAATGTGCCAGATTACTCAAGTACTGATGTGCAACAAATGTAGTGATTGTGTCTTTTGACTTTGATCGTCACTGCAGGGGGTGGGGGGGGGTTAATTTTTTATAAGATTTTATGTCCATGGCACCTTTAATCTGTGGCCCCCGTATGTGCAGCGTCAATGCTCAGCTATGTCTTCCCCGCCTTAGGTATGGAAATGATTGGGAGAGACAAGTGGATGAGAAGCAGGCAGATTTCCAAGTGAAATCCTTTTGACTCGAGTACCGAGTCCTCGCACGGCTCAGACAGCGGCTCACAGGTGATCGTGGGCCGACGAGCTATCAAAGGGACAGATGGCACTGCCAACATCAGTGACGGCACGACACGCCGCCAGGTGAAGGGGACGCGGCGGCGGCAGCTCTTTGACTGTGACACAGCGTCACCGGAGCCCCGCGCTCGCACGCATGTTGGAAGAATTTGCTGGCTGCGTAATGATGAGTTTGGTCCGGGAGTCACAGCTCAATCAAAACTGACATCAGTGGAACCTATTATCTGCTACATAACTAGTTAAAACCCAACTGGATATCAAACAGCTACGTCTCAAAATATTAGAAAACAATGATAAAGTAGTTGTTTTTTTTTTCTGTAGTTTGATTTAACAGCAAGACTTTTGTAAATTTTTTGGATTTATTAGAGATAAACTAAAATATTTGTGTTACAAACATCTTCGATTAGATTTTTTGCAATTTTAACATAAAAAAAAAAAAAATGAAATTAGCCTTAATGCTTTATTTTGTATCACTGTTTTAGTTGATATGTTATCGGTGGAGAAGTAACTAAATGATAAATAAAATGCTGAACTTTTTATTCATGCAAACTTACTTTGCGCACCTGTCATGTGGCAAACTTTATCAGGAATTTGTAAATATTAATCAGATTTCTTGCCCAAATAATTCAGAAAAAAAACTAGTTTCTGCTATTCATTGGTAACATAACAACATTTTCATTCGGCCTTTTGTGAATTACCAAAAGATCAGAATCCATGTAATGTTGTTTCCTTACATCGATGTATTTGAAGCAGAAGTGTCTGGCTTTGTCATTAGTTACACAAATTAGAATAATCCAAATGTTGTATTTTCATGTCTTTGGTGATGGTTGCGAATTCGTGGATAGTTTGGACTAAACAGGAAGTAATTAAGAAATTACCAAAGAAGGGTTAAAAGTGATTTGCAAAATCTTGAAACGCATCCAGAAACCAACCGTAAGTCGATGAGGGCAGACAAAATCAGATATCTGTGGCCTTTTAGAAGCAGTGACATTAAAACCAAATTGTGTTGTCTAAATCGCTCAGACTTTTTGAAAGTGATTGTCGTACGCAAAAAAACTGAAAAGACTGTAGTTTATCCGTCAGGCCACTAGTGGGTGCTGTGGTTTTTGTAATGCAACCACCCTTTTATGCACACAACGGTCAACCCCCTTTAAACTGTCTTTCTTCATCGTGTCTCCCTGTAAGCAGATGACGATGACGATGTAGTAAGTTCAAGCTTTAGCGGAGGAGTGATGTTGAATTTCACAAGCGTGAGCAGCACAGACACTCTGAAATCCTTTTATGTCTATTATCGATCTAAACCTGGCCATTATTAGTTAATGACCGTTATAGATCACATCACAAAGAAATATGCAGGATGATAAACAGAGTTCATGAATTATGTGCCCACTGCCCTGCAGCTATAGTACGTATCAACGCTTTCATATCACACGTGCACAGTAAACATGTCAGAAAAAGATTCTTGAAGAAAGAAGCGAAAGCTTATCGGAGCCTTCGCCTGTTCTTTATCTGTTAGTTACATAATTGTGAAAATTATACTAAAATGATTCAAAATGGAATTCATTCTGATACATGCCATTCTCTTCACACGTGTTCACAAACAGTCTGTATCAAATGCTGTTGTTGGCAAAAATGAGTGACATGTTTGTTAAAGCTTGATGAGACTCACCCACATCTTTCCTTATCCTGCTGTCTCATCCGAATCACCACATGATACTTGTGTAGTGCAAATCATAAATTCTCATTACCGACATGAGTCCAGATCCTTTCATCTGCTTTTCTTTTCACGTCCACAAAGAGTATTTAAAGACAACAAAAGCCTAGTGTTTTATATAAATGTGTGTGTTTGTGATCTAAAGTAATACTTATGGTGTTTAAAAATATAACATTATTGTGATCAAAAATAATGTCTTCACTTATTACCGTAATCTCATTACTTTGGGCTGTAATATCTGCACTGTGCCTTTAAACACAGCGGCCATTCCCATGATGCACCAGTGTGCCTCTCTGTGATATATGATTTATGTTTTCTTCAGTTTTACACTTTCAAACAGATTTTCATGACGTACAAGTTACATTTATGTCTGTTTTGTTGGCAGTAACATAATTTTTTTTTTTTTAAAACGGAGCTCTTGGAACCTCTTTTTCAAAGTGTCGACATTCTCCATTTCCAAATACTTGCTCCACAAAGGGTTAAAATGCACACGCAAACAAGAGACGGATGTGTTTGCATTGGATGCTGGCGCTCAGCGGCTTGAGCTCACCTTTGGGGCTCGCTTCAAAATGAGGCACATATGCTGCATTAATGAGTTTCCAGACTCACATCGGAGTGTGACAGGTTACAAACAGGGGTCCTCCTCAAAACTGCAAGAAAAGCCTCTTTTCTCCTCTTCCAGCTCACCTCCTGCTGGAAGTTAAGTGAACCTCTAAGGTTACGTCTGGCTTTTTACATGATGAAATAAACAGGGAAGCGCTGAAAGAGACGCTGAACTGTAATCAGCAGGTGGATTCTTTTCTTTTCTTTTTTTTTCTTAACCCCCTTCACCTGTGACACAGATGTGAAGGTTTTAATCAGGCACCAGCTGCATTGAGTTTGCAGGCATTTCATCCATTCTTTTTTTTTTTTTTATGCGTGTTCATTGTGACACTTTTGCAATTGAATCATCCAACAGCACAACTCGCAGTCGGCCCATCTCAGGAGTCAAAAAAAAATAAACAAAACGTATTTGTTCTGCCAAGAAACTCACAAATTACATCATACAAACACTCTAATCCGCGCATTGCTGCGTTAACAATATATGAATGTACTCACTCATTATGGAGGAAAAATTACCAATTTTTCCAAAAGACATTAGTCATTTAAGCTAAAAAGGGGTTTTTATCCCTCGATCTCTTGTTCTGTGCATCGGCTCGGCAGATGAATACAAATCACAGCAGTTTTCTTTCTTTGTAATTCACATTAATCCACCCTGTCAATCATCCCCATCTGTCACCCAGTTCTGCAACCTGCTGAAGTGCTCACACCTGCACCGTCAGTGCAGCTTCATGCCAACTGCTCTCCCATTATCTCCTGCAAGACCCTTTTAAACCTCTCGCGGAGCAGTTTAGCATATTAGCTCTTGTGAATATGTATGAAATAACAATAATTGTCAGTGTTATTGCTGACAGAGCATGGTATATTAAGATGGCGCAATATTCCCACGATTCCCCTTTGTCATCTGAACGTGCTGATATAAATCAATGTTTTTTTTTTTTAGTGAGTGTAAATACTCCTTATTCCATCAATTGGTAATAAACAAGGCAAGACAGACGAGCCGGTGACCAGGAGCAGGCGGACGATAAGCAGATTTCTTTTCCTCAATCAGTCCATCCATCTTCTCTATGAAAACGCCTCCACGCACAGGCAGAAGATGCAAACGCCACACAGAAAGTCTTGAGAGGGGGGCTATCTCATTAGAAAGCTTAAGTAGCAACCACTGCACCGTGGGTTAAAATAATGTGATAGTCCATTAACGTCCCGCCTCACCCTAACTGAAGGAAACTCGCATAAGTGTTTTGTGGCTAAATTAAGTTCTGTGCCTTTAAAACTTAGTCAAGTTCAATAAACCATGCTCACACACACACATTTCAATCACTGCGTATCACCTGCTTTTTGCTCTTTAAGCTCGTCGTAGAGCCGAGAGTGATAGAAATGTTAGGAGCTTTTCAAGGTTTTTGGATCTTGGATAGATCTTGAAGGAGCCAGAGGAGAGTTTAAGGCATCCCCGGAGCTCCCACATGGAGACCTTGAATGTTTCATCACAAGTTTCATCACTGATGTTAGCATCATGGTGGGGATGAAATGAAAGTAGCCAGTCGGTGTTTTGGACTCATTATTTATAGATGATAAATATATATGAGACTCCAAACATCCAGCTGTGTTCCATACTGCTTCAGTCGACCGAGGGGTTGAAGGCAGCATGCACCGTGTCTCACAAACACACACACACACACATTCACATCTACAGGTAGAAACCCTGATCACCTTTAAATGCATGTTTATGGTGGCATATTTCGTGAATTTTATCCTTCACATGATCCTCAAAGAAGCCCATGCACGCACATGTCGAGCATACAAACTCCACACAAAGACCCAAAGTTGGACTCGGACCAGAGATAGTCACATGATGAGCCTCACCACTGCTCCACTGCGCGGCCTGTCAAAACATTCCAGTCGGGTTTAATGTATTTATACTTTAGAATTCTGGATCATTTGGTTGCCTTTTCATGGTAATAATAGCGGAGGTGAGCCTACACGTGCCCTCTGCTGTCTTCATTTGTCACATGACAATCATCTTGTACTTCATAATGGCCCCCAGAGAGGGATACTCTCACGGGGCCCATGTCGATTGACAATTGTGTAATCTTTGCCTGCCTAATATGCAAAATAGAGATTTGATCTCATCACAATGCGGGCAGAATTGAAATAACAAGCAGGCTTATTAATCCCGGCGCTACATGTAAAAACCTGACATCAAATGTCATTGTCCTCATAACAAATTCCAGAGATGCGTTTTAATAAAAGGTGGCAGTAGAGTGGTGGGATCTTCTTCGGCTTTCATTTATTGCTGTGTTTTTGCATTTTAATGACAGTTTGTGCTTCTTTGCCCCCTTTACATGCCACTGGGATATGATGCGGCATGATACTGCATGCGAGTGTTGTTCATTACAGACAAAGGTTACATGACAAGCCTCCATTAACGCTCATAATGTGCACAATTTGATCCGAAGCTGCTTCCAGGCGTGATGTGGAGCAATGTGTAGTTCAAAACGGAGTCCCATGGCGTCTGACTCGTATGTTGCTTGTTTTTGAACGCTCCTATAACAATTTGCATGTTGGCCAATGGTTGCCATGACAGCAGCATAAGTCCCACAACTTTCCTCTCAGGCGGTTTCCGGTTAGTTTGGTTGGACCAGCACGGACATGACACCCAACAGGGCAGTAGAAGCAAAAAAAAAAGAAAGAAAAAGAAGTGAAATCTGGACTAGATTGTGTAGGGAAACACTGTAATTCACCTGTATGGAATATCGGTTACATCCTGAAATGAATATGTATTATTGAGTATTCGGAAAATAAAAGATGAGATCTGAGAGGAAATGGAGTTTGATGATTAATAACGGGTGACGACGACCTTTTTTTTTTTTTTCTCTCTCTCTCTTCTTTCGTTTTTTAATTTAGACTTGTACCTCTGGCCCCTGAGGACATTCTGAGGCTGTGGTCACTCTTGTGGCAGTTTTTCCTCCTTTTCGGTGGCTTTTTCTGGATATTAGTGAGCAGTGATAGAGAAATTGTACAAACCTAAAATCTACGATCACAATATTTCTTCTTTTTTTTTTTTTTTTGTGTGATACATGACAGATTTCTGTGAATAATATATCATTTATATGTTATTTTCATCCAGTATCACGAGTCACTTACAAAATGCAGCCGATTTTCTCACAGCTTTTTTTTTTTCTATTTTATTTATTTATTTATTTTTACTGGCACCGTCCATGCATGTAAGCTGGTCTGAATATCCTTTGAGGTGAGGCTGGGATTAGAGGACGACACCGCGCGCCCGGCTCCGCTGAAGGATTTCATTATCGCCGCGGGTTTTTTGTCAGCGTGGCTACACCTTGCAAAGATTGTGCCACAACATCGCTCCTCAAAGACGGGCGAAATGGCATGACGAAGCAGACGTTTAGAGAGCGCGATAACAAAGGGAATATTGCGCTTGGCAGCCATCTTTATTTAAACTCTCGTCTCGTAGCGTTTCCTCTTGGCCGCCACAGCTCCCGCATCGTGCTCAGTGACTTTTCAATACAATCCCTGAGGTAGTCAAGATCAGAAGGTGTACATTGTTTTACACCTATACAGCTCAGATCAGTATTTTTTATTCCCAATAATTTACTATACCAACACAGTAAGGCAGAGGTCCTCAACGTAAATGAGTGCAAGTTACACCACAGTGATAGCTGACTGTATTAAAACGTAGTGTAGATACTTCACCACACACTGGAAACAGGAAGTAACTAGTTACAAAGAACTTTGGGAAACTTCTGCATAAGTTTTACTCTTGGGATGTCTCGGTGCATTTGATCACTCTATAGGTAAGATGGAGAAGGAAGTACAATTATACAAAATTATCTAAATCTTTGACATATTGACATATATTTTGAATTATTCTTTACAAACCTGAACAAATTGAAGAAAACTCTTATGAAGTTTCGACAATATTGTGCTTTTGCAGGTAGCATTTAGCGGAAAACACAAGAAAATGTCCCAAATCCAAAAGTCCAAAAATGACCATGACCTTTGTGCTTTTTATGGCAAATCTAAGGACAGATGGGGACAGAGGTCTCTACTTCTCTCTCAATGCTGTGGTACTGCTTGAAAACAAGTTATTCCAACTGAAAAGAAAAAAAAAATCAGGTTGTCTTTGTAAGTTCACTCGTTCAGATGGATTGGACCGTCTGGCCCGCGGGCCTTATGTTTGACATTTCACCAAATTTAATCATGGCAGCCGGAGCTTAAGCGCAGCTTGTGAGAAGGATCGAGAGAGACAGCAGCTCTTAAACTGTTTCCGTATACGACAAAAGTAATTCATTGAAATTCCAGTAACTAATTTTCGATTTCCTCACATTTCTCTTAAAATGTCGTCTTGGTACAGCCACAAGTTGCTCCCAACCCTGCCTATTAGTGATATTTGCTTTACCATGTGTGTTTTGAGAGGTGCTAACAAGCTCTCTTACTGTTTTAGAATGAGGAAAACTGTCCAAAAATAAAAATAATAAAAAAAAAAAAAAAAAGCTGATTTATGTAAATATGGCAGAGTCGCTGAGGTGCGCTTTTGTACGCTTCGTGTAAACAACTCATCTCCGAGTGCGACCTTGACCAGAGAATGCACCGCAGTCTGTTTACTGCATGTATGTAAATGTAGCCATTGTCTTGGCTTCTTTTCCAGGATTAGCCCCTCATTTCCTTGGCACAGCTCCTCCACCCAGGGCTGTGTCTGCTGTGTACAGAGATCTACACAAAGCCCCCGATGTCATTTCACTGATACTATTCTGTCTCACAACTCTGGGATGCACACAGTCTCTTCTGTTGCTATTATCAATGTGCCCAGAGCAGAAGAGGCGCAGGCCCTCCACTTCCGTTTAGTTCAACATCTCCTGTTTGTGTGACTTTGACCTTGACAGGATTTTTTTTTAATTTATTTCTTTTAAGTGCTTTTGACACAATTTTATTCTGTTTGCATTGTGCATTTGGCTGTTAAGTAACGTCTTTGCGTTCAGTTACTTGTAAACCATATTACGGACGCAGAAGATCAGGTAAACATGAAGGATTGACACAGTTTGTGGATTAATTCACTTCCGTAGACGATGCTGATGTCTTCGTGCTTTAAGATGTCTTCCTCTGAATAACAGTGTTCTTTCTCTTGCTACTATTTTGCACCAGCAGTTTCTTGGCCTATTTTTCTCCAACCACATTTCAGAAGCATATAATCTGTTGACTTTGGTGTTTTTGGTGTTTTGGTCCCTTGATTTGAACTGATATTATCTGTACAACGTATATATATTGAACATGTTGATGTCGCAATAACTTTGAATTTGCAATATATTGTGCAGCCCTGATAAATAATCACAGGATTTCATAGAAAACCCCACATTTGTGCGCAGCCGTGCAAACCAGGCCCCTCCGTGACGTCTTCCCATCGCTCCTCTGGAGTTTTTCTGCAGCCGTTGTTTGCCATGACCGAGGCTGGATGCAGCTCGGTGACAGCGTGGTGGGAGGAGAGTGTCGGGGGAGGGGGCGGCAGCGGGGGGACTGGGGGGGGTGCTCGTAATCATGCATGAGGGAAGAAATGGCAGCCTGGCGAATAGAGCGAAGCTCCATTGGGGTCCTTTTTTTTTTTTTACTCAAACAGTGTCCCCATTAACAGGACTGATGTGCATCTCTGCAACAAGCTGCAAACTCATTTGGCCTTGGGAGCCATAGAGAGTCCTCAATGTGTTAGGATAAGTCACTCCTGAGACCACTAAAAGCCATTATTAGAAGGTGTTTATTGAGCTACCCATGGCCTAGATACAGCTTAATATCCTGAGAACAGTTATAGCCCATAATTATATTACATTTTGGATGAAGACTGGCCGTGATTAGATGAATGATGAATGGCTCCATCAGATATAAAAAGCTGTGAGGTTTCTAAGGAGATAATGCACCGTCGGTTTATTTTCGCGAAGAGGTGGAACATTTACTTTCCTTCTCATGATAAAGCTCTGTATAACAAGGAATGTCATTTAAAAAAAAAAAAAGAAATACCAGCTTCTTTTGTCTGATTCTCATCTGCGACACACTTTACAACCAGATGTGAATTAAGCATTATTAAGCTTCCTTTTCAATGTTACGTGGGTTTTTTTTTTTCTTTTTTTTCTTCTTGTCGTTATTCAGCTGGGGTTGAGCTATTCTATTTTAAAGGCAGGCCCAGAAGTTTGTAGCACAAAGAGAAGTGAAGCTGAATGATGTGGCGTGTTATTTTCAGTAAAAGTGTCTCAGTATAAGTGGTAATTACAACTGCTGTTTTGCTTAAAAAGGAATTTAAAGAGCCCAAAAGATATGAATTTAAAATGAAATGGCGCTTCACTGTCGCCTTGGCTTTGTCTTGTTTAATTATAGCAATTTTTTTTTTTTCTTCATTTCCTTTTTTTGTTTAAATTTTGACACTTAGCCGTTGCCCTTTGAGGGTAGGAGACACTTTAGTGCATATCACCATTTCAACTCTTGTCTTGTACTTTCTCTTTTTCTTGTTCAATAGTTTGTAACCTGCAGCTGTGGAGCCAGATGTGGTTCTTTAGCCCCTCTGTAGCGGCTCCACAGATTCATATGTAAATGTGCGTCGTCCTTTACTTCAGAAGATTCATGTGTCCAAAAGCACTTTGTGGCAACCAATAATGTATTAATGGCCAGTAACTTTGGCCAAGTCATCACATTACTGACATAGCATTAAAAAAAGGTACTAACTACTGGGCATATTATTATTATTATGATTATGATTATTATGAATATGCATAAGCACAATAAGAAAAAATAAAATGCAATAACTGCCATCAATATTAGAATAATACATACAGAAGACAGTTTCTTTTAAATAAAAGTGTTGCCGTCTTTGTGCCATTTGATGGTCAAAAATAAATATAGTGGATGTCAAAGCCATCATTTTTATTCATTAATTGAGGAAAATTATGATGCAGAACTGGGTATTATGGTTGTGGTAATGTTTTCTTTATTAGGTTACAGGCTTTGTGACATGATTGGCTACTTAGACTCCTTCACTATACAACTGTATGGGAGGTCTTTTCCTCGTTTTAAGTGGCAGCTCCATATATTCAACAAACATATCATTAAGGTAATGTCATTTTGCCCAACATTTTATAACTGCTTTAAACTTTTTGACATGATTTCACATGCATGCCTCTCATAAACATGTAGAAAAGAGCAATACCATTGAAGGATTCATCAGTGTATTTTACATTTATCTAACATGAGCTTCTTTGTACTTTGTAATGGTTTGTAATATGCAGGAGAACAATTATACAGCCATAAAGGTACAGTAACGTCCTGAATGAAAAAACCCTTGGCTTGTCCTGTAATGATGGCAGCTCGTGCTCCAGATCCTCAAAATGCATAAAAAATCCTTGAAATCTCCTAAATTATTAACTTCTCCTCATGTCAATCTAGACTGAAGCCGGTTTTGCACATAAAGCAGAGGTAATAATGACCCTGAAAGTTGGTGGTTGCATCAGAGGTGTGCTGAGGTTAATTATTTAATCTTTAACCTTACAAGACAGGATAGTTTCCTCCCTCCTCCATCGATTTGGAGCATTGTATTTTTAAGTCTTTCCACCGGGAAGCCGTCCGACTTGGAGGAGAGCTCTTTGATCGCCGCCGTATACCTGGTTTACCCCTCTTAGCGATTTTCCCCAGTTATGCTAGCATATTAAAAAAGTAATGATGTTTTTAAAATTGCAAACGCAGACATAAGTCCGACCGCCTCTTGAATCACCGAAGTTTTTTTGTGAATCCTTTCGGTTCCAACTATTTGACCTGTGAGCTACTTTTCTTTATTTGGTTCTGTCTTTACTGGTGTGGCCGTCTTCCTTTTTTTTTTCATGTTGTTTTGAAGATGACCCCGTGGCGCGCTGACCGAGTCGCTCTGTATGTAAGCGGCGCACCGACCGCTACCTGAGAGGCAAGAGATTTAACTGACAGTTTTAAATAGGTTCAGTGAATAGGTTCATCGGGAACTTTAATTACATTCGCTCTTTAAACGAGAGCGACGTTGGCAATGGAAGTGGATCTTGACAAGCCAGCGTGCTCTTATGACACCCCCACCCACATGGTATGGCTATATTCCTGATTGCCCGTCTATCTACAGGCTGTATGGGCGCCACACTGAAATCACTAAGGCTTAATTAGCAGATTAGCAGATCCAATTAGCAGATCTCCTCTTGTCTTAAACCGAGCCTCCGTCAACACGTCCTTATGAAAATGAGATACTCCACATTCCCACGTCAGGTGGATGTTTTTTACCCCCTTCCAAAATGACCACTCTTGATTGACTGCCGAGTGCTTTGTTTAGCCCCGTGGACACCCCCCGCTTGGAGCCCATTCTCCATGAATCATTTATATTTCAGGCGCATTTGAAAGTGGGAAGGAGCCTCGTGGAAAGATAAGCCCGAACAGCAGTGGTGTAATACGACAGCATACAATGTGGTGTTTTTCCTTTCCTTAGATCAGACAAATTATCGGTGCGAACAAAAAGAGAAAAACAAATACAGAGACGTTAGAGGAGGCAGATCCGTGTCTCTGATACTGAGATTTGTGAAAACCACGTGAAGATTAGTGTTCCCGCGCCGTCTTTTATGACTGTGTTTGTTAACGTCCACGTTTCCTATTGTTCCTTCGGAGCTGACAAATGTAACGTGATGACAGTCGCACAATACAAGACAAACTAGTTGAGCTCAACAATGTTTGACCTGACAAAGATCCGCCGAGGATTGAGACAAAAGCTGGATTTCGATCTTGGAAACTTTCCCTCAAGTACCAGGAAGTTTGTACAGTCCCTGGTACCAGGGTGAAGATTTTACTTCTGGGGTAAATGATTCTGAAACTTTGCGGATGAGAGATGATTTCTTGTTTATATTCCACCTGCCAGTGATACTCAACCTTCGGCCCACAGTCTATGTCCAGGCCCCAAGCACTTTCGGTCTAACTGTATCTGCGAGGGAAGCTTTTATACATTAATCTGATTAAGTTTATACAGTTAAAAAAGACATTAGTCCTCTGCTCCCCGACTCTTTTACATGTTAGTATAACTGAAACACTTCACGTCTGTGTTATGTACAAAATAGGTCACAACGGTTTGAAAGCAAATAATGGAGATTTAAGCTTGGTGTTGTCAAAACAGACAAAATTATACATAAGCTGTTTTTTTAACTTTAGCTGTTTTTGAACTTTTGACAGTTAAACTACTGGGAATGATCTGTTTGGCTTAATGTATCATAAACATTAAAAACCCTAAGATGGTCATTTATTGCACTTGCAGAAGTTGCCTATGTACTATGAAATTAAAGTAATAAAAAGATGAAGCTATCTGCCATTATTAACTTTAAAAATGTACACAACCTCTCCTATCTACTTGCCCTTTACTTTTAAATGTTCCCACGTTCAGCAGGCTGACCTCTCCTGTAGGTGTAATGTGAACGATTGAAGGTTCTGTATATCCTTGGTTTATCAAAACATTGTGAAGCTTTGTGTTTTAATGGTATTTATATTCAAAAGCATTGCTTTATCTGATTCCCGAGCCTCCTCCTCTGAGAAACCCTCCTTGAGTAAATGTGAGGTATATCTCAGAAGATCAGAAGGCTTTGAATGTGGACAACGGCCACATACAGATAGTTTACCCCTTCTAATTCGCCAATATGGGAAATGAGAGCGAGGTTTTCAGGTGTTCTGAGCTGCCTGCCACACTTTGATAAGCTGAGTCAGTTTGAGATTACGAGCGGAGAAGATGATGGACGGGTTGAGTGTGGCCACTTCAGCGATATTAGCACTTACTTCAACTTTGTTTTTCCTTTTGTTTGGGTAATTAATACCGCGAGCCGCAGTTAAAGGACACAAATTGTCGCCATTTCCAGTTTTGATGTGGATCTTCCCATGCTTTTTATTCATGACAGAGGCAACTTTTAAGAGAAGGCAATAACAGTAATTGTCTGGAGTGTGCACTTCTTTGATTGCTAAAACAATGACCCGTGCAATTTGACGTTTCACTCGGGCCTGTACGATAAGCTCGAAAATATACTGTATTTTACTTGGTGACAGTAATTGCTCATAAGTGATACTCAGCTGATGTGACGTGCAAATTGCTTTATATGTTATGACTGCCACTGAGTGCTTCGTGGGAATTGACGACACACCCAGACAGTACAAACAGAGCTCATTTCAAAGAGCCAGAAAAGAAACCCGCACCACCGTTTTTTATGTTTTGGGGTTTTATTGAGAAAGTTGAAACTACTTGTGAAGCGGCAATATAGTAAAGAACTAATAAAATAGAGTGCTATAGTGCTGTTGGGATTTAAGGAAGCTTCTGCATAAGAGCAAAATAATTAACTTTGTATTGGTTATTGTTAATAAAAGAAGAATTTTTTTTCGCTGTAGATTTTATTTAAAGATTGAGAGGGGGGAAAAAAGTGCTTAAAATGTGCATCACAAGACTAAAGTTAAAGTCAAGTTTATATTTTCGCCTATCTTATTTTGCGAAGCACTTTGAGTTGTACAATAACAACAAAAACTATTTCAAAAGTTTATTTAGCACGTAATAAACCTCATTTACCAGTGTTTTACAATAATGACTACATCGGTGTAAAAACCAATAGAATAAATGGTGGAAATTATAATAACTTAGTGATGTAAAATAAGAGACATAATACAACCAGTGCGAAAATAATCTTTAGATTTTAATTTTGAAACTGTTATCAATTTAAAAAAAAAAATCCTGTGTGGATTAAAACGATAGAAATAAAGAACTTTGTGAGATGTTTTAGTGTAGCGCCTTCAACGGGACAATTTCTTATTTTGTAAGTCACATCGCTTCCGGTCCATTAATCAATTAGCATCAATCCTCCCAGTTTTTTTGCACGAATAGGAACACACAACCCTACACTTTTGGGGAAACTCCCTGAATGAATAGCGTCTTATATCTTGCAATCTTCAGTGTGTTTCCCCCGTTAATGGGTGCATGTAATTTCACGTCCGCGCCTGTTTTTTGCTACCCGAAAAGAAAAACTTTATGAGGCCGGGCCCTCGGGCGCTTTAATGCAAGGCCGTGTGAGTTTGAGTCACTTTGAAAGCCTCTTCTCTCCTTTCCCCGCCGAAATTAATTAAAACCCAGGAAAGTTTGGTACAGACAATCAGGAATTCGCTATCACCCCGGCCACCTCCACCACCCACCCCGACCGGACCGCGCAACAACGCTCTATCGCCTCCACCCCCCAAAGCCAAAGTCCACATTAACATCGTAATAGGAAAGTGTGTTAAAGCACAGCTCTCGCGGCCTGACAAGAGCGAATTGGATGTCAGAAGGATTCCTGCTCGGTTTAATTGAATCTGCCCAGGACTAAAAAAGAAAATCTGAAGTCAAAATAACCTATTAGATCTATCAGGTAATGTTTTGTTGAGTTTGACAGGTAGCACTGCACTGCCCTCCCCCTACTCCCGACTCCATTCCTGCAGGTGTTATAAGGGGATGGGCGGTAGCTGCTGTTATCCGCGGTGTTTCTCTCCTCTCTGTTTCTGTTATTCGTTAATCAATTGTGGCCGGCTCGCTCAGCTTTCTGGAGCTCGCTCAGCAAATCCTCTGTGTAGAACTGGGCTGGACAAGTATGTGGAGGGCGTTTTAGTGAGTTACTACAGCTAATGGATGGCGGGGGCTGAAGGTCTGCTCCTGGCGTGAAGAGATTACTAAGAACAGGCTGCTTTTCTAGGTCCTGGCTTCACTGTTTCTCCATTTCAGCTGTATTTTTTTATTTATTTTTTTGTTACCAATGGGAAATGTCCATTAGTTTGGCACAGAGGGTAAAGTGTATGTGGGATTTGTGTCCAAATACTCTCGAAAAACTAAAATGTATTGAGGACCAGTGCATGTTAAAGTGATTAATACAGCATCTTCAGCACATCAGAGAAAATGCATGAAACAAATCTGAAGCTGTGTTCGATCAGCGTGATGTTTAGATTTAAGAGTAAATATGTTATTTTTGGGGCGTTTGATACCATTTCACATCAATCTCACTGCAATTGCTCACCGACATTCATGCCGATTATCAAATTTAGGACATCAATTAATCTAATATACAGTATATGTCTTTGGACTTGTATACTTCAACTTTTAGCACACCTTTTGTATTACTTAATACAATACTTAATTCTAATCAATCTACCAACACCTTTTATTTTCTCTGCGGTATCAGTATTGCAGATTTCGTATTGCTGTGTATTATGATCCCTCTGTTTTCCTCACAAATAGATGCAAAAGTGGGTCAGTGCAACCTCAGCTCTGTGAATCGACCTCTCTGTCCTGTAAAGGTCCAATCAGGTCCACAAACACATATTAACTCTGGGTTGTCATGGGTGTCTACACCTGATCAATAGCTTTCACACAGCATTAACAGTCAAGACCTTCAGGGGGCCTGTTGCTCACATACGAACCTTTCTCACAGCTTACAAAACATTATCCACTATTCCCACCCTTTAATACTTTGTGAAAATGTTTCTGATGTGCAAAACTTTTCCATTATGATCGTTTTGGGGGGGGTTATTTGTTTTTTTACTCCAGTGACGCACAAACACTGTCAAATAGCTTCTTGAGGAAAGGTAAACTACCGAGTGATTTCTCTCACTCTGGCAGGAACATGGTAATTCTTAATCAATTCTTGATTGCAATCTAAACAGTTATTGTTGCGGCAATTTTATAGCATAGTTATTAAAATGTCAGCAAGAGACTAAGGAGCCAAGCTGAAGTCCATGACGGAAAAAAAAAGTTATTATGACTTGTAGGAGGAAACAATCACAATAACACAAATTGAACAGTGCAATATATGACGTGTGTCGTTTTATATTAGAAGCGTTGGGATGAAATGACCAAAAAGCATGTTGCTTTGATTCAATATTATGATATAAATTGTGATGATATATCAGTCGTTGAAAAGTCAAACTTAAGGATGTACAAATTAAACAGTAATTTTCCAAAAGCTTGAGACAATAGATTGAAAACTAAATGGGTTTTTTTGTTGGTGATGTCAAAATATACAATCCTAATGGTAAGTCAAATATGACAGATTGACAAAATGCAACTTGACAGAAAGATAGCAGGGATATGTCTTCCTCAGGTCCATATATCCCCCATTGCTCACTCTTATCACCCTGGAAAACAATTATCTGGCTCGTAATAATGTCAGAAGTGTTGCTCGGGCAGGATTTCAAGAAATTAAGAGAATTATGAACATGCTTGAACATGGCTGTCATTACACATTGATTATATATTTCATATGACATTTGAATGTTTTGTCCCCTTTTTTATGGAAGGCATGTAAGCATTATTACATAAACAGATAGGAAACATATTTGGAATCAATCCGTATATGTTTACATGTAAAATACTAGTTTTTGCATATAACATTAGACAGCAGTTGCGGTGATCATGTGATATTACACAAAAATTCTGTCAAGAGTTGAAGAAATTAATATTTTAAAAAAGGTTTAAATTGTGAAATATGCAGAATTTTGGCATTTTTTCCCTTTTCAAAAGCTTTTATGATATTTAGATGGCATATATCTTGATACCTAATAAACGTAAAAAAGTAATATTTACAAACAATATAGGGTTGATTAACATTTCCTGCTATGTCTGTGTTCTAGTTGGCATCCCAGTTGTTTTTCTAGCTTTTTCTTTAAACATATATGGGGTGGGAGCCTGTGATGGTCACGTCTGTTACACTCATTTCATTAACGGCTGTGCGTGACACCCCGTTTTATCATCTCCGATTCTCATCAGGAGAATCAGTTGTATTTGAGTATTTTTTTGAAAAATGCCCGCTGTTGTTACCAATTCTAATAATGGGTGGCCTTGAAGTTAGTCAAGCGTGTTTGGAGCCGTAAGAACTCAAACTAGATTCCTGTGGAAAAAGTGAAGGCAGCAGCTTGTAGCTTCAATTGTTTCCAACAAAACAGACAGTAACCTTGTCGACGTACCTATCAATGAGGAAACAGTCCACAAAAATCCTCCAGTTGCAACCAAGAGAGACATGAAATAGAGATGTAGAGAACAAATCTCACTGTACCAGTGTATTGCCACCGCACACGTGACAAATAAAGATATTTCTTCTTCTACTTAATTCTCTTTTTGGTCTTTTTTTCCCTCCTGGGTGTTGCAAAATCGGCATAATGCCCTAATTATCATTGCTAAATGTGCACTGTGTTAACTTTAACTATTTTTCTTTCTTGTGGTTGTGTTACTCACAATTGTGTCAATGCAGGTCTTTTATTACTTCTTCTTTTTCTTATTCGGCTTGAATAATATAACGACACCTTGAGCATCTCTGGATTAAAACAGTGCAGTCTTGTTCCCAGTGTTGTTAAATGGGCACATTTCAGGCCGTCTACCTCCACATTAAATAAACCACACAAACATCGTCTTTGTTGTGTTTTACAGTCAGACGTCCCTGCGGGGAATCGGTGGCTGATTGTTATTTGCCTCAGCGTTACGAGGAGTTCTTCACTGCACCGTTCGCTGCATTTATTGAGTATTGCTCCTGTTTTCTTTCAGATTCGCGGGCTGGAGAAGGAGCGCCCAGAACGGTGGACCATGCAGTCATCGGAGGAGTGGTGGCCGTGGTCGTATTTGCCATGCTCTGTCTACTCATTGTCTTGGGGCGCTACTTTGCGAGACACAAAGGTAAGAGGCCTTGGAATTACAGTTTTGAAGCTTTTAGAAAAACATTTACCTTTGCACTGACTAATGCTGCATAAAAGGGGGAGCTATTATGTAAAGCATGTTTAATTAGACCACTTATGAGAACAATGGAGAGCTGTAGAGGAGCGAGTTAGATCACCTCTCGATGCTTTGCAGGTGATTCAGCCTGTTAGTCTCAATGAAAATATGGACAGGAGCTTGGAAGGAAACGTTAATGCCCATGAAGTGATGAAGCTAAACAACAAACTACACTTGACACTGTAAAATATCTCCTTTATTGTTTTGGAAATATACTAATTATAATCTAAACCAAGAGATTATTGCCTCAGTTTTAATTATTTATGTTAATACATGCATAATATACAGATTGCGAATATATATGGTGCCTTTAAGTATTGATTTCATGCATTGTTTTGCTGTAAATTGCATTTCCGCGTGATTTTCCACTCCAGGGCATTGTGTACCAGCGAACTGTACTGATGATCAACTTCAGCCTCTTCACTTTATTTGGGTAAAAACTTCTCATTGCATCATCGGATGGATGCAATCCAAATGATAGAGGGACCGTTATTAAGGCTACGGGTTACTGATGATGAGTAAAATTACATTTTTCATGCGGTCCTGCTGAACCGCATTACAAATCTCGCATGCCGCCCTCATAACACAGAAATAATTAGAATCTATAACAAATTTCACACTTTGATATTTCTCACGCGGGAGGAAATGGAAGTGGGTACATTAACGAAAGAGGAAGCGCTGTAAATGAGACAAATTAAAGGTGCAGAACAAAAGGTTTCCTTATTATGATTATTATTATTATTATTATGATTAATATTATTATGATTATTATTATTATTACACTGCACTCACAGTTTTCCCTTATGGTGTGAGCCCAGAAGCTGAAATTCACTGTAAGCATGTGAGTTATCCACCTGTGAATCTCAGTGGTGGAAAGAGTAAAAAAAAATAAAAAATCCACTATATTAAATTATAGTAGGTTTCCTGCACCTCAAGTAGTTGAGTGGTGCACAGTTGACCCGCACAGTTTATTCACCTCACCTTCTCAGCCAGTTAAAACCGACTGGATTTTTGTATCGCGGCTGTCTATCAACAGCTGCTCGGACCCGCTGATAAATTTCTGCTGCGCTCCCATCAAGCCCCGTGGCTTCGATCTTTTTCCCATCCGTGTCCTGCCTCGTCCAAATCAGCCAAGTAGTTTAGTAAACAAAAGCACCCCATGTCCAGCTGACTGACTCCTACATGATTTATTAACTCTGAGTGCCTGCCACATGGCCATGTGGTGCAGCCTCACTGCCGGGCTGCCAAGTTCCGCTAGACAGATTTTAAAGGGCAATTTTGGTTTATTACGACTTGGGTTTAGTTTTGTAGTTTTCAGCCATGGTTGGCAACAATAACACTGCAGGCGATGATGTGATAGTGAGATCTGACAGGGCTGCAACGCAGGAAACAAAGGCAGACCAGAAAAGAGGCACGGATACACACTTTGGTTAGGCTGAATGTTTGAAAGAAGATAGTAAATGGGAAAAAATGCTTCTTTTTTTTCTGCGTTATAATAGTAAAATGCTATATTGTACAGCGGATATGCATGTAAGACTTACGCTGATAATCGTGGGATTTAAAGTCACACCCTCCAGTCACATGTTCGCTGCGCTAACATATTCATACATCATATTCAGCGTGGGATTTTGTAGAATGGGTGGTGGCTATAGACTGACCCTTTGGTCTACAAGTCACATAAATAGAATTTTTCTTTTCCTCAGAATCAATAAAGTTGACCTTCCTTGCAAAGCCACGTCACCAGTAGACCGGACCAATAAGAGCAAACCCCTTGAGTTTAAGCCACAGGACAACGCCATCAACACTTTAAAAAGCGCTGTTTAATTCAACGGATCTGAACTCGATCGACTCGCAGCAATCTAGCGACACATGTGCAGTGCCATGTTTCCAAAAAAACCTTGCAGTCGTTTTGCAGGTGATCAACATGAGGGACATAAAGCTCCAACAGAAGTATTCAAATGAGGGTTTTGTGTGAATTAGAGCCTGTTTACATGGGCATGGTCTGTAAGAAAGGATATCCTGTCTGTATGGGAGGTAATTGGTCGAAAAAATATCTTTTTAAAAACAAAAGTCTGCAAACAAAAGTCGTGGGGGGCCAGCTGTGGAAACGCTTCCCACAATAACAGCTGAGCTGCTAAAGGCTGAGCTGCTTTAGACAATGCAAGCGTAAATCCTATTGCATGTTGTACATTTAGGAGATCCATATGCGATAAACAAGGTCTGCATTCCACGTATTTCTACTAAAACAGCTTTTCTATCATTTGAACACACTAGTTCGTGCTCTTTTTATTGCTCCTGTCAACAGCAGGATCGCACCCTGCGTATTATGATGTCCCACCAGCATATTTTCCCCATGCATGACAGCTTACCTAATGTATCGCCTCTTCTCGATTTAAATACAATCCAAACGGTCTAAAATGTGTTTTTCCTCTTTTTAACAACCTGTCAAATAATCCAGCTGTTCATCATTCCTCCCAAATCAGGCTTCACTCTAACCGGCTTTACCACGTATAAAAACTTATGAGCCGAACTATCAAACATACGCTGCAATAAACTCCAATCACCTTTCGGTGGCAGCCTGTTTTCCTCCGAGGCGGTTAGACAACACGTTTGCATTATGAAAAACAATAAGGTTTAAGTGAGCAATCAAAGCTGATGACTGATTGCGTATATGATTAGTGTCAAACTGTTTGCGAGTTAAAGTGCCTGCAGGTCACATATAAACAGTGACGACAGAATAAAGACCAATAATCACAAGTAGACTGGGACAGTTCCTTTCAAAAACACTAGACTTAATCATGTTTGCGGAATCTTTAATTGCCCCGTCTCTCAATAATGGCTCAACGTAGCTCAGAAAGTGAGTATAGGGGTTGTAATAATTCAGATTATTTCAATTAAGCATATTCATAACACAGACACAGAGCCCACCAACTAATTAGAGATGAATTAACCCAAAACTCTTAAGTTCTCCTTTGTTGTTCCTGATCAGTTCTCAAAGAAATGCCAACTGGAAGTGGAATAATATACAAATAAATAGATAAACCACCAACATACAAATGAATAGAGTTGATATAGGAGAAGGGTGGAGTGTCAATCTCTGAGGTCTTTTTCAGCCAATATCGTTAAAAGTTTCTACAAACTGTTGACATGTAAGTAGTGAAAATGTAGCAGCTGCATCACAAACAAAATAGTTTCATAGTTCTATTTTCAATATCAGAAACAAACTCTTACAAATGACCCTGTATTCTGGGTTTGTTATAGAGTCGGTGCTACTTCCTGCTCGTTGGCAACACTTCCACGCGTGATTAATGATGCTTATACGGATTTTTGCCTCCGTTTTTTGGGGGGGGGGGTTTTTGCCAAAAGAAAGAATGAAACGCCTTGAACTCTTTCAAGTTTTCTTACAATCTTACAGGTTTTACATGGTATTAGATGGTGTGGATTTCAATATGGTAGAACCATATTTAAATAGCTCACACACTTCTAAAGAATACAAATTTAATCACTGCAAGTTAAATGAGCATGTTAATTTGTACGGGTGAAAATCCTGCAGGTTGCGTATTAGTCGTAAGATGTTCTTTGTGCGTCTTCACCAGGTAAAAATGTCCCATCGAGGTTGTTTTCACTTCTATTGGTTTTCCTACACTGCATAGTAACACGCCAGGATACCAGAGTTTATTTAATTCTTATCTTCTCACATCAGTTCCGCTTTTACTTAGGCCCATCCCTTACTTACTCTATCAAGATTATTGTCAACATCCCCACACCTCCACTGGGATCGGATGTGAATAAATGTATTCAATTATGTTTGAAGGTGCTGGCTGGTTCCCCTTTTCTCTTTTTGCTTTTCGACGTGGTTGATTTGAAGGCGCAAGCCACGCTTGTCCCCACACTCCCAAGATCATTTCCTGATTTTGAGCATGGCTAAAAGAAAGGAAGACAAAAAGAAAAAGAGCGAAGAAAGTGTATAATCAGAATATTACAGCTCGCTGGTGTTTGTGTATGTAAATGGCCACACGGAGACGGATTTGCATAATTAGGTGGTGCGAGTTGGAGGAGGCACATTTTAATCTTTTGTATCATGCAAGCAGCGGGCTATTATCCAGTCCGTGACACTGTCCCCCCCCCGTCACCTCCCTCTCAGGTACCTACTTCACGCACGAGGCCAAAGGAGCGGACGACGCGGCCGATGCCGACACAGCTATCATCAACGCAGAGGGCGGCCACACCAACTCCGACGAGAAGAAGGAGTACTACATCTAATCAGATACGAACAGCCCTCCACTCTGGCGTCCTCTTTGGGACACCGGGCTGTTTTTGGTGGGGATAGGATGGGGCGGGGGCAGGTTGGTGGGTATTGGTGGAATAGATGGATGTGGGGGGGGAGGGGGGGGGGGGGGCGGTTGGAGGTGATTCACTTTTAGTGAGAGTAGAAGAGAGAAGGTGGTGGCGGTGGTGGTGGGTGGGGGTTAAAGGAAGGCCTGGTTTTCAGCCGTTGTTTAGTCTAGTCTGCAGATGTAGATGGAATGTTTTGTGTGTTTAAAGAAAAAAAAAAATCAAAAAACAAAAAAGGACAAAAATGGGGCGGGAGGGGTTTCGGTTAATGGAGAAAAACAACGGGGGTGGGGGTTCGGAGGGGGTGGAGGGGGTTCAGGGGACTGGGGAGGGGGTGGGTGGGAGCGCCAGACGTTGCCAGAAATCACTGTAGAGAGCTTCACCATTCAAACACCTCCCTAACTGCTGGTACGAATTTTATTTAGTTCAGCCATTTGCAGAAAATTCTGTGCCTTGTTCTGAATTGTTTTGGTTCGACCCATACTTTTTGTGTTGATCATCATTTGCATAGCCTCGTTGCTACTCCCACCCCCCACCCCCGCCGCCGATGTTCCACCCCCCCGCCCCCTCCCACCTCCACTCGTAATTATCGATGTGCTGTTGGCTTTTGTATGAGGGTAAAATTACACAGCCACTTTATTCATTTCCTCTAAATGTGTCTTCACACACGTATCCTCTCCTGCATATCGTAAAAAGAATTAACTCTCTCCAGTATACTGTGATTCGTCTCAAGCCATTATTCCCATCAGTTAATTATTCCTTGATTTTAAAGACAGCTCCAAAAATGCATGGGATGCTTTACATGTCATTGTACAAAGGACATCAATGGGAAACAGGTTTCTTCTAATGGTCTCCCCCTTCACTGTCATCATCGTCATCATCATCACAGGAGTAAGAAAAACTCGTAAGATTAGGCAGGAAAGGTTATATCGAGAGAATTTTCCCATTTTATCAATTTTATCTTAATTTATTTTTTTTTGCCAACTTTAGTTCCTCAGAACAGACTTGCCTTTTTTTAAGTAAGAGCCTCACCTTTTCTCACTGAGCTGCCATTTCAATTATATATTTTCCTCTGTTCAGTATTTTTATTTTCGTCAATTTAGCCAAATGGAATCCCACTTTTTTTTCCCCCCCTCATCGGCTTTTATTGAGTTGTAATGATGGTTTCCAGTTGAGTTCCATCTGCTCTCGTTTTTTTTTTGTTTTGTTGTTTTTTTTACCCCCTTCACAAATAAGAAAGTAAGAACATTCTAATTGTTTTAAAGCCGTTTTGACACATTCTCAGTCAAGACGTAATGAGAGGCGGCTGCAAAAAAAATAAAAAATTATCAGCCAGTAGGCGGCTCAAATTCCCCGGCAAAGTGTACATAAATTTACCGAGTGATGCAGCCTCCAGACTGAAACGATAAAATCTGAGGTGCATTTGAGGAAGACGTGCGCAGATCCTCGTGTCATCCCATCGGTGTGTTCGTGTTTTCCCATTCACACACAAACCCAATGTAAATCAAGCCAATGGAATCACAGCTGTATTGTACACTAATCCTTACTGAGAAATATTTTTTACAACTTAATAGAATTACAATGGAGTACCTTTGTGGCTTTTATCGTATCACACTCATTGTGAGTTTTGTCAAACAGTTTAAAAAAAAAAGAAAGAAAAAAAAAACGCTTGGGAAATGCTCTGATAGACAGACCCCCGGTCTTTCACAATCCCATCACGGTCATCGCGACGTGCAAGGTTTTGATTTGATGCAGCAGCTTTTCGATCGCTTCACCCGTAAACATTTCTTAGCGTGTTCGTATGTGCTTTGCCTCCCCGTGTTGCTTCATGTGTCACCTGCCAGAGCTGAATGAGAATGTGTTTTGCTGCGCCGGCCGGGGACCGCCGAGGACGCCGAAATTAATTAACCCTTTGTAATGGAACATAATACAAGTGTTGTGCTCCGTGGTGTTAAGCCATGGCTGGCGTTAATGGTGCTGGCTCCCTAACATGGCAATAAAGATCTACTGGCGGCATATTTGGCAGAGTTCAGACAGCAAGCGGAACACTCCATGACTCCTTTCTCGGACGAGGTCGCAGTGACCACCTTTAAAGTTAAGACCACTTCACTTGTGAATGCTTCATGATATCACGTCTTGATCCACCCAGCCCAATGACGGCAGCAAGCGAGCATTTCTCAGGTGTGACCGTGGAAGGCATTCATGCCTGAAATGTTTTAAGCGGAAGTCGAAAAGCAAAAATCAATTGGACAAGCCACTTAGACTTATCAAGATTGGATGGTAATCACAAAAATTGTATCATGCAGCGCACCTGCTTGCAAGGATTTACATTTGTAATGTTTCTCTATTCTTTTGTTGCTTATTTGTGTCCTCAAAAGATCTTTTTTTTTTTTTTTTTTTTTTTTTCATAAGCATCCACATTTAACGATTTTCCTGCACTGCATCATACTCTCTTCCACTGTAATATCTTAATGGATTTCCTAATCTTTAGCATAAATGTATAATGAGCGTCCATATCAGTCGCAGCAACCATCTGAAAGCTCGTTGAAATACACTTTCACAACAACTGTAGTGGAAAAACTTAATGGCTGTTGGGATTTATTGGTGTTGCTTGACGTGTGTCCACTCCCATACGTGATTTAATACTTTATTGCCATGTTAAAGCATTTGATTGGATTTCTGTCAATGTGTATCTCAGACTGCAACACATTACCAACGTGATAGCTTTAATATATCATGGTCATGCATGAAGACAACATTCAGTCTTTCCATATCATATCGAGGTAGTGGGGTGGGGGGGAGTTTAGGGTTGTCCAAAGGCATTAGACAAGGTGCTTGTGATGTGCATTGTGCAAAATTCACCTTTCTTGAGCATAACATGTTTGTGCATTCAGTGTTTCTTGCTTTTTTTCTTAAATTTTTTTTTTGCCCAACTTTAGAGCACAGCAAATGGGCTTAGGTGGTGCTGTGGATGTATTTTTAGACTTTTCATTGGATGTGGCAGTTGTAGGAGGGAGTTACAGGAGAGACGTCCCACCGTCTCCGTCTCGTCTCTTCTGTTAAACCTCGAGTTAACTTGAAAAGTCCTGTAGTCCCAGAGGAAAATACCACTAAGTTAACACTGTACGCTGATGACACTGTTTTGTGTTTGTTGGGTGGGCGTGGGGTCGGGTACCGATTAGGTTTCGATGTTTCACGGTCTCGTGTCCGATTAAACTATTAACTGACTTGTTATCGTTGCTTTATGAATCACAGACAGATGTCACTTCATCTGTAAGACTGAGATTGTGTGATTTGTATTTTACAGTGAGCACTATTTCGCTTCAGTGACATGTGGCAGCTTCCATTTGAATCAGACTTCAAAATACATACTTGCCAATAAAAGGATTCCAACTAAATATTGTCTTCTCCCTCAAGGTTGATACTTGGGTTTATTTGTGAAAATTTAATTGTTCGTGGGCTGAATTGCCAGGAGTGATTTTCCCAATTGTTTTTTTCCCCATATTAAAACTTTTTTTTTTCCACCCAAAGTTTTGAGCGTAAAAATAAAACTAACAAAAGAACGTGTGTCTGAATTAGAAGTACACTGTAGATTGATTTTTTTTTAAGGTGATTGTGTGTCGTGTTTTTCATCAGTTTATTTTCAATTTTAATGCCCAGTAATAAAGATTAGGCCACAATCTCGCAGTGTAACCAATGTAGTTTTCTCCGCATTAAATTCTTTTGATGATGTCCTGTCTCAGGTTCATGCGTTGCTGACCGATGTGACTGCACCTCAGGTAGAATACAAAGTTTAGGCCCCACCTATCAACGACATGAGAGCAAGTACAAAGCATCCATTAAATCAAGCGCGACACATTCAACTAGATCCAAGAGGCGAAATTGGTGAAATATTTTGCATATATATGTTGTACATGTTTTATGTATTTTAAATTTTTTTTTTTCTTAATATTTGGTGCACTGTATAGGATGTGTTTCGTATTGCTTTGTGTTGACATACAGTAGGTCATAAAGAGTACAATGTTTATTGGATTGAAGCAGGATCAGAAACTTGCCGTGGCTGTACTACTGTCACGTTCAACACTCCGCCGCCTTTTTTATTTTCCAAAAACTCGTTTGATTCCCACAAAGTTTTCATTGTTCCACCAGTCATTGTTTTCGGATTGATTCTTTTTTTTTTTTTTTTTTCTTTTTCCTTCTTTTTTTTTTTGTCTCTCTGCTGTACTTGGGAAATGTTAATGTGTATTAATGGAGAAAAAGGAGTTCCACATTCCCATACACATTTTGTATTGGTTCATAAATAGACATTTTTACAAAACAATGAAGAGTTCTTGTCTTAATAAAAGAAAAAAGATATTAATGTCCAAAATAATCAGTGTCGGTATCATTTCTTTTCTTCAGGTTTGCATATTTATTCACGCCATGCGAAACAAGTGATGATTGCGGACAAACAACGCATGTTCGAGGATGATTTGTGTTACTTCTGTCATTTATTTTGATGGTCACAAACGGTTGATCTACAGCAGAGGTTTCCCAGTAATTTCAGTTCAGGGGTCACATACAGTTCTAATTAAAACCAGTAGGGTCTGGATTGGAAAATGACATTGACATGTCCACTTTTCTCTTGCTGTTTGTCAGGTTTATCAATGCAGTATTCTTAGACTTTGCTCAGGATACTACAGTGATTTGTTGAGTGACATGTAATCCCTAAGAAGAGGATAAGATAATTTCATAACTGACAAACAGCGTTGCATATGACCTATCCACAAAACGCCAAAGTGAAGAACTTCCACATTTTACCAATTAAAGTATGGATATGTCTTGTTTGTAAATCGAGCAACTTTGTGAGGTCACCTGTTCGTTTACGCTGTAGCATTAAAAAGATGTAAAGCTTTAAATTTTCTACCACAGAAGAACATTTTTCACAAAATATCCCAATAATTATATATGTCCAGCACTGCGTGGAAAGGGAGGTATGGTTCTGGTTTTCTCTGGAGAAGAACTAATATTTTCATCATTTGTTCATGACTATATTAAAAGTTTGTACCATTGCTTGTCAGAGAGTGATGTTTACAATAAAAAAAGATGAGAAGAGATTATTTTATTATGTAACTTAATTGTTCCTCTCTATTTAAGATGAGCACTTTTTCAAAATTTCAATTATAAGTAATTTTTCAGTAAACTTAAGTATCTTGTGTCACATCTTTGGGAAATCAAAGTGCGATCATTTCGTCTCGTTCAGTACGGCCTGCATTTTGTAGTTTTGTACCTGTGACATGAGCAATGAATTAAAGTTCTATTATTTTGAACATTCTAAAACGGTTTTTGGAAATCACTGTTTTGGAAATCAATAACTTGAAATTCTGTTTTGAGAAGCAAATGCGATCAAATCTTTTTTTTTTTTCCGCAGGCTATTGTGAGAAATACAGGCTTTCTGCTGCCTATAGCATGTTTCCACAACCTTCCCATTATAGTGTGGGTTTCATGGTGGCGCGACTTCACCAGCATATTGGTAGCGAGCTCTCGCCGCGGCATCGTTAATGTGTTGCTTGGGTGTCGGTATTAGTTTTATGATGTTTATTCTCAATAAAAAGTGCAGAACAGTGGGTAGTTTAATCTAAAATATTGCAATCAGGGTCAGATTCTTATACACCCATACATCCACCCAGGCCTCCTCTTTGTCTTCCCGCTTGAACATTCAGTGTCGATCTCCATCATTTATTGGCTATTGTGTTGTTTTTTTAAACTTGAAAGTACTCTCAAGCAGAATAATAACAGAGTTTTGAAGGTTCGAGATACCTAAAATATCCCGCAATGTGTCGGTGTCTGAGCTTTTTGAGATTGCAAACACTTTTCTTTTTTTTTTTTTTCATACTTGTCTAACTTTTAGTCGTCTGTCACATGTAATGGATTCTTGTGTGGAAATCTTCAGAGCTGAAGATTTTCCATTCAAGCTTCGCCTTCATCGCTTCCCGCAAGGAAACCACCAAGCCCTGCACAGCATGGATGGAGCAGTGATGACAACAAGCTCTCCTGCCTTTGGGGAACACGAGCTCCGAAACACTGCTGTCGCCGGAGAGGAGCAACAGAATCGCAGATGAGTGTTTGGTGTGCGGGGGGAGGGGGGGAGGGGGGGATGCCATTATTTTGTTCTATAATGAATATTACCACAATGCAGGGGACCAGTAAAGAGATTTTGCACTTTCGTTTCATTTTTGACGTGTCTCATAAATTCACTATTAAAGACAGAGGTTCGGCTTTAGTGAGCTTGAGAAGGAGACAAAGAGAAGAGAAACGGGCTGGCTTTACACATCCACTTCCATTTATTCTTTGGTGGATGTTGAAAGGCCCTTTCGTTCGGGTCTGAAGTGAACCAACGTGAACGGGGAGTATAAAACAAGTGCTGCTAATTATCATACCCCCAAAAATAAAAGAGTAATACTTTGAGGAGCGCCATGAAAGCTCAAACATATTTGACAAGGTTTACACTCTTAAAATCAATCTCCTCCTCCTCGACTGATGAGTGCACCGAACCTTTTAATCCAACATCTTAAATAAATGGAGATGGAGTTATTGATCCCAACGCAGCAGCCTAGCGAGTTTACGTGAGGTGAGCGATCTGTCATCGGGAAGAAATGTAATTGTCTATTCATATTTTATGTCCACGAGTCAAGTTTTACTTTTTAGACCCGTGATACTCAGTATTCAGTAGATGACTCGAGTAGAAGACGATATTATCTTTTTAATTACATTTTTACCTCAGGCTCTCATTATACCTCAAGTGCCGTACATAATGAGCCAACATCTTAAATAAGTAAAGGTGATACTGCTATTGATTAGAAAGTGAAGACCCGAGGCGAGCTATCAGTCATAGAAAATGTACTTCTGAGTTCATATTTAATGTGTGTGCCAGTCGGTCTCTTATAGACTCATTACTCAGTATCTTCAGATAACTTAAATAGAAAGAAATTCTATTCATTAAACTCAGACTGACTCCGTACACGAAAGGCTCCACTTAATAAATCCGGGGCGTAATCACTTTGCGGCGTGCGTCCTTGGCGACGATGTTTCGTCCCGAGTAATGAAAAGGTCACCGGCGCCGTCTTGTCTCTTTGTGTTAACCTTGAAAGCTTAAAAGGTTAATACAGATATCCTGAAATGAATAGTACATTATTTATCCATTACATGCTTACATCAGCCATCGGTTGACTCTCTGCAGACCAGACTGTATTTTGATTGCGATCTAATGAACTTCCTTTAGAAAGCCTCATTGGTACCTGTCGATTGTTTAGACCACGAAGAGGCTTCGGCAAAGCAAAGCTTCCCAGTCTGGAAGCAACAGGAGCGATTATGAATGATTTATTGATTGTGGGGGCCTGGAAGGAGCGCGGCCATAAACTCTTGTGGTAATGGTTGACCCTTAAGGCTACTTAGGAAATTAGGCAGCCTGTATGGGCAACAATTAAACTCCTTGTCTTTGCTCTGCAATCAGAAAAGCTCTGCCATTAAGCAAAGAATACTTATAATATTATTTTTGCACCTAGTCATTAAACGTAAAGTAATTCTGCGAAAGACTCTGTGCATCTATATTTTACAGCGTCTCCTCGACATGCACTCAGAATGTAGGAACTTTTCCTCACCTTGTATTCGTGTGTTTCATCAGACGCCAGTGTGAAGGTTCAACTCCAGGCTGAGGGCTGTGTGGCGTTTGCTTGTTTTCTCTGCACATGCAACTCTTATTGTTGCCGTGGAGTCCCTGCTTTCATTTTAATGTTTAGTTTGCACGTGGCATCATTTTGTGGAGCGTCAACACGGGTCGACAAAATAACACCACGTGGATTTTGGTGTCTGGCCAACTCTCCGTTCTTGTTGTGACGCAAGTTTGCACACTATTATTCGGTCAGCACCTGAAATATTTGTCAGTTAGTATTTTATGTAGCAGGCAACTTAGCAGTCCTGCAGCTGTCTGGCAGTAGTCAGAGTTATAGCACCGTCAGATGGCAGCCGGGTTTTTTAGGGCTCTTGGTAAAAAAAGAATAAAAAAAAAAGAAGCATACTTCTGCTGCGTTTTCCCTTTTCATCTGTCTCCCCTCCGTTCTGTGTGGTGGGCGGAGTTATTATTATTTTTTGTTTCCCAGTGCTCATGTTTTGCCTTCGCTCATTTGCTAACCTCTTGGCCACCACCGCACCGAAACTCTCAGGGACGACGATTGAAATGTAAAGTTTTTCTGAGACTGAAAGAAAATGAAAATGTGAAGGAATGACATCATGTCAACATGTGTGGTGTCAACGCGTTTCAAACCCTCACAATCACAGTGATTGTTGCTGCGGCACTTCTCTTAATAAATGTCCTTTTGTGCATTCATTTGTATCTCTTTCAGCCACTGAGTGCGTGCAATTCTCAATGGTATTGTCAGTGATGCAGTTATGAATTTATAGATATATAATGTTATTGTAAAAACTCACTGTTTGTGCCATAGTCTACACATTCTGAAATGATACTGCACAATTACTGTGCAATTGTTTTAGTAAGAGCTTTTCTTCAAAAGAGAACATTATTTCCTTCACGGCTGATTAGTTCTTTATTAAGCCTGAGGCTGAGACAGAGAGAGGGAGAGAGAGAGAGAGAGAGAGAGAGAGAGAGAGAGAGAGAGAGAGAGAGAGAGAGAGAGAGAGAGAGAGAGAAGGGGAAAAAGGAACATCTTCCCTTTTCTGGTGTCTACACTTAGTTAAAAAAAAAAATGCTATATTTTTAATCGAAGCCGAAAGCTATACACACACTCATAGGTCATTTAACAAATACTCTTCAGCAGTCTTGTCATTTCCATCCTCTTCCTCCTCTTCTCAACCTTCTGGCTCCTTTCACAGCAATCTTCACTTTCCTCTCGCTCTTCTCCTCTGAAATTGTCACTTACTGCTCGCTCTCTATTAAATCTTCTGCGACTAAAACAAACCCCAGCGTGATACATATAAGATTGACGTTGGACTATTTTAGGATGACGCATCTTTGTACCCAATTAAATCCAAAATACTTTGCTCAAATTTAGCTTCGGGCGAACATGCAAAACAACTACAACAGCCGAGTGAGTCATGATGCACAATCGCGTCACTAAAGTCAATCTTAACTTCACGCAAGTGAAAGAAACAGGGTAGCGGATGAAGCTGCAGGAGCCGCAGGTCTAGTTCACTGCACAAAGTTAATGGTTGGGTTACACTGGGGCAGCCGCACATGTCGGGCATGTCATGTAGGTCGTGCAATGAAAGCCCAACTTCACTTTCTTTCACGCCTGAGCCAAAGGATCGCACGTGTTTACAGAAGTGAGGAGCAGTGTTGTACAAGCCCCTTACAATTAGTGCTTGATTTGCGGTGGAGTCACTTTACAATCCAAGCCTCCTCAATCACGAGTGTCATGGTTTGCAGATTCTGACTCTGGTTTCAGGCCCCTCGGCTTCCCCTCCTCGTTTGTGATTGCTGCTCCCCGCCTGATGTCTTTCACCTGTGCCTGAGTGTGTGATTGGCTTCACCTGGTGGCTGTGGTATATATTGGACTTTCCCTGTGTGCGTCTTGTTTGCTGGTTTGTCTTTGTTCCAGCGTTGGCTGTTGTTCCTGTGATTTCTGCCTTCAATCTGCTTCAGGCTTTTCTCTGCGTTTGGAGTTTTGTCTCAATCGCATGACTTTGGTGGCTCCTTGCTCCACCTCTCCCTTTCCCCACTAAAGCAAGCTCTTGTAACTTAAACGTCTGGCCTAGTCCAAGGCCTAAGTCCTTCTCCAATCAGAAATCCCTGACATTTGTCACTGCCAATGCATCACAGGCACTGTGGATGCATACCAGTGCTTATAGTGCTTTGTCGTCATACATCTTTGGTAGAGCTGTTGGGGGCGGGGAGGGTTAATTCAGTATTAAAGTTGCGCACCTCTTGTCAACAAGAGTTTTAGTGGAATAGTAACCATTTAGATAATGGTTTCACCAAAGCATCAAAAACTAACTTCATATACATCAAAAAACAAGCCACCCAAAACTTCAGTAATTGTACCTCTGCCACAAAATTTACAATAGTTATTGTTTACTTGCACATTAGTGCCAAAAGTCGTAAAATTCCATTTTAAGCTGTCGCTTGGCATATGACTCACTTTGTTTAAAAGTAGATATATCACTATGCTATTTAAGGAAAGTCAGCATGTACAAGCATCAAGACAATAGCTTCAGCTCATGCAGAATGGTTAGAGCATAAAAGTCTCCGACTCAAAAATGGACCCTCACTCAAAAAATAGAAATGACAGCAACGTATGAGTTTAGGGACAAATCATTCCCAAGGCTGCTGAGTATTATCATTGTAAACCACTGACTGACAGTTGTGATTGACGGAACCAAGTTGCAAACAATGGGACCTGTTACGTCTCAGGTCAGTGGAGCAAACATGCATCCCGACATTAGAAGGGAGTGTAAAACCCTGCAACTGATCCCATAAAAGGGAAGCGCATAATGGAAAACTTGAAGCATTGCCAGCCCGGCAACGAGCGATTTTAAGCATTCTGCTCCAGTCTGCTGCTTTGCACGACTCTTTTGCTCCTGTGCATGTTACAGTATGAATCTTCTAGTTGTGAAACACATTGGTCCATGTGGGGGAGCAGATAAAAGATGCCTGCTTGTAAAGTGGATGTTACAGTGTCAGTAAAACTGCATTTTCAGAAGAGCCGTGCCGGTCGCCATGCTTAGGCCGCAAAAAGCATGGAATGAGCGCGGTTGAATGTGTAGAGCTGATACTTTTTATTCCCTTATTTTTATGCAGTTAAAAAGCCACAGATTTTTTTTTTTTTTTTAAGGTCTTCCAACACAATGCACAATATCAGTAATGTGAAAGATTATCACGCTATTAAACTAAAATAAACGTACCAAAACTCACATTTTCTATCCTTTTTAAAGAGTCAGGATTTGAGACGTTTGCTCAAAAACTGTGATAATGTCATTGAAACATTATCTACGTACCCTCTTTGCCCTTGCAGTCGCTCTATTTTAAATCCTCTGATCGGAACACTTTCCACCTTAAATCCCTGTCATTGACGTTGTTTAATGCAGTAGCCTTCTGTGCATTTTTTATTTTTTTTTCATCATTATTAAAACATAATTCCCATTCAGCCTTCTGCCTGAGTTGTTGTCATCGTTGCATTTGTGAGCCGCAGCCACTTATCGGTTAAAACAACACCTTTGTTTGTTTGACTCCAGCAGAAAATTGCTCTGTGCCATTCAGCGTTTGTTGTGATTGTTTTGTTTTCAACTGCAATTTGTGCTCAGTGGGTCATTTTGATTTTTCAGTTGGTCATTTTTTTTTTCCTGCTTATATCATATTATAACTTTGCCACAAAAAATGAAAGAAAGAAAACCCCTCTTTGTTGGGGTGAATGTTTGTGCTGGTTTTCTTCGGGTTCGTAAAAGGTTGTTAAACCAGTGCGATTATGAATAAAGAGAAGCTTGATTTGACTCCTGCTGAATGGACTGTTTGTTTTACATACGGTACATATGTTTGTATTTGCTTTGTTTTTATGCTTTTCACGTACACATTAACTTGTTTCTTTTGTTTTATATCAAAACAGTTGAAAAGCTACAGAGATGCTGTCTCTCTCTGTTCTGCTCGATAAGCCAAATGTCAACTTTAGCTGTTAGTGTGTTACTATTTCACTTAACTCCTGTTTACAGGAGGAAGAGCACCTCATTGTAAACATTTGCTTCGTTTCATTGCTGCAATCAATGTCTTCATGGCTCGTCTTCGCTGTTCTTACCGTCATATGTTTCTTTCAAAAAGAGATAACGTGCAGATTTTAGAGATGTTGGGGCCACAGTGGTTAGTACCTTATAACATGAAGTTGGGGTGTTTGAGTTCGGGCCAGGCCTTTGATTGCAGCATTTGCGTGTTCTCCTTGTACTTCCGTTTCTTCCCACAGTTCAAAAATGGGCTTGTGAGTTTAATTAGAGCAGCTGTGGCTGAGCTGAGACTTCCAATCACAAGGTTCTGGGTTTCAATATTGACGTTGGTTTGAACACACGTTGCTCCCAGTGGTGAGGTTTTGTGTGTGCTCGAGCTGTTGCATTAACTAATGAACACGTAGAACTGGACTTTGAGATTGATAGCTCGGTTGGACTGTTTTTAGTACGTCAAGATGTGTCCTCCACCTGCAGCAGGCTCAGGAGGAACTACTGTCTTCAGCTCTGGCTTTTCCCAAAACTCGCTCCCCCCTCAAGCGGTCTCTTGGTTTTTCTTGGACAGTGAGAGCTGGAGAAGGACGTAAAGCACCGAGATTTAGCAAAAAGCTTTGAAATCACTTACAGGTTTGGAAGTAGACTTGCTGTGCTGTGTTGAAGCTGGTAAAGCAGAATATTGCCGCATTTCTACACCAGAAAAAGTATCATGAGCTGTAGGACAGTGAGCCACGTTCTGCAAAGATATTCTGCATACTGTCTATTTACAAAAATGACCATGGTAATGCTCATGTTCCTACTGAGGAAAGAAGTGTCCAAACAAGCAAACATAAGACACATTTCAGAGAGCAGTTGACTTAAAAACTCTCAAATCTTCATGATAAACCTTCTTTTTTTATTGTTCAATATATGTGCTTATTCCATGGTGAATAGTGGTTTAAAATTCATTAGAAAAGTTCAAACCTGCTGGCTTTTCATGTACAGTTCAAATGTTCTAAGGTAATTTTTTTTACGTCTTCTTAATAATCATTGTTACTCTGAAGTGTGTGCGCGTGCACGTGTGTGTGTTTTGGGTGTGCTGATCTTCTTTTAAACTAATGTGCAATTTGCCCTGTATTTTTACTACTTCATTTTTGCTGACGTTTTCTTAATTTACTGTCTTATTTGATGCTGAAATAAACTTGCCTGACTTTGTCTTTTATGAGGGGTGTCAATCATATGGTCTGTGGACCTTAGCTGGCCTGTGAGAAAGTCTAGTTTGATCATGTATGTTGAAGCCTGCAAAATGCCACCATTGGATGACATGGTATTTCTGATTTCTTTTTTTTTTTTTATTTTGCAACAGGTCAAACAATAATTTTATCTTGACATTGTGCGTGTTTTTCTTTGAAATGGTGAACATGTTGGGTTTTGTAAAATTGTTAAAAAAAAAAATTCAAATTCAAATGAGACCGGCCACAAGGGCACACGACTATTAAAGAGTCTATAATTTACCTCAATTGCAAGTATTTGGACTGTAGAAGAAAACCAGAGAACCCTGGATAAAGAAAAAAATACAGATAACCAAAGCCCGACACTCAAACTCTAGAAATTCTCGCTATGAGGCAAGAGTTTCTTCATTTCTCACAACAATGTGTTGAAGTGTTTGTTTACAAGCATTAGCGTGTGAAAACTTGTCAAATTTAAAGACGCCTCATAATCACAGCAATTACTTCCCACATCCTTTCTGTGCACTAAATATTAGCGCGATATTCCACTAAAGGCTCATATTACCATCGGGGATCGCAGCCCTGCAGCAAATATTCCTTTTGCGATACTAAATGTTGACACTGTGTACAAGCCGCTTCATTTCGCAGCCTGGAATTAGTGGCGATGTTGTGCAATGAATTATTTTGCAAAGGGCACACAGTGTCTCCTGCTCTCATGTGAGAAAACGTGTGGGTGCAGCGACAGAGACAAAACATAGGTAAAGCTCACAGTTTGAAAGCAATTACATGGCGTGTTGTGTTGGACCGAACATGTGCTCACCCACTGAAAGTCTGAATAAAGCTATAGGGATCTCGGTCACAGGCATTAAACCGTGGTTCAAATGTTGCCTTCTGAGTCTTTGACCTGTCTTCATGACATTCAAGGCCTCGGCGTGTTTATTCCGCAGCTTTCTGTTGCCTGTGGGTTTCATATATCTCTGTGCCTGGCGATAGGGCTGTAAACTGTAAGATCTCAGAAGGCTTTGAGCCTGCTTTTCAGCGTCCTCATGGGAGTTTTGTCTGTTTTTCTTCCACATAGAGGCTTTCATCGACAAGACCAACCTGACGAGCTAGCGTTAGGATGATTTCGCCGTGGGATATTAAGCCCGAGGCCGTGCTTATGATGTCAGGCTAAGAGGTTTTATCTCGACTTCATGTCAGACTTAATGTCAACCCAAAGAGTGCGCCTGGGAGTTCAGGGGGTCAGCGTACGAATGCTGATGGGTGTGTTGGTGCTAATCTGTCGCCCGCACACATTAGCATAGTTAGCCACATGTGTCAGATTCATCACACTCATAGGGGGCGATTGATTATTGCTTTTTATCGTTTTAATCAATTGTTTCTGCAACCCCAGCACTGAGCCAAGTTATAAAATAATTTCAGGTGACACATTTGCCACTAAACATCAACGTCATAATTTCCACCCTGACATAACAGACTATATTTAGGTCGTCTCATTTGAGCGCATGCCACCTTTAATGCTAATTAGTTTGCCAGGTACCTTCAGTGGCTATATCAATGCAAGGAAAACTTTGCCATCCCTATGGAAACCAGCATGTTTCCCTTAGGAAATTATCACAGTAGGGCATGACATGTAAGAGGCTGTGATACACTGTCACACACAAACTGCCGTTTGAAATTTAAAAACGAATTGTAAATGACGAGTGACCGCATAGCTGCTAATTAGCATCAGGCTAAGTGTCTCTAACTTAGTTCAGTACAGCTCAGGACACATGGACTTCAGCTCTGTCTGGACGAGGGTCAACTGCTCTTACAAACCAGACCATGTAGTTATGACTATTTTGATGTGTCTCTTTTTCTCATTTGAAGAGTTACATCACAAGTAATCAATTACGTTTGCTCACGTTACTGTAACAGTTTCTTTTGTGTGTGTGTCTGTGGGTGTAGTTGTACTTTTTTTAAAGTTGTTTTGATATTCAGTACTGTGCTACAATTTCAATCATACCCAATGCTGAGTACAAATATAATCAACAGATTGATGTATTTGGAGAATAGTATTCTTATCTTAACTTATCTAACAACATGGAGTTTTTTCACCTGTGAGCAAGGACTTCACATGCCTACAATTAATAATGGATACGTTTTATGTAGCGCTTTTCTTGGACACTTAAAGGCGCTTTACATTGCATTATTTACATATTATTCATTCCATACTCGATGGTGGTATACTACGTATGTAGCCACAGCTGCACTGGGGCAGACTGATGGGGTGGTTATTGACAGGGGCTTTTGTTTTGACATTCACAAAGAAGAACACCTTGGCAGGACCAGATTAAACACACAACACTCCCGGTTGCAACATAATAATTACTAAACTACAGTAAATTAAACCAACTAACTAAGTAGCCTAACTAAAACACAACAAAAAACAATCACTAACAATACTACAAGACTAGTATGACCCACAATAAAGGCATTTAAAGTCCCAATACCCCAAACTCCCATAGTGTATTGCAGCGCAACAGTTCAGTCCGCGCAATCAGCTCCGCTAACGCTACACTGTTATTTCACAGGTAGAGCACAGTTTCATATCAAAGAATAGCCTACCACATTTTTGTCTTAAAAACATGGTGATGGTACCTGACAGTAGAGGTTGGTCTCTTCTTTGGGTCTTTCACGGAAGACACAGAACTTATGTCAACTTCTGTCAACCATTTTGATTTATAGATTTACAGTTTCACTGGCATTGCCATTGAACTTGTAAAGTTGGTCCCTTCATCAAGAACAACGACTTCAAGATTTATATCTTACTGTCTTTCTTGCATTTCTTAGGAGAGACTATTCTCCCGCTCAAAAAAGTAACAAACTTTTACTCTGACTACATTTTAAACAAGCTACTTTTTACTTTTACTTCTGTACATTTTTAGACGGGTACCTTTACTTGTGCTTGAGTAAAATTCTATCAATGTAATTGTACTTTTACTTGAGTAGAATATTCAAGTACTCTTTCCACCTAATGCTAATGCTAACTTATTGAATGTCTGACGGAAGGACTTTTGTGTCTTGTTTGCTAACAGCTTTCATAGCACAGTAGCAGCGAACAAGTGAGCAGTACACAAATATAAGCGTAATGGTGGATTGAAACATTGTTTTAAACTTCATATGAACTAATGTGAAAATATTCAGTTTTGTCCGGCTTTCAACAAGTACGACAGCTTTAGCAACTTCAACTTTCCCCTGCGTGATTTGCACACTAGAATAACTTTGCCAGGAGATTACTATCATAAATGAAATGGAATTAAAATCAGGCTTTTTCTCCGAGGCTGACTATGTGAGGAAACATGTCAGTCTCAACAAACTTCACAAACATACCGTTTGCTATATAATAGCTAAAATCCCCAAATGTTATTAGTACTCCAGGCCTGTGGGTGGAGATATGGGTGTAATGCAAATTGTCCTGACTATTCTGTTACAGTCTGACACTTTTCTGAACGCCACACAAAATAGCACATGGATTTCTCAGACAGATCACAAAAATACTTGTTTTATTATGTTCTCAAAGAGCTAAGAGTCAAGAAAAATACCATTTTAAATCATACTGTAATGTGCATTAAAAGAACTAATACCAGCAACATTTTATTTGAATGCAAACTTGATTGGCTTATTGTGACAGGTTTTACAATATGTCTGTTATTTTTAATCTGCTGTTTTTCATCCAGATGTCAGTCCTTTTCTTGACTGCAACAGATAACACTGAATCAGGTTGTCCCCTGCAGTCTATCCTTCTACAGAACTTGTTCATTTTAATTCCACTACACTCGCATTAGCGTTTATTTAGAGAGCTGGGATTTATTTTGAGCAACAACCTCGGGATAAATGCACAAACCAGATATTGTGGTGTTGTTAAAGTACAAGGTTCCTTTGCAGGCTTTTTGGTCTTTGTTTATTGTGCTGTGCCCAACTGAGGCAGGCTGCAGATTTTGGAATATGTGTATAGATTTTTTCACCCCCTCCTCCTCAAGTCTAATTAAGAGAAATGCAAATTTTGCACAAACATTGCTTTGTATTGCATTAAAAATTAGCCTGTTAGACCTTTAAGTGTGTGAGGTAAGTGCCTCCTCCTCCTGACATGACTCAGGCGGCTCCGAAAACAGGCGCTGGAGTGCCTTTCTGTGGCCAGAGTAGGAAGTGCAGAGAAAGCGTTGCATTTAAAAGAAAATAGTGATAAAAACTTCTAGAAAGCTGCAATGGGAGATTAAAATGTACAGCTTCCTCTAAAAATGCACAGCGTCATACAAAAACTCAGAGGAAGAAATTGCATATGGATTATTATTGGATCAAACGCACCATATGTTTCTTTGGTATATTCATGACATGATTGATAGTTGCTATGAGCACCGCTCAAAAAGCAGACCCTCCATGAGATAATTACCCCCCGCTCTGCGAATGATTGTAATTTGAGTTGAATATTGCTAATTGGTGTCACTAAATGTAAAGATTTTCATTAGCCTGGGTGTAATTAACCATTTTGAGTGATAGCGCCATTTTTGGTGTGTTTTCATTTTTTAATTATTGACATACAGCAGAACACATAAGAAGTCTGAATATCAACCTAATGGATCTTATTAGCCACGTCCTCCAGACCAAGGTGAATTAATCAAAGCAGACTTGATTTATCCACCCCGCCCCTTCCTTTCTTCTTCCATCTCTCTCTCTCTCTCTCTCTCTCTCTCTCTCTCTCTCTCTCTCTGAGGCAGCTGGGGATTCATTTGTCTTGCTGATTAATGATGAGAACCATATCCTCCACAACACCAGTAAATTAAAAGAGATTGGGGACAGAGAGAAAGAACATCAAGGTCCATTCATCCCAATCAAATTTCACAGTAGGTCCAATTCATCCTAAGCTTTATTTGTATTGTCTTGCTACACACACACACGCTACACACACACACACACACACACACACACACACACACACACACACACACACACACACACACACACACACACACACACACACACACACACACAGCAACAGTCATTCACTTTCTCCTCCCAGACCGTCTGCAGCGGTCTGGGGATTTCATCTGGCAACTTTCCAGGTGCACGCTCATTTTTCCAGCCTTCAGGCTCCAGCCACGCTCATTGAACGCAACGTGTCTGTTTCGGATAGTCAGTGCCCATGAGCAGGCGGTCAGCATCTCCGTCTCTACATGTGCAGTGTGTTTGGTTGACTGTTGTCCACCTGTGGAACGAAGTTACACATGAAGCTCTGTGAAGAAGATGAAGACCTTGGATGGACCATAAACTACAGTAATGGAATGTATGCAAGGAAACCTGAAGTGAATGAATTCCTACATGTGAAAGGGCAAAAATAAAAAAAAGGGATTAAAACAATCTAATATCTGTTATTATTTATTGGAACACTGAATATCTGGCCATTCAGAAGAATTTAAGCTTCGCCAATTCAGCTTATAAAGCTGTATAGCTATATTTCCAAACCCGGCCCTTCAGAAAAAGTGCGGAATAACAAACTTACAAAGAAAATATAAAGTGTTTCATGTTCTTTCTGGTATTCACAGTCGCTTGCACTGTTGCTAGCAAAGTTGTTGGTATGAGCAGTAAATCGTTAAGGCTGCAGATGGGAGGACATTTCACTGTATTTTCCACAAGTGAGGAAATTCGCTTTACGTTGTTTATGTTCTATCGTGGTCCTGGAGGAATCCTGCATGCTTTAGAGGTCTCCCTGCTTCAACACTCCAGAATCTAATGAGTATGTTATGAACAAGCTCTTATTATAAAAAACTTAATAAGGAGACCTAAAACATTCAGTACAGGGGCTCTTGAGGACTGTGATTAGACATGACTGCACTCAAACAAAGGGAAAATCAGAAATCTGTAAGACCAACATATAATCAAATGTTTATATGATGCACATTTACTGATCCAGCCCACTAAATATCTAATGAAAATAGTTAGAAATAGTTGGCCTAACATCAAAATGAATCAAGTTCTTCGAACTTAATCTAATTCATTAACTTGATTTTACTTGCAGGGTTTAATGTCTGACAACTGTAAAACACCTTATAAATGACCAAAACAAGACCAATTTATTGGAGTCAGATTTTGTTGCTCTGGCCCCGCCCTCTTCCCCTATCAACCAATCACTGCAAAGCATGGCTGGCAGCGTTTAGCAGTGATTGGAAGACGGTTGATGGCGTTACCGTCATGTCTATATACAGGCAGGTTAGAATTACTATAATTTTGCCAATAAAAAATAATTTTATTTACCATATTTTCTGGAGTTTTTGTCAATGTTTGGCTCTCCATGCAACGCCAAGCAGAATTTATTGGAAAAAAGTGAAACAATACATGCGGTAGAAATAATGCTTTTTTTTTTTTTTTGACAGATGTAACTTACAGTCCGGAAAGTACGGCACATGTGAAGGCAGAAGAGAAGGGAGTGCGCCTGTTAATGGGTAGCAACCATGTTTCTTTTTTATCATTTTAATTTGTTTACCTTTTAAAAATTATATTCATACCTTAAACAATCTTTTAATTATTCATTTTTCAACATCAATTCTTCTCTAAATGACCTGAGCTGGAATACGTTGTTGGTCTGTGTGCATGTGTATGAGATTAGATAGGCACAGAATGTGTTTTTTTTTTATGTCTTTTGTGGATATTTCATTGACTTACACCCGCTTCCTACAGATTTACTTTCACCTGAGCCGTAACCCGTACTGACTGAACCCAAACTCCAAACTTAATTTGACCTTAAAACATGTTTTCTTCCCAAAAATGGAATGATTTTGATATGGGGACTTGATTTTGTACCTCACAACAGTAATCAATACCTGTACACACACACACACACACACAGATAACTGCCTTTGATTACAGAGTGTGTGTGAGAGGTTTTGGGTTTTATTGTCACTTTTGCAATCGTTTTCGTTGTTTTCTTTTTTGAAAGCTTTTTTTTTTCCAAATAAAGAAGGGAAAAACGAACCATTATAAGTTAATAACAGTTAAAGATCACATCAATTTTACGATGACAACACATGCTTTCCAAAAAAAGAAAGAAAAAACAAGCATCCCTCCCATATAGTGATTGAAACAACAAGATCGTGAAAACCTTTTTTAAGACATCCAGTGAGAATTTAAGTCTGTTTATATTCGCAACTATAAATTGTGCAGTTTTTTGCTCTAAACTCTGAAAGAGTCCCAAATAAATAGACAATGAAGAGTTAATAACAAATGTGTCTACTTGCAGATGGCAACAAAGAAAAAAAGTGGGATTTGTTATCTCCCATTCCTCTGGAGACCGAATATGTCTCCACAAAATTTCATTGCTGCTCATCCAAAAGTGGCGAAGTTAATCCAGTCCAAACCGAAGTGGTAGACTCGACTGTCCGCAGACTGCCAAGTCTGACTCAGTGAAAAAGGAAACAGCAAAATCAAAAAAAAAGAAGAGAAAAACGTTTGCTATCTTTTGCTATTCCCTCAAATTTAATCAGATAGCTTTACTGATAGTGGTTTGAAAATCCTATCCAGCACATGAGATTAAACTCAATTCTGTGATTCGGACCTTTGATCAACTTCTGTTTACATTAACTGCTCTTAAACCACAATAATAAAGCCATTTTCTCAAATGTTTCAAGCCGCAGCTTCATCTTTATAGAGCGACTCCACTTCACGTGGCAATATTTCTTTTAGTGCTTTGAAACAGCAGGTTTCTCTTCCCTCCTGTATCATATTACGGCAGTTGCTGCAACAAACATTTCCCGACATTAGGAATCAATAAGCTCTCATCTTATCGCCTTTTGTCGGATGTTCCGACTGCTCTGCTCACAGCAGGATCTCGCGGTGTGTGGACGGTAATTCTACATTGTTCGGAGGACTCAAACGGGCTCGGAAAATTTTTCAATTATCCCCACAGCGCTTGGCAGCTTCCCAAAAAAATCACCTCAAGTGACAAAAGGAAGCACCCGGGTCACATCTGTCTAATTAATACCGGTTCCTCCTGCGATTCTTTATAGGTTTTTCTTTTACTCTCTCTGTTTTCTTCTTTCTTTCTCTTTTTTTTTTCTCCACCTGCAACTTCTTTTGCGAAGCCACCAGAGCCTCATTTAAGTTCGAAAGACGAGGAGGTACAAAGAGCTGTTGATTTGCTCCTCCGCTGAGGAAGCAGCAGGAAGAAGCATCATGGTCGGCGAGGTTGGTAACCCACTGACATTTACTGATTCATTGATCTCTGTGAGAAATATGCAGTAATTAAGAAAGGCAGGGATGTGAAAAATATTAAATCCGCAGCAAACAACTTAAAGAGCCTTGTAGAAGCTTTTCATATTCATGCCCGCGTCTGCCTGACCAGACGTTGGCTTTGGCTTCAGCGAAGCAGCTAATGCTGATGGTGACTGACAGGTGCCGCCATGCAAAACTTTGGTGCAAGTAGAAAGTAGTGTTTTATACCAATACTGAAACCTCAGTAGCACACAGAAGACGGAGAGAAGTCCCTCCAAAAGCCACTGAATGCATCCCCCAAATTAAGCCATGCACAAGATAGAAAATGCTGCTTCAATTACTCCATTCAATTAGCAATTTTCAGTCTTTGTGCCCACTTGTCTCTTTTGTGAGGGACTTCCAAAGATCTCGCCTGTAAGGTATCAAAGAAAACAGTGTTTTTTGTTCAGCGGCCAAGAGCCTGCAACTCAATCCCAGATCAAACTCAACTGAGCTGCATAATAATTTTCTGTTATTAATAGTTGGCGTGAAGTTGCCAGGTTTGGTATCTTTGTGGCCACAGCTTCAAAATGGATCTGGCAACCCAATTATAGCCCAGAGATGCTGCACAGAGAGGAATCAGCCGGATGGACAAACTGTTTTGTTCCTCAGCTTTTGAATTGTTCTCTGGTTTGTATGCACAGTGCAAATATGAGAAAGTGGGTTAATTTGTTAGCTTTTCTGAAATCAGGTTTATTTTTGAAGCGAGGACACAGCTATATTGGAAAAAAATTTGAATTTTGACATGATTACCCAAATGATTACAGTTCATCCTGGAGGGGACGTCTGTACCAATTTTTTTTTTTTTTTGCAGGAATGCATTTCTCTAAAAGTCAGACGTGTCAACCTGCCGGTGGCACTCGTGACAAAATTAGTCAGTCAGCAGAGACGGAGTGATTCATCCACTGGGTGATGAACTGTTGGCAATCTATTCTGGAGCTGTTGACATATTTCAGTCTGCACCAACAGACTCACTGACTGACAGACAAACTGGCCTTTTCAGGGACGCAGCCAAGTTTCTTGCATTACTAATATGAGGCAGATGCTGTGTATTTTCCAAGCAGTCCCTATTTATCTCCATTGAAAAGACAAATAGTTTTTTTCTTTATCATAACACCCACAGCTCACAAAGTTCTTACCACCTCCAACCGTGCACAATATCAAAGGCTGTGCAATCCCTCCTGGACTGATATTGCTTATGGGTTATAATTATTACTGTCCTGTACTACTGGGAGTCATTTTTTAAAGTAAAGTTGGTCAAACAGGAACTAATGTTAAATTACAGCACTCCTTATCGACTTTTGAAAAATCCCTGGAAACATTGTTGTATGAAAGAAAATTACAGTAACTATCACAGCTGTGATTATAAAACTATTACCGTAAAGACTATAAAAGCTGCACCAATTCAAATAGAAGCTCCCATCCAGTTTACACCGTAAAGACTATAATAGCTGCGCCAGTTAAATATGAATTAACCTTGTGTTTGGGCTGGAGGTTGGTCCGGGTCCGGGTGGGAAAGTACATCATGTATACTCGTTCTTTGATTAATAATTTCTCATTGAGTCTTAGCAGGCTTATCAAGGACAACCAAGGACATTGTGACTCTTTTATCATTACCAACATTAAATTAATCCTACTTCATAAAGTCCCCATCGTAGTTATCATTGAGTTCCTTCTTCTCTCCTAAAAGGTATTCTTTGACCAGTAGTTATATATACATATATATTTAGAACAGTTTCCTCAGGTGGATTTATTACTAAATGCTCATTTCAAACCATTAGGATTAGTGGAAGTGCAATGTCTGAATCACATATCTGTTTTAATGTGTCCAAAGAGACGAAATGAGCCTTTGTTTATCGAGGACAAAATATCACTTACCGCTCAAAATATCCCAACCAATAAAAGGTCCATCCATCAATCCTCTTTCTCTTTGGCTTTATCTGGTTCAAGGTCACAGGGCGCTGAAGCCCAGCTGACTTTGGATGAAGGCAGCGAACACCCTGGGCGGGTCGCCAGTCCATCATAAGTCAAACATGGAGATACAGACAGCCACACAATGTCGGTCGTCATGTTCTTAGGCGACGGTGGGGAAAAAAATATATGCATGCACGGAGAGAACATGAAGACTCGACACAGAAAGGCCTAGGAAATATTAAAACCACTATTCGCCTCCACTACGCCACCCAATCAATAATCAATCGGTGGGCCTGATTTGCTATGACCCTGAATAGAATGTGCTAAATTGTGTGCTCATGCAAACAAAGCAGGTAATTTACTGAGAATAACACAAAAACAAACAGGGATATTTAAACCCCTGATCTCCGGGAAACTGCATCACTTCTGTGTTCATTTGTTTGCAATCACTAGTAATTAGATGGCGTGCTGAAACTCCACCAGCATGGACGTGTGGCGTTGGACGTGTTGGCGAAGAGATGACGTGAGAGCTGATTGGTCAAAATGGCACAATTTGAGGCGCAACGTGGAAAATAACTTTATAATAAAGTCTGCAAACAAAAGTCAAGGTGAGTCAGCTGAGGGAATGTCTCTCACCACTATAACAGCAGTTATTAGTTAGTTTGTAGATCAGCTTCCACACGTCGGCACAAAATCAACCTTCTAGTCGATCAGGCCCATAATGTTCCCGCTGAACTGTGTGTACCACTTTTCGAAAAAACATGGTAAACTCGACGAGTCAGTACAGATGGTTGGACAATTCTTCTCAATGTAAAGTAAGCCACACGAATAAACTCTATTGTTGACTTGTGAAGGCTACAGCCCCCATTGACCCTACTTAGATAAAGTTAGGATGGATGCACAGATGTATGGAAAAACATTTTTTTCAGTTTTTCTCTTTCACATACTTAGAGTTTTGTCAATTGTAAATTTTCCGTTGCTCTTTATTTTTGGAGGTTCAAACTTACAAAGCCGTAATTTTAAATAGCATGTAATTGTTCAACAAGCTGTTTTTTTTTTGTTTTTTTCCTCGTCCTTATCCCTTCAGTGAGTAAACAGCCCTTGAACCTGCTGCCATCTTTTCGATTACCGAGCCAGTTTGTACACTCTGCCGTTGAAGGATTTATCTGCACAAACACATATTGAAACGGCAGCACAAAGACACTTTTCAGTGTTCCTTCTTAAGTGTCGGCTACTTTATAAGACCTTTGCCACTTTAGCAACCTTGCACATCTCACCCTTTTAGTGCGGGGTTGTTGATTTGACCTCTTCTTGCCAGTATTTGGTTTTAATGAATGTACTGACCATTCATCATTCATTTTGTGGGCTGTGAATAAGAACACTGCCCATTCAGGTATGCCTGAACAAGTTCCTCCGGTGTGAAGGGCATCTCCCGCTGTACTCCCTGTTAACCCTGGGCCTTTGTCGAACGGGAACATGAAGTCAGGCCGTTCGACATTTTCTATATATACTCCTTCGATTGAATCGAGTCCTCCAAGTAAGAACGTCTTGCACTAAGTAACAGAGTTACCGTGAGAAACTAGTAAATGGCAGATATCGCACGTCTTCATCTGACTTGAAGTCATCATCATGTGCAAATGCTTGGGGAATATGAAGTGTTGGCAGTTTTGCATGCAGTGATTTAACATATTTATAGATGTTCACACTTTCTGACAGGGTGTCTTATGACATGACCGGTTGTTTAGGAAGCCTGGAGATGAGATGTGATGATGTGTTTCTATAATGTGCGGTTGGACGGGTGGTGACAACTAAAGTTGCCCGTTTGCAGATTGTAGCTTAAAATAACTTTCAATTATAGTTGGTTGTTAAGGCAATACCAACATCAGCAGTCTTTAAGTCTTTTTTTCATTAATTTATGTCTTTTTTGCACTCAAATTAATGAATGAATAATTAACATGTTTCTTACGTAATTTGAGTGGTACAAGTTAGTTCAGCTCTTCTTCAAAACTTATAATAGTATGCTAAACATAGAGACAAATGAAGCTTGGGTTGGTGGTTTTTTTTAAAGAATTTTTGAAAATTCAGACAACTTTTTCTTAAAACATATAATAGTACAAAAACTGCATTCTTGCCCCTTTGCTTTGGTTAAGTATTGCTTCGAAATACTTCGAAATGTTAAATACTCAATACTCCAATACTTCAAAGTACTTGATTGCATGTACATTTGGATAATTGTTGCTTATAACACATTGAAGTCCTGGTACTCTGTAGCTTTCTGCGCTATATTTTCTGAATTAGGTCTGCTGTTGGCCCGTTTTACACTTTGAAAGTATGTATGAATTGTATTAATTGAGATGTGAACAGGCCCATGAACTCTGATCCGGAGCGAGCACGCAATCTCCGGTCCCCTTCAAACAACGCTAATCAGAATGAGCAGAAGCTTGAACGAAAAAGTTGGAAAATATCCTCTCTGGTCGGTGTTTGTTTCTGGCGACAGCGCCCCCAAACCAGCAGCTTTTGTAATTGCGTGACATTTTTCAGGCGGTTTGATCACGTCTCAAAAGTGAATGTGAACACCACCTGAAGAAAATGAAGGTGTGAAAATTCTCGGTTTCCCTCCCTCCCAAGTGAACCGTGTCCCGGACTATCCGAATGTGAAAAGGCCAGTTCTTAGTTCACAGTGTTGCCTTATGTCTGTTAAATTTCACTAAAGCTCCACAATTCCTTGTGGATGAATCCGGCCAAGTAGAAGAAATGTAAGTGTTATCATGTGGGCCGGGTTGGACCCTCTGGAAAGCTCATTGTTCGACACCCCTGCACTAGATGCATCCATTATGAGGGCGCGCCTGTTTAGAATTTCATACCTCATAAATTTTCATGTGCGACACTTGTGATTTTTCACCTGCACAGTTCGTTGTCAGGTTGTGAAGTTTACCTGTCGCTGTGCTTTATTCACACGTTAAAACGTGTCGCTTCAGAGCATCAACATGCATAACATGTCCAAGTGTAAAGAAAGTCGCATTAATGGGTGACATCATTTCTAAAAAAGATCAACTTCTCCCCAGTTTGAAAGAGCGGGACAGGGTTCAGGGGAATGGGTTTTCCCAGCAGCCCCCCCCCCCCCCCCTTCTTTAATTTCCAAGAAGAAATTAGTCAGCAGGGGTTTTTTTTATTGCCTTCGGATCTCAACAGCTGTTAATATCATTTGATGTGATAAAGATAAGGAAGAGCTGGGTGGGCTGAAGCTCTGTGGGTGGGCTCAGCCGTTACCCTCCACTGATCCTCTGATCCCGTCGCCTTCAACGGCGGCATCGCGCTCATTTCACCTTCCATTCCGACATAGTCTCAACTGTGAGCGGCTCGTGTCCGGCTCGTGTTGCCACAGCGATTGCGCCGCCGAGCTGAGTCACTCGTTATGAGACGCGTTCTGGTTTGGTGTCTGCTTGGAGCTCCCGATCGCAGCCAGAAACACTAATACCACAGATGATGGTGCAGCACTCAAAGCTCAGCGGTACAACAACAGGGTGTCAGGGTTGCAAGCTCTGCAAACATTGGCTTCTTTTCTACCGGCAGAACACACACATGGAAAAAAACAACCCAACCCCACACACACACACACACACACACACACACACACACACACACACACACACACACACACACACACACACACACATACCACCATCGCCGCTGCTGCCTCCAGCATGTGCTATTTTGCCAACTGCAACCCTGGGCAAGATAATAAGATGGCTAGCAGACATTTTGTCAATATTTCTGTCTTGGCTCGGTGTCCGCCTGGCCCGCTGCTTACTGATAGATGTGTTGACTGAATCTTTTTTTTTTTTTTTCTTCTTCTTCTTCTTCTTTCCACAGGAGCTCAGCCCTGATTTGCCAGACTGCAAGAGAGCAAGTAGCGGCAAGTGCACAGGGAGGGGGAGAAGGGTTCACTAATGCAAAGCAGTTCATTAAAATCAGGCACAAAACATCTATCAGGGGGGAGGGATGCTGCTAATCAGTGCCTGTGGTTAGTCCAGTGATATGGGGGGGGGGGTGGGGGGGTGCACTACTCGGCTGTGATCCTGTCTGGGGAACGACACAGTCGCTTGATGCCGAGGAGCCGCACAGATGATTGATTTTTCCAGAAGGATGTTTTCAGACCCTCGGTCTGCCTCCAGATTATCATACACGGCATTATTCATGTCATGAATATACAAAGAGGCCAGGAACAAATAAATACTGACATGCATCCAGAAGCTGATAAATATTAAATGGAGCACACATGGCTTCAGATTTTAACATTTCATAATTTGAACATTCGTGCTGAGAGGCCCCGAGCCAAGGTCTAATCTTGGGTTTGAACAGGTTGAGCAGTCAAGTGGAGAGACCCAAAAAAAAAACTTCACAAACATCATATTTGTGCCTCAGTGAGGTGAATTCACTTTCTGGCCTCATCATTAGTCTGTTATGGGGTGCAGTGGATCCAGCTAAGTAGCCTCTTAATGCTCTTGTAAAAAAAAACCTCTACTTTCACAATGATGAAATATTCAATTTGGAACTTTGTTTTGACTTTTATTTACCAATTGGTTCATTAGTTACAACCATTTGCGATAACATAAGCATTTGATATATGATGAGTTTACAACTGGACCTCAAAGCGTGCTAACTGAGTAAATCCCAAATAAAGACAAGTTTCAGAAGGTAATTGATTTCTTTCAATGTCTTGACAGATTAATAATCCTTATTCACCTGTACTTTTGCTTTATGGGGTGAAAATACATAATAAAGGTGAAAGAGTTTAAATATCTATAAATGGAAATAGAAAAAGTCTGAAATTAGGGGCAAAACTGCAAAATTCATCAAAAATGGCAAAAATGTTTGAGATGGCCGAGTGTATGCATTGATGAGAATAATTAAATTGGCTATTATAGCTCATATAGCATTAAGATTAAAGGAGTTATCATTTTCTAAAACTGCTAATTGGCAAAAAAAAAACCAAACACCTGAAAAAGCTGAATCGGCAAAAATGGTTAACACACGTAGTATAGTCATATAAAGACAACAAATGTTACAACAAGAGGCAAACTGGTTATAAAAAGAAAAAAAATTAGTAAATTCAGAAAAGTGCTAAGAGTCCTTCCATCCATTTTCTACACAGCTTGTTCCTGTTCAGGGTCATGGGGCGCCGATCCCACCGAGGGAAGGATACACCCTGGACAGGTCGCCTATCACAGGGCACACACAGACAACCACACACACTCACATCCACGCCTATAGGTGCAATTTGGCATCACCAATGAACCTTATATGCATGTTGTTGGACTGTGGGAGATAACCAGAGTACCCGGGTCGTATTTGAACCCACGACCTCCTCGCTGTGAGTTGAGAAAGTCGTGGGTTCAAATACGACGGGTCATTCAGCCTAAAACTGCTGCCAATATTAAAATGGCAGCAACATGTGACAACACACAGTTGGCATAAAATGGAAAAAATGGCCGAAACTGCTTTAAAAAAAAAAAAAAAAAAAAAAAAAAAAGTATACTTGCTGAAAAGGCCCAAACAGATGAAATGGTGACAATGGCAAAAAAGTGAAGAGAAAAAAAAAGCTTAAACTGTGAAGACGGCTGGAAAACAGACCAAACCTACCCTCGAATAACTAGAATGCCAATATGGTTTAAGCAACTTTAACAGCGAAAACACAATAATACAGCAACAATCAGAAAATATCAGTAGTTCTAAGTTGTAGTTTCTTAATCGCAACATTACAAACGGTTTTGCTAAATTGAACTAACCTCATTCGTCATTCGTCATCGGATATTGACGTGAGGTTTCATGTAATGTTAAGAACCTAACCAAAAAAAATCAAAGTATGAATCTGCCGAAATAGCGGAATGAATAAATAGAGCTTCTCTTTGCAAGGTGTGCATTTTCATGTATGGCGATGAATTCTAATCACGGGAAAAACCGTGATAACTGTTTGCTCTGGCCGCGTGGACATCACATTATCTGTGCAAGCAAACACTCAAACGGCAGTGCCTCTGACACTGATCCAGATAAACCCAATCTCATTCATTATACAGGTTACGGCAAAGTCTCCTGCACATTTTTCTTCTCATAACGAGTCTTTCTGACGCTCTCCCACTCGAGGGCGGGGTGAGGAAAAAAGAAAAACAGTTGGAGTTAGAATAGTAAAATTAATCTGTGTTGATTGCTGTGCCGTTAAAGCGGCACAGATGAATAATACTGCAAACAAATGTGACTTTTAATGAGTTATTTTTAATATTAAGTGTTTGGGAAAGTGTCCTGTCATGAGGCCATCATTAATGCACTGAGTGTGCTTTTCACCAGGAAGCGGTCATAACAAACAAGCATGGACTAGTAAATAAAGGAAGATGCCATTACAGTTTATTGGTTGGTCAGGACCAAATACATTAGTTCCCCCCCCCCCCCCCCCCCCCCCCCCCTACTCAAAATGCTCCACATACTCTGATTCACTTCTGTATTTTTCTCACGCTGGATACTGTGCAGGCATTTCCCACTGTAAACAAAGTGAACATTAACTACACCATCTCCTGCGTACACGGAGAGATATTTCCTACATGGAACATATACTGTATGGCGTGGTCCTACACCGCCAAAGAGACAATTTAAAGGAGCTTGAACTACATTGACCTGTTCGCTGCATGTATTTGTGGCTGGTTTTATTACAAAAATGTTACCAGCTTGTGGCCTGACATTAAAACTACAGCTTTTCTGGTGTTTTGTGTGCATGGCGAATGAAAGCAAACAAATACGATGCCCCTTTTCAGTTGATCGTGTAAAAAGGGCTTTCGGGTCATTTAATGGCCTCCCGGTTTTTTTTGGAGTTGGTTTTGGGGGGGGGGGGGGGGGGGGGGCTGTGGGAGAAAACATGCATTAATCTGCACAGAAAGACCCTGCTGTGTTCTGGTTGAGGGTGCTAACCGCTACACTGCCATGCAGCCTTACACATCAAATGACAATACGATACAAAGGTCTTTGGTGGAGCTGTAATATCTGCAGACTGGAGAAAACACAGACCACATGGGGGGAGAAAGTGTCCTGAAGTTTACTGGAAAGTAGAGCAAAGTCCGCAGTCAGCATTTAGATGGGACTGAATCAAAGTGCATTTGAAAACTGGGGGAAAAAAAAAAGTTCTGAGACATCAGGAAAGTTGCGTCTCGGAAAAGAATCCAAACTCCAGAAAGAGACTGAAAGTAAAAGTATTTCCTGCTCTTGCCTAGGTATCTTGTGTATGCATCACAGAGGTTATTAGCCCCAAGTCTGGGGTTGTTGCCTTTGAATCATTAAGTAAAGGGTGAGTGTTTGAAGCTCCTTGATATAATGATCCTTGGCAACTCCGAGAGTTCAAAGTAAATTGGCAAGGGTAAAAAAAAAGGCTTTCTGCCACTCAACAAAATAGAGAAATCAGCCAGCTATGTTTAATAGAATTTTCATCAGTGCTCAACCAGTCTCTCAAATGGGTTATCTAAGATAATGGCTGCACGGGTTCATTACCTCCTTGTCAAATTAAATTTCTTTTTCTCCTCCAGGCAGATTGGATAGTGATTACAGATCTAACCAAAAGAAGGCTTTAACTTTCATGCTGTAAAATTGGGAAAGGGGCCGCAATGACAGCAAAATTAGTTCATTTCATCTCGGGACCTTTGTTGTAGGCTGTTGCTGGAGAAAGCCGGCGTCTGATGCTGCAGAGCTGTCGGCGTCTTTGTTTTGCCGCTTTCTCTGTCTTTGTGCGACTCCTGAACTACTGAAGTGAGAAGTAACAGAGGTGCAACAATCGGCACTCACCTAAATCAAATAAATTCACGACAATCATCTCGTTGGTATTGTTTGTATTTCATTATTATTCCATTATTAGTTGCTACAGCAGTCCCTGTGAAAACGAAATGATTGTCTTGTGTCAGGGGTTTGACTCCCCCCCCCCCCCCCCCCCCCCCCCCCCCCAATATCTTTTGATCTGGTAATGGTACTATCTGCACTGCAGGAGTCCATTGTGTACTCTAACTACACCCTTTGTAGCTGGGATTGGCTCCAGCTCTCCTGTTGCATTTTGTTTCGACAAAGTGGCATGTGGATGGATGGATCCTGCCCTTTTTCTCTTCTGGGGTCAAATATCTGATGCCACCCTGCCCAGAAAAGCCTCTCAGCCTCTTATTTTTGCATCCAATAGAAAGGGTTTGTTGAATCTTTAAGCCCCGCCTCTTTCATGATTGTATACAAAACTTTTCAGACTGACCTTTCCGCACCAAAAGTAGCTTTAACTTTGGATTCTGACTCTAAAACTAGTGAAGTTTGTAATAAGATGTGGAATGTAAGGAGAATTACTTTGGCGTCTAAGTAGATTTTAACTTTTGTGTCTATACTTGAACATTACTTTTACTTTCTGAAAACTGTATTTTTAACCTGAAATTATTGTTCTTTATTAATTGCTTACAATTGTCCCAATCTGTTAAACTTTTTCATCACAATCCATTTTATACATTTTAACTGTTGAATATGATACATTTCCTTTGCCGTCCCATGGCACCAAAAACGTATTCACTGTATATCAATCATCATTAAAAATATTCAAAACTGTTTTTGTATTTATAAAATCTTATAAACGGTGTCTCCAAACTATGAAGTAGAGTTATGATGTGTGTAAACGGGGCAACATCGACACACGCGCATGTCTACAGTACCAGATATCGTCCAGGAAGCCATTTTTAAAAAGCCACATTGATCATTTTAAAAGGTAATGACGTTTTTGTTTTTTTTAATTGTGTAATCTCTAATAACGTATCTCTTCTGTCCCGATTTCCCATCAAAATAAAACGAAAACGCTGCAGTGGCTCTCTGGCATCCTCCTTTTCAATATTCGACTGTAGTCAGTGGACTGTAGTCCAAAGCTTCTTCACGGTTAAAAAGAAAGCAAACACTTTTCATTTCCTTGTTAGCTCAAATTGGAGTGAAAATAAAAGGCAACATGTTTTGGCCACAAACAGGCCTTCAACATTAGAGGAGTACAAAGTCAAAATAAACTAAGCTGCTGAAAAGCTTGAGAGAGGGCTCCCTTCAAAAAACATTTTCCTTTGCCCCTCTGCGAGGAAGAATTACATCAGACTGTAGCTCTCAGGATGTGCAGGATCTACAAATAGATAGCTTCAAAGAGACGCCAGCGCCAACCTGTGTGATGACTGAACTTTAATCATCAAAGTGGAATGGGTGGAGCATGTTGTGTCCAGAAGGCAATTTGCATTTAAATGTGGTTTTTTTTTTTAAGTTGTTTAATCTGACGGTTGTGCGGATGTTTTTGAGCCGCCAAAGCTCATCGCTTGAAATACTTGATCTTTGAGGAGTTCACTGGCCGATAATGGTCCCGTCCCAAATCGCTTTGTCAGCGCGAACGACCCGATGGTCAGGAGTGTCCGTGACGTCACATCGCAAGTGTGCAATGTGGGAGAGCGCGCACAAAAAAACCCAAAAAAAGCTTATTTTTTGCCATTAAAAGACAAGAAAACATTCACCTTTTTTTTTATTTATTTTTTTTTTAAGAGGCAGCGACGATTTTGATCATCGGTCACCTAGCAACAGTGATCTCACGACTTAAACCGATTGAATGACGAGCATATTGTGTTCTTGACCTCTCGTGTTCAAAACACAACACCTCGAGTTTCCTTTCACAGCCGCATTAGTCATCCGCTGCCCATGTTTCAGAGCAATATCAACAAAACAAAAAAATCTTCAGAGCATACGAGATTACCAAACACGTTGAACACCTTTTTTTCCCCCGCCAATTCTGCTAATGGCTAAAGACATTTCGTCTTATGTGGCAACCAGGTGTTGCACTATAATTCTGTTGTCATGAAGCACGACAATAAGATTTGTTGATAGGAGTTAAAGGTTTTTGGTTGGGGTTTCATTTTATAAATTTTTTTGAATATTCATAGACATTTAAAGCATTTAGAAAACCCCAACATCTGTTTACCTTGAAATAGTGGACTGATTAGTGACCATGGTATAGAAATACTACAATATCCCAATTTAATTAAAAGTTTGATGATGGCTTTTCTCAGTATGGTTTTTGCAAATATATCTTTTTTTCATGTATGAATTGCAATAAGAAAAAGATCAAATTTGTTATTATTCACTCTTACCCCCTTTTTGAATGGAATATTTGTGTATAAATGAGTGGAATCAATACTAAAATGCAAATCTATTTGAGCTACAGAAATGTCACCTTGACTAACAGGAGGCCAAATATTGACTAACGCTTCTACCACAAGGATATATAACCTTCATGCCTCCTTTATTTTGTAGATTTTCATTTAATTTTAAATTGGACACTGTAATTACATGTACACATTTTTGCATTAGTAATTCCAAATGAATGATGGAGACCACATGTGGCCCACGTCTGCTGTAAACGAAGAACTAATCAGTAGTAACTATCAGGATTGTGATATTGAACAGGGGAAAGAAATGTCATAGGTGTAACATTTAATTTCCGTAATCTCAGCACAGTTTTCTGTCAATATGATTCCATACAGTCAAGTGCAAAACTATCCATTGATCCGTCCGTCTTCATTCCCACTTCCTCCTGGGAGGAGTGGTGGCGAAATGGAGAGCAGAAATGTGCAGACGTCTCTGTCCACTGCAAGTTGTTCAAGCTCATCCAGTGGGACCCGAAACCATTCAGAGGCAAAAGCGAGAGATGCCATCTCTCCAAGTGAGTCCTGCGCCGACCTCGGGGCCCGGTCCCAGATGTCCGTGCCGAGTGTACCTCCAAGCAAAGCAACCAAGAGGCATCCTGATCAGACGCCCAAACCACTTCAGCTGCCTCTCCTCAATATGGAGGAGCGGAAGCCTCTACTCTACTGATGCTATCCTCAATGAAAATAAAGCTGTTTTCTAAGTGCAAAAACCAGCTTGTTGTTGTTCTTGCAGTCTGCTGCCGTCTTTTTAGAGGAATGTTGTGCTGCCGTAGATGACAGATGAGCTGATAATGGCACTTTCACTGAATGTCTGGCGGATTGAGTGGTTAAAATGTATTTGTGAACATTGAAATGCCAACAATATTCCAAGTCTACATGTGTGACTGGACAGCTAATGGCCTTAAGAACAAGTGAAGTGAGTCACTATATATGTAGTCTCTTTCTTCTGGGTTTGTTGTGACACTCTAGCTGTCAACAGATTTAAAGCAAATATGTCAAATCTTTGTCTTTTATCTCACCAAAGCCCCCAAAAAATGGGACTTTTTTTTTTTTTTGCCTTTGTCACATAAAACCCCTTCACGGTGAAGTATAATCATGTTCGCAGCATTCATACGGCATAATCTGCATTTTCAGAGTTAATTCTCGGAGTTAATTTTCATGAAATTTTATGAGACGGTGTTATTTATGAGCAGATGCAGCCACAGCTCCAAACTGACTAAACAGCAGCAGCTGTGGCTTTGCAGTAACCAAATCCAAAGAGGAGGTGAAGTGCTTCTCGTCGCCGTTTGGCTGGTTGATATGCGGCATGGACTCATCCAACCAATCTTTTGACAAGGATATCCAAGATCCTGCTTGATTTGGTCAATGAACTGAGGATTATGCATCACCTCATTTACATGTGTTTCGGTGGCAGGTTCTAGTAGTTTTCGATTTGTCGGCCATCTGTGACTGGTGTGGTGTGTTTTTCTTAAGCTGAAGCCTTTTGAGGTGAATTAAGATTACCGATTGTGGTCTCCAGCAGAAAATGTTTGATTCCGAAAGGTCAGATATTACCTGCCGGCAATATAATCACCTCTACGATGGCTTGGAAAAGTTGAACTGTGACTCTGTTGTGATAAGTTTCTCTGGGTTTTTTTTGATTACATTCCCCAAAGTGACTCATCCACTGTTGTTGCCTACTGAGGAGATGATGAGCAGCAGGTTATCTGGGACTCAGCATGAGGGTTTGCCTCACTGCAGATCTCCTGATTGGTTCATGTTTGTCTGCACACAGAGGGTGAGCCCACAGCCTGTTAGACAACTCTCGGTATATTCAAAACACCAACTTTCCTCCGAAGTTAAGATCGCTCCTGTCAAATAATCAGGATTTCTTCACACATGAACTCTGGATATTTACTGGCTGATGCAGCTGCACCGAACATGCCTCATTTCTTTTAACATTGATTGCAATTTGTTTGTCCGGGTATTGGACGATGATTTTGTTTGCAGATGCGTCTCCGGAGCGTTTTGATGAAAAATCACTGCAGACGCTGACGCTGAGATTTCCAGTCCTTGGGGGCTGCTTAAACATTAAACAGAGAAGAGGTAGGATTGGACTCTGAGTAATGCATGAAATGAGAGGGCGGAAGAAAAATCCCCAAAAAGGTAGGACAAGTAAGTAATTGTATTACTGATATGTAAATGTTAAAAAAAAAAAAAGAGAGGCTACACGAACAATCTCAATCATTAGAAAACGTGGTATGAAACTTATAACCACTCTTGTAATAAAACTGAACTTAGTTTACAAATAAAATAAGCCCAAAAAGTCCAGAAGAGCCACACATTTGTCTGTGCTGTATCCCATATTATTTCTGAAGCTAGAAAGTAATATTGTGCCTGATATTAAATATATATGTGTTTCAATACACGAGTCTCCAGCGGGGTGTCTGTAATATCCCTGCGTAATCCTGCAGTGACTCTGGTCATGAGAAACGTATCAATCGTGACAGTTCGTATGTGTCTGTTGGTGCAGTGGTGACATCTTGTGGCTGGTTGAGTGTCACTTTGGAAACATTGAGTCATTGTTTTTCCCGGCATACTAAAATGGATAGATCATGTATTTTAAAAAGTTGAAGATTCAACTTCAAATGCAGGGATTATTCAAGTACAATACATAGGGGGGCAGGCAGGCTTCTTAAGTTAAATCACTGTTAAATTAAATGCACTTACTTATTAAGGAAAATGTTGGTCCACCTTAAAAAAAAAAACAACTCACCTAATATTTTGAAATTTCAGCCACTACCACTGGAAGCCGGTTTTGTATTCTTAAACTTTTTATTTATTATAGTTTATACCACCTGACTGGTATGAGGACATAAGTTAAGTATAAAAATACAGAAGTGTTTCTTTATTTCAATTGGTCACCATACGTGGTGTTAGGGATGCCATAGAGACAGTCAGACCTGTGACTATTAAAGAAAATAAATTACAAGTAATTCTTAACAATTATTATCCATGTGTTGATTCTCCCGCACTGACATAGATATTATATTGAGGCCATGATTGACAAGAGAGAAGGCTTGAAATGTTTTAATTTATATGTAGGAAATCTGAAATCTGTGGCTGGACTATAATTGTGAGATGTACCAGGATAACACTTGTTTTCAATTTACAAAGTATAGAAAAGGCACAGTGATACAACTGCATTTAGGTTGTGTCTGGCACAATTTATCAAGGAAAAACTACAGCCAAATATTGCTTATGTGGACTTGTTTATATAACGAATCCCAAAATTGTGGCACAGGTCATGAAGTTTTGTGTTAACTGGAAGTCTGTTTTCTTTAAAGCGTATGACATTAAATTATGTTATGCACTTTAGCACCCTCAAATGTTCTCAATTGTTACATTTGCTCGGGGCCACACAGCCAGGCCTTTCTGTGCAGTGTTTGCATGTTCTCCCCGTCTCTCTCTCTCTCTCTCTCTCTCTCTCTCTCTCTCTCTCTCTCTCTCTCTCTCTCTCTCTCTCTCTCTCTCTCTCTCTCTCTCTCTCTCTCTCTCTCTCTATATATATATATATGCTTTTTTCAAATAAACACATTCAATCTAATGTGCCACAAACAGGTTTAAGGTGTGTGCAAAATGCTGAAATTGATCAAAGTCCAACCAGCAAACCTGCTTTTAAAGTGTCAGCAGCCCCATCCTGACGCTCCAGCTGCTGTAACACTGGAATCTGTAAGGCCATGAGCAGATTCTTCCACTGGCCAATAGGAAATCAGAGCGAACCTCCCGTGATGTCGAACTCGTCTCTCCTTGGTTGGTTTCCATGTGACGTTGACGGGAACTGTGCCCTGATTGGTCGCTCCTCTGCCTTTAGTTTAGCACTTTGCACAGTTGTTCCGGGATACGAGCGACCCAGAAAAGGTAAGTGCAACTTAAAACTGACAAACTACAGCTGCTTTTATTCATTTATCAAGTGTATGACAGCAAAAAAGAGTGTTTAGACTATATAACTGAGTGCAGCAGTCGTTCCAGTGTCCAGAAATGCAAGAAAGCGCTCCCTTTTAGAGCACGTAACGGGTCATTCAGGTAGTTCCAGTTACATAAAAGACATTTGGACTATTTTTTAGATATTCAATGTGCAAAAGTCAAGTCTAAAATAAAGTCCAAATCAACTACAACATGCATTTTCACATTACCAATTTGACTATAAATATTTGCAAACGACCTACTTTTTGAGGAGGGAAATATCGTATTACAATAGTAATATTTACATGTTACAACCTAAAAAGAGAGACTTTATCAGTACTGTAATGTATCACTTGTATATGATGTGTGGAATTTTAAAACGGGTTGTTTTTTGTAAAAGTTTGCTCCATTATGTCAATATTTCTAATGCATCCTCTTGCATTTCTATAAATTATTTTCAACAAATATCACTGTTTAATCGAATTTCAAACTAATAGAAAAAAAAAAACCCTAATAAAGGAAGTCTGAACCCATATCCAGTGTATTGATGTATGTGTTGCTTCATTTGTATTAGAAGTCCCGACGGTGTCTCTCTCTCTCTCCTTCCCAGACTGAGCCATGGATCTTGTGCTGGACGTTGCTGACCACTATGTCCTCACTCCCTATGTGTACCCGGCGTCCTGGCCCGAGGACGGAGCCCTGCGGCAGATCATCAGCCTGCTGGTTCTCACCAACCTCGGGGCTGCAGTCCTCTACCTGGGCCTGGGAGCCATCAGCTACTTCTTTATCTTCGACCACAGTCTGATGAAACACCCACAATTCTTAGAGGTATAAATCACTTTATGATTGGCGTGGTAAATAAACCGGCAGCACTAAAATCCCCGCAGGCAGTTGAACTTTGCATCTACAAGGGGTGGACAGATTTATAGATCAGAGCGTAGAAATGCCCGCATCCTTTATATTTGAACTCCACTGTATTTCATTTTTTATTTTTTTATTTTTTTTATGTAACTGTTTGCCACCCCAGCACTTATCACTCCTAAGGCTATTCGCTGTTGATGATGACAAACACCTCAGGAGCGAAAGGATGAAGCGCTGATATGTGTAAAAGCTGCTGTTGAAGTGTGTCGTGGCATCACACTGAGATTAAGAAAACAAAAGCTCTGAGGCTTTCTGGAGAACGCTTGCGGATGCGTTTGAACCTGCCGAGGCATTTAAACATGGAAATAGTTCCCCCAAATTTCACCAGCGAAAACAAGAAACGTCACTAATAAACATAAAATGGCGATGACTTGAGAATTTCATCGAAATGCCGCCGTTTTTCGATCTTCAGTCGTTTCATGTGGCGCGTGCAATGTTCATACGTCCAGCTGTCTGCTTGAGAGGCCGGTCGCACCATGAACACGTCAGCAGAACACTGCAGAGCAAACACGGCGACACTTCGGGGTGTTTGTAATGGAAATGATTTTTTAAAAGTGACGCGTGTCAGTGAATGAACTTCCACTGAAAGTTTGTTGGACCCTGTCCATTTAGAGTTTCATATATTTTTCTTTTGCTTGCTGCTTTATTTTAACATGTTGCTGGTCAACTGGTTTTAATAGGGCATTTCTTTCTTATATATGTTTTATCGGTTTAGTGCTTCATCGGGTTTCTTATTACATCATGTAATATTTATAATGCATAAGATTGTCCAGAAGATTTTATTACACTGCTCGTTCTTATAGACAAAACGTCGTGCTTTAGTCTATATATTTAATTTGATATATGTTCAGATCATACAGCATTTTTTCATTTGCAAATAATTGTGAAAAAATTGTATAGTTTTATTCGGAAAAAAAAAACAGGACTTATTACAATTCTAAGCAGCACTGTGGTTCTGTAATTCAAATCTATAGTTGAATCGTGTGAAACTCTGCAGGTCAGTTCTGTTCTGCGCCTCCACACACCGCCAGTCTTTCTTCAAACCTGTGTGTGTGTGTGTGTGCAATCAAGGAGCCAAACCATAACGTGAAAACTGTTGTTTGAACAGTAGAATTGTTTTCTTCTTCTTAGAATCAGGTACGGAGGGAAATCAAATATGCCATGACTTCCCTCCCCTGGATCAGCCTCCCCACGGTGGCCCTGTTCTTCGCTGAAGTTCGGGGATACAGCAAACTGTACGACAACGTCGATGACCTGCCGCTCGGTGAGTCTTCAGGAGCTTTGGGAATTTCCAGACTTTGAGGTCTCCAGGAAGTTTAAAATAATCCATCTTAAATACTCGTGTTGTTGTTCAGGTTGGGCGGGACTTGTCCTGAGCATGATCTCCTTCCTGCTTTTCACCGACATGTGCATCTACTGGATTCACCGCTTTCTACACCACAAGCTTATTTATAAGGTAAGAGCTCAGTTTGTCCTCCGCAGGAAGCGTGTTGCATAGCTTTTTGGAAGTGACGTATCCGTTCATGATGATTATTCTGTCATGTGTGTTATTCAAAATAAATTGCATTGATAAAGATAATAAAGGGGAAAAATAGAAACATTTCCATATGTTTATATACATCTTTGAGCAAAACACTGAATAATAATCAGAAGAAGGTAAATAATAAGATTAATAAATTACATATAATAAAGGTTATAATTTGTCTCTCCTGCTGTTGCATCAAGTTAAGGTTTGACTTTGAGCGACATGTTAAAAATGAAGCGGCCAAATTAATGGTCATCAGGGTACAATCAGTCATACTTACACAATAATGTAACTATAAGGGAAGAAAAATAAAGTTTTTGAATAAAAAACTAAATGTCAAATCTTCAAGAATCACCTCGTCATCGCCTCTGTGCCTCTATCTAACTGGAGTTCTTTCTTCAGCAGTCTGATATAACTATCTCAATATATTTCGGTTATCGGAGTCAGTTGAACTCTTCTATCTTCCAGCTGTTCCACAAGCCGCACCACATCTGGAAGATCCCCTCTCCCTTCGCCAGCCACGCCTTCCACCCGGTGGACGGCTTCATGCAGGGCCTCCCGTACCACATCTACCCCTTCCTCTTCCCCCTCCACAAGGTGCTCTACTTGCTCCTCTACGTTTTCGTCAACATCTGGACCATCTCCATCCACGACGGCGACTACCGCGTCCCCCCTGCGCTCATTGACGTCGTCAACGGCTCGGCCCACCACACCGACCACCACCTGTTCTTCGACTACAACTACGGCCAGTACTTCACCCTGTGGGACCGCCTGGGGGGCTCCTACAGGCACCCGTCGGCCCTGATGGGGAAGGGCCCCCACGATCTGATCAGGAAACTGCAGGCGGAGGGAAAGTTGGGGAAAAAAGAGGGATTGAAGGCGAATGGGCGCGTGAACGGACACGCTGAGAGAGGAGTCACATGTAAGGAGGAGTAAGGCGCGAGTCTGAGTTTCAAATTCTCAAAGTGAGCCCCCTTTTTTTTTTTATAAAGACTATGCTGCACCCAGCTGAGAAGCGTACTGGGGAAGAGTTTGTGTACTTGCCAATGAGCGATCGTGCAATTTGAAATTCGGCGCATGTTGGACGGCTGGGCCCCGGACCGATATCGTCAGAGCCAAGCTTCGGGTTCGCAACATGCTCTCACGCAGCAGTCATGCCAGTTGATACGGCGCAGACTGATCTCTCCAGCTGGAGTTATTGTTTGCATCGCATTGGAGGAGTTCACTGCTTTCAGACCGCCACTGAACAACGTGGCCAAGAGAGTCGAGGAGCAGCAACAACTACATGTTTAAAATTTGTGCTCCCTCCGCTTATTGTCAGTCCAACACTATCTTTCTCTTTACATTCCTTCCAAATTATATAATGATAAGTTAAAACAAGTCATACAATATGTGATGAGCCCTCATAGGCACTCATTGAAACACCTGGAAAGTGTAAACTTCCTGTTTTAGAATATTTTAAGACTTTTTTTTACTTTCAGTAGCTCATTAAAGACAAACAAAAACAATGACATGTCATGTGCGCTTGATAAAACTTTGATATCTCATGTCATATTCCTCCAAAGTACAAACACGTCAACACAAAGGCCTCCAATTGTAGACTTAACATTTTTAAGCCACAGATTAAGAGATAAGCTTGACTTTTACGTCTTTACACACGATTATTTTTATATAAATAACATTGTTTTATTTTTTTTAGATAAATATCCTTCAATTAAAAACCTAGTAATTCCAATAAGTGCCTCACAAAGGGCGAAGCAAGATTGTATTTTCTCAATTTTGGGCTTTACTGGTTCTCGCTAAGCTTGTATATACTTACGAGAAAAAAAACATGAATAAACCTGGTGTATAAAAGTAATTTTTGTCATCTTCACTTTTGTCGCCTCAAGCACTTTTGTGCCGATTGGTTAGTTGTTCATTCGTGCCTTGTTTTCTCTCAAATCGATGACCCACGTCCTATAAATACATGTTAACTCATCCTACTTTCGCGTGACATTTAGATTGTTCTTGAACTCTGGTGTCCCTCAAAATCTCAGCTGTATCTGCACCGTCACTGTCCATGAGTACAAACTTCTTTTCAAGGGTTTCTACCAGGAAAACTGAATAATCGCCATCAAATTGTAGTCTGTTTCAAGAGCGACTTCGCTTACCTCTCCTCTCTCCAAGCTCAACATTTCATAGGCACTGGCTCACATTTTTCCTGTTAGATTAACAAATTTTAAATATAAAAATGGGTGCTGGACTCATTCAAAGGTTATAGGTTGGAAATAAATAGTAAAACAGATGCAACTTATCTGTTGGCCGGTCGAGCGTCTGACGTGTGTATCAAACTGAACCATCACATACCACCGGTGACCACTAGATGTCACTGTATAATAACAATGCTACAACAGTACCACAGAAATACCTCTATTATGTCCGATTTTTGGAAGTACAAGCCAAATGTTGCCAAAAGAAAAAGCTCCCAAGTAGAAGTTTGACCACAAATTATGAAATGGGCATCGTGAAATTGAAAACAAACCAGAAGAAAGAGTTTGTTGTGATAAACCTGATGTGACTTTTACACTAAGATACAGTAATCGTGGCCACTAGGTTATATTAGACTTGAGTAAAGGTAAAACTGTTGATTCAAGCTGTTATTTAGATTTTGTTTTGGTGCGTTGCTCGTGTGAATACTTGAATGCACTGATTGAACCTGAGGGTGGTGTAGAGGTCAGTACATATAACTCTGGTTGGAGTCCGAGCTTGGTCGCCTTGTAGAAACCAATAATGTCGAAAAATGTAATTGTTACGAAGCCAGAAATCTACCCATAATGCAATACTATATTAGAGACAATTTTTCTCTGTGGTGGTTGAAATAAATCGGACATTTCAAAAGAAGTCACAATGAGATGGAAAGATCTAAGAAACTGCATTTTATTAGGGTTTGACTTAATTGCATTGGTTGGGATTATTGACTTCACTGTGAAATTTTAGTGATTTAATGTACTTTTTAATACTTGAAAGTTGATGCCAACTGCAATTTTTCATCTTTAAAAGGGACACAAACAAGATAGCTTTGAAATCACGCTCTGCTGATCACCACCGGGAAATCTGATACATAAAACAAAAGCAAAGTTCAACTCTTTGACTTAATCCTGCTTCCATACATCAGCTTTTTGTCTAAAACACATCTATTCCAAACGGTGTATTTCTTCTTGCAATGCGCACGGTTCAGCAAGTCAAATAACATGTTCTTATAGAATACACATGCTAATCGTCATGGGTGGATTCAGTCCACTGTATGTATATACCAGCATTAATTCAAGTTATTTTTTTTATGCATGATTAAAATTGACCAGAAGACAATCAGAAAGCATCTCTGCACATCCGGTGTCCGGCTCTCTTCCGATGGGTTTTTCTGCGGTAATGCGACTCGCCTCAGCAGAAAAACACGGGCATCCAGAAGACGGATCGCATGGCCGCTCCGGCCGCCACGCCCGCCAGTAATCCCACCGCCAGGTTCTCTGCCAGGCTGTCGTAGGGGTCCCTCTGAACCAGCACCTGGTGGGTTCCTTCCAGCGGGGAGAAGTCGGCGTTAATGTGAGGTGAGGTGTGAGGGCGGAGGAGCTTTTTCGAGGCATTTGAATTAAACATGCTCACACTGCATGACCGGGTGTCTGAAACCTCCATGATCAATTTCCGCCAAAAACATGTTTAACCATCGAAAATGGAAATAATAAAGATAAAAGTTTTTTTTACAAAGTTTTGCTATATGCGCGGAAACTATAATTTCTTTAATTTCTGAAGTTTTTTTTTAGAATAGAAGATATTTTATGACTTGATTTCGATGTTTTTAGCTATTTTAGGTTGACACTTTTAACAACGCTTCAATCAGTTTTTTTGGTTCGGTTAAAAAACGTTTTTCACTTCAGAGACTATACTACTGAACTTAGTATGATTGTTTTTTTGTTTTAAAGTTCTTCTTGATAAAAAGCTTCAGAATTATACGTCATGCAGATGATGTTGATGTTTCTTCCGCCGTCGTCTGATAAAATAAATATCGTATCTGATGATGTCCATGTCAGATCTGTTTGTCACATTTACCAAAGCAGAAGTGTGACGAGGCAACACGACATTGATTATTTGACCCTTTTAAAGCAGGGCCACCGGGCCACTTTTGAGTTTTGAGATTCACTGGTCCACAGCTTAATTTGAAAATGTTCGAAAATGAGCACCTTAATGCTGTTTGTGTATCGAGCCGCCGATAGTTTTGTTGAAGTTAACCGGCTCCACCGTTTTTGGAAACTTCCATTAAACCATTTGTCTCATTTCTCTCACTTCCGAGAACTGCCATCGTCGTGCTCCTCCCTCAAATCTGCCGCGATAGCGCCGCTTCTTAAGACACGCAGCTCATTTTCAATGACCTCTGTCCCGTCTTGCCACTTCTTGAAATACTCGTGGCGTCTCGAACTGACTGTCACCCTTCCAACGCTAACCTCTACGAGTCGTTTCAGTCTGGTTTCATCACGGCACGCAAACCGCCCCTCGTCAAAGTCACTGATTACAGCTGACTCCAGACTTCCATTCATCCTCCCCCTCCTTCATCTGAGTGCCGCTTTTGACACCGTCTCCCACTCCATCCTTCCCCACAGATTAGCATCCACCGGAATATCCAACACGCCGCTGGACTGGGTCAAATCAGACCTCTCTGGTCGAGCTCAGTTCATTCAGTTGAATCCTTCAGGTTCCAGCCGCCTCCCCTCCCCTCCCCTCCGGGGGCTCTATTCTAGGCCTCATCCTCTTCATCGCCTATCTCCCATCCGTTGGTCATATTTCCCATAAATATAACGTACAAATCCACTGCTTTGCGGGCGACACTTGGCTCTACTTTTTACTTACTCTGTGAGTCTGGTCTCCCTCTCGGATCCATCCTTAAACTGCACTGGCTCTCAGTTCAACTGTGAGCGTGATTCAATGTGTGTGTGAGTGGTTTCGTGACGGATGGAAACAAACTACTTTAGTTAAAATAAAGCATTAATTGTCTTAAAATATCCAGGAAAAAGGCTTTAAGTTATATCCTGAATCACCAAATTCCTTTAAAAGAACAAAAAGCCAATGGATAACGTGCATCTATATACCTGGTCCGACTCCAGGAGTGATGTAGACGGTCTGATAGTTGCTGAGGGGGATGGCCTGGTAGGAGTCGTCGTACGGGTCGTACGTGAACGCCTGCAGCGCCAGAGGGAAACTGGATTTAGAGCCGAGCCTCTCAAACACTGACTGAGATCTGTGAAGGAGGGCGGGGAGGACTCACCGGGTTCCTCCTGGTCTCCATCAGAGTCAGCTTCCACGCTCTGAAAAACAAAGGAAGAGGCCCGCTGAAGAACCGATGGGCGCGGGAGAGAGGCGAGAAGAAACGTGTGCTTACATAGAGTCATCCTCACTGTTGGCGCAGAGGTTGAGAGGGTAGCCGCTTCGGACGTGAACCGTGATGAGATTCTCCCTGGGATTACTTTCTGGAGGAGTTACGCCTGCAGCAGAGATGGGATTCAAACACACACATATTGGAATATTTCTATTAATCTTAAAACATTAAGGAGAATCAAAAAGCGAGGGAAACTTTCGTCTTATAATAACGCAGCACTCTCTCTCAGGTTGATGCACATTTAGTCATTTAGTCTGCTTGAGTTTGTTTTTTTTAACCTGTACAAGGTGAGATGTCGCACTAAAAAACAGCTCTATCCTCTCTGCCTCCATCTGGACTTATACGCACTTAGATTAATTGCAGAACAAACTAAAAAAAAAACTCCTTCATATTGAATTCCATCATTGTTGGTTGTTTTCTCTTATGTTATATAAACTGCTACTGCTCAAGGTTTTCCCCCCTCATGGGATAATAATGTCCTCTTGAATTTCATATTTCTCCAGAGCCATTGGGTCTGGCTATAGATATAGATTTCTGCTCACCAAAATTACCTAGATAACTCCAGGATGCATCAAACCACTACCTTTAATCTGACATCATGAGAAGCAAAACCCACTGGTAAATTGGAGATATATATATTAAAAATATATATATATTCCCAAGTTGTTGCATTATAAGTCCACAATCCATTAATTTCATGCCTTTCACATTGTTTTTTAGGGCAGTAATAATAATAATAATAATAATAATAATAATAATAATAATAATAGATTTTATTTGCAATGCACTTTAATATTTAAGCAATCTCTAATTGGTCTGGGATTTTTTAATTTAAAATTTTTATTTAAACTGTAGCATTAAACACTCTGGTTTCAAATGCAGGTTGAGTTGTTTCTCATTCCATTGCTGTACCTCCACATTCCAGCCCAGATCGTACGTCTATACACGCCGTTTTCAGGCTGACCCGGTGCTCAAACTCTCTCCGGCTGTCCGTCTTGTAGAAGCAGAGACTCCCGTCTATCCAGAGGTCACACCAGTTCAGCTTCCAGCGCTTTAGGACGGAAGCTACAAAAGAGACACCTGTCACATCAGTCCATGAAGCAAAAACTCACACAAAGTATTTATCGAGTTGCCGTGAAAAGGTTTTTTGAAAAATGATTCTTCTGATCGATTTCCCCTCCTGTTGATTCAGGCTATTAAGGAAACAAGAAGCCGAGCTCCAAACAAGCTCAGGGACTCTGAACGTACGTAGAATCCGTGCATGGCCTCATTAGATCTCATTGTTTTGTGTATTTGGTTTGGAGTTGGGCTTTAAGATGCTGTGTTTTTTTCCCCCCCGCACATACATCCCTATTGACTGTCCTTAGTAAGCCACTTAAAGACATGGCCAGGGACAATTAATGAGATTATAAGTGACAAAGGCCGCGGTTTCGTAACAGGGCCAGTTTCCTGTTTCTGGAAAATGCTTTCAGTGTATTTATAGTTTAGAATCTAGTCACAGGGATTAAACAGCTGAACTTACAGCTGATAAATGTGTTTTTGTGTCTTTATATGTTGTGCAAAGTTATTAAATTGAACCATCGAATCAAAGGTTTATTAGTTTCTTTTTTTCAAAACAGATGCTTCTTGTCCAGCTCTGCACACATTCTCCTACGTTTCATCAAATATTCACGCATCTTGGTCAATATTATTTTGGTATATAAGGTCAGGTATAAATCAGTATTAATGGATTTATTTAACGATTCAAAGTTTAAGAAATGTAAAACATGTTTTTAAAAATCGAAAGTACAGCAGATCAATAGACGGCATGTTAGAAGCGTGGTCATCTAAAATGCAGTGGTAAAAAGGCATCTACTTTCTGTTTCAGGTCAAATTTCTTATGTGTAGGTCTTGTAGCCCTGTTAAGATCTTTAGTAACTGTAAATCTAGAGGTTCTATCATATATTCTTCATAGCTGCAGCCTTAATTCAGTATAAATCTACTCTTAAATAATTCAGAAAATAAGAACTAAAGGCATTTTCAAGTTCACAGAACCCTCAAAAATATGGTCACGATTTTTTTTTTTTTAAACTGAAAATATGATATAAAATGAGCACAAAATACAGAAAAATCTTTGGCTTTTTAATATATTTATTAAAATCTGTATTTAATCAACAAGAACTTTAAAGTTTGTCCTGTATGATGCCAGGATTCTACTCACTCTGTCTCCACAGCCAGCCTGACTTCAGGAGTGCCATGTTTTCTCAGCTACTGTCTGTGGTTGTTCTTTTCAGACAGTAATGATGAGCAAGAGAGAGAGAGAGAGAAAGAGAGAGAGAGAGAGAGCGAATAAAAAGAAAAAATAATGTTTATAAACCAGTGTAATCCAGCATCTGTTTTTGGACTCCTCCACCTCGGTTTTGCATTCCCTCTGCGCCTCAGATAGTGAGGTCGATTAATCCCACCAGAACTGAGACTGACTCACAGGATCACCGTGGATTAGGAGACCACGCCCTCTCCTCCCGTGTCTCTTCCCCCACTCCTTCCCTCCCACTCATCCCCCTCGGTGGCACTCTCTGCGTCATGATGACTGTGTGAAAAACACCCGCGTTGCACGCTCATGAGCCGCACGCTCTTGATTTTGGTGTGTTGGGAGCATGCTTGTGCCACTTAATCCCTGCGCTGGAATAACATGAGGATTAGTCCACAGGTCAGTTAATCAGGTGCGCTCCAGGTGATGCACGGTGACATCGCTTCCTTTTGTACCTCTGTGGTGTAGTGGCACGGTTTACATGTTCTCCCTGCGCATGCATGTTGTTTTTTTTTTGTTTGTTTTTTAATCAGACTGCGTTTTTCTAAGACACAATTGAGCATCAATTTCACTTCCTTAAAACTTGTGAAGAACGCCTGAAAATAAGTTAAGCGTCAAACTATTAATTATTCGATTAAAATCCATTTTTTCGAACCGAATTTATTCTACGTGCAATGGAGACAAGTTAAAACAAACTTCCAAGTAGAACCACAGCTATGGGATTTGGAGACGAGATATAAAGGCTTAGATGCTTCAAAAGCATCAAACGAGGAGGAAAAGGAGAAAAGTTATGCTTCCATTACTTATGGATATCAACAGCTGTTAACAAATATGTGAAATAAGTCTCCATTTCTTCCCGTCTCTTCCAAATAATATGTTCAAAACCATCCCTGATGACTTTATAGCTGCGTTACACTTTGAGATAACATGAGACTTTGATGGATATTTATTTTATAATAGATTTAAGAAGCCTGAAACTTCTCATAATTACACAAGCATGGTTGTAATTCTGATTGAATGCTTTGACTCAAATATACCTTACTTCTTTTAAGATAGGCTAATGTTCAAAACTAAACTGAAAATAACAATATTAACATCAAATTATATCCTAATTAAGGTTTTTCTTTTCAAATGATATAATAAATTCTTGGACCTCAGTAGGACACAAGTATACATTTTCCAGAATGAAAGTGGTGCATGCTTCTTTTTATGTACAGAACAATTAAATCGTATAATATATAGGTTTTACACTTGATGAATTTACTGTGAATGTATTTCTTCCTGTAAAAATGTTTAAATATTTCCCTCTGAGTGATGCGTTTTCATTATTTGCCTTGATGGTTTGTTATTGTCTCTTCTTCTCTTCCGCCGTAGTTCGATTTTCCACTGTTTTAAAACACCTGTGGTCAAGTTAAGGTGAGTAAAATTGAAATTAATTCCTTCTAACTATACGGAGAAAATTAAGCAAATGAGGAAGTTCCTAACTAGATACCCCCTGGCAAACGCAACCAAAACACTACTGAAGAGAGAAACACGACTATTCAGAGGTGAAATGTTAAAACAGGAAGGCCATTAAAGTGGGTTTGCTCTGAAAAGCAGAGCCGGACGTTAAAGGGTTAAAGAGGTTCTTTTCCGTGGACTTGCTGTTTGATCATCACTTCCCCTGCAAACATCACTATCAGAGAGGAACCTGGGAAATCTTAGTCTGTCCTCGTAACTCCCAGCTGAGGTCTTTATTTGCAAGTTCATCTGATTGTGGCCAGAAGAGAGATTTATGTGGCACCGCTCAGTTTGATGAGCTAATGTTGACATCTTTGCCTCCTATAAAGTCCGTCCGGGGATGCCTATTTTTATGCCGAAGGCAGAAAGGCTGTGTTTTCTCTGGCTGTCCATCCATGCTATTCTCACTGAAGCAATACCTCGAGAATACCTTAAGGGAACTTCTTTGAACTCACTGTGCAGGTTTAATCTCACTTGAACACAAAGCGGTTACATTTTGGCTTTTAAAACTAAAAGATAAAGATCATTTTCAACCATATGTGATCAAATTTTGCACACATGTCCAATCTCAACCCCCCCCCCCCGCCCCCCCCAAAAAAAAAAAAACAATTTATATATCTTACATGAATCAAGGCCTTTGGGGTAGCTTTGTTAATCCATTTCCAGTGTGGCAGGGCTGCATTATTTGAGCCGCTGCTTTGGGACTTTGTGGAGACTCATGCACAACAAACACGGAGAGACTGGAGAGAAGAGCGAGCAAGGTTTAAATCAGCACAAACTTTGATCTATCAGAAAGTTTCTGAGAAATAGAGTCTGTCTTCTGTTTTGCTTTGGGACGTCGGTGCGGTGTGATGGAAGTAATACAGACAACAAGGCAGAGGAAAGGTTGATCTCTGAGGCTTTCGGCTAAAACCTCAGGTTAGCTGATGCTAATCCATCAACGATTGTATCGATGCTCGGCAGCGCCATTTCAGTGGTTAAGTCATGTAATAATAATAATAATTATAATAATATTGCAATACTATACATATTTCATAACAGCCATCATGATTACTTTCAATAATGGGAATCATCCATGTCTATTCTACTATTAGTAATGTGATAATCTGGATTAAAGGAGAGTGACCCTGACTCCACCGCAGTACACAGCCCAAACACAGACGTACGGGAAATTTAGATTTGGCAATCAAACTCAAACGCATGTTTGTCCTGGATATGAACTGGTAATATTTTTCCTGTGAGGGGACAGTGCTCACCGCTACACACCACATTCAAATCCAGTATCGCAGCAATACTGCAGTCAAAGCAGAAGTTTTCCAATGAATGTATACATGAACTTGTTATCCTACAAGCACATGATGTGAGGATTGTACTGGTATGGATCTTTTCAAACCGCTGGACTGAATCTAAGCTCTGCTTCCTGCACAGCTGGTGGTGGAGATGTCTGGTCCTGATCCTGATGTGTAATTTGATCCTGTTGGCTGCACACAACTGATCAATTTAAGCCTGGACTCTAAACCCTGCACTAAATTGATTTCAAGCCATAAGAGGTACAGCACTGCCACCTGGTGGCCTGATACCGTACGAACAGATTCTGTCTTTGTTTTAAAACAAGGAAAACCTTCTAGCTTTAGGTTTTAATCGTTTACAACGCTTGTGTCCTTCCATCCTTCCTTCCTTCCTTCCTTCTTTTTTTTTTTTTTTTTAAATAATATTCCTGTTTCATCCAGATTAAGGGGATTAGAATAATGAAATCATTTGTCCCTGCTATAAAAGCAAATTCAGTACAGTATTCACATGTTGCCATCTTATCTGATCTGATTTCATCTGATCTGATTTCATCTGGGTGGTAACATGAGGAGACAGATAACAGACAGAAATCTTCAAAATGTACCGTTTAGTTCCAAAGGGTTTTGATAACTGATGGTCTTTTTTGTTTGTTTGTTGTTTTTTTTTTTTGTATCCAAGACAGTTTAATTCACTTTTGTGAAAATTAAAAAGATAATCTACTATCCACTTTTGTCACATGCTCTCATATAGCAGCTCCATGGACGTTAGATTGAGATCCAGAAACAGACAGAATGTCGAGCTTTTATTTCTGGCAACATTGAATTTGATTTTACAAAACAAAAACAATGACAGTTGTCAGATCGTAAAATGTTTACCAAAAGTCTCCACTAAAATGGGGGGGGGGGGGTTAATAAAATGTAAAATCTAATTAAAACATCCATGAAAAAATCAGTATCTGGTCATTTAATATCCTGATAAAGCAGTAGAGACTATGAATGGATTTATCAAGATTCACCCATGTCGTGTCATCAGTCTTCTAAACTGCTTAATCCAATTCAGGGATTCAGGGTTGAGAGACAATGGATCTAAAAGCAAAGCAAGGCAGGGTAAATTTATTGATAGAGCAACGATCAGACACAAGGCAATTCACAGTGCTTTTCAAAAAAATACACAAGACACACAGGGATCAGAGCTAGTCCATCACAGGGCAAGACAGAGACAAAGTGACCGATAGTCCAACTCCGTCAGTCAATTTGGAAGTCACACTTTAGCCTCAAATGCATGTTTTTAATACTGTGAGATAGACCACTGTAAGAAAACACACAGTGAGAAAATGCAAACTCTATCAAAAGGCCTGGCTTTGAACCCACAACATTCTCCCTATGAGGCTATATTAATAAAGATTTGAAAATGTTGATTTCCTGAGAAAATGCGAGAGTGCAGGATGGAGCTGAAAACAGCTAAACTGTAATGCTGAAGAAGCTCTAGAAGAGAAATTCATGAAAAAGTTAAAGGACTGCTAATTTAGAAAAAAAGTTAGAAGAAAGGAAGTTGAAGGAGAAGTAAACGGACTGGTAGTACAAGACAAAGTTAAAGGCGTGGTATGTTAAGAAAACCTTATTGCAATAACTTTTTCTCTGACACTAGTAGCAGTCTAGAAGCAGAAGCAGTCTTATATAAATTAATATTAAAATTGTAAATAAAATCTAAACTTAAATGATAAATATTGATATTTTATTGTATTAGTAGAACTTTTCACCAATAAATTAGACATAGAAATGAATATACACATTCAAATTGATTATCTGTTTATTTGTTATTATATTTAGACTTGCCTTTTTTTAATTGACTGGTTTGCTTGACTCTTTGCACGGTAATGTATTTGGCACGTTCCAGCACGCATACTGGGACGTTAGTTGTACATGTAAATCTCAAAATGAAGCAACAATTACATAAAAACAAAAAACTCAACGTTTTATTATCCATTCGAGTCGTTCTTCTGTCTTAAAAGTAAAATTACTAATTACCAAAAAAAAAAAAAAAGGGACGCGTTTTTAAAACTGGCATTTAAAACACGTCACTTCCGCCATAGGGGGCGTGTCCTAATCTGTCAGCCTGCCCGTAGAATAACAAAAACAAACTGCGCTGAGGGGCTCCGGGGACGGTGAGTGCACAAGTCTCAAAATACACCACATCCGTGACAAAAAACCCCATCAACACTCGGACGTGGAGCTCCAAACCGTGTCTCGGCTTGGACAGCCGCCGATGTCTTTTTTCTTTTTAACAGTGCGAGGGTAAAACTCAGCTTTTACTGCTGGCTTTACACACACGCTTTTTGAAGGTTGACAGTCACAACAATGGCTCGTATTCAACACAGATGTTCTAAATACGCCATCTGGCACTGATAAAATGTCGAATTTAGTTAATGCTTTTCTCAGTTTTGTGCGATCGACGCGTCGCGTGCAGGCCTCAATCATAAGCAGCCCCCCGAACAGCGTTTGTTTATCGGCGTCTCGGGCACCGTACTCTGTTCATAAAACACACTCGTTTAACGCTGTTTTACTGATTGTTAATCATCTGTTCTTGATATAGTTTAAAGTTGGAGGTTTTTTATCTATTACATGCTTCCGATTAATTCGGAATTACTTATCATGTGGTGCTATGTGTTATTTAAGAAAAATGTGCTCTTTTTGTCAGTTTGTTATTGCTGCAGTTCACCAAGTACACCGCTGAGGGCGTGAGCGAGCAGTTTTAAAGTTGAATCGATCACTCGAAAGAAAAAATAAAGTCCTTTCAAAGCACTAAAAGCGACTTTATAAAAGTAGTTTTCCTAAAACGTACAGCTGATTCATCTAGATAAGTTACATCAGGGTTTTACTTCCTGTTTTGAGTGGTGTATTTTGCCTCCATCAAGCAATGAATAGTTATTCTGGCACATGTTCACACCTTTTCGAAAGAAAGGTGCTTGTCCACTGGGCTTTGCTGATCCCCACCGGCCACTAAATATTGTTTCCCTGGCAGGAGCACAGCTGTCTTTTCTTTCTGCCAGCCATACAGTGCAAGTTTCACTGCTTGTGATGTCTTTGTCTGGGGTGTTTGTCCTTTGTACAAGGAGGACTTATTATATCAAGGGTATTCTAGGATAGTTTCTCTTTGCATGCCTGAAAAAACAAACAAAAAAGCAAACATTTTTCTGGTCTTTCTTTTCTTCTCTGTTTAAAATGATGCTCTTTTGTTTTCTCCATCAAAGTTCTCATCAGCATTTTTTTTTCTTTCTGCCCCAGCAGGGATGGAGGTGTGTGATCTGATTTGTCATTGAGGACAATCTTCCCTTTGGTCTCTGCAACATCAGAGGTAAGAATCAGCAGCATATGTGAAATGAGAAACTATCTATGACAGAAACATCAGACGGAGTCCGGACGAAATGCTCAGTCAATTGGCAATCGCACCTCTTCAGGTGGGCCAAATTTAAGATGATCAGATCCTGTTTGTCTGAAAGTGATAGGGCTGATCAGGGCGGAGGAGGGAGGGAGGGGACATCTGGATGGAGACAATGTCCAGGTTATATGTTCTCGTATGAATTGAGATAATTGTCATACTGTATCTCTAAAAAAATCTTCACATTATCTATAGTAATTCATAAATCTGGATTAAAGTAGGGGAATGACATGGTGTGAGCGACTTGGAATTGTATTAATCGGGATATAACTTCAAGTTTAACTTCTGGTTTAAATACCAGAAGAAAAATCTAAATTCCACACCATTCTTGGTGCCATTTCTTCCCCCCTACAATCCACCCACTATTGTTAAAATTGTCCCCCCCCAAAATTACAATAAGCACAGTTAATAATGAACCAATAGACTTCTGCTCCTACCTATTGATTATTGTCCAAAGGTCTAAATATATGGACATTTTGAGGTGAAATGATAAGTTATTATAATAAAATTAGTTAGAGAAGCTTGTTTTCTAGTTTGAATACCACCGCTGTGAGCCTCTTGATCCCCAAATGCTCCAAAATGTGCCAAATGGAACATGTGAGACATGGGCGAAGCTGCACTTTTGTGTTTGCTGACAGAATCAACCACCTTCCATAACAGTGGTGGTGGTGGTAATAAAAGAAAATGAATGTAAGTGAGAACAGATGGAGGCCTGACTCGCAGCCGTGCACCTGTTCCTTCCCTCGGCGCTGCTCTGCGTCTCACGTTTCTGTCTTGTGGGTTATTCTGTGATCTTCACAGAGATATTTTTAGACTTTTTTTCGTCAAGACGTGTCAGAAACACAGACGAAATTTGTCTGTTAAGAGAAGAATTGGGACAAAATATGAAGCAGTGTGAGTCAGATTTACCAGGAAAGTGGAACGTGAGACGTTTTGTCGTATTCAATAGCCGGTGGGCTTTATCAATCAACCTTTATTGATATTGCATCTTCCAGAGAGTGAAACAAAACTTTGTGCTTTGCAGTATCTACATTTTCATCACATATGCTCGGCGCCACAACAAAGAAAAACATTTACGTTTGAATTTAAACATTATCAAGGCACTATTATTCTAGCCCAGTCCACTCAAGCTGAATTTGAGCTGTTTGTAGCTCCTGAATTCAAATGTGCTTGACCCCCATGCTTTATAGGAATATACATTTCCAATCCAGTCTTATTTGTAGAGCACGTTTAACACAACAGGCAAGGTCGACCAAAGTGCTTCACAGTTAAAAGATTATAAGAAAACAATCAGTGAGTGAAAACAATAACCTGAGGGGGGGGGGGGTCAAGGTAAAAACGATAAAACATGGTGTAAATTAGCTTCATAAAATAAACTTCAATTCAGTGACACTGTTCCCACAGCTTATTTAGATTGTATATTGTGTTTAAAAGCCATGATAAAAACAACTCGGGACTGAGATCATGAGGTGAAATTACACAGTTGTTAGTGATGAAGATTATTCTATGTTGAAAGTAAAGTTGTTTTTCCCTTCTTACTGCAGCACGTATTTAAGCCATAGGGCTCCTGCTGTTTGAACTGGTTCCAACACCAAGGACAAAATATAACACGGATTTAAATGCTTTCGGAAGTCCACAGTTTTTATTTTCCTTGAAGCAGATGAGCTCATCGGCATATGTCTGTTATCTGTTCACTTCAGCAGGAACGCTTTGATCTGAGAGGAGCTGCTGTTTACTCTGAGCAGCAGGATGTTTCTGATGTGAACTTTAAACCTTGTAAAAAAAAAAAAAAAAAAGAACAACTGACACCAGCAGAGTGAATGTCAGAGTGTGAAAGTGATGTGGAAGAATGTAACAGAGTGTCATAGGAATATGGAGTTTGATGTTTAAGGAAATTCAAAGAGAGTGGACACAAGAAAAGGAGTGATTCCGTTTGTTGGAAGTGGAAGCATAACAACTTTTGAAAATACCGGTGAACTGAACTCATTGTGACGATGATTCAGCAGATTGTACATCTAAACTGAAGCTATCTGTTTCTCTCTCGTTCTTGTTCAGGGATTAAATCATGGAGCTGTCCTCTGACGAAGAGGAGGTCCGCACCTTCGTCCAAGTCATCAGCGAGAAGTACAACCCGGAGAATTTCCCCTACGGCCAAGGCATCGGGGTGGTGCTTCTCCCCAGTCCTTCCGGATCCCCGGTCAATGGTGAGGACAGTTGGATGAAGGTGTTTTAGCAATGTCACCAGGATGATGACGCCAAGTTCAGGACAGGTTTTCTGTCAATGACAGTACAAACACAAAGAGGCAGGCGAACACAAACACAAACACACACACACAAACACACACACTCATTTTCACATCTACGGACAATTTAAATTCAAGAGGAACGTTTAATAACTATTTGCCTTTTTTTTCACGTTTTGACCAAAATGTTCCTATTTTCAGGCTGAAAGACTCAGTGTATCTGCCTTGTTTCTGTCTGTCCTGGGTTACGGCGACGCGTTTAGCATTGCGGCACTGACGTTGCCTCCTGTCTTTGCAGATCGCCTCTTCCTGCCCAGCGCTCTGGTCCTGGATGGTTGTGGGATCAGTAAAGCCGGCGACCGGTCAAACATCGCAACCTTCTGTGCGCATGTGGTGGAGCTGGACCTGTCCTTCAATCAGCTGAATGACTGGGGCGAGGTGGGCGTCCATGACGTTATTAAGACAAGTTCTCTGTATTTTTTGGAAGTTGTGACGTCGAGGAAAAAGGCAGTACAGAATGATGACGTGGGGGATTTTTCAGAACATATGTTTCGACATGTTATATGAAGATAAGAGAGAAAAGCACAAGTGTCGCTGATAAGCAGTGGAAACCGCGAGTACACGCATGCATGTACTTCGCTTACACATAAGTACAGATATTTGTGTAGAAAATAGATAAGAGTAGATGGGATTTTCTCCGTGAGGACGTTTTTACGGCCAATAGTTTAACATCAAGCCGTGGACGGACACAGTTTGAAGCCTTTCGGACAACTTTCAGACACGGTGCCGCTTGAGCTTCTGTCAAAAAACTACCTCGTTCATGAGGCGCCGTTAATGGCGTCTGTTACGTCTCATTACGCCTTTTGAGAGGCTCTCATCTTTTATGTGTCGAAGGCATCGAGGGGTTCACAAAGTAATCATCTTTTCTATCAGTTGTTGACCCATTTATTCAGTGTATTGTCACTCTGGATGGATGGGTGGTGTGCAGTGGTGCAAGTAAAATCGCTAACTCCACATGATTGCAAGCTGAAACCGAACGAACAAAACGATTTAGAGCACAAAAGTTCGAGATTTATTTAGTGTTTTTAAAAAGTTGGGAGAAAAGTAAAAAATGAGGAGTGGCACAGATACCTTGAAAAGTCTAGTTAAGCACAGTAAGCTACCTGATCTTTAGTCACTTCCCATCTCAGATCAGTTCAAATGTCCCTCAAATCCCTTCACAATATTGGTTTTAGTGTGCTGTTATTAATTCCTCTCCAGATCTGCACCATCGTGTCCAACGTCCCCCAGCTGGACTTCCTCAACCTGAGCATGAACCCGCTGAGCAGCATGCGGCTGGAGCCCAGCATGGCCGACGTTTTCTCCAGAGTGCGACACCTCGTCCTCAACAACACCAACGTCAGCTGGGACACCGTGCACACGCTCACGAAGCACACGCCAAAGTGAGCCAGCCCACGCTTGTGTTTGACTCCACAAGGCGGAGAAACAAATGATGCCTTTCAATTCATCAACGTGAACCAAACAATGAAAGCCTTAGTGTCACATTAAATGTTTTCATGTATCAAATTTTCTTTTTTGCAGACATAATGCAAAGATTCCATTTAAAAATGAATTTTTTTTTAAACATAGTTAAAAAAAAAAACGTTCTCATGATGAATGTAATTTATCGTCAATGCAACATGTGTTGCAATATTTCATCTAATAAGATCTGATTTAATATTAAACTGTGTTCTAAGTGTCCAGGCAAGGAAAAAACAAAAATTAGTGACAAACAAAATGTTGAAAAGTGAAAATGATGTATTCCTACTTGTATAGTCCTACAACATTTCAATAAAACAAGGGCTTTAAAAACTCTATACAATATTGTTTAACATTTGCAATAAGAAAAATATCTATAAACAATATTACTCCTTTGCCATTTTCTCTTTGTTGTTGGTTCTGTTTGCTGTTTTTAAAAAGTAAAAAAAAAAAAAAAGGTAGAAAGTCGTTTGATCAGTTTGAGGTTTGGGTTTTTTTTCTCCTTTTTTTCTTTTTCTGTTAAACAGCTGAGCAGGAAGTTAAAATAAAAGAAAAAAACAAACAACCAAAGCTTCGTATAAAATTTGATTTTACTAATTTCACCCCGTCCATCAAGTTGTTTTCCATTTCAGTTTTTATATTTTTTTGCAAATTTAAGTAAGTGATTTACTTGGTCTGGCCACTCCTGTGATAAATGTATCACATATACATTTAAGTTAAGGCCACTTTTTTTAAACTGTTTATTCAGCTTTTTCAGTGATTTCTTATTGGCTGCTGAATGTTTCCTATTTGATCTTGTATAAAATTATTATAATTTAGTTGTTTGCCAAAGTTTCGCTAAAACTAGAATCTAGAAAGGGTGTACCATCGCTCGAGCCTGATCGAGTCTCTGCCCCCCGCGTGCCAGGCTGGAGGAGCTCTTCCTCTGCCTGAACGGCTACAACACCGTGTCCGAGTCCCAGGCGCCGTGTCCGTCGCTGCGTCTGCTGCAGATCACCGACAACCGGTTGCAGGACTGGACGGAAGTGAGGAAGTTCGGGCCGCTCTACCCGCAGCTGAGCGTGCTGGTGCTGGCCAACAACGGCGTGGACTCTGTGGGAGACACCAAGGAGGCGCTGGAGCGTTTCTTCCCCAACCTGCGAAGCATCAACCTCAACAACTCGGGTGAGCCAGTGAGGGCGCGCACTTTCATACTTCACAGAAGAAATAATAACTGTTTATAATTCTTTCTTTCTTTTTAAATTCAGGACTTCATCAATGGGAAGACATTGAAAAGCTGAATTTCTTTCCGAAGCTGGAGGAAGTCAAAGCACAAGGGATCCCCCTGCTGCAGTCTTACAGCTCTCATGAGAAGCGGAATCTCCTTTTAGCGCAGTAAGTCTGAAGCTTTACATACATTAACACTTGGGGTGTCAGGCTTATTTTAGTTCAGTGCCTTAAGAATCTGATCCCAACTGGGCCAAACAAGCAAAAAACTATTAGTATGTGGTAAGTCTTATCATAGTTTGAGTGCCAGAAATATTCACATTTCCTGCATTTTTTTTTTTTTTACATAATATATTAGGAAGAACCTGAATTTCTGGAGCAATCTGAAAATTCTCTTCAGACTATTGTGAGAGAATGCAGGATTTCTGAATCCTGTATGGGGACACATGTTTGACACCCCTGCCGCGGTACAATAACATCTATGAATCAACCATCTAACCCATACAAGTGCTTAACGCATTTTACTGCACGTTATACCGGGTGTAATTATGCTTTTGACAAATAAAGGTCTGGACCGTTGACATACTTTATTGAGGTACTTTATCACTGTGCCTGCCTGCAGGCTGCCATCTGTAACCGTGTTGAACGGGAGCGCAGTGTCTGAGGGGGAGAGGGAGGATGCCGAAAGGTTCTTCATCAGGTACTACCAGGACCAGAACTGTCCTGAACCGGAGCTTCCTGAGAGGTACAGCACACAGTCACTGTGCACACATACGCACACTCTTTGTATCTTAACCTGATAGCAATGGAGGATGTCTTTTGGATCTTGCCGGTAATAACTTCAATAATCACTTGAACAGAAAATTTGCTCCGTACTTGACCGTGGTAAGTTACGTATGTAGCCACAGCTGCCCCGGGGAATACTGACGGTAGAGTCGGATCCATTTAAGGCTCAAATGTGCTTGATGTTAAATAGGCTGATATCGACAAACCCTTCGGTCCGTCTTCTGCATCCATCACGTCTGTAACTTAGAATGTATCCATGGAGCAGACAGATGTGTAGCAAACAGAGTAATACCACTGATGTCCTGTGGGGGAAGTGTTGTGCATTACGGCTCGTGCGACCAGCGAAAGGAACCAAGAAGCGAGATGGATGAGATGGATATGGATAAAAACGTATCTGCGACACTTTGTCACTTGGACATTGGGCCAAAGAAGGTTCAGATCACTTGTGTGAGCAGTTTCTAAATGATTAACAACCACACGAACGTGAAAGTCGCACAGCAACATTTCAAACACACGTACCAATTTACACGCTCAACGGCATCATATTTGGACCTGAAAACATCCTATCAGATGCAGCGATCCTCTCTTCGTCCCCGCTCCACTTACTGCAGGTGATATGAATTTTTACCTCCTCGGAGATCACAGCAGTCGAATAATTGCTGTCGCTCTTCGCTGACGGCATTCCACTTAACCTGGACCGAATGTTTGGGAGGGCTCTCTGAAGGAAGGTGTAGTCGCTGACTGGGGGGAAACTAACCTTTGGGAGACAATGCCGCCAGTCTCTCGCTGCTCAATGAGTCCTTTGTGCTTGGAATTCTCTGATTGGAAAACTGATACACCAGGTAGCAGGTTGAATTTTTTTTATTTAATTTTTTTTTATGTATACGCCTTCTCTATCAACCTCAAACCTTGTGACTCATGAGACTGATGGAGCCGTCACAGCATTCCTGGCTGGGAATTATCCATTTTGTAATTTGGTATTTTTAAGCTGTGTCTAGTGTTCCTTATTGGTTAAATCTTCAAAAAGTCTTTTTTTTTTTTTTTTTTTTTTTGACGAAACACCCTCTTTTTTCCCCCCAGTTTGATTTCCTTCAGTCTTCCCTGTATTTGTTGCGTGCTCACTCTTGGATGGGTGCCATTTCCTCAGTGCGTGACTGCGTGTGGGTGTTATAGGGGTGTCGGACACGCTCGGGAAGCGGCGAACACACCGCTATCCCCTTTCCTTTCGGATGGGGCTGTGGCCCTGCTTACCCCGAGAGATCAGAGCGCTGCAGGGTGGGTCACAGCCTCTCAGGTGAACACATCTGACACAGCCTGGCTTTGAGTAACCATAAACGCGGGTCTCAAAACCATAAATCGGACCGGTTGCGACTGACACGACTCAGCAAATTGTGAGCGGAGATGGTGGATTGTGGATAATCCAGAAAGGGAGCCGGTGGACTTGGAAAGAGAAATCCAAAGAACGAAATGCGGGAGGATTATTGCGGGGAAGACGACAGGGTTAAAGCAGAAATCTGACTCTGTCTGACCAGCAAAATAAGTAGAAAGGGTCTTCAAGGGGGCTAGACCTGGATATTGAGAACCAGTGTTGGAGTAAAGTGAGGGGATATCTGCATTTTACTTTTTTTAAGCTGGTCATTTTTCAACAGGAGGGCGGAATCAGATCCGAGCTGGGCTCAGATAGCTTGGACTGTTAGTTGTGCTCCTACTTTGCTGCCCATTACCAAAGAATGCCAATAAGACAATCAAAATGCTGACTTGTTATCGCCCGGAGCGTTGTTTGTCCCTTTATACTGTGCTTACCACCTTAAATGAAGCCTTTTTGCTAAGTGGCCTCCATTAGAAAGGCACTTTGTGCGCCGTGGCCTTAGAGGAGGAATTCCCAGGGTGGACGGAGAGTTCTTGGCCGGAGAAACCCAGGCCAGGGGACCGGCTTTGTCGGGGGAGTTGAGAGGAGGAGAGTGGAATTGCTTTGATTGGCCCAGCTGTTCCAGTCGCTTTGAAAGCACAGGCCTTTTTTCCTGGATTTTATTTAATCGTTCCTGGGTCCTTATCGCGAGCGCGCGTTCCCCCGAGACGGCCCCGAGCTTTCTCACGGCAAGGACCGTGTGTTTCTCTGACTCCCCAACACACCGCGAGGTGGGTTTCCACCCACCTCTTTATAGCTCCATGTTTAGTTGGACGATCAAGTTGAAACGAACGGAAACCTTGGAAGACGATGACTGAATCCCTCAAATAAGTTTTTGGTTCAAGGTTAGCATTTAGCGTCGCGGCACCATGTAGTCACTCTCGCGATATTCCAATTAACCGCTTGAACGATTTACCTTAAAGTAACTTAAGTCGAAGCAGACCCTCCACTTTAGTTATCGTGATGATTTGTGTTCATCGTTACAGACCGGGTGGGAAAAAAAACAAACATGAATGAAATTAAACTAGCCTGAGAGAGGCGAGCGAGCCCCACTAGCGACTGGAATTCAGAACGAATTGTCCGATTATCAATTATAATAGCTTTAATCGGCTGATTAATCGGTCAGTCCCTAATAAAAATGTTTCTCAAAGCACTCTTGCAACTTCAGTGCCGTATTTAAATAGAAGCATCCTGATATCAATTTAGTAAAAAAAAAAAAAAAAAAAAAAAAAAGATCCAAAAACTTGAGTCTGATTTCTTCTAGGTACCACATCCTCATAGCCAAGTACGGCCATCTGGAGCCGCTGGCAGAGGTGGACCTGAGCCCCCGCTGTGCCACAGTCAGGGTTCGCTTCGGCGAGAGGGAGGAGGCCCTCAGCCTTCGTCTGGAGCAGACGGTGGGCGACCTGAAGAAACAGATCAAAACGCTGCTGCAGCTGCCCACCAACGGGGTCCGACTCTTCTACATCGACCGGGAAATGTGCTCAGTGGTGGGCCCCGAGGAGCTGAAGTGCGGCTCCCGGGCGCTGCACTCCTTCAGCATGCGTGACGGAGACGAGATCCTGGTGGTGCAGAGAGTGAAGGGCCGCTGCAGCTCCTCGGACAGTTGAGGAGTTTGATTTTTGATTTTTTTTTTTTTTTTGCAGCATTATTTCAGGTTTTGGAATTTAAAGGAAATAGAAAGCGAACGTACTGGATAATAAGTGTTGACTTGACCGAAAATGATTTTACAGTTTTGAATGTAGGGGGGGGGGGGGGGGGGGGGGACAAAGTGCTGTCCATCTTAGTGATCAAAATTTATGCATTTGTGTTTTTGCACATAAGTGATCCACAGCTGATGGGTCGCTGCTGTGGGTCCCCGAGCAAGACCCTTGACCCCCATCAGCTCCCTGGAGTGCCCCAATTTGACTGGGTAAAAGCAGATCAATAAAAAAGGTAATTTCACCAAGAGGATTAATAAAGTAAAATTTGTTTATTTTATGTTTTGGAAAAGCTGGAAATAGTTTCCAATAACCCCTTTTTTAATCTGATTGCACAGAGAAATGGCAAAAGTACTTTATTGTAATTGACAAATTTGCCTGCTCAAAAACAACCTTTTGCTTGTTGGTGATGCTGCTGCTGCGTCAAACCTGGGATTAAACAGCATTTAGGAAGCTACGAAAAAAGGCTGAAATTGAATGCGGAAACAAGGCCCTGACTGAGGGGGCGCCAGAGAGCTTCCGTAGGGACTCAGCATCAGGAACTATAGGGGATGTTGGGGGGGGGGGGGGGGGGGCTTTTCCCAGTGTCATTTCTTTTTTTCCACCATTAATTTGTGAAAACAAAATCGTGACAAGAAGAAAAAAATTTAAAGTTTGTTAAAAACACATCTTTATCAGTATGATTCATGATAATTAAAATAACTCAGTGCAAAAACGAGCAGAATCACAGACAACAAATGAACATTCATCTGTCATTTTAAAACCTTATAAAGTGGAAAAACCTCAGTGAACTGTGAACACTGGGAGAGGAGGACTCATTCTGCCACACTCTGAGGACCCCTGGCTTTACCTTAAAGGGACTGGTGTTGCCAATAGTTTATAAATAACATTTTGTGCGCATTTCCACATAACCTAGATGTAGAAAAATAAACAAGATCACTTTTTTCCCCACATTTTAATAACCATGACCGACTCAAAGAGGCTCTATTTTTATACCCTTTATTAAAGCAGAGGAGATTTTACAGGTTACATAGTTCTGCCTCTAGTGAAGTGTCTCGGAGTGAAATAACCTGAATTACCCCCCCCCCCCCCCCCCGAGCTGCCGTAGAGCACACCACTACCGCTCGGTCACGACGCCCCGGGCGGAAAGACGAGACAAGTGCGGGGTGAGTTTGGGTCTGAGATGGAGAAAAAGAAGTGTTGATGCTCAGGTTACGGCAAGTCTTCTGGCTGTCCAGCCCATGAATGGAGCGTCTCTCCCTCTCTCTCTCACTCCCTCTCTCTCTCACTCCCTCTCTCCGTATGGTAACCACACACCAGCTGCTGTGTCACGGAAACTTCCGCTGCATTTAGGTTAGCGCGGCTTCGCCCGACATGTTCTCGCCCCTCAACCCATCCACCTCCGTCTCCCCCCTTCATGCTCGTCTCATCCAGTGTTTGGCTTCTGGACTGGTTTTTTTTGGCTCACACTTTTTGAAATTGACATTATTTCCAGCATGTGTGAGAACACTTAACCCCCCCCCCCCCCCCCCCCCCCCGTTAAATAAGGGTTGTGTAATCCAAAACATGTGAACATGTGTTTCCTCATTGTGCCATCTGGATCCTTTGGGTAGCAGATAACTGGACATCACTCTTGTGTTCTTGACTTGGCTTGTGTTGGACTTTTTTATTTTATTTTGATGAGTGCTAGCGCGATGGGATGATTATTTTATGGTGAGGTGGGTCGCTGCATGATCTGGTGTTTCTCTCTGTTAGATTCGATATTTCGGTGAGTGCGTGTGGGAGAAACGTGTTGTTTCGGGGAAACTACGTTTCAAGGGGCATTTGTGATTTTTGAGTTTGTGGGACGTTAACCGCGCTTCAGTCCGCCTTTCCTTCAAGTGATACCAAAATGCAGAATTTATCGACAGATGTTTACGAAGAAAAGTGTTTTATCTGAAAGTGCAGTTTGCCTTGTGCTGTTTAGAAAATGGTGTTTAATTTATGTCACGTTTACGCTCCCATTTCCTCATGTGTATCCTGACTCTTTTTCTCTCCTCTCTTGAGATCACAATGCTTCACTTGTACTGTATAATGTTGCTTTCACTTCTCTTTAAGAAATAAATTATATGTATTTCAGATCATTGCAGCATCATCCATGCTCTGTTATAATTGGATCTATGCGTCGGATCGTGTCTGAGAAGAGCAACAAACACAAGTTGCTGAAAATTCATCTGCCTTTTTGAGAGTTTTTGAGCGGTTAAATTTAGCAAATATAATGTATCTGTCTCTCTGTATCTGACTCCCATTTTAGCAGTGTATTAACAACACCTTTCATCTATTTGAACATATATACAAAATTAATATTAACGTCCCTTTCCCACAATCATTACCTTCCCCAATGAAAGTTGGCTGCGAAGGTTATGCCTTTGTCCACCTGTATTTATTTATTTATTTATTGGTTTTTATGTATGTATTTATGCATGTTCCTAACTTTTCGCAAAGACTATTGAACCGAATTGCATGAAATTTTCAGGGATGATTTGTCTTTATCCAGGGATGGTTTCATTAAATCTTGAGAGCAATTGGGTCAAACGTCAAGGTCTAGGTCTAAATTCTACAGGTAGTTTGGGTGGTTAAGGAATTTACTGCTATAGTTTGACAGCAAAAAGACCCCGAACCTCGTGTTTTTACTTGTGATTGTTGGTCCTTTCTTTTTGTCAACCCCGTGAGAACTCACCTTATGCTTAAATCAGCAGCAACCCCTCTAAACTTTTGACAGTCGTGGTTCCCATGCTGGTGTGCAGGACCCCCTTGGGGAATAACAGAGCTAATTAAAAGAGGACTTGACGTTTTGCCTCCTGATTTCAATATTAAATGTCAAAGAAAACCATTTTCACCTTTAAAAAAAAAAAACAAAAAAAAACAACAAAAGCTAATATTTGATCTGAAAATCATATTTAAGTCTCTATTACATGATGGAATTTGTGGAACCAGTTTGTATAAACATTGCTGCGGTTTAAAAAATATGCCACCATGTTTTTAAAATACTGTGATTGATTCAAAGGCTGCATCCAAGTATTTAGCAGGTTGAATGAACTCTCCAACTCATTGTCCCGACAAAAAACAAACAATTACGGAGACTAACTGGATCATTTCAACGTCCTGGAAAGAAAACCATATGAGGTGGGCGCATGTCTTCTGTCACAAGCAGGCAAAGCGTACTCGTGGTGATCCTGCACGCCTCCGTTGCTCTGGCCGAGTTCCAGGCCGTTGGAGGAGAAGGAATTCTGCAGATCTTCTCTCTTTCTGGCAGCAGCAATTCGGCCCGAGCTTGCAAAGAGTCCATTCCATACGTGTCAGGCGGTGTTGTGTTTCTGGGGCATTCCCTCTATTTCCCTCCTGCCTTCTATTCCGGCCGCATGGCTCTAATCCTGTACGGGATATCTATGCCACCCTTCCTTCAGCGCACCGTCACCAAGAGGAACCTCTTCTCAGTGAATGGCAGCGAAAGAGGAGTTGGGACATTGTTCTTCTTTGTCAAGAACCTCAGCAGAAATACTGATACAAATACTTCAAATGCCATCATCGCTATGCCACCAAATTAGGTTTCAAATATTTGTAAAGCTTCTACTCCTTTTGGTGTCAGTGTTTTTCATTATCTCTGATCAAAAGTCGACCTTTATGCTGATCATCACGGGCAATCCCTCCAACCACAGAGTGTCACCACTGAGTTTGATAGACATCGTCTCTCTTGAAAACCTCTTTCTTTCTTGTGATAAAATGATGACTTTTTCTCTTGAAAATGGTAAAGTCATATCTTTGCTCATTGCAAGATGTTTTTTTTTTCTTTATGACAAACACAGCATAGGTCAACTATTCTTTTGCTAAAAGTTGCTGTGTGTCTCCCAATCAACATATATGAAACTTAGCTTATGAAACGAGCCGACAGTACTCGGCTTACGTCACGTCGCTTGATGAGATCTGCTGATGCAAAGGTCAGGCCAAACTTGAGAAGATGGCTGTGATTCCATTGTTTCTCTCGCACCTCGTAGCGTAGACGGGACCTGGCTGTGCGGTTGGTTAGTCCAACTTACTCCTGATCTGCGCCACTGCATTATGAAGTGGGACCGAGGGCAAGGGGGGTTGAAGGAGGACTATTGTGCACTGAGGTGAAGGAGTCACTGGGGTAAGAAGGTTTGAGTTACTGGAAGGAGGTCCACCATTGTGAATGGAAAGGAAGGAGAGGAGGGCAGGGAAGAGCCAACTTCTGGGCATAAGGGGTTGAATTAGAGTGGCCCGCTCCACGGATTAGGTGACCGCCAAACAGAGCTCAGTGAGTATCCAGTCCAGGACCTTTTTTTGTGAAGGTCAGGCTTGATGGATTTTCTTGAACTTGTGATGCTGGATACTCTGACCCTTTTCCCACACAATACCCTCCTGCTGCTTCCAGACCTTTGATGCGATTTGCGTCAAGTGTAGATCATTCTTCGGGTGACGAGCATTTTGAAAAATGGCTTAACAAAGAATTGCATTGCTTACAGTATGACCGATGTCGATTGGTATGTTAGATTAACAGATCTGTGATGCAATTCAAATGTGGATTTTCACAGTTTGTCTTTGGAAACCAACAACCATTTTGATGATTTTACCATTGGAACTTCTGGAGGAATAAAAGATCAAGCTCTATTTAATGAAGAGTTCTTGAATATTATTTGCATTTCTATTGTATTTATCTGTACTTGAGCCAATAATCCTTTCCACAAGCTGTGTTAGGGTTACTCTTTATACTCCTTACTTACAGATTTACAAGTCATGTACCAGGCAGACATGAAGTTATTTGGCCACATCAGAAATCAAATTAGTGAGAATAACCAGACTTTAAATCTCAGTAAGATGTCTATTGTAGCTATTTTGTGACTTTGATGTCCCAGTTATAGAATTAAGATAATCTTAACAAACATACAGAAAGAGATCTAATAGTGTAATAGTGAACCAATACATTATCCAACTTGGAAAAAAGGCCTCTTTGGATTGCCTCAGTGTCATTTTTGATGTCTTCAGTCCAGTAAAATTGGATCAATTCTGAAACTTCATTTTATGTTGTTCAAATGTGCTATGAGCCAAATAAATGTATAGGAAGCTTCTTTTTGAGATTTCTGCTACTTCTCATAATACCAAACGACACTGTGCTTTGCCCCATGGACACCATATGTGATGATATGCCTGATCAAACTTGTGCAAGTTAGAGTAATTGCATTTTTAAACCTTTTCATTGTCATAATTAGTAAAAATAATAATAATTGTGAATGCTACATGATATTGCAGGAAACCAGGACTCAATAATTCATAAAATGTTAAAAAAAAAAAAAAAGTATATAGAACATTTTCGATCACTTCCATTTAGAGACGGCTACACACAACCAAATGGCATATAATCCAGTCTTTTTTTGTTTTGAGACTTTACAAGTCAGGTAAAAAAAAAAAAAAGAAAGTCCAAAAATTTAAACAATAACTTGTTATTTGTTGATTTCCTGGCATTTGAATTTGTGGAAAACAAACAGTTAAGAGGGCCACCCAAGCATTCAGTAAAAAAAGAGGTTTTATCAGTTGATCATGTTTTCTGGTCTGAATGAATAGTCGCTGAAGAAACGGGGTCCATCAGCCTCTCTTTTCCGCCTCTCTCACCTCAACATTTCCTAAAACACAAACCTTTGATCGGGAAAGTCCCCTTTCGCCCATTAAGTCACCTGTAACTGTTGACTTTTCATTTCTTTTCTTTTCTTTCTTTTTTTTTTGTACCTTTTCTCATTGTACAACATTCTCTTTCACAGGTTAGTTAAGAGTATGTGAGCATTTACACAACAAGACGTGGGAGGTATAAAAGAAGCCCCCGTAGAGAGTCTCGGTGTGGCTTAATGGGAGCCCCGGCCCTGCCCTGAGTCCTGGAGCCTTTCACACGTCTTGCTCCCTGCCTCTCCAATTACTTCCACTGTCCACCAGCAACAAAGACCCAACTGACTGCCCTTTCCTTCCCAGACCCGATCAGCGGGGATCCACCTGAGATTTCCCTTCACTATCTCTCCAGCATCTATGGAAATGAAGTGTCTTGTGTAACCTTGTAAATGAGGCTGTTCCTAATTAAAAAAAAAAAAAAAAGAGGCACACAAGAGTATCCAAAGTGACTCATGTTAATCCTGTAACTTTACCTCCCACGCCGATTGAAAAGCAAGGTTTCGGACCCCGTGTGTACTTTTGCTTTTTGTTCATAAATACCCCAGAGTGAGACTGTACTACTTCTGTGAGTTTGTGTTTGAGCTTCAACTGTACTGAGTGAACTCTGCCCAGAAGGGAATATCGCAACTGAGGCCTGCTTCAGACGTAGCGGCTTTGGCACCAACCGAATTTTACCCTTGTTTGGAAAGACTGAATCTCTGTTCGGTTTATCAACAGAAAATTGCGTTAGCTGTTTAAAACTGTGAGATTTGAAGGTGATACATCAGGACAGAAAGCTAAAGTGTCCATCAAAGACACTTTTAAATCATCATCCAGCTCTTTACACCTGTCAATGTCAGAGTCTTCCTGAAAGCCTCGCATTCATCCATTATCCTCTCTTTGGACAAAAACATTCCTTTTCATTCGGCATTTTAAACATTTCTCCAGTCTTGTTTGTCCATCTTCCCTCTGTTATTTCCCGATCTCTGACCTCCATTCTCCCCTTCTTGCTTGTTGCTCCTCTCGTTCTCTCTCTCTCTCTCTCTCTCTCTCTCTCTCTCTCTCTCAGATTCCTACGCTGTCCCTCCTCTCAACTCCCCCACCTCTCCCCCCCACCTACCCCCTTCCCCAAACACTGATCTCAGATTAAGTCGAACACTATCCCAGCTAATGTTTGCACCTGCTTCTTCAGGCAAAGCTCACTTCTGCAGCTTTTCCACAGTGAAATTCCCCCACGTCATTCCTGGAAGGGACTTCATCCGTTTGAGCAAAACACAAACACTCGGATTGATTGAGCTTCCGCTGGAGCTCCCGTGGAGTTGGAAGTAGTGTCCTTCTCCTTACCAGGACATCCAGCTGCTCCAAATACCCTTCATAACCTCCTCTGCCTCCCTTTGCATCACCGCCATCACTCTGTGGATGGTCCTCTGCTGGATGGGACACTGCTGTGTGGAGATCGCCAGGTTAGACTAGTGAGGTGCTCAATGTCCATCTTCTGAAAGCAGGTGAGTGCATGAGTCGCTCTTCTACTCCTTCTGATTGATCGCAAGTTTATTTATCAATGTTGTGCAATAAGTAACCGTCTTCTTCTATGATTTTAATGTTGTTTAGTTTTCAGCAACTTTATGAAAACAATAGAAATAGCCCTTAAATTTAGATTCAGAATAATGAGAACAAATCATTCAATCTTTCAACTTGTCAGCAGGAACATTTACGCTCATTTATGACTTTTATCAATCTGTCATGACATCTGTCTATCCTGATATGTTTCATTGACTGAATTAACATCTCAGGTAACAGAGGGTGGTCTCTTTTTACTACGACCCCTGAGATAAGCATTTTTCACAGTCTTGTTCAGGCTTTATCTTAATTGGCGTCTTAAACACCAGAGAAAGGGAGATAATGCCTGTCAGATGAGATGTGAGCCGCAAGAGTCAAAAGAGCAATTGCTGTAATCTTGGTGTTGACAAAGTATGATGAGAGGCTGATGACGGTCCAGCAGACGTCTGTCAGCAGTGTCCACTAGGTTTGGCACACCTGAACACAATATAACATCAGACTGAAGTCACACATTAGAGAGATGACAGAGATTTGGGAGGGCAATGTAACTGAGATCAGATATTCCGTGCCAGATGCTACAAACCCAAAGTGTTTCCATGCTCTCCGAACAGAGAGAAGATTTAGGGTAAACAAGTATGTTCAAATAAAATTATTCAAAAGTTCATTTTCTCAGTCAGACTTAAATGATGTGATTTCCAGATTTAACATTTTGACAATAAGGACGACATGAGCGCCAATATTACTTTTGAACTCAAAGGAAAACACTGTTCTTCATGTGAAGGCTCCAGATGTGGACCCCAATATACATGGAGCGGAAAACATTTCTGATTACACAACCTGCATCAAGAAATGTGTTTTTCTTAAAAAAAAAAAAAAACAACAACAAACAAACAAACAAACAAAACAACAACAACACACACACACACACACACACACACACACACACACACACACACACACACACACACACACACACACACACACACACAGAAAATACTGAAAGCTGTAGTATTTCTACCAGGCCTGTAGTGACATTGTAACACTGCCCAAAATAAAATCACAAAAAGGAGATCAAGCATTCGCAAGAAACTCCAAAAAACAGGATCTGGAGGTTTGTGGTATATGTTAATCTCCATTTCCAAAACACAATTGTAAATAAACCCAACCTTATAATCCACCAATATGTTGTGGGTTAGCACATGCAGGTGAAGGAAAAAGTTGAGCGATAACCATGGCATTTTCTTTTAGCAAGTTTCCGATTTTATCCAATAATGGAGCCAATTCTACAACTTTGCAATTCGAAAACACTGACCTCATGTGGACAGAATGCCTATCCAATTATGCGGATACACCAAAACTTGTTTCCGTGTGAAAAGGGTCTTAAACTTATAGCTAGAAAGCCACCTGGCGTGTGATGTTGCAGCAAATGCAGGTGAAATTCCTAAAATTTACCTGTTGGCAAAGCTGGAAGCATTCAAAAGGAACCACCCAACAGATATACATAAAAAACAACATTGCTATTGTTCATATCGGCAAACTCTCTGGTTAAAGTTGCTGACAAACTTCTTTGGCTGGACAACTCAGGTCTGCTTTCATTTGAACTACAAAAACCTAAATTTATGACAGGAGACTATCGATACACTTTATTTGCCACAAACTGGATTCATGCTGGCTAGCCAGGTAGCTGGTAACGTTTTAGTTAATTTTCGGCTAAGATTTATTTTATTAACTCACAGACAGATTTTAAACCTGAGCTGTAATTTTCCAATCCAAAATGTTAAAAAAAAAATTGGGGAAAATTTGCAATGATATCCAGATAAAACCAATGTATGTCGCAGAAACGGGGAACGATGATGTTTAAAATAAGGCGGGGTTTCTTCAGTTCACAGTCTCCACACACTACCTTTTGATGTTTCACTCCAGTTCATTAAACAATCCAGTTTGAATGTCGTATAGCGAGTGTAGAATCTGTCAATTTGTCTTTACATTCAACTTCTCCCGTGGGAAGCTCGCCAATCCCGTCTTTGAACAACCCCTGAGGGCCACGACGATGACCTTGGCAATTCAAACCCACTCACTTAAAGCCATTAGTGCCCCAGTGTTTACGGTCCTTCCCCTTTAGCCAACAAGGCATGGATGGGTCCCAAGCAGGAGTGGTAATGAGGTCCTGAGCAGCCTCACAGCCTCAGACACAGAGACCCCGGAGCAGAGCAGACCCGTCCTGTCAGCTGCAGGGAACTGAGGCATACAGAGTCCTGTAGTCCACTGTTGCCAGCTCACATGGGACTATAAGGCAAATGTGATCCTGACACATTGTTCTGGCATGCATAATAGGGCCTTTTCAGGGCCCCTCTGGGGAGACCTGGGAGCCTGATCTTAAAGAAGTAACGTGACGTTAGCCTGATGGTTCTCTCTCCTCTCAGCTTTTGTCCAACAACCTTGTTTTTTGAGAAGCTGTCCTATGACTCATGTCTTCCTGCAGTTCCATAACCTTTAACGGAATACAGCACAAATGAAGACGTGTGTGATCTGACCTCTCTCCCGCTTCTCTCCGTTAGAATGGTCAGGCCAGGCTGTCCAATCATTCTGCTCCATCTCTTCAGCATCTTTGCAGAGAGAAGAGGTATGAAACTTAACAACGCCGTATAGTTGCGCGTGCAATTCATGCTGTATAATCCAAATCAGTCATTTTGTCAAGCTGACACAGTATCCCATCTTCAGCTAATTCTCAGGACATCCTGTATCCATATGGACCTGGCCATAGGGATCTAGAGACCCCCAAGATGGATGATGGGAGTTCTGCAGAAATAACTTTGCTTATCCCTTTTGTTTTCTTCAATGTACCCTACCGTTCAATCTACGTGAGTCAGTATTACAGCTTGACACAGCCATAATGGGAATACTTTTCCGGAATGCTTAAACTCCATCCCGTCTTTTCTGATTCACAGGTAAACAACAACGGCGTAATCTCCTTCAATGTGCAGGTTAGCCAGTTCACACCCGAGGGTTTTCCCCTGAGTGACAGCAGATCATTCATTGCTCCACTCTGGGCAGATGTGCACAACGGCATTCGCGGTGACGTTTACTACCGAGAATCCACAGAGCCAGAAACACTGGAGCGGGCAACACAAGATGTCCGAAAGTACTTCAAAGACATGCCCAACTTCACTGCCACCTGGGTCTTTATTGCAACCTGGCATCAGGTTACTTTCTATGGAGGAAGCCAGACAACTCCGGTAAAGTCCAGAATCATTGTAACTCAGTCATTAGTTTTGCAAAGTGAAGCAACAAAGATCACAAAATCTTTCTGACATAGATCTCAACATTTACTCTCTTTGTTAACCCTTGGGAATTATTGTAGACATTTTGGTCAATTTGGGAAAAAAATGATCCATTTTATCCTCTGGTTACAAATCAAATATGCAAACAGAGGAGAGCTTGACAGTGAAAAAATAGCAAACAAAAGTGAGCTGTGCAGTTTGGTGGCCACAGAAAGGAAGGATCTCCTGTGGTACTCTGCAGTGTATCTTGGTGGGATGAGTCTGTTGATGAATGTGGTCCAACTTTTGAGCAGGATATTATGGGTGGATGGACCTCACTTTTGAGGGTAGTGAACTAAAATAATGCCTGAGAGTTATTACTTTTGAAAGTATTAAAGTTCCCAGCTATATCTTGAAATAGTCTCATATAGTCCCATATGTTTAACAACTAGTATTACCTTTTTTTTTTTTCTTTAAATAACTGTTAGGAGCCGTGATATTTACAGCCTCAATATATTGGTATTTCATACAAAAAAAAGTCATTAACATTGGTTATTAATAGATGATTTAATCAATAAATACACCTATATATGTTTACACATCGTGTTTATTATATTGTGTTTTCTAAACATCAAAGAATTATGTTTTCATCAAATAAAACTGAAGTGCAATACTGAATTTAGCTCAGGCATCTGTGGTACGTTTTTAGCCTTGAGTTGACTCTCAAGAACTGAATTGCTTTAGTGGTGCAGAAATTCTTTGTTGCATATTTTGCACGCTTCCATCCAACACTATTTAAACTAAAAGTTTCCGTCACGCATCATATGTATTAGCCTGTGGTTAACCACTTTTGACACAGTATGATCGGTATGCCAAAAACTGAAAATAAACTTTGAAAATAAAATATTTATTTTTGTTTTTTCAACCCACCATTTTTCATTATCCAGGTTAACATGTTAAAGCCGAGTCTTTAAATTATCAGTTTGAACTGAGACATTGTATTTGTCTTTTTTTAAACTCTTGTTTCTTCCTGTTTGATCAAAAGGTGAACACATTCCAGACTGTGCTGATCGCAGACGGGATGGCATTCTTCAGTATGTTTAACTACGGAGAAATCACATGGAGCACAGGAACTGCCAGTGGTGGAGATCCTTTAACGGGACTGGGTGGGACAACAGCTCAGGTATTTTCACAGCATCCCATCCCCAAAACTAATTCACACTCATCATAATCATTTCAAGTTCTGCAAGCCGCAAGAAAAGCATTCGATCGTGTATGTATTCCTCACACCTTTCCCCCTTTTCAGTCAGGTTTTAACGGTGGTGATATTGGTCACTTCTTCAACCTTCCGGGATCCCGATCGAATGACGTGGTGAACATTGAACAGACAACCAATGTGAATGTTCCTGGACGCTGGTTCTTCCGTGTGGACACTGAACTGATAAATCCTTCTAATGGCTGCAGCTTCAATGGTGAGTCAGAACAATGAAACCAGACAATCATGTTGACGCAAGGTAAGATATGACCAGAGGAACAGCTCCTGTTGGAAAGTTTATTGAGAAAGAGGTGACTCAGTCATTTTTGTGAAGAGATGATCGCTAAAGATGCTGAGGATGGACCTGCCAGGCAAAGAGAAGAAGAATGGTTGGTGATGACATGCACATATGCAGTGAGGGAGGAGATGCAAGGCATTGGTGTTAAGAAGGGGGATACAGGAGACAAAGGGTGTTGGAAGAAGATGAATAAGAAAGTCCAATAATGAGCCTCTTAGAGACCTTAAAAATGGAGGAAATGGTTGGTCCACAACAAGGCTTGGAGACCGCTGAACAATTCTCTTGTTTTGCTTGCAGTGCTCGACAGTATATATGCCTCTGAATGTTAATTCTATATTCTTGCAGGTCGTTTCTACAGACGAGGGGAAATCTTCTGGCTCTCTGATCAGTGTTCCCAGCGATGTCGCTGTCTGGACATCGATAACGAGGTGCAGTGTCAACAGGCTCCATGTGGGCAGCTCGAGACCTGTGAGCAGCTGGAAGGGGCCTTTTACTGCCAACCCACACGCAGCAGCACTTGTGTGGTCTTTGGGGACCCCCATTACCACACCTTCGATGGCTTCCTCTATCACTTCCAGGGCACCTGCTCCTATCTGCTGGCTCGGCCATGCTGGGAAGTTGCAGGGCTGCCCTTCTTCAGCGTGGAGGCCAAAAATGAGAACCGTGGCGTCGCCTCCGTGTCTTGGCTCAGAGATGTGACGGTGGATGTGTATGGTCACAGGGTGTTGTTACCAAAAGGCAGCTTTGGGACTGTTCAGGTGAGAATTTGCAAGAGTAATTTGTGCAAAATATGGAAAGCGCCATCTTATGATTTTGATAATTGTCTTATTTTTTGGAATAGAATACTTTATTGTCACCATTATCATTATCAGCCCATACCAGTGAAAGTTTGTCAGCAAAACAACAGGTGAATATTCTCAAATTGTGTCTTTCTAGGTGGATGGCTTGATGAAGACTTTACCAGTCCAACTGCAACTTGGTGCTATCAGGGTGTACCAATCTGGGGTGGCTGTTGCTTTAGAGACAGATTTTGGACTTCTGGTAACCTATGATGGCCAACACTATGCATCCATCTCCCTACCCAGCTCCTATTTCAACAACACTTGTGGTCTTTGTGGCAACTATAACGATGACCCTGCGGATGATCCTGTTCTGCCTGATGGCTCTTTGGCGGAAAGCGTGGTGGAGCTGGGAGGTAGCTGGCGAGCTGAGGACACGGACTGGAGGTGTACAGATGGATGTGCACTGAACTGCAGTGTGTGCGACCCGGTTACAGAAGCCTTCTACTTTCGTTCGGATTATTGTGGGCTCATCAACAAAACCGATGGACCTTTCAGGGACTGTAGAGCTGTGGTGGACCCGACAGCCTTTGTGTTTAGCTGTGTATATGACATGTGCAGCAACAGGGATAACATCACCACTCTGTGCCAGGCCATCCAGGCGTATGCACTGGCCTGTCAGGCCCTTGGTGTGACAATACGACCCTGGAGATCTCGCACCTTCTGTGGTGAGTTTCAGCATATATTCCTCAATATCTGAATTCATTAAGACTCACCGAGTGTAATCCAACATATTTCTCTATCTTTTCTGATTGGTTGTCAGCTTTGTCGTGTCCAGAGTTCAGCCATTACCAAGTGTGCACTAGTGCCTGTCCAGCTTCCTGTTCAGACCTCACTGCTCCTCTGTACTGCGCTCATCCTTGCACTGAGGGCTGCCAGTGTGACGCAGGCTATGTTCTCAGTGGCAGCCGCTGCGTGCAGCGTGAAGACTGTGGTTGTGAGCATAATGGCCTCTATTACCCTCTTAATGACACGTTCTGGGCTGGCCCCAGCGGCGAAGAAGGCGAATGTACCCTCCGCTGCACCTGCGGACTAGCTGGGGAGGTCTCCTGTTTCAATGAGTCTTGTAAGGAGGGTGAGGTGTGTGTGGCAGAGGTGGGCTTGCTGGGTTGCTACCCTCGGAGGGAAGGAGTATGCTCAATCACCCAGAATGCTGTGACATCCTCCTTCGATGGCACCTACCTGCAATTCCCAGACGACAGCTCCTACTACTTGCTGAAGCTGTGTGGCCTGGTGCCAGTGAACTGCTCCATGGTGGAGGTGAAGATAGGAAGGCGACTGGTGAACAAAGGACCAGCTTGGAAGAGACCTGTGATAGTAACAGTGGCTAACATGGAGGCACAGATGGGAGGGTTGGATTTTGACACAGTAAAGGTATGTATTTTGTGTACAAAACTGTCAAAACATTTTGGTGACATGTTTTCACCCGCTGAAAACCAATGAACTGAACTCTTTTGTTCCAGGTTAATGGTGAACTAGTGGGACTCCCATACGTCCATCCAATGGAAACAATGATGATCTACAGAGCACCAGGCAATGCCACAGTGGTCGAATCGCGTGGTTTGATTCGAGTCCACTACACCCGCCAGGGATTCCTCAACATCTCCCTTTCCACTCTCTACTACAACGTCACTTGTGGTCTGTGTGGCGTCTTCAACAGCAACTCCACTGATGACCTTCGGCTGCCCAATGGACGCATCGCAGAGTCTACTGACCTGTTCACAGAAGGGTGGCGATCGATCGCTGATGATCTCACATGCAACGGGGACTGTGATGACCTGTATCGCATGTGCACAGACTTACGTCTTTACCAGAGTCCCTGGATGTGTGGCAACATCAATGACCCCGGGAATAGTTCATTTCTGGCTTGTCACGCAGTGGTCAACCCCTCGCCATTCTTCCGGAACTGCTTGTATAACATGTGCGTCAGAGAAGGAAACCGTTCGGCCCTTTGTTCCTCACTGCAGGCTTATGCAACGGCCTGCCAGGATGCTCAAATCGCCCTCACTTACTGGAGGAGTGCGACCAACTGCCGTGAGTAGACATGCTTTCACTCCTAAAGAAACAGTTATGTCTACCTCTTAAACTATATTCCATGCTTCTATCAATACGGAGACTGTCCTATGAAATGTGTTTAAACAGGAAAAACAGGACTTGTCTTAAGATGAACCATAACCACATATGTTACATGTCACTGCATGCCACTGTGATAATGGGTGACAATGGATACATACATACATACATACATACATACATACATACATAGAAAGGAGCGGGCTTTTTCCCTATTGATAACAAAATAAAAGCAAACAAACTAGCTTCACCTGCAAATATATGTTATCATCTGTTTTGTATTATCTTTATTCAAAAATTGTCAACTGGAAGTTAATTCCAAAGACTTGAACATATGATTTCAACTTTCCAATTCAATATGTTTTCAACTGATTAAAATTTGAATCAAGAAATGCAGACTAAATTTAAATCTATCCAGGGTGGAGGTATTTAACCACACCGTCTCTGTGGAAAATGCCAAAAATCTACCAATAGGTATCTTGAATATCTTTCATATGTGAACGAGTTTTTCGAGTTCATGTCAAAACTTTCCTTTTTTTTTTTCCTGAAGTTGGTGCATATCTATTAGGTGAAGGTCTGGGTTAGAACCGTATTCTTATATTAGTACATATTGACAAATGGCGTCACATATAAAGAACAACCACTGTTACGACCGGGCTGGCTAGGGATCTGGGTGTGAGGGAAACACTCACAATCACAGCTCGGGGCAATTTAGAGTCAATAATTCACCTCATATGCATGTTATTGGACTGTGGGAACAAATTTACGTGCACACAGGGAGGACGTGCAAACTCCACAAAGAAAGGCCCGGACAGTATTTGAAACCAGACATTGTTGCTGTGAGGCAAAAGTGCTAACCACTGCCCCGCCATCTCATTTTACGTCTCAAGTATAATGGGGTAGTAAAGTCATGCTTTATTATAAAAAGGCTGTTATCTCTCATTCCTGCCCACTGAGTGCCTGTTAGCTTTAGCATTATCAAGAGCTGCAGCTCAGTCACTATTTTACTAAAGTCTTGTTTTTTGGAAGAAGACCGGCTAATTAATCTTACATACTCAGTCTTTCTGGAAGTAGTATTACCATTAGGCCTTTGAATTATCGAACCTAACTGCGCAAAACTAATACAAGTAATGCCCAATTTGAACTTTGGAAGTAACTTGTGAAGTAATTCGCCACATTTCTAAACAAATATTCAAATTGCGTAATTAGTAATTTTCATACACTTGCATCTTAATGCTTTTTTTTTCTGTTATCAGCAACAGTACTGTTGGCCTCCAATGTGCACAGCTAACCATAAGACCAGTAAAGACATGTTTAATATGCTAAACCCATGGATGGATGGTGAAATTGACTCTTTCAGATGCCAAAACTTGTTCAGCTCAAGCTTTTTTATAAATACTTCCTTGTGTGGTTGTCTGCTGTTCGCCCACAGTGTCTCTTCCTCCTCTCTTGTCTCAGCTCTTCCTTGTCCAGATAACAGTCATTTTGATGAATGTACCACCTCCTGCCCTCTGACCTGTGCCAACTTGGATGAGCCTGAAGAGCCGTGCCCGCTGCCGTGTCAGGAGGGGTGTCAGTGTGAGGACGGCTTCGCAGTTCGGGACGGCCTGTGTGTGGCTCGTAGCGACTGTGGCTGCATGAGCCACGGCCGCCAGCTGGCTACCAATCAGACTTTCTGGACCGACTGGGAGTGCCAGGAGCGCTGCTACTGCAACGGCTCCGACAACAGCGTATACTGTCAGCTCGCACCCTGTCACCCTGAGGAGTACTGCCAGGAGAATGATGGCCTGTATTTCTGCCAGCCACGCACTGAGGCCCTGTGTGTGGCAGCCGGCTATGGACATTTTCTACCATTTGGTGGTTTACCATTTGAGCTGCAGAGTTCTTGTACCCTCAGAATGGCGACCAGCAACTGTGGCAGAGAAACTAATGACCACACAGCCATCAGCGGAGCTTTTCCCCAGTTTAAATTGGCAGCACGTAATGAGGAAAGAGACACTGGCCAGGCAATTTGGGTGAGGGGCTTTGTGCTGGAGGTGTACGAGTATGAAATAGAGGTGTCACGAAGCTACAAGAACACTGTCACTGTAAGTATTTGTGTTCATTAAGAGAAAACCTGCTATGGTAAATGAGATAACTAAGCATGAGCTCTGACCAACTTTTCTTTTTCTTTTTTTTCTATTGCATGACCTGTGAAGGTCGTGGTTGTTGCATTTGTGAGGGCATGTTATTTCTAATCAAGCCGATAGAATAACCGGGCAGAGGATGAATTCCTCTTTGATTGGCTTAAGACGGATCTAATTTCAATGGGCATCTTTTATCAGGCTGGATTTGGCTCAGACGAAACCCCAACCCTGAGCGACATTTGGACCGGGTTCACAAACCGAGTAAAAGATCTGAGGAGAAACAGAAATGACACACACTCACACTCATAAGCAGCACCCCGTGTGCACACTCGCACACTTTATCTGTAATTTCCCCCACATCACTCCCTCTTACACATCCAGTTAGAATGAGAGGAATCCATAAACCCTCTTTCAGTTAGTTTTAATAGTGTCCATTAATGCTTTCATCACCTGGGTCCGCCCTCAAGCAAGTCAGCTTGGATTAGAAATTAGAACTTGATGCGAGAAATTGCTTCTTCAGGAATGTGTGTGCCTAGGATAAGCTCAAAGAATAAACGCCAAACCTTGAATTTCCCCTCACTCAGGTGAATAAGGAGCGTTTGTACCTTCCTCTGAAGCTGGGACCAGGAAAGGTTAACATCATCACCTCAGGCATGCAGCTCATTCTGGAGACAGACTTTGGCCTGAAGGTGGCCTTCGACTGGAACACCCTGCTCCTGTTGACTTTGCCCCGCGACCTCTACAACGCCTCCTGCGGCCTCTGCCAGGGCATGCCCTTATCACCCCCCACCCTCACCACCTCCGACTGGGGCATGACCTGGGCAGAGCGGGACACGTTCTGCCAGGTGGGCTGCGGAGACTCCTGCCCGCGCTGTGGGCTGGGAGAGAAAAACGGGCTCAGCGACGGCCCCCTCATGGTGGCCGATGCCAACGGGATCATAGTCCCCGACGACGAAACGAACGAAGTCAGCACGGGCATGCGCTTCCACATCGGAGACGGCCTGTATGTGTTTGTGGAGCCCGAGGCGGTGAGGCTGTGCGGGCTGATCGTAGATCGGGGCGGCGCGTTTGCACGCTGTCACAGCAAGGTGGCGCCTGCTTTCTTCTATCAAAGCTGCCTGCAGGACACTTGTATGGATCAGGGGGCTCAGGATACAATCTGCAACTGGCTGCAGATCTATGCCAGCACGTGTCAGACTCAAGGGGTACCGGTCACAGGGTGGAGGAGTGACACACCGTGTGGTGAGTAGATGTGACTACCAATAGTGATTTTTGGCTGTGGGTACAGGGATGCCGAGTTCTCAGAAGTCGGTGATCCCAAGTTGCTCATCGGGCATTTGTTGTATCACGATATTGATAGAACACTCACACAATACTCACCAAGACAAATATTCACCATTTTTATCCTTTAGCCATTGTGGCAACATTAATCACATGAGGAAAAAGACGTAGTTCGACCGACCAACAGGAAATAGGTCCGTAACTTCAATGAAAGATCACACCATTACCTAAAAACTTATAACTCAATTAGGATCAAAACTTTAACATGCAAGTGATCTGAAAACACACATGCATGGTTTCATAGTTATTGATATTTTGTTCTCGATCGGCACATCACGAATGCTCACATAAATCCAGATCTATCTGAGCAGGTGTGAGATTGTTTTTCTCCTGGATTCCTGCACACATTTACAAAACTTCCCTTTGTGATTCCCACTGAAAAAAACACATTAACAGTATTCATGGTTGTTCACAGGCCTTATTGTCCACAACAATGGCAGCTGTTGTGTCTTCTCCAGAAACAAGCACCATTTCCAACTGACTGTGATGTGTGTAGATTATCCCCAGAGTCTGGGATGTTGTCTCTGTTGACAGTATCACAAGTTCCGCGCATGAATTGCTGCGAGCCAAACAAAATTCCTTTCAGCTGCATTGATTTTGTTTTCAAGCCAAAAACACCTCAGGCTCCCATATTTGGTCTGTGTGTGCTCGGCTGGATGCTTTTAGAAGCTCGAGAGTCACATCACAACTTCCTTCAAACTACAAATGGTTGTTTATATGTTTTCTTTGTTTGTATGCAATAATGCTGACGCTCATTAGTAAGCTTTGAATGTGTTGCAGCAAATCGATGCAATTACCTGCAAGGGTTTGAGCCCTGCTCCAGGCGGTTAGGACACAAGCATTGACCTGATGCTTGTAAAAAAAAAAAAAAAAAAAGAGCAAATTGGCACAGTCAACTATTCAAGGCTTGCTTACTTACTTACTTGCTTAGTTTTAACTCAGGAAGTTTCCCTCGCGAACCACTGCTGACGTCTTTACCAACCTGCCTGCCTCCCAGTCCAGAGCTGTCCACCTAACAGCCATTACTCCAGTTGCATGTCGGTGTGCTCGCCTCAGTGCGCCCCCGCCCGCGGCCAGAGGGACTGCAGCCAGGACTGCGTGGAGGGCTGCCAGTGCGACCAGGGCTACGTGCTCAACGGCAAGAACTGCATCCTGCCTCAGAACTGTGGCTGCTACACTGATGGCAAGTACTATGAGGTCAGTCTTACGTTCGGTTTTACACGTGAATAAGTCATTTAACTCTCGTTCAAAAACCAGTCACTCAAACTTTTCCCTACCGTGTCTGGGTAAGTTAGATATGGTTTGGTTTCATGGTACCGTTTTAGGGATGCAGTGGCTTTTGTTTCCTATTCAAAATGCTTTATGGAAAATGGGTCAGGGCCTGGATCTGAACCCAGCTGTACACCGTGGACTGGTCACCAGTAGGGCCGACACATAAACGGTCACACAAGATTCCAAAATATTGCATCTTGTGCATAACAAAGAGCTTGACAATCCCCTATGAGGTCAAGAACGCAACCTGCACAGACATTATGTTAGAAAGCAAACCATTACAGCAAAACTATGAACCTTTACACCAAAAATGTCATAAAAATGTCATAAAAATCCTTTAGAAATAGAGAAACAAACCACTGAAATGAATTCATGTCAATGGAAGAGTGTTTGCAAACGTTGATAAAGCTTGAGTTTAAATTTATTTGCTGTTTTGACTGAAATTATAAAAACAGTTGATGTTTTTTGCCGGAAAATAATTGGAATTATTGAGAAAAAAAACAAAACATCTATGAGCCAGCAGTGTCAGCTGATGATGCAAATCTTTATCCACTTTCAGCCCAAGCAGCTGTTCTGGAACAGTGACTGCACAAAACGATGCCAGTGCATCGGGCGGAACCTCGTCCAGTGCGACCCGAGGCGCTGCAAGGCGGAGGAGGAGTGCACGCTGCGGCACGGCGTGCGCGGCTGCTTCGCACGGCGCTCCCAGCACTGCGTGGCCTCGGGCGGCGGCGTCTTCAGGACGTTCGACGGGGCCTCGCTGCGGCTGCCGGCCTCCTGCTCCTTCGTCTTATCCACGAACTGCCACAAGCTGCCCGACCTCTCCTTCCAGCTCATCGCGAACTTCGACAAGTGGAGCACGCCCAACCTCACCACCATCTCTCACGTCTACCTGTACATAAATGAGGAGAATATACTCATATCTGGCAGCACTGTCAAGGTGGGAGAATCTTACTGAATGACTCCGGCCTATTTTCTGCAAATGAATAGTGCTATGTGAACAAAAAGTGGAAAAACACCAGACTGCATATTTAGAGGCTTGATGTGCAAAGAGAAATTAAATCTACAAATCAAATGAATTTGAGCCTGAATGTGCGTTCAGTCTCTGTTTTTTCTTGCCGAAGGACCAAATGTTTGCTGGTTCTCTCTGTGACCAATCATCCGTGGTCAGAGAAGCCTTTATCAAACCAAACAAACCAATTTCCTTCAAATCTTTCTTTCCCAAGCACCCGAGCAGGTCAGTTTACCAGTTGCATTGCCACTAATAGCCTCTTAGGGCTTCTCCAGGTTTTTGGCATTTGGTCACGTCATTCCAATGAAAGTGGGCTTGTTTTCCTTAATCTTAAACCCTCCCATTAGTCTTCCTGAGGACATTTCTAAAAACACTATTCATTCATAGAAAGCAATTTGGGAGTTGAATGTGGAATGTGGAAATCTGCAGATGTGCAGGAAGAACATGCAACCGTGACCCCGCCGTGACCCCGGCAAAGTAAAACAGTGGATCAAACGGTACCAGTCGTCAAAACTAGGGAGAAATATTTATTGGTTATTGGTGTCATGAATTGCACAATGGTCTGTCAGTTGGAATTTTTAATGTTATTGTGGATTTAGAAAAAAAAAGGCATCAAGATTAATTTATTTTAAAGAATGTATTTAAATCTATTTTAAAACCGCTGTTACACGTAGATCCCTTTTCAAAGCACGTAATCAGTGTTTTATTTGGAAGTGGTTTACTGGATTTTAGTTTGAAAATAGTTTTCCTTCCCCCCCCCGTGTCTCCTCAGGTTAACGCCACGCCCGTCTCAGTGCCCTTCGTAACCGGACTGATGACACGCCTGTCCACATCGGAAGGATTCATCGTCATCGACACGCCGCAGGACATCCAGGTCCGCTACAACCGCTTCAACACCCTCAGCATCACAATGGGCCAGCGGCTGCAGAACAAGGTGTGTGGCCTTTGTGGGAATTTCAACGGGGACCCCAGCGACGACTACATCACCTCCAGGGGCAAGCCGGCCGTCAGCGCGCTGGAGCTGGCCCAGAGCTGGAAGACCAACGGTATGCAGAACAGGTAAGTGAGGATGACAGACGTGCACGTGGAGAATGGGAAAGCAAATCATCTGCCAATAAGCGTTTTGTTTTTTCTCTGCGGGTATGGCCACCTGCAAACTCCACTCTTATTAAGCGGGGGAAATGTAATAGTCAGATTTCTTTTCCTTTTGAAATTGATCACGGTAATCTATCCGAATAGAAGGTGACCCCTTGGCTGATATTTTGCACGTTACCATTCAGCCCTAACCCATCAAGGCATCAACTTCACTGGACCCCCCTGGGAGCGATCAGTGACACCAAGATGTCAGCATGGAGTCCTTTAGGTCCTGGAAGTTGTGACTTGGTTTATCACGAGGTCATTTGCAAGCCATCTTTGACCCTGTCGCCAGTTTCCTTCTTGGACCACCTTCATAGATCTTAGTTACCAGGATCATTATACACAGAATTTTCCTACAATGTTACTTTGATTGAATCGGTAGCTGCTCACTAAATGAAACAGTTCTCAGTGTTCGCGGTAGTTTCCTGATTTTTATCCATCAAATGTCTCAAACTGTCCCCACCAATTATCTGAATTCGAGTTTTTCTGCGACCCCTGCAGCATGTTGACAACTGTAGACACATGCATTTAAAATATGGGGTTTGGATGTTTGGTCTTTCTCCTCCAGTTGCGACGAGACGCAGTACGTGGCTTTGGCCCAGTCCTGCGACAACACGGCCATCCTGGCCCTGCAGGGTGAGGACGCCTGCCAGAAGCTGACCCAGCTGAAGGGCTTCTTCCAGCCCTGCCACGGCCTGCTGGACCCGCGGCCTTTCTACCAGTCCTGCTACCTGGACGGCTGCTACAACCACCGCAAGGCGCAGGTCTGCGGCTCGCTGGCGGCCTACGCCGAGGCCTGCCGCTCGCTGGGCACGCTCACCACCAAGTGGATCACACAGGAGAACTGCTGTAAGGGCGCCGTGAGACTCCAGACCCTCAACCGACACTGCGAACCAGATTGACTTTAAAGCCTTTATAACAGCGCTCATTGAGATGTCCTTCCATTGGTCAAAATGCAAGGATCACTACAAAATGTATGAGATTGTAAAATATTTTGGAAAGAGTAAAAGTGTCAACAATCTGCCAATCTTCCACTATTTTATTTTGTAAAATTTCTACCTGGATTTCTTATGAAATCCAGTTAAAACACTAGTAAATACGACTATCACACATTATAATTATGAGTAAATAAATAATTACATTATATCTTGTACATATATTTAAAATTGGGCATACTGTTAATTGTACTAGTTTTACTTGCACACATATTTATATATATGAACAATTCATATATAAATTTGCCCACATCCCAAAAACTCTTTCTTATTTCTAACTTCTATTAGTAAAGAAACTGTAAAAACCAAATTAGTATTAATGTCTATATCTCATATTACCGTTTGTTGTTCAGGCAAATTCAACATCTGGCTCCCGGGCCAATCACGGCCCACGGCCCAAATGTTTTGAGGCCCTGACCCTTTGTTTTAAAATGTATATTTTCTGGCACTAAAAGAATAAAAACGATGTTGTGTATGCAGTGCAGATGGCATAGTAGATATAAAGAGGATCTTGGAGGACTTGGATCTTTTTTTCTTTTTTTTTAAATCAAATGTGTCTCTCATTGAAAAAAAGAAAAGCTTATCCAGACAAATGATGTGGAACTCCTTGACGCTCTCACTTCAGTGGCGAAGCCTCTGCGTGTGCGCGACAGCTAACATTGTGCGCGGACCTGTTTTTAGCAGAATGGATCTACGACCCCTGTGCAGGAGAGATCTGCACAAACTTCACCTGCGAGCTGGAGAACGGAGGCGACCTGTGCGGCTGCCCCGAGCTACCCACCAACACCGGAGGTGAGCGGCTCGTCTGGCTCTAACTCCCCATGTTCGTGTAACGCCTCACGTCCTCCACAGCCGTGGTCCTCTACTGTGGAGTGTGCAGTGGAAACTTGAGAGGTGTTGAGTGAAATAGTACAGCCCGCCAACGCCACAGAAAAAACAAGACGAAACCCAGTAGATATGGACGTAGTGAGGGAATATTCCCAGAATTCCTCACTTCAGGCACACTTCAACCTGCTTTCACGGGCTGAGCCGTGTTCTCATGCTAAAATATTAGATAAAATTGATCTCCACTGAGCTGTAGGTCTAAATTCTTCATGTTTTCACTGCGCATAACACGCGGAATATTTTGTCCTCCTTTGCACTCGATCTCGATTACATTCATGTCTCGTCTTTTTCGCACCTGTGTCTTCTTAGCCATTGAGCAGAGTCTCTGGGTCTTCGTCTCACGCCGCGAATTTGTGGTTGTCACTTTCATTGGAGACGATGCTCGATGGATCGGTTCAAGTACAATTTTCCTCTCGTGTCGTGTTCCCGCGAAGGTGAAGACGACATCATCCAGGCGGAGGTGACCTGCAAGCACGCTCAGATGGAGGTCTCCATCTCCAAGTGCAAGCTGTTCCAGCTGGGCTTCGAGCGAGAGGACGTCAGGATCAACGACGAGCGCTGCTCCGGCGTCGAGGGCGAGGACTTCATCTCCTTCCACATCAACAACACCAAAGGACACTGCGGCTCCATTGTACTGGTCAGTGTTGAAATTTTATGGTGTTTTCTTGTTTAATCACGAGCACAGACTCTATTGTCGTGTTGCTGTGACACTTTTATTCATCTTTTAGTGGGAGGAAGATGCTTTAAAATCAGGATGTCACCAGTTTTTAGAGGCAAGGAGATGAAGTAGCCACAGTATGTATATATATGTATGCCGCCTCTTGACCAAGTCATCTTCGTAAATGAGTTTTCTATTAACTTGCCTGGTAAAATAAAGGTAAAATAAAAAAATAAACACGATACATGATTGGGAATTATTGCCCTCGCATATGAATTATTAAAACCATATTGATTCACAGATGATGTCGACATACTAATAGTAATAACACTTTAATACTAATATAATAGACAGAGAGAGACAGCAGCTCTGCAGCGTTTTGAGCGCTTTAAACGTTGAGTGACGAACTGACTGACTCTGTTTGAACCGTCGATCCCTCACAGTCTAACGGCACACACATCATGTATAAGAACACAGTGTGGATAGAGAGCGTCAACAACACCGGGAACGTCATCACCAGAGACAAAACCATCAACGTGGAGTTTTCCTGCGCCTACGAGCTGGACCTGAAGATCTCGCTGGAGACCGTCCTCAAGCCCATGCTCAGGTCAGACACACAGGAGTGACATGAGACTGCTTTTTTTTTTTTTTTAAATCAAGACTTGAATCTCAGAGTTCTGATTCATTATGCTCACGTTTCAATGTGCACATAATGATTTTGTCCTTCCATTTTTCAATTCCATACAGACACATGTCTTCTTTCAATTCATATTAGGCCTTGAGAAGTTTTCCACACGTGTTAAAAAGTCATTACTTTTGAGTTTGTCCTGCAAACTTCTTGAATTTTAGTCAGTACCGTTTGACACAATTAGACGTCTCGGGCGCCCTCTGGTGGAAGCCACCGGGAACGTTGTGTTTTCCTCCTTTTAAGTTCAGATCTACTTTAGTTTTCAAAATATGTCAACAAAAACAAACACCCATAAATAGCATTCATTTGGAATTTAATCTTTTGGCGAGTGATTTAGTATATCGCAATTTATAGTCAAATGAAATTATCACTGGATGTCTTTAAAAAAAAATTTCTTTTAAAAAGATATGTGTACCATAAATATGGTTTTCCTTGTTGAATGCGTTTTAGTTATTTTTAAAGTGCTATCCACTTCCACGGACTTTTGGCTTCTTTTTCTTTTAGCGTGATCAACCTCACCTTACCGACGCAGGAGGGGAACTTCATCACCAAGATGGCCCTGTACAAGAACTCCTCGTACCGCCACCCGTACAGGGAGGGCGAGGTGGTGCTCAGCACCCGAGACATCCTCTACGTGGGCGTGTTTGTGGAGGGGGCCGACGTGAACCAGCTCATCCTCATCGTGAACATGTGCTGGGCCACGCCGTCCCGCCACAGCAGTGACCGGCTGCGCTACATCATCATCGAGAGAGGGTGAGCAGCTTCAGCCCACAACCAGCCCATCAGTCACCCGGTTTATTCCTTTATACCAACATTCTGCCCCCCGCCGCCCCCTTCAGGTGCCCAAACATCAAGGACAACACGATCGGCATGGCGGAGAACGGCGTGTCGCTGACCTGCCGCTTCCACGTGACCGTCTTCAAGTTCATCGGGGACTACGACGAGGTTCACCTGCACTGCGACGTCTCGCTGTGCGACTCGGAAACCAACGCCTGCAAAGTGGTGAGGAGAGGCTGCGGGGCGCGCCGAAGAGGACACTCTGACTTTTTGTTGTTTCTTGTTATGCACGTGTCCGTGTGTGTCGCTGTCCACACAGAACTGTCCACACAAGAGGAGGATGTACTCGGAGGACGGGGACCATAAAGAGCACATCCTGTCGGTGGGACCCATCAGGAAGAGAGGCGAGTCCCTGAAACTATTTGTCTCTTCAGAAATGATCGTGATTCAGAATATATACATAAAAAAAATTCTAAATGCCTTTCTAGAGTCTCAAAATTAAACGCTATATTGTTATTAGTAGTAGTAATAGTAATAGTTGTTGTAGTAGTAGTTTGCTCTCCTGCAAACCCCCCCCCCCCACCCCGTGGAATCCTATGTGCTCTGTCTTGTGACATGTACTATGTTTTAATATGCTGGATGCTAAATGTGCTGAGGTGTTTTTTTCTTATATTCCAGACTTTACTCTAAGGAGTACTGTCTGCAATGGGACTTCTTTTTTCTCCTCCCTCTCCCAATGTTGTCTTCTTCTCTCCATCTGTGCTTGAAGTAATTTCGTTGTACTGAAAAGTAGAATGACAATAAAATGAATCTTGAATCTTGAATCTAATAGTAGTAGTAGCTGTAGTAGTATAAGCAGAAGCAGTATCAGTTGAGGCAGTAGTAGCAACAGTAGCAGTGCTAGTAATTAGTAGTAAAGTAGTAGTAGTAGTAGAAGTAGTTGTAGTAATAGTAGAAGTAGTAGTACTTAACATAATACCTACACACATTTATCCCTGTTACTTTGATTTTTCTTTTAGTATCTCAAGTTTTGATATGTTTTTTAATTGTCTTTTTTTTTCTCCAAACTACTTTTATCTCTGTATTTTATTCAACATCTTTTCTTCTTTTTTTTTTACCTACATATAAAATTCACTCTCACCTGGATCTGTTTCACTTTATTTTTCAAACATTTACCTTGTTTGGTTGTTTTCTTTGATTGTAATTTCCCTCATCACTTTACCTTTGAAAAGGCATTTTCTGTTTTGTCCCGCTGTATTAATCATCCATCGAACCGTATCAACCTGCGCGAGAAGTTGTTTTGATTTGCAGCACTTTCCCCCGCAGATCTTTGTAAAGTTTGTTTATTTCACGCGTGGTCGGTCCTCAGAGTCCGACTGGTGCGAGGAGGACAACGGAGGCTGTGATCAGATCTGCAGCAGTAAGGGAAGCGGACCGGTCTGCAGCTGTGTGACGGGGATGCTGCAGCGAGACGGGAAAACCTGCAGGAGTAAGAAACGCCTTTATTTTCTAAACATGTCCAGTTCATCCCGATAAGTCGCGGTGATGGTGGCCCGACGCCCGACTTCAGCTTGGTTTCCCTCCTCCTTTCCAGACGTGAGCTCGAGCTGTGTCCTCAAACCTGCTCCTCTTCTTCTTCTTCTCCTCCTCCTCCTCCTGCTGGGCACTGTGGCCTCCATCCTCTCCTAACACGGTGGACACGGTCAAACACAAAAGACTTGAAGGCGCACAAAGCAAATTCAGTAGCCAGTAGATCAGCTGCGTTCCAGTCAGAAAATCCACTTCACAGAAGGTTTGAGAGCAGAAATCACTGAAGGTAAGTCAGGTTGAAAAAAAACCCAAAAACATGCAAACACTCATCCGGTCGCCACTGCTCTTCCTCCGTGATGCACCTCCACCTTCATGTGTTATCTTTTTATGTAAACCATCTCTGCTTTATCGCGTCTTCTATCACGTTATCCGTCTGAAATGAATGTAAAAATCCACCAGATGGCGCCAAAGATAAGAGAATGTTACAATCCAGCTCAGTGGATAGGTCCGGGCGGGGGATTATCCATTGTACGTCTTTACACATTAAGTCAACATAAACTGCCCACGAAATGTTAGAAAATATGCGCTCGGTGGATTATTTCTTGGTTGTCACAATGCTTCCTGGCAGGAGACTTCATATCAGTGGAACTGCAGCTTTAATTTCATTGGTAGCCTGTTTGGTATTGGCATATTTGATTTATACTCGGGTTCTGCGCCTCATCCCACAAATGCATCATGCTCACAAATGTACAAATGAAAAGGGAAATAAACGGGCTTTCTAATGGTGTAAGATTTATTCCTATGAGGCATAGTTTCGACAAAGAAATGATCCAACAAACTCAAGCTTCCTGACTTTTTGTGCCGTTTTACTCTAAATTAAACTAAACGTGAGTGACTGTGAGTCTCCCACACATCCACATGTAAGAAAAAACTTTAAGGAAGACGAGTTTTTCCATGTTAGCTATTTAAAAAAATGAATAAAAGAAATGAGTTTACAATATGTGATCAGCGGAATTGTTTTGTGTATTTTCATTCCAAATTATTTTCACCAAATCAAATACGAAACCAATTGATTTTGACGTCGGGAGAACAAACTCTATATTTGGTTAATCGTATGTTAATTGTCAGCTGATTATTATACTGCACAAGTACTGCTCTGCGGGTTTGTGGCTGAAATATGAGTCTTGAATTAAATGTCCACCAGAGGGCGTCAGAGAGCAACAGCAGCAGGCAGAATGTGGGAATCGTGGGAAGCCTTTTCCCCCTGCATGCTTTTTCCCTTTTGATTTTTAGATCAGATAAGATCATTTGTTGCACATTGGGAGGATTTGCATTGTCACAGCAAAAAGTGGACAGTAAATAAAACAGTAGCGAGAGAAACGGAACTCAAACAATAGATAATGAGTATATGAAAAGCAATAACAACAGTAACTATGATGCGACACGTAAGCCAGCAGAGCCAACAGGATGCTGCTATAGGGCCAAACTTACAATAAAGACGATATAATGCGCAGCAGAAAGAGCTGGCGCGTGTGACAAACTTGTGAGGAACTGGATAAAAAAACTGAAAATAAATTATTCCCGTAATGAAGAAAACAGCAAAAAAGCACCAAGGTAAGGATGAAAATAGAATATTCTGGAACAATAGCTGTTCATCGAGGTGTGATCAAGAGAGTAGTGAGCTGGAGTTTTTTCTTCTTTCCCCCCCCCATCTTCATGATGCATTTTTAACAGATCCAAGCACTGCAAAAAGTTTTAAGAGGTAAATACAGCCACAGACTGAATACTACAGCCTCCCACTGCACCAAGGTGTATTATTCTAACTTTCATTATTGTCTCTGTGAGCAGAACCGAGTTTATGACACGATAAACTTTCCAAAGGTTCCCTTTCGTTTACAAAAGGTGTGCTTCTTTCTCCGGCCACGTAACAGACTGAGAGCCAGTTTTCAGGAGAACACCTGAGATGTGATCCTGTTGCACAGCCCCATCTAGAGAGTGAAGTGAGTATTTATATGTGAAGAGAGCAGCTCGTGAAATGGTTCAAAGGGTCTCACATCAGCGTGCGACATGTGTGGTTGCGACTGTCAGAAGCCAATAGCCAATAACAATAGCTGTGTCAGTGGATTTTCACTCATTCTCATCGAAATCCGAGTGTTTTCCCCCTCACCGCTGCTCTTCAACTGTTGCACGAGGATAGAAGGATGCCGGCTGTTTTCGGTTATTTCATCCTGGTTTTGGCACCTTAAAATGTCAATAAATGCCCCCAACTTTCACAGATGCGAGCCGAAATCTGTTTAGTTTTCCAGTAAATAGATTTTTTTTTTTAAATATATATATAATTTGTTTTATAGGTAGATCTGGTTTTTTTTCCTACTTTCTGTGTACAAATGTACAGTCATTGTCAGTTTGGTGGTTAATGTAATGACTTTTTTTTTTTTTAAATAATAATAATAATGATAATCAGTATCTTAATTGTGATGTATAAAACGTGACCAAAACATGTTTTTATTCTTTGAGAGCAAGAACACCCTTCCATCAATAAACATGAAGAACTTCTCCAGTTTATTCATCCGAGTCTACGAAGCCGCACCCAACATCCGAAGCAAGAGTTGCAAGGAGAACCTCTTTTTAACGAGTTTAAAAATGTACTTTTAGTGGGATCACATTTTTAAAAGTATCACGTTTACTATGCTGCAGTACCTAGATATCCTTGAGGGGGCGCCAGAGATCACTCTAGTCCATCTTCACTCATAGCCTCTCCTTTGTGCCAGCTGCATGACTTCAACCTTGTGCTTGAACTTAATTACTTGAAAGTTGCGACAATTAATTAGAGTGAATCTCTTTCATATTTTGGTTCCAGGGTGTGTTTGCCGTCATCACACTTTTTTAGGACGTTTGACCGGAGCTGCACTTTATTCGCGGAAGGCAAATTAGCAGAGCGGGACGTCGTGTTCCAAAATAATTTAGGAAATCATCATTAACTAGCCACGCACACACTTAGAATATAACACACAATAGCCCTGCTGTGAGATTTTACTGAACAGCACCAGAAAAAAGATGGATTGATGATGAATGTGGGAGTCTTCAACCTCCAGCTTTTATTTTGTTAAAAGTGAGTCAACTTATATGTTTAGAATTTTGTTGCACAGCAGGCTTTTTTTGTTTTTGTTTTTGTTTTTCAAACTCACTTGAAATTCTGTCCGACAAATGTCACACTTGGGCTCAAATAAGAATTAGATGAACTGTTTTTCAACTCCTTCATTTAACAGCAGGTGGTAAAAAAATAAAAAACAGCAAAAAAAAGGTAACATAACTGGTTAAAATGGCTTCTTTAACAAAAGATAAAACAGTTAAAACAGCCATAGTGACTTTTTCTTCTTCTTTTTTTAAATAAAACTGCAAAAATAGCTAAATTGACTAAAAGAGCTTCAGTGGTTAAAACTGCTCAGATTGCTACCAAACGGTATTTTTTTTATGCTACACAGATGATTCACCGCACACTTTTAGAATAGCTGCAACTTACACCTGTTTATTTAATCCTCAGCTAAATCGTTTTCTTATTCACATCTGGCTTCTTCTATCGAAAAATCAATCAGACACACTAATAGTGTTTTCAGACGTGGCATGTGTCGATAGAAAAGTAGAAAATTAAATACCCTGTATTAAATATTCAGATTTTAGCCATGATGTTGCACATTTGATTTTGCAGAATATGTCAAATATGTAGATTTGGTGGCCCTTGTTTTGCCGCATAAGTAACACTGACTTTAGGTTGTGTGATCTCTTTAGTTGAGTGAACATTTGGGTTTTTGACTCGACAAGTCTCAACAGAGACTCCCGAATCAGCTGAACTTTACAACTTCAGTCAATGATTCACGAAGCTTAAAGGCCACTGGATTAAAGGTAAAACCCGAATAGATAGTGTCGGATTGCTTTAGTTGTAAAAGTGTCTTCTTAAAGGTGAAATTCCTAGAAAAAAAAAAAACGGAACTTAAAAACCTTCCAACAAGAGATCCTCGACGAAACATTTATTGAATATTCACGCTGAACTGAAATGATGATTTAATCAAATCAGAAGTACATTTTCTTTTGTTTTTGGTAAAGATGTGGACGTAATAGCACAGATGTTGTGAAAAACTCAGGCGCCGGTAACAAAACTTGATGGGCTGCCAAAGGTTTTCACGCTCTGCTGTTGCCACTGTGACATAAGAGCCTGAGTGAAGCGAAAAGGCACCGTCAAGGTGGGAATGTGTCGCAAGGAAACGATTCAGCTGCAAAAAAAAAAAAAAAAAAAAAGCAGCAATCCTCCACAAACTTGGACTCACGTCGGATCAGAAGAGAAAACAACAGTTTACAGCTGATTAAAAATGTCCTCCGTCTCCCCGCAGAGGGCATTTTGACCCGTAAACACTCGGAGCGGACCTTCACTTGATGAAGGTTAAAAGCTTCCAAATCGGTGTGAAATTGTGTGCAGCAGCGGAGGGTTGTTGTTTTTTCTTTTTTTTTTTTTTGTTGTTGTTGCAGAGGACGTGCTCGAAAACCAAAATGAGGCCGTTTCACCGCTGCAGCTTTGCAGCAAAGTTCGTTTGAATGTCATTTGGAAACGGACCTGTTGGTAGTGGAAACACATGCAGGAAGAAGCACTGCTGTCTTTATCCTGCTGTGGTTATATAAGCTGCTAGGTGTGTGTGTGTGTGTGTGTGTGTGTTTGTGTTTGTGTGTGGACAGGCAGTTATGAGTGTTGCGGGGGGGAGCTAAATCAGTTCAGAGGATGGGTCACATCCATTTCTCAGTCACGACATGTTTAGACTTTCTACTGTAAGCGTAGGAAAGACATACTTTTGGTTGCGGTACAGAGGAAGTCTGCAGAGAATGAAACTAAAGAGATGCAATGTCCCCAACACATCCTCATGGGGTCAAACAGGTCAAACAGGATTCCTAATTATAAAGAATAGGACATGTGGGTCAAGACTGATGTCGGTGTGTGTGTGTGTGTTTTTCATATTAGTAACTGTTGTTCTTATTTTGACCGCTAGGGGCGTAAAGGTCAGAGGCCTTTTCTCAATACTATACAGCCTTTTCTTTTTCCTGCATTATGAATAAATAATTCCAACATGTTCTTTTATTTTATGGCAGTAAATTAAAGTCAAATCTTGTATTTATAGTTTATTGTGATATATTCACATACTTGATACTTTTGTGCCAGCAGAACACAATAAGACAAGTATGGCTTCATTATTTTTTAAAACACTAAAAGAACATCCCGGCCAAACGTTCGGATGCTGATGTCCGCCAGAAATAATGCTGAATATGCAGAGGGGCATGTTTCTGCGCAGCTGTTGCTTCTTGTGTCGTGTTGCTGGTATTTAAACGCTGATGACTCAGTGACTGACTCAGTGTAAACTTTAGTTAAGCATTATGTGCAGAGAAAAGGCTTTGGTGGCTCGAGCGTGAGTAGGCCTCCAAGTATTTCCTCTGAGTGACACCGATGTTCTCGTCCCGCCCGGGAGAGGACGCGCAGACTGGATTGTGTGGGTTTGAATGGGAGGGTGTGTGTTTTAAAGCACTCGTAATTATAGTTGCACGCAAAGATTTTGTGTGAAGGAGAAAGAAAGAAAGAAAAAAGCTGAATACAGCTGGGAAGGGTTTTTTTTGTAGTCCTATCAGGCCAAAAACAGGTTTAAAGAAAAAAAAAAATCACTTTGTATATAAAATAACAGCTTCAAATGTGAGTATTTTTTCTTTTTAATCTTTTTTTTTTGACTGCTCTTTTCAAGGGTTGCCTTTGCCAATCATCTGCCTCCTCTAATGTCACACCAGATATTTCCATGTCCTCCTTTCGTCACTCTTGCTCTTCTCCTACATGCCATTCCCAAACACTCCCCCCCACGAAAAAACCCGATTGTGATTCATTTTAATTAATACGTCCATTCAAAAAATACTTTAATTATGCTGATTAGCCTGTTTCTGTCCTTTTCATTTGTGTTGCCGTGGCAACGCGCTCTAACACTGCAGCAACTGCATGCCTGTGAGATCCTTTTTAATGACCTGTACGGACTCTGATTTGTTACACAACAGAGGTGATAATTAACGTGAGTGTGCACGGAGGCAGGACAGAGGGTGGAGAGCTTTGAATTCCTTCGTCTCCGCCTCTCAGCTGACCTCAACATCTGGCAACAGGTGAAACAGGTGGAGGAGGATCGGCTTCTTCGGTCATATTTAACAGAGAGACTAGAAGTCATGATTGCAATTAAAATATTGACAAGAAGAACTGACATAATGTGGTGTTAAGAAAATAAAATTGAAAAAGAATATATGCCTTTGGCATAAAATGCTCATGTTGATAAAGACGAGGTCAAATTGATCATAAAAATCAGATAAAGCTAAAGCAATGATATAAAAAGATCGAGACTAATGCGTTCGGAGGAAAAGACAATAAAATAAGTAGAACATCAGATAAGATAAAGAATGTTTGAAAGAATAAATGATTAAACGTCAAGGTGAAAAGCCGTGCCAGTATTAATGTCATCTTGACTAAAGACTTTAACCTAATATACTCAAAAGAAATACATATATTAAAAACATGTGAAATATCAATATAAAGGGAACCATGAAGAAACAATGCTGAGAAGTTATGTAAGCATTTATTATTTTTTTCCCATTTGCACATTTTATTCTTCATAGTTCATTGCATCGATCACACCGTCTTCTCGTCCTTTAATCCAGATATACCGACTCCTCCCAAACCAAACGAGTCCATCCTGACCTCAGTTTCATCCCTCGGGATTTTTTACATTTTTTTTCACATTTTTTAAGGAGTGGGACTTCACTACCAGCTGTTTGTGTGTATTTTCTTTTCCTCATTTTGTACGTAAATAGTTTCTGATTGGACAGTCCACGAAACATTATACTGTGTAGTAAAAACTTAGCAGCACCCGTGTGATCAGTCCCCCAAACTTCAGAGGATAGTGTTATGTATTATACTCTAATGGTATTTGTATGTATGTCACTTTTAACACTTCACCAGCAGGGTTTTTCTTGTGTGTGAAAATGGAAAACATAACAACAATGGCGGCCTCCAGAGTGGCCTGATCCCCAGTTCATATTCTCCTGGAGCTTTCCTAGTTTTAGAGGTGAGAGTCACCCGTAATAACAATCCAACCTTGTCGTCCGTCAATACGAATGTCTGTGTACTCGCCATTGTTAGTGTTTAAAGTGTATTGTCTGTGTGCGTTGTGTGTGGGTGTGGTTTCATCACAGGAACTACCAACAGAATTTCTGCCATTTGCACGTAAACGTACGTTCGCCTTCAAAACGTTGCCGTGTGAGTGCGGAACTTTTCTGAAACGAAAATGCAAACGTTATTTAAAATGTCGTATAAACAAGGCCTAATTCACTTTATGTCAGCCGCCGAGATGAGACTTAACAAGAGGAGCAAAAAGGATTTCAAACAATAGAACAATTGAAAATTGTTCACTTAAAGAAATTGCTGATCTAAAACTTGACTGCAGGAGGAAAAACAACACAACACAGCGAGTTTCTTTATTCCTCCCATTATAGCACAAAGCTCCATACTGCGATGGTGAAAATCGCTTTAAGGAGACAAATATGAACTTTTACTGGTTCACCTACACTGTATGACATCCGTAGAGGTAGGAGGGCGTGTGCCCTCCCCCCCACCCCGGGGTGACACCGACGAAGCACCGCGCCCGTTTCAACCACGACTGGAATGTGATCAGATGAACAGGTTCTGCTCTTTGTTTCTACCGGTTAATTCCAGGGATTGCAGAGTCAGGATTCCCTGACTCAGTGTCCATGTTGGGCTTGTCTGCATATCATTGAAGGTGTTTCCTCGACTGACGCAGTTTATGCACACTAATGTTTTCCAAAATCTGATGTGAAAAAAAATAAATAAAATGCATGGATTACAATCCACTTGACTGCCTTGATTAGATTAAAGCATTGTATTAATGATGAAAATATAGAAACATCAGAATGTGCTCCATGAATCTAAATCAAACTCCTATTAAAAGATTTCTTACTGATGAAATTCAAAACAGCTAAACCGTTGTAGTTCATTTTGACTTGATTAACGTTCACCTCCTCCTTATGCAATGCTTCTCCAGCAATGTCCAATTTGATTAATCAGCTGATCACAGTGTTATATGGCTCCAAAACCAGACTTTGCTCTGTAGTTTTAATTTTCTCCTGGATATAGCCACAAGATGAAACCATATGTAGGTTAAGGAACTTGTAAAAGTTTACAAGGCGGCTATGAAGCCTCTTATCAGCCTCAGAGCTGATTCTGTGTCAAAATAAAAGCACATCTCAAAGACTCAAGGTCAGCAAGACTCTTCACTTGGAGTATAAGGTGGGCAAAAAAACTGAAAAGAGCTTTTTTTTTTTTTTGAGTTTCTGCCCACAAATGATAAAAAAAAAATTATGTCCAGAAAAGCCCTGCAGAGCAAGCATAAGTGTTTGTTTTTCATACTAAACAGCCAACCTGGGCTTTTGTTGAGCATCTTGGTAAAGATCAGTGAATTGAATACTGAGGGGAATGAAACAGTAAGCGAAAAAAAAAAAATGTTTATCTCCGTCTTCGTACTTAATGCTGTTTCTACATATCAGCATTCGTAGTTACATGGTCCCTCAGCCAAAGTGCTTTCTGTTCTTTTTCTGGTTTATCAGCTCTGGTCTGCTGAGTAAGTGAAGTCCAACCTTTGACTTGTGTGGACACTTCACTGTGGAGCGCTCTGAATAGTTTTATTTTTTTTCTTCTTTTTTTTTGTGGGTGTATGACTGGAAAGTTGCCATATAGTGTAAAAATATTCCCTAACAGATCACTCAGGGCCACTCCAGCATTCCTTCACTGCAGATACCTCAATAAATATTCAAACCTGTGACTAAAAGTATTACTTTCTCAGATAGAATAGCGATACCGAGATATGGGATGGCTCAGTCATGCACTCAAATCTGCCCAAAGGGACTTTAGACACATATTTTAAATGCCAAAAGCTAAATTAGTCAAATGGGCTCATTTCAGAATATTACTTCATCAGGCTGTGAGAACATGAATCAACTCCAGCGTGGATGGATAGATCATATTTATCCTAATTTATAGCCTCAAATGTGTGATGTCATAACATAAACTTTATTTTGAAGTCTGAGGTGGTAAAATTGAGATTTTATTTTACGTTAACTTAATTTCATGATGTTTGCTGTGGATAAAATGAGAAAACCCGATATTTGTACTTTATTTGAACTTGACAGAGGGTTTCAAGGAATGTGGTTATCATTGAAGTGAAAGTCAATGTAACTTTATTCAGTCAAACAAAAAAAGTAATAATGCACCAAGATCTTTTTTCTCCATTAATATTCAAATGAATCAGTTGGTTACACTAAATATGATCAAAGTCAAATTTCAAATTCAAATTATTCTATTGTGTATTTTCCCCCCAAAACAGAAGTTTTTAGTGTAGTTACAATGTCAAAATCCAAATCTTGTAGGTAACAGTGAGTGCAAATTATCATCATATGATAATAAAGTGTTGAATTACATGTAGACTGGTACAGACACCCTGTGAGACATTCACTCAATTTAGAGACTTTCTAAACTAAAGAGAGTGACAGATGTGATTCTAGTGAGTAAAATGTTTCACAATATACAATATCTCATTGTGTGCAAACAGGGTGTCAAACCTAAACCTCTGTGCCGCAGTGACCAAATCGGGCCCAGCAGTAGATCCAATCTGGCCTGCTGGATGAACTCAGAAGACAAAAATACCAGTTAGGAGACATTGACTGGAATTTTTCCATAAATGTAATTTCTACTTTATTTACTGGGGATTGTTGTGTTTCAAAAGTGGATATGATACCACACTGAGACCTGAGCCAACAGATTAGTAATGCAAAGGTCAAAGATATCCACACTTTTGATAAAGTAGCATGAGTATCAAAGCCATATTAGATCATAGTTAATTAGTTTTATCAGCAATAAGAATGGCGTCATATTGAAACTGCATTCATGTCTTGGTTAAAGCTTTCTTAAACAGCATATGATTATTTGAGATTGTGAGTTAAAAAAAATATATGTTTAAGTTTATTTTGGGACTATTTTACTTTGTATATCCTTTAAAGTATTGAAATATCCTAAGATATTCCAGTGAATACTTTGTGACAGGTAAAGTTGATTTAAGATGTTTATATATGTATATATGTTTAGTTTTAGTTTATCATATTACTTGTAATAATTGGGTAAATTTTGATATACTTGGTTTCACTGCACCAAGAGAGTGGAGTTTGATGTTTCTTACTGCACGTAAACGCACCACCTCCGGTCTCTGTGGTGGGAGGACGCGTTCAATGCACGCAGTGGGGAAAAAAAACTCTACGCGTCCTGCTTCGTGGAGTTGTGATGTTTCCCACTTCACCTAAACGCACCATCACTGGTGGGAGGAGGCGTTCACTGCGCCCAATTAAAAAAAACTCCCACACGCGCCTTCACTGTGTTTACTCCTTGGCACGCGCGCGACACGTCAGACGGCGACAGACGAGACGCCTCACCTCGCGCGCAACCACTCGCTCCGTTTCCCACTTGACTCCAGTTTGCGTTTAAGAGGAATTTTACCCCGGACGAGAACCAGTGCCGACATGCCTTCTCTGCGACACTCCTACACGGTGACGGTGCCCGAGGAGCCGGCCGCTCTCGCGCTGGACAAACCGGAGCACCGGCGCAAGAGCCCGGCACTGTCCCGGTCCATGCTGGTGTCCACGTTCATGGGGCTGATCATCAACCAGGCCAAGGTGAGCATCTCTGCACTTTTATTCACTCATGTTTAACTAGGAAGGCTTTTTTTGTAAATGCATTTACACTGTGGAAAATACCACTTTAAAAATAAATGTCATAATTGTAAAAAAATTAAAAAAAATAAAAATTGAACAAATCCAGAATTTATGTAATTTAAAACTGGTTATGGATGCATCCTTCCTTTTTAAATAAATGAAAATCTGCAGCATCCATCCATTCATCACGTCGAGGAAACCTTTGCTTTAAGAGTTAAGCAGAAGCAACTGCCCCATGAATAAATAAAAATCTGCAGGATCTAAATTCCGCACTGAAATAGATTTAAAGTTTTTTTTGGAGCGTGCAATCAAAGTACAACTTAGTTGCTGTGGTAGGTTGAGGGAATGTGAGCTTGAACTAAAGTATGCAATAGTTAGTTGTCAATGAAGCTGTATAATACAGGTCCGTCTAAAAACAAAAACGTGATTTAACTGTGTTGTCAGTGTTTCTACACTTGTTGTATAAAAGACTTGAAATTGTGGTAATTATGGCACACGTGAAAAAAAAAAAAATGTAGGAAAGTCGTCCAATCTTGTGAAATATTCCTATAATTTGAGATGCTCTTGATATTTTCATGAATTATTAGTTGAAATTATAAAGAGTAAAACCAAAAAAAAATTGGTTCAGTTTAGGTGTAATCAGTGGAAAAAGTGAATCTTTCCCTTTCTGACTTGTGACAAAACATGTGGGAACAGCTTGTTTATCATTAACTCTCATCTAGTGACTCAAAACCCAAATTCTCTGGTGAAAATTCTTCACTAAGTTACATAACCGTCTTGTGTACTATGGAGAAGAACTGTAACCGGGAAAAAAATAAAAAATATGAAGGCTGTCATTGAAGTTCACTCGGCGCTCCCCATACCATTTATTTGGTTCTGCAGCCCACTGTAAAACTTTTTGGCGTATTTCTGAACAGATGTCCCCGGCAGACCCAAAGCCAATGAGCCGCCTCTCGTTCAGGAACGTCAGCTGAATTTCTGAATGAGTCAGACGAGCGAACGTTGCAGTGAAATGTCATCATGTTCAGCCTTTTCAGAAAGAGGAAACTGTAAGATCTCAGCAAGCACTAAATCACCCCCACCTCCCCCCACCTAATAAAACCTTCCATCCAGATGGGAGGCCAAAGAAGAGGCCTGAACCTCGTCTTTCTTTAGGGTTTTTTTTTTTTTTTTAAATCAGCATTTCAGTGGAGATAGAGTAGGATGTAAACACACGCGGGAACACAATGTCAGGAGGTTAAGAGCAGCAGCTGCAGTGATCGGAGGGGGGGAGAATTCCAGTGTGATGCCGGGTTGTGTAACACCGAGAGCTGCTGATAAGGACTGATGGCTGACTGTCACCTTATCGTCGCTTCGGGACATTTTGTTTTCACGCCGAGCCGCCACACTACCCGCACATGTTTGTGTGCACCTGAGGCGTCAGCACTGTTCACTCCCAAGTCCTCCTCGATGGAAGTGACATAACTGCCCTCATGACTTACCGAAAAAAAAAAGAAAAAAAAAAAAGAACATAAACACAAGCAAGCTGCTGCTTTTCTCTACTGTGGAACCGATTACTTGATACCTCGTTACTTACCTCCTGGATTTGCATTAGAAAAGTTAATTTGTGACTCAGTGATTGTGGAGGAATTAACACGAGGCTATAATGTTACACCAAGGACCATTCCTTTAAACATTTAAGCTTCTGTCTCTTTAAATCGGACTCATTTCTCACTCAGTGGTGTTTTAATGCCATTTCGTTAAACTGCGAGACGTGTTTGAGCTTCTATATTATGCTGACTTCTATCTTCATTAGTGAAATGATGGTTTCCCAGAAGCCCGAGCTGATGTGCAAACATGACTTGGAATCAAACAAAAAGAGGTCTTGAAACATTTCTTGGCGGTCAGGCTGCATACATAGAACTCGTGGAACTTTTGCGTAATACCCACAAGTGACGTGGTCGTGAATATCTCATGCAGTCGACCTTGGCTGTGGACTATCACGTCTTTCCTGTCTTGAAACATCTGGAGTCGACGAGGAGTATCCCTCCGCCAGCTCTGCCGTCTTCCACCAAGATTTCTAATTACGCCATTTTCCAAGAGATAAGAGAAGAGCGTCACTCGCACAGACGCGTGTTGGCCGTCCTCGGACCGAACGTGCAGAGCGTCTCGAGGACAGCGCGTTCTCCCCGCCCACGACGGCTCTCTGGAGCGGTGCCAACCGGCAGAGGGCCTGCTCGCGGATCACCTGAGCGCTTCCCGCGTTGTTTTTGGACGGAGCCCCCCCCCCCCCTCCTTTTCAGATCGGAGGCGGCCCGCCGAGCGTGAAGGCTCCCGCCGGTCAGTGCTCGCCGGAGCGGGGCTCGCACCATATGGCCAACTTCTAATACTGCAGAGCCGGAGAGGAACACAGAGAGGGAGAGGAGCCAAGACTGCTGCTCGGAGCTCGTAATGTCAGCGCAGTGCTATTTTAAGGCAATGGAAACCATTGTCACAAGGCAACACGCGCACCTTCTCTGTTTATATCGTGTTCATACTACGCAGCCCGGCTCGTTTAGGCTCGTCTGCTGGAATGCGTGAATCAAGAATTCTAAAGCCAAAGGAGGGTAAAAATCTTTGAACCACGGCGTGGAAAAGCTGGTGGACGATCACAACCTCCTCCAGTCTCACTTGTGTTTCTTCATGACAATCCCCACCCAGTTAGGTTAGAGTTTAACGCTCTCTTCAGGGGCAGAGCTGGTGCTGACGCCGTCCTCAGACAAAGAGAAGATGATAAAGTCTTACAGCCTCGCCACAATCCTGACACTACATTACCCCCCCACCCCCCACCCCGAACCCCCCCACCTCTTCAAGGACAAAGCTTCCCAGTTGTGAAGCTAAACAACCAATCTTAGATTGGGTGAAACTACATTTGCTTGTTTCTCGGGCCTCTTGCAGCTCACTTTAGTCTGTGCTTCTTCTCTTTGCCACTATCCGTTTGCTGGTTAAACAAATAATCTGTTTTCCTTCAGAATAGTGGAGAAATCCGGCCAATAGCAACACTGTTTGACAAAATAGCCTTTGGGTGTATTCCCTACTGAGTTGAAATAAGAAACTGACATGAGCACATTGAGTTCGGATGACGAGCGGACGGCTCACACAATCAGTTGAGGACGTCCTGCGTGGAATTCGGACACTTGTTGCCGATTGAAGTCAACGAGCCTGTTTAGGTTTCCTTATGCGAGCGGCAGGATCCCAACCTGGACTCCAGGACTCTCTCTTTTTTTTTTTTTTTGTGCACAGCGCCCGTATTTCTGCTTCCCTCAGGCCGTTTCTGCCTCGACGCTGCTCTTTCCACACGGAGCGTCAGCAGAGAGGCGCCGGCGTGTGACGTCAGCCTCGCCGCTCGTCGTGTTACACTGTTACTATGTTCCCTCTTTCAGAAGCCGCAGGTCACACGCCTGGCAGTGTCAACACGTCATCTCCACCGCGAGCACAAACACACACACACACACTGGATGTTTGACCTCATTAGCAGCGGGATGAGGTTTATTGAAAATCAATAAGAGGAGGGCAACAGAAGTGCGGGCAAATGTTGTTGAGCGTTTTTGTTCCTCCGGTTCATCAATAAGTAGTTTCTGCAAGCCTGAATCGAGCTGACGCGTGCGCTTCAAGAAGTGCTGTATTTTAGAGTTTATGTTTAACAAATACTGAGTTACTAAACCCTGGTTCAGTCGCCAAGTAAAAAAATTGACTATCAGTGAGTTTTGTTTTTTTTTACTTTTATTCTCTCCATCGGTGTCGGTGACGCACGGAGCGGCTGATGTTCACCACGCAACGCCTTCCGACAATGCGACCGTCACACGCTCTGCGGGGAAACCAACGCCGCGCGTTCCTTTTGAGATTCGTTCAGTCATGTTGACGCGCACGGCGGAGGAAGAAAGAGTCTCTCTTTAGCTCCGTGTGGGTTTAGTTCAGGAAACTTGTGGTCGGCGTGTGTTTTTTAAAGGCGTTTCTTCTATGTCACGGTTCAACATGTGGCGCTCTTTCTACTTGGTAGTCTGATTTGTTAGTGCTATTTATGTACTTAAGGAACAGTGTGATTTCTCTTGCCCCCCCCCCCCCCCCCTTAGTAATCCCCCAGTTGTTTGTGTGGTTTGTCACACTTTGACCTCACACCAAATACATTCACACGTAGAGCCTGAATGCACGAATAAGTTCATTTTGAGGAAGTAGCCTCCGTCATGTCGGCCTGTAACTCTTCCTCGTGCCGTGTTTAACTCGCATGTCTCTCTCTTTGAGCAGAACAAGAGTCCTCAGGGCCTGGTGGGTTTGAAGAACCTGGGAAACACAGTGAGTCTCCATTTGATAAACATTCATTCACCCCCCCCCCCCCCCCCCCCCCCCCCCCCCCCCCCCCCCCCCCCCCCCCCCCCCCCCCCCCCCCGAGTCTGGAGTTTTCTTTAATTCTCTTTTTGTTTCGCTTTGCTCTTTGCCAGTGTTTCATGAACTCCATCTTGCAATGCCTGAGCAACACGTCCGAGCTGAGGGACTACTGCCTGAGAAACGTCCACCAAACCGACCTCAGCAACAACTGCAGGACCAGCGCCGCTCTCACCGAAGGTAGGACACACCTTTGACCTCCTCCAGCTCCTTCGCCAGGGATGAGTCACTTTATGAGCCACAACTGGGTCAAGCTGTCACTTTATAGTACCTAATCACGCTTTGGCCAAATTTGCAATTTCCAGGAGAATCCATGGCTTTTATGTTGGCTTGAGCATTTCATTGTGTTACAGAAAAAACCAACTTGCCATTTGGAAGAATAAACATTAAAGTAAACAGATAAAAAGAAAATAAAGTGCCGCTACAGAGGCGGGGCTCCTACAGCTTTTTAATCCTGATGTGATTTGGATTTATTTCGATTTCATGTCTGTAGATTTGTCCAAAAATGTACATTGAGGGAGTGTTTCTACCCCTTTTCCCTAAAAAAAAAAAAAAAAGTTTTGCTTTCAATATCACGCAGTTATTCTGTATTTACATATTGAATTTCTAAATCCATAATTATCTAAACTTTAGGGAACCGTGAAGGTTTATGATCCGAGATGCGTTCAGCGGTGACGGGAGGGCAGTGAACGACTTCAAACCACTCCTAATCCCATTTCTCTTCTCTGGTTTCGTCGTCTTTCCTCCAGAGTTTGCGAAGCTGACTCAAAGCCTGTGGACGTCTCTGAACGCCGAGGCCATCTGTCCTTCTGACCTCAGAGCCCAGATCCAGAAATACGCTCCCAAATTCGCCGGCTGCAAGTAAGTCTCCCCCCCCCCCCGCTCTGTGGGACACTCGGGTCAGTTCGGTCGTCTGTACCGGCCTTGTTTGAATGACGGACCCGTCCCTCTGCAGTCAGCAGGACGCCCAGGAGTTTCTCCGCTTCTTACTGGACGGCCTCCACAATGAGGTGAACAGAGTGACGGTCTGCTCCAAGGTGCCGGCCGAGGACTTTGACCACCTCTCGTAAGACAACCCCCCGCCGCCGCCAATCGGTTACTCATAACCTGCTGCCTTGCTGATACTTTGGCGACTCGTTACGCTGATATAATTGAATTAATTCCCCCGCTTGGTTTCCTCCGCAGAGACGAAGAGAAAGGCAAGCGGATGTGGAGCCAGTACCTGCAGAGAGAGGACAGCAAAGTAGTGGGTGAGTTGCTTTTCCCCCGCAGATGTTTCCTGATCCTTTTGAAATGCACGGCATGCATGTTTAATGTGTCCTCTTCTTTTTTGTTTGCCTCGTCCATTTTGCCCGCAGATCTATTTGTGGGACAGCTGAAAAGCTCTCTAACCTGCTCCGTCTGCGGCTTTCGCTCGACTGTGTTTGATCCATTCTGGGACCTCTCCATACCCATTGCACAGGTTGGAAGACGCACACAATACTGCAGTATAGATAGTTTAGATTCAACACGGGTACAAGCGTGCACTAGCTTCTGATTGTGAACGTGTGTGTGTGTGTGTGCGCGCGCGTGTACAAATTGGAAGCGTTTTCGAGTCGTGTTTTGTGCCTCTCGCAGAAGAACTCGGGTGAGGTGTCTCTCAAAGACTGCCTGAGACTCTTTGCCAAAGAAGACGTGCTGGACGGAGAAGAGAGACCAGTAAGTAACCTCATATTATATAATAAAAATAAATAAAATCCACTCAAATCCAAGCAGTTTGCCAGCGTTGCGGTCTGTTGACACTGTGTGACGCTTTTCTTTTTTCCAGACGTGCACCAAATGCAAAGCCAGAAGAAAATGCACCAAGAGATTCAGCATCCAGAAGTTCCCACAGATTCTCGTACTTCGTATCCTTTTTCTCACGTCTTCGCACCTTAACTTTGTTGGGTTACAAGTTTGAGAAAAGACTTAGGATTGTTTGGTTCGAAATAACACATTTCCTGCAAACCTAACATATATTGGTGACAGTCACGAAATACTAAACATCGAGATATGCATTTCACTGGAAACGGTAAAAAATAAATAAAAAAGGCCCTGAATTAAAGTATTAATTGATAATTAACCAATCATATTCTGGTGTAGTAAGATTCTATAGCCTTTCATAGAAATCCAGGCAGACATTTTTTCCTAATTAGAGACTTGAAATGATGCGATTGAGATGATTTCTATGTTATGTGGAGTATCATCTTTATGTATCCGCTGTAAAAAAAAAAAAAAAAAAGTCAAGACAACATTGAATACTGAACATTTGTCATTCTGGCTCTCTTATATATTTTTTCGGTCCATTTAGGACTCTCCCATTATCACATGCTATATTGAATACACGAAACGATCAAGAAAAGCTAATTATACAGTACATGATTATGACTTATGTAAAACGAGAACAAACGCAAACACATTCTCCTTGACGTCACGCCCTCCTTCAGACCTGAAGCGGTTCTCAGACTCCAACGTCCGAGCCAACAAACTCTCCACTTACGTCAACTTCCCCCTGAAAGACCTGGACCTGCGGGAGTTCACTTCCGAGAGCGGCGGTGAGTGTTTCGGCGGTCGGCGTTAAGAGGTGGTCTGATCGTGATGGGCGAGGGTGACGCCGTGTGTTGTGTCGTCTGTTGCGTTGCAGAGCGTCCCGTGTACAACCTGTACGCCGTATCGAACCACACTGGAAACACCCTGGGAGGCCATTACACGGCGTACTGCAGGAACCCGGCGCTCGGGGAGTGGTACAGCTTCAATGACTCCAGGTATCAGCTTGCACATCATCACATTACCTCACATATCACCTTATCAAGCTTGTCCTGCCCTCGATATCCTGCGCGTACCTGCACTTAACCCCTTATCGGGCAAGTTAATGGTCTGGCAGCCGAATGGTTTTCGCAACACTAATATCAAACTAAAGCTTTTCACTCAAATACACGATGGAATCGTCCAGCTACACATTTAGGATACTTCTGGTGAAATTCCCTGTGAAGGGTTGAATGAGAATGACTTCATTTCAACTCTGTAAAATTGATGTCATTCAAGGTGCGTGTGTCAGTTTTTTTTTTTTTTATGGGGTCTTAAATCAAACGTTAAGATTGTGATGGACTGTCGACCCGTACAGGGTGGACTCTGCCCTCGCACGGAGTCGGCTGAGGTCAGCTGCAACTTCCTGCGACGGAGAGAGAACTGAAACTAGAGAGAGGATCAACGTGGTTGAGATGGACTGTGTCTCATGTTTAAACACTCCGACCAAAATATCCGCTTCCAAAAAAAACGGCCTTGAAAATAGTTTGAACTAATATATTTTTTTCAGATTCTTGGGTTGAATCATTTTATTATCAGTTCTAATGAAAACGATCAAATATTGAATAAAAGGATCTGAACACTTATGAAGCCAGTTTCAGTTCAATGTAACGCTTCTTGTTTTTTTTATTACTATTTATTGATGCACACTACTCACAAAAAGGTAGGGATTTGGGGTAAAATTTATGGAAAATGTCAAAGTTATGTTTTAATTATGTTATACCGTGAAATAAGGTCTTTTAGGCAGAGGCAACAACAGTAGAGGGTAAACCACAAAAAAAAAAAACCCGTATCTCAATCACTTGTCTTGTGCTCGAGCATCAATTCCATCCTGAAAACGACGTCTCCTGCTGTTCACGAGTCAACGCATTCCATTCTTCTTGAAGCGCGGCCCTCGGGTCGTTGAGGTTCGAGGTACAGAGTTACGAGCCTTGACACGCCGCCTCAGAAGATTCCAGAGGTTTTCTAAAGGATTCAGGCCAGGAGAACGTGCTGGCTGCTCCATTGACGGTCCCTGTCTCCAGCAGACGCTCTCAAATGATTCCACCTCGATGAGCTGGAGCTCTGTCGTCCATGAAGATGAAAATGACTGGATTAATGATGTCATTCGGGTTGTATGGGGATTGTCACCGTACCCATTCACTGTGTGGGACAGTTCCGTACCTGCCCACAAGACGACAGTGGCTGAATCGTAACGCTCTCCTTGGCGTCTCCAACATGGTTGGCGGCCATCATTTTTCTGCTCGGTGTGGGTGTGACTTTCATCAGAGGACAGCACTGAACCTCGCTTGGTCCGTCATCCAGCGTCGACGCTCCCTGGCCTATCGAGACGATGAGCCTGTGCCCAGTGGTGTGGTCCGGTACGCTTGCGAGGTCGGCCACCACACAAACCACCAATGGCGTTCATCCTCCGGCTCCTCTGGGCTCAGTTCACCCATGAAGCAGGCATCGGTGTGGGATGCGGACAAAGGACGTCCACTTCTGTGTCTTTCTGTGAAGAAATGTATGAGTCGACTCATGAATCAAAACGCCTGCCTTCAAATGTTTAGAGGAGGTCACAGTGAGGTCATGTAAAGGTTATAGTGCAGGTTACATTCATCCTGAAGTTTCAGCCAAAAGACGAATAGTTTACCTAAATTATAACTTTTTGTGAGTAGTGTATATGAGCGTCATGAAATCAAACTGGCATTTAAAGGGTTAAAATCATGATAATTATTCAACAGTTTTAGCAGAACCGAAGTTTATCAAAAGACTTGAGAGGATATTCATTTTCTTCAGTGTTTTTTTTTTTGGTTTTTTTTCTATTCAAAAGGAATTGATTTTGGATTTCAAAAAAAGTGAGGAACTGCACCAATACAGTCAAATGGAGGCCAGATGAAAAGGGGAAACAATTCACCCAAATTGACAAAATAAATAAATGCAATTATGCTTTTTTTTTTACCTTGTATATTTATAATATACGCATGTGAACTGAGACGGCCAATAAAAATGAGTGATAGAATAAAATAACTAATGATTAAAGGTACAATAAGGCTCATTTAAATGAAGTAATACAAAGCTACAAGCTAAATATTTAAGTAAATGAAAATATAAAAAAAATATGATGGGGGGGGGATTATAAAAGCTTTGTTGTATTGTTGACGAATTTAGATCTACTATTTGATGAAATTGATATTCAGATAAAAAAAAAAACAGTCATTTGATCGTGTGTGTGTGTGTGTGTGTGTGTGTGTGTGTGTGTGTGTGTGTGTGTGTGTGTGTGTGTGTGTGTGTGTGTGTGTGTGTGTGTGTGTGTGTGTGTGTGTGTGTGTGTGTGTGTGTGTGTGTGTGTGTGTGTGTGTGTGTGTGTGTGTGTGTGTGTGTGTGTGTGTGTGTGTGTGTGTGTGTGTGTGTGTGTGTGTGTGCGTGCAGGGTGAGCCCCATGTCCTCCAGCCAGGTCCGCAGCAGCAACGCCTACGTCCTCTTCTACGAGCTGGCCTCCTCCTCCTCACACAGCAAATATCAGACGTGTCGACTCTAAACTCCGCAGAGGAGCAGCGAGAAGCTGCGACACCCGACTCAATGAGGAGAACAGCTGGAGGCCGGACTCTGCCCGCAAGGAGGGAGCGCCACCTGCTGGAGGCAGATCTGCCAGCACTAACTGTGAAAGCGGAAGGACAACCATGCATCACTCCACTCATCCAAAGAGCAAATTGACACTTCAGGATGTCGACTACAAGTGGAATGTTGGGGAAAATGTGACTTCAGTTGTTGGAAAACGTGTTTAAAAAAAAAAAAAAAAAAAAAAATCATCTGTGTGTCAAATTCTGCTTGTAACGTGCAGCAGTTTTGTCTTTTTATTTTGGAGAAAATTCCTAATTCTGTATTATTAATCTGAAGGATGTTAACCAACTGCAAGCTGTAATTTATTCTATTTAATACAAAGTCAGAGTGCGTACTGTAAACCTGGAAAGGTTAAGCTTCTTTTCCTCTTTTTGTAGTTTTTCTGCCACATTGTATTTTTGTACAGTATTTATGGACGGCGCCGCCGGTGTCGCGCGGAAAAGTGGAACTGTGAGAGAATGCGACTTAACAAAATGATTAAAAGTCTTTCAGTAACCGACGCTGCGAAGTGTGCTCGACTTTTATTAACCAAACACGTTTGTGAGGGAAACGACGTGACGGTAACCGTTAATAACGCTGAAGCAGCGGATGTTGAATTTACAAAAATAAAATACTAAACTTTTTTTAATGTAGAAAGCCGGATACAACAGGTTGAATCACAATATGTCATTACGATTGATTAAGCTGATGTGTCCACACTCACATGCTTAATATTACTATAACAAACTTTACAATTAGAATTATTAATGGAATAATGAATGTGTGTGTGTGTGTGTTTCCATATTTGAGTTCACTTTAAAAGTGCTTCTTTACACAATTATGCGTATTTCTACTTGGGTAAAAGAATCTGTTCCAACTGAGACAAATTCAAATTTCTCCAAAACTGCCTACAAAGTGAGTAACGATCAGGAACTGCATGAAAGGAATATACCACAAAAAGATTATGTAATGATTTTGAATGTAATAAAGCTAATAATAAATGGCAATAGTGTAATAAGATGGTGAAAGATTTTTTTTACAACTACACTATCCCATTCAATATACTTGTATTATATAAGCACACTGCACAAAACCTGCAACGAAAGCATATAAACATACTATGGAGATCGTTCACATGAACAAGAAATTAATCTTGATAAAACTGATGAGATGTAAGTCATTAAAGTCAACATATGGATGAAACTATGCTGGTAAAGTCAATAAATCCGACACTAACAGAAACAAATAATTTTGCCCAGGGAGGTGCAACTTTAATCCTTGTGAGACCTGGAAATAAAATCCTCATCACCAAATAGTGACTGAATACATCCACTAATGAGGCCTTTGAGAATTAAGTCATTAATTTAATGGAAATGACTAATTTGATGTCATTTTAAACTGCGTTTATGCATGTTTCTTTGAAATAAACGGATTATTATAATAATTTGAAGGCATTCTATCGCGTTATCTCATTTAAATGTGATTTTATTTTATTTTATTTTGTTTTGTTTTGTTTTACAACTGGACTGAGAAACTGCGGTAAATGAATTTACTATTGAGTTCATTTTCCAGCATACTGACATATGTTTCTTTGACCCGCCAAAAGACCCCTGTGTGTTACCTCCCTATACAAATCATCAGACTCAAAGAAAAGAAATCACAGGGTGTCTGAGAAACTGTTTTTTTTTTAGTTAAAGTTGAGTTTATTTGTTAGTTCTATAAATATCACTGCTGAGTGCTGAGCTGCGGGGCTTAAAAAGGCTTAAAGAGATGCATTATTATGGAGATTTTACCAGATAATACACTGGGTATTGAAAAAAAACCAAACAAACAGGAGTTTGCTGCTTTGTTGTTTTGTTTTTTTTCTTCTAGTTAAAAGCCTAATCCTTTTATGAAACTCATTTTATCCTGAAACCTTTACAATGACATGCAGGTGTTGTATTAGTGAGTTTAAAATGTTTTTTTTTTTTTTTATTTCGCTTTCGTAAAGCTGATTCCTTTGAGGCGAACACCAATCAGAGGGGGGGCGAGTTTACACCGCCTGCCGTGAACGGTTTGAGGTTGGAGGAGCAGATTAAGGCCTGATTGGATTTATGGCAGCAACAACCCTGACCCACATTACAGAGAGTCACCTGACGCAGGTGCTCCTCCACTAGATGGCGCTGTACACAGTAATCCCAACCTGGTAGTTCTTCACACAGTTTGAATAAAGGTGTCTTTTTTTTTAGTTGCGTACCTTTAAAACTTCGGCATGGGCTCAGGTTTTCTATTTAATTCAACCGTTCTGGGATTATTAGAAGGATTAAATATAATGCAGGAGACTATTTCCATAGAGGACGTCTTGGGAAAGTCAAAGATATTAACTATGATGAACTAATTTCATCGGCAGGTTTTTGGGGTTTTTGTTTTGTTTGTTTTTTTAGGAGGAGCAAACTCCTTTTCTTAGATAAACAAGTGACGTCACATATACAGGCAGACACTGAAAGAGTTTAAATCTAGAAAATGACTTAACGTTTGATAGTTTCGTTCAGGACTGAAGTTGTTGTTTAGTGGCTTGTGCAGACAAAACGGAGAAAAGAAAGTCAAGTGACTCTGTAGTTTCTATCGCTTCGTTTTACATCAGCTCCAGTTCTAATTCACTGTTATTTAGTTTGTTAGAATTTTGTAACCTTGAATCTATTAGTAAAAAAATGAATTCAGTTGCACGCAAAATGATGGACAGATCCAGAGGAAAATGTCCCCAAGAAAGACCAAAAAAAATGAAACTATATAATGAGACCTCAGGGTTAATCATTTCTTGAGCAACTTCCTGTGCTCGCCTCCCGCCATCGGCCCCTCTGTTGTCACTCTGAGTAAACTCTCATCCTTGAGCCACTCCGCTTGTTCACACCTGACGGAGGAGTGTGTGCTGTGAGCGCATGTGTGTGTGTGTGTGTGTGTGTGTGTGTGTGTGTGTGTGTGTGTGTGTGTGTGTGTGTGTGTGTGTGTGTGTGTGTGTGTGTGTGTGTGTGTGTGTGTAAGTGTGTAAGTGTGTGATTAGGTTTCCAGGGCCTGGACAGATGATCTTTTTTGTGACGAGGAGAAAAGATACAGTTATCAGAGTGGGGCCAAGTGTTGCAGCTGTAACACAAACTGTTCAGATCCGCGCTGGCAGCGGGATCGATGCCTCGGCGGCCTGACGGACAGGAGATGTGGTTTCATAGGGGGAGCTGGTATTACTGTCAAATTGTAAAATTGGATGTGGGTCATTGTGGTTAGCGACTCACTGATTTGTTGTTATTCCTTGTGTGTAAATGGCGCTCACACTTGGTAATACTCTGGCTCTTTAGGTTTATCTTCTTTAATCTTGTTGCAGGACACGTGCCAAAGGGGATGATTAAGGAATTAATGAATGGGGAGTTTTTCATATGCAACTTTGCAAAAGATTGCGCTTATCTTACAAATTATTTGACAAATACGCACACACAAAAAAAACATAGAGCTCATTAAATATTTTCTCATTCCTTATATGTCCTCCTCCTGAGCCCCCCCCCCCCCCCCATTAGAAAGGATTTATTTATTTATATATTCATCAAAAACACTGCGTGAGGATGATTCTTTCCTTCTGTGACATCCAATAAGATTAAATGTTAATTCTAAAAGGATATCCTGCAGGAAGTCATATATATATATATATTTTTATTAATTTTTTTTTAAAGAAAGCAGCCAAGATGACTAAACTCTTCTTAGAAAACCTTAATTTAATATAAATGCTGGGTTGACTTTCATACATGCAGATTGACGCTGAGAGGCTATTCCCTTCCCCCAACACACACACCCACACACACACACACACACACACACACACACACACACACACACACACACACACACACACACACACACACACACACACACACACACACACACACACACACACACACACACACACACACACACACGCACACAGGCAGTTATCACAGTTCACCATATGGACCGGTCCCACAGTTCAGTCACTTGCCAGCAAAGGGAGTCAGATGGGCCAAATAGTGCCCCGAGCACCTCTTCAGGGCGAATTTGAAGAAAAGAAACTCATTGTATGCCTTTTATGTTAATCCACATGCATTTGATATTGGTGGATTAAACTCAGTAGTACAGTAATTTGGATTCTCGATTGATTTCTGTTTCAAATGTGCTTCTGTGACCTGTGAAACCAGTAATACATAAACTTTTATTTCAAGATTGTAGCGGGTCTGTGGTTGAAATTTAAAAACAGTTGTTCTTTCGTCAACATCAGTCTGAAGGAAAAAATACTGTTGCGGACAGGGTTTCCAATAAAAACATAAGGTTGGATCCATTTGTTGTTTCTTTGATGATTCCTGGCCATTCTACTGTGTTTTACACCGGGAGGTAAAATTACAAAACAACAAAAACAACGTATTGTTGAATTTACACACAATTTGCGGCGGTCCTACACTGTGTCTATGTTGCCCGTGTAGCATATCCAGCGCTGCCAACTCTCACATCGTTGACTCTAAATTCACTTTCAGACTTTCCCGCACACCAGGCGGCAGTATCTGACTCTGTTCTGAGCGTCTTCTGTTTCACATTAAAGGCCCCGTCTGCAACCTTTCAAGTGAAGACCCGTCACTATTGCATTATATAATGCATTATAAACATTGACAACTGTAGTACAAGGACACTCGTACGGATAGACGACGGAGTTGTACTGCTATGACAGTGACTCTCAACTATAAAACTACCGATTCCCCAAGACAACATGGACTGGGAGCCGGAGGCCGCCATGGTTGTTATTGTGCATCTTATCACACACGTGCAGAAGAACTTTTTTTTTGTCTAAGGGCGTGGTGCGCATGCATATCAGCAAAGTGGCATTTTCCTCAGATTCCACGGAGTCGAAGTATTTTCAGTGGCTCCAAGCAACTTTGTCATGTAATCGGACAACCAAAATGCAACATTTCTCATTTTCACCTGAAAACATTGTCGCGGAGATGGAGCCCAGGAGTTTAACAACAGTATTATTTTCTTGAAAAGTCGTTTTTGGATTATTCATTATATTTGTTCAAATATAACGAGAGAATTTTAGTTTGTTCCTCTAATCAATTCATTCTTTCTTTTGTCTGATAACCTCTTTCTTCTTGAGCGAACCTCAAGGGAATGTTTCCCGAACAATCAATTTTCTTGGTTCTTTGTCTTTAATGATAAACTAGCGGGTTTTTTTTTTTCACTCACTCAAGTGTATTTTGGAGAAAATACATCGTGTGTGCATTTGACTTTAAAGTCAGTCTCAGCTCAATGCTTAATGTGTTTATCGATTTATTGATGATTGCAATATGTCGATAAAAATATGTGAGGCAAAAGTAAGTCTCAATCAGTATCTACTACCCCTCCAACTTTAAAATAAGATTTTACTTAAAGGCTTATTTTGAAGCTTTTGAAGTTATCCTTTATTTACTGATTTTAATACTGCAGACATTAACTTCAAAAATTGTATTTTTGACACCACTTACTAAGAATTGACTTATAGATTACAAAGAGGAAGACAGGCTGGGGGAAAAAAAACAAACATCTTCCTCCCATCAACTGATTTAAGTTCGGCTAAAACGACTTAAGTAGCAGCACTTTTAAAAATGTCTAACTATAATTGCATCATTCATTTATTTTAGCAATTTATACAGCACTGCTCATTACTGACATTAATCTAAAGTACCTGAGCGTATTGTCTCAACGTCACGTGACCAAGGCCAATAAAAGAACAATTTTGACAATTTGAAATGTCATAAAGATAATCACTTAATAACTTGCCGATCGCAGTAACATTTTGCCAGTAATTCCATTAATGGCTGAGAATTACAATACTGAGTACTTTTTAACTTTTAACTGCAGCTGATAACATAATTATTTATTGGAAATAAATAATTTTTACAGTTTTTGTGCAGTTTGCTTCTCAAAAATAGATATAGTGGCTGGTATTTATGTCATATTCATGCAATGAGGAAACATACAATACGGCACTACAAAAATTCTGGTTGTAAATAATTTTTTTCTTACGGAAATTCTGTTTCTTCTCACAGTACTTTGCACTGAAATTAAAAAATAACTGGCTTGTCTCAAAGACTACACATTGAAAGTCAAATTGCTCATCAAATCAGTTGAAATTTGCTATTAAACCCATGAAATGAACATTTCAATTTAAAGTTTCTCATGACAGGAGATGGTAAAATTGCGTTTCACAAAATAACGTCTAGAAGGAAAAAGCAAAACTTTTTTATTCAAGACATTGGATGATTTTTACAGCTTTTGTATCCAGAGTGAGCAGAATAGAGTGAAATCGTTGTTGGAAAAAACAAGTTCCAAGGGAAATTGTTCATCTTAATAAGTCTGTGTGCTATACAAAGACAAAAGTGCACTGTTTAAAAGAAAAATAAATTCCTTTGACAAGGCGTGGTGATCTTGAAAGGTACAATTTTCATATATCGTAAATATACCCTTAAAATAAACAATTAAACAAAGAATAGCCAAGATGTAGCTAACGCTATTGATGTTTTTTATATTGAAAATGCACTTTAACTTCGCAAGTTGTTTCAAATGGCATTTCATCTGGTGTTTTGGTTCATCGTTTGTTACTCTAAAGCGAGCATTTGCATTAGCAGTAACATCTAACAAAAAAACAACAACCCATGACTCATTACTGCCACCTATTGGAAAGAAAATACATTACTTAATTTTTACAAGCTGCACCTTTTAACTGAATCCATGCTAAAAACAACGCACAATAAATTTAACCCTTCAGATGAAAACTATCTCACACAACAGAACATGAAAACCTTTAAAAAAATACATCTTATCCCACAATATGAAATGTTTTTTTTGTATTTTTTTTTTTAACAATGATTGATTATGTTCCCAGAAATGGAATGAAATCAATTACAATGTCTTCCTTGTGGCCAGTTACATGTTTCAGCTCATTTACATATCCCCGTGTTGTTCTTGTTTCTTGTCTTCTTCTTCCAGGCCTTTCAGGTAATATAATACAATGATTTACAGTGGAGTCTGTAGCTCCTGTTAGATCTTTCCGGTGTATTTCAGTACCCCAAAGATACCCCCACCTGAAACAAAAAGGGAATATTAGTGATTTTGCTTATTCATGTGAAAATGTATATTGGATTTTCCAACATACATATACAATATACTTATCCATTTTTGGCCTAAAAGAAAACTAATCGCTAACTATTGTCCGTCACTCCCTCTGCTATTATGCTCCTAAATGCAGACCACGCCCATTTCAAATTATTATATCAAGAAGACATTGTCTATTCATAGTTTTACAGTTTTTATATAGTCATCTTTTATCTTATCGGGTTTTATTGTAACCTGTTGCTTGTAAATGTGGGCTACGTGCAATATGCTGACACTTCCCTTTGTCCCATGATTAATATGTTTCCCTGACAGATTGATTGATTATTTATTTATGTCGTTGACTGACTGTACGCATGAATGTACACTGGCGACCAAATGAATTCCCCCTTGCGAGATAAATAAAGTTGTTTGAACTGAACTGAGCTAATGAAAATAAATGCTCAGCCAGGATTGATTAATACGGACATTTTTCTCAAGAATCGATCATTACAGTGTAAGTAATTTATCAATGATAGGATGATTAGTTTTTGTATATTTCAACCAGGACTACACAATTGCTTTCTACAGAAATACTTAAAATACTGAAAGCCATGAGTACAATTTAATAAAATATTGTAGCAAAGTTACTCGTTTGTTTTTTTTTGTCACTGCTGCATCCTTGTTTACCAGGCTGAGAGGACGCGCTGCAGCAAAAAGGTCGCGTTTGGCTCTTACCAATAAGAGCCACTCCTGCGATGGTGCCAATGACGATGCCCGCTATTTCGCCGTCCGAGAGCTCGTCAGACACGTTGACCCCACCGCCCAACGCGGTGGTCTGTGGCATCCCGGTCGTGTTGTCCGCCGGGGTTGATGCGTTGAATCCGGTCGAGCTTTCCGACTGTGTTGTGCTGGGCCCGACGGAGGCCGAGGAGGGAGCCAGGGTGGACGAGTTCTGTGCCGCCGTGTCCCTTAGAAACACTGTAGGAAAGCAGCGTCATAAAACACGCCACATGATGAAATCGTTACATTTATAATTAAACTTTAACATGTCGCGTTTGCGGTCCGTTTCCCGGCGCCGTGTATTGACATTCTCCACTCTCTCCGAGTGTGCATATAAAACTCCCCGTAATGGGGTCAGAGCCAGAAAAGGTAAGCTTGTTCTTTGTCTCTAATATCTCTCCTTATAGTTCAATAAAGGTTTAACACAGATGCCTATCTGACAGGACAAGTTGTTTCTGCGTTTATGGTTTCGGTCTGTGACCTCTGTTAACCTCCGATCAAACTGCTCCCGCCACCACGCCCCCTTTTCTCTCTTTTTGTTCCAGGTTGGAAAATATTAACAGGAGAAACTTAATAGGTTTGTTAGAATTTAGTCAAATTCACTGTCAAAACAATGGTTCTTCCTGTTATTGACATAGACGGCACGTAACAAAGTGTCAGTACATCTCTAGATTTTTCACATTTTTCATGTACTTTGCTCATGGTTTATTATTACAATTTCAATTTTTCAAAATTCGAGTGTAAATGGAATTCAAATTGTATTTTCAATTTTACAGATAGTTCAGTTTGACTCAAACTTTTGAATTGATGTGATGATTGAACTGCTTCATCCACCAAACTGAATTACACAGTTTTTCCTCGGTTACATTTCAAATTCTGTACCTTCACTTTTATTTGTGCAAAGTTTGATTTTTGAATCTTTTATATCCACAAAATGCTATTTTTACACAATCGTCTGTGTTTCTATTCATGTGAGTACTTTTGCAACTGTTCTTCAAGAACAAATGATATATTAACATCTTAAATTATAGTCAAATAAATAATTTATCAGAGTGAAATTAATTAAGGCAGCTTTTGCTTCCAGTCAGGTATTATAAAGATTTCAAAGGGTTTTCAGGTTAAAATGTAATGTTTCCTGATATAGCCTGCTAATTTAGACTAATCTGGGCTTTCTGTGTACAAACATGTGTTTTCCCAATTTTGCCATCACCTTAGTCAAAACTTAGATGAAATAAACTGAAATGTTAAACAGGCCCTGGTCGATAACGACGGCATGTTCAACTCGTAGTTTTCTATTTCTGAATTCGTAGAAACTTAAATTGACCTCATGTTCTCATGAGATGCAATTTAATTGGGGCGTAACTCTGTCAATACTTCTAAGTTGTATGTAAAGGTAGTAAAACGTACCTGTGCCAATAAAGCAGAGTGTCAATACAATAAGCTTGGCTCCCATTGTTTCAGTTATTTATGGGTGCGACCGATGAATCTGCACTGAAAGTGGCTGGCTCTTTGGATGTCTGCTGGAAACACAAAAACACAAATACACACAAAGTCTGGTTATTTAAGTACAACTGTAATAAATTAACGAAATCCCAGCCTCGAAATTTAAGTCCTTAGTTTGGCTATCGCCTTATTCGTATTCACTTGTGTGGATAAAATCACTTTAATCGTGTTAAAGGTAAAACTTGAATACATTTGATCTCGATAGGTCGACATTTATAATCAAACCTTTGATATGAAACAAGAATTATTGATCATGACAAATATACTGAATGTTCATTTTAAAGTTCAAATAATTTTTTGATAACTTCAAGGAGTTAGTCAACACAGAAACGTTCTGTCAATATCTAAAACATGTAATATTGCGAGTAGGTTCCTGGATTTCGGGAAGTATTTTGTGAAGGAGAAGCCTGGTCACTCACCTGAAGAGGCAGCTGCAGTGATGTCTTTCTTCTCCTTCCCTCTCAGTCGGCTGCTTTTATGACCTTGTTATCGCACCAGAATTTTATTCGCTGCCCTCCCATCCCATGTCTGTCTGTTTTCGGTGCTGCGATACCGCATCACAGCCCGGCACCAGAGGGTGTGATTGATTAAATTGTTTTATTAATGCTTACTCAGAGGCTATATTTGGTTTTTTTATGGTTTTGGCCTGTGCTGCCCCTTCAGTGGGAACAAACAGGTGAGGAAATACACACCGTCTTTCTGTGACGTCCAACAAGCCGGAGGAGCTGAGATGGGAAGTCTCAGGATACTCCACTTTTTAAACGTTTAACGTTTGAATGCAAATCAACAATGTGAACAAAGAAACGTAAATACGTGCTCAAATCCCGAGCATGTCAGGTGTAGTATACTCTAATAAAAGTGATGTAATCATGTCATTTTATGGCTGTCGTGTTTAATTAGCTTGTATTTAATAGATGGTTAACTGATAATTATATGTAATGAGCAAATTTATGTTCCATGCAAAAGTAAATTTGGGGCCGGTACATGATTATATCTTCTCATTTCCCCGCTTTAGTTGTTTTGTGGCAATTCCTCATTGGAGAACTTGTTTATTAAATTTTCCAAATGAGTTGATTTTAAAAAAGATTCATACTTACCTGAGAAACCTTTTTTTTCTTTCTTTATTCACCCTCTTCCCTCTTGGGTTTCTCCTTGAGAGAGCACGAGGGAACTCCGGGAGCCGTATCTGATGCAGACTGAAGCAGGAGTGAAAGCACGATGGCTGTGCGTGTTTGTTCAGCTCCATGAGCTGTCCAGCGGACTGTGGCCGGAAACACAGGGTCGCCATAGCACAGCCGCGCTTCACAACGTGCGGACGAGACCGAGCTGCCAAGTTGTCCAAGAGACCAACCTGCAACAGAAACAGCAAGAGTCCCCCGCAGCTGAGACGCTTCTTTTTGTGATGCCAGTTTCAAGTACTTTTTATTCGGCCGGATTCAAACGCCCGTGGCCAAGTGTGACACAAAATAACTCATCTAAACAGACAGACGACCGCGCATTAACGTTTCAACAGAAAGTTTTGAAAATTCTTCTGTTCTGATCCTTTCTCATGACTTGAGTGAGTTTGATGTAACGTCTGTGTGTCAGCGGGCTGTGTTATTGTAGCCTTAAGACAAGAAGGTGGTTTCATCCAATTACTGTCACATGACTGTAATTTGAATTACGTATAGTGTCTTAAAATGTGCACTGGTCAGCACTCTCGACTCACAGTGAGAAGGTCATCGGTTCAAATGAAATCCATACTAAAGTCAAAGCACACAGGACTAACATTGTTTATTCAATTTTACAGATTAAAATATGACTTTTGTACTTCTACGTTGGCTGCTGCCCGGATAACATCAACTAAACTCGCCCACCACATAGCTGCATTAATGCTTCCGTGTTTAATCGCTTCCGTTATTTTATTGTGATCGTTGAATGAAATGGAAATTCGTTTCTACCGTAATCAGACCAATAACATCTCTGTGAATGTAACAATCGTACATGGGGTAGAATATCCGGATTATGCCGACACTTTATAATTTCAAGTCCAAATAATCAAATTATGGATATGGTGGAATTAGGAACGGCAGGAAATATATTTAAGGCCAAAAACAGATCTTTACTTGCAAATATTCACAGGTTTCTTTGGTATAAACACAAGAGAATTACATGGATGAAACAGGTTTTACGATCATCTGGTGTTTGTGGGCATAATGGGATTAGGTTGCAGAAATAGATTTATTATTCTTATTTTATATTCTACATTTTTTTTTAACTCTGATGTGAAAATGTCTCACATAAATGGCACATGCACCTATCTATACATGTACATTGTATTGAAAAGTGTTTTTTTCTTCTGCATTACATGGAAGCAAAAATAAATCCAACAACTGTTGGGGAAGGGGTGTGATTTAATAAGTTTCTACCTCCTCCCACTCCGCTTTGAATACAATTGTTTCATGAATTTGTGCGTTCAAATTCAACATTAACTATTTATTAATTCTTTACTATTGAGCTTTGTATACAATGTGTTCATAAATATATATCCCCGAATGTTTTTTATTTTAGAGGTTATATAAGTAAGTTTGCAGGTTCGAAACCCACTGTCCTGAACGAGGCCTTTTAACCTTTCACTGCTCAGGCTGCATCATAAAGAGCATCCGGTATAAAACTTGTGCCAAATCAAACATGCTGGTCACACGATCAGCTGGGACAACACATTCTCCCTCATTCTGTCATGCACATGAGAGACATTACTATCTATCAATAAAAACCTCTTTTCTCATTGGTTCCAGTCAGCTATTTGTCCTAATGAGCGCTGATATTATCCAATAGTTGGACTACAGCAGTGCTGCATGGAATTCCTTCTTTGCTCTATCGCAGGTGTCAAGTCGACTATTATCTCACTGTTAAATGCAACACGTTATAATTAAAGAGTGCGTCAATAGTTCAACGGTAAAATATGTGCGACATACCATTATATCTCTCCTAACGTTGACTTTAAATCATTAATGTTGAGTTTCCGTTAAGTAACCAAATAGGGGGAAAACTTGTTTGCGTTACAATGCAGATTTACCCCTACGTTCGATACGCCAAAGAAACAATAAGAACTTGTATAGAAAGCTCTAAAATAGCAGCACAGCTAGAAAATGGAACAATATCTAAGATATATGAAAAAAAAGAAAAGAAAAGGTACGTCTTAAAGTCTGCAATAAAATCCTAACAGTTCTTCATCATCGTTCCTAAATGTCTGAAGCTACAGTTTTGGTAAATATAGTAAAACTATACGAGCAGCGGTCGCTCCGTTATCACGGTTAAACACGTCTTGTGACTCGGGGTGAATTTTATTTGACGGAAAATGAGACAAATGGCTCTTTTAGCCATAAACTTTGCTGACCCCTGGTTGACGGGTATCCTATTGTAATGATTAATGGATGTTCACACATGAAGAAATGTAGACAAGAAACCAAACTCCTGTTCACAGAGGTCAAGAAAAAAAGGCATGAACTTGTTTAGTTTTGGTCTTTTTCTCACTTTTATTTAAACCATCCCCCCCCCCCCCCCCCCCCCTGTTTTTTGTTCTTGACTGTTGGTAATTCATCCGATTGCGCTTCTTCTTCCAGTTACGATAAAGTTGCGACTGAAAGTTCACTGCAAGACCAAAAAAAACCCACGAATTCTAACTGTTGTCCGATACGACGTCATCATTGTGATCCCAATGAACTTGAAGTCTTATTCTCAGCTCCACTCTGTCAGAGTAAAGGCAACCAAACGAGCTGCTCCTAAGCACGACGATAATAAGGAAACTCAGCGGTGGATATTTGCTCTCGTGGGTTTAATTGCGTCTTATCTGAAGGAACAGATCCACTGATACTATTCTGATGTCTGAGGGTCATGGAAAATTCCAAAGCGCCGCTGTGAGAATGTCGACTTTATCGGTGACTCACGATGACGTACAAAATTCCATCAATAAACTTGAAGTGCATGATTTCATTTGTTGGTCAAAATGAACAAATAGAAGAATTTTAAATGGAGTTTTGAGGCTATTTTTTTTTTAAGTACTAAGTCTATCAATGAGAAGATTCTTAACGTGGGATTTTTATATAACATTTACAAATAACCATCAGCACACCAGAAATGGGATCAATTCCATCATGAAAAAAAAGCTATTCTATTTCTTTTAAGTTTCTATTTATCACTTTTCTCCTCCGAATTCCTCTTCGTGCAACCAAACGGGCAGAAACTGTGGCTTTGGAGGCCTGAGGCGCGGCGGCAGCTGAAGACAAACAGTAGCATTTGTTTCCGTGGCTCTCGGCGAAATATAATTAAGTTGCTCTGTAATATAATGTTCGAAGTGTATTGATGCGTTAAATTGAAATTTGACTCACCAGCAGTGGTTTGCTTTCAATCAGGCAACGAGCTGAGATGAAGAACAGAAGGCATTTGTTGTTTGCATTCATGATTATGACATGAAGGGCAACCAAAGAGTTGTATTCCAAGACTCTTTCTGTAGTTTCAGCCTCTAGTTTTAATATTCTGGCCGACGCATTTGAAAAAAAAAAACAGGCTTAGTATATATACAGTATATATCATCTTCTTTACTGTTGTATTCAACTCAATGTCACATTTAGAGTCACCAATCAGCTCAAACAGTTGAAGATCAACCAATAATTTAACAATTTAGGCCATTTTAAATGTAAAAAACACAATCAGTAACGTTTTGCCAATAGTTATTATATTAATGAAGAAAATATTTTTTCAAGGTAATGACTGTCATCAGTAATGTATAAATATATCAATAAGGCTGTATTTGTTGAAAATATATATATATTTTTTGCAGGTTGCTTATCAAATGTAATTACAGAGCAGGGGATTTGATTTTTTTCTTTTTTTTAACTCATATTACTAACTATTGGAAAGTTATTATGTTATTGACTTTAATATATTTAAAATGGCCAAAATCATCATGTGATCAACAGCTATTACTTAAATGATTATGCTATTGGTTGCTATTACATAATTTGGTTGCTGCACATGCTTATTGGGCTGTGAGAGAAAACTGGAGTACCCGGGGAAAGCTCACACAATGTTGACATTTATTCAAACGATCTCGTCTTGAATGTGTGATTGTAAGACACAAAAGCACTGCGAAAAAAATGCTATCCAATGCAATCAATATGGAGGTAAATGTGTAAACGTTGCACAATAAAAAAGCCAATTTTTAACTATCTGGGTGCGTATTTCTCAGTTAATATGGGAATATGGGAATAAATTCCACAAGTCTTGTCACAGACAAACACTTTTTAGATTCTCTTATGAAAACAAAATTGTGACAAAATGATGAGTTTAAGACTTTTTTCTCTCTGGAAAAGGTGTGCCAGTTTCTTTAGATTTGGATGAAATGATATCTCGAAGCCAGTCTGGTTGCTTCCGGACATGATCCAACAAAGCCAGCAAAGGCAGGTCAACCAACTTTAAAGGGGAGTGTTTGAGCGACAGCTGATAGCAGCGTTTGAGCCCGACAGCCTCCGTTTGGATGGACGTCGGATACATGTCTGAGGTGTTGATTCGACTGTGAAAGACCTGTTCTCTCAGTGCTGCTGAGCCTCATTTAATTGATCGCTTTGGTTTTTATGGCCTATCATGTGTATCGCATGGGCCTTGTTTAAAGTGGCAGAAGGCAGCTGTCATTGGACTAAAAAACCTGTGTGCACAACCTCAGGTTATTGATCTGCTGGTTCACATAGAGTGACGGTGCATGACTCCTAAGTTACTGATTATGCACCTCTCTGTTTACTGGCAACTGCTCCCTAAAGCATCATAACCAACCTGGTGATGATCTGACAGCCACACTGCCCCCAAGAGGTGGAAGGATGAACTCGAGGAGCTTTGAGTAGTTTTGAATGCATGATCTTTCAGCACACTTCAAATAAATGTGTTCTTTTTCAAATGTTTTGTCATAACTCTAATAATAACTATCAGAATGTTTTGTTTTTTTAATTGAGAAAAGAGAAAGGGCATGTAAAAAGGTAAGATGGATGTTTGCACCGTTCCTAAACAAGCATTGTCATTCAAAACCAGTGAAACGCTGCATTTTAAATTTATGAAATCCATGATTTATTCCCAGAATTCTTCTGCCACCATTGAGATAACATAGGACAAAGTTTCATCCATATTCTTTAATAATCTGTGGTTGTTTTCACATGTGTCACTGGCAATGTGCTCATTTTATTTCATGCACTATACCTATGTGATGTGACTCGATAGTCACCTATTAAGAAACAAGGTGACCACTTACTACAAATTAAATGGCTACTACTATTACTAATAGTACTCATGCATGATACAATACTCACAGATGATGTGATATAGCTACTCCCAGCATTGAAGCTAAAAATAGTAATAAGCTATATATAGAAATGTACAAGTTTAACACCTTTAATACCATTCACACTGTCAAAATGTGCAACAAATAAAAATTTATTATTATTTGAAGAACAGCTATGATCAAGACACAAGTGACCGGCAAAAGGAAAGGTTTCCATAAAAGAGATGCAAAATACATCAAAATGAAGGAATAATAGGTGAACATAAACAGATGTGATAATGTCAATTCAACATTAAGAGATGAGATCGCATGAAGGTGATTTGTTGAAAACAGCAAGCATGCAAATATCGTTTCATCCATCAATCTTCTGTATTGCACATAAATGGGATTTGTCCGATTTAGATTTCTTTCTTTCATGTATTCAGTAAAGTGCAAGTCCACAGATTTGGTATTTCAGACAAGTGCTTGCCATCAAAGAAAAGCTTACAATGCAGAGATATGTTTCATAGCATTGATGCAAATTAAATAGTGCTGGACTATCCATGCCACAGGTAACATTTGAGTAAAAATGTCATATCTTGGAGGCGAATGTGAATATTGTAGGAGATATACATTTGAAATGTTGCCGCTATTGTTGCTAAGATGATATGCATTAATATCATCTTAGTCAGGTGGCTGTTACTGATTTATGTTATTTTAGAGTCCATAAACTTATCGCAATTGAGCAAAGATAGCTTAATGGGGTCATGGTGACTTGGAGTCCAGAGTCTTCAGTGGAACACTCTCCGACACAACATCTGAAATATTCAAACCCTGGACACTTTCAAAGGATACTCATGCTAAACAATACTGGTCTACTTCAAATCCCTGAATGCTTTAGAATGTTGTTAATATGTTTTTTTTTTTTCTTGTTTTTTAACTGTATTAATACATTTCTCTTGTGTATGACCTTGATCTAATCGATTGGCCCTTGGGTGATGACAAATCACCCCTGGAGATTTTAATGTATTTTGGGTGAGTAGTTTATGCAACAACTTGGTAAAATCCATACAAACCAAATAAATAAATACACGCAGCCAAAAACCTAACCTTGTCGACCAACTTTCATTGGCAAAGGTGAAAATTCATCTCGCTTCTATGGTATAGACTTATATCACCCAAAATAAAACAATAGAGAATAATAACAGAATACGTCACTCAAAATAGAACACAAATATGATAAGTAGAGAGTGTAAGCAAGAAAAAAATAGCGCAGCAAGAATTCAAATATGGAAGTAAAAAATGTTTTTAATGTGCAATATGCAATACCATGTAGCTTCAGAATAAACAACTAGTAATAAGTAATTATTCATGGTTATATAAAATGTGCGTAAGACCTCACTGAGGTCACTGACAGATCATTCTAATGTTCCGTTATTTTAAGTATATTTATATGTGTCAGTCTAAACAAGTCTTATTGTTGATAATATTTTGGACCCTAACATCAGGATTATTTATTAATTTGAAGCCTGTTTGATGGTCCACCCCACACTTTGAGACGCTCAGTATTGAAGCATTAACAATGCAGACGATAACCTAAGAGAACTCGTCACTGTCACACTAACGGAGGATTTTCTACGTCAAAACACGTCAACGTTAACAAGCAGCGGAAACAGAACCCGGTCAGTATAAAAGCACGCAGGCAGGGAGCGACGTTCTCAGCCACGCCTGGCTTGCAGTGGTTCATACATTTATTCTGAAACTCCGCACCGGAAGTGTGTTCCGTTAGCTGTTAGCTCCACAGTGGTGCTGCTGCTGCTGCTGCTGCTGAGCTACCAGCGCAGAGTGAGTGTGTGAGTGTCCGCTGATGGTGGACTGCTCCCGGTGAAAAAACACCGACCACCCCGGCCGCACGACAATGCCCCACCGCCGCGTGTAACCGGCCGAAGTGCGTCAGGTCTCCAAGCAGGGTCTTTTTTTTTTTTTTTTTTTTTTCTGAATAGAAAATTAAAAGGCGAGCAGGATGTTGCAAGTTTTAGCTTGTGGCGCCGTAGTTTTCCCCGGTCTCTTCTTCGCCTTCAGGAGGATCCTGCCGTGTGTGTTCAAGCACTGGAGCGATGCCGACGTGGTGCTGGTCAGCGAGAGGTAAGAACCCGACAAATTCATCACTTTATCTCCGTCATAACCGGGAGTAAATGATGCCTGGAGTCAGCTCTACCACTGCTTCGTAGCTAGCAACATCGCCACTCATTCAGTTAGCTTGCATTTTATTTCAAAATGCTCCCACGAACCATTGCCTTTAACGAGTCGCGAGGGTGGGAATTATTCTGAACGATTAACGGTTCAGCATCCTGGTGATTTTGGACTACTCGTTTATTTGTGGGGGGACTGGGACGGTAATCTATTATGAGACCTTAAAAGAGGGGATTTGCAAATGCCACAACAAATCAAAACTATGGGTCCCCGTAGGAAAAAAAAAAAAAAGCAAATGAGCATATTGAGCCTGGATCATCATGTAAAGTCTGAATATTATGATATAGAAAATGCAGAACAAAATATCAACGATATATCAATCTATTAATATGAAAACCTTAAGAGTGGCCTTTACATCCCATGATATGAGAGTGCTCTTCTAGTCATCGGATCTGGATATAGATCTGGATATCTTTGTGTAATTGCTCAACTTCCATCAACTTTACATCTCCTGAGTGAGTCATGATTAATATACTGGGTGGGTGGGTGTGTTGGTCAGTGTGACTTGCTCACATGTGCCCAGCTCAGTTCAATGCTCATTTGTAGGCTGTCACTCCTGCTAATCCTCTCCTGATCTCTGGTCCGAGCCCGACTGCTGAGTTGGCTATGCACTGGAAAACACTGAATCCTGCTCCTCCACGACGCTCCTGCTAATTTACTAATGCTCAGCTAACGGAAAATGTTGTTCTCACAAGCATCAGTGCCTCAGGGGATGTCACACTGTTTCGCCACTAAAAAAAATAAACAGCCTTTGAAATACCCTGCTGTGTCTTTCCCAACATACAGATCTTCAACTTGGATTGTGCTGATTTCTTTGGATGTCTTTGTGGAATACCTTGAGCAGCTTCTTCCTGTACTTTTTTAAAGTCCCTGCTTTACTTTTGCACTTCAGGTGGTACTACTTGATGTATCACAATATATTTTTAGACACGCGGCACTGTCGTCACATATCGAATAGTACCACACGTTGAGAAACTTGAGCAAACAAATCCAGTTGCCTTTATCTTAGAAGAATTTGGATGTGTTTACATTTGACAGATTTGGACCGATTAAATGAAACCCACGTGCGATTGCGACATTAGCGCTGTCAATTTGTTGAATTGTGAACGCTGTCAGTCAAAACCCTGTTGTCCATAAAACGAGCGGACAAGCTCAGGTCACCATACTAACCATGATGTTCAATTGAAGTTTGATGAAGTTTGAATGCAGTACAGACCAACCCAGAGCTAAGTCGTGTACTCTTGTAAATCATAACCGTAATGCACAGTGGAGGAATACTTTACACTTCGTTTGACACTGCTGACATGCATTCTTCTCAGAACCATAACCCCCAAGACCATTTATGATCTCTACAAATTTCCAATTTACCAGAAAGCCCATAACACCTCTGTAGCTCCACCACGGTGTCATACATTTGTAATATGAGCTTCTTGTTGCTGTCAAGAACACATAGGCCCCGTTTACACCACAACGAATACAAGTATATCCGCAAAACCTTCCTTACTTTTCAGGGGGCTGTTAATACGACACCGGTTTGCGGATCCACTTTATCAGTTAAGTTTTTATACCGGCTTCCAGGGTGGTAAGATTCTTTCACGGTCACGATTCCCTCCAGCAGAGACTGCCGGAGGCTATGGAGCACTGTTAGTGCGCATGCGCCTACCTCCCCCTCCCTCCCTGTTGAAAATAGTTCCTTCTGCTCATCCGCCTGTAAACAACTATGGCGGACTCCTAGTGGTATGACCCACGGTCCGTATTCTACCAAGTCCTAGGAGAATATGGACCGGGAGTCATGACACTCTTGATGCCGCCATTGTTGTTATTGTCCATCCACTCTTGCGTGCAGATGAACTGTTCACTACGGTCGTAGTGCACACACGCAGTGGCGGAGTTTCAGAGGAGTTGCATTTTCCTCCCATCTACATGGAGTCGGGGAGTTTTCAAAAAGTTGCGTCTTCCGCGAATTTACACGGAGACGCCATTAGATAGACAACTGACAGTATTCTGTCTTCTTATCAGTGTGTCAATATTAGGCTGTTTCCAGTTGAAGTATGACGTCTTATACCGTTAGTCCATAGCAAGCTAGCATATTAGCATCCCATAGGCATGGCAAAAAACCGTGTTTACAGTTAGCGGACAGACAACTTTTTCTGTTTGAGTTTCTGTTTACCTTCTTACATGCAGTTTGACTTCATCATTGTAATTCTGTTAAGAGTTCTAGTGCGTGTACAGAACACCTCGTCCCGTTCTAGCTTGACTGGAGTTATGTCAAGCTAACATATTTACGTGTATTCACAGTTCATGTTATCTTTGTAAAAGTGACGGAAGCACTCACTCTTGGCACATTTTCCAGCAGTTCTGTACCCATAAACTCAAAAACCAGCACTATGATTCCAAAGTATATTGCATTTAGACCTGTACACGACACTGTAGTGAAAGGTATAAGACAGAATATATGTCACAACGGCTGTCCAGCATGTGTTTTATTTACAGCCCCTGTTCCGATGTAGAAAATGCCAGCGTAAGCACAAAGCAAACGCGACCCGTGAGTGAACCGTTCTTTTTTTTTTTTCCACACAGTGGACTGGACAAGGAAAATGCTAGTGTGAAGTTTGCTTCAAAGCACTCTTTCCACCTGCAGCCATTAGGTGGCAATATGTTAATCTCCTCTAATAACTTCTTTCCTCGAAGGAGCCAGTAAATCAGCTGCGTCACACGATAGGAATTTACTTCATTTAAAAAGTTACTGTGCAAATGTCGGTGGAACTCCTACAACAATGGGGTTTGTTTCACTTCAATTTCCTTTCACTTTATGTATTTGATTCCATCTTTTCACCCCTCAGGAGGTGTAATCAGTGCTTAGTCCAGAACCAGGAGACCAAATGTAGCAAATTTGGAAACAATGAAAACGTGTTTGTGCTCAGACTGTTATTATGTTACCAGTAGTATATTATATTCAAAAACTTTTAACTTGCACTCAAGTCAGAACTCCCCAGAATAGAAGTCTGACTGAAACGACAAATAACCTTGAACCAGTGACGACTGTTGTTAAAACATTTCTGAAGGTTCTGAACTGCACCTCTACCAACTGTGATCCATATCTGCTGAGGATTTGTTTGTGTTCATCTCGGCCTCGAAGACGAGTCTCTGATTTCAAAGCTTAGCAGGAACTCCGGTTCTTCCTGTTGTTTACCTCCCGTCTCCCCTGATTTCCTTCTCCAAGTGTTTATGAAGCATATTCATAAAGCCGTCGGGATCAGGGTGAAGATTTTGCTCAAGTTGAAAGATTTTTTTTAATTAAATTTTTTCGTAGGGAAAGAATCGAGTCCTGATGTCTATTTTATCCAAACTCCACTGGATTTCATGTTTTCACGTTACAATTTGTGTTATTGATTAATGTTAATCAAATGAATAAGAAGAGGAAACTATCCACAGTGAGGACACAAGTTTTCATATGTAACCCACCTTCATTCTATACATTTCGCAGTCAAGAAAGCATATTCTCATTTGTAACTAATGTTCAGGAGGTTCTTTTGAGACTACCACACTCAAATTTGTCAAAAGGATACAGAAACAACAGGCACTCTTGTTATTTTTAACTTGCAGTTAAAAAAAAGCAAAAGAGTGAGGTTGGCACCAGGAAAAAAAAAACAAAACCCTCTTTGGTTTCTGGGTTAGTCATCTGAAGAGAGCTCATTTATTTGCAGACGATATTGGTTATCACTGCCACTCAAGGACAACTCCCTTATTTGTCCAGAGTGTTTGGGAGAGCGAGGAATCACGCATGTCAGCAATCTTGACTGAACAGGCGAAAAAGTGTAAAGTGCAGACTTATTGGAATGACACGTGATCATTTGTGCTGATACGACTGTATCTAACAGAAAAGATACACTTGGCTTCTTTGCTGTTCAACCAGCACAATCCGTTAGTGTCTCAACCACAATTATAAGTCAACTTTTGGGCCCTTAAATGCCTTTCTGTTAGTCCTGCCTCCACAGCACAGTTCAGTCATATAGTGACTCCTCAATACCCGTCAGTAACCCCGTTGTAATGTCATAGTAAACCAACTATTAACTACTAAATGAAAGTTTTGTTGTGTTTGACCTTCACATGCATAAAAAAGATCAAATCAACAGTAGGAACCACCGCCATCTTAAGGCTTAAAGGATCAATCTGGATTATGTCACCCTGGTGTATTTCCCAATAATGCTACCTTTGTGGCTCGATGTGTAACACCACCTTTGTACTCCTTCTATCGGTTGTACAGACTCTATGAAATAAGGGGAATTATTTCCCCAGTGAAGGACGCAGTGGCAATGCTAGTTTCGGTTTCTACAATACATTGGTTTTAAGGGAGCAGGTTGCCCACCGCCCAACCCCCAAACTGGAGGTCCAGGGGATCACTCTTCATCTGCTCTCTTACCCTTCGACCTGTACGGCAGGGGTTGCCCGGCGATACTGCCGACATAGCCCTTGGGTTCCTAGAGACACACAAACTGTCCCACCACAGTACGGTAGTGATCCCATCGGGATAGAACTTCCTGTATACACAATGTTTATTGTCTCTCTGTGTAGTTGTTGATTCCTTGAATTGAGTCGCAGCGCTGTGGGTAAAAAGTACTCTGGTTTGAAATGAACCAGCTATTTACCGCTTTAAATTTCAAAGGAGAAAGTAGTGAGACATATCATATGATGTTTACAGGAATACATTCAAAACCTTTTTAAGTTGAATTTGTCGTCAGTGGTTTATTTACTGGAAGGCGATTTGTTATCAAGGAAGTTTCTGGCGACTAATTTGACTGTTGAGGAAACAAATATTTGTATGACATGTTGACTGGTCTTAAAAAGGAATACTCAGTCTAAATTTAGCATGTTGTTTTCAGGATCATATAAACTCATGACCCACCTTGAGCTACCTTCATTTTTGGTCGCATCGATTCGTCAAGATGCTAGAAATGTGAAATATTGACATGAAGGCATTTGCTGAACACATATGCATTTAAACAACGCTGTAATTGACACTAAAAAAACAAAGTGCCCAAGAAAATGTTTTTCCAAGTCTTCTATTGTCCAATGTTGGTGAGCCTCGGTGAACTGTAGCTTCAGTTTACTGCTGGTAGCTGACAGAAGACGGTTTTCTGCTTACTTTGGTTATAATGTGGTTATTTCAGTTACGGTTCTGTCATCTATAACCAGTCTGTCCATTCTCCTCTAACCTTTGGCATCAACAAGACATTTTCACTCTCAGAATTGTCGCTCGCTGGATCTTTTCTCTTTTTTCGCACCATTCTCTGTAAACCCCACAGATGGTTGTGTGTGAAAATCCCAGTCGATCAGCAGTTTGTATACACAGACCAGCCTGTCTGGCACCAGCAACCACGGCACGCTCATAGTCACTTAAATCACATTTCCTCTTTATTCTCAGATAATCAGCAGATCATCTTGACCATGTCTTCATGCCAAGATATATTGAGTTGCTCTTATGCGATTGGCTGATTAGATAGATTTATTTTGTCATCCTATGTTCATATAATGACATCACATCAGCTGTTTACTTGTAGTTTAACTGGAATACATGACAAAGTGTCTGGTGAGTTTATGTATTTTATGGTCTCTTTTTTTTAGGCCTGTGCAGTAATTTGGGAGTTTTCTGTGCTCTGGGGCTGTAGGGCACAGGGCAAAGATAGAGGGACAGGCAACCACACCCATTCCGCCATGTCATCAATAAATTTCACATGCATGATGTTGGACTGTGGTAGGAAACCGGAGTACCCAATGAAAACAGACACGTTACAGTCCCTTGTGAGCACAGCGTTTCCAGATAAATGATGTCAGATTGGCCCGTAGTACCGCTAGTAACTGAAGATGCTGCTCCATGCAGATTCGATATCCAAATGCTAATGGTCGTTGTGGTTATGTATCACTCCAACAGAGATCGGTTCACTTTTGATACTCACACAGATTGCATGCCATCTTGTTTTCATTCTACCCATGAAAATACTGACAAACAGTGTTGATAATGCGAGAAGACATTCCATTCTATTGTTCTACAAGTACAGTTCACTCAGGGAGGAGAACTGCTGGCTCTTGGCTCTGGAGCCCAAACTTGTAGCCATTTGAGCAGATGTGAACGTGGCAAAAATTGTTTTAACCAAATAATCTTCCTGCTGACTAGTGAGAGGGCATTTAGTTATTTAGCTGACGAATTGCGTGCATGCAATATATTTTTTTTTCATATCGACATATGCCGATTTAACACAAATTAAATACGGTCACAACAGTAAGTCTGTTAACAAGGGTATTGAGGTGATTTCCTGCAGACTGATGTTACTGCATTCATTTCTGCGATTGTAGTGTTGTGATAGGGAGAAAGAGAGAGGGCGAGAGAGAGTTCCATCTTGCCATGAAATGCACTTTGCCCTGTTTGCTTTTTAGCCTCTGCTGTCACTTTCTTTCACTCTGCTGCAGTGCCCATGGACCCACAGATTAGGTAGCCCATTTACTCGAAGGAGCAAAAAAAAAAAAAAGGAAAGCCTACTACTCCTGACTGTCAGACGCTGCGTGTGTGACAGAACATGAAAGAGCAAATAGGCCGTGGATAACAAAACAGTCAGTAATAAGACTTGGTCCTAGTGTCCTCGTGAAAGGGAAGCCGCAGTTCTTCACTGGCCTGACACAGCAGGAAAGAAAAGACAACATTTCCGAACAAGGCAACTCGGCATTCTTCCCTTTTTCCCCCTCCGCACGCTCCTCACCCCGTCAACCTCAACCTTTCATCAGCACAGAGTGAGGGTGGGAGGGGTTATTGGCGGACACACAATGAATTTGCTGTGTAAAATCTGGGTCTTGTGACCGAGTATGTAACTGTACTGCCCTCAAAGACAGCAGGCCGTGGGGCTACAAATGTGTACGTGTCGGGTAAATTGAGTGTATTGGAGAATGGGGGGGCGGGGGTTAGGAGGCCAGTCATGCTTTCCCAGCTCAGGCCTGTGGGACTCTACTTGCCGGTCACATGGCTTTCGTTGCCTTGCTGATGCCAGTGTCATGGCCGTACTCCCCATTGAGACTTGTGCGAGGTGACAGCAGGTTCAGGCTGGAAACCACATAAATACCCTCTTTGTTCCACAGTCTTGCAATTTGTGGTGCACCATTTGAGAAGAGAAAGAAGGCAGTCTTTTGACCTTGTAGAGCTCGTCTTGGTTCCTGGTAACTGCCATCTTATCCAGAACCTGCGTCAGTCTGGAATCCAACTGATATGTATGAAATATTGGTAGCCTGGGTGTGTTAGTCTTGGTGTGCGGCTTTGGAACTTCAAGCGGATACATAAGAACTTATTATTAGCTCCCATCTTTTGCATCATCACAGGGACGATAAAGTATTTCCTGAGAAATGAAAACTGTGCTGTTTTGGAGTTTATATTTATTGGACTCTTATGATTGGCTCCACAGTTGTCCGTGGTTTTCTTAATCTCATAAGACCCAAGTATTGTTCATTTTCGCTAGTTCCTGCTCTGAGTTGGTTTGAAACAAAGAACCATATTGTAACTAAAAGTGAGTGTTTATGTGCTGTGATGCATGGAGAAACCTTTGAGAAAACCCAGGTAGCATGAGTGGAGGAACAAATAAGGAAACTCTGAGCAATAGGGAGCTTTCCTGAAGGGGTGCAAAGGCTAATTATTGACCAAATATGGACTAGTGATTACTGACAAGAGAAGGGTTGAGAAATAAAGTAATATACATTCTCGCCAGCGCATGTCAGCATAACAAATGCACGTGCCCCATCACAGCGTACTTCCAGACAAAAGTGACTGACTGATTGAGATTTGTCTTTTTAACTTCTGCATTTCAACTCCACGACAAGGCTGAGCGTGGCGTCTGTTCACGTCCTGCCGGCTGCTGCGCACACACACGTTCCGGCTCGCATGTATATATCAGTTAATTTTTAATCATGTTTAGCTTGTAGCCTCGCTCGTTAGCACGTAGCACACATTGGAGTTACGTGATGTCCCTGAACGCATTGCTCATTACTGTCAGCTCCTGCCGTTAAAACCTGCATTAAAACTGTTAAAACTGGACCAAACATCACGCCTCCGACACAAGGTTTCTCTTTCATTACTGAAATAGTTCAGCAAAATGTATTTCTGAAAACATTTGTCTGCAAACCGAACTTTCTTGTTCTTTTGGGAGTCCTCCGGGGCCTTTAGCCTGAGCCTTTATTTGCTTTGGTATACTGTTTTTCATGATCCATGAAGCCCATTCACACCAATGAACAGCATTATATAAGTTTTCTTTTATTATGGACGTTGGACCTAATGTGAAGTATATAGCCTAACATGCACTAATGCAGTTACATTGAGTCTGATCTTATTATATGTTCAACTACCATAGTCGCAAAATAATGGGCAATGAATTTTAATGGCAAGTAATTTTGTGACTTTACTCAACTTACTTGAATGTTTAGATTTATCAATTCAGTGTTTTACCATTACTTTAAGCCCCTGGCCAAACTTTCAGTGATCCCAGCCTTACGCTGTCAGAAAATCCTGCTGAGAACCCTGATCTAGGTTCCACTAAGTGGTGGAATAAGATAGATTATGTGACACATTTCTGAAAATGAAGTGAAACCACCTAATTTGCCCCCTGGTGGCTGCTTTTGACTTGTAGTATAGGTCATAAATCCAGCTCCCTCAAGAAGAAGCCAAAGTACGCCTCAAATACATCCTTTGCGCTGATAGTTTATGTCATTTAGCAAGTAGTCATTCCTCTCCTGCCTGTCTGGATTTGTTTTCCTTGCAGCTTTTGCTTGATTTATTTGATGAGCTGACCCAATAAAACATTAGGACTCACAGCTGCTGTATGCTCTGTGATGACTGAAAAGAGGTCCAAACCACAAAAAAATATTTGTAATGTGCCCAGAACAAATAGCTTGTAATCCAAATTTTGATAGTGTCATTTTGAGGATGTCCAATCCCAAAACAAGCCACTTTATCTCACTGATGTCTTGAGGCCGTGCGATTTTGGTCATCACAGACAGGCAATCGTGGCGATATCTATGGTTCTAGCTTAAATCTGTGGTTACATTGGGAAGGGATTCACTGATGGCTGTTATCACACAACTGCTTCCTCGTATTATTGTGTCACCATGTGACTACTGCTACGAGCTGCAGCTACCAAAACGATGATTAAAGTGCCACCGGCGTTGCACCATAACATAATTTTGCAAATTCCCAAGAGGTAATCGCTGGACTGCATCCAATTTCTCCGTCTAATTCCATATCTAGGCATTCTTCTGCACATGAATGCTACAACGGCTCGGTTATTGGTTGGCTTTGTTCACTTCCTGGAGGCATACCTATGTAGATGACGTAAGGTGGTAACCTTGTTATTCTTGTGCATTGAATTACGTTGTAATAGATTTCACCTTGGATTCAGTAGCAGGTGATACTGTGCAGTCAAACTTCCTGTCATAACCCACTTTACGAAATTCTTGTCCTATTGCTGTAGCTAAAGATATTCAACATACTAGAAACACTTCTTAATATAATGATCGAGCTCAATAACGACAACCCTTGTCAATCATTTAGGGGTCTTTCTTGTAATGTGAATCACGCAAGTTTGTTGTCATATTTCTGTTAGTATACCTATATGTGTAGCAAAAATCCACACTATTCCTTCTACAGTCCTGTCTTTGTTCAATAAATTGTATGTAGAGCACTAAAGAAGAAAATACAGCTTATATACAAACTTTTTTTTCTGATTGTAATGGATTACTGCTGTCCGAGTGCTCTATTGATCCGAAGAAAATCTCCAAATCTTAAGAAATGAGTGGCCCACACTCACCTCTCCTTCATTATGAACACGAGCTGAGTAATTGTCCCATTTGCGGCTCCACAAGGAAACCTGTGTTTGTCTCTGTTCATTAGTGTAGGTGGTGATGAGTCGGTGGTGACGAGTAGGTGGTGATGTAAAGCAGACCCATAGGGAAATGATTCCTAAACAAAGTGTTGTGTTAAAGAGGCCACTGTCTGTTATGGCCGCAGTGAGTGCTGAGGAATAAATTACATGTTTTCTGATTTCAAAGCAGCTTACTGTCGGTGCTGCCAAGTTGGAGAACAGCCAAAGAGAGAGAGAGAGAAAGAGAGAGAGAGAGAGAGAGAGAGAGAGAGCTTTTCTGAGCAAAAGCATTCATTCATAGTTTGAACAAATTGGTGATATAATCCGGCGTCCTCTTTAAAGCGGACCAAAAATAATTCCCTTTGGGCCATTAAAAGAGAATCAACATCTGCTTGATTGTAAACTAAATGTTTTTTTTTTTTTTATAACAGTCTCAGAACGTCACAGAATGGCGTTTTCATGACTCCCGAGAATGTTTGTGTCAGTATTCAAGTCAATAAGAACGATCACAGAAGTTGCGACACGATAGGTGTGAGGCCTGCGAATGCTCTGTATGCCTTACGCCACCACACAGCGACACTTCAAATAGAGATGTCCCAAGTTCTCCTATGTCACAGGTCTGTTTATAGACAAGGAAAGTTGAGGCCCAGCACTGCTAATCCCACGATGGCACACTGAACTCGCAGGTCTGGCTGCTTGCGGGGCTTACCTGAAGCGACACTTGTGTCAAACTTGACCTACATTCAAAAGGTTTTGCCTTGCCCATTCAGTTACTGAGTAGACGCACAGACCAATAGGCCAACTTTAATTTATTGGGGTAGGGCAGGTGTGTTTTGAGAAAAATATCAAATCAAGTCAACAAGAAAGCCCTTTTTTTTTGGGGTGTGTGTGTGTGTGTGTGTGTGTGTATATGATTGATCTTTTCCAAGAAAGAATCCAGACGTTGAGCTGGACTACCAACATATTCTGAGAGAATACAGTTTGGACTGAGTAGTTTCTGGAACAATATCATGGAAATGAATAAGGAACCAAAGCTTTCTGTTTGTTGAAATCATTCATGACTGCAGCAGGAAGACCAAACAATTGAAGCGACATTTGCAAGCGAAGTCTGCTCACAAGACTTTGGGAGTGTGATGAATAATTGTAACAATAACACAAAGTGCAAACCAGCAAATATTGCACATCTAAGCAATTCCCATCCACCACAATCTGGACCTTTACCAAACCACAACTAAAACTTGTGAATAGATTTCTGTGAGCTCATTGCTTCCACATTTGGTACAAAGCGTTCTTTGATGGCGACGCTGTTCAATCAACACACCATACAAACCACGGCAGGTTGATGAGTTTATTCCGGAAGCATTTCACATTCACATCCCTCCCCGCTATTCTGATTTCTAACATGTCTTCGCCAAGAATTTATTTGATAATTTCTCTTTTTCTTTATTCCTTTTTCTTTAGTGTGCAATGAGGTTGCCATTCAAAGCAAGTAGAGAAGAACAACCCAACACATACATAGGGAAAAGTTCCAAAGCACAAAGCTGCTCAGTCTCAAATCCACAGTTGGTGGTTTGATTCCTCACCTTTGCGAGTACAATGCGTGGCAGTTCTTGCCATTGTGTGTATGAATGGGCGAGTGTGACTGATAATCTAAAGCACATTGAGTTTGCTTAACCACTAAAATGATAACATTGGGAATACAAAGGGGGCCTTCTCGGTCAACGCTACCAACCATGCTGAGTTTATCTTAACTTGTTCAAACTGCTGCTGAGTCAACATTAATCCCACAGCCAAACCAGCAGGTTTGTGGGGATGCGTCGGTGTTCTCATGTGCTAACATATGCCCCTAAATACAACCGGGATGTTGATCAAAATCAGTAATGATGGCAGCAGATTAAAATGTATGGCTTCTACAAGCGTTCATCCGTTAACCATGAATGCATTTTATTTGTACATTTATCTGATTTAGTGATTGAATGTTTGAATGAAGTTTGTCTGTTTGTTTGTTTTTTTCTTGCAGGCTGGTGTCCTCCATCCATGCTGCCATGGCAACAACGGCAGGCGTCGTGGTGGTGTCATCCTGCCAGGGCAACGTCATTACCGACAGGTCAGCCTTGTTAATACTCTTTATCAAACTGGTTAACAGAGGTAAAAGATCTATAGATATATATCATAGTGCCACCAAATGCTGCAAGGACTCCGTCCCTGATTGGACGTACAGACTGGACTGTAGTCTTAAAATGTTTGAAACTCACTGGGGATGTGATTTTTAAGACGCAACTGTCTGCAAAAAGGGGAAATAGCGGTTATATTTGTTTAATCTGGAATGATATGAGGAAGTTCAAAGTACCCTAAATATCCAGGAAGGTTAAAAAACAACAACATGTTGTGCTAAATGTTTTGAAAACATCAACGTTATAAAAGCAAACTTTCCTGCGATCTCTATGTTTTACCTCACAAATACCTGCTTTACCGACCATTAGCATAGCCTGAAGCTCCCTCTGCAGTTCAGGAAAGTGTGACACCGGGCTAATGCTAACCCATTAATCCGACTGAGTCAGCGGCCGGACCGGGGCAGTCCCAGTTTCAGGCTGCTAATCTCCGCCACCCCTCCCCTCCACCCGCACAGCTTAATTCCTCCACAACGCTGCTCAGTTGTGCCGTCCTGTGACGTGCACACGGCCCGCAGCTTATCGCACACATGCTCCCCATGAATACTCTAATACTCCTTCGCAATCTGTCATTTGATTTAGCCCCCGTTGCCTCCTTAATGTCATTTTCACACACAAAAAAAAGCCTTGCGGTACCAGGCCTCCCCCGAAACATTCAAAAACAGGAACGTAAACAAACTGTTGCGTTTTGTTTCCCCAAGAATTGTGACTGAGATATGAACAGGCGAGGCTTATTTGACCGTACTTCATCTGGTAATCTGCTTTCAGCGGTCGCCTTTTTTAAAGAATTTTCACAGATCTGCGTCTCCTGATGGCACATGACTATGCGGAGGACCGGGGATTGAATTCCAGGGAACGGCGTCCATTAAAACCGAGCCAACTATGAATTGGGAGCCGCTACAGAGACACTTCTTTAGATGTGTTTCTGCGATAATAGTACTAATTATATGAAGTATACCTGTATTTATTTATTATTAACTCAGCCTCACAAGTCCTGATAAGATAAATAACACTTGACTTGGATCATTTCTGTGTATTTCATATGCTGGTGAGTGTCACTGCTTACATAAACATCTCACTGCATTCACCACAGAATCTGCTCCGTTCCTCCTTGAGCTGTTTGTTGTGCCTTACTGCTCTTAATCTCCATCCACTGACCTTAAGAGCTGAGGAACTCAGCGAGAGGTTAGGGGTCAGTAGCTCAGCTCTGGCCTGCAGCTTCGCTCCATTCTGTCCACATAATTAACCATCACGGTAATCGGCGCTCATTAGAGTGCTGCAGCCATCCAAGCTGTTTATTACACTGTACTTACATAAGTCTGCCTCAAAGCCTCTCCATGCTCTGCATGTGACAGCCAAGGCATGTGGGTTAAAAGAGTGTCTGTGTGTGTTCTTCTGAAACTAAAGGTTATTTAGTTTCCCTTCTTCTGTCGCATCTGGTGGCACTCAGTACTGCCGTGGCGCCACTTGCTCAAAATGAACTTACTCAGTGTAAAAAAAAAAAAATTTTTTCTCCGAGAGAAAAGTGTGTTAATGAATTACAGTTAAGAGACACTTTGTCTGCATTGGTTACATTTAGGTGTAGTCTTGATAAGGAATTAAAATGTCTGTTTCTACCATGGGCTTTCTAAGAAAAATAAAAATGTCCTCCTCGCAAATGAAAAATATACAAAAATAAAACTAGCGCTAATAAATCATTCACATGCCCCCAGATGTAGCCGGTGCCAAAAAAGTGCCGAGTCGCAGTCCAGTTACACAGCGAGATTGCGTTTGTAATGTTTAAGCTGTTAGGGGTTTTTCCACCTCTGAACACAGCTGGCCGGTGCCTGTTTCAGCCCAGTGTGAGCCTCAAACCCAGTTGATAGCGGGTAACCACCAACGGCTCTTGATCAAGATTTGTAAGGGACTGTACAGAAGTGTCCTCCTCCCCCTTCCTCCGCGACCCAGTGTTCCTGTCGAGATGCTTCGGATTAGGACCGGATTGCAAATGTACCCGCATTCGAAACTTCCTCATATTGAAGGTTGAAATTGCATTAGTCGTAGTTTTACTACAGGCTTTCCACAGCTCGGATTCATTTCAGCCGTACAGAAAAACGTCTTTCTTCCTCTGACTATTATCACACTGATGCTCTGTTTCCTTTCCTCCACCTTTTATTAAAACACACCGTGTTTGGTGCGATAAAACAAATCCTTGTGTAAACAAGTTAGGGAGTTACTGCTACTTTAAAATGGGACGAAAGCAAAGCGAGTATTTCTAATGTGATCCATCTTGTACACAAATAGATGCAGCGGGAACATATATTTGATAGTTTTCTTTTCTTTCTCTTTTTTTCTTCTTTCTTTCTTCTTCCTCAGGCACTGGCTAGCTACCCACTTTGTCATCTGGTACGGCGTCCCGTACATGACGTACGACATCTTCGCCATGTACCTCAGCCATTACCACCGGTTCCGCGTCAAGGGACACGAGGACTACAAGCAGCATTCGCTGAGGACCGTAAACTCCTTCGTCCGCAGAGAGTTCCTGCTGGTGCTGCATCACATCGCGCTGCTCACCATCCTGCTGCCTGTCACACTGGTGAGCCAGGGAGAGGGAGGGAGGGAGACGGGTATCGGCGAGGTCACGTTGTCAGTAGGCCAGACCAATGATTAAGAAACGCGTGCAGCAGGGTTGGTGGTCGCTCACTCGCTGCAGTGGTTCCTGAAAGGAGTCGGGAACATTCGCATCACAGATCATGAGCTCCATCGGAACTGTGGGATTACCTGCAGTAGGGTCCCGATCCCAGCATCGCTATAGTAACTGATACATCAAGCTCTCAGCAGAGCAGGTACTCGAGTGAAGGGAAAGCAATATATATATTTTTTATACAATAAACGGCAATAAAAATAAAGCTCAAGTTGAGTCATACACCAAGCTTGTGTTGATTGGCAATATAATTGTAAATTAGCCATTAAAGAAATAAACAATTGATATTCAACTTTAAAGAAAAGGAAGCTAAGTACATATTAGGTGATACAATAGAAATGGACACTTATATGCTATTTTTCTCACATTATGTTTAATAATTCAGTCGTTATTATATGGAAAGTTTCCTGAAACGTGATTCAAAAGTGCTTCACAAGCCTTAGACAGTGATATTAAAATCCGCTCTCGTTTTGATTCTTAAATCCATTTTTTTCCCCCCCAGCCCGACTGTTTAAATGGAATAATTCTTAATGTGCTTTCCCCGCTTTTCTCGCAGCCATTGGCTCGCTGTAGCACACTATAGATATCAACTTAAAGTGAGCCGATGCTCACTTGTGATAAGTAATAAGTCATGTGTCCTCTTAGTACACTCCACTGCCAGTAATGCATTGTTAGCGTGTGCTCTAATGTTGTGCGCTGGTTTCAAATCAATCCTTGTTTTAAGCTGCATTATCTCCTAATGATTACTTAAGTGGCAGCAAAAAATAGACATCACCGCTCACTGTCATGGATTACCCATCAAGTAAGTTTCAGTCACTCCGCCCGATTTCAGCCCAGTGTCGAAATAAATAGACTGAGATGCTGCCCTGTGTTGAGTGGAAACACATTTATTTGAATTAATAAACATCTGTCAGCCCACTGTGCTGTTAAGTAACAGTAAACTACAGTTCAGGACCGCCTCACACAATCAAGTCATGTCGACAATACAAGTGACACACACAGTTTGATGCAGCTTGTATCTTAGCAACTGGAGGTGCTGCACACACAAAAAAAAAGAAAATGTCTTGAATGCAACCTCTTCAGACTGAACTTGTAACCATTATTCTCCTCTGTGGTGAATGAAAGCAGCATGATCAGCTCGGCTGTCGTACGCTGTACATTCTGTCTTGTTCTGAAGCTTATTAAAAGACACAGACGGTCATAATCTGATTGCGCCGTTACAAACTGGTAGTCTAACGTAATAAACAGTCCGTACAGAGGCTACAGTGCCCAACTAATGAACTTTTTATTTCAAGTGCTGTCGGCTTTGAACGATGCAACGTGAGCTTCTCAGTTTTGTATTTCTTGATACTTTTTTTTGCAATTAGCTGCAAAACTACTGGAAGTAATAAAGACATCTCTGACCCTCAAGCTTGAACCAGCAACAGGGCAGTTTATACAATCCAAAAAAGTGACTTGAAGTTATGTCCTGATGTGTGCTCATTGTGAGTGGATCAAAAATGAACTAATCGTCTGGAGGACTGAGTTTTGTTCTCGGATTAGACAGAAATTTCCAACCAACGCGCTCTTTGTTTGCTTCCTGGCTGGTCAAAAGGTCAGCTGACCCTGCATCGCCTTTAAAGTTGTGATTAAAATTTCGACCGAACGGACTGGGAGTTACTTGTACCTCTCTCCCGGGCCGGCTGGAGAAGTCCGACTGTGTCAAAAGTTTAGCGCAGCTTTTGCGGATTAGTTTGGAGCGCAGCAGTCATGGGTTATAAAGTCCGCCAGTCACACAAACTCATAGTGTTTGGATATTTATAATGTAATTTAATTAACTGATCGAATGCCGAGGTTTCTTCAAAAAGCAGGAAACGATGGAAATATGAGCCGAGTTTTAGGATAGGGGAGGGCAGGAACACGGGTCATTTCCTCTGAACTTTATCATGGGGTTTCAGTCACTCTCTGGGACAGCAGACATTTTCCCCGCCGCGCCATCTCCTTTTGTGGCATGCTGTTGAATTCTTACCATCCTTGGTTAAATCGAGGCATTATCCTCCTCGCTCCCTCTCGCTGAGTTCAGGTCTATGCAGGAGAGAAGGACTGCCGCGCTGGAGGAAACGCAGTCCCGGTCGGCCGTTTTAGAGGAAACCGCAAGTAGTCCAGGCCTCTAAACAAGTAAATGACAGGAAAAGAAAGGGAGGACTGAGCTCGCACTTATTGATCGCTTTCTCTGAACAGCTGCAAACAAATGGCTCTTCATTGTTTTTCTTTACGTCCTTGAATTGTAAATGTCGCAAAAGGGGGGAAACGGGTGCATTAAGAATGAACCGGAAGAGAGAGTGGTTGTTTTCTGTTAAAATAGAAATCAGTGAAAGGTTGAAAATAAGATTTAACTGAACGAATACACAGTAAATTTGCAAGCATGGGAATACGAGAACAGTGAAGAAGTTCCTGTTAAACTTGCGGCCGGTGTTCCGCAGTTTGAGCAGCGAACTGTGCCGTGAAGATTAGAGAACATGGAACAGATCCACGCTCCTCTCCGAGCGGTATCCCAGGTTAGCAGGCCAGGTGCGGTGGAAAACCAAGCCTTTTGTTTGCAGTGGCAGTCAGTGGCTATAAGAGATCACGTTACCCTACATTATTCAGCTCCAGCTGCAGTCATCCTCTCCTTCCTCCAAAAACTCGCCTCCCTTCTCCTTTGTTCCTCCTTTTGTTCCCTCGCTTGTCAGCTCAATGCCGCTTTGGCTTACCTGGGTAATGCAGGAGCCGGTAGAGTTACCCAGCGATCTGTGAAAGAACGGCGATGTACAGGAGGAGGGGAAGACTGCAGTAGTTTTCCCCCACCAGATACCTGGTCTGGCCATAGAAGAAAACGCACAGTTGCAAGATAGATGTGTGTGCCAGTGTAAAGCTCCAGGTGTGTTTTTGCCCAGTGGCCTGGATAGCTGCGATACCGAAATGTAACGGCGCCATCGTTAGCAGCGCCACCTGTGCTGCTCCTGTTATGACAAGTCCACATTTCGTTTGTTAAAAGGCCTTTTTGTATCAGCAAAAAAAAAAAGGCACGCTGAGCCTGAAGATGTAGGTTTTGACTCCTGTAGCAACGTACCAGCTCACACGTTGGTGGTCACAACTGCTCTGACCGTATCACCCAGATCACTACTCGCATAACATCTATAATTTCTGCTTTCACTTCTGTCCGTTCAAGGCTTACTGTGCTACCTGCTGCTGGGGCGTCACTCTTTACCGGGAGACATCAGAAGGAAAACGTTAAATTGATGCACTTTATTGAGAAGCAGTGTCTCCCACAGGGATTTTATAATCACTTTTAGATAAAGATCTCGGGTTAGAGGCGGTGTATTTGACCTGGGCACCTCAGGCTGACCGCTGACGGTTGCATCAGGAACTTTTGCTAAGTCAAATATTCTCAACTCGGTCGTCTGTGGAGACTCCTGGAGGAGACGGCAGAAAGATGGTCGTCATCATCTTATTCTGGGGGAACGACACCTGTGGGTTTTATTTCATTCGGGAGAATATCTGGCCTGATGCGTTTTGCAGTCAAAGGCATCGCATGTGGACAGCGTCATAACCAGGGTTGGTTCGTGGTGATGCCTGAAAGGTGATTCTCTTGCTTTAAATACACCTACTTTGCACACAGACTATTTTGTGTCGTAGAATATTCAAATTCATCCCTGCACTGATAGTAATCATCAGAGTGCTGCTAACCACAAATCACACTCGGCGTTGTCAGTGGCAGCAGGCAAATTAGAGGCTCTGAGCAGAGTAGCAGAGCAGTGTGTTGTGGTTTACAATTTCAGTTTCAACCACAGCGTGCTGAGATCTTTAATATCGGGTACATGTAACAGTAGGAATACATCTTATTTGGGTATACTGACTTTTCTTATTCACAGAAATATGAAGAAAATGCCGTTATATTGTCATTATCTGTCATGGCCTCCCTTAAAACAACCACGATTTTGGATAACGGTTAATTTATTAATAATTTCTCATTATCGGACTCATCGTAGACCAGACCACCTGCCGTGTGTCCGGCGTCGGATGTGCTTAAGCATAGACGTTGTGAGCGGCAGCAACGGTGTAACAATGGCGGGAAATGGTCGCCAGGTAGCTGAAGTAGGCATGGTGTAAATTTCCTCACTGTGGTCTCGGCCATTCTCTCGTGGGCAGATGGCAAAGCCGTGTCTGGAGCCTCTCATGCTTTATTAATGGCCGGCACACAGCACGCAAGGCCACCAGACAGCGCTCCTCTTTTGTCCGGGGTGCCTTCATCCATCTCCACTGACTCACCTATTCCAGGGTGGCAGCTCTAACCACACGGCACTGTGCCGCTGGTCAATATTTGAAAGCTTCATTCATTATATACAAGACATGGCTCCCTGTGCTGCCCCCCCACCCGGCCCGCCGCGACTTTATGGCCTTTTGTTTGTTTTTTGTGTGAGAGATCTCCCGTTGTGGCTTATTCTACAAAATAGCCACTAGATTATCTTCGCGGTATCAATCAGCCTCCGGGTGTCAAGTCTTACTACTCGCCCAGGAAATATCAAGCAGAATAGCAAATGCTCCATGGGAATTATTAACTGGAACATAAAGTATAATCTTGAGCAGATTTTCCAACGTGGCAGCAGCTGGTCAATGTTGGTGTTGGATTAGGATTACTGTCATGGAACCTGCTTCTTCATACTCAGCGTTTATGGAGTTTAGAACAAAGTCCAGCTGGTATAACAGGCGAGCCCGGCCGTTTTTTTTTGGGGGGGGGGGGGGGGATATTACATGGTGATATCAGACGCTCAGGGTATTTGTTTTTAGTGTTTACTCATGGTAGGTCAATATTTTCAATGGAATAAGTCACAGCTTATTTAAACTATTAGTCCAGCATAAACACTGCTGTTTGTCCTCGTCAGCAGCAGCATTTGAATAGTGAAATAAATGAATACAGGACTCTGCAGGGCCACGTGTCGGTGTCGTGGTTGTCTTGGATATGCAAAGTACTGTACTCCAGTTCTCTCCCACCGTCCAGAAACATGCAGGTTAAATGAAGATTCTTAAGTAGGTAGTACTGCGAGTGTGTACTTGTCCAGGTACTTGGTGCCTTGCTTTGGTCCCAGGTCACCGACGTCGATCCGTCTCCCCACGACTCTTTAAGTTGGATAAGTTGGTCTAGAATATGTCGGTGGTGTTGGTAGACTTTTAACTTGACGTGGTTTTGGCGTTTCCTGCGTCCCGGCTCGTGTTTGAAGTCACTCGATTGAAACTCGTCTCCCGTCTCTGTGGAGAGCAAATGGATTCATTCACCACTTTCTTGGCTGAGTATTTCCTAGTTATCCCTGAGGTATTGCAGGGAAACATTAGGGCTCGTAAAGTTCCTCCGGCTCACTGCGAGTATTTACTACTGACTGTTTTAGAGAACTTGTAAATTATATATTAGTAATTTGATGATAACTGCCTGATTGCTCTTTTAGGTTTTATCTCTGTTGAGGCTTCAGTGTTTCGTTTGGCATGTTGAAGTTGTCGCGACCCCGGAGCTGTCGCCGAGATTAAGAGGTTGTCATAACAGCCAGCCAGATAATTGTATAGCACAGAATAACACATTTTAAAAGAGGTTAAAGGGATGATAAGTACGAAGAAGGGAAGGATCTGTTCAAATATTGTTTGGGTTAAGTAGGAGTTTGGCGGGTACACGACGCAACCGCAGGGAATGTAAACAGTGTCATATTAGTGCCGTCTTAAGTTTCAGGTGCCCTCAAGGCCTTAAACTACTGTTGTTTGACTGATCAGTGGAACCAGACTGTCCAGGGCCTGTCATAACAGATTCAAACCAACACCCTCTTGTCCTGGTGAAGGGAAGGCCTCATTCAGATTATGTGACGGCTGAAGAACGGATGCGGGACGAATCACCAGTCAAACGTTGGTTTTCAAATATGATCCCATCCTGGAAGTTGATCTGAAGAGAGGATGAGGTGGAGATTTAATGTGGCTGTTTCGATATATCGAATGAACGCAGCCTCATAAAATCTACCCTCCTTTTTTTCTTCAGAAGAGACTTTCAGTTTGTTTCCAAAGAAATCTTCCCGCTTTGTTTGCTCAGCCTTTGTGTGTGTGTGTTTTGTATGTTTGTCTGCTCCTCAGTTCTTCAGAAAGGACCAGGGGGACTTCTTCATCGGCTGCTTGTTTCTAACGGAGCTGAGCACACCCTTCGTCTCCCTGGGGAAGATCCTCATTCAGGTGAGGCAGCATGCAACACGTGTGCATTCACCTGAGTCTAACTGGTGGGGGTGGGTGGGTGGGTGGGGGAGTCCTGCACCCCTCCCCTCTTTTTCCTCCCTCGCAAAGCTTCAGCGGTAAAGACCGAAGGCTGCGGTTTTCTCCCGTCAGACCGGTCAGCTGCCACGCAGCCAGGCCGGACAATCATTTGCTCAAACCTTAATTTTGTCCAATCACAGCTTGGCAACTGTAACCAAGCACTACGGGGCCCGTCCAGCTTTGTGTTTCTCTACTTGCTGTGCGCACCGGGCTCCGCTCAGAGCACTATGAGGCATTGAAAGTTTGGAGGGTGTTTCTCTGCTTCTGTTTTCCCAACAACTACAAAAAGACAAATGCAGACCTGGAAGGAACGAGCTGACCTGAGTGGTTCCATCCACAAGCATTAGCATGACTGTACTCTCAACACCCTCAACCAATTCGAAACTTTCCTTCCCTGCAATCCAAAGATATTTCATCGAATGAAAGTGTCATCATTTCAATGAGTCACACGGTTTAAAGGTATTAAAGGAAGTTACATGAAATCGGACTGTCCGAAGGTTAACTTGCATCCCGTTTCGTAGATACGGATGGAAAATACCGCTGAGTTTCCACAACAGATCATTTGGCCTGTTTACTTGGTGAACGTAAACTCCCTGTGAGCGATGAGGTCCAGACACGCCTGGTAAAACTCGTTTTTCTCTGGATCCTCCGGGATCCTAGTTGATTCCCAGGTGGATGTATAAAAATACAGTAGGGACATTTGGAACATGTTTTGGTCAAAATTGCATCAAAGCTGATGTGTGACAAGCTTCACTTTCAAGTGCGAACAGCAGAAAGCCCAAGCCGTGTTTATTTACTGAAACATGTTCAGGAGCGGCGTATCGTTTCCTCCTCGTTTCCTCTAGCTCGGGCCCAGAAAACCTCCATTCATCCTTTTTCTGATGCAACTCCCACTCAGGTGCTTTGCTTCGCCCCGCGTCGTCAAAAACCCGAGTGTCTCCATTTCATTTGGGATGTTGCTTGTCACTGTTCTATCAATAATTAAGGTGCATAGCTCACCAAAAAGAAAACATCAGTCAGCAGCATTCAGCGGGAGAAGCCATGGCACAGTTCACTCCCCCCCACCCACCACCCCCACCCCCCACACACCCCGTCCAGCGCAGCTGATGTTTCACTGGTTGCAGCCATGCAGAGGTCACGACAGCACACACTGTATGTACAGTTTAGTGAAACGCTGCATGCCTTACAATGCATTAATCCAAGAATAGAAGAGCCTTGTAGTGCACCTCCAGTCAAACCAGTGGCGCGTGGCCTCTCGGGTCTCTGCTGACATCTGGTGCCAGGAGGGGAAAAAGAGCAAAGCAAAGCTGCTCTGCTGCCCCCTTCTGGATTCAAATCGGCATTAAAACACAAGCTTCAAATTTAAGATGATCGAGTGATCTGATTTTAATTGTTGGGTTTGACTGTAACAAAGAAAAGTGAGAACAAAAAATCCAAATCCTTCAATTCAACCCAAATGTTATTCTTCGCATTAGGATTTGTAAGATTATGGCAATGATCAAATTCTGCACTTTGCCTCTTTCGCGTGAAATAATTACTTTGATCTTAATAACAGAGGGTTCTTTTTCCCATCCTGTTTAACAGTGCACCCCTACAGAAATGACACTATATATATTCAGACATCAAGTCACTGTACAACACTAGAAAAGACCGTTTTGACTTGTTTAGAGGAATTAACTGAACGTTTCCTTTGTGCTTGGACTCCTCGGTAACGGTTGTGTAGAAAGCAGTTGTTTGCAAGCGTGTTGTGTGGTGCTGTCATAAACCCTCTGGTCTCCTTCCACATGGCGTCCTCCACCAGCTCAGCCTCCAGGACTGCTGGCTGCACAAGGCCAATGGCGGCATGGTACTGTTCACCTTTTTTATGTGCCGCATCGCCCTCTTCCCCTTCATGTACTGGATGTACGGCCGCCACTACGGCGTCCCGCTGTACAGCGTGCCCTTCCACCTGCCGCTGTCCACCAACCTGGGCAACTTGTGCATCCTGGCGCGCAGGTCTACTGGTTCGTCCTGCTCTGCGGAAGGGCTACCGCCTGTACCGGCGCAGCCGCAGGCCGGAGGCGGCCCCGCGCCAGCCCGCCCAGCCGACGGCGCCAAGGACGATTGATGTCCAGCTCGCCACCGCTCGCTCAAGCCGCACACTCCGCTACTAACGCAAGTCAACCCACCATTTGTACTGTAGGACACCAGACTGCCTGCTCCTCTCTCACAAACCCCCCCACCTCCCCCCCCCAACCCCGCCCTCCCCTCGCACACGCCTACGTGGACCTCCTCACCACCGATCTGATTCTACTACTGACATTTTGGAGATTGGGGTGTCTTTGGATTGTTTTTGTTGTTTTTTTTTGTTTCCTGGATTTGACTCTAGCCTGGATATTGCTGAAGTGCTACACTGTCTGAAGGAAGGTCAGGCTCGCCTCACTGCGAGTGAAAACAAACCAGAAACTAAAGGGGAGCTTCCGTGGAGAGACTTTTATCTGATCTCTTTCCTCCTACTGTGTTTACAGCTGCTGCTGAGTGGGACCGTCTGTTACAGCCTGCGTGAGTGAACCTTACTGAAGGTCGTATTTAATTTTCTGGGGTTTGGTTTATTTTATTTTTTCAAAATCCCCCCCCCCCCCCCCCCCCCCCCCCCCTTCTGTAAGAGTGATGTATCACTGCGCTGCTTCCCCTCTCCTGTCCATGCATTTCTCACAGAAGGATCAAGGCCCGCGGTGGGCGGGTGGGATGCATATTCCGGCAGTATTAGCAGGGAAATGATGGGTGGGTCTCGCAGGTCACCTCATCCACTGAAAAAAAAAACAAAAAAAAAAAAGGAAAGCGCTACCTTGTTCGCACCCTGTTAATGTGACGGCCTCTGTTCATTTATCTCACAGCATGGCATCAGTTTCGAAAGATGTGCTATTAATCCTACTTTTTTTCTGTTGTGTGTTTTAGCTTTCAGACCATTTCAGGATTTCATTTTGGCCGCGTCATCGACGTCTTCTTCCTACAGTTCATTGCTTCTTTTTTGCAGAATTAGAATCACCTTCAGTAGAATACAAACCGAAAGTCCCTTAAAGTTTGAATAATAATAATAATAATGACATGAAGCCATAATTTACTTCAAACAAATCACCCTCTTGAGAGAAATACAATGTATTTCTTAAACTTAAACCTGAAGGAGTCACAAGGTTGATTTATTTAATTTTAATTTTTTTTGAACGTCTTGGAGTGTATATATCTGTACATAATGAGGGTTTGTTAAATACACTATCTGTTTTGATCATATTAGAGCGTTGCAGCTGACAGGGCTCATCGAAGGGGCAGCTCGTGGATGACACTGAGGGTCTGAAGTAGTGTGTGTGTGGGGGGGGGGGGGGGGTCATTAAGACAATATCGTCCTATGAGGGTTAAAGGTCGGGCAGTTTCCACCTCTATCTTGAGGTTAACCTGCGACTGCGAGCGAAACTTCTGAGCAATCAGCCACATTTAGATAAAACTGGTGAGGAGATTAATGAAAACTGATCCGAATGTCGATTTACACATTATTTTTGGAGATTTATATGCAATCATGTATCAGGTGGTGCAGTTGGCACTTAACACACAGGGCTGTATATAACGAGCGTTTTTAGAGAAGGGCGTAGTGTTTTAAGTTTCATTAGAAAAACGACTTTTAAATGCTGAACCTGCAGTGTGTGCTCATGTTCTGATTTGGGGTCGAATACACATTTTTATCCCTAATATGAAAGAAAGTCAACACCTCATTCATTATTGTTCCTCCAATTTTGTCCCCAGTTTAGATGTTGAAGTTAATCTAACTTCTCTAATAATATAATCTATATTTTTCATCTTAATAGTATCATTTTGACAATTTAGATTTTTACTAGACAGAAGTTGTAGAAATAGATGGGGGGGGGGGGGATTGAGCCGGGGGTCAAACTGTGGACTCACTGCGCATTTAATCTGTCCCTCACGTATCAGATCTACCCCTATGGTAAGTTTTTAAACATTTAGGCTTCAAAGTACTTACTTAAATAATCCAATAATGGCCTTTTTGTGTCCTTTAAATTTAAACTATGCAAGAAAAGAAAGAAAATAAAATAAAATAAAAAACTGCGGTGCATGTTTACCGAGTCCTAATCAAATGATCCACACGTTCTTATCGCTACAGTTTCCGACTCCCAATCATTGTTGACTTGTTTGCTTCTGATCTTTAAAGAGAATGGCTGAAACCATGGACATGTTTACACTCAATGGTGCTGTCATTGTCGAAGAACAACTAGAGTGCGATGCACTGCGACGTCCAACTAATCCTCTTATCACAATTTATTTAATGGTGACAACACTAAAAGGCATTTTTAAAAGGTTCAAAATCATCAGATGTTTAGTTTTAAAATCCAAAATGTTGAATTTCTGAGAAACTCTTTGTGTCGCGATGGCTTGTTGATTCCAGAAAGACTTTTTTTTTTTTTTTTTTTTTTACACTTTCATTGAAATGTAAATTATTTAAAGTGGTAAAACAGCAAAGTCAAGCACAATATTTACCTCCAGTTTAAATCAGGTTTCAAAGCCGAGTGCAATCCAATTAAAGTCTGTTTTATTTGATTCTCTCAGCACTTTTAAAAAGAAAAACACTGAACAGTCCCAGCAAGTATTAAAAAAAAAAACCACAAACTGCTGCTGTTCCTATTTTGTCCACTGGGGGGGGGGTTCTACTCTTATTTCACAGTAGTGACATAATAAAAGCCTTTATAGAAAGCACATTAACCCTCTGTAACATCTAACGTCCTCTGTAAGAAAAATAGACTAATAAAATCCCATGAGTTTGATTTTATTATTGACATAATGCGAAACCTCTATAAATATATTTTTACACGCAATGTAAGATTTTCTACATATAAATGTAATTTTCCCCTCATGCAAACTTATTTCATGTTTACCTGTATAATATTCTAGTATTTTTCAAAATGTGCAATGTTTAAAAAGGAGAAAAAAAAATGACTAGAATAATAGTTTAATCTCAAAAAGAATTTGTCAGAGGACGATGAAAATAAAAAGTGTCCTTTTTTAAAAAAAAACAAACAAACAAATGTGTTGCAAACAAACGTTTTCCAACGAGCCCGGAGGTTAAAGGGTTGAATATGAACACTTTCGCCATGTATTTAGGATTTTAGATTCACACTCCTCATTTCAAATCATACGAAGCTGTGCGTGACCCCCCCCCCCCCCCCCCCCCCCCCCCCCACCCCCTGAACACAAGAAACTGTGGCCCCTCTGATTTCAAAAGGTTCAAAAGTCCAAACTGGAAGTTGCTGAGTGTGGTCGCTCGCTCAGTCGGCCTGTTTGCTGACCAGCAGCGTGGAGGTGGGGGGTGGGGGGTGGGGGGGGGGTTCCCACTGCCAGGCGGCTGAATGATGGGCCTGTTTGTCTGTTCTTGGCTGCAGCCCAGCCAATGCAGGCCTCTTTTTGTCCACCGTTACTGGAAACATCCCACACTCTTTGTCCTGCGTTTCTGCATTTTTCTCTCAGCTGAATGACCCCCCCCCCCCCCCCCCCTCCTCCAATAACCCCCCACCGTCAACATTTAGATTTCAACAGATACGTCCTTTATCAACCGCTCTCTCTGCAGCATCCTTCAACTGAACTCATCCAAGATTGAAACATTTTATTTTGAAATACTACTACAAATGTACGCCATTATAGTCGCAAAATGACTGCACAACGTATCGCACACTTATCATTATTGTAATATCGACAATATACATATCACAAAACACTAAACTGCAATACATCACATATCGATGCACTTTCAAAATTACGACAAAAGTGCCGTTGATTTTGATTAATTCATAGATATTTTGCAATTTAAAAAAAAAAATATATATATATATGTATATATATATGGCTTGACAGAATTCTGTATTTTAAACACACAGACGCACTTGAGGAGCGTTAAATATACGAAACACGGCAGAAATCAACAGACGATCCCACTCGAGTGTCGGTATTCATCACACCTCCATATGGCAGTACTCGACGACATTATCGAATATCACATATTCACCCGGTGCCGCGCGGCTTCGATGTGTGTGTGTTGATATTAGTTTGTGTGTAACGGGATTTGTTAGTGCGCAGATTTCTACCCTTGCAATGTGCGTCACTATTCCTGTAGGCATGCATGCATCCCCCCCCCCCCCACACACACACATAACATATCACACACAGAAAGTGCACACCAGATAAATCTGATTCATGATGATCATCAAGCCTTCATAATAAATCAGTTCACGCTTGCATGCACAAGTCATTTTACTTCTATAATAGTGCCATCGAAGTAAGAACGCCATCACTTTTCTGTGATTACCATGAAAACTACATTGTCAGTTTGGTTTTTTTAGCCATAAAAACAAACAAAAATAATAATTTTATGTTTTCTAAGTGCAAGGACCCGGGTTCGAATCCGTGTAGTTGTGGGAAAAGCAGCTTTACTGAGCCTCACTGGCTCGGCGACTTCCTCTCTGGAAGAGATGGCTGAAGGGCGACGACAACACTGCCACCCGGTGGCACAAAGGACACAATGCACTTTTATTTTTCCTTTAACGACGAGAGGCAGAAGCGTAAAAATCCGACATCAACTTTGCAAAGTCCACAATGCAAGCTGCAGTAACTCGCTGAGGGAACCCCACAAATATCCTGGAAACACCATCATGACACAAAACGTTTCTGAAGGTTCAACGGCGTGAAGTCACGTTTGTTTTGAGAAATCTGCAGAAAATTCCACTTTTGACGTTTCGTAGAATAATCGTCCGGATTTAAAAAAAAAAAAAAAAAAAAAAAAAAAAGATCAAAGTAAGTTTTATACCAGGAATTTGATTTGGAACAGTTGTAAAAATCAAAAAGTGTGAAAACACCCCCCAAACCCCCCCCCCCCCCCCCCTCAAAACATCCTGAAAGTAGAATGTTAAATTTAGTGGCTGGAGCCAGACTTTAAAGTTTAAAATAAATATATATAGCATGAGTATAGAAAATAGAACATTCCACTATTTCATTAACCTTGAAGTCGTCATCATCATCATCATCAAAAAAAAAAGAAAGAAAAAAAAAAAAAAAAAAAGAAAAGCGGTGCATGCCCACGACCCAAATCCATCGCCTTGCAATATGAAGCCAATCCTGAGCGAATTTCAAAAGACCTGCAGAGTTTGCTGCGTGCACAGCCATCGGACCAGAAGCCACAACACTTTGATCGCGGTCCGAGGGGATCACTGCCACACACGCGGTTCATCCCTCGAAAGAGAGCAAGCAGTTTCTGCACGTCACTCCTAAAAAAAAAAAAAAAAAAATAGAATAAAAATAAAAAGTTCGTCCTCTTTGCTCAGGGTTTGATGAAGTGGATGGAAACATTGTGTGGTGGATGGTAGGATGATTGCGGCGGATTCTGAAGATAGTATGCTGTTTCTTTTCTATATATATATTTTAAAAGAAGCTTGGTTTTCTTTCCCCCCCCCCCTGATAGATTTGAACTTCTATTTATGCTTCCTGACACGGCTTGTGATACTTCAACTTGTGAGGGTTGGTAAACCAAAGACTGTCGGGCACTTTAAGTTCATCACCGTAACCATAGTAATGTGAATTTCTTTTCATTTCCTTTTTTGTCCTCAGTGCTTCACTCACGGTGACTTTGTGTGATTTGTCTTGATGGCCGAGTTGCCGACCTCTCGCCCCTGCAGTCTTATGTCCTCCCTCTGGGTCTTACAGGGCGAGCGGTACCGGGATGTATGGCAGGAAATCCACTCTTATCCTTCTCCTCTCGCATCCTGTACATACGAAGCTTCGCACACTGGTTGTGCAGCTTTCATCACTCGTCATCTTATCATTTCTGAGTACTTTAACACTAATATCATGTCTTTATTTTGTTTGATTTTTTGTTGTTGTTGTTGTTGTACATACAGGCTCTAGTTTGTTGCTACCGACCCTCTAAAATGAGCCCTTTTACAATGTGGACGGTGCATCACGTCTGATGGTGTTTTGAGTGCGAGGACTGACTTTTTTTTATTTTTTTCGTGCACGGTGCGATTTTTCTCACGTGGAAAGCCAGACGGCGGCGATATCGTTGACCCTGCGTTCGAATCGAAAGTCATGCGGTGCGAGGAGTTCAGAGACGGGTCACTCATCGACGCAGTCAGTACCTCTGCCTCACTTCGGGGGGCAGCACTGAGCACACCGCTACCTGGAAAACTCCACATTTGAAGTGTTTGTTTCCTGACTTGAAGAGTTGGAAATACGGTGTTTCCTCCTGCTAGTTATTAAATTGAAGTGAAGCTCCTCTTTTGGCGTTATTTATTTTGTATTTGTGACGGTCAGAGTGAGTTCTTCGCCCCCCGCGCCGCACAGCGCGGCGGCTAATAATCGGACGAGACCGCTAAAAATCGCACGGTGCATGATCTTCTGTGTCTTTACGGATTTCACTACTTGGCGCGTCACATATCCGTGCAGGGTCGGCCCCTCGTCCTCTGGGCGGCGTTGCTCAGTTCAGAACTGGTTTATAAGCTAGAACGGGTTCATGGTGAAGGTTTCAGGCGGATTTAGATTCTTTTTTTTTTTTTTTTTTTTTTTTTTAAAGCACTGCAAAAACTGTGTTGCTGGGGCTGATTTTGATCTGCGGACAGTGAACCAAACTTGGTCTCCAGTGCCTTGTGAAAAAAACAAAAACAAAACAAAAACTCTATTTGTGATACCCACAAAACTCAGTGTGAAAGAGCTACGGCGGCAGGTCGTGTTTACAGGTTGTGGCTGTATTTATCTTGTTCTTCATCATCATCATCATCATCATCATCATCATCGTCATCATCCTCGTCATAATCCGAGAATCACCGCAGTCCTTTGTATTTTCACTGGTTGAGACCATTTGAATCTAACTGGGATGCATTAAAAGGTAGATTAAGACTTGATCTTTTCATTTCTTTACATATTTTCGAGCATTTTGTAACATTTCGTCATTTATTTAAATGATCTAACAAATCACATGTTTTTGGGGGGGGTTTTTTGGTATTATTTTCTAGCCGGGTCATTTCAAGTTAAACCCTTTAATCATAGTTTCATGATGAGCTTGAATTTGTTTGCTGTGTTTCTGTTGTTTTTAGCCGGGTTCGTATGTTTAAATCTTCACTCACCGCTCCCGACCGACTCGAATGCAGCACCTTTTTCACAACCTTTAACACTTCCTGCCCTATATTATTTTTGATAGCATTGTAATTTTTCATTCATATATATATATATATCTATACAGTTATATAAATATATATATATCAGATTTGATGCATCTGTCCTTTTTTGTAGCGTGACCTTTTTGCAAGACATTTCCTAGCGGAACTGAGACTGGAGCGTTTTCTGAAAAACAATAATTTGAAAGGAAAAAAAAGAGGAGTAATGTACTGTAGCTGCAACTTGTGAATTCAGAGCACCCCTTTAAAAAATAAAATAAACTTGATTTGATAGACTGTTTCGAACAAGCGTGTCTTTCATTCCACCTGTTAAAACTCTTTTCTTACTGCGCATTGTGTTGTTTGATGGATTTAACTTCTGGTCATTGTTAACGGTCATTTTCTTATGCATCATGTAAGTTTTTAATCCCAGTGTGTCCAGGCAGTAGATTTATAACCTACATTTCTCTGATAAGGATAACAGAAAATCCCGAAATTAAGAACTTTCCGACATCAGCTGAGGTTTTAGCACAGTGAGTAAAACAATGTGGTGATCCTACAAAAATTTGGAATTAAAAGTTGATATTAGATTAAAAAAAAAACCAAAAAAAAAACAAGCACATATGACCACATATACCTCACCTCAAGAGTCTTTCCTTTTCTGTATGGAGTTTGCATGTTTTCCAGATACTTTTGTTTTCCTCCCACAGTCTGAAAACGTGCTTGGATTGAATTGGCATCCAGCTGTGTGTGTGTGTGTATATATATATATATATAGAGAGAGATATTCTCTTGATGATTTTTTGGTGGAGCTGCTTGTAATGTCAGTTCATGGCCACTCAGAGGCGCTCTCCACTCAAACTGACCATAACTGAGCTCTCGTGAAATAATATCAGACTAGAGATTCCCTATGAGAAAGTTTCATTTCAAATGGCCACTTCTGAAGCGCTGTGTGTAGTAAATAAGATTCTGAATTCATTGATGTTTCTGTTTCCTACAATATTTGCAATTTTAACATTATTTTACGATTAACTGACATATTGAAGCACTTTGAGAGTTTAATTGTAAAGTGGTTTTCAAATAAAACATGGATCATTATTTGAATTCGTCTATGGACCATTTCCGTTATTTCATTTCAAATTAGACTATTTCAATGCCGTTTTACGAAGTATGAAGGCGGTTTCTGTTGTTTTTGAGGAAAAACCAGAATTTCTTGGTCCTCCTTCGTATAAATAAGTTACATCTTATTAGAGTAAAATCAAGTTCAACTTGAAATAGTTTTATGAACCTTGAATAATGTTATCCCTCTACAACAACAAATACAATTTTACAGGTGCCAACATGTCAATGGGCGAATGAGATGCTGCAAATAGGATAATCAACAAAATAATACACAATAACAAGAAATATTTTTAATAATAATGAAAATACTACTAAGGATAGCTATTGTCTATATTATATATAAATAAAATCACAGGTAGTATTGTTTAAAATTCTATACATATAATGAAATATTAAGTGATACAATAATGATACTATTGTTTGTTGACAGACACTTTTACTCTTCATATTCATACAATCATTCATAACTAATTAGACTATTTTTCCTCTTGTAGGGTTTCTTGTTTTTGTCCTGCCTTAGTTTTAATTGTAATGATTGACCTTTGACCTATTATAGTAATTATTGATCCAATTTCATTGGATGCACACAGACTGCAGAGTCTGGGATTACTTAACAGACTTTTAACGGCAGCAGAGACACAAAAACACTTGAACAATTCTGGCTCCACCTCCCCCGTACGTCCTGAAATACTACTGCCCCCAAACTTAGTGGGGCAAAGATAGCTCAGACAACAGACTGCGCAGCGGGGCAACGGGGGTGAACGTCCAGCAGTGGCCGTGGAGGAAGGTGGGAGAAAACCGTTCGCCACTTCAAAGAGATTCCTCTGAAAGGTTGGTTTGGTCGCTCGCCGGCTCCTGCAAGCATCGAGAAAACGATCCTCCTCTCCAAGATAGCATTAGTAAAAAAAATCCCCCCCCCCCACCGACTTATAAATAACGACTGCTCTCGTTTGGACCAGATGAGAGGGAAGAGCAGGAGAGCACGCACGCTGAGAGAAGTCCTCCATGGAGCTTGATGGGACTTCCATGAGCCGCCGCAGACGAGTCGTTCGCTAAAACCTGCTCGGAAAATTGTCATGGGAGACTGCAGATGACCTGAAGAGGTCGAGAGAGAAGAAGAAAGTTAGTAAAGACTGCGAAGTCGAGGGGTGATTTGAAAGAGAAGCGAGGGAAAAGGAAAAGACGTGGAGGAGCTGCCAGAGGCCATGGATGAAAGCAGGAAGGGCGTTCAGGGGGAGATGGTAAGTGAGGCGCTGGGTCAGTTCGAGGCCACCCTGCAGGCGGCCGTCAGGGAGGTGCACGTGGACGTCAGCGCTTTCAAGCAGCGCATCGAGCGCAAGATCGAGGAGGTGTGCGTCACCAACGGACCCTTGGCGGAGGCGGTGGGCAGGCTGCAGGAGGAGAACCTGCAGCTGCGGGCGAGGCTGGAGGCCCTCAGCCGCCTGGTGGAGGGCCTCTCCGGACTGCAGATCGACAGGAGTCCTGCTGAGCTGAAGGCCAAGAGCCTGGTGGACGGTATAGAGAACGGCCACGTGCAGGTGCAAGCCAAGGCCCACGAGGAGCAGAGGCGTGCGGACAAGTCCACCTCTGCTCTCAGCGAGGCGTCCAGCGAGTCCAGGGGAGGGTCGAGCCAAAACGCCGCCGCTTCAAGCGGCACACCATCGCTTCCTCCGTGGAGAGCGCGGAGGCACGCGGACTCTAATGTGAGTATGCGATCAGCAATCCGAAGCCCGTTGTACCGGAACGCAACAATATATGTTTACTTCAATGACACACATGTGCAGAGTTCAGGAACCATTTAATGTATTATTAAAAAGGCAGAGAGAAGGTGCTAAAACGACACATGTCAACACATTTTCAATATCTGATTCTCGCGAGAGATTCCCCCCAAAACCAACATATTGTCTTCAATCTTATATTGAATCGATGTAATGTTTCTCCTCAATGTTTTTTTTTTTTTTTTTTTCACAAACTCATCTGTGTCTTCACGCACAAATGTTAAATAAAATTGCTCCCGATTTGAGGTTTCGAAACAACAGCCTGCAGCTAAAAATGGACGGGCCAGGTTGTCCACTTCATCATCCGTAAGGTCTGAGTGCTCACAGTCACCAGTCTCCTCTGTTTATAGCAACGTCCACAAATACTCCTACCCACAATCCACAGCAAATTCCCCGAGAAGAGTGAACAGTGCATGTTTCTTGTGTGTGTGAAGAGTCATCCTTCTTCAGCGAATCATAAAGGTGCACAACCAGCACCGATTTGGATTCAACCGCACACCTTCAGTTTGAATTCTTCACTGTGAAGGGGGAAAAAAAAAAAAGCATTGCGGCACATATAATCTTGAATTTTTATTTATTTATTTATTTATTTATTTTTTAAAGGTCCCCAAGCACATTTATATGTCCCAAAAAAGAAATCCTTTTACGCTCGTGCTCTTTGGATTTGAGACAAAAAGGAAGGAAAATCAAAACGCCTGCCTGACAGCTCCACGTTTGGACCCGCCTCCATTCAACAGTGACAGAGTTATTGCAGAGTTCCGCTGAATGATGCGGCATTCGACTGAGGCGTCATCTGCGGTGAACCTGCCATGGCGGCTTCGGCAGCGCTGTTTGTCTGCTGGTGGTGAGAGGTGGGGGAATTCTAAACGGGCCCACCCGACCCTGATCCAAGAGCCTCTCTTTAGAGGGGGGGCTTACCTTTCCGCTCGCACTCCAGATCATCCGTCCGCCTCAGGCACTTAAACAATGGATACATGTACGGCGCATGATCCCACCCAAATGTCACAGAGGGGCCTCCAAACATGAACCCCGGAACATAGATGTGCATTCCCCCCCCCTGGCAGAAGTGGCAGAAGTGACACCAGCGGAGCGGCGGTCGCCTGTAATCCTGAGGGTTGTCATGTCGTTCCAGGTGTTAGATAATAACCCGCCAGGAGATCAGAGGTCCTTGTGAGCGGAGCCCACCCGATCTCCACATGAGCGCGTGGATCAGAGGTGAAACCCCAGATGAAATCTGGGGCTGCTGCAGTAATGCGGCGCACAATATTTTTAACCTCTGGCTTCAGCGTGACGTGTTTTCCCGGGGACAAACTGTCACAGCAGCGCCTTAAAGGCTCAAGCATCACCTGTCCTTACCCATGTCGTTTAGAACCATCTGCAGTCATTTTGGTGTGACCTTACCTTAAATACCTTTTGCTTCAACAAACATATATTAACGTCCCCCTCTGGCTCTCTTTAGCTCCTGACCCTCTTTTTTATTTTTTTTAAAAGGTCCTCCAAAGGGCACATGTATTTTTGGGCTCCACTTCTTGTGAGCCTCTTTATATTTCCCACCAGCTTCCTACCTTCTGCACCGCAATTCAAAGAAATACTTCAAATTAAACCCTTCATTTGTGTCCTTTTTTAAAAAAATTCTTATTATTATTATCTCAGCCTCCACAGTATCACAAACTGAGACCGTGAACGACACCGCATCCTTTTAACTGCCTCCGTGGCTCCTATGGTGTGTCGCTCAGTGATGTAACTCACATGCAGCACACTCCTGATAGCAGGCGTATAAATAAATCCATGTCGCCCCCCTTAATCACGCGGGAATGCGGGTCCCCAGCCAGCCCAAGTCTCGGGTCTCTTATCGGAAAGTTGAATTGCGTCTACGTCCCCGTCGGATAAACCATCACCACCACCACCACCGCCGCCGCCGCCACCCCCCCAAGCACACACCCTGAGAGGGGCGGCCAGCTGTCCTGTCGAAACGTACACCCTGCCAGCATTCCTCCACACTGAAGTCACTTGGTCCTCTCCCGACCATCAGCCCTCCGACTCTGACGTAACTGGAGTCAATGCTTCAATATCCAACGCACAGAGACGTATCCAGTACATGGATGACAAGTGGGAAGCGTCCACGTGCAGTGCTGGTTTGAGGAGACACGTCCTCTGCTGACTTCATTGTTTTCTGAAGTCATAGACATGACCAAGTCCACTGGACTCTTATTGTTTTTCGAGACACGAGTTGAGGGAAATGAATGGGAAGTTCTACACGGGACAAAGCCAAACTATCAAAGGCTGCAAAGCCACAATAATGAGATAAAAGACAGTAAAACTCTGCAGGACTGAAGATAATGTAGATATTTCTCTGCATGTTTACTTTTTAATCCTTGTTAATGTCTTTGTATTGTCTATCTGATGTTCAGAATTTCTGGTTAGGGGGTTATTACAACGGGATTTTCAACAACACCAGAACGACCCTGGTCATAACAGTCAAGACTCCTTTACGACAAGTGGAAATAAACCTTCACTCTGCAGGTGTTTCTCTTGTTTGTTGACATCCAGCTAAAGTATGTTTGAGTGTTTCTAAGAACCACCCAAAGGGGTGTGGAGGTAAACTCAGCCAGGGGTTGAAGGGATTAGCAGGGTCAGACAGCCAGACTGTGACATCCGAAAACAGCTACCAGAGCGCCCCCACATCGCTGCGGCGCTAATCCCCCTACCACCGCCACCGCCACCGCCACCACCCGATGACGGGTCGACTGCGACGCCTCTATTGCACGGCGGCCAGATCACCGAATGTCTCCTGAAGGCAAAGATGGGAGAGCGGACGAGCACGGGCCTCAGGCTGAAAAAACTCAGGCGCTATTCGAACTGCTCGAGGGGAACGCGCCGATTTCCAAAGCATCCATTTGGGGCTATATCGGGACGTAAGAAGAGTGCAGCGGAAACTCTGGCAAAGGGGTTGATTGCTAAATCTAAAATAGGCTCTCGGTGGGAACGTGGGTTTGTCGGCCACAGCTGTCAGCGGTGGAGAAGCTGTCAGTGGTTAACAGCTGAAGATCGCACACGCAAACACACAGAAACGGATTCCCTCCCCAAATATTAATTTCAGCGGTCTGAACGACAAAAGCGCCGTCGCACACTGAGAACCGGCGAATCGTGCAGGTGAGGAACACTTAAAGACAGTTCACATACATAACAGCTTCACCAATGTCGTTATTTCTGCGTCAAGTAATCAAAAATAGGATCACAAAACCAATTTTGATTAGAAGAAAACATCTCTGCCATCTCTCTGCTCCTTTTACCAGCTCCTTGTTCTCCACTCAGCTCACGTGCTCAAACTCAACATGGAGCTGAAGTAAACTTTGTTAGACGTGACGAAATATCGATCAGATGAAATTCCGATTGAAATAATTTGATAGCGCGTTGTTGCTTTTTTTAATCCGTGTCTTCACTCAACAGGGTTCAGAGAAAACTAATGCCACACCGACTCACACCCAGCAAGGTCGGTTTTACTCCAAATCCTCTGGATCTGTTTACTAAGGTAATCAACCGATGGGTCTTTAAACTGGACATTTCACCCTCAGAAAACAGATCAGCGAGCTCCGACGTGGCTCCAGCTGCCGCTCCAGAGTCCCACCAGCCTCTGACCCCCACATCCACCTCTGAGCCTCCTGCCACGGAAACTCCCAGTGTGTCCGGTCAGTCCAGGTCCACTCCACAATACACTGTTTATAGTCATCAAGACTTTTTATTTTTACCTATTTGGTGAGTTTAAGATCACATTTAACTCTTACGTTACATTACTATGGTTGACACGGAAAGTTGCTGAACTAAAAGGTAATTTTATATTTCAGCCACATTGGATAATGATGGGAATGATTCCTGAACTATAATTCTGTATGACTATGTGGACTTAAGTCAAATAGACAGAAAACTACGTACCATGCTTTCAGTATTCCGCATAATTCTGAATTTATCTAATGGTTACACCAATATTGTTGGAGTATTTTATAACATTTCATTAACTTCAACCTTTCACATGCTGGAAGTTTCTTTTATGAGTTAAAGTTAAAGTGATTTTTGAATTTTATTTTCCCAGACAAGGAAGAACTGGGACTCCTGACCAAACCTCACCTTCCTCTCACAGCTCGTCCTCAGTCTGCTGCAGCGGCGGCCAAAGCAGCAAGAGAGCCTCCAATAAAACCTGTGGAGCCTCCGACGAGATGTGGTGAGCTTAATGCATGTATGTCCTCTAAGTGTGTGAATTATTTGTGAATTCAACACTTTTTGCAAGATTTATTTTTATTTTTTTAATCTGTGCAAACAAGCTGAATCCACATTTGCCACCACCATAGTCTAATGTAGAAAAAGAGCGTTATGTTCTAGTTTCCTCACGTCGCTCTGGATGTTTTTACCTTGCTGAAACATTCCGCAGTCTTCTCCAGAGCGTCCTCTGCACAAAAGGTATTAAGATATGTGAATTATTTAATACTTTAATATTTTATTAATATTTAATAACAATGCTTCTTGGCTACATTCTAGTTTATGTCTTCAAATGAAGCCACGTTCGAAAGTAAAACACATTTGTGGGATGAGCAGCAGGGCAGTCTTGCACATCGATCCTCTGACATGCTTACATTCAGAGAGTCAAAGCAATGGGGAGGGGGGGGGGACTTCTTGTCTACAAACTGCACCTATGCTTTAAAAACTGAACAAACACACGCGGAAACACCGGCACGCACATGGCCGCTTGTTTTTGAGTGCATTTCTCACTCAGATCTTCTGGGCTTTAGACGCCGGTGGACCTCAGGCTCATCTCCCCGTCTCTGCAGTGACGACCAAGCAGAGTTCAGACGCTGTGCTTTCTGCTAAAGCCACTCAGTCTCCAGCAGAGGCGGGCGAATATCCTTTCACCAGAGGTCAGCTCCGCATGTCGCACAGACGTACATGTGCTGCAGAAGGAAATTCTTTGGAAACGTGTTTGTCGTATGTCCTGAGCCAATTTGCGTGTGAAGTTTTAGACGGACAAGAAATGGATGAATCAACGTTTTGTTTTGGGGTTTTTTTTCCAACATGGGACCACATTCTTTTTTATAACATTCTCCCAAACTTAAATAACCTCCAAAAAAAGACACATTTCTGTCTCACTGTTCAAACAGTGTTATGGTAGTACACCGCCTCGGCTCCCCCGTCATTCTGGTCCACTGTTTCACTCTACAAGTGGAAATACTCAATGATTTTAAGGTTTTGCAGGCACATAAACGTTTAAAAGAGTTTAAAAGAGAAAAGGGGGGGATATAACTTAAGCAGGGGACTACCCTGCTTAAGTTATATCCCCCCCCTTTTCTCTTGGAATTTCCACTGTGAGAAGTTTATTTGCGGCTTTAAATCAAAATAACATGTCAACTGCGAATAATCCAGTTTCACCTTATGTTCTATTTATCTCTCCATTTTAATTCAGCCATTTCATCTTGTGTTTACATTTCAAAATATACGTAGAGGAAAGAAAACCCAACCACACCTGTCACATGCAAGGAGAGGGAGATGGTCACTTACACACATTATCACACACACATACATTTCAAAACATGAATCATTGAGATCGCTGTATCGGAGTGTGCATTGTTAACGTTGTAGTTGTGTTTTAACTCATCATATTGTGTAATCTTCTCCTGTGTAGGTGCTTCTGGAGCGAAGGAGCCGCCAGGCTCGCTGCCCCACCTCCCCCTCGCAGCTCTAACCAAGAGCAGCTCCGAGGGTCCGGCTGCCCCTAAACCTGAACCGAGCCCCCCCGCAGCCCCGGCGCCTTCAGAGCCGGAAAGTCAGACGGTCAAACGAGCTGACTATCCATTTCGACGCGGTGTGTACCGCCAAACTGTGATCGTTGTTTTGCTTTGAAATCAATTTTAACAGGTTCTTATTCACAGTTTGATCCAAGAAAAAATACACAAACGACAGTCCAGATCATAAAAACGAAGCTTGATTGTGTTTGATTTTTTTTTTAGACACGGGTGACCCCAAGACCCACGTGCCTCTTTCTGCCATCAGCAAACCAAACACAGAGTCACCGTCAGCCGCACCAGCTCAGTCTGCCACTATCCCAGCATCGCAGGATCCCACAGTGAAACCTGGGGAGTATCCGTTCAAACGGGGTTCGTACAAAGAATCCAGGTGTTATTCACAGGACTTTTTAATCTTAATTTTTCTCCTCTGACCCTTTGTGTTTCTCTTATTTCATCGAAACAGTTCCGGTTTTGAAGACCCCCAGTCCCAGTCTGAAGAGAAGTGTGAGCTTTCCTCAACCTGCAGGTATAGAGCCATAAACTATTAATCGGTTTGGTTTTACCTGCAGAATCGCCGTAAACTATCAACCATCTGAATAAATTGTCAAAACCAAAGCTGCACCCATGTCAATGTGAAGCACAGTTGTTTAACGGCACATTGGCAGCTTGAAATTTGAATAAGAAAGTTCCCAACGGTTGCTGATGAGATAAAAGGTTAAAATATCCAATAATGTGTTGACATGCATTTCATGTTTTCTTTGTATTTACAGAAAAGCTACTTCCCTCCAAATCAGTCATCAAATCGGGATTCTCACCGAGTTTGGAGAAGTAAGTTTTGATGATAAACGTCCCAAAGAATGACGATGCGATTGGGAAGCGTTTGCATTTCTAACCATCCGAATTCTCTATACAGCTTCTACACCCGCTCTATTTCAGTTAAGGTTGTTGGAGGCTTGATTCCAATCCCATCTGATCATGTAAAACATAATTAACACTTAGAGACACACACTTACACACCGACAGACAGTTTACAACCACCAATGAGTGTTTTTAGATTGCGGGAAGAAGCCGGAGTGAATTTAGAAGGATCCACACAAAAAAAAGTCCCTGAACCTCAATCTTCTGTAATATTAGAAAATGACAAATTGCTTCATTTCATTTTTTACGGCTTCTCCTCAGGAAAACAAGCAAGCCTGGAGGAATGGAGTTCAAACAGGACCTGATGAAGTCACAAACACTTCCTCGCTCCAACGGTGCTCAAGCCAAACGGGCCATGTTCGAACGAATGAACTCAGAACCCATAAAGTATTCAGTGCACGCAAACCATCTCCATTTAACCGTTGTCGGTAGTCTCACCAACTTATGATATATATTCAGCCGGGGTGATCATTTTAATTTGTCTGGAACAGGCCGAGGGACTCGAAACCCAAACTGAAGCGCTCGCAGAGTTTTGGGGTGTCGAGTGCCAGCGGAATCAAACAGATCCTCCTGGAGTGGTGCCGCTCCAAAACCATCGGATATCAGGTATGATGAGACGTCGCGTCATGAGCTCGCTTTAGGATCTGTTTATTGGCCGTATGGACATTTCGGTCGTATCAAATAATCTTCCTCAGCAGAATCAGAAGCTCTGCTTGTTTGAGAAGATTGAAAAAAAAGCCAGGAAGGGAAGAAGGTACAAAGTAATGAACCTCGGAAGGAATGCAGTAAGGAAAGAAACAAAAATACACAGGAAGGGATGATGGATCCATGGAAGAGATCTAAATGTAGTATGAAATGAGAAACTGAAATATGTGAACAGACTAAAAAAAAGAAAACAAGGCAGACAGACGGTGTCACATCTGCCTTGAGAGGGACGTCTACAAATGACACACCATTTGAGTGATCCATCACTAATGAATAAACTTGTGTTGCCTGGCAACAGCAGTTTTCAGGACTCCACATGCCTGCCCTGACTCCACACGTTTTCCCCGAGGTCGTCTCAATGGTCACTAAAACATGCGCTCAGTGGGAAAGGGGAGCTCATTTTACGCTGCCGTTTCTCGCCTCTCTCCCAGAACATAGATATCCAGAACTTCTCGTCCAGCTGGAGCGATGGGATGGCTTTCTGCGCCCTGGTCCACTCTTTCTTCCCTCTGGAGTTCGATTACAACGCGATGAACCCTTCAAACCGCAAGCAAAACTTACAGCTGGCCTTCACCACCGCAGAGTAAGACGGCCGGCATGAACCGTGAAACCCAATCAGAGCCTTACTAAATCGGTCTTAACGATGCGGTTCGCACGTCTCGTCTCGTTGAAAGGACAGCGCGCTCTGGGCCGGAGGAGGGCTTTCTTGCGTGGAGTTTGCATGTTCGCCCCGGTGCTTGTGGGAATAACCTCTGCCTGTCGGTGTCAAAGATGTGTGTGTGTTGCTTTTTCACCATTCTGGACGCCGTTTGCCAGTGTCGGCGTTTATTTTTCATCCGTGTTAATTACAATTGAAACAAGCCAGGGAGAGAGAGGATAAACTTTCTTCACTTCTAGGATCCACATTGTTCAGATAATGTGTAGTAAATAAATGTTTTTGTGTCTCAGGGAGCAGGCCGACTGCCTGCGGCTGATCGAGGTGGACGACATGTTGGAGATGGGCGACAAGCCGGACCCCATGTGTGTGTTTACATACGTCCAGTCCCTGTACAACCACCTGAAGACGTTTGAGTAACTCTGTATCAGAGTAGTTTAAAAAAAAGTCTAGATGCTGTTAACTAACCGTGTGTTGTGAGCGTTTTGAATGAACGAGCCAGGAATTAGCCTCCAACCAAACAGGAAACCACAAGTCTCACGTCACTTTGTTGATTTATACGCGTGCGGTCACTGGTATCTGATGGAGTCGTGGTGGACTTTTACCACTTAAGATGCAGATTATGATGTGTATTGTGATGTGTGTGGCTCTGATGGTGCTGTTCCAGTTATGTGAAGGTTTTTTTTTTTTTTTGTGATGTTTTTGAACAAAAGATGACGTGAAAATAAATCGTAGAAAAATGTTTCTATTGATCAGTTTGTGTGAGCATGATCAATGTTTCCTCCAAAGCACCAACACTACAGTGAAAGTCTTAAAGAGCTGCTGCGGTGTCAAAACAACACTTTAATGATTTAAACATGCTAAAAGCCAGACAATCAAACTTTATTTGTGCAGCAATTTTCATGTAGCTTAATTCAAAGTGCTTCGCATGATAGAAATTAAACAGAAAATATGAGAAAATAACAGATTAAACTGTTATTTTAAATGTAAACTTGGAGAATTAAAAAGATTAAAAACAAAAAGAATGGAAAGTCAAACAAACATTTTTAAGAAGACAACTAAACAAGATCGAATCGTAAAATGACAAAAATATTCAAAATGAAAAATATTTATTATATAACAAATAAAAGTAGTTACAACTATGTTGTGCTTTTCCATCAAAGAGTCAAACTCTGTTAATCATGCAGTGAATGAAGGGGCACAAATATGTGGGAACCTTTTTTTTTTTGTAATAAATCACATTATGTTCAGTCTCCTTTGTGTTTAACATATTTAAGTTAGTCTCACTTTCTCATCCATTAATTTGAGAAGAGACAAACTGTATACTGTCATCTACTGGTACAACCAACAAACTGCACACTCCACATGCTCTCCCTGCAAATCATCCCATTTTAGATGTTTTAGAGCCATCTAGTATATATATATATATATATATATATATATATATATATATATATAATACATTAGAAAAATACACAGTAGCAATGAAAAAGCAAAAATAAGCGTTTTAATTTATCTTTTGACTTGTGAGATTAAATATATACTTGCAAACGTACATGGCCTAACAATAAATAAAAAAAGTAAATAAGTAAACAAACTAATGAATGATTGATGCCAAACTACATTAAACCCCAGTTTAAAAATATTTGAAACAACATTTTTTCAAGCCTTCAATTTAAATGTTTACATTTCAACTTATGAAGGAATAAATGTTACTTATGCTTTAAAATTGCTGAATGAATAAACAAGTGACTACCATTCAGTATTTCAGTCAAAAAAAAACTGCTCGAGACTGTTTTCATTATTCCTGTTTTCACCTGATGATACAGACCATACAAAGTGGAGGGTACTTGTATTAACAAATATCTTCATGAAATAGACAATATATATTCATATTTTATAGAAATCACTATACTTTCTATACACAATTTCAAGTACATCAAAATAATTGACTTTCATTTAACACTGTTTTCTTCTGACAATTACCCTCCCCACACAATCATAGCATATAAATCAAAACATGAAAATACTTTCGCTCATATGAAATATTGATATGAATAAATTGTATGTTTTGCTAAGCAAAACTTATTACTGCTAATCAAAAAATAATAATATTTCCGTTTATGTGTAATAAATGGAAACTTTATGAAAGATTCACAACTTGAATTTGAAAATCTTAATCATCTTACTCTATTTTTTGTGTACATTGAGCAAGCATAGAAAAGAGACTAAAACAGAACGATGTATTGATTTTTCAAACCATGTAAATATTTCGTATTGTTTTAGTGCCGTTTCTAAGTTTCCAACATTTCTGTTTCATTGAACGTGTTTTTCTGTTCCCGGGAATGCTGTAGAATTCCGATGTTTTTGGAGGACCGTGAACGCACCGCTTCCCATTGACCAGGCATCCCTTCCGGTAGATGAGGTCAACTTTTCCCCAGATCCGCCATTTCAGTCCCGGAGTTTCTTGTTGCACATTAGTTTTTCTGGGGGGTGGATTTTCCTGCGGTTTTAACACTTGTTTGGCGTACACTTTGTAACTTGTGGCGCCAGCGACTGCTCAGCCAACACCCCCGCCTCGACGCTACCGCTGGAAGTTGTTGGAAGTCGCAGCGTTACGGCGGGTTTTCTTTTCTCCGGCGGCGGTGTCAGTCAACCAAAGTTTTTGTATGAGTTGCGGATAGGGAGAGGCGAAGGGGAAAAGGCCTCAAGCCTCGGACGGGATTTCTCACAGCCATGGCCGGTAATTTCGATGCCGAAGACCGTGCTAGCTGGTACTGGGGCAGACTGAGCCGCCAGGAGGCGGTTTCTCTCCTGCAGGGCCAGCGGCACGGTGTTTTCCTGGTGCGGGACTCTATCACCAGCCCCGGAGACTACGTGCTGTCCGTCTCTGAGAACTCCAAAGTGTCCCATTATATAATCAACAGCGTCAGTAACAACCGGCAATCTGGCACAGGTAACGCTCCAACCACTCCTCTCCTGGTCGGATAACTCACTGAACTCTATTGGCTTGGTTACTTTCATCCAACATAAGTAGTATCTTCATAATAGGTCAGCATTGCTATGATTTAGCTCCGGTCCGTCCCACTCTCCTGAAGCCACGCCAGACTCCCATCAGAAGTCGTCTGTTTTAACGAGACGGGTCAAAAATGTGCCACTTCTCATGCTGTTTGTCACACTTTGTGGCTTATTTCTACTGTTTTAGCAAATACTTTCAACAGCGGTATATGCATAAAACTCTAAAATCTTCTCGAAGCTCAGCAAAAATGTAACTTTTATTCAGTTTCGTTCTGCTTTGCTACGATGAGCGGCGGCACGTCCCACTCCTGTTGAGCTACACCAGACTCCCCATCACAAAGTGTCTAATTCAACAATACATCTGTCAATATGCAAAATACACACATATTTTACCTAGTTGTCGCTTATTTTCGATGATCTGCACCACACGGCATATGTGATATGCTGATTTCTTCTCTTAGGTCGACTGAAACATTAACTTTTTATAGTTCTAATTCTCGTCGGCTCGGATAGAGCCCCAACACGTCCCACTCTCCTTAAACCGCTTTCTCACGATTTCCCCCCCAACTTATTATAAGTTGTTTTCGAACACACACACACCATGTATCTCCTTGGAAAATGTTCATATCAACAAAAATCTGGATTAATTTTGTTCTAGTGTGTGCTGGATTTATCCTAGGTCCAGCCCACTCTCGTCGAGCTACACGGAACTCCCGTTTAAAAACACAACATTTAACAAGATCATGTAAATATGCTTGTAATCCTAGGATTTGCAACTTGGGTTTCTCATTTTCAGTGTATGGAAGGATGCTTAAGAATTCGGCATTTTTTTGATTTCGAAATGTTACTAAGTTGGATGAAAATAATGATCTTTACACGTGGTCGTATATCCTGCTACCGCCCACCTCGACACCACTGTCTTGGACTGTGAATGGCCAATATGATTTAATGTAGTAGACGCTTTTACTAAAAAATAAACCACACTAGGCAGTATTTTTATCTATTTTATAGGACCAGGCAAATTTAGACCATATTGGCGGAGTATAAAAATAAAGGCCTTTATTGAAGACACTTAAGTTTGTTACAACATTTTTCATATACTGTGTGGTAAACATGCTGCTTGAATGTTAATGTGTTTTTGTGAGTCTTTGCCGGGGTAAATGTTATAACAGATTCACAGTCTATTGTATGAGGCTTGTTTTACACAATTTCAAATGACCTTGCTCATCAGTTGTAATCACAACAATTGACACTGTCTCATCTTGATGGAAGCCCAAATGAAATGCTATGTCCATAACATCTGTTCCCTGAAAGAGGGGAAGAACGTACAGCACATATAGTATGAGATATTATGCCCCACAATGTGTTTTACTGAGCGAATCAACTAAAAGGGAACAAAAAAACTTCATTCAAATCAACCACACAATCCCCACACGGATGAGTAATTTTTACTATGAAATGATTGTTTTGAAATTTGGTGCTATACTGTTTGAATTGATTATGATAAGAGCCACCAATATAGAATTGCAGATGACTTGTGGAGAGGTGTGGTGGTGTTTTGTCCCTGTTTGGCAGCAGGACGGTAGCTCAGCAGCATCGAGGTGGGCTCTGGCTGCTGCTTCTTCTGCAGGGGCCTTGAATTAAACTGGGCAGGTCCCACCGTCACAACTGGGGGATGATGACTGGCCAGATTGGCATTTCAGGAATGTCTGCTGCGCTCAGGTCTGCCCCTCAGCCTCAGAATCTTATGGCTCTTGCATAATTTCTGTCCTCTGTGAGCTTTCCTTGCATTGGGCAATTCATCGCCGTCTTCCTGTTGTAAATCAAGCGTGGTCTGTTAGACAGCTGTATTATTCCACTCCACTAGAGATTTACACAAAAGTAATGAGATTTCTTCACATTTCAATCAGTTAAATGCTTGATGAACAGGTTTGTGGATTTGACTTCAATAAAGCAAAATCAAGCAGATGTTGCAAATGCAGCTTGGTTTTGTACAACAAGGCTGCCTCTCTGAGTGACATTTATCAAAATTTACTACATCCTGTAGAGATATCCATGTTTTTAAAATCTTGTTTTATTGGGCTGTGAAGGACACCACAAGCAGTTTCTCTTTATGACATTCTTAAGATATTTGCATTTATGTTACAGCCTTGATTTGTTGAGGAATTTTATTCATCAAGCCTCTCAAGCTACAAATGATGATGATAATTCATCGAGTAGTTCAGCCCTGACATGCTGGTTGGATTTCCACTCATTTTGAGAGTTTAGTTATTGGTATTTTATTAATTCTCAGAAAATTTTTAATCACACATAAACCGTACTATGCAAGAATTAATTATCCTGGAGTGGGAGGCAAGCAACAAGTATGCTCTTTAAAATGATATGTTAGTATATTTTCATCATTAAATGCAGATTCCATTAGGAGAGACGTCTGTATTTGGTGTGACGAGCACTCTTTGCTTTCAGTTGTTTTCAGCGCTGGTTCAGATCCTTCAGTCTCTTCAAGTCTGACTGACAAAGTATGGGAAGTTGTGCACATGTGCTACAGTTCTGCATCAAATCTTGACCTGGAAATCAAACTATAATATGTACAGAATATGTAAGCTCAAGCAGAAGAAGCCGGTCGACTGCTAACCGTAAGCTCGTCGGAAACTGGATACAGAGCCAGTGTTTTGTTTCGTTGCGGTTTGTGAGGTGAGCCACAGTTGGCCTAGTTCAGCTGGAGGAGTGCTTTTCGCCACCTGTGGCATGATTCCAACAGTCTATCAATTTCTCCCGTGCATGTATACAAAAAAAAGAGATACGAGTTTAATTAAGCTGCGTGTGAGCAGAATAAAGCAAAACACCATCCTGATGGCATTACCAGGTGGATTTGTGTTATTGTATCCCACCAGCCTAAAACAATTGGAAATTATTGTTTATGTGGAAGGTGTTTTTGTATTTTTTTAACAAGTTATTGCATCTTGAATGGCATTGCCTGTGTTAAAGGTGCGGCACAAATAAAGCTTGATGCATTGAAACTATACTGTAATGCACTCTCAGTGCCCTTATACTGTGATATGACTTTAGGGGAATAAAAGTCTTGCTGGTCTATTTTTGATCCCATATTTTACTTCAGTCCAGACAGGGTTACCACCGTTAAGTGTCTTCATTGATATAAAGGCACAGGTTTAGCACCTATAGTTGTCACTGCCGATTTGTCCAGGCTCTGCTCTGCCTGCCTCCGCAGATCGTCAGCTGGGATCGGCTCCAGCAACCCTGAATTTGATAAAGTGGTTTAGAAGATGGATGGATGGAGTTGCCATGGGTTTCCCACTGGACTCCAGCTAACTCCTGCTTGTTGTAGCATCACTGGTCAAATTGACCGTTCACAGTTAAATGAGCCTTCAGGCCAGCAGGAAAGGCTGTTAACTTTCTTTGAATTTGTAGCTTTGCCAAAGAATGTTTCTCCAGAAAACCATTAGGCTACTTTAGCCTTAAAATCCTGATTACCGTATATAAAACGGTGTCAAATGCCTGCTGCACTTGAGGGTGTTTCTTGATTTTTGTATCCAATAGCATCTACAGCTTCGCCTGTATGGAGCAGCAGGGGCATCGACTATCGGCAAAGTCTGATGGAAATGCAGTGCAATTAGCTGATGAAAGGTTAATGAAATCTAGAACAAACCATATTCAACTGAAAATATGGAACTATACAGAACTGAATTTCAATCTTGAACCCATTTCATGGGGTATTTGAAAATGTAACCCTCTTCAGTCTCTACTAAGTTATTTTTTTCAACGCGTTAACAATCTTTCCTTTCCAGGTTTGGCTCCTCCACGGTTTCGGATCGGGGATCAGGAGTTTGACGCTCTGCCAGCCCTGCTGGAGTTCTATAAGATCCACTATCTGGACACCACTACGCTCATAGAGCCTACAAGTAAGGCTAAGCACACAGGCTTCATCAGCTCCACTGCTGCAGGGGCGCCCCAGTCTGACGAGGCCGAGTTTGTCCGGGCACTGTTTGACTTCACCGGGAACGATGAAGAGGACCTGCCGTTCCACAAGGGCGACATCCTGCGCGTGCTGGAGAAGCCCGAGGAGCAGTGGTGGAATGCAGCCAATCAGGATGGCCGGGTCGGGATGATCCCAGTGCCCTACGTGGAGAAATACCGGCCCGCCTCGCCCACTGCTGCTGGTCAGGGTCCCGGTGCTGGGGGGACAGTACAGGGGGGACATGTTGGTGGGGTAGCAGGCACCCCAGATGGAACAGGGGCCCTTCAGGCCAACCCATTAGGAGACCCAGGCCAGTATGCTCAGCCTGTGGTCAACACTCAGCTTCCCAACCTACAGAATGGGCCTGTCTATGCTCGAGCCATTCAGAAGAGGGTGCCCAACGCCTACGACAAGACAGCACTGGCTCTGGAGGTAGTAATCCCTCTCATCATTCATTCCCTCTCAAGGCTCTCCCTCTGTTCTCTGTGAAACTCTCTGTTTCCTCTTTGTCGGTCTTAGCTGAGGCAGCGTAGATTGTCCTGATTTTCATAATGGCTTACTCATGCATGTGAGCATACACACAAAGTGTCTTTGCAAATGCGAGCTGACAGCACACATGAGGACATTCACAGTGGCGATGGCTCTGTACAGTGGAACCAACGCTGATCTTTTACAATGGCCTCTCTTTATGTCCACACTGTGGCTCTATGGATTAATTGTCAATGTTACATTGTATATTCACGACCCCACCGACCCACTTAAACAAAACTTGTTTTTGTTGCTTTTTTGGGACGGATAAATAAAGAGATTAATAAATGCAAACAGCGAACAAGGTTAATCGGCAGTTTGACATCATCTGGCTCCTCGCATCATTCTGTAATGAGCTGAAATCAAGAGCCGCATCACATTTCATGAACTGCGCTTTTTGAAGGACGTAATGGATAAAGGATTGGTCATTTTCCTATGGCCAAACCGAGAATAAGAGCTTCTAGTCTAGACACTGTCAACTGGCCCAGAACTGAACCTGCTATAAGGTGAATATCAAATACATGCTTGTTATAAGGAAAGGCTCATCATTTAAAATCCTACAGCTTTTATTCTCATATAACCTTGTTGTACAGATGTAGAGTCATAATTTAGACCTCTGCCAGCAAGAGTAACATTTTCATGAATCTTACAGTAGTTTACTGAAGTTTCTTCGTGGCATGGCACGTTCCTTCTGCAGGACAAGTTACAAAGACAGCCAAACAGACATTTGTTTTACTTTTATTTATATATATATATATATATATATTTATTTTTAAAAATTTTTTTAGTGATATTCTCATACGAAATGCTCATTTAAAAATAAAGTAATCCACAGCACTGACGTACTGTGTATTTCAGGATAACTTGGTGATCCACCTGTTGAAGCCTGGTTTGTCTTGGAAACACAGGACTTTTCTCTTGGCCTTTTAAAACCGAACAGCTCAATAGCGCTACACAATATACCACAATCTGATTTCTCATTATTGTGACAACTTTCCCACGATGTACTTTATAAGATGACTGAACTGTGATAAATTGTTTTCATGCTCTGCAAATATTATGTGATGAATGTGTGTGCCAGCGCTGTGAATACATTCAGTTGTTTGGGTGCTTTGCAGCATAAATCTTTAAATTAGAACAGGAATTAGCTTGGAGCTGATTTGAATTTCAGTGTAGCCTGCCTCTGTAGCTTTGGTAACGTTTTGCCCTCGCTGGATATACTGATCGGTGCCAGCTCTCAACAGATCCTCCTAAATTCCTCAGCCGTCAGCTGGTGACTCTCAAGGCACGGCCAGGTTTACTCCAGTCTTCTCAACAAACGCAGGCGCCATCTTTTTTGTTTGCATTAACGCGAGTGGAAAGCGACGTGAGATGAAGCAGACTGGAAGACGTCGTGCTGTGTTTATGCACCTTTGCTGTTGTAAAAATGAGTCGCAGGAGCCTGTCCAAGTATAGACTGTTGGAAAAACCCAACATTACACGAAGGCCCAAACTGAAGGCACTGTTTTTAATCTGCTAATAAGATGATGAATTGCAGATTATGAGTGTTAAGATCAGCTGCCATTTGCCAATTAGACAAAAATATAGTTGCTTCATTAAAAATCTTTCTGGCTGTTGTTGATACAAAGAAGAAATAAAAATAAAAATAAATACCGTTCAATTCCACGATCGCACAAACTTCCTATTTAGACATTTTGAGATTTGTTGTGGTAATCTTCTAAGTTACTTTCGTCAGCGTATTCAGACTGAAGATTTAAAAAGAAAAAAATACTGTTTTTAAGAAAGCTGGTATAACATTTGTCCCTGACAGTATTTACTTGCTGCTATTGTGTACATGACTCAGCATAGACAGGAAGGAAGGGAGATACCAGAGTTTATTAAAAATAGTTTTCACAACAATAGCTAACATTTGGATTTCTTTTATTCTATTTTTATGGCGATCAAGTGCACTTCAGGATACGCTGCCTGTAATTTACCTGATCTTGCCCACAACCACCGTCTTTAATAGTTTCTGATATAGAATTACACAACTGTTTTATTGAAGGGATTGCACATTGATAAAATACCCAATAAAATGAAGACTGATAATTCAAAGCAAATGTATTGTTTACCTCCAGACGTTTGATTGCAACTTTTCTCCACCGAAAATAATTCTTGAGTTTCGTCCTTTTTATGGGCCGTTGGAGAAAACGATAAAGGAGCTACTGTGAATTTTTCCCATGAAAAGTTGAAAAGGGAAAAACTGTAAAGCTGTCACACAGGTAGTTCGAACTTAAATTGTGTTTCTTCGTTATGACAAAAAATATGAACAACTCCGGGCAGCTGCGACTGCAGCATCTGTTTTCACTTGAAATGACCTATAATAGGATAAATATGTCACTCGCAGCTGAACAGTTAAAATAGCCCTCCTTAAAGGAAGCTTGCCTCATGTGGGCTTGATGTCGGGGCGAATGAATGAAGCGAAACAAATGGCAGGGCGGAGTGATTACCTGCCAAAGGTTGCCGAGTGTCAGGAGGACAAATTAAAAGCGCAGATTCAAACTAAACGCTGAGCAATTTTGATGTTTTGCAGCAGTAAAAAAAAAAATAAAGGTAGGTCACTCAGTTTTCTGTCAATACTCCCATTTCTGCAGGCTCATCACAACCCGAGTTTCTATCAATAACTCTGATTTCACTGTGTAAATGGAGCGGAAAGAGGAAGTGTGTTTGTGCGTTTTAACCCTGACTCGTGGCAATTGTCTGGTCTCGTCTCGCAGGTGGGCGACATGGTAAAAGTGACCAAGATCAACGTGAACGGCCAGTGGGAGGGTGAGTGCAAAGGCAAACGGGGCCACTTCCCCTTCACCCACGTGCGACTGTTGGAACAGCACCACCCCGACGACGAGAGCTGAGAAGCACACGCCCGTCACCTCCGGCACATCTGGAGCTGACATCGCCGTCTTTTGTCCGTCATTTCGTCTTGCTCGGGAAGGGGGGAGAGAAAAAAAAAAAAAAAGGTTCATACAAGCACACAGTATATGAGCAAAACCGGCCGCTCCCTCCAGACGCTGCCTACGCCAAATGGGGGGGGGGGGGGGGGTTGCCTGGTGCCATTTTAATGGCATACTAAGAGTTTACACTAAGGTCACACTGATATCGGTCTGCCTGTATTTGTTTTTTCCCTTAAGTCGGCCTTCCCATCTGTCACTGTGATACTGACATTTACTCGCCCCCACAGCTGAAAATACTCATCAGAATCACGTTGAAAGATCAAAACAGGGTGGTGAACACAAGTTATCTCCATGGCAACGCACCAAAGTAAAGAATTGACCTTGCTGAGTCAAACAAGAGGGGAAAACCTCTTCCTGTAATATCAGAGTTGTAAAGATTTTAATCTCTGCTGCTTTGCGTTCACACCTACCGTTATCATTTCTTGTGCTGCATGTTGACAGAGCAACTGCAGTGAGACTGCTTGGAATGGAAGAATTGTCAACATCAGCCAGTGTAATAATATAATTCGGAAACCGCTGCGGTCTAAACTTGTTGCTCATAAGTGTTTATTTCTGCTTCAGCTGACCTGATGGCGTCCTGGCTCACAGTCAGGGTGTGGAAACAACCTGTCAGTTTACAGTTGTGTGCTTGGTTTTTAACAAGAAATGATTGTGAAGAGGAGGTTACCCTTATTAAATTTGGTCTTGGCAGAGTGAAAGAGACCGTTGGATGTTTAATGATTTAGTGATTCTGAGCAAATCAGTAAAAGCTGTTAACCCCAAAAGATCTTGATCAACTTTGAATAAAAATCTTAAGACGTCAAGCAGAAAAGAAATGGAAACGGCTGACGCTACTAACGTCACAATGTCAGTTTCAAACGGCTTTAATGAGGCACATTGACCGATGTCGGGTGAATCCTAGTTTACATACCTCAAACCCAGTATTTGAAGTCAACACCACGCAAACCACAGTAGAGTCAGCCCACTGTTTCCTTCCCACGGCATCTTGAGCGTCGCTGCCCAGCGCTTTTCATTCACACAACAGGAGGAGGGTAGAAATCCATGGCATGCAGCAGTCAAAGCTCTCACAGAAGTCATGGATCAGTGAGTTGTTTTTTTTTCTTTCTTTCCATGACGGACTGTGAAACCTTTAAACACTTTATCCGTTACCTGGTGGGAGAGGGACGCTCCTCCTCGCAAAGACGATCTCACCCCATTGCTTCCCACACTACAAAACCAAGTCCCCTTTTTTTGTACAAAAAGTGGAAAATATTATAATAGAATTGACTATATATATATTTACAAACACACATTACATGCTCAATACTGTAAACATGTTTTCCTTTCTTTTGACTTTTTTTGTTACCATCGATTGTACACCCTTTTTGTTTTTCATGTTCCTCTTGTCAAACCTGTTCAGAGCCATCGTGGATGACTTGAAACGCAGCCGTGTGAAAAGAACAAAATGAGCTCCCCCTCACTCACCGAGGAGCGAACAATCCCCCCGAGGCTGCATCAGAAGATGAGAGGAGAAAAGGTTGAGGGAGTTTATTTTTAGGCTTGTTTTCATAATACTCATTTTGAGATGCTTTCAAGATAAAATCCCCCTCCAGATGCCCAGTTATTGGATTTTCTAACAGAAGTGGTCAGTTTCTGCCCATTCTCACACCATGAACATCTGCTTCAGGCCCTTTGTTTCTCCTGGGCTTTATCATTTCTGTAAACACATGAAGCTTTTTTTGTTGTTTTTGTTTTTTTAAGCCCTCAAAACACACCGACAAACATACTTAAACCACAAACGGCTACTCAAGGATTTGTTTCTTTGAAGTTGAAACCATTTTAAGACATCCTGTTTGGGAATCTGCTCTTTTGGCCCGTTTTTCTCTGAATCACCCAGAGAAATCAGCAAGTGGATTAGGCGTCTTGAAACTGGTTGTAAAGAGGCAACGACGCTGATAAAACGCTGTTTTTGTGAGATAGAAATCCTCCTGTGGTCCTAATCTGACTTGTTTATCACAAATTGTACTTCATCATTATGAGTCAGAAGCTCATTTATCATCCGTTTTATTGTGTAATAATGCATCAAATGCTTCTTCCTAAGGTTGGTGCCTATCGAAAGTAGTGTGAACACTGCCATCAGAAAAAGAATTCCTTCTCTGAAAAACCTGTCATTTGTAACGCTCCCTGTGTCGTGAAGTATTCCCATCTTCTCCTTGAAGAGTTTTACCAATGCCTGCCAAAACTGACTCGAGTCAAAAAGAATTGAATGAATTTAATTTGGTCTTTTATCGAATGTCTGTGGCATAATAAAGCCTTTGTGTAAAATAAACAAACATTAACGTCTATATTATAGAGATGAGGTTAAAAGCTTTTTATTCCCTTTTTGTTGCTTCAAAATGTTCCTGCCATTTCCCAAGATTTGATAAAGCGAACATTTTGAGTTGAACTTCTCTTTATTTTACAGAAAATATAAGATACAATTTCCTGATTTCTTTTTTTTTTTTTTTTTTTTTTAAATATCCTCAGAACATCATGCATTACACACCAGATGGTCAGTTATGTAACAGTCTTGAGTTTACATTGTGTGAAATTTCCCTCCATTTGTTTTCTTTACATGCAAATTTTACAAAAGAAAAAAAAAATATTTTTGTACTCATTACTGCCATATTTTTATTATCAGAATTTTGATCCGCACACAGTCTGTGTAGCCTTGTGTATACTGTAGTTAAAATATATGCAATATTAAGAAATCTCCATCTTCCACAAGTCTCAAGAAATGTCTGTGAGCTTCTAGAGAAGGCCACTTAACGCTAAAGTGACTGTTTGACAGCGGTCTTAATATTTATAAAACGTGCTGCTGCAGGTGTGTGTGTGAAATTCAGTGTGAGATTTACCCTCAAACGTAAACATTGTGCCTCATGCTGATGGGTTTTATACATTAAAAGATCATTTTGGGGGGAAAACCTAAAATCTTAAATGTGTCATTTGTAATGATGAATTTTGCGAACGTGGATGAGTTTGATTTGAAAAAGGAAACTTGCTCCTCCGTTGAGTAGAGATACGGCGTAATTTGTGTGTTTGTAATTCTCGTGTAAGCGATATTTGGGCATTGTGTTCGGGTGCACAGAACTCTTCCTCTGACGGTTGCCTTTTCTTTTTTTTTTTTTTTTGAGAAAAGAGGATCCTCACTCTGATCCTTCACTGCAACCCCACTGTGCCACAGCAGTCACACACGGACTGATGACTACTCATTGTAATTTTCTTTTTACGTGATACCACTGATAATCCCACAATATGCACCTTATCTCCTCTACGGCTCAAGAAAGTCTCATCAAGCCAAATAATGTGTTTTAGCCTCGTGTTGTTTGTTTGTTTTTTTTCCTCCACAGTAATGAAAATTTTTTACCTTTGTGCCATTTCACCCAGACTTGAAGAGGATCCGAACAAGCAAAAAATAGGATTTTTTTAAAGAGATTGTACAATGTGTCAAAGTGTTATGAAAGTATATTATTTTCAAGTTAAAATTACCTTTTTATTTTCTGTAGCATGTAATGTGTTTAATATACCTAGTCAATAAAACTATACCAAATTGTAAGAGGTGGTGTCAAGTTATTCTGTTTAAAGTTAAGTAAGAGGTGAATGTATGCACATGCCTCATTAGAAAGATACAAATGGTCAGATGATTTTCTTTTATTTTTGGCTTTATTTTTTTTTTTGTCTCTGGTAATTTTGTGGACCCTTTGAACCATATTTAAAGTAAGCAAAGAAATATTTTGTATGAGAATGTAGTTTTTCCTAAGCCTGTACAAACCAAGGGAACACAGTGGTGACACCATGAGTGTAGGTTATATTGCTTATATATACTGAACAAAAATATAAATGCAACACTTTTGTTTTTGTTCCCATTTTTCATGAGCTGAACTCAAAGATTTAAGACTTTCCATGTATGCAAAAGGCCTGTTTCTCTCAAATATTGTTGACAAAGTTGTCTAACTCTCTTATGCTGAGATAATCCACCCCACCTAACAGGTGTTGCGTATCAAGATGCTGATTAGACAGCATGCATATTGCACAGGTGTGCCTTATGGTGGCCACAATAAAAGGCCACTCTGAAATGTGCAGTTTTGCTTTCTTGAGGGGGGGCACCATTTAGAGCTGGATTTATGTTGAGGTTGTAGGGACTTTCCATTGTAATTGTTTGGATTTGTGAAAATAAAAACATTTTCATAATCTATACTCTGCACCACAACAAAGAAAAACTAGAGTTTCAATTTAAAGGTTATTTTCATACTACATTACTGTTCTGGTCTACTCAAGATGAAATTGGGAAGTGTATGTGAAATTAGCCCAAACTTAAATGGGTTTTACACACCTGGCCTAAGCTGTCGTAATACGAAAATGGAGAATTTCTATGGAAATAATTCATTTTATGTTTGTACAGTGGTAGTCAATAGTGTTTGAGGCAAACTTTTGCACAAATTCAGTTCAGTAAGGGATTAGCCCAATTTAGTGAAATTGTGAACCTGAAACATGGATGATTTTGGTCAGTTTGATTAAAAACATTTAATCTCTGGAGTTTATTTATTTACTTGTATATCCTCAAATCACACTTCAGTCAAATTCCAAGTATGTCTTGTATGAGTCCCCTATGAAGGGGTTTTGACTTCAAGAGTTGGTTGACAAAAAAACTGCATTACGGTGTTTAATTTACTGAAAATCGCTGCAAACTGAGATTTGAATCGACCATAGTGGGATAATCTTGCAGAGTGGGTCTATTTCGGGACCGTCCATGAGGGCTGTGGGCGGGAGGGGGACGGAGGGACGGGGTGGAGGTGAGAGTGGGTGTGGGGGTGCAAAAGGGGCGGAGTCCTGCGTGGACGTCCCGGATGAAGCAGCGCCGCCATCTTTACGCCAGTGCCACCGGTGGGTCTTCGGCTCAGCGCGGAGCTTCGGTGCTGAACAACCGCCAGGAATCTCCGAGCAGCCGCTAATCCTCCCTCTCCACCGGGACGCTACGAGAAGCCCCGGCACCCGAGCACCATGGCCGACAGGGAGAACTCAGTTTACCAGGCGAAGCTGGCCGAGCAGGCGGAGAGATACGACGGTAAGGCTCCGGGATAGCTCGCGGTCACTGCAGAAAGCCGGGCCCCCTCACCCCCTCTCCCCCCTCGGTCTCCCTGCGCAGGGGGCTCCGAGGCGCAGGTAAAGCACTTCACATGGATCTGTTGGGTGAGACGAGACAAAATGGCGGAGATTTCCCCGAACAGATTGAACCCCCCACCTCCCCCCAAAAATTAAAAAAAAAGAAAAAAAAAAAAAAATCAGTTTGCAGCCTAGACACGAACCCCTTTTTCTTTCTGGCTGGAGAGTCAGCTCCCGCTCCGGTGTTCGGTGAACAGTAACTCTGGTTCCGCGGCGAGCCGAGCGAGTTCCCCCCAGGTTCGCTCCAGTTAGCCGCTAACTAGCTGCCTGGCCTTTCTTCAGCCCCGACACGCGTCACACCAAACTCCATTCAAAGATCCAGCGGTTCAGCCAGCGTCCACACCCAGATTATCATGACCGGCAGCTCCTCGGAGGCTTCGCACTCAGCCGGGATCCTCCCCACACAACAAGCTGTGCATGTTTCCTGCAAATCTGACTCAGTTTCTGCTGGAATACCGCAACTATCCAGTGTGTGTGAGAGAGAACAGTCAGGCGAACTAATAAATCAGTGGAAAACACTGACTTTGTGCATTTGCATGTAATCTTTTGTCAACGAATTCAAGCACCCCCCCCCTACACTGTTATTGGTGGCAACCTAAAATTACACTTTTGGCAACTTAGTCTTCTTAAGCAAAACTTCATGATCCCTTAATACATAAGAAATAAATATACTTCAAATGTAATGTACTGCCATGGTATGAGACTATCTTTTAGTATTGTTTTAACATGCTGCACTTCTTTTTAGGTGTATTATGTTTTTCTATGAACTGTTCACTACATTGCATAGGTAAGACTTTAGTCTCACAAGATTGTTTCAGGGGGAGGAAAGTGAAAGGATTCTAGTTTGTGTGAGACAATGGCTTGAAACATGCCCGGGCTTCATATAACCCAGATACATTTAGTTTAGAGGCGCTTCATTGAGAAATGTGTTAAATCTTGACTCATGAGAAACTGTTTATGCTTCAGTTGTGAACTCTGGGACTCACGGCACTCATTACAGCTTATTAGCAAAGGTGGCAATAGCTCAGTCATTATACTGATGCATTACCGTTTTCCTTCTCTTTAGCTTTATCTAACTCGCATGGACGTAGACCGTCTCACTGAAGAATCTCAAACACGTTTGTTTGTTTGTTTTTCTTTCCTTTTACTGTGGGAGGAAAATTCCCCACACGCAACATAAACACCACCCAGATAGGCGGCACCAGCCCAAACTTTAACCGGGGGACTTTATTGCCCCATGAGAATGAAATGATGGTTTACCATCTTGTAGGAGTGATCAGAATTGGTAGGTAACCATTTTACAGTGTGGCCTGCATCGCTGCAGACAAAAGCTCATCAATCACGGTTGCTTTGACTAGTTTAATGATTGTTTTTAGGAGATTTGCTTCACTGTCTCCTCTCAGTCACACTGGCGTAATGAGACGCTGGCTTTTAAGGAGCAGTTGTATGAACAGTCAGCATGGCATGTTGAAACAGTTCACACAGGGAGTTCCAGCAGCTTGTGAATATATTAGATAACTTACTCTCTCTCTCTTAAATCAAGCTGGATCAATTACATTTTACTTGGGTTTTTTTAAGCTGCCCTGTTGTTGCAGCTCAAACCCGGCTCCTTTCTGTCCTCTGTTTCATACAGGCGAAAGATCTAATTTTGTTTTTAAAGGCTTACATTTCCTCTATCGATGATACCATACCAATTCAATAATGGATTTTACGGGTTAATGATTATAAATAACCACTCTGCTGGCGGCTATTTTTAGGCACATCTGTCTTTATTGGATTTTGTTTCCTATAATAAGCCTGCAGTTTGCTGAGAGTGGGGAACCTGCAGCATTAGCAGAAATAAAACAAACATTTCAATAATGATCTTACACAGTATAAAAATGACAAAAGTTAGAGAATTCATGCAACATGCATTTCCTAAGGTTAGCTTGAAAGAAATCTCAAGTACTTTAAACGTGAATCTTCTCAGATAAATACTTTTATTTCTTGGAGTTATTTACGGCTTATGTTTTCGGTTAATATAAAGGTTAAAGGGAGGTGTAGGTACTTCCCGAAATAGACTCTTATTATGGTTTTTACATGTGCAAATAAGTAAAAGGTAAAGTCTCTTTCCCCATGGTGGGAACCACTGCATGAAATCACGACAGCATCTCTGGTTAAACGTCTTCCTGGAGGCAGTCACCTGTAATAATTCTACCTTTAAGGCATCCTTTAGAATGATTTATTCTCGAGTAAATCTTTTGCAGATTGGCCTTGTTTAATCTCTTTGCAGCGTCGTTATGAAGGCATTGACGGCTCCACTGTTAAAGCTCCCATTGAAGCAGTGATGAGTGGGCTGGTAGTGCTGGGATAAAAAAAATGCTACAAAGGCACAGCGAGGTCAGGGAGTTGATTTGAGTGCAAGCAGGGCGGCACGGCGAAGGGATCAAACCAGCAGAGTGCTCCTCCTGGCTTGTAACCATTGTGTATCAGGTTTCACCAACATGCTGGTATTGGCTTCTGCAGTTAACACCCAGTCTGCGGCCTTTCAAAGCCCAGCCACTGGCACACTGCTCTCACCTCCAGGGCAGGGCGGCAGGTCCTCCAAATGAGGTTTTGATTGCTGACTTGTCTTTGAGATTTTAAGTATCAGAGTTCAGATTTTTATTTTATTTTATTTTTTAAATGCTGCCTGATGTAGCATCCGCGTGTTAAAATAACCCAGTTCCTCTGTAAAGCTCTGGCTCAAGTGGTGTTACAAGTGTGAGATGTGCTGCGGCATAGTTCAAGCTTTGAGCCCAGGCTTTACAAAACTAACTGTTCACTTAAGTTAGAGGTCTGTGACCCTCGACTCTCTGCAGTGACGCCTTAAATCCCTCAGAAATAAAACAAAGGCAAAGACATCTAAAGTGGCCAAAGCTGCTAAAATGGCCGACTCCTCTTAAAGTGGTTAAAAAATAAATAAAAATGTGGACCTACAAGAAATGAAAAAAGTCCCAAGTGCGGTTTGGTGTTGCTCAGCTGATGTAGTGAAGTGCATGATGAATACTGCTGACAGCTGCAGATCCAGTTTAATTTAGATGTTTATGTTCATGCAAAGCCTCCTTAAACAGCATGCTGGGATTTGATTAGAGGCTCCATGTTGTGTTTCATTTATATGAACCCAGAGGAAATGGTTTATTGTGTTGATTAATTACTGAGTTTTAAGTTGGTTCTTCATTTTATCATGTTGGATTTTTTTCCCCCCTGTTTTATACTACAAAGTAATGTGACTTTCTGAAGTACAACTAAGGCAGCTCGCATTTTATCTAGCTCAGCAGAACTCTGGTTCACTGTCCTGGCTCCTTTCCCAGCCTCCCACCATACGTGTCCACAGGTGGTGGATGTATGCATTAGAGGAGGTTTTGTTCGGGCAGCGTTCCAGGTACTCTATTACTGCAGCACTGAGTGTGGCAGAAACCTTTCAAGGCTCAGCTCTGTGTTCCAAAGTGAAAGGCGATGTGCTCCTTTTCAGTAAATGCAAATCATTAAATGTTTTTTTGTATTTTTTTTTTTTATCCCCGAAATACTGAATTTTTTTGTGAAAGATGTCGATTTGGATGTTTCTGAGAATTACAAGGACACTTTGAAATATTCAGCTCCCTGTTACTCTTGATAATCCAGAAAGGGCTGTCAGCAGTTTGTACTAGGACTGATTCAGTGAAGTTGTTCACACTTAAAAGTAATTGTTGGTCATAAAGATTGCAGACCCCTGCCCTTAACTGAGTTGTTTTTGTCCAAATCGAACTTAACCGGCTCCACAAAATACATTTAACCTTTTAAAATGAGGCTGACACAGCTCTTAAAGTTACATATATAGAGTTGGTAAAGGAACATAAACTGTATCTTATGTTGCATTTTTGAATTTTCATTCACAATTTAGGATGGTAAATATTATTATTATTATTAAATATTTATTAATTTTTTTTGCTGTTTTTGTATTTGATTTTAGAGGTTTAAACCTTTTTTCAGCATTTTTGAGACAATTGTGACATGTTAGCTGTTTTAATAATTTTGGCTTTTATTTTTACGCGTGTGTGTGTGTGTGTGTGCAGGTGCTCGTGTCTCATTTTGAAGCTGCTATTTCAGAAATGTCAGAAAGTCATTTTAGGTTGGGTTTTTTTAAAGCTGTTTTAGCAAATTTTCCCCAATTTAACCATTTTAGTTGTGGCTTAAAGAATGTAAGAAGAAAACAAGTAAATAATGTTTGTTTATATATGAATTTGTGACGGGTTCAGGGAGCCACGTGGCTACGGAGCTGCAGGATTAGGGAATCAAGCTTGTTTGTTGGAATCTCATTGCTGACTGGTCGATGTACCATCAGCACGTCAAAAAAAAAAAACTCCTTTACATGACATCAAGAAAGTCTTGTCTGATGTTGCTGATTATTTGAGGTCATATCAATTTTATATTGTGCAAAAATAGTATGTATTGCCCCTTTTAGTAATCAACATGGAGTCATTTCATATAATGCTCTTAATGCTTCTCTAATTTTTCCCAAGCGGTTCTGAGAATGTTGAAAAGAGCCTCGACAGTGTAAGGTTAAGATAAGTGCTATAAAACGGTAAGATGGATGTTGTGGTCTATTCACACATGTAAAAGGAGCAGCTCTACAGCATGGGGGGAGGGGTACGTTCATAAAGAAATAACTTTCAAGGTGTTTTATGAAGAAGCTTGATGGAGAAAGTCGATTTTTCACTGTTCAATTGTGATTTATAGCGCCCCTGAATGTTTCTCACAACGTTGAGTTTGATGCCATTTTTAACCAGGCGGAACACAAGAAGTCGTCTTATTTTTTTATTTTTTTTATCCCCCATGTCTCTCAGAAATGGTGGAGTCGATGAAGAAGGTGGCCAGCATGGACGTGGAGCTGACCGTGGAGGAGAGGAACCTGCTGTCGGTAGCGTACAAGAACGTGATCGGAGCCAGAAGAGCCTCCTGGAGGATAATCAGCAGCTTAGAACAGAAAGAAGAAAACAAAGGTGGCGAAGACAAACTAAAGATGATCCGAGAATACAGGAAAACGGTACGACATTCCTGACGTTTCCAGGCTCCTTTCACAAACGACCTTGTTGGCGTGTTCGCATGCATAATAAAAGTCGGCTCATTATCTGCGTTCTGGAGATCTCCGAGCATTCAAGTGATCGTGTAATCTTTATCGGATAATATCAGATTATGAACACATCCAGAATCTTTCCCAGAAAGTCCACAAAGAGCCAATTCTGGAATGAAACAGGAACCGATTTCATGTTTAATGAAACGGGATGAGATCAGATGTTTGGAAAATAACAGGAACTATGAATCTTGCATCATCACGTGTGTAGACGATTGGATGATGATCGTGTTTGTTAGTCATTGTGAGGATTTTCTATCCAAAAATCAATACATCAAAAGTAAAAGCAGATACTGGAAAGTGAAGGTCAGGGTCTGAGAAGTTGGAACTGAATCGTCTGGGTATGGATTAAGTTGAACTCAAACCTGGGATATTCTCCCAGTCCTAACCACCACTTCACTGTGTGGCCCCACCAACCACTGTGTCTTGTTCCTTGAGAACCTTTAAATCTTCGGCATTTGTTCCCATTGTCTCGTTAATGACCTAACATTTCTGTCTGAGAAGCCCACTGAAGGGAGCTGATTTTCACTTGTTAAGAGAACTCGGTTCAGATGCGATCCTCTCAAACGTCCTGAAACGGGAACAAGAATTTAAACTAAAAACCCACGAGACTGAAGGAGAGTTTATTTGAAGCAGCTACTTGAATTTTTGTCCGATAGAGACAGGTGGAGTAGTGGAGAGCCCAGACATGCTTTACTCTGTGTGGTGGGACTTTTTATGCCGCGCTCCACTTTGCCAGGAAGTAGTGCCATCTCACGGCCCAACAGCACTTGTCTGAGTAAAATAATGAAGCAGGCAGCAGCCATGAATTAACTTTAAAGCACTCCTCTCCTACGGCAGAGCAACTCCTGAGCTGTGGCAGCACCACAGAGTAAAACCCACTCCAACGCTGTCTGGCTGCACCGAGCGTACAACAATAATTTTCCAAAGTGCTGATTTGTAAGTGAAATTGTGAGACTCTGCTCTCGCTGGGAGTCACGCAGACATGCGGGCAGATGGTGATGTCAGGTACAGAAAGACGACAGTGACCTGCGATCTGTTTTGTGCAATATCCAGTGAGTGTCTGCTCTTGATATCGCTTGTGTTGCAGCAGGCCGAGGGCTGCGGCAACGTTGTCTCTCCACTGACGGCGGTGTGCACGTTTTCCTCCGCAGGTTGAGAAAGAGCTGAAATCAATCTGCAACGACATTCTGGATGTACTGGACAAGCACCTCATCTTAGCTGCAACCACGGGAGAATCTAAGGTTTTCTACTACAAAATGTGCGTATCCAACGGACAGATGTACAATTTCACGTCTCTTAATGGGATGACACGGATGTGGTTATACATGCGGCTGCAGGGCTTCGCCACGTTACTCCAGGATTCACATTCTAAAAGCTTTCTGTCTTGTTGAGGCAGGATGCGAGTTGTTGTGCACCTCTGTTCCCATAGTGATCTCGCGCTTCAACGAGGGCTTCACCGCCTTATGTCACCTCGTTCCCTCGGGCTCGTTTCTCAGTACTTCATTATCGTATTTATATCTCTTATTAGCGCCCTATGGGTTTTCAAAAGGATTACTGAACGCGTTATACCATATATTTTGGTATATGCAGATATTTCTTTAGAAATAGAGACTATTGTCTGGTATTGTGCTTAATTTTGGTTTGTTTTATAATTTTAAATTCTTTTTTAGCTCCATTTGATTTAAAATAGAATGCACTGATACTCGATGCTTGTAATGGGACTCATCCTGTGTGTGGGGACTTGTACTTAAAGTGCATAAATACAAACATCCCTGAAGCCTGAAGCTTGATATCAACTGTTATCAGCTAAACTGCCGGTGGTCCTCGCTACAAAGGAGCGATGTCACCACTGTTTGTAAAGAGAAACTTTGACAAAAGTGCAGTTTACTGCAACTTATACACACACTTGTACATATATACATAATTGGCTCTATGCAGATGCCAAGTGGTGTGATTACTTGCTGCACTCTGTGTGATCCGTGGTAAATCTACTCTATAATAGATTATCCACCTGACAAGACGGCAGCCCTGCTCACAACACACACAATGTGTGTTTAACAGAAGTCATCACAAGTTACACAGAGGAAAATCATGCTGGGATTATCCACCAAAAAAGACAGTAAATCGAGTCCTTTTCAAAGTTAAACATCTCAACATAGAACATCTCGTGTGACGGCGTCTCACTTTATTCATTCAGCGTTACATGGTGCCAACAGGCCAAATGTCAGAGGCTGAAAAAGCACAGTTTGACAGTGTGGCGAAGCGTGGGAGGGTGTCATATTTGAGAACGACACTGAATATTAAAGTGTTGGGAATGAATGAACAGCATGTAGAGAAACCACAAATGTAAGATTAAGAATTGAAATGTCATCATTTAGTAGTCGTGTAAGTGCCCGGGATCGACAATGACATAAAATGTGAGTACTCTCTCTCTCGTGTAAAATGACATCGTCAGCGCTTCCCTCATTTAACGGTGTCCACGGTAGATGTGAGAGGAAATCAGTCCAGTCAAGCCTCTTTTGAGAGTTGCTTTAAAAATGACCAAGTTGATGGTTTAACTTAAATTGACAGATTTTAAAAAGAGGATTCTTCCCTGAATTTTTCCCCCCTGCACTTCATAGCTTCTCGAAACACGTACACACACTATCACATATTTATCTGTTTGCAGGATGAATTGACCTCAAATTCTCCAAATCACACTCTGCTGGTTCACTTTCATCTCTACATGTCAATACATGAATAGATTAAACAGCTCTTTTGCGATACGGGTCATTTTGTACCTGCTACTAACCACTAATCCACCACGTACCTCCCGTCTCTCGCATTTGGATTGAAGTTATATCATAAAGTGTTTGAAAACATACCAAAGCATTTGTTTAAGGGCTCCTGAAGCCGTTCCTGTGATAGTTGAAATCTGCCTGACCTTCTGTGTCTTTTTCCTTTGGTGCGCAGGAAGGGAGATTACCACAGGTACCTGGCAGAGTTTGCCACAGGCAACGACAGGAAGGAGGCAGCCGAGAACAGTTTGGTAGCGTACAAAGCTGCAAGCGACATCGCCATGATTGAACTCCCTCCAACACACCCCATTCGCCTGGGACTGGCCCTCAACTTTTCCGTTTTCTATTATGAAATTCTCAACTCACCAGACCGTGCTTGCAGGTGAGTGTGCTCAGCGGTGTGGGTTTATGGCTGGAGAAATAACGTTTATTGTCCAGCTGACGGGTTAAACTGCGGAGAGGAGATCCTGGAAGACGAATGTCGAGTACAGGGATGATGTTGCCACGGCAGGCACCACATTCACTCAGCATGGGAGAATCAACTCTGCTTGTTTTCTCCTCCTTTGTGCTTCGAATCCTACGTGAAAAGAAAACTGAGTGTGTCCCAGCTGTTGGACCCTGTCGGAGCCAAACGATTCTCAGGAAACGGGCAGCGTGGCTCCACTCCCCTCCTCGCTCTGCTCTGCTGCGGTGGTTCAGTCCGACAATAAACTGTCGGGTCCTGCGTATAATTGTCTCGCGTCTTCTGTGCCGGCAGGTTGGCGAAGGAAGCGTTCGACAATGCCATTGCAGAACTGGACACGCTGAGCGAGGAGAGCTATAAGGACTCAACACTTATCATGCAGTTGCTACGTGACAACTTGACACTATGGACCTCAGACGTGCAGGGAGACGGTAAGAGCGGTTTCTTTCCCCCGAAAGCTCAGACAGCACTGCAGGGTTTAAATGGGAATGTTAAAAAATACACGAGGGGAGTCGTCTTTTAGTAAGCTGGAGGGTGGGGGTCGGCCCAAAACAATTGACACATTTTTAAAGTTTCTCTACCAGAAAAAATCTTAACAAAAAATACTTCCCATGGTTGCAGCACAGAGAATCCACCAAAACAAGACCATTACCACAAATCTCCAACCCACACTTAACTAAATCACAGTAAAGTTAATATTTTTACAAACAAATTGGAATTTGTAGCCATCTAACTGTTTTGTTTCACTAACTTTCCCCTTGGGAAACCTGCGTGCCTGGGTCTCTGAGATATAAAATATGGCGTGGCAGCAAAATATCAACATTTGACCGATTTTCTCAGAGTATTTAAGCCAGGAGAATGAGCCTAAATGTCGTGAAACTGATCGTTAATAGTTCTTCCAGCTGCAAATGCAGAGCTCTTCAGAAAGATATTGAAAGCCTGCCAGAGATGTTCGTCACACAACTAAACCTGGGTCCTAAATTTTCAAATGTTTCCCCTGTGGATTCTGGTGGAGGAACTTTAATATGACTGCAGTGATTACAATCCATAGCATTTCTGATGTAGGAGGAAACAAGCCTATCATTATCTCAAGGATGTGATCTGCTGAATTCGTATAGATGAACGGAGTCATCCCACTGGAGTCTTTTATCTTGTGAAGACTCGCCGAAAAAAGCTGCAATCCATTTCCCTCGAAGGTTTCCTTAAATGTTAAAGTTGCATTGACTTTGCTGCTACAATCCCAAGAACAGTAGATTGTGGATCTACAGCGTTCATGAAATTACATGCACTTTTTTTTTTTTGCAATTCAAGATGTTTTGTCTGAATCTCTGGTTTCATTCCGACATGCTTCCTCTGTAAGAAACCCTGTCGTGGTTTTTCCTCTCACTCTCATGTCTGTGCCGTCATTCCCAGTACTGACACTCTCCTCTAATTCTTCATCTCCCCTCCTTCATCCTCCTGTAGATTCTTAAGGACCGCCCTCTTCCTTCCCTCCTCTCCGTAGTAGAAGTGTATTTTGTAAGTCATTCATCCGGTGTGTGGCTGTTTCCTCACCTCCCACCTGAAGCTCCGTCTCACCGCCCTAACCCCACCCAACCCACCGTCGTCACTCCCTTAACTTCCTCGCAGCCTTTCGAGGAACACAGAGCTGTAATTTACTGCATCGCCTCCTCTTCCCAGTTATTTCTGCTCGCGTGGAAGTTGAGTTTTTAAAGTGTTTACTTCTCAGAGGGACGCTGATTACAGAGCCCTGCCCCGTAAAGTAGTCCAGCGAAAGGCAGACGGAGAGAAGCTCTGCGTTCCTGAACTCCGTCACTCTGGTTCATTGCTTTAAATACTCTAGTAACTGAAAAGTAGTACTTGATTAAATTCTTTGAAACTGGAGTTACCTTGAGTAACTGAAATTCATGCTTGATCAACCACTGTTTTAGTTACTCTTGAGACACACTAAAGATATGATTTGTTGTTACAGCGTAGAATATTTTCAGTGTCGATACTTGTTAGTTGTTGTTTTATATTTAAATAATGGAGCTACTTCATTATTTACTAAAATTAATTGTTACTATTTGCACCGTTAAAAACCATCGTGATTACAATACTTAATTAGTACTTCAATGGAGGACTGAAAGTTAATACTTGATTATCGTTGTAGTTCCTAGTGCTTTATACTGGTTTTATATACGGAGGTAGTGACGCTCCTCCATGAGCATTGAATACTTAAATAGTTGTTGGATACGTCTGTCCAGTGTGTCAACAGCCGAACTCTGTAATGCTGCCTCAGTCTGACCTGTTATAGAAGATAAAGTAAATCAAAGACTTTCTTTAGAAGTGATCATCTTCCGTTCTTCATTTCATCCGTTTTCCTAGTAGAGGTGCAGTAAGACCAGAAGACTGGAACCGTCAGATCTCCAGGTTTAATTCACACGGAGGTCTGCAACAACTCCTTTCTAATGGACACCTAAAATAATGTATCCGTTGACTCGAAGGACAAGAACATGATCAGGAGATTAATCTGAGAATGTGTGCACATGCATCCACACTATAGAAACATGAATAATATTTTTGCCAACCAACGCAGCTAAACTATAAATCACACGGTACAACTCGAAGTACCTCAGCATTCCGCGTTAATCGGCCTTAAGTGGACCCAGAAGCACGTGTGGGCGCCCGGCTTTGTTGCGCTGCACGCCGATATCACCGAGCACAGCCCAACGGGGCATCACAGCAGAGTGAGTGTGTGTGTGTGCCGATGGCGAATGAACTGCAGCGGCATGCGAGGCTCCCTCACGTCCCCGTTAGCCGCGGCGCTAATGAGCGCCGTTACGGTTTCTATTTTCATCGCGACGGATTCTCCGGCCTTTGTCATCGGTGCCTCTTAATTCTTCATTACACGGATGGCTGTGCCATCGCCATGGTAACCTGCTCCGCCGGGCGTAAATCCGACTGTTGCGCTCCCCCCCCCTGCATGTTGAAATCGTCACTGGAGAAGGTGGTGGCGGTGTTTCTTTTTATAAGAGCATGATTCACTGAGCACATCTGAAACAAAGTTTGAACTGTTTGAATGTTGCTTCTCTAATTATTACTAAGACCAAACTAATGCTTCTCATCTTGTCACTTTAATTAAGAACTTCCTTTCCTTCCTCTCTTGAAGAGGCGGAGGATACGACGTAGTTAAACCTGCTGTCTTGCTTAAGTCGGTGAAATCCTCGTTACCGTGTCGCAGCTCAAGTTGAAGGAGCCATATTGTATTTTCACACTAAAACTGACTGAAATAATGTTGCATCGCTGTTTAATATACTTCAGAATACTTTAATATATTTCACAATATCGTCCCGTTTTATAAACAAGACAGCCTAGATTTCACCACCATCATCACGGAGGGAAACAAAGGTGAAGTAAATAACATAGATATCCTCTCGCACCTGAGAAGCTCCGTTTCTGCTTCTTTCACTCTGACGAGAACGAGGATCAGTAGGCTTCGTGAAAACGAGAGTTTCGTAGTATTTTGGATGTCCGTTTACACAACGGTGCTGTGAGCCACTGAAAACACGTTTTGAAAACGGTTCTAAAGGTGGAACTTGGGGGGGATGTAACTTTTTGAAAACAATCAGTCTCCATGGAAACAGGGAAGATGCTGCTTTTCTGAAACAATGCATGTAAAGCACGGCTGTAGTAAATGGTTCTTCTACACACGCGTGAGTCGATAGACGATAACGGCGATGAGTTTTTACTTGAAACGTTTCCGGGTCAACGAGGCCTCAGCAGCCGAGAGGAGATCCGGGTTTGAACGTTCACCGCTCTGCTCTGCAGCCTCTTCATTATATGTTTCTTCTTCTCGTCGCAGGTGAAGAACAGAACAAAGAAGCACTGCAAGATGCGGAGGAAGAGGCCCAGTGAGACTGAACAACCCAAGACGAGCCGCCCTCCTCCTCTCCCTCCTCCCCCTCCCTCCTGTCCCCAGACGGTCCCACAGATTTCATCGGGGTTTCTACTACAGCCCACACTTTCTACCTTTTCCCTCCGTCTCTATCCATCTGTCTCACCTTTTTCCTCCTCGAATGCACGTGCCCCCCCCCCCCCCCCTCTCCTCAGGGCCCACTCGGGTCTTTTGTTTCCACTACTCGGGGGGGAGGGTTTCACCTTATGTTCCACCCGGTTTTGCAAGCCTGTACCCTTTACGGTTCATGTCCTGTTTCACTGTTTTTATTTGACTTTGCTGTATCATCTGTTGCCAAGTACGCTTGCCTGTATTTGTAACACACATATGCAAGAGTTTATTTAAAGACGATACTTTGCTGGGGGTTTTTTTGTCGGGTTTTTTTTTTTTTTTTTTTTTTTGTTTCCTGTTTGTGTGTTAATGAACATCTTGTCCATGCTTCTGTTGGTTTTGAAAATACTTCAGTTATCACTTTGACGTACTATCGCGGTGATGGAAGGTGTAAAAGGGATGCAGTCAAGCTTTCTAGGAAGAACTAAGTGCCCTCTGGACTCGGTGGTTCCTTCAACACATCAGGTTTTCTTTTGGGTTTTTTAACGACGAACATCAGAATGTCCCCCCCCCTTTATTGTCCGAGCATCACTCACCTCCTCTCGTCCACTATTGGACCAAGTATTGTGCAGTGAGGCTGTAGCGCTTTTGCTAATGGCAGATAGCTAGGTAATGGCTTTTTAACTGAGAAAATAAAATGTGCGCGTGTGTGTGTGTGTGCGCGTGGGAGGGGAATGCTCCACACTCTGATTGTAATGTAAATGCAGTTTTTGCATTGGCACTAAATTTAAAAAAAAGAAAAAAAAAAAAAAAACAGTTTGGGAACTAGAGGCCTGCTGTATCTCTCCTCTCCCCTGACTCTTTCAGGTTTCCTCGTCTCTTCCTCCTCGTTTCCTCTCTTCCTTCTGTTCAGTATGTGTAACGTGAATCTGATTTGTACTACTGGATATTCTCACCGGAGCCACAAGTACCATCTGTATTCTTACTGAAACACAGCATGGAATTAACATTAAACTTCAAATGGAAAATGATGCCGTGTCGCGTGGAGCTCTGTTCAGCCACTAGAGGGCAGTGCTGGCCTGTAGTGGAGAGTAAACAGGAAACTGCTCAGCATTAAAAACTTCTTATGTCTGGAAATGAAAGCTTTAGTGTAATTTATTAAATGGGAGAAATTTCTCACTGGAGGCTTTTATTTATTCAATTTGAACATTTCCAGTTGACAAAATAACTGGACACTAAAAACTTGTTTAGTGTCCATAAAGAGTCAAACATGACTTGTACTACTTTAATCCTAGGATACATGAGATGCATGCTTAGAATTAATGCGCCTTTGCAACAAACTTAAGAAATGTCTTTAATTTTGGTTAAAGATGATTTTTAATAAATATTTTAGTGAAAAAAATGATTGAACTTAATCACATTTTATTGATCATTATGCTGGAATTGGCTGATTTGCTCGGCGTATACTGCAAAAACTTGGTTCGCCCTAGTGAATGGCACGGGTTGACCAGGAACAGGTCCCACCTGTAGCTGAAGGCTGCCATTGGCTCTGGTCAGCTTGTCATCAAAGCGCAGCAAATGGCGAATCTCTTCAAAATCTTCCAATTGACACAGTGTCCTTGTACACTCAGAGGACTCCTAAAGAGCGCGAGGGTTAGAACGTCCCAGTTATTCTCACTTCCTGCAAGAATGGTCAATCTAAAGGCCATGAGCTCATCTTTGCTTACATTTTTACACTCATTCCTTTTGTCTGTTGCTTCTCTTTGTCCCTCCATGTTTGTGCATGGCAGCACCTCTTCAGATTAAATAAACATGGAAAAGAGGCGTAGCGAAACAAAAATGCCAATTTCCTAAAGTATATGAGGAATTAAAAAAAAAAAACACGCAAATGGATTCATGTCGCAAACATGTTTCATGAAGAATACCTGGAATATGAAAATATAGAAACTTTTCATTTCAAAGATTTTGAAGAATAACACCCCTTTGGGGTTTTATATTTAATCCATGTATTACACATGAAGTTTTTAATTTTAAATCATTCATGTGTGCATTTTATATTCTCTCATTTAATTATTTGACATATTTCACACACGTACATTCTTAGAAATATACCTATTCACTATACATTTATGAAATTGTTTTCCCCAATGAATTTTCACAAAATCGATACAAGCATTGTTTTCTAGTTTAATTGTTCCACTCCACAGAACACTAATTCAGCACTTTGTTTCAAACGTGTGTGACTTCCTAAGCATGAACACAATAAACAGCACTGTTTCGTAAGTTAATATTTTGTTAAAACTTTTATTTGAATCACTAACATCATTTTGTAGCTCCAAGATTTCCGCGCACGCGAGAAATTTCTCAATACATTCATTAAAAAAACGTGTTGTTGTGCCCTCTTGTTCCCACACCTGAAACATTTACTGCCCTAAAATGTGGCTTTAACAAAGAAATCACCATAAATGTTGATTGATTAGATGAACTGGAGTTAATGGAATAAAAATACATTTCCCACATCGATCCTCGAGAAAATCTATTTCGTTTTCATTAATACTACCTTCAATACACCAGAACCAAAGAGACACAGTTCTTCATAGATTTGGTTCTTTATGGACCTTATTCCAAAAAGCTGGAGCATCTGCCCCCCTAAATGACGTTTGCCTTTAGATTATTTTGGGAGGCGTGTGTAGCAATTGTTCTCCTAAAACGATGAAGTGAACGCAGAATAATGGTTTTAATACAATTTTATTGTATCCTCCCAAGTTGGAATGAAGTACAAGAATGATCTTTATATATGTACAATTGAGAAAAAGAATTTTCCTAACAGTTTTCTATCAAGGTTTTTAAAAATATGGTTAATCTATGATGTCACCTCCTTGTTGATTTGACCTTTTAGTGCATCGCTGGCCTTCAATCTACTAATATATTTTCAGGGTTTTCCTTCCTATTGGATTAGTATGGAAGCCTCCTGTTCTTCAAATCGACGCACATCTTTTAGAGGTGTGAACAGGATCACACTGTTTTATAATTGTCCGTGGCACCTGTGTGAAGAACGCCTTCTAAAAATGAAGAGGGATTCACCGTGCAGTCACCCTGTAATTACCACCTGTTCAGCAAACTGTGCAAAGTGGAAATTATGGTCGGATGTCGGAGCTGCCGGGAGAAATGAGGAGTGGGATGAGCAAAAAGTGAGCCGGGAAACATGCGGAGTGATCTTTTATCGTGTTTCCCTCTGTCTTCAGGTGTGTGGGTCTGCTTAGTTTAAAGATCACTCACTGATCCACCGTATTTTAAGACTGTCGTTCAATTTTATGACTTTTTAAATAGTAAAAATGTTTAAAATATGTAAGACTCCAATGTGCCTTTAAACTCTTGCTCTTCTGGTTAAATATGTAAGTTAATTTCACACACTAAGAAGTGAGAAGAGTTGCTCTTAATCATCTCAGGCCTGAAAATAAACAGAATGAAATTAAAATAATTACAACTTTAAATGTTATCAGTGTGGAAATAACAAAAAAAATGATCTTTGCAACGACTGCAGCTTTTGAAGTCCTGACAACCTAAAAGACATTTATGAATGCAACATGCACGTGCATATGAATTTAAGTTAATACACAGATTATGTGTTCTGTATTAACACAAGCTTTTTTTTTTTTTTTTAATCTGGAAACAAACATATCCTCTTGTTCTATTTGGAAATGAGCAAAAAAGTAGCTAAAGCATAAAACACGAGGCACCTCCAGTCTATCAGCAGCATCTGAAACTTGCAAGTAAGCGTTCACTGTTAAGGCTGTTGGACGTCAAATTCGCAACTATTTCTCAGACCTCGCCACTTAAAGTGGAAAAATGTCTCTGAATGAGCTTCATTTATCCTCATTGTAAAAGGTGTATTTATCACACCCCAGTCATGGGACCTCACAGTGGTGATATTTTCAGGCCACTCTGGGTTGTAAGTCAGACTTACTGAACCACAGGTTTATGTTTTAGAGTGGATTTTGATCTTTTTTTTTTTCAAATTAAATGCATCCGTCTTGTACAGATTGAGATATTCAAACATCACGATGAACACCTACAGGGGCTCAAGCACGTTCAATCACCCAATTGATCCAACTAATAAGAAAATCGAAGCGGCCCCAGTCAGAAAGATCAGCGTGCCGTTTACTCTTCATCTTGGAGTCTTCTTACAGACGTCTTCAATTTAGCAACCATGAGCTGTAAGAACGATGGATGTTTCCAAGCCATTTTCCTTAAATAGTTTACATGACTGGACTCCCGTAGGCTGCGATGATATCAGAAGTGCCTTCACTTGTCACCCCGGTAGTAGTTTTTAATCACTAATACTGTTTTGTTTCTTTGATATTTAAATTGTTTCTGGAAGCTCTGCAAGAGATTGTGTAAAAGAATAGGAGCGACTGTGATGTAGTGGCCAAACACAGTCTGTTTAATTAAAGGTTTAAATATCACAATTTCTCCTTCAGTTCTCTCTGCCGTCTTCCAAAAATGCTACCCCAGTTCGGTTCAAAGGGAGAATTTGTCTCGTAAGCGCTTCTAAAGCCCATAAATACCATAAAATGAGTCTAAAAGGTTGAGACCTTGTCCGAGTTGGGCTGGATTATGTTGGACATATAAAGCACTTTTTCTTCTCGCGCCTCTCCTTGAACAAAAAAAGGTCTGGTTAATAAAACTGCTGCACAGCAAAACTGACATGGCGGAGACGTTACGCCGCATCGTGAGCCTGCTAATTAAGCTCAATTACGCGGAGACCTTTCCCTTAAACAACTTAAAGTGGAGCGTTAGCGCAGCAGTGTCAAACTTATTTGAGCTTTTTTGGCAACGTACAAGAGGTCCAACTTGCTCAATTTGCTTCTTTTTGTTCCAGTGCAAAAAAAGCTATAAATTCATGATCTATATGGTTTCACAAAACATTTCTAAAAAAAAAATTGAAAACTAATTAGAAAGTTAGCACTATCAACATAAGGCTGCTGGTATAGAATAGGGAGAAATTTCATAAAACTGCATTTTTTTTTTTTTTTTACATTGAGCAACATCTTCTTGTGGGCAGGTTCGGTTTTGGTCGCTGGACTATATGATTAAAATCCCCAGCCTGAGAGGTTAGTGAAGTTAGCTCGTGACTCGTAACTCAGCCATACGCTTTAACATTCCGTCAAATTAAAAACTCTGGAAAATTATTTCTTAAATTTGTTGCTGAACTGTTGAAAAATTGACGAAAAGGTAAAACCGAACACAGATCCTATTACCTGGACTTTTTCCAATACACTCAAAGCGATGACCACCACGACCACCGCTGGTACCACGGAGATAGGATTGAAAATTGGATTCAAAAGAGAGCTAATAACTTCCTTTCACTTGTGAGCAGTTATCAGCAACAGTCCCAAAACACTCATTCCAGGTTCGTGAGGAACCCTGCCTTCACCCGTCGTTAGCCGGGATCGACTCCAAGCGCCCTTGAACTGTGAAAAGTGGTTTAGACGACGGATGGACGGATGGTTATGGAGGCCAAGAGACTATGAATGAAGCCAGGTCAGCCCTGGACGAACTCTTACGTTCACCTTTCAGACAGTTTTAGAGAAACCGATGAACGTCACGGTTCGGAAAATCCCTCGCTGGTCTCCAACCGGAGACATTCTTCCACCCTAATAACTTCAAAATGATGACACGACACGGAGCAATTTGAAATTTGTTTTTTTTTACTTAAAAAAGATCAAAATAAAGATGTACAATTGAAACCCAAAAAAATTAGACGCCATGTTACACTTCAGCTCTAAAGACGGATGGCAGAACAAGAAGGCATGACCTGGACTATTCCAGCTGGTTTCTCGCCGTCCAGCTACAGCATGTGTAAAAGGGGCGGACCAGGTGAGAACGGGGCGGGGGCCTAAATAGAAAAACCATTTACCGACACCGTCCCTGAAGGCCGGTGCCGCTGAAGATGTCGCGTCTCGTAGCCCATCGCGGATTGTCCTTCCACTTTCCCCAAAACGAGATGAGGACACTTCAAGTTGGCGAGACCGGAGCGAATACATTTCTGCTACATGGGAGTCCAGCCTCTCCGGAGGATCCACAGTGATTCAATAAAGAAGGGCTCTCGCACGCACTTCCTCAGCCGTAGGTTCACACTGGAAATATTATCGACACTCTAAAATAACACACAGCCAGAGAAATGTTCTTGTTCCATTCTGCGTCGTTTTGGACTCGTGCCTCCGCACACAGAACGGTCTAAAAGGTTCTACACCAGATAGCACTCGACTGTCGACATTTAAAACCAGGGGGACAGACAGTTTCGTTCTTTTCTTTTTTCATTTCTTTTTTTTTTTTTTTTTTCTTCTTAAATTCCTCGGTACAAAAAATAGATCAAAGAATGAAAAAAATAGTTATATTCTGATGGCGGAAACTCAATTCATTTATAAAGCTCTACTCGCGAGCAACTCTGTGGGTCTACGTCTGCACAGTGCGGGTTGTGGTTTAAGGATTGGGGGTGGAGCTAGTTAACATTCATTGTTGAATATATTTAATAATTTGTATGCAACAGGTATCTGAATATTCGGGCAGTTGATACCCATTCACATTAAGAGTTTCAATGTTTCCTATATAGTACAGTTAAGAAGTATTCCACAACAAATTGTAACACTGCCGTCCACTCGTCTCCTCCCTCAATGGCATCGTCTTTTTCATTATTGCGATGAATAAAATATTTAAAGATGATTTTACATAAAAAAAGAACTGTCTGTTCACTACAATATCTGCTATGTACATCTGTTTAAAAAGCAAGCATGTTACACCGTCGTTCCTATGTACAGCTAAAGATTTCAGTTTCTTTTCCACGGAATATACATATTTACTTATTTTCACAGTTTTCTATGTTTGCTCATATATTCAGTATCAATAGATTTCATTCTTATTCCCATGAATACAAATATTTGTATTTTTTTTTTTCACCACGTCTTCACACCCGTCACTCCTTTGATATCTAAGTGAGATTGTTGTCGTCTCTGGAACGCCGCTCGTGTCTCTGCAGCGAAGACTGTTCAAGTTTTGAAAACAATCTTGATTGTGGTTCAGTCTTTTCCCTTTTTTTTTTTTTTTTTTTTTTTGTGTGTGCGTGTGTTTGTTTGCCAATTTCACAGCACTCAGAAAAAGAAATGCACAGTTTCAAGTTTACAGTTTTCTGGTCGTCATTATCATATATGATGATATTATTTCCTGCTCTTCCTCCTCTTCCGTTTGTCTCCCATCACCCGGAGCCTGAAAAAGGTTGAATAACTCCAGCCGTTTTTTTTCTTCCCAGGAACGTACACTTCCGGGAAGTTGTACAGGCTAAAAAAAAAAAAAAAAAATAGAAAAAAGAAAATAGAAAAATTGAGATTGTTCTGCCTCGAGTCGTCCACAGAAATCAGAGAGTTCAGAGGGATCGGTTCTTGGCTCCTCTGTTGGTCCTGTCGCGCCCACTGAAGGAGACCTTCCAATCCGGCTGCTTTGCTGTTGGTTTCTAGTTGTGGGCCTGTGAGTATAGATTTCTTTTCGTTATTGTTGTCGTCGTTATTATTATTATTATTGAAATAAGGCACTTGAGAGGTTTTTGGTTTTCACGGGAGCTCAGAGGAGACCAGGGCAAGGCCGGAGCTCTGGCGGATGGGAGGCCCGGCGTGGACGGCTTTGGGGCAGTCGGGCGTCAGCACCCGTCCGTTCTCCCCAACGCTGCCCGTGATGGACAGTCGGGCCTTGTTCCTCATGGCTTCTGTAAATGTTAGCTGAGGAGAACAGTGAGGAGATGGGTTAGTGTCCCAACAAATAACGGAAGAAGACAAACCGGCCTGTTGCAGATTGGAGTTTTACAATTTGCTGGTGTAAAAAAAGGAAAAAAACAAAAAACTCATTAGAAGCATTAAATAGTCAATATTCACAGCGACCTTTGCCGTGCGTCATGTTTCCAAGGTTAGAGAGCATCATGTTGACAAAGCTGCAGTAAATAATACTTTTTCTGTACTATTCCCTCCTGGCTGATTTAAGAGTTTGCTGTACTAAGATCCTGCATAAAGCGGGTTAAACCCAAACACTACTGCAAATAGATTGTGTTTGGATGATTTACTAAGAATGACACCGTGAATGTTCATACAGGAGTATTTAAATGACGGATTTTGTTTTACGTCGTTTCCACAAGAATAATTTGCTGGAACCTGTACTGCTCCCTTATCTGTCTTTTTTTTTTTTATTGTCAGTCTTTTCTCTTTAACCTCTAGTATTTCTTCTTTTTTTTTATGTATGGACATAGGCGAAGAGATAAAATGACCAATCGTGTAATTCATTATGAAATATTTCAGTACTTCTCCTGTTAACACTTGAAATGATTCACCTTGTCCGACATGTACTGTATAGATGAAGACCATGTCTTTTATGGGACTTGACTCTCATTGATTTTATAAGGAGTGCATTATAAAAGGAGTTAAACCTGTATATGGGTATGGAGGGCAAACTTTATGTTTTAATATATTAAGTAAAAATTTAAAAAAACAACTAAACGGGCCTCTACTTCTTTCAGTAATGAAAACACTGGATTTGAAGAAGAAAAAAAAGAAAAAAAGACCAAAAGAGTGCTTTCAAACTTGGTGAAATGCAAAATGATTTTTGAGTATTGTAAAAACCCTTTGTTTAACTTTACCCAACCCAATTAAACTACACTTACCACACGTTTGTGCTTTATAAATGGCTGTTGTCAGCTTTTTTAAAAGTACAGTCCTTATTAGTATTTATTCCAGAGGAATTAAAATACAAAGACATTTTTGTCATTGCGTTATATCTTTTATCAAATGGTTGAAATTTAAAACCATATTGAACCTTGAAACATACCTAAAATTGACTTGCTTTGATTACAAGATGTGCATTTTAAACAAAATAGTACTAATCAATACTAAACATAAGGTTTAAGCAGCTGTGCCCACTCAAAGAGACAATAGTTCAAATATTTCAATCTGTATATAATAGTGATTTTCTTTTTTCGTATAATTGCATTGCTTCTGTCAGACATTCTTTTTTAGCAAAACTCCAATTTGCAAAAACAAAAACACAGATAGATGAGCTTCACAATACAGCACAGCTGAACATTTAAATATGTACACAGTGAAAAAGTCAGAAGAAAACACCTTTCATAGCCATTCAGAACAGTAGCCAGCCCCATACTACATGTAAATCCATTAGCGACAGAATTATTACACAGTGAGTGACAGTTGCAGGCAGTGGGACAGGGAAGCTGACTAAGCAACAGTCAAGCTAATGAAGAGTTTGTGCTGAAGTGCTGATGGGGGACACATAACCACGTTGGACAGATATACACCGAGTGAGGAAAGGTATCTGATAAGTCTTATGGTCAGGGACCTGGGGGAAATATCCAGAGGAAACGGCTCACATCAATAAAGTCAGCTCAGCTCCAGGGGACACCTCGCTCGTGTTTACTCCAGTCTTACATTGTATTGTATGATGCTTAAACAAGGCTTTATTATAGAGAGCTTCCTGCTTGCTCCAGGCTTGTTTCTGATTAAATCAGTTGTGTGACTTTGATGGTCTGTTGTAACTTGATCAGCAAAGTCCCTGAGCCACAGCATGTGCTGTTTAGGTACTGTGTGTGTGTGTGTGTGTGTGTGTGCGTGCGTGCGTGCGTGCGTGCGTGCGTGCGTGTGTGTGTGGCCTTCAATGTGTTTTCATTGAAATCTCTTTTTGAAGCCTCGTGGATTTAGATTTGTCTCACACGGGTTCATCTGGAACATTTCCCTTCTCTTATTCCTCAACCATCAATACTGGCCGACCTCAGAATCACTACCAAATTGACATCAGTCAATCAGAGGGGAGTGGATCATTAGCCCAGGTCTCATCTGATTGGTCAGATGTCGTGTGTGCATTGACTGTGTATCCAGCGCTCCATCTAAAGTCGAATACGTACTACTACAAGCTATGATAATTGCTTATTCAATAAGAAAAACGGTGTGCCGTTGGACGAGTTACTGTTTTATCCATCAACAGAGCCTCTGGATAGTCGCGTGTGAGTAGATGTTAAAACGGCGCTGTGTGTAATGGAAGAATAGCATCAACAGAATGAAAACTCAATAGCGGTAAACATGGTTCTACATATTCTGACGAGATACAAGCAAACACAAACAGAAAAGATCAGCATAAATAAATAAGAAAATAAATAAACAAACAAACAAACAAATAAATAAATAGTCTGTAGAGCACCTGTTAAATGATATAGGAAAAGAAAAGGTTATGAGAGCACAAGTCATTAGGGTAGACTAGAGGCAGACTCTGTTCTTGTATTCTGGGTGGGAAATTACATAACTACTTCAAACAGATGTACAATTTGTCGATTTTAACTGACATTAACACACACACAAACACACACACACACACGCACCATTATTAAAATGGTGGTCCTCCCTTTGTGAGTCCATGTAATTGGTCCTCAATATGTAGGAAGTATGAGAATGTGTGTGTGTGTGTAACTCTTTTGGTTTCGTATAGTGTCTTCTCGTAGAGAAAAGACGCTTGAGCCCTAAAGGCTCAAAGTGATAATAAGATGATGAAATGCCTTTACAAGTGTCGTACAAGTCAGACGTTGGTCCTCATTTATCACGGCTGTACTTCCTCTTAAATTGCAGCGTCGCCTCAGCCATGCTCTGACAGCAACATTTGAAAGAACAAAAACTGAGTTAATGATAATCAAACATTCTTCTATTTCAGTTAAGCTTATATCTTAGAAAACTTGCATATCTACTCTTTGATTTTGCCGCAAATGATAAATTATGGCATTTATCTTAATCTTTAAAGAAATAAAGAATGAGGAATAAATGTAAGTTCGATTTTGGCTGATAAACGGGATTCGTCGCTAAGCTCCCCTTGATAAATGAAGGCCAACGTCTGCAGCCACACAAGCTGTGAAGCGGCAAAGGCGACGCCACGTCTGAGGATGACTCATCGCTCCGTGTCACATCGATAAAAAGCTTGAACGCAGACCAGGACGTCACAGGACCACAGAAATGTGAGCGGGTAAGACAGAGAAGTGGGAAGCGTTTTGCCACTGGTCACGACAGTCACTCAGCATGGCGAAGCTAGCACGGGGACACACGGTAGGTTTCACTTACAGTATCCGTGCGGGGACCTAGCGAGAGAGGGAGCATGGGCTTGGGTGGACCGTCTACGAAAACCCCATCTACATTTTATCAGCTTCCCCATCGCTGCCATATGCATTGAACACCTCACTGAACTCGGCTAAGTTGTGGATGCCGGTGCTGGGCCTTGGGCTTTGGCTTTGGCTAGGCTCTGGGCTATGGTGGGGGCTGCTGTCTGTCTGGCAGGGGTAGCATTGGTGGTGAGCATGGTGGTAATGGGGGTGTTGGGACGGGGATTGGGACTGGGCTTCCACCTTCATTCTCTTGGCCTCGTTACGTGACTTGTAGCAGAACTCGATGAGGGCCACCAGCATGGCCAGGCCCAGGCCCCCGACGAGGATGTAGAAGACCCCCGCCACATTGCTCAGGCTGAGGGCCTGGGATGACTTGTCCTATAGCCAATCGGGGGAGAGGAACAAATCCAAAAGTTAGCACTAGTCTTAGCAGAGGTGGCTGCAAGTTCATACACAGTCACCAAACATTCACACATAACTAACAACACGTAGTAATCATTAAAAGTCTCACATTAACAACAACTGGACATACAAACACACACAACTATCACAGCACAACAGTCTTCCCTACCCTACCTATAATCAGTTTGCTGGTACACAGAAGCCAAGCTACACGCCTTTACATTGTGTTGTATCAGTTAACTAAATGATCTAAAAGTATATTTTCTCACTTACCCCAGTGTGATTTGAACATAGACAAAGTGTAGCAACGCTTTTTGGCAATAATTGGAAAACCTGCGTTAACGGTGAGCTACTACTCATCACTGAGAGTGTTTTACAGTTGAGAGGCCAGAGGGGCAACGAGTGAAAGATGTATCCACGCTGTACAACAAGCTAAAAGCTGTCTGTGGTATTCAACCCACTGGGAGATGTCAGAGGTCTCTTGAACTCTTCGACCACCAACACCACAAGCTCCCTCTGGAAGCCGCCTCAATGCGGACTTGAAGATGTGAGTAAATGCGCTGTGGTTTTGAGGAGACCTCTTGCAAGAACATATATTTGGTATATTTATGATGTTTTCTGCTTCATGTTGTTTGAGCCCTGATTTTGGTAGGCGGAATTTCGCCACATTTATGAAAAACTCAAGCATTTCTAACATAGAGGTCTGGCTTCTCTGCAACCGCACTGAAAAAGACTACTGATGATGACAAAATGAGATTACTGCATTGTTGCATGATTATGATATCTCCTCTAAACTATGGAGACTGTATATTTGTTTAGTTTTTTGTCATTTAATTTGATATTTCTTTACATTTTGAGACATTGGTAGTATCAAAAAATGATTCTTCACTATTAGTGCAGAATGCAGATGCTGAAGAAGTCTCGGTATCTTTGAATCTGTGACATCTATAATTAAAGTCTAAGCAACAGGAATCAGCAACCGCCTCTGGTGAGTGTAGCTCAAAATAAACATTTGAATGTGAGAATGTGGCCGAGATAAGAGAGACATGGAGTGAATTTTGATGCGGAACAGAAACCAGGTGCCAAGATTTTTGGGGGGGTTTTCATAGCTGAACTTGCCTCACTGAGCTTGTGAATCACAGCCGCTGCAGCAGCTGATGACCCTGATGATGAATCAACTACGACAAGTAACTTCCTGTTGTTCTGTTGCACCTGTCCCTTTCAATTCCTGCTGCATCATTGTTTGTTCACGAGAATGGATGTTTGCTGTTCCTCCAGCCAAATCTCATCCCCACAGCAAGATGCCACCTGAGGTAAGTGAGAAGATATCTTCCTTTTCGTCATTTGGATTACCCATCCCTTTAATTTTCCCTCCATCTCCCAAACAGACAGCCTGTTTTCTCTTTTTTAAATGCTGACATTCACCTTTTAACCAGCGTTTATGCAAATATATGCAGCTGATCTCTCTGGGCGCTGACTCTTGTTCCTACTTGCCATTTTCTTCTCCCTCTGATAAATCACCTACGTCCTTAAGGCGCATTCAACTTATTACTTGGACAACCAATGGCTGCCTGTCATGCTTAAGTGTCATTTGCAGATGATAGCGTGTGTGTGTGTGTGTGTGTTGTCCTGTGTTGCAAGGACCCGATTAACATGTAGAAGGTGCATGCTGCTTCGGTTAAAAATGTGACCGCTCTCCATGCTCCAGTGCATCAAAAACCTGAACAGCTGAGACATTTCTCACGTCCTATGTGGTCTCCAAACATGCCCTGGGTCAAACTCATGTGACAACCAGCATGTAATTATGTGTGTGTGTGTGTCTTCATTTGCAGTTGCACCACATAGCTTAGCTGCTGCAAAAAACGCTTGTGCCATGCCTTGTGTCTGTCATGCTGTGTTCCTCGGGCTACTCTACCTGCATGTCAGCCACTTTCTCAGAGTATTATGAGTGAGTGTGTGTGTGCGTGCGCGCGCGCGCGTGTGTGGTGTATGTGTGTTTTATCAGCCAGCCTGCCGCAATAACAGAACAGAACTGCCAGCGCTCATAAAAGTGTGCATAGAGACAAAAAGAGGAGGGGAGGCTCCCAGGCTGGTGGAGACTGACCTTACTTCCCGAGTCCTTGGGTCCACACTCCCCTTTATCGTACCACCATTTGTTTTTCAGTTTGTCTAAGACTCCTGCTTCACTCAGTTTCAATACGGCAAGGTTTACGGGCGTTCTTCAAATCACGGGGGACGGGGAGGGTGGGGTGGGGAAAATAACATAAATAACATCATAGGACATGTTATTTTATGTTATTCAATCAGAAGAAGCCCAAAAAAAGAGCAGCTCAGTACTCTTCACAAAGTGACGCAGCCATGAAGGGGCCCCACTTGTGCTACATGTCTCTTTGCCCATCGACTGACTGATTTGGAAGTTTCTTTGGCGAGGGGGGGGAGGGGTATTCAGGGGGAAGGGGAAGAGCTAACAGACATATAAGTGTGGGACCCTGGCTGCATCGCTTTTTATTTAGGAACGGGCGCATACTGCCGGGACCTTTCTGACAACAAGCATAGAGGCCAGTACTGTCGAACCAGAACTATTGGCTCAGAGCATGCACTTTCTGCTCACTGGTGCACTAAAAACACCCAATATGGGCTTTCTGTCTCACACTGAAATACGGACTTTGAGCAGTGCGCTAATGACTGCACTTTCACTTTTGCCAAATCCGTACGAGTGTTCCCCTTTTAAATCAACCAGTGGAGCGAATATTTCTGCTTCAATAGTACTCGCTCTGCTTCAGATTGCAAATCGCAGTTTGCAAGTCACCTGCGAAACTCCCCGGATCGACCCGGCAGATGCTCCTGTTGCCAACAAAACACATTTCTCTTTTACCCATATCAAGGTCACATGGGCATAGCGACATAGCGGCTAACCTTCTCGCCACCGCCTCCGCTGCCACACTCTCCTTTGTCGTACCACCACTTGTTTTTCAATTTGTCCAACAGGCCTTGCTCATTGAGTTTTAACACTGCCAGGTTAACTGCACTTCTTGAAAACGATAAAACATATTTGGTGAGAGGGGTGAGTATGCCGTCCAATTTGGGAGGGAAGGGAGAGAGGGGGGGGAGGGAGAAGGGAGGGAGGAGTAGCAGTAAGAGAGGGACAAGGGGGTCAAAGTGCATCAATCCCATTTGAGAACCCAAACGCACCCCGAATGCAAATCTCTCTCTGTCGGTGTCGTCATTGAATATGAGTAAAAACCTTTTTCGATCAAACTTTACAGAGTCAATACAAGATGATTCAATTAATCTGCCAAGCATCAAAAGTTTAGGATCAGAATGTTAACATTTTGGGAAGAATGTAATTTGTCCAAATATTAGAAAACCTCTTTTCTTGGTGATTAGTTGTCTGAAAGTTACTTTGGAGTGTCGGTAATATCTTTAAAGGTAGACCTGTTATTGGAACTGGAATAACATAATTCACTGAATTACACATGTTACCTATGATTAAAGGTTAACGTTGTTGGGATTCACTTATAACAGTTAAAAAAAAAAGAAATCCTGAATTATTATCATTAAATATCTTTAAAACTATATATGTCTATTAATCAAAGCAAAGAGTATTAAAAAAAAAGAAAAGGGAAAACATAATAATTAATGGCGTAATCGCGGGTACATAATAGTCCAATTTAAAACATTTAATCCGAGCTCATAAAAACAAGCTTCGGTCCCAAATTATCGGCGTGATGCAGCTCAGAGGAAGACACCTCAGAATAATTTGGACACATTTTACACATGTTTACACAAGCGTATGTGTGTCAGCCAATTCAAAACCCACAGGATTTCGGAGCATTAAGCTCTTCTGGAAAATCATGACTGACTTGCATCAAAAGGTTTCTGAAAAGCTTTTTTTTTTTTTTTTTTTAAAAAACACTAGAATTTCGTGGCTTTTTCAGAAAGACGCTGCAGTGATGTTTGATGACGGTGCAACACGTGCCAGAGAAAGAGAGAGAGAGAGAGAGATTTGCCTCAGTGTGCATTTTGATCCTTTTAATATATTTGTATCATTATAAAAACATAAAGGAAAAAAAAAAGAAAACAGTCAGTAATGAGAATGGATCATAGACACAAAGCAAAGACAGCAAGTATTTCCCTGGAAAGCAGATGATTTTTGATGGTGGAGCCATTTGAATGAAACAGTCCTGAGCAACAGTGTTGCCAGCTCTCCATGGTGCTGGTGTGTTTCCTCGCTGATATCCGGACAAGTGACTGACAGAAGAAGATAATCCTCTGGAAAGAGAAGAAGGAGCCTGCAGAAGAGGACTACCGTGATCTGTCAGGGACTCTTCCTGGTCAAAGCCGCGGCTGAAAACGTTCACCAGCAGAGCTTCCCTCCGCTTAACTTCAGGCTTCATGTGCAGAGGAATTTACAGAAGATATTTCCCAACAAATGACTAATTATCCAGACACAAATAACAAACAAACAAACAAAAAAGAAACCCTGTTTTTGTGATTTTTAAGGAACTTTCAAACTGCTCTTTTCGGCATCATCTATTATTGATGGAATTTGATCACTCTTTACTCGTTTTATAATATTTATAGATGTATTTCAAGACTTTAAAAAAAAAAAAAAAATGAACATCAGTGATGTATGAAAGACAGTTGAAATAAACACCAGTATTCTGTTTGTCATTAATCTTTAAAAAAAAAAAAGCAATTTAAAAGGAAACGCTTCAATATATGTTTAAGTTTAAATTACAGACAATCTGAAAAACGTGCTCATAATAATAATGTGGTCGTACCAAAAATAGGACTCAGTTGACTATTTTCAAATACGAGCTTGGATTACGTTTACAGTATTCCCTGGATGCATCAGTCTGACTGGCCGAGAGCCAAAATACAAACTTTTGTGGTTTTTAGAAGTGTAAAAACGAAGTCTTGGTAATTTCAACGGTTCTCTCAAATCCAACAAAAGCAGCAGCTGCATATTCTGTTACTGCCAACTTAGTATAGTTAAGCTGGAAGAAACGAGGCCAGTTGCCCTATAAAGGGGTAAAATTCATCAACTCCTGCACCAACCGATACCCTCGTGCAAAGTATAAAATCAAGGGAAGACACCGGGAAACTACTAAAGTCTCTTTTACAGAGAAGTCCTCTCAGGGGCATGCGTAACTTGCAAAAATGTTTTGCATTCCAAAAAGAATTCAAAGTGCAATTGTGATCCTGAACACGCACACACACACACACACACACACACACACACAAACACACACACACACACACACACACACACACACACACACACACACACACACACACACACACACACACACACACACACACACACACACACACACACACACACACACACACACACGCCTTTGCACTTTTGCCTTCAGTGTATTTATCCATTTCTCAGAGGGAGACCTTGCTGGCGGGCTTTGATCGATGAGCGTGTGGATTGAAAGTGCAATTCCCCGCCGTAATGACGCCGTATTCGCTGGCAGGTCTGTAAATTCCACTATGTGCAGGAGGCAGTGACGGAGTCTGGCAGAGTTACCCAGGGCTGAGCATCCAAATGGCTCCCAAAACACAGTTTCATTCACTCAGTTGGAAAAGAACAAAGACCCAGTCAACCCTGAAGGTAAGCTGAAGAATCCCAATCACTCTTACTCATTACATTTTCTCATTAATAAAATGCAGATCAGCTAAATTAGACATTTTCATTTGAATCAGTTACACTTCCAGCATGCCATTCCAACATTTTTGCCCCCCCCCCCCAAAAGAAAACAAACTGCAAGCACGATCACAGCGACTTACCTGGCGTGGAGAGCTGTGAAGAGAGAAGCAGGTGAAAAACAAACCACCCCTGCAAACAACACAGCGAAGCCCCCCGCATGCATGCAACAAACACAGATGTCAAAGGAAGCTGCAAACTTCTGCCCTGAAACAAGCAGAAAACTGCCCCCGCCCCCACCCCAACACCAAGCAGCATGGAGACAGAAATAGAAAAAGGCGGCACACCAGGGAAGGTGGAATACCATAACAACACGTGGAACATATTGTTACACTATTCCACCCACCTTAACTGTGAACCCTTGGGTGTAGCTACTCCGTAGCCTTTGGAGTCCAAGTTGCCTCCGACTTTCATTGTGTCGCAGGGTTTGCGCTGCTCCGTGTACTCATTCATGGTGGACTCCAGCAGGAAGGCGTATTTGCCCTTGGACTTGCGGACGCGCGCCACCCCTTCCGCGGTGGTCTTGGTGAAGACGGTGGGCTCGGCAGACTTCATGTAGCCCCACATCTTCTCGTAGACGGCGATCTTGGACCGCTGCGGGGGTTGTTTTTTTTTGGCGAGGGTTGGAGGTTCAAAGGTGGATGTGGCGTGAGAGATGGAGAGTGAACATCCAAATACAACAGAGGAGAAGAGAAATGGATTATAGACTCCAATGCAAACTGACTTTGTGATCAAGCGTTTTGAGCGGACAGAACAATACTGAAGAAGGTGACCATGAACATGATGCGTTGTCCTGCACTCTGGAGAATCGGATGGAGCAATCCTGCGCTAGACTGTAATTAAAACGGCAATAGATTGTAACTGATCGAAATATTTCTCATATTCTTTTTTGTCCAAGAATAAAACAGAAAAAGCCTTTAAAATGTTTCAGTAGTTTTACCTGTAATAAAGCAAATACTGTTTGAATAAGATTATGAAGAAATAAAACTTTCCCACAACTTCAAATGTGGCGTGGAAGATGAAAAACATATACACGATAAATCATCCATTCAGTCCTTGTGTTTCAATACAGTGTTTGTTGATTGAAAAGTCGTATTTAGCTTCAGACCAAAAGTTGATTTAAAAAAAAAAAAGAAGAAAGAATCTATTATGCCTTTGGCTGTAACACCTACATAAACAACAACAAAAGGTAAAATGCCAGCTGGAGACTTGAGATGACGCTGTTTGATATGTGTTTTTTTTTATACAATGAAATGTACATAAGTAGGTTATATATATAGATATATGTATATATCTATATATATATTCAACCTTTCTGCAGGATAAATTCCTTATTTACGATACCGCAGGAATGGTTTGGAAGATTTCCCCGTACTGTTTAAACACGTCTCATAGTTGTTTCTTAATGAAGGCGAGTGTTTCCAGCCTCCTTTTAATCCCGCACGGGGAGTTCCGCGCGGGCCTGAAAGACGAGGGATGAACTCGGCTCAAACCTTCAACTCAAACCGCCGAAGACCGAGATCAAAGACCGGAGGCAGCGTTCACGTCTCATTAGGACGGACACTTCAGGGCCAAACACACTGTGTGCATTACGCACGCATTCAGATTAGCAGTCTGTGGATTCAAGGATGCCACTTCCATCAGGTCTGTGTTTCTCTTTTTTTTTTTTTTTTTTGCCGTCTGTCGCTGCACTTCACGCAAAGCAAAGACTGCTGAGCTCAGTCAGAATGAGAGAGCGACGTGTCACTCCGGCTGAACTCGTTCCTGCCTCCAAGCGTCACGCAAACCTTAAAGACAACAAATCGAGCAAGACAAGAACAATAAAAGCCCGAGAGGGTTCTTATTTTCCCTCTGATATACTGTATGTATTTAGAAGACGTTGAGGTCTACTCTGTCACCATTCAGGACTCGCATGAGATTAAATTATTTGTCGCACATCGGTAGTTTTTCCCCTACAAAGATGAAATTCTGCCCCCCAAAAAACCCCCAAGTTTTTTTGTTGCTTCAACTAAACCCACATGAAGCAAACAGTCCCATGTTTTCACCAGCTGGCCCAGTTTTGTTTTGGCTCACATGTGGCACAAAAAAATAAGAATCTTTTCAACGGAGGAAAATGCATCTTTTTTAGATGTATGAACTTTAAATTTAACTTTGAATGTGAATACCAGTGAGCACCAGCTATTCCCATGGTTGGTTGTACTTTGAGTCATTTATGGACAAAGCTTAAATAGAAGTAAAATATCATCTTACAGGAATACATCAAATGCACACATCTTTGAATAAACTGGCAAAGTTGTGATGCATTTCAGTGTTCGAACCCTTTTTAATGCCATGTCTGTGAAAGCCGACCGTTTCCGCCCCCGAAGCGACTCACCCTGAAGAACTCTTTGGTGGAGCCGGAGTCCAAAGTACCGTAGGCGATGTCGGTCTGCTTGGCCAGATCCTCGGCGCTCTCGATGGGCGACACCATCCTCTCCACAGGAAGGCAGCCAGGTTAGCCGTGTAGGACGAGATGATGATGAGGGTGAAGAACCACCACACACCTCCCACGATCCGTCCCGACAGCGACCTTAGTGGGGGGGGGGGGGGGGGGGGGGGGGGACAAAAGAAAATGGAGGAACGAGGAGGAAGAGAGGATAAAGTAGATACAAAATAAAGAAGCGGGAGGGAAGGATTGGGAATAGTGTTGTAAGATAAAAGGGAGGGGGTCAAAAGAGAGAAAACAATCCGTTACAGGAGTAAAATACAGCAGAATGAGACACAATCAGACATGATTGAGGAAAGTATGGAAGGTCACACTGTGGGTACCAAAGATGCTGATGTTGAACCACAAGGTGGAGCTCTGACAACGTTCAAACCTGCCAGAGCAGTTTGGGTTTTCTTTTTTTCTTTTTTTTTTTTAACCCCTCATTAGTGGAGACTGCCTCTTAAATATCGCAAAATAAATCCCACATTTGTGTCGGGCAGCTTTGAAAAAGAAGGGGTGTCGGCGACCTCTGTCCCTCCCTTCCTCATCCCCTCTTTTTTGTTTACTGATGGGATGAAAAGAGCTGCGGGTCCCCGGCCGGCGCGGCGGCGGCGCTGTTCTTTTCTTGTTCTTTCGCTCGGGGAGACAGATAGCTCGCTGCTCAGGAGCAGCGGAAGGTCGTGAGGAGAATCTTAAACCATAAATGCTGCATTGAGGAGAACAAACAAGATCTCCCCTTGGTGCAAATCAAACAGCGGAGGATACAAAACCCCCAGGCCTCCATGTCAGACGGAGAGAGAGACAGAGAGAGAGAGAGAGAGAGAGAGAGAGAGAGAGAGAGAGGAGAGAGAGAGAGAGATGGGGAATATGAGGAAGGGAGGAGGGGACAGGCATCTGCAACACTCAGTGTTTTCTTGGCTGGTGTATTTTACTGTGTCTTATTGCAAATCTGGATGTATTCCATTATTCCAACACACCAACACACACACACACACACACACACACACACACACACACACACACACACACACACACACACACACACACACACACACACACACACACACACACACACACACACACACACCCACACAAGAGACAGTTTGGAAAAAAAAAAAAAAAAAAAAAAAATATGGTGGCAGCCCCCCAAAGCTCGACTGACTGAAAACTCAATGACACTACAAAAAAAAAAACCCTCTGCTAATTCTCCCCTTTGGCCCAATTCTCAAAACCCCATGGAAGAACTCACACAATCAGCATTGTTAAATGATGTTTTGAGGAAACACGTGCAAAGCGCAAGGTTTTGCCAACAGGCTGTCACACCTTGTTTTTTTTTTTTTTTTTTTTTTGTTTTGTTTTCTTTCCTGCTCTGCACACATGAAAGTGGCCGTGGTGCTGCCGCAGTGGAGCACGTCTCCTCCCCACAAGCAGGAAAACTTCACGCCACGGAATAGACTTATTGATGTATTAGCTCTGGATTTGAATACAAACGACTTTCTTCTTTCACGCCGTCTCCCTCCGTCTCACTCTGTCCTTTGAGCGCAGACGATTTAAGGGTAAAATAATGACTCCAGAGGTGGAGGGCGTACAGGATAAGATGCACGTCCCCCCCCCCCCCCCCCCCCCACCCCCGTCCCCCCCGTCCCCTCTTTCGTCTCGCCTTCCTTATTTTCCCGCCTGCCAACGCTCCTCGATCAGACCGTCTCCATCTGTCCCCTCACTGGATTTATTTTCCACAGAATCAGCAGTGGATCCAGGGAGTGTAATAATGGGACCAGAAGAGGATAGTCTCTCTGCTATCCCTCCAACTCCCGTGCTGTGTGTTCGCTGGCTGATACCACTGACTTTGATCCACAGTGACACACTGCTGTGTCTTGATGGGGGCTGCAGTAAACAGAGGGATTTGGGGGGGGGTGGGGGGGGGCAGCTCAACGTTGGGAGTTTGGGTGATTTTCAAGTCAAGACAGTTCCTTCCACTGTTTTCCTTCTGCTTCATCATACTCAAAGAGGCAATGGATTCCACGGGATGTGAATAAAATTGTGTTTTATGGTATGTGCAGTGACAGTAAGCTTTCTAAATCCACACGGCTTCATGAATTAGTGGAAATAACGCTTCACCGCACAATGTTGTCTGATTGTAAAATAATGTTTTTGATATGTTATTTTTACTTGATGGGCGAAGTATTCAGTATCAGTAACCCTTTACCTGTTGCCTAGAATTTCTTATTTTAACCGGAATCTTACCTTCTTAACCTTAAAGCTAACAATGATAAGGTGGCGCCGGACATTGAGATATACTATATCTATATATCCTGAGAAGGATTTCTAGAATTGTGACATTTAAGCTCCACAATTCTCATAAGAAAATAAAACCTTTATATTTTTTTCCTTGTGCATTATATTTGAAGGTAAGCACATCAAACTAGTGTGAGATACATTTAGGCCACTTTTTTTATACTATATTATATTGTAGGACAACAGTCCTCTGTGGTGTGGAGGAAGACATTTTTTTTTGCAGATGTAAGACATAAAAAAAACTAAACAAATGGGATATAATTATGTTTATTTTCTTCAAAGCTTTATGTTCTTCATTGGTTCAGAGAACAAGAGATTTTAACACGTTCCAGTTTTCAAAGAGTTGTTGGATTTCGCTAAATATTTGTGATTCAAATCAAATCAATAAAATGACCTTCATCCTCACAGGTCTTCTTCGCTCCTGTCCTTTGCGACCGATTCAAAAATGCGAATGTCCATTTGTTTGAGGTCGCTTCATGAAGACGACATGCATCACAGATCATACAGATTAAATACAAACTTAAACTTAACAATTATATAATGAAGCAGGTGATAACCACCTAAACTTGTAATTATATTGTACTTTTTTGTATTAATTGTCAAGAAAAAGATGTTCAATCTTTTAGGATTTAATTTTTACCCCGTCGTTTTTCCCATTGAAGATGCAAATGTCTGAAAACATTATTGTGCTCCAAACTAATGTGAGCTCGGCCGTGCTTGAACAGATTTGATCCGCTTTCACAGCAGAAAACAGCAGTGCCTTTTTAATTGTTTGAAAGCATTGATTGCAGAGGATTGATATATTTTCTTGCGAGCGACCGCAATCAACTGCTCATCACAATGAAATAAGTCGATATTAACTGGTGCGATCGCTTGTCCATCACTGGGCAAACAAGCGGCATTAACATGCGCGTCATTATTCTCGGAAGAAAAGAATCAATACAACAGAGAAGAAAAAAAACAACAACTTCGGATTTATTGTTTTATTGAGACAAAACTTGCCAATCTGATGTCTGTTTGAGGCGTAGAGTTCCCGGAGTGGTTGTCTTTTTTCTCCAGTGTTTAATTGTGCTGCTATTTGTTTTCATGTTGAATTTAATATGTTGAGCTCAGGATGCTATTTAGTGTTCTCGTGACGGTTACCACGATGTTTGAATAATATTTATTTGCAGTAGTTACCAAATATCATTACTTGCCCCGTTAAGAGATAACTAAAAAAAAAAAAACCACAACAATGATAAGATTATTATAACTGTCACTACAGAATAAATACATACAAAAATTCTCCCGCTTTAGAGAAGTGAAGGTCAGTATTCTGTTTATGTCTACAAGTTACAGGAAATGTTGAATAATTCACGTTTTTTTAGTAACACTAGCGTGGTCATTACCAGTGTTTTTCTGCTCTGAAGAAGTAAAAATTGTCTGGCTGCTTTGGAAAACAGCGGGGAGAACTTGACTGTAATGATGTATGAGCTCAGTTTTCCCACGAGTGGAGGAAACGAGAAAGCCAGACAGGAAAAGTATTAGAAGAAATAAAGTGGAAACAAAAGAGAAATTGGCTCCAGTGCGGCAGTGATGGAATTGTTTGCAACAGTCCAGTGAACCTCTGGGTATGGAGGATAATTAACTTGAATAAATAATGATCATTTCACCAATTACACAGCAATTAGTCAGCACTTTGGTCCGACCAGATAACTTACTGAAGTTAAAATAACGCGCATTTATAAGACTGGATAGGTGTAATACATTTGCGTGAAGCTCATTTACAACAGTTCAAAGTAATTATTATTTGCATTAAATGTATATAAAACATTATTAGTGCTATCCATTCACTTCCATACTAAACCGAGCCTTTTTCGCTATAGAGTGTGCGACTATATGTTGTTCAAGCAATTTAAATCTGTGCTTTGTGAACGGCAGTGTGAGAATGATGCAGAATCGCAGGCATGAAAAAAAGGGGACTTGGGTTTGACTAGTTCACATCACAGCACTGCTGGGACAAGGCAGCCTATGGAATACACTGTGCATTTACTGGACCTGTCACACGCGCTGTTCAATAATTTTCTTGATGCGAAGCCACAAAAAGGGGCATTCAAAGGCCAACATAAGAGCAAGGCTCTTAAATCCAAAAGATTATAAGCAACATGAAAGGAAAAGCAAATCTCCCATCGGGATTAAATATAATATGGTTCATGTTAGTATTACTGACCAGTCAGTGAACCATCCGGCACACTGTGATGCGAGGCACGGACACTTTAAAGCTGCTCACACTCTCACTTTTGCTCTTTTATTTCTTCTGATGTGGCAGGAAATATATATATAAAAAAAAAAAAAAAGCCAGAAAGTAAAAAGCTGCTGTCAGAAATGATTTTTGGTTCAGGGCATGTGTTGCTTTTTTTTTTTTTTTTTTTTTTAAAGGATCTCTCCGGTACATCACAGAGGAGGTGAAAGAGTGAAGGATGTGGAGAGAGAGGGACAGCACTGAGCCTAAACGGGTGAGGAGGTGCCTTTTTGCTCCCAGGTTGACACGTGGGGCAAAACCATGACATCTGACTTAATTATGGCAAACGAACTCTCAACTAAGACATCCTACTTTTTTCACAATCTGTTTTTGACTTTAGTCTTCATATAAGACTGAACAACAAAATATTACTGCAAAATATCAAGTCTGTACTCAATAATCAATTGGATTAATTGGAAAATCGGGCTTGCACGGTAATGGCAGCACAATCATCCCTTTCCACAATCATCTCTTCCACAATCATCACTTCCACAATCTCTATTTTTTGTGATTATAACAGCCAGAAAGTCTTGAATTTGTCAGCAATTTTCTCCCAAAAATTACACTGCGTTTGTTTTTAAATGCCTGCCGAAAAGATTACCACAAAGTGCAAACGAGAGTGTAAAGTTTTCAAACTACTGCCTCTAAACACTATAATTTTGCTGGTGATTAGGATGAGACAAACAAGATCATGAGAGATCTTTTTAAGAAATTTAGCTTATTTACAGATTTTATTAATTTGGGAAATGTGATTTTTACTTAGATTACATATAAATGACATTTAGTTGTGTTCTTTAAGACTGAAAAAAAAAAGAAGAAGCCACATTTGACGTCTTGAAATTTGCATGTTCTACATATATGGAGGGGCGGGTCCTTCAAAAATGAACAAGTACAACGTGAAATGTCTTTCATAACAATTAAATACTAAATCAGAATTAAAGCACAAAGTTCAGCTCAACTCAATATTGAGGATTTGAAATGGCAGCCCACTCAGCACCAGTGCTCATCTCACAATTGCATGTTTCTTAGAAAAGCGGTTCCATCTGATGAGAAAATATACCAACTTTCCAACAATGTAGACAAAAAATATTGAAGAGATAATCCACAAGCACACGTCTTTACTTCTGCTGCTATAATTTAGTATTTATACCTGTGCAGAGAGCTTCAGCTCATTTTTTCACACACACACACACACACACACACACACACACACACACACACACACACACACACACACACACACACACACACACACACACACACACACACACACACACACACACACACATATATACAGTGTATATATATTTTTTTTTTTATGGTGTACATTTCGACCGATGAATATCTGTGTGCTCAGATGACAGTCCTGGCATGTTCAGAGAGGCCTTCAGGGTGGTGATGTACTGGCATAGATAACCCAGCCTCTTTATCTTTTATGTTCTGCAGAACCTGTCACATTATCCACCCAGGAGATAAAATCTGTGGGATTTCTCTGACATCGGCTCATCCTGCGATGCCTGTCCAGCTTGAACAAAGTCCTTTTTGGTCATATTAAAGGTTGATCTATTTTCCCTGCATTTCTCTTTTTGATGTCTTCGCCGAGCTTCAAATGTAGGAAACTTTACACATATCAATATTTTGATTTGCAGCACCAGGTACTGTATGTTGGATTGTTTACACATACAGTTTGTTTGTTTTATTTTGTAACAAAGAATTCTCCTTTTCTTGTGATAAACTCTTTGGCCCAGTTTTGTGTTCAGGGCTTAAATAAAACCAGGACAAAACTACTCTGGTTTAAATGAATCTACACTAACCCAGTGGCTTTCTGAGATGTGGTTTAACTTGTAGATGTTCATTTTTTTTTGTTGCTTGCGATGACGATATCAAAGCAAGAAATGCTAAATTGGGGTTTGACTTTGAAGCGACAGATCACCACTGTCGACACAACAAGAGCCTCCGGCACAGCCCATAATCTGCCCAAATCGTGCAACAAATCAGCCGAGTGTGAAGAAGGACAAGCGCTTGCTGACATGAGCAATAAGTGATGCAGCAGAATGGCGGCTTGTCAGCCGGAGAACAAAGCTAATTACCGTTGAACTGATAGAATAATGGGAATCTTGCAGATTGCCCACTTGCAAGTCATCTGTCTTTTACAAACACGGCTATTGTTGGCCTCAATTTTGCCACTCGAATTAAAAGTTACTCCTCATCAGAGGCCATCAGGAAATTTTGCCATCAGTATGCACACGCTCGCTAATCAGGACGAATCAAGCCAATCGCGGCGTTCTCATGAGCTCGGGCAGAGATGTGGCGGGGAATGTCACAGCAGAAGAGACAAAGACAATCCATCTGGAGGGTCGAGGAGGAAGTGACTGAAAACACCTGGAACGGCGGCGACCAATTACACCTGGAGCGGCAGCCGGCTGCCTTGATATTTATATTGACACTGAGCGACTTGTGATGTGACATCCTGCAGTCTCAGGAGGAAATACCAGAATAACCTCACCACTATTCATTGGGGATTTGTAGTCAATTAAAAAGACTATCATGTCACCATTTCATTTCAGCTCCCTTCTTCTCCTGTTTCCACGGAGACATAGCCATTGGAGACCCGGGATATTAATCACTGAATTAATTATTATGGGCTGCCTTGAGGGAGCAGAAGGGGGTATTAACCCTTATTAGGGGAGAGAAAAAGAGAGAGAGAGAGGGAGGAGAGGAAGACGTTCTTTGCCATTTCAACCTTCCCGTCGAAGCCGTGTCGCGAAATGAATCGAAACATGGGGAGCGGGAGGGTTCCATTCCTCTAACAGGACACCGCGACGTGGAAAAGACACAGCAAGGAACAGCAAATGGAAGTCGTGTCGTGGAAAGCAAACTCAAGATCAGGAAGCTGCGTGAAGGAATCTGTCTTTGTCTTTCAGTTCAGCCAGGCAGCTACTGCTGGGAGCACACAGATTATCTTATTTTTAAGATGATCTGGTCTGGCTAAGGAAACATCCGGCCACTGCACTGATGAGCCATGATATGACCATCTGAGTAATATTGTATTGGTCACCTTCTGCTACTAAAACCGCCCTGGCCTGCTGAGGCATGGACTCCAGCGCCAGTGATCGATCCTTTACGTATTGTAATCATCAATGTGACACGGGGCCTTGTACATCACAATGCACCTATATTCTTCAGACAGAGACTGACCATTGCAGACCAGAAACACCCCACAAGAGCTGCAGCGAGGTCGACGCTCTGCCCCAGTTGTGCATCCATTATGATTTGCCCTCTTGTCACATCCTTGAGCTTACTTGTTCCTCTCCTCCTTCTAACACATCAACTTTGAGCACAAAATGTTCACGTTGCAGCTCACATATCCAACAGTGACATGAAAATGAAATAATTGGTGTTATAATCTTGGTGGCAGTGAATGGCTAATTGGCGTGTATTCGTAGTGACGGCATTGAAGTTAAGGAATTACAGTTGACTGATTTTCCAGAATTCACACAGTATACTTTCTATTTATCTACCAGTATCACCTTTTTTTTTTTAGATAATGACAAATCAGCAAAAGCAGTGTTACTTCATTTTTCACATTACAAGCCATCGGCTACTTGTGTCTCCCTATTGCAAACGTTTAGAGCTTTATTGTGTTATTTTCCAAACCTTCTCGACGAATTGGGAAGCTTTTATGTGCGGCTTGTAGTTAAAACTATCACAGTGAGAAGGTATATTCAGGACATCTGCATTTTCCTTTGTGAGAAGTTTGCGCGTTGTCGCTGCGCCTGTAAGTCAAAGACATGCTTGTTAAGTTAAACCGGCGACTTGTACTTGTGCACTGACCGTTTTTGCTCCAATCGATCATTCCACATAGCTAAAATCAAACCCGGCAAAACTCGCCCCGAATACGCTTTACTCCCAAACACTGGAAACGATGTGTCCAGCTCATAAAACTATCATCCGTCAGTGATAGATGTAAATGAAGACTCCTAAAAGTTTTCGATGTTGCGTTGCATTCAGACTTTCAGAATTTCCAGCGTCCCGCCTGCTACCGGCTGTAACACACAAGCGGAACGCCGGGGGGCCTCACCCCAAATTTGTCCCCTTCACCTTTGCCCTTGTCACTTCCTTGGTGCTGTCTAATCTCCCCTGTGTGAAGGGATTTGCATGTTGCTCTGTCAGGCTAAACTGGAGTGGAATTGCTCCCGGGCGTGTGTGTGTGTGTGTGTGTGTGTGTGTGTGTGTGTGTGTGTGTGTGTGTGTGTGTGTGTGTGTGTGTGTGTGTGTGTGTGTGTGAGTGTGTGTGTGTGTGTTGGGGGGGGGGGGTTGTTCTGTGCTGATGGATTGGGAGAGGCCCGTGGGATTAGCAGTGACAGGTGGAAAGCAGCGGGGACCACAGCCAGAGACTGAGAGGGTTGAAATGTAGACTTTTCATTCTGATGCCGACATTGTTGTGCAGCTCTAAAGTCCTTATCTACAGTACACAGGCTGAGATGTGGCGGGCAGCGGTGGTTATGGTGGTGGCAGGGGGGGTGGGGTGGGGGGGTGGTCTGCACACGTGAACAAAGCAAGTGTACTTTTTCAATGAGTGCACTTAATCAAAGTCCCGGCCCCACTGTAGTCTTCTCTGTCGGTTGCTTACGTGTGGTCGACCTATAATTTCGGAGGTGCTCTAATGTACGTCGGGATCCTCCATCTTGTGTGTGCCTCTCTGCTCTCCTCTGGTGTGATGGGAGGCTGAAAGATACAGGCCGGTTTTGGTCCTCCTTTCATTTTCTAAAAATCTTACCAACTCTATTACAGCACAAGATCCATAAGGGCTTAAAACAGATAAAAGAATTATTACATGAGAGACTTAAAATAACTATAGGAGCCATTATAACAGCAGCTTTAAATAACCCAAACAAGCCATCAGCTGGAACTTTAAGCTTGACAAAGCCATTCAAACAGCTAAGAAAGGCTTTACAGAGAGTGAGAAACCATTGAGAATTACAGGCTTTGCCAGTAGGCTTCACCAAGTCAGCGGAGAGAAAGCCAGCGCCAGATGACAGACAAGGAAGCCTGATCCTTGACACAAAACTGTACAAGCCGAAGTTCTCCAACCTTTCTCGTGCAGGTCTGCAGCAGCCTCGGGGACGCTGCGTTTGGGTCTTGTAAATATGGACGAAAGGAGGAGAAGTCACAGACAAGCAATGGCGCGCGGCAAATATTCAGGAGCTCCGACGCACAGACGCACAAGTCGAATGGCACACCTGTCCAAGCTGACAGACACTGAGACGAGCTAATTCCCTTACAAGCAGACAACACAGTGTGCACGACCTGGACAGTGAGGAACAATAAGGCTGGGGAGGAGAGAGAGAGAGAGAGAGAGAGAGAGAGAGAGAGAGAGAATCGATACTAAGAGAGATACTCCATCTTCGACGCACACAAACACACCACATATACACACACACACACAGCAGATGGATATCACTGCACAGGTAGAGGCTGAGCACACACAGCACGAGCGGCACATATACTACTGCACTACTTATCAGAAAGTACTCAAAAAACATAGAAAACTATAGGGCCCATGCAAATTTACTGATAAAACACACAATATATGCAGTCACTTATCTAAAGACTGAAATATAAGGATTGTACAGTATATTTTTAATGATAGATGAAATCTCACAGGGCAAACTTTTCAGTGTAAAAACTTATTTAAAGGAGTAGTTCAGCATTTTGGGAAACACGCTTGTTTGTGACATGCAAAGAGGATTATCAACCTGATGGTCAAAGAATTGAATTTTAGGATTTTTTGTTCCAACAGCTGGATTACCAAACAACTTGCATGTGGCTATCAAAGGGAACGCACACACCTGTGTGTTCGTGAGTCTGTTTCCGGTGCAATTCGTATACATCGAGTTACTTCTGCACTCCTGACCAAACTAAGAACAACATGTTTACATATCTTTTCACAGACACGTTTTACCAGCCGCACAAAGAGAGATGCCATCTGCACTCTGCCAATAATACATCATGTTTATGCCCCCAAGTTGATGCGGGAGAGCGCTGGTTTGCTTTCCTTTCCATTATCAACTACACATTTCTCCATCATCGTCTCCCTTGAGGACAGGATAGGATCCTGCATGGAAACAGTCAACGGCAGCCAGAAATACCCGGTGTACAAACATCCATAATCTAAACGTGACATATTATATATTTAATGCGAAGAACTCACATATTTATGCTTCATTGATTCTTATATGATGCTAACTTAGATAGTAAGTGTAAAGATTTTGACTCGTGCAGAAATCTGTTCCCAGACTGCTCTAAAGTCGAGCTGAAACGTGTGAAAGCCGCTTTTTGGGTGATGGCTGCTGCCCTCAGGCATTATTTCTTGGCAGAGTTTCCCGGGGTGCTTGTTCAAAAGGTAAATTGTTTTATCATTCAGACAAAATTTCAAATGTGGTAAGTCCGTGAGCTTTAAAAGAGTTTTTTTCTATAACTTATTTAAGAGTCGGATTGGAAATTTAAATTGACAGTGAACATAGTACATAGAACATATCCCAAAAGACTGAATTAATTCCTTCAACTCAAATCGCTATAATCTTAAAAACACAAACATAAATCACTTAAAATGTTGGATAGGCGCTAAATTGGAAACTTATTTCCATCATGACGATGACGACAACCGTTCAAGGCCATTTCCAAACAATCCTCCATTATACACATGCAAACACATTAAAATGACCTAAAAACCAGAGACACCGGTTTCACCTTCCAGCGATGCGGATGTAAACTCAATTATGACAAACTTATGTGATGTTTTTTTTTTTTTCCTTCTCCCCCTGTTCCGCAGCACTGCCACAGAGTACGGTTTGTCACAGCGGGGTGTCGAGACTTATTCGGTTTCCATTTGCGTCAATCAAACATGTTTGAAATAATGATGAAGGTCTTAACTGGATTGGCAGGCGAGGGATTTAAGAACACCACACTCACGCGGAGTGTTGTGTGCCTAAAGCACAAAGTCATCTGTATGATCATCCACACCAACGCAGACACAATCCAATCTGATGTGATGGCATATTGTGATTCTAATTGGCCCGCGGGTCATGCGTTGCATCTAAAAGACAAAGTTAAGAGCGTAGACTTCCTGACAAAGCGGGAGTCTCACAGATCGGAGGCGGAAAAGTTGAGGAACGTGCGTCTTACCTGGGGGAAATGTCACAGCCCTGCTGCATGAAGGCGCCCAGGGAGAACCAGAGGGAGTTGAAGATGCCAAACTCATTGGGGGGCTGGTCGCTTGGCGGACCGTCGGTGCCCTCTTCGGGCTCCTCGGTGTGCCATTCGTACGGGCTGAAGCGGCTGACCAGGAAGAGCACCACGCTCACGCCGATATAGGCAAACACGATGCACATCCAGATCTCGTAGGCCAACGGGTCCAGGAAGGAGAACACCCCGGGTTTGGACTTTTGGGGCTTCTTGATCATGATGGAAATGCCCAGCGACATGAAGGGCTTGGAGAAATCAATCACCTCCTCCCGGACCAACGTGATAGTCAATGGGGCCACAGCGATTTCCGCTTTCTGTGGGAATTCAGATAAAGAGGACTTTGATGAGACTCCCAGAAAGCAACTCCAAACCCAATTGATGACAGATAAACAAATGCAAATGATGGATGATCTCTCTGAGCCGAGCCCCGCAGCAAACAAACGCCGCTTAGTCACAGATATGACATCCCAAAAGGCCTAAAGCCAGGCAGCCATCAGACAAACAAAACAACAACAATTACCCAATTTCTCCTTCTTCGGCTCGTGTCATTGTCATTCATGACATTGTTCACATCATGAATTTCTCCCTCGCCTGAGCAAATCTCTGAGCGATGAAGTTCAGATGGCAGACAAATTCATCACAGAGTGATCAAGTTAGGGCAGGGAGGAAAAAAAGGGGGGAAATTGAAAAAAAAAAAAAAACACGAAATTCTTCCCTAATGCTCAAAGGCTTAGCTGAAACTGCAGGAGAATCAGCAGGGAGGATAAAATAATGTGTCAGGGAAATATGCTTGCAGCACAAAAAGGCAAAAAATAAAAAAAAAAAGGGGGGGGGGGGGGGTACAGCCACCTCGGAGGTTTGCAGCTGCAGAAAAGTGCCTGGTGGCTTGCTGAAAATCCACAAACCAGATTACAGTTAGTGACTTAGCAACACTCGTGACCTCGGCTGCCTGGCTTGGGAGCAGAGGGCTTAAATATCAGCGAGAATTTAAAGTTTTATTACGACCATCTGACACTCCGAGGAGGTGGGAGAGGAGAAAAAACAGGGGAGGGTGGGGTGGGGACGACAAAGAGAAAGAGGTTTAAGTTCTTTCATCCTCAGCAAAATGCACTAAGATGACAGCCTCGGGGCATTTAGTGTGCGCTCAAATATACGGCAGGTTAAAAGTAGGCAGGGCTTTTGTGGCAGAGCTGCAGAGACGTGAATGGTCTCGGAGCAGAGCAGAGGAGGAAGTCTCCTTACACTCACACATTATACATCTTTAACACCCTCGACTCACTGACGCTGCTCACTTTGCTGCCATACTTCCCGAATCTCAAGTGTTTTACTGACATTTGAATGTAAATGTGGAAAAATTCGGAAACATTATCACTGCTATTACACTATTTCGTTCCATCTTACTCAGTTTTTTTTGTTTTTTTTTTCAGATGAAACGACTTGTTAGTTTAACAACTACACCATTTAAACCCTCGTTCGATTGATTAAACAATAACTTGCAGGCCACTGCGAGCACTGTTGTGCCATTGGAAGACTACTTCAGTGATTTAGTAGGAAAAAAACCCACATTTATTTGTCAAAATCTGTTCTTTAATACGGTAAAAAACTGTATAAAAGGATCTTTTTCTTCATTGTTTATCTATTTGAAGCCTTTCAAGGAACTAACGAAATCAACAATTTCCCTTATTCTCAGAATTCGCTCACATTCATCAAATTAAAAAAAAGTGAAAAAGTCTACGTAATGTTTTTATTCCTACTGATTCTGAAGCGCCTTTGCTACTTCGATGACGAAAACCACATTTTCTTTTCTTTTTTTTTGTTTTTAATTCAGTTGTTTTTATCCTTCGCATAGCTTTATACCAAGCAGCAGCGACAGTATTAAGTATACATTTTTGAATAAAATCTTTAATGTCGCTCTTTTTGATCGGAGGCACCAGTGAAACAGATGAAAACAAAGTTTATTTGAAGCTTTACAATTCTTCTTTTTTTTTTTTTTGCATTAAACTCTGATGTGCCATGTCTCTACCATACTGTAGATGTTAAACAATATTCAAAGAGTTGAAGTTCTGATAATTTAGCATTCAGCCAACAGTCAAAATGAGTAAAAAATAAATAAAAAAGAGAAAACTCAGAAAAAGAATAATTGAATCAGCATTACAACACATCACTTATTTTAGGAGTGAACCTGAATTTGGCCTCAGAACAACAGAAAAATAATGACAGTTGGCAAACATACAGCATCACACACCATCAGCTTGTAACTTGACCTCTGCCCACTTACTTTGCTGGCAACATTCAACATTTAAAGCATATAATAAACAAAATATCAGATGAAAGCACATTTATAAACATTTCATCAGAGATTTAAAAGCTTGGTCCTGAATTCTTCTGGCAGGCTGTTTTTTGGGGAAAACTTTCCTCTCAAAGTACAAACAGTCAACTCATGTATCCATGAGAAAGTCCCGTTCTTACCTCCAAGATGATCATTAAAACCTCAGATTTAATTCCAAAATGTGCAGGTCGCCAGTGAAGGGAAGCTAAAATTGGTGTTTGCGTCTGTTTCTGTGAGCAGCGTCACCTGAACTGTGGATGGTGGTGGATAAGAGCAGTACTTGGACAGAAACACAGTATTTACCCGAGATTTCATGTTAAGGGGTTTATATTGAGGTGATTTCCGTGTCTTCCAGTCAGACGGAATGCGACTCTGCTCTCAGCGCTTGGTAAAAGAGATGAAAACAGCAGAGAACATAGCTGCACTTTCTCACTTTTTTTTTTTTCTCCTGTCTTTTTTGTTGACTTGTCCTGGTTAGTCTTTACGCCCAAAGTGTACTGTGCCACTCGATCGGTCCTGACACATCCCCAACTCTGTCTCCGCTCGCTGCAGTCGACTTCGCGGTGAGTCACGGAGGTACGAAAGCAGTGCGGGCGAGAAAAATGCCACTTTGTGAAAATGCCACTTACCTCATCACGAGAAAAAAAGACCCCAAAAATGTAGTTGTAGTGTATATTTTAAACTGAGTGGCAGAGCTGCACGTGCAGGCATGAAAAGGATACCTTTTTGCACGGAATAAGGATTTTTCTCAAATATCAAATGTTTCTCAGTTTCTATTTTATAAGAAATGGGCTCCTAGTGAAATCAGAAATTTAACAAGTCCTACACTTTCTCTTGAGGTTTCGGCTTCATTCGCATTTTTAATCCAATAACTAGTGGCTGTCGGTGTGGTGTATGTGAACAGTGTATTAAAATCAGTTGTAGAACATGATCAGTGTATTATGACAAAAGAAGAAAGAGGAAACATAAAAACTTAGATTTAAAATGGTCATTAAATGTGCAATCTGGGAGAACTTCTGCTCCTTTTTCCAAGACAACTCCTAACTTTGTGTGTTTTCGACGGTCCTGAGAGGCTCAGCTTACCTATTGGCCATTGTAATGAATAATATAGAACTCTATTTACATGATTTCTAGAAATTATTTAAATGTAGAGATATGATAAACAGTCTAACAATTAGAGTTAATATAAGTAAACATGATGAATATTACTAGTGACAGGCTAGGAGTATAAACCCTTACTTAATAGAGGTTAATATGAAACACACATTATTGAATGAAATGTTAATTACACCCGAATATTAAATCCAAATTCTGTAGCACTGATGGAAATATTACAATTCAAAACTCCTGCCATCATTTCCGGATTTCCATCATTGCATTTTACCTTCGTTTAAAACCTCTTAACACCCAAATGTCACCTCTGAGATTCTTTAACAAGCTTCGCCGCCTCTCCTCATTCCCAACCCTTCTCAGCGTGCCGCAGTAAAGCTCCAATAACTTCCTGCTCCCTGCATCCATGAGCGTCGCCAGAGACCGCTCACCATTTCATTCCAGTTGGGTTTAATTATCTACACAACAAAAACAACTAACAGGAGCAACAGTGATCCAGAGCAAGTGGAAAAAAAAAAAAAAAAAAGATAATACGGCTCATTCATTGAAATGCTTCTTCTATGCATCCATTTTGAGCACGAGAGCATTTTTGGTTCTGTAAATACGGTTTTAACGGTATAGAGAACCTATTTCAGATTTCTTTCTTTTTATGTCTATTTTTAGAATTAGGATTTGATGTGACTATGAACTTCAATAGTTTTCTGTGTCCTTTAACTTTATTGTCCTGAAAGAATATCAGCCTGTATAACTCTGTAAATATATGTAATAGCATGTGATTTTGTGTCTATGGTCTTTTAGCATCATCGTTGTTGTTGTTGTTGTTGTTATGTTGTTGTGCTGATAGTTTGTTTTGTTGTTTGTTCATATGGCCTTTTGTTGTTGTGCTTGTTGGTTGTGAAGATTGTTATTGTGATTGATGTGGTTGTTGTTGTACTAATGGTGGTGATTATTGTAGTTTATGTTGTTGTGTTTGAGGTTGCAGTTACAGCGGCGGGTGACGTTGTGGCGTTTATTTTTACGAGTGTTACTAATATCTGATTTTTCTCGAATTCAATTCATTTGTCACTTCCGTCACGCTTGCATTTTCTACTTAAGCTGCTGTAAATAATACTGAACACTTCAAAGATGTCCCGCATTATCTTTACAAGAGCTTGACAGCTTGAAACATGTTTTATTTAACATATCAACTATTTTAAAGACTTTCTGCGTGCAGTTTCAGTGAATTACGATGACTAATTTCTTGATATTTTCCGCTTTCGATATCTGAATACCAATTTTTGTTCTACAAACGTATTGTTCGGCTCACAGCTTGGAAGAAAGCGCAGTATTGTCTGTATGTCATCATGAGTTCTAGTGACAGCATGAAATTACAGCTTCAGTGTGGTGAGTCATACAAGATCAAAAGTGACTTTCTGTGAAAAATGAAAAAAAAAAAAAACCCAGATGGTTCTTACCCCGTACACCAGCTCCCCGACCATGCCGTTCCAGATCTTCGTCTCCGGGTCCCTGGCGCCGTACTTTCCATCGGGGACGATGGAGATCTTGTACTTGATGCCGATGTGCTTGGCGATCTCCGACGCCAGGTCCACGCAGTAGCCCTCGTACTGGTCGTTTCCCTCGTACATCTCCCAGTTCTTCTTGAGCATCACGTATGGACCCTCCTACACAAGGGACCATAACCAGTGAACCAAACCGTCAGACAGGCGAACGCAAGCGGGACGGCTCGCACAGTCGACCGCCGGAGTGCCGGCGTGGGCCCGCAGCTGAACGACACCAACCAGAGCATTTGGCCACCGTGGAGCTGTGATGAGAGTTTTCAGTATATTTGAAGCATGCACATGATGGAGGTGGACGCGGATAGAGCATGGGAAAGCTAAGACATTATTCAATTTTCTATGAAGAAATAAAAAAATAAAAAATAAAAATTTGAACTGCACCACTCAAGATATTACTGGGAAAAAAAAAAAACTCCTCAAGAAAATCACTTAAGCAGACGTCTCAACAAAGCTGGAGTGTCCCTCTTCAGCTTGCTGTCTGCCCTCCGACAACGAACACTTAACCTCTAAAGTCTCGCCTCTTTCATTGGAGATAAGCTTTTATACGGACAATATTTTGACTTCCAGCACTTAACTGAAGAATTAATCACTTTATACATTGTTATGGGCCAAAGAACTAATTGCATGCGTTCGTGTGCTTCAATTCTCCTCACTTGGTCTTGCCTGCTGTGGATTTCTCCTCATCTTGAACCATCAATCTGAAATCACCTCCGACAGGAAGACGATTTACTATGTCAAGCATCATATCCACTGCAGACTCCGATATGCATCGTTGTACTTCTGTTTTATTCTCTGTAACTTTAAATACATTTTGTGTCTCAACAATATGATGTGTAAAGGTAAAAAAAACCTGGGTAAAAATAGGATCTTTTTAATTTAGGATTGTATCACAAAACAAGTCTGATGCAGAAGTGCATATTTCCTTACTCATAATCTACTGACAATTTTAGGTCAAAGCATATTAGAACAGACGCTGTTTTATTCAATAAAAATAATTGAAATTCACTCAACTGTGAATAATTAAATGCTTCAGTCACCAAAAAACACAAGAAGTTAAACCTCCAAATGTCTTCAGAATTGAAGGTGAAGCTGCTAATTTGCCGTTCAGAACATTTCCCACCCTAACAGGTAGAACATCAGTTTCCTCAAGCATTTTAATCCAAACCGCTTTGCTACCGACCCCTTCAAAAACCTGCACTCAGCCCCGACGTGCACGGCGCTCGTCTGGCTCCCGCGAGTAATTTGGGGTTTCGGTGTCTCGCTGGAGAACACTCCGGCGTGCGGACTGGAGGAGCCGAGGATCAAGCCACCGGCCCGGTGATTAGTGAGCGACACGCTCCGCTTCCTTGAGCTGAGAAGGTGGACGGTGTCAGGATGAGAGAGGGAGCAGTCAAATTAGTGCTGCGACGATTGCCCTCTTAAAGTGTAGTCTCAGGATGACGGAGGGGGATTTATCGATTTATTTAAATAAATACGACGCCCTGATATCAGACTTCGAGATGCTCATTTCTAAGGTTTATTTCATAAATATAACAGCGCTTCTACTTCAGGTTTACTTTTTAAACTCAAGTCAGGTCATTTCTTAACCTTCCTCACGTCATAAACTATATGTTAATAGCTGTTTTTGATCCATAAAATGCTGATAACGCTACTTTACATGGAAATTTATTTTCATTGCATTTACAATACGTTCCATTTTTGTGTAACAATTAAAAGTTTTAGCCCGTGTGACAATTGAGACTTAATTTTGTGGATTTGCTATGACCTTAGATTTAAATCCAATATATTCCATGACCTTTGTTCAATAGGAGGTTGGCAATATTTTGTTCCCCTGGTTTAAATAATTAATGAAAAGGAGAGGATACATCGATAGGAAGGGGTACATCCCCTCTATCGCTCCCTGCAAATTGGCCACTAAATATCCAGAAGTACATAAATATGAATTCAATGACTAAACATTAAAACTAAAATGCATCATAGATGTTTTTCCTAACATCAACGCACAGGCACTTTGTAAAAAGGACTCAGATTTGTTAAAAATAGTGTGGACAGTTACTGTCCATCACAGCTCACAAAACCTTGCCTGCAGAGTTCAGACTAGATAGTTACCTTAAATAATGACAAAAAGGCAAAATAAATTCTTGCATGATGCACCAAAACTTCTATAATTCCTCCTTTTTTTGTTGTTGTTGTGCAGCTTTAAATGCAGTGACTTATAAAGTGTCGCCTGGAGATAGATTAGTGTTGTACAACAAGTGAGAAATGTGTGTGCAGCCACACCGACAGCCTGGTGGCTGCAGTGCAGGCAGGCAGAGACAGCATCAAAGTCTTCATGTGGACGTTTGATACACAGACTCGGGGAGGAGGGCGCAGAGCATGACGAAGCAGAAAAAGGGGGAGCAGGAATGAGAAATGAGCAGCAGTCAGAGGGAATGACTCAATACTTAAAACAAGCCCGGCTTCGACTCGAACATTTAACGTAATCAGGGGTGGCTACATCAGTCTACACTGTGACCGGCGGTAAGTTATAGATCATTAGATTTGCTGTTGCTCAGAAAGTGATCTCCGGCGTAAGCCCTCGCACGGTCCCGGCGCGCATATTTCCAAACAAATTACTTTTGTCATGGAAGGCAGCGTATTGCATATTGAGAAAGGGAGCAATTTATTCTCGAGATGTGTTTGCTTGACATTGCCCGGAGCCAAAGCGAGGTAAACCAGAGACTCCTCGGCGGAGAGCCAGTGGAAACGCTCCGCCGAGCCCGCGGCACAGCAAAATGTTACTGTACAACATAATGACGCCACAGTTTACCATTTTCAGGACAAAATAAAACACGGGATATGTGTTTGACTGCTAAATCAGAATTCCAAGAAAGGCAACATAAGTTCATTCCATTTTTTATGTTTAAAAAAGTAAAAAAAGACAAAATAAAAACCACACAAGTGAATTATGCCTCCCAGAGTAAGAAATAATGAGTAAATTACTTGAATCATTCATCAAGTTTTTACACCCTTTACTATTGACTGTGGCACTGTAATTTCACACAGTGGAGTCATCATAAATGAAGAAACCCTTTATCCGGCACTCGGTCCGAACGGCAGACTACATGCGACAGCTTCAATATAATTAGAGTCTAAATACATAAATCAATGATCAATCGATGAAGCTGACATAGTTTAAGTTGTACATGAAAATGTGACACACCTTCAGTAAATTACAGAGCCTGCTTTAAAAATGCGCAGGGTCTGAGCTCTCTTTATCATCACAAACATCTCTTAGGCTGTTTTCTTTAAAAAAAATCTTCATAAAACTCAACTATTCTTGTTTGTTCATTTTGATCTGACTATATGTGTAGATTGTGTTTTATTTTTCACAGCGTACTCGTCCTACACAAGAAGCATGAGTCTTATAAATTTGCAATAGATTTCTTTTTGAAGATCAACTTATTTTAATAATGAATGATCGTTGATGCGGACTTGTGTCACTTTAATGGAAGTTAAAGTTCACATTTTATGTTAAATGTGAACTGTTTTTTGTTGTTGCCTGAAATAAATAAATAAATAAATAAATAAATAAATAAATAAATAAATAAATAAATAAAAATAAAAATAAAATAAAATAAAATAAAATAAAATAAAATAAAATAAAATAAAATAAAATAAAATAAAATAAAATAAAATAAAATAAAATAAAATACAATAAAATAAAGTGAAATAAAGTGAAATAAATGATCTGGTCTCACATTTAAACTACAAACTCCTTTCATTATCAATTGATGCAAAATGTTTGTTATGGCTGTTACCCTGTAAGATCAGCTTGTCCATGAGATTCCATCCATTTGCCTTCATGGCTTTTCTTTCCCCGCTTCCATTTCTATTCTAAAATGCCTGTATCTCATTGTTGATTGGCTCTCGCTTGTACATACATCCTCCACATCCTCCTCACCCATAGGACTCCACCTCGCTGGCACAATTTTTTCGTGAACTCGAAAAGGTTTGGTGTTGAATAAACCAACAGTGACAGGAGGTTTAATGTATAAATATTTGTAACCACTCGTCAAAAAATGCCACACCTAATTATAGCCCCCAAAAAAGAAGAAAGAAATCACAACAAATGTCTGATGTCTTTTCTTGCAGCACATCCAGAATAAAATACAGTATATCAGAAAATAAGGGCATTTCATGAATAAAAAGCAAATATGGATGTTTGGCTGCACTGTTAACTGATACATACATACACAGCCTAGATGTGTGTGACGATGAAGGAAAAAAAATAAATGAAAGGATGGAAACTTCAAAGCTCCGCCAGCACTATGGTTCCCTCAGTGGTGTAATGCATTATTTAATAATCTCATATATTTGTATTCATATTAACAGATGAATAAATAAAGTGATCAGCCACAACGTTATGTGCACTGATAAACAGATCATTTTGACTTCACCTGTCAGAGGGAACGTCGGCAGGAAATTTACATTTTGTCTAGATGTGTTAGGAGCAGGAAAAATGTACAGATCTTTAGTAAATCTTGTTGGGTGTTCCTGGTCTGCAGTGGTCAAGGGACTGAGGCTCATTGATGCATGTGGTCCCATCGAGGCTCCACCTCACATCTTACAGGATTTAAAGGTCCTGTATCTGCATGTCGGTGCCAGATTATTCAACACACCTTAAGAAATATAGTGGAGACCATAATATCACAATATCAGGTCATAATGATATGGCTAATCGGTGTGGAAAGATGTAATTATTTGACACATACTCGCTATCACTCCTTTTTTTTTATTTTGAGTGCACTTTTAAGTAAAGTGCTGCTTTGGTTTTCCCCCTGGTACTTTTTCACAAAAGTTGAAAAATGGAATTCATGATACGCTTTTAATGAATCGCAGCCACTCCACTGACGACAACTCCATTTGCAAGTTGATCTCTGCCAATAGTTTGGATGCATATCAGAGGGCAAACAGCCTTAATCCATGTGATTTATGGTGGCTGGGTGTATGACAGCGCTGGCAAGCCAGAGAGAGGAGGGGGAGTGTCGGACATAAAGGATGCGGTCAGCGTTTCTGGCACGAGAAGAGAGCGGCGCTTCAGAAGTCTTCTCGGCAAAGGCCAGCGTGGCTGACAGGCTGGTCAATAATCACAACCACGGCGCTTCACTCACCACTTAATGAGACTAATTAAACATGCCATTAAAACACACACACACACACACACACACACACACACACACACACACACACACACACACACACACACACACACACACACACACACACACACACACACACACACACACACACACACACACACACACACACGCGCGACACGTACACAACAACATGGGAATTGTCTGCACTGTATTTTCAGGCCGGTTTCGCGTGCGAGTGAATTATGCGAAATAAACAATCTGCTGCGCATGCCGTTTGCTCATGAGCCGTAATGAGGATGGGAATGGACGGCTCATTGTACAAAAACCCCGACCACGGCAACAATGCCGCACGAAGCCAACACAGTGAGTGAGTCACTACTCATTCTTGGTCATCAGCAGCCACTCCAGGCACTAATCACTTTTTATTTGATTGAATGCATGACATTGAAAAGAGGAACACATTCAAAAGCACACACAGGGAAACTTTTTCTTTTTTTTTTTTTCTCCCCGCAGATGTCCACTGTGCTTTTTTATCTGCGTTAAGGGCACTCCAACGGCTGCTACACTGGGACGCGGTGGCCTCTGTCAAGGTTCTTTCACCACGGTACTTTAATGAGTCTCACGACTGCTACAGGTTTTCAACTTTTGTTTGTAAACTTGCAACAACGGATTAAAACAGAATATCGGATTTAAAAAAAAAAAGAAAAAAAAAGAAAAGCAACACGGATTCTGTGTAAATTACAAAAATGACAGTATCGTATTGGTCACAATAGACATTATGCAACTTTGCCAAACTTGTCAGATGTTTCCTGGTTACATTCAGTTTCATATCCAGTGTCTTCTGCTTCACTGATTTTGCACCCGTTTCTGTTTCTTAAGTTTCCGGTTTCACCTGCTCCGCCCACAGTGTGTCACCCTCACTGCTATCCAATGCCATGGATGCAGCATTTGAAAGCTTTTGCACGGCTTGTTAATAATAACGTCCAGCAGCTGGATCTCACTTCTCATCCCTCTGGTACGATCACCAAAGCCAACGCTCTGGCTCGGTCATGTGTCCTCGGATCGCGGAATCTGTTTATCATTTACGAAAAACTTCCTCTTCTGAAGCGCCCCATGATTTTGTATTGTAGAACTTGATATGACACTGGGAGCTGAATAGTAGACCTCTTTTTTTTCAGATACAATTCTAGCGGGGAATAAATAATAAAAAGAAAAAGCTTGTCTTGTATTTGGACCAATAGTTAGAATAGTTTTTACACGAGAACCTCTCTGCTTATTCCATCACATTAAAATGAGCTGTACATAACAAGCCTTCTTAACTGGAGACACAAGTTTTGCAAATTGTTTCAGCACGCTGACTGTCATAATTTGATAACCAGCAGATTTGATTTCCCCTTTAATTGTAATAAAAAGCTACTTGCTGTGAGCAGTTACACTCTGGCTGCAGGAGATCGGGAAATATAAATATGACATATTCTGCAGAATAGAAATGAAAAAAAAAAGAAAAAAGAATCTGTTACAGCATGAATGCCATGTAACAATGGTGCTATTTCTTTGTCATATCTGCATGTTCCTCCTGCTCATGCATGTAACGTAGTTACATCTCAAACTCCTCAGGCATGCTATGTCCGCTGTAAGTGAGTACGGGCTGGAGTGTTTACGTTTGTTCTATGTCGGCCTGTTTTTCTTCTGACGTCGCCTGAGATCAGCTCTAACTCTGTACAACCTCGATAAAGCAGGGTGAATTGTTTTCATGTAAATAATATGCAGCACATTGTGAACGCCAGCAAAGAGTCAAACTGGGGCACGAGGACCCCCTTAGAAAGCTATATTTATCCGGTTTAATTGAAGTAAGATCAGAGCATTCCAATTATGCACGCACGAAAAGGCATACATATATAGGTTGTTGTTTTCTTTTTTATTTATTGCATTTACTGCCCTGTGGCTGAATCAACGAGAGGAGTTTCGCCTATCAGATTTGCCCCTGTCAACAAAATCCAAACATTTCCTCCACCCCCAATATTCCTTGAACAAAAGGGGTAAACAAAAACATAATTATAGCCAGATCTTTACTGCTGTTCCTGCCCTCCGGCAGAATGATATTGTGCCAGGTTTAAAGTGCAATGGAGGAATCCAAAGCCAAAAAGCACACTCCGTCAAAGCTTCAAGCTTTGTCCTGCCAATATTACGACGAGTTAAACTTTGTCCTCATCCGGAGGAGTTTTTCTGCTGATGCATCGAGCTCCAGGCAGACGAAGACAAGAAGCCCGGATGGGTCTGTTATCGCCTGATGCTTTAAGCTAAAGACAAATTATAGGGAAGGATTCAGGAAACGACTCAAGATACTGCTTTGAGAGATGATAAAAACTTTGCCGCACGGCTTCTGTCGCAATACTGGGAAAAATGCTGATCAACTAAAGGTTTGCAGGTAAAAAAAAATAAAAATGGGTGCACACAGGTGTCATCCTTTCATAGTAATGGTGTATTGGGCATGTGGTGCATTTGAAAAGTAAATGCAAATCAGCTCAAATTTTAGCAGTGATGCTGCTGATATCGTGACAAGACCTTTTTCTTTTAAATACGGATTTATCTGTTGTAAGACTCCAATATGTTTGAACCATGTGAAACCCTCGTTGATATGTCAGTCATGGTGCTATTTTGATCACCTAAAAAAAACAACCACATGTGCAAACATTTTATACAAGATGTTAATGACAGAGGCTTATTGTCGGGAAGTATTTAGTGCTGTAGCCTGACAGTGAGAATGTTGTTTTTTTTGGGCTGTAACAGCTGAGATCAAAAGCTTGTACAAAACAAATGAATGGATAGCCCAGTCGCACCTCCTCTTACCCAGAGTATAACAAAAAAAAAAAAAAAAGAGTTTTTAAGAAATAACTTGTTATTCTGCGATGCTACATGTCGGCTGTGATGTGAGAATCTGTTTGTAAAAGTTACAAATGTTTGGTTGCGGTAGGTTGCCGTGATATTTCCCGAGCTGCTCTGCCGCTGTTGTTTTTCATTTGTCAGAAAACTCTCACCAAGATAACTGAACTTTGAGAGAGGAAACAAGTAAAAAAAACAAACAAAAAAAAAACCCATCACCTCGCATTAACTTCAGGACTGAAATTTAAACGTACAAGATGGACTCGGTTGAATTGGGCTTGAAAGGTGAGGGGGAAGTGAATGTTTGGACCTCTGCTGTGTTGTCAGAACACTACAAGGGTGACTATGGGAGATTGAATGGCAGGTAGCCGGCGGAACTGGGTATATCACAGATAGCAGAAACAAATAATACATTATACATGCGAGACTTGGAAAAACAACAGAGTGGATAACAACCCAGACTGTCCGGGTCCCAGCTGCGCCCTGGATTCTGCACTTTTCACATGAATATGATGAAAAAAGTGCAAGAAAATCAATACCAATTGTTCTTGCTCAGTTACAAAAAAACCCATCATGCAACTCTTTAAAGTCAGAGGAAGCCTCGGGGGGGGAGAGAGAGGGGGGGGGGGGGGGGGGGGGGGGGGATTTAGTAACGCTCCGCTGCATAAAAGAGCTACAATGTGCCTTTAAATCCACAGCGTGTCGACGAAACTGTTGCTAATTTCACTGCTGTGCATATTGTGTCAAGACAGGTTACGGGATGAATGTAGACGGGCTTAATCAGGATAACTTGTCTTGGATTGGTAAGAAGCAACCATATTTTCACCAAACTGCAACTTTAGTCTGTTGAGATGCAGGCAGCTTGGATGAGAAATAACACCGGGATGGTTCATTAGGTTTAACAATACGCTCACAAACACGCTGAACAAACATCTGAAGCGAGAATGAAAGGCAGCCATCACGAAGTAACTATAATATCGTGCCGCGTAAAAGCATGATGGATATGAACTAGGATGACTATGAGAGCATTAGTCTCTCTAAGCTGTTCCGAGGCTCACAAGAAGACTTCTTGAGTGCATTTCGTTCTGTACAGTAAAGCTGAGAAAAGCAACACATTTAAAGCAAAGAAGAATTCAGGTACACAGGATGTACATTCATACTCCCGATGGGATTCAAGCGCTGGCAGGCCACACAAACACACCGGGCCATGACAATATATGAATCCAACACGCACAAACAGGTGTAGCGGGAGCTTGTTAATGCTAGAAAAACAGACACTGTGCTGTTTGGAGTTGGGAGGGATGGGGAGGGGGGGTCCCATTTTAGTCTCAATGGGTGTCCATTCACGAGCACCATCCCTTAAAAAAAAAAAAAAAAAAAAAAAAAAACTGTCTTGTTCCCTCCATTTGCATTTCATTTTCCTCTCGAGGGGCTCCATTATGGCTCTGAGTGGCTCCATTTCTTGTTCAGTTTTCCATTAACATAGGTGCTGTGTCTCTCCTCTTGCCCAGTGTCTTTAGGGCTTCATTTTGGCTCAGGCTTGTTGTGTCCATCACTCTGCCATTAAGGGCTTTCATATCCTGCTTGTAGTCCAAGTGGGGATCAGTTTCTTAAAATGGGGTTCCTCATCAGGGGCTGAAAAGAGGGAAGGATTGTGCTGAGCTGTGACTCTCCATCCCCACCTCCTTCCCTCCTTCCGTTCCTCCACTCAGCTGCTACACGTACGCTCAACATCTGGCTGTCTTCACAAGCCGTCTCACAGTCACTGTTACAGCCAGAGATTCACATGCCATGCAAAGGCCATTCAAGTGTGTGAAATGCTTTGATTTTTGTGGCTGTATGGGTGCTCGTATTACACACCCTTATAAGAACAAAAGCCTCAGTGGGAACAGCTGGCTATTGAGCTCTCTTAACTGCTTTCTGAGATGTTTATTAGTGTTATAAAAATAAATGTAAGTCATCGCAGTTAGTTTCGGGGTTGCGTGGATGTGTTAGTGAAGTTTATATGGTGGCAATAAGAGTTCTTTAGAATCAAAGCGTGTTATTTCTGAGCATTTTCCAGTCGCGGCATACAAATATAAAAGAATTTAAGGCTAATAAAAGGACCAATTCGGAGCACTGCAGTGGAGTGTGTGTGTGTGCATCCTTACAAACGTCATCTGTCTAACACTGAAGCTTTACAAAGAACATGATTCCTTTATAGAGGAGAAAGAGTCTGAGATTCAAAGTTTTGTTGCATATATCCTCATCCTGCATACACCTCAATGAAGCAGAGGGTGTGTGAGCGTGTGTGTGTGTGTGTGTGTGTGTGTGTTGGCGAGCACATGCTGGTCTCTTACCATGATGGTGGTAACAACAACAGTGCGATTCTCCATGCCAGAAGTATCATTTGGAAGCAACGGCGAGTCCTGGATCAGTACCAGTTTGTCTGCATCGTTCCAGTAGCCGATCTGCAGCCAACGAAACAACGTATGAGATTTACACCCAAAAAGTTCACACAAAACATCTCGCACAATGCCAGGTGCCACTATTTTGGAGGGAGGCGTGTAGTCGTTTGATGTAACAGTTGGATGTAAGAGCGTAAACAGCGTGGAGGAAAGCCGAGTCACTCACTCCGCGTCCAAGTCGCTTTAAGAGAAATAACAGTGTTTGTCTGAGCTGCTGAAACGCATGAATATCTAATTGAGTAACTTGGTTCAGGCAACTGGGTTTAGAGAAATAGGGATCTGGCCAAACACTGGTTGTGTATCTGTTTCAGAAGGACAAATATACCAAATTTTAAGTGTCTCTGAAATTACAAGTGCAAAAGTAAAGTCATTTTTTTGCCCAAACAAAACCAAAACCTACAACTTTATCAATCATTCTTCGAGTTTCCATCCATCTACCTATAACAATCTGCCCCGGACTCGCACTCATCAACAAATGCTTTCTATTGGTTATTGATCAACAGTTAACATTATGTTTAGGAGGCAAACAGTGTGAGTTCAGAGTGAATCCAGTTACACACCCAGCGCATGAGAGGTGACGGCATTTTATTTTAACTTTCAGATACATTATGTGTTTTGTCTGGTCTGTTGGTGAAATAGATTCAAACACTTTTCAGGAAATGTATTTTTATTCATGCTGTTAAGAACAATTAAGCAGAAAAAAACACTCTTACCAGCAAACATGGCAAAACACATGCTAAAGAATAATAAATACTGAGGGACATGCTGCTTCAAGTACATATTATTCAGATATTTTGGTCACCAAACGGATATTAACTTCTTCAATCCTTCTAAAACTATGGAAACTAATATATTCAAATATTATAAAACAATACGTGAGGTTGTGAAAAAGTGGTTATACTCTTCGATTTCAAACATCGGGGGCAAAAAATGGGCAATTCTAACTAAATATTAAGAAATGAAAAAGCTTAAAATTTTCTTGCACATGAAAAAGAAGAGCTACTCTATTCTTTCTTTAATGATCTGGTGGAGGCACTGTTGGTGTGCGTAGTTTACAGGATAACATTATTCCTGTGCATGTGTAACACACTTATGGAAAGCCATCTCCCGAGTTGTTGCAACTAATAGAGCTTTAAAGGTTTTGTTGCCTCTGTATCATTAGAGAATTAACATTTAATAAATGTCCTTCTTTCAAAATGTTGTTGTCAGACCCAAATTAATTAAAATGAGAAGTCAAATAGGAAGTTGTTTTCCTGTTTTTGCACAATGTGCGTATGTGTGGGTGTGAGTTTTTTAAAAAATATATCTGTTGTCCTTTTCAAAAGTTTTGATTTTAAGAGATGTTTTAGCTGCGGGGGAAAAAAAAAAAGCAGTTTGAAGTTTCATAAGAAAGTTTCCTCTCATTCCGTGAAGTATGAGTCCTACCCCACAGGCGATCATTATAATCAGATTTGAGTACTTTTTTTTTGTTTTCTGTTATTTTGGGTTGTGATCCTATGATACTGCAGGGTTACAACATCTTTGCGCTTTGCTCAGAAATCAGCTGCACCGCGTGTAACAAGAGCCTGGGCTCCTGATCACTCGTTACATGTATATATATCAGCGTCACTGCATTGTGGTGCAATGTCACTTAAAAGACAACAAGCAGTAATACTGAATTACTGCCTGACCTCAGATGAAACTGCCTCATGCAAGATTGATGCTGTGATGCTTCTTTTGGTCAAAGGGGATTTTGTGCGCGGCTGACAGAAATGTCACTGAAGCCGTCATGCCAAAGTCCTTGAGGGTCAGACTGACCGGCTGGAGATGACAGACATGTTGGACATTGAAAGACAAACTGATGCCTAATGTTGGGGAAAATGAATAGTTTATATGGGAGGAACAATATTGTGTTGAAGTGAAGTGTTGATTTTTGCAGCTTTGGGTCAGTTAAGGTGGAGACGGTGGGAGCGGAGGGCTGCGATTGGCTGCTTCCCTCCAGCATGCCGGAGCATCGGGATGACTGAGGGACAGGGAGAATGTAGGAGAGAGGCTGTGACCCACAACTCACACAGATCGTGTCCTGACAGGACCCACGCTGTGGTGGAAAAAGACAGGCCAAAGCAGCTTGTGATTGATGGGAACTCCTCTCTGCCTCCCCCTCCTCTACCTCAACCTCCACCTCCTCTCCTCTACCTTGATTGCTTTCTATTTCATTTCATCCTCTCGCCATCACTCTCACAAGGGCTCCCTCTCTCTTTTTCCCATTTTCCCTGGATTTCATCCGCACACATCCATCCTCTCGTAGCTTTTCTTTTTACCTCAGCCTCCTTATGATAATAGAAAAAGGCACACTGCATGTTATCTCATCACGGCGCCCAGATCCTTCACTTGACAGCAGCCCGCACACCTCTGTGTGACCATGTGGCGCCCTTCATGTTTATGATCGAGGATGCAAGAGCAGTGAAGGACGTGGGCATAAAAAATATGCTTCATAGGCCACATTAATACAAGTAAGGAGGCTTTTTTAACTAATAAGTTTGAGAGCAATGTAAAATAATGTAAATTGCTTTTTACTATTCAGTGATTCATTTTGCTGTAAACATATACGACGCACTAGTCTTGTCTAGATGAGACTATAGCTCCATACTTTCTAAGCTTTAAGTGACAAATCGGTAAAATAGAGCCCTTTTCCATAACCATCCAATAACATGACAAATTAAACTGAAAGTTCTTGGTGCTGAACTTCAGAGATGGAGATGAATAAATAGTAAATATTGAAAAATCTAAAGAGATCGCCATACTATTCCCCCATAAAACAAATGTTAATATTCTACTTTACTTTTGGATACAACGCAAAACAATGTAGAGCCCCTAAAAATGCTGCATTGGCTTCATTAAATCAGGATTTCTTAAGACCTGGTAGTAAAAGCTGATAAAGCCCTGATATGCAAAGATGAGCAAATTCCTTTTTTAGGATAGAACAAAATCCCCCACTACATAATTCAGTCCATTTTGCATTGTTTGATAAACAAAAACACATTTTCACAGTAACCTTGAAACAAATAGTTTTCACGTTTAAGATTAGAGGATGGTCTTAAAGTATGTAGGAAAGACTTTTTAAATGAAGCTTTTTGTCCAAGAAAAATAGGGAAAATCATCACAACTTAATAACGGTAACGTACTAGTCGATATGTGTCACCCCCCCGGCGCCCTCCGTTCACCTTATGTGCGCAAACACACACACATGCACACGTACACACACAGACAGACAGACAGATCCACAGCACTGATGCAACGGACAAAAAGGTGTGACAGTGTGGTGTGATGTTTTACCCGTCTGGGTCCATTATTCTTCAGCTCAAACACGTCCATAGTGTAGTTGACCCTGCGGCCATAGTGGTCAAACTGGACATTACCTGTTAATCCCTGCAGCCGGACCTGGACACACAGACAGAAACACAGCCTGACACAGCCTCCTTAATCACAAATTCACATTTAAACCCTTTGATTTCTATTTTCATAGCAAATAAGTTCATTCTAATACTCGTGAAAAGAGTTATATTTTAATCTACCTTGTATTATACAGGTAAATTGAAATGAATGACTGCAAGTAACTAAGTCTTCAAGTAGATTCTGACACTTTTGATACTTTGCATTTCTATCTCCTGCAACCATTTACATCTTAAACTTACATTTGATTAAGAAAAAAACAAGAAGTATTTGATAAGGTGTCACTTTTCTTTGAAATACCCAGGTTATAGTGTTCCAGTTGATGACAAACATTATGGACGCTTCCAAAAAAACCTGTTCTCGCTCTGGCATTATATGTAGTGAAGTTTTAATATTCTTATGAAGTCAGTAATTGGTTCTAATTTCATTCATGCATTATTGATATACACATTCAGTTCATTTAGTTTATTACAAATGAAGGTAATTTTTTTTTAAACTGCTGTGGAGCTTCAAACCCTGTTATCAAGACATATTCTTTTGATTTTCTAAAATTGAAAAACACACAGAGCTCAGCAGCTGTTGTTCACATATTAATATGCCAGGAAAACAACAGGTGTTTTATTGTCCAGCACTCTGGCTGTCTCCTCACAAGGTTCACACTCAATGGGATTTTCTCACAGCAGGAGTCATTTACTCTTCTCTTGTCAGTTGTTTTTCTTTTCATGAGCTAATCAGATGATTGGTTTGGATTTTCTGCAGGGATCCTGTAAATACTGTTGTTCCTAGAGGAGCATGAAGGACTTTATATTACGTATACTTTATATTCTACAGTTATTGATGAACCCATCAAAATCTGATGTAAAGTGCAAATTTCAATGACCTGCTAAAGTCAGTCACAAGCCACATCATCCACTATTCTGAACTTGTAATGAAGTATCATTTAAACGGTGTAGTTTTCTGAGAAAACACTGAAATACACTTCAAACTGGTCCGGTGGAATTAAATGACTAGTTTTTTTTTCTTCCTGTGTGTGACGCTTCATTTATACCAGGTAGTGCTCGGAGGCATTACGCCAGGATAAACATGCCAGCTCACGCTCGCCTCTTCAAAGATGCAACAGCCCATCGAGGCCGAGATTGTGAAGATCAGAGTGAAAACAGCATGAAACAAGTTGAGACGTTCTCAGTTAATTTCTCCTTTTCAATAACACACAAGCCAACACAGACATATCTGCAGCTGCTGGGAGCCACTCCTGCTCTCTGTGAGTGTGTAAACAGATACATGTAAGCACGGGGATTACAAAAGAAGCGTGGCATGACTTTTTCTTTTTCATCCGCTGAGATTATGAGGCTCTCATAAAGAGAAACTTGATAATCAAATAACTGAAAGAAATGAACATCGTATTTAAATGACTTACTTTACAGTCACTCAAATGGATCAATGTGTTTTTTCTTAATTTACTTCATTTTAAACCTTCATTGCCAATAAAAGAAAATATGCCTGTTAGACAATATGTTTTGCTTAAAATGTTAATGTAGATGTTTCATATGTAATGTAGGATTAGAATTTTTTTTAGCTCTGATTATCAGTTTTCTTTCTGATGCACAGTAGTACTTTTTCTCTTCTCTCTCCTGAAGCAATACGATGTAACAACCAACAACGTAATACCTGCCAATAAGGTGAAAACTCAGGCTGTGTCGATTGTACTAAAACGCATAATGCAATAACTAATAGTGTAAAAAGATATTCGCTCCATTATCATAATGACATTTTGCCAATGATGTCATAGTTATCACACGATTGACGCACCGCTAAAACAACCCTTTCAAAATGCAATAACTGCGGCCAATAATGTAATAAAACAGAAATAAAGATGGATTTCTTGGGAAATAAAAGCATTTTTTTTTTACAGTTTGCTCATCAAAAATAGGCATAGTGGATGAGGTCGACGTCATTCATTGAGGATACAAACTCTGCAGCCCTCTCAATTATAGTTGTATAAAATCTTTGGCTATTTCATTACATTATTTGCTTTATTACATTCAGAATGCCAACGATCATTACGTTCCGTTACACCCCAGGCGCATACAATAGAGAAAACATCTTTAAATTATGTTTGCTTTTAATTATAAACAACATGTTTGTTCTCTCTCACCTGTTTGAGAGTACGCTCCATATCTATGCCTTGGTTCCACGGGGCCGCTGGGTTTGCGAGACAGTCGCCGGCATTTCCTCTCCTGGAAATGTCCACTTTCTGCCTGCGCAGGTTCCTGAAGGCCTCGGCCATCACCATCACCCCGTCATAAGTCAACGCCGAGGTGTACTGGGAGACAGGAGGAGGTGATCAGACATTACTGTGTGCAGACCCAGCTGCTTTATGTGCACATTTCTGGGTTTTAAAAGCAGCTTAGCATCACATAAAAACCACTGCTCGAGAAATTATGGCTCAACTCTGCTCGATTGGATTTATTAAAAGGAGGAAAATAACCCCAGTAGGTACAGGCCATGTGATTTTTTTTTTTTAAATCAGCAGCTCTGCAAGCTGAGGCCACCCTGCTGGCCTGCATGTTTTGGGGTATATACATACAGTGCTGGGTGACGCACGCCCGGAATAGGTATGAGGCCAATTAAATGCTGATTTGGCCGGACAGGCAAAATGTTCCTGCAATATTCGCTGGTCAGATCTCTTTAAAAACAATCTGCGTTAAGGCCGCCTCTGAGAGCACGCTGCGTTTCTGCAGGGCCAAGCAGAGCACGGCTTTTACAAAGAGGCAGCACTTTTCCTCTGCTCATTATTTTCTGGGAATGAGAAGGAGGAGAGGGAGAGAGGAGCAGAGCGCAGTCCCCACAGTATCAGCCTCCCAATTTCCCCTAATCTATCTTTGACCTGAGGACGCCGTGCTGCCTCTGATTATTGTCTCAAAAAAAAAAGAAAAAAAAAGAAAGAAAGATCACCCTCTTGCTCATGAGCCATACATTTCCCTAAAACTCACCGCTGGCACAGCGGGAAACTAATTGAGGGAATGACGAAAAGGCAGCACGATGGAGAGTGATTTGAGGGGGAGAAAGAAAGGGGAAAAGGCGAGTGTTTAGTCCAGCCAGGGTAGCAGTCTGGCATTAATTATCCCGGCTAGCAGGAGTTCATTAACTTTGCCTCCGGCCGGGGGTGAATCCTATTCATTAGCCCACTGCTCACTGTGACATTATGGCTCTCTGTGGAGACGGCTGCACGCCATCCCCCTGTTACTCTCTGACGAGCTGCCCCCTAACAAACACTCTCAACACACACACACACACACACACACACACACACACACACACACACACACACACACACACACACACACACACACACACACACACACACACACACACACACACACACACAAACAATCAAGGTGAGAGATGGTAGGGTCAAAACTTTGATTCCTCAAACTCTTCTTTACATCTTCAACTTCACCGACAACGCTGCAAAGACCGTTGTTCTTTTTATCCCTGAAAATGAGGTGTTTAAAAAGGTGAACAAATTGGAGATGTCGGTCAGTCATCGGTCCATCACTGAGCTACCGTCTTGTTTTCAGGGGAATACAGAGTTTGACACGTTTTCTTTTTCACATAATGTAATTGCTGGTATAAGTACACTGATAGTAAACATTAGACTTCTTCTGTGGTTTGTATGTTTTCCCTGGGTGTTTATCCAATTTGAATGAAAAGAGCTTTTACATTGAAACGGTGGTGTGAAATAGCGGTCAGCATGCTTACTTGTCTGGTTACCTGGTGGCTTTAACTCATTCCCCCTTTGTGTTAATTTGAAAGCTTTCAGAGATGTGACGTCGTGGTTGACACTTACATTCACACACAGCAGACCGGGTTTGAGTCCAGATTGTTTTTTTTTTTTGGTTTCCTGTAACTGTATTCCTAAACTGTCAATCAAGAGACCCTCAAACTAAATCTACAAGTTAGACTGCAGCAAATCTCGCTCTCAGTTAGCATTCTAAGATCTAATTACTGTGCAGAAGAATTGAGGTGAAGGTAATGCCTAAAAAAAATACCAGAAGTATAAGAAAATCAGAAGATCAGATATTATGGATCTACAAAGTCATTTCCAGTCCACAAGCGGCACACCTCGTCTGGCCCTTGATCCGGTGCACAGATGGGATGGGAGGCTCACACAGGAATCATAAAAGCAGTCGAGTCAAATATCATGAAAGCTTTGCAGGCTCAACACTGGTTTACCACCATTTGGTTATCCCCCCCCCCCCCCTTAAAACAGCAAAATAAAATACTTCAACAAAACGTGCGACAGTAATGGACAAGGCCTAATGTAGTCAATAAAAAGCGTCATGCAATTATCTAAACGGCTTCGCCCAGCAGTTTCTTTCTGAATGTGTTCATTTCTGTCATCACTGTACTACAACTGTACTTGTAATTAGCAGTTAAAATCCCAAACCATCTGCCTCCTGCTGCATATTTGAGGTGCTATGTGTTAGGTGATGCATTTCTGCAACATCCAGATGTTGGGCAAGTAAATAGAATTCTACGGAGAGCCCCACTCAGTTTGTTTGGATGTTTCTGCCTCAGAAAAAGCGGCGCTTTCACCTGGCGTGTAGAGTATTTATTACACGTTGCCGTCTGTTCGAGTCCCGATAATTCAAGCATCTAGGAACAAACACATTGCGCTTGTTGATGCGGGGTAAAATACGACATTGTGTGTTCATAACACATAGAAATTAGGAGCGATATTTTCACGATCCTGCTATGCGAGAGCTCGCCGTCACGCACAGCACGGGGATGTCTCATTAGTTTGCTACCTGCTGAGTCCTGGAACTTCAAAACACGGGACATTTGTCTCTGCAAAGTGAGTAAACATGCCACAAGAAGGTCCGAAACGCTGTGGTGTTAATATATTAGCAGAGAGAAGGGCTGAGTGTGACTCAGGCTGAGGACAAACTTAGTGGGGAGCAGAGTAATTTAGGCCTGAGTGGATTTCCAGGAGAGATAGAGCAATATATCAAGAAACTGCGGGGATAAACACACACACACACACACACACACACACACACACACACACACACACACACACACACACACACACACACACACACACACACGTAATGTCATGCAATATCGCCCTGTGGTGTAAACTTTTAATTTGAACCACCCCAATCCATCAGACACACTGCAAACAGGCTACACACACTACACACACAATCTGCTTGACTCACACCACTTCCGCTCGACTGCACCTGGTTTTTAAAATAGAAATCTTTGTTGGACACACAGATTTGCTCGGGGGAGGAGGTTTGCTAACCACCGTGGCGTGATGCCTTCTTGCCCCAGTGCCATTTGCAATCTGCGTGGATGGAAAAAAATCTTTTTTTTCAAGTGGGTCAGTCTGTCAGCTTGCTGCATGCAGCATTATCGGTGGCTGAAGCAGATCTGACTGCTGACGACGACGCCCGTTCCTTACATGCTCTTGAGTACAGTTAATCTCAGATTACTTTATTTCTCCTGGCAGACAGTTAGTATTATCACTATTGCTTTAAATACCTTGACAATGTGCTGCAGATTTACTTCATCTTATTTTGCTAGATCCTCTGATGGATTTTTTAAATTTCTTTTGGCCGCATCACATTGATTCTGCTGCTCTGACTACCTGCATGGGCTTATTTAAATGAACTATGGATTCAAACACCATTATCTAGGGAATAACTCACAATTTACAGCACTGTCTTCTTTAAATACTAAAGTTTTGAATCCACTTGATGCTAGACTCGTACCGAAGCGGACTACATTTACAGTGTCATGTTAGGTTTTTTTTTAATTTATGATTTGATTATTGAGTCGACGTAACTTGCTCACGTTCCTGTTTATCTACAGCTTGGGGCTTCACTGTAATGCGTTTGCATGTTATTCTTATGCCAGTATGTTGCCCTCTTTCAACAATCCAAAGACCTGTTTGTTTATCTGGTGGGTCTCAAACACCCGGTATGTGCCATAAAGGGGTCTGTATCATTAAATCTCAATAAAGAATCAAATTCTATATATCATCACTCACTTTTGGTGGAGCGTCGGAGCCGGGGTATTCCCTCTGATCCAGCTTATTCCAGCGCTGCATCAACTTGATGACCATGGGATTGCTGAAGTCGACCAGCTGGAAGCCTGTCACGTTGGCTCCACCATGCATGAAGCGCTCCAGGTTGATGTCCTTGAAACCCTTGAGGAGCAACACAGGAAGGAGTGGTCACAAACGCTCACAGATCTCTCTCTGGCAGACATGAAACAAGGAAGTGATCGGCATGGCCATGACGGTAGAGGAAGACCTTAACAATAAAGGTTTGATTACAGTAATGGCCATGCTTATCAAGTAATTACTACTTATTGTTTTCTGTGCAGCTTGATACAGTTTATACTTGATCCGGTCATACTGCGTTTTACATCACTATACACCTACTGCCACATTGGAGTTGAGGCAGTGCTGCACTGAAAAAAACTGTAGTCGATTATACAAGACATCCAAAAAAGAAACGCTGAATTCCAAGGATCTATATCTTTTCATTCGTTTGGGCTGTGACAGTGGACTCTAAGTTTGTCGTTGCTTTTATTCATTGATGTCAACATTCAGCCAGCATCATATCATTATCAGGTTCGGCTTCTACCTCCTTTCAGCGCTAAAAGATTTATTGAACACAGTCTTTAGATCAATACCATACAGCTTTTCAACATAAAGAGTGAAAATTACAGGGTGGAGATAGTAAGAAGTGCTTGAAATGGAGACGCACAAATGGAGGAAAATAGATGTGATGGGAAGAAAGCCAGAGAGAAACAAAGATAGAAAAAAAAAAAAGAGAGACAAAGTCCCTTTCTCTCACCAGATTGGCCATGATATAATGGTAGCCTTTGACATGCTTCCCGACGCTGACAATCTGCGAGAAGGCAGAGCAGAGCTCAACGTTAAGCTGACTGGATTACAGCATTGCAAACGTTAATTACATTAAATGATGCATATGACAGGCCAGTGCATGTGTGTTGACACAGCGGGTCCATCGGGTCTCAAGCGTGAGAGATCGAACGTCTAAACAAATGAACGGGCCGTCATGTCGGCATCTTGCCGAGGAAGTAAACACTTCACGCTTTCAGAGACATGACAGTCCTCACAGCTACACAACACATGCAACCACCGGGCTGCGTCCCAGTGAGAGAAACTCATTTTGAAAGCTGACATCTGCTGGGAAATCCCACCGGACATCCAGGTAATGAGGGCGTGAATGAAGCTGAAAATAAAATCTGCTTTGGATCTTTGAGGAAACCCATGGATTGGTTTTAATTCCGCCACAGCTTCCCTGCTGGCCAAGACCGGTGCCTCACGTAAAACTCTGTTAGGGAGCAATCACAGCTGCAGAATCCAGCATTAAATACAACGAATACCTTAAGTATGTCAATCAGAAGCACAACAATTCAAAGAAAAGATTAGTATCTAATGCGCGCTGAGCGATCACACGAGTCGCTTTGTCCAAATCACCAGGTGGGTTTCATTTTCAGTTTTTATAACAACAACTATAATACATTTTGTATTGATAAATAACAAAAGCAGTTCTTCATGTCCATCCTGCACTGAATGTGTTGCTGCGACCCCTCGGACCTGAAGCACACCTCTTATGGACACAAAATACTTTTGGTGATGGATCCTTCAGTTTCTACACTCTGCAAGATATTCTGAAGAAGACGAGCTTCACATGATAAAATACTAAAGGAAAACTTCAAAAGGTACCTGTTCAGCCTGGCTTTTATTTTGACAGAATTCATTCATTACAAACTGTTTATAGATTAGTATAATTTTTTTTTCTTGTTATTCTCAAGTTTTTTTTTCTTTGCCTACTTCTACTTGTCGTTTTATTTCAAACATAATGCAAAAAAAGTTAAATAATGAGTACCATGGATACAATGAAAATAAAAACTTACCATTTTTATTACTTAATTTTTTTACAATCTTATTTTTTTTGAATAGTTTCTCATTTTAAACTTGTTTCTTGCCCTTACTGGTTTTGTCCTTTTGTCACCTTTCAATCATCTGTAAAGCGCTATGAAATGTACTAACATCGGTTAAGTTTGATTGATGAATTATTTACTTTCCTGTCTTCTAACAGGTTATGTATATTTGCATTTTTACTAGTAAAAAGTCAACATAGCCTGGATTGATGGACAAATACCAGCATCCACTGAAGAGTTTATTGAAGCAAAATCACCACGTTTAAGGCGTCAAAGCGGCCAAATGCCAACAATATATGTTTATTTAGACTTAAAGGAAAAGCAACGTTTAGCAGCTGCCTGTTTTTTCCTCTGAGGGAGCGCCGTCGCTGCTGGAAATGAGTGTCGAGGTAGAAAAATAACAATGGAAGACGAGTGTGTTTTGTTCTCTAACAGGCGGCATTATTGATGGCTTTTAAAACCTCTTCTGCCACCGAAGCCGTCATTAAACACCGCCGTGATCACCGGGGATGCTTTTCTCACTCCATCACTTGCCATGTAAAAAAAAAAAAAGCCTTCTTGCAGCACAATAAGCAAACGTCAAACGATTAAGTTAAAGCTCTTGTTTAATTCGTCTTTGCTGGCGTGGCGCTTGCTAAGTGTTTTGCTGGGGATTTATAACTTTGGCCGAGCAGGTGGCATGAATGAAAATTAAAAATTCAAAGAGTGAATGCTGGGCTGATTATTACTGTGCTAAGATTTTTTTATTTTTTTTTCTCCAATTGTATCTTATTTTCGTCTGTATCTGCTGTACTTCTCACTGTGAGGGGAAATCCCTTTAATATACTGACTTGAAATTAGCTTTTTTTTTTTTTTTACACCATTTCACAGCTTATTAAACCCATTTTAGGGACATAATAAGAAGTAGGAATTTGTAGGGAAAACTTAAACCTTGTGTGACTGCAGTTTTAACTGCAACGTGGCAACATTTTATTCCGATTTGTATCGTGTCGATTATTACTGAAGGGCAACTTTAATCATCGTGAGCGCTACAGAATTTATTTTCCCATTCTACCAGAGGGCCAGTTGTGACTAAATACTTCTACCATAAGGATTTATGAGAATCATTGAAAATAATTGAACGAAAAGGACTAATTGAAACTACCTTGCATAAAGTTGATATTTTTGCCTTCCAGTAAACACAGTATTGCAGTATTTCTGTGTCATTTCAGACACCTGGTTTGAATGTGGTTAAAATGACCATTATACCGCCATTACATTTTTTCTTTTAATATTACAATGTTCCATATCATCCATTCATCCAGGCTGTGAGGAACCAGAGGCAAGGATGTTTTCTGACGAGCAGTGTTTATATTATTAATAATTGAAAAAAAAAATGTAAATACCTTTGTAGGTTTAAAACTAATATTTCAGTAAAATACACATTTTTAGAAGTGAATGCAATGTTACAAAGTATTGAGGACAAATTAAAAGTCTGACGTCAACCAAAATTAGCGACTTCAGGCCTGATTTACTAAGATAAATAGACCATTATATCATTATTAGATTCTAAATAGATTGCACTTTGACTTTGCATGCATTTCATGGCTGATTTGCTAAGAACAACACATGAGGGACATCAAGAGCAAACAGGAGTATTTAAATGAGGGCTTTATGTGCATTTGACAGTGTTTACACAAGAACAATCATCTGGAAATGTTATCGCTCCTGTGTTCATTTGTTTGCAGTCACTTAATACAGGCTGTAGCAGATCAGGCCCTTAGTGTGAGATCGTATGGGATCTTAGAGAAAATACCGTGAGTTTCACTCTCAATGGAGAGGTCGGCAGTGCGGCAGAGCTCGAATCAACTTTGGAAGTCTTAAAATTGTTGAAGATAGGTCATGTTCATAAAAGCAGCACAGTTTTTTCAGTACTTTGATCCAGGAGATTAAAACATTCAATTCGTGCATGGGACGAGGCAGGGATAGCCACAATCTGGCCAAATTGATATCATTTACCCTGAGACAATGTGATCCAACCCAGTCTGATAAGATAACTGTTTTCACTTTACTTTGTTGGAGGTAAAGTCTTCAGGAAGTCAGCGCAATATGTTGAATTCTGAACACAGCCTTTTCTGAGCGTTTTTCCTGTTCAGACTAATCAAAGTCTTAAATCGAACTTTCTCTTAGTCCACAGGCGAATTGGTCACTGCAAGCTGCTCACAGTGTCTCAATGACAATAATTATCTACTCTTTTCAAATCTATCAGTTCAGTGAAGCAGAGGCAGGAAATAATAAAGCTCCTGATCTCCGTACAGAGGGCTTGTAATAACGCTGAATGAGTTATTCTCAGCCTGAAAGGAGCGACAGAAGGACCACACACTATTAGAGAAGCGGAGTTGTGCTGATTCAGCAGCTCTCGAGTAACATTGGTTTTGCCACGTAATTAAGCACTTAATAAGAAACTTGGAAGTCCAATTATGCAATAAAATCATCACCCTGGATCAAGATGATCTGGCACGTAAATATAAGATCAATATGCCTTGTGGGACTAATACAGACTATGACAGATACTTGTGTTTTTGCCAGTAAATTAGACCACTGCTACAGAACCCCCCCCCCCCAAAAAAAACCCCCGGCATCATTCTGAAAGCTCTCAATATGACAGAATCCATCACGTCTGCTTGGGAGCCGATCTGTTCACTGGTATCGAGCACAGGTGGATTGGAACGTCTGCTGCTCTGCGGGATAAAGACACACACACACACACACACACACACACATACATCTGCAAAGTAAATTGTTAGAAATATGACAGATGTCAGAGTGGAGATTTCCTAAATAATTGAACAATCACAGAGACACCAGTTGCCCCGGGGAAAGATGGAAGAGATGAAGGGATGAAGACAAGCGGGAGGAAGAAGAGGAAGGAGCACATCGCATTCCGAGTGTGCTCGTGCCAACTGACGCCACTGGAGATCAGAACAGACTGTTTCCAGGTTCAAACCTTTAATTAGCACTTCCACATAAAAAAAAAAAGAGGCAACGCTCGCTGTAAGAAATGTGTCCTAATGCCATGTTATTACAATGCAGAGCTCTGGAAAACATCTCAGTAATGGAGGTGATTCTCGGGATTATGTGGTCGGAACATAAAAAAAGACTCTCGTCAGCTCATTATATTCCTCTTTCCTATATATATCCTCCAGCATTATAAGTCAAACAGTTGCTTCTGCCTCGTGCAGCACATTGAAGTTGAGTCTCCTGGGTTTGTTTTGCTGAATTAATTTGCAGAGATTAAAAGATATTTCCATTGTTAAACTGGCGGGGGGGGGGGGGGGGTGGGGGTGGGGGGCATTGCAGGTTAAGGCAAAGGTGAATGGCTTCAACGGTGTCACAGATCTGTTCTCATTCACATCTAAAGTATTCAGATAGAGCTGCTCAAAGCTGAGCCAAAAAAGTGTGTCTCAAAGCTGATTTATTGTCTTGAAAGGGCAGATTATTGAATGATAGTGTTAAATACCTTGGTGTACCAGTGGAGAAACGTCTACAAAGCCACAGGTGGAGTAGTGTGAAGGTGGTTAGTTATGTCACTACACAACTAAAAGAATGGGGTTTGATTGCAGTTTGGAAACTACGTTTGTGGAGTTTACACGCTCCTCCTGAGCCAGATAAGCGCTTGTTAGATTAATTGATTGGTTTTAAATGCTTGTAGATATAAGTGTGTGTCTCTGGAAGAGTCCTATGGCAAAATGGTGACCAGTCCAAGGTATATACTAGGTTTTTTTCCTGTTCGAATGGACAACAGCCCGTGACGTCAACATGGCGAGAGCAATTCTGAATGATGAATGAGTAATTGTACAAAAGTTTGCTTTTATAAATCAGGAAATTGCATAAAAATCTATAAAACCTTTAGTCTCAAGAAAGATCTGCAGGTGGCTGACAACAACATGAGAAAACCATGAAAGTAGTGAAGAGATAGACTGTATGGCTTTAATATCAGCTAATAGGGCTTATCTAATGTTACTGCATGTGGGCTGCTGATTGGAATCATAACTCATCCAGTCAATCCATCCATCTTCCATCTATATCCAACGTAAGGTCGCGTTGCGCTGGAGCCAATCCCAGCCGACTATGGACGAGGGCAGGATACACCCTGGACAGGTCACCAGTCCATCACAGGACAAACAGAGACAGACACTCACACACTTTCACACCTCGGTGCAATTTAAGGTCACCAATTGACCTCACATGCATGTTTTTGGACCGTAGAACCAGTCCTCAATCTAAATGGAACGGACACTAGATTCAGGTATTATAATTTGAAAAACATAACAAGTGTGATCATTTGACTTTCTCGCTTTATGGTTCCATTTGAAGATCTCAGCAATATATTTGACTAAAAGAATTAATGACACAAATATGTTCTAACAACCTAGAGTATTTATCAGATTTTCTTGATAAATGCACATTTTTCGATCCTTGCAAGAGACTTCCGATTTACTCTTGATTAATGCTAAGCTGTCTCAATCAAATGATGCTATTTACCTCTGATAACATACTAGATACTCTGCATGGTTGCTGGCTGACACATTGATGACTATGTTTACAGAGATCAGATCCACGAGGAAAGTGTCGTAACATATCATGATTTCATCAATGAGTGGGTCTGACAGAGTGAAAATAACACTATGGTCAGAAAAACAAGTTGGACAGTCAAGGAAATTGTCCTTTTTGGGAATGTTCATGGTAAACAAAACACTCGTCAAATCTAATTTACTCTGAAATGGGAATCTAATTTAGTATTATTAGAGAGAACAATGCAGGATGATTTGTTTCGGAGTTCATACTGTGGTTAAAGTGGTCGCATATCACTTAAAAGCCGAGCTACTCCTGAAATCTTTAGTAATACTATTGCACTTTCAGTTGACAGTTTCATGAAATGGCATCACATAACATAGATTCATTGACGTTCAACAGCAAGGCAAAAAAAAAAAAAAAGAAGCAGTCATTTGGTCACTGTTGCATATTTAGACATTTGCATGGTTTCCCAGCATAAACATCAGGTTCAGTGAAGAGCAGCTCAAAGCCTTGTTCATGGTTTCATCACCTGTTCCAGCATATTCTGCAGTCTCTCGGCCTCGAGGTCGATGACAAATTTCTTCTCCTGTCTCCGGTCCAGATCCTCCAGCAGTCGCCGGTAGCTGGCGTCGTTGAAGTTCTCCACGCAGATGGCGCTCACCTGCCAGTTGTTTTGTCCCGCCTTCTCCATGATGGCCTGCAGGATGGCGTAACCTGATAGAACACAGGAAGGGGCAAACTTAGAGCTCTGGCTTTAGATTCATTGTGATTAAATAAATCACAATGGATGGTGATACGACACTCGCGGTGTAGCGAAGAGAGATTGAGGCTGGTGTCAAATAACAGCCATTTCTTTTGAATAGAAAATGTGGTGTGGTGTACTGACCTCTGTTCCCCTTCTGATTTGTTTTTAAAACACTAGAATGGTAAAACTCATCGGACACACAAAGCGATAGTAGCTATTTTACCAATAAACAGGAAAAGAAATGATCATATGAACATGATTTCTTTATGAATTTAACAAGTGAATCAGGACGGCGAACTCTCATATGTGGCTACTTGAACTCATGCAGTTATTTTTACGCTCACTGTTCTCACACTTCATTTTGGTTGAATGCCTGGCAATTTATAATCAATATATATGTTAAGTTTATCTCTGAATGGTACATTGTCAGTAACATTCACACCTGGTTTACATAAGATATTGCACTGAAGCTGATTCATAATTGTCATTACATTCAATATGATAAATATTAGTTTTACTACTTTTTTCTACTTATTTCTTCCTTTTTTTAATATTTCCGTCTTACACTGTTAAATTACATGCTATTCATCCTACAATAAGCTCTATTTACTCATTAACTTCCTTTTTCCTCGCTGACTTCCAGCTTCATCTGAAATAGTCATCCCTTTGTGTCTGTCCCTGAACAGAGAACACAACTTTAAGTAACGTTCCTACAGCAGAAAAAAAAGTTCAGTCAGGTAAAACAAAAAAAGGAGTTCACTCGAGGTTTGAGTTCCACCTCACAGTTATAAACAAGTTTTGGGCCTGGATCTTCTCTCCAGTTGCAGAAATGTTCGTACAAGTTTTCTTCAAGGTGCCCTGAACTTTTCTTGGAAACAGACAGAGAATGCTTTCATTCAGTATTTATCATTCAAACACATCGAGAATTTTGTCTCCTCCAGGTCTGAAAACGTCTTAGATGTAGTTTCTACCTCCCTCAAAAACAGATTTGTGAAGCTGAGGGGTGCTATCTCTTCTATTTGTGAGAACATTGTGACTTTCTTTTTCCCCTAATGGCATTGCAAAAGGACAACGGTCAAACCTCCCCCCAAAAAAAACATTCACAACTTCACATTGTTAACATTTTCTTGAGAGCTGAATCAGAAAGAACTCATTGTTCCCCGTTACTGTTTGATGTGTGATAAAACATATTGCTGGTGTTTCACACACACACACACACACACACACACTTGCTTTTGTTGACCAGGAATCTCTGGTGAGATTGACACGTTCTGTTTCAACTCTTGGTACAGTTAGGTGCAGTTTGCAGTTTTTTGGCCCTAAATTTCTTAAATTGCATGCAGTATGTTACTTCACCTACATTTCAATCTCTTCTTGAGAGATAAAAGAGTTGAATCAGAAAGCAAGTATTAGATGTAACACATGGTTCTCTGCGACTGTTCCGTGGAGATCTACCTGGGCTTCACTTCTTTAACATGTGAAGAGACTAACTGAGCAGGTTGAAATATGGCACATCAGGCTCTGAGATGTGATGAAGCGCATTGCTGGTTCGGTTTTTGTCGGCCCTGAATCTCTGGCTGGACGAGTCCTTTCTGTTCCTGAAGTAAGTGATCTGAAGGAGCTTCTTGAAAAGCTTTTATCCTTCTCCAACCGGATCCTGGTTCGTCGTCCGGTCGGGGCAGTTAGGTGAAATAGATTCTATGAGTTGTATGTAACACGAGAGTCTCTGGAGGGAGGGGGTTAGACGGGTGAAGAGCGAAGGGGGGGGGGGGGGGGGGGGGGGGGGGTCTACATCGTCACTGTCAGGTTTGTGTATAAAGAAGATAAGTGTCAGAGAGGAAACTGGGGAGCTGTGAGGGCGGCTGTTCTCCAGCAGGAACAGATGTCCCCCTTAAACGGCCCCTCCTGGTGGCCATCACAATCTGGCAACCCGTCTCCCTTTGCTCCCAATTAGTGGATTAACCTGTGCTCTGGCAACCCGGCTCCCTCTCCACCTCCTCCACGCCCTCTGCAGCCCCTTGCTCCCCATTAGAGGGATGCCGGTGCCAAGAGGGACTGCTGGTTGAGGCAACACACATGGAAGACACACTCATACGCACAAACCTACACACACACACACACACATCTTCACATGCAAAGGCATGCATCATGTCAGAATGGCCACGGTTCGTCTGAAGGGAAGAACTAGTTCATGACATTTTAGCTGTTGGGAAAACAGCCCGCAAAATGGGATGACATTGTTCTCAGTGTTTTTCAAAGACAGCGGGGATTTTGTGGTGAAAAAATAAATCCCAAAACAGAAATGATGTTTATCAGATGTGGGGAATGGGCATTTCACTCTTTTTAAAGCTTAATATTTTCCTTTAATTGTGAATCAGGCCATAATATGTTTATTTGGTTATTACGCCTCAAATCTAACCAAATACATTATATTTCTCATTGTGAATGCTCAAGTACAAAAATTCAAATTTCTCAGAACATAAATTTTCTGCACTTGCTCACTCTTCTTCTTCTTTTTTTTTTTTTTTATTAACACTGAGCAATAAGGAAGTTAACTTTCACTGCTGCCACGCTGATTTCTTGGCCACACACTTAAAAGTGCTATCTGCTGTTCCGTGGATCGGGTTGCATTTTTATTAAAAGAGTGTTTGTTTGGTGAGCTTTTAGTTAAACTGAAAAGCAAATGTTTGAACTGACGCATCAGGGCTCCAGATTAGATTGCAAATTTAGAGTTATTGTGAGATCGAAGTGTGCAATGTACATGTCGCACTTTACAAGCACAAAGGCACAACAATCGACAACAAATGCCCCAAAAAACCACAAAAAAACCACGACAAACTCAACATAAAATCTTGTGAACCACGACTGGTGGTGAATCGCATGTGGCGCAAAGAACAAAAACACAGAGGTTTCAAATTAGAGGCAAGAAAAAGAAGACAATAATCACATATTATGCAACTATAAGTACCTTGAAAAATGTTCCTTTGTTATTTATAACAGGGATGAAGCGGAGCTACGAACACACTAAAATATGAATCACACTCTCACTTTTCTTACTTTCAACGCCACTTTTTAGATCAATGAGCAACTTCCTGTTTTTCCACATTACAAGAACCTATTACTACCCTCATGACTTTAGATCACAGTCCATTACACAGCTTTTGATGAGTCCTCACTACCGTTGTTACTCAGTTCCAAAACAGAAACAAATATTAGTTCTACCCGGCACTTATTTTCCGTGGTCTGTTCTCAAAAAACAGATGGAGGAAGGCATGCTGGGGAATACAGCGTCTCCAATTAATTCCTTCTTTTTTTGGATGGGGGGGGGGGGGGGGGGGGGGGGGTCCAATCTTCTCTCTTCCTGCGGTAACTTGCAAACACCTGATACCTGAATGAATGTTTCCTGCCATTGATTTTGTGAAATGTTGGTTGTAATGTGGGATATGTATGCGTGTGCACCCCCCCCAAAAAAAGAAATTGTCACGCCAAGCTGAAGTCAAATGTTGGCAGTCCAGGATACAAATCCACAGTATTATCATCGAAGGTAGGAAACAGGTTTGTTTGAAGTGGCAAACTTATTTCTGCTGTATGGCCTCACAAAAAAAAAAAAAAAAAAAAAAATCGAAATTAAATCAACCTTTATTTTATTCATAACAACAAACCAAAAAACTCTTAACTTCACTTCTGTGATTCTTTGATATTTCATCTGAAGGTGCACATATCTCCTCAGAATGAACTGATATTACATCCCAGGTTGTAAAATCAATGTTTCTGATGTTCATTTTCATGTGCCCGGATTTTTGAACAGTCTATTGTCTTAACCTCAACATTTACCTTGCAGTATTTGCGTCCACCTGCCCGGGGACGGCAGCCGCGTTTGCTTAATGTGATTCAAAGCCGCTCTTCTTATTGCTTGAGACTGAGGTCTTTGCACATGTTTCCTGCCAAATAAACATATTAAAAAGGACACCGAGTGCAAGGTGGGAAGCTGCAGACGAAGCTAAAACGAGTCCCTCCGGTCGCGGCAGCTTCTTTGCCGCTATTGACTGTATTGACTGAACCTGTTTGCGCTACAAATGAGCAGCTGTTTTGGCTCATTGTTAGCGTGTTGTGCTGCGAAAGCATTGTTTATCATTATGCCAGAGTGCAACTGTCTTTTCACTTTGTGTAGGGCAATTAATTTGAAGTATATTACCGGTGTATTTCTGTCCCATATCGCCATAGTTTGAATCCATCACAGTATAGCCACATCTTTGGGTAGTAGTGAGCTTTATATTCTATACAGTACAAGCAATATTTCACATTTGCAATGACTTTTGAGAAGTGTGCAATTTCTTTATTTATTTTTTTATAGTTGACTTCAGCACATATGATGAACACTGTGTATTCATATTGAAGGATATAGATAATTATTGATAATATCCTATTAAAAACAATCACTTTTCGGAGACTTCTTCAGAAAGAGTCAGTCAGATTAGTCATTAGCAATGAGGCTGGTGTCAAATTACTGCTGCATGCAAATAGACAGCAATCATTAACGTTCAGAAAAAAAAAAGGCCTAAAGTTACAACTACAATGGGTAATTTTGATATGCTTAAACACAACTATTTATATAGATTACTCATTTTTACTGTTGTGAATAGATGTACCATGTTCTTCTGTATAAATGGATTTTATATGCATTACAGTTTTAGCGTTTCTTGCACATTTAATCTCTTGATGGTTGCATCATCCCTGTAAATGATTTGCCTCAGGAGTGCAATATGAACTTTCCTACACTTGTGAACGTCATCAATATAATCTGAATCATAAGCTCAGGAGATGCATGTAACTCCAGCATGAAATATAAAACAAAGGATGTCTTAAGATTTTAAAACTGTGACTCATAAAAACTGCACCATGAGTCCCTTAGAAAAAAGCAAAACTGTAGAAAATAGGTCCTGTTTAATTAAAATGTGTTCGATTATACTTCAACTCTGGGAGACATTAAAAGCTCACAGTGCCAAGGTGAACAGACAAGTGCGTCGTGATTAAATTTTTTTGTAACATTATGCCTTCTTTTTACAAGAGAAAATGATTTAAATAAGAACAAGGTGCAAAAGTTACTGAGTCAAACTTTGAGGAATGCTGCAAAGTCTAATAAAGTGTGTGATCACACATTTTTAGGATCACTCTGAATGAAAAACGCAACCGTGTAGTTCATGCGTGAGCTGTTTAGGTTCCTGGTGTACAGGAAGCCATTTGATTAAGGCTGTGCTAAACACACTGACCAGACTGCCTTCACATTCACAGCCGCTTTCAGACAGTTCGATGTAATTCAAAGTGCTTCGAAATGACACGAAATACAATGTGGAAACATTAAAACGCACAGACATACATACACGTCTACTACAGGCATTCAAACACGAATGCATATACTGTACACATGCACATATAAACATGCACATGTATACACACACGTACATGTAAATATGTTTAAATATGTGGAAAAACCAGTGCGTACCCATGGCAGTAAAATCCACAAAATACATCAGAAGATAAACTCTTATTCCAGTGAAAACTCTGAGGGGAGGGTGTGTTTATAATGTGCTCTGTCACCCTCTCCACCCACTGCAGTCTGTCTCTCTGTGATTGCCCTGTGATTGACATGTCGCCTGTCAATCCGGTGTGTAACCACCACCCCCCACCCCCTACCCCCAAACAAAGCCAGCTGGGATTGGCTGCAGCCTCCCACTACCCTCAGTTACGTAATTGCATGGATCTCCAGGAAGAGATCAGAAGCAGGTGAGCTGCCTGCGCATCATAGAACAACATGATATCACATCAAGTCCGATTGTGCCTCATGGTACGTACGATGCACGGTGCCGGCTGAAGCAAGCAAAGTGTGCAAAGGGCCAGCTGATTACCAGCTGATAAATGTGAAGCCCCGGGGCTGTATGTGGAGCAGCAGCCAGCCGCAATCAGCATCAGCGTCAAAGACAGAGCCACGGGCGAGTGTGCCGACTGACGCTAGCGCATGTTGTGCTGATTGGAGCCGAGCCGGACACTAGATGGAAGCAGCTGCAGCATGCGGGGAGGGAGAGGAGTGCACATCTGGATACACGTATGGGATTTCTTCCTCTGCGCCTCCCCTCCCCGTTGTGTCCTCGTCCCCCTGCAGTGACATGCACAGTGTCAGCGTATGTCTGCTGAGCCGCCATCCTTCCCCTTCCTTCCTCAATGAGTCAGTGCTTTGCTTTCACCTCTTCCTCTCCAGAGAGCACACAGAGAGGCTTATGCCTCTAAAAAGGAGCTATTCATCACGGCCTGTACTCACACACCGCTGATACCAGTCCATCTGTTGGAGAGAGGCATCTCGTCTTCCGCCCCCTCCACTTCCTCACATGTTTTCTTTTTTGCTTCCTCTTCTCACTCCTCACCAAACTCTCCTCGCTTAAGTCATCATGTCCTCAGTGTCTGCCCCCGTGGTTTCATGTCTCATCCTGTTTCCTCTCAGGTTTATTTTAGCTCTTTTTTCCTTACATTTGTCTTTTTAAGGTGTTTTCTCACCTACTTGTTTATTCCGCTCTCCTCATGCCCCCTTTTATTTCCTTTTCTGTCTTTGAACCCTCTTTTCCTTTCCCATGTGTCTTTTCCTTGTTCCATCTTTCTTAACACTCTTTTCTCGTGCTTGCTTTCCTTATGCTAATTTTTTTTCCCTTTTGTCACACTTCCTTTTCTATTTATTTTTCTAACTATCAAGCACTCTTTTTCTTTCCATTCCTTATGCCCTCCTTTCCTTTGTCATCATTCTTATCCCTTCCTTTTGTTTGGATTTCCTTTCTTCTCTTTGGCCTTCTATGCCCCATTTTCCTTTCTGATGCTCCACTTCCTTTATTTTTCTCTCACATTATGGCCTCTTTTGTCGTCTTCTGGTTGTTTTCCTTTCCTTTCCTTTCCTTTCCGTCCATTCTTTCTTACCCCCATTAAATTATTTGCTCCTCTGTTCATTCCCTCCTTTAATCTCTTATTTTCCCGATTTCCATTCCGTTTCATAACCGCTTGTTCCTCCCATCTCTTTTCTTCTCGTATTCTCCATTTATGTTTCATCTACTGTTTGTGTTCTGATTACCTTTCTTTTCCTTTGGTTGTTGTTTTCCTCCTCCCCTCTCTGGAAACATCACCTTGACTCCTGTGGCATTATTTCCCTCACTTTGCCTCATTTCTCCTCTCTTTTCATTTTCTCTCTGTACCATTTATTGAACTGTTTTGGTTTTTGTTTTCATCCAGTTACTCTTGTCTTCCCTTTTATTATTTCCACCTCTGTGCATTGGTGTAAGTGTGTGTGTGTTTTCGTGGCGTCTGAGACACACGCACACACAAAGCATCCGGGCCCTTGAATCTCTGCTGCCTTGATGCGGTGATTCAGATTGGCGCTCATTGACTGAGCTCTGCCATGTGTGGGCTGATTCTACATTATAGTCAATACTGGATGAATGCCTGGTCCTGTGTGTGAAAAAAATCCTCAGGCCAGAGAGCGGCAGCCTGCGAACCAAAAGCCTTCTGAAAAACACTCACATCCACACACAGCAACACTAATAAGTGAGGGCACTGTCATGCAGTGCTGACGTGTATCTGCACTTGCATTCATACCCTCCAACAAAGACATAAGACTCTTGACATATCTGAGATTTCGAAATATGCAAGCGTGCCTCTTTAGGAGACACTCTGACACACCGCTGTGCTCGGGCAACCCGATGCATTCACAAGATAAATAATAGTCACATGTTCCTGAGCTCATACAGCGATTCTCCTCTCTGCCTCTCCAGCCTCTTGCAGAAAGAGGTCCTTGCGGTTTTTAGCACTGTGAAAAATGCTTGTGCAGAGAGTTGCTTTCATGCTGCGCCAGGCAGCAAAACAGATTTCGACTAATCAGCTAAAGCTGGTGGAGGGAATGAATAAAAGCGGAAATATAGCGGAAGAAAGAAATATCTGAGCCATGGAAAAGAGAGAAATGAGGAGAGAGAAAATAAAGACAGAGGTGAAAGGGATCAAGTAATGACTGTTTACGCAAGAGTTGTCAAACTCCCTTTCAGGAGCCAAGTACAGTCAAATAAGGTCACAATTGGGATAAACCAGTAAAAGAATAGTCTATGAGTAACCAATATGTCCTTACAACTCTAAATGTTTTTATCATTATCAATGCAAAAATACATCCTGGAAATGCTCATATCTGATGAACATTTTAGAAAAGCGATGATGAATAATTTTAAATCTTAAAAACAGACACACCCACATACATTCACACCTAAAAGCAAGTTATAAGTACTACTCAACTTCAAATGCATGTTTTAAGACTGTGAGAGTACGTTTTTATGAGTCATGCAAAACTCTCATATCAGCATTTCTTTTCAAGGCTGCAAAAGTTGGTCTTGCGAAAGACATCAAACAAAGCTGAACAATTGCAATCAAAAACTATTAACCAGCAAAATGTATTTTAGCCTAATTGAAAAATTTGAAATAGCAAAATTAGTGTTGAGTTCTTGGTTACAGCCTACAGCAGGTTTCCCATTTCCGGGCCTCGAGGTTCTGGTGTCCTGCACATTTTAGCTCTCTCCCAGCTTCAGCACACTTCAATCTGATGTTGAGGTCATCGTCAAGCTTGTGAAACAGCCAAGTAACGAAGCCCTTATTGCATTCAGGTGTGCTGCAACTGGGAGAAACCTAAAACATGCAGGACACCAGCCCTCGAGGCCCGGAACTGGGGAACCCTGGACTACAGCATACGACTGCTGGCTGGTTTCAGCACCACGGACAGCTCTGACGGCGACCCTCATTTTGAAACAAACTGGTGTACTTATTTTGGTTGGCTTATTTTTTTTTGCCAATGAAGAATTTGAACAACAAACAACGTTTCTGAAAGGCCAAATGGGAAAACGCTGGGTCAGATGGCCAACGCACTCGACTGAAGCCTGCTGCTGCTGCGCTTACCCACTGAAATTGTTCATAAAAGATCAGGAGTGGGTAAAAACTGTGCCAGCAGCAGCTTTTAGTATCAGCGGCATATTGCAGAGTGGAGACGAAAGGGCAACTGGCACTGACTGTGTTTTCCAAGTGATTCTGCAGCGTTTCAGACATCCGTCAGTCATCTGTCATTCGAAACAGATACGCACGTATTCCTACAAATGCATCAATCCACATCACCTCTGACAGGTTGGCATGTCACATGCCAATACAATGCTGCCTCTGAATCGTTAATATTTCAATTTTCTTACCGCCTTTTCCTTCTTCTGGGAATTGATAGCATGAGGTGCGTTGAGAAGGTTCAATAAGAAGCCGGCAGACTCAGGGCCACATCGAGACGAGGAGCACTTTTACAACATTACAGAAAGTTTTCTGTTGAAAACACACATTCTTGCACTTCTTTTCTTGCACTTAAGCGGCTTCAGCTGCATATTCAGCTTCTGAATCATCACAGTTTCTTTTCAAGTGTGAGGCAAGAGACTAAAGTCTTCAAATTTTGTACAGCATAAGATAATCTGCATTTCTGTCAAAATAGCTAATGCTGCTCTTGAATATGTTGTGACGCCAACTTAAGAGTCACGACGTGTGTGCTCAGCCCCTCTGCAGGGCGAGGCAGCCGTGTAACCAGGAACCTTTGTTGTGTTTTTTTTGGAGAACACTTGATCAGATACAAGTGGCTTTTGTAGAGGGGCTTTTTTTTTTTTTTTTTGTACCCAGTCGAGCATGTACGACCTGAGATAAGAGCGAAAGGAGCACGGAATGAGTTGTTCTGAGGGGAGTCACATTGATACGGAGCTCATTCTGCAGCGTCTATACAGCCAATCTGCTCAAACATTCACCGCAGTCCCCACAGCCACAGAGGGAAGGAATGAAAAACCCTCTGACTACCTTCTGGAAAATGTATGAAAGCGAGATGGGAGATGTGAGATGTGATCCAAGCAGTAGCCCATGTCCATTCTGTCTTGTAATGGAAATAAGGCACCGTGGTGTGAATAAGGACAAACCTATTGACTCTGCTGGCGTGTATGCGGCAAGTGAGAGGAAAAAAACCCTGGGTGCTAGGCAGAAGAAAAAAAAAAGATGGAAGGGGGAAAGAAACTGAGAAACACATAGAAGAGTGAAAAGAAGAAACATGAAAAGAAGATAAATACACTGCCCCAATCCTCAGGTGGAGAACTGAGCAAGAAATACGGGGGGGGGGGGGGGGGGGGGCACTACTTACAACACTTTCACTAGCAGCTGCACTGCCATATTGATCACTCGGTGGCCCCGAGACATGTCGTGGACGAAAACAGTCATTATTCTAGAAGCACATCCATTCCCACCTCTGTGTTTGCTGTGTTGGGGGCAGGAGGGCAAATACACACTGGCTATGACTGAGGACTGGGATGTCCAGTCCTGTTAAAGCACCCGCTAGAACAATGAAACTTTTACTGCAAATAAACTGTTCAACTCAAGTCACTTTTTTTCTTTTAATCAGCTGGGGCAGGTTGATTTGTAAGAAATAGTAGCTGTTGTAGAATTGTTTGAATAGAGAGCTCTATCGATGAGAAGATGATTAAAAAAAAAATAGATGGATGAAGAATGAAGGCTTACATGTACAAATGGTAAGATTTGTGAGAAAAGCAAAGAGGGAATGTTTCGTATATGCTGTTGACAATATGCTTTATTTCTAATATACAGGAAATGTGCAATCAAACAGAAATATAGTGACAAAAAGCGATGGCACTGCTTCACTTAAGAGTGTAAAATACATACAAATATATTCATTATATAACATAAAATTGCATGGATGGGTGGATTATGGTATTGTATGTATAAAATGTGTTCATCTTGTTTTAGTTTTGGTAACTTATGTTTCATTTTCACCAAATATTTAATTTGTACAGTTTTACTGCCAGAGTAGATGCTGACTGATTTTCACTGTCATTGGCTGCAATAATATAGGTGACAATACAGTTTTCCACACTATTCTAGACAGACAGAGAGATAGAGAGATAGACAGAATTGCCTCCAGGTGAAACACTTGGATTTCGTGTGGTTTTTACACAGCCTGTGTGATGGGTTCAAAAATGTATTAGTAGTTGGTCAATAGTAATCTTCAGCACCACGTGCATCCAGTCAATATTTCTCTCAAGCTTAAAGAAATATGTGGATGATCATTAACATCCTGCGGACTGAGGGAGTCTATAAATTACATTCATAAGCACTCCAGCTGTGTATCTGCACCACCGTACCCAACGTCAAACAGCCAGCGTGTGATTTGTCTTTTTTATGTGAGGAAAAAAATGTAAGATATTCTAGTGTGTTTCTTTCTTTTTATATTGAGATGTGTCTCTGGGATATGTTGCAGGTGAAAGTACTCTGCATGGCTTTATTAGCTGTTGCTGCTTCCGGTGATAAACTGGGTTTATGGTATACTCGATGTCGACTCAGGTGAGCCGAGATGACAACATACATCATCCTGTTTGTGTTTGGATTTGAAGATAAGCCTGGCTCTTTCGGGGCCGTCTCGCTCTATTTTCCTCTTGAAACAGCATCTGTCTCAGATATCTTCCCATCCAGTCGAGTTTACACCTGGAGGACTGCTTTCAGTGAGCCGGTTTGCATGATGCAATATTACTTGAGTTGAATCAGGGAAAAGTTGGCTCAGATGTTGAAGTTGATGCTTTTGCTACTTTTAAACTGGACTTTTTCATTTAATATTCTTTCTAAACAGGGTGTCTGAATAACTCTTTAAAAAGTCCTAGGTTGATTAGGGAGAGCCCGGACAGGAACTAGCAGGAGACATGTTTTTTCTTCAGTGGCTTCCTATAAAACAGGTTTTAAGTTTTCCTTACAACATGTTAAGCTCATAGAAAAAAAAGCTCGGCCATACTTTAAAAAAGAACGGTTAGTATCAAATTATTGCTGTAGGAGACTTCATTCTCAAAGTTGGAGGTTCATGGAGTTTATCAATGTGAAATCAAACCTCTTTCTTGTGTAACAAGCGCCAACTTTTAGTTTGGGAGTCTAAAGCAGCATCTACTTTGAAGATGAGGCTTAAAACGTTCTCTAATTGGTAAAGCTTATAGTTAGTTCTGGCTCAGGTCACACTGGATCATTTCCTTGGTTGAACTGTTGATAGCCAAGAAATAATCTCTGTTGCATTGTCTTTCTGTCTTAGCTCCATTATATCTGCACGTTCGTAACTTTCTATACGCTTCTCTCCTGTAGGCTGCACTTGTTCATCTCTGTATGTTCCTATGGGATCTCAGGAAGTTTGTGATCTTCCCCCATCTAATCTGCGACGTGTAGATTAGTTTGTCTGATGTCAACTTGTTTTGTTTGTTTGTTGCTCTCTGTCGTTGTCCTCTCCTTTTCTTTTTTTCTTTTAATATGCTTTAATACCAACCGGTACAGCAAAAATCCTCTGAGTCTGGAGTCTTGTTGTGTTGGTTGACAATACTTTCTCATAATGTGGATAGAAAACAATATCATCAGGTCACCAAGAACAAATGTGCGTCCCTCTGAAAATGTATTACTTGTATTATTGTGCAGTGAACTCACAAGTTAGAATCCATGCCCCTAGAAAAATTTTAATCATTGTACATGACTGTACTGTAAATAGCCATTAATTTAATTTCCATGGGGAAAAAAAAAAAGAGGAAGAGTTATTTTTTTACAAGCTATGGGCAAATTAGACCTTAATCATCATTAGCAAATAGAAACACACTCTTATTGTTATCACATCCATGTTGTTTGGTGAGGTGTATACAGGAAAACGACGTGAATATGTGACGTTGACAGCATATTTTGCACCGTTTGACTTCATTTTCTGTATTTGTTCTGTTACAACAACCCTAAAATGTCAACTTATTCTAATCATCTATTTGTATTTTAATTCTCTTATAGAAAATGTCATACTGTTATATTAGTTTTTAATAATATTAATGATTTATAATATTTTAAGAGTATTTTAAATAAAACTTTTTTAACATTGGTTGATTGTTTCTTACAAGCAGAATCATTAAAATATTAACATCCAGGTACATCCAAACTTTAACATATCTTTGCAGGAGAGAACATAGCAATTTTATATATCTTTTTGCAGCAGACGTCTCTGACTCGTATTTAAGCCTAAAAAGCAAATGTTCATGTCTCACCTCGATCGGTGTCATACAGGAAGACAAACTTGTTCCAGTCATAGTGGTCAAGAAGGGACAGGAGCGCCCCTCGGATGGATGGCCGAAGCTGCAGGGTGAACTGGCTCTCGCCCTCGGTGGGGAAGCTGGGCGTGATGAGGGAGATGTGCAGGGCGCTGCAGAAGGACGTCAACGTGTGGACCGAACGCTTGTCGTACAAGCCGAAGATGGCGAAGACACCACGGGAGTACTGAGAGCAAACTGAGGAAAGAAGAGATGGATAACATCTGTCAATAATTACGCAGGAGCGTCATGAAAACCGTGCCTTAATGTAAAAACGTTTAGTCCATTTTTGGATACACATTTGCATGTTGTCATTGTGTTTCTAAGGGTTTTCTCCTCAATCGAAAGATGATCAAATCTATAATCAAAGAAAAATAGCAACTTTGTAATAGCGTCACTCCAACATAGAATTGGCAACTTTAAATGAAGCGAGTATTGAAGATGAACAAATCAATGGAGTCTTCACACGACTGACATTGCAGTGTTCACATTAACAGCAAATAGGAGACCCGATTCATTCACAAAATGAATAGTTTTTCCATTAATTATTCTCGTGTCAAGCTTCTTACTCTCATACAACAAAAGGGTGTTGTCAAGCTGTGAATCAGTTTCCTCCCATGATAATTTTATTGTTTATGAGCTGAGAAAAAACACACACACACACAATGAGGGCTCATCTCCAGAGAAGCACTTTTTTTTTTTTTTTTTTTTAAATTATACAATCTCGGCTCAACGCCAGAAAACGATCCCACATGCACACATGAAGTGACATTTTCAGAAGGCTCAGAATAAAACACATGATCAGGCTATGAGCAGCGATAGCCATCAGATCCAACTAAGCTGGGGTGTGTGGGTGTGTGTGTGTGTGTGTGTGTGTGTGTGTGTGTGTGTGTGTGTGTGTGTGTGGGAGGGAGGGGGTGATGAAATGCACGCTGCTTTGAATGACAATTGATTGCTGGGAAATGTGGTGCAAAAAAATCACCACAACTGGAGACAAAATAACAAACCATTATCCCGCTGATTACCACTTTAAATCCTTTTCAGGAGAAGCACTGGATGCAGTAAACAGAGATCAAAACCCAACGCATCCGTTTCTTCTGACGCTTTCATCTAAAAAGCCGTCCTCTTTCCCCCATTTAGGCAGCAACAACAGTCCCAACATTTCCTAGCGGCTGTTGTGGTGTGGATTTATTCTAGAGGACAGATTCCCTATTAACAAAACACCATGTTGGTGCAGCGCTGCTTCAAGACATTAAAGAAGGGCTTAAACCCAACCTGCGTCTGTTGTGTCTTATTGGTCAGTCTTTGAATTAAATGGAAACTTTGCACATTTGCATAAAGTCCACACGCCATCCTGCCTGAGGAGATCTTCTCATTATAGAAAAGGTTTGGCTGTCGACAAGAGGCACACTATAATTGCCCACTTTTTACACACACAGAACAATAACAGAAAGGAAAGATAATGAGCATCCTCTGCCAGTTTCCGGGCACGAGCAGAACCAGAGCGCGCGGAAAACTGAAGGAAGCTCAAGACTCGACAACTGGAGCTCAAGATGCCCCCGTTGTTAAAGGAAAATGGGGGTGTTGGGGGGGGGGGGGGGGGGGGGGGGGGGGGTAAACAAGAAGACTGCTTTACTGACAAACCCATTGTTTCCACGCAGAGTGAAGTACTCTACTGTAGAGACAGAGGAAGAGGGTGCCTACGTCCTCTTTAATCTCACTCCCTCACCGAGACAAAACAAGGCAACAGTCAGAGACAGACGGGGAAGCCATTCTTCTTCTGTTGCAGACACAATTACGGAACATTGAGGTGCTGGGAACTACAGTATCAGGGAGTGGGGAAAAAAACATGGCAGTCAAGACTGTACTGGTGAGTAGTTGATGGTAAAATTACAACTAAAGTTTGATTTCCAGAATACAAACATTTTTATCTTGGTGGATTCAAAGAAGGAGGCACATGGGTTTTAGCTGCCATTACAGTATCCAAATGACTTGTGTGGATTTTGTACAAAATATGTGCAGGTGGAAGATATTTTGTGTCCCTACTGACACTTGTGCGTGCTTACAAGGACTTGTCAATGTCTCTGCCTTCACCTCATGTGGGTCTTATTTCAGGTCGATTTTGAAATATTTCTTTGCCCTATATGTAGACTGGCAGGCTCATGCTTGGAGACAAGGAAACAAGGCCTAGTCTGCACTGTCTCCATAACGCCGAGTTGCACTGTAGCAAGGCTCAGTGATTACAAATGGAGCATTGGGGAAACTGGATAGGACCTGGGTAAAGAAGAGTAAGCCTGCAAGACTCGACAGAGGTCAATTAAAACCACAGTTACAGATAACTTAAGAAGATAGCATAATAAGGTTTCTGCCATGGCAGAAGAACAAAATCCATTTCTAAAAATCGGCTGAGTAAAAAGTCCATATTCGGCCAAGGGGAAAACGGAGAAATTTACATATCTAAATCTCAGTGTTGCTGCACCAAAATGATTGCATTTGTGGGATGAGCAGCAGCGATATGGGTGTTTTGCTACTGCTGTTTCTAAGATGGTCTCTTTTTGCTTCACTCTACTTCTCAAAGCAATACACAGTTTTTCACAGTTCTTACTCTCACAAGGAATGAACAGTTATGGTTGTCAATCAGTAACAGAAATAATATAAAAGGGTACAATATCAATTCTCCCTATACAGAGAACCTTAGCGTCCCATCAATATAAGAGCTCTATTCTATTTCTAAAGTAGATTTTCATCGCATATGTTCAGATTCACACTACTTGCATTTGTCGATGTAAATCACAAAGAAAATAAACAAAAAAGCATGTAGCCTGAAAATTCTATTGATTTCAGACTTGAGACTCTGGGTCTTTCTGTTTGGAGTTTGCATGTTCTCCCTGATCATAAGGGCATTTATTACAGGTATCAAACTATATCAAATAAATGCAAAACCCAAGAAAAGCAGCGCTGTCAATCCGTATGTATTTGTAGTGGAACTCCTGCTCAAATCTTGGTTGATGCTGGACTTCTTAAGAAGATTTTGTTTGATTTTGACCCCGACGCACCAGTTCATTACAGGTACATCATTACATCAATATGTTTCCATTACATGCCATTCATGGTTGGATAAGTACACTTAAGGTCCTGCACTTGACCAGAAACAGGTGTGTGATTCATAGTCGGTGGAAATTTCTGCAGTGAAATAAAGTTTTGAAGTGATTTCCAAACTTTGTTGTTAATATTATAATGAAAACTATAAAATGGGTGACTGGATCTATGCCAGTAATTCTCCTTTAAGCCGGCTTTATACTCTGCATCAAGAGCTTGTTGGACGTCTGAACAGGTTGGGAAATCCACCTTCCTGACGTTGGATTACCGGCTCTGTGTCGGACCAATTTAGCCTCCGAGTGGACAGGATGGTGCTCGAGTTTGATTGACAACCGAGCCAGCAGAGGCGGTGCGATCCAAACAAACCTGTGCTGCAAAGTAAACACCACACAAGCCAAAAACAGACAGCATTTTTCAGCATTCATACGGGAGAAGAAGGGAACCAATGTGTTGCATGAATGGATGTTTTTTTTTCTGCTGACTGAAGTATAAGATTTTATTATTTAGCAAAGCAAAGGCACAACAGAAGAGGAGGCCACAGTCATTCACATTAAAAGACATTCAAAGTACAACTTAAATCTTAATCAACTCAGCATCAGGAAGATCTTTATCTCGCAATCTTTATTCCGAGCACACATTTTCATTATTTTGGCTCACTTTCACTCTTATTGTGTTGTTATTACAGCAGGTGACTATTTCCACATTATAAGAAAAAAAAAAATGCAAATTTAGCACAGAATAGAGTCTTCCTCACCAGAAACGAGAAACCAATGATCAAAAATAATTGACCATTCTCATAGAAGAAAGAAAACCTCTACACATTTACTTATTGCTTTACATGTAAAGCAAGCCTCTATTATCAAAATATGTAGACATATAATCCCTTGACGCTGAAAGCATGTCATTTTATATACAAAAATACCTGATTATTTATATCAGTTCGGAAATAGGCTGCATACTTGCTCAGTGTCGATATATATGTATATATTTTTTTTAAATAAATTTGATTTGTCATCATCATCATCGATCAGACAGTTACTGTATATATAGAGCTGCAACGGCCATACCTGCAATACTAAAAAGATTCCTGGTATAAGATAACAGGAAATAAGGCTTCCAAGAAAAAGAAACACTGGAAACACCACACCCTCCAGGTTCATGACAAATCACATCCTGCATGTGTGCTAAAATGACTCATCCTATCAATTTTAAATAGGCGATTGAGAGATAATAATCTGCTCCTTTGTAGGATTATCCCATTTAAACAACATGTGGGCATTCAATCAGAATAACAGCATTATATCAAAGGAATTGATCTGTTTGGAGATAAAATAAAAAATACCCTGGTAGGATTATTAAAAGATATATTACTTACTTATTACTTGTATGTGTCCATATTGGACTCTGACCCCTGCTTCTGAGATGAAAGTCTAGTGTGTAAACCAACATATCAACCCTCAGAAACAAACTTTTCCTCCACATGTGCTCCATTACGTCATAAGTGTCATGTATTGTTATAATTAAAACAGCCACTAGAGGATGCAGTAAATGTACATACAGGTTATTCACAGAGAACTTGATCTGTGTATGTTCTCTACAGCAGGATGCTTTGTAATTTTTGCACACATAACCTCATCTGCTCCCTGAGGGCCACACACACAGACACACACACACACACACACACACATATACACACACACCTGCTGTGTGTGTCCACATCGAGGGACGCGCAGATGCAATCAGGAGTCAGATGCTACAGAAAGAGAGTCCACTGAACCAAGAAAGAAGTCCAGAGGTTGGAAAATCCGCTCTGCCCACTGATGTCCCCTCGGGGGATAGAATGACATCAGTGCTCACACACACACACACAAAGACACACACACACACACACACACACACACACACACACACACACACACACACACACACACACACACACACACACACACACACACACACACACACACACACACACACACACACACACACACACACACACACACACACTGAATTCTTACACGTCATTCCACACTCACTCCGTCTGCGCTGTACATCTATGATGGTGCAATCGCACACTGAACATCAACACGTTGTCTGTGCACTAAAACCTGCTGGTTTGAGACTAACCCTCGCCTCAGCGGTCTCCAGTTTACACGTTCAACAAATGCAACACACACACCAGCTATTTGTTTCACCTTCTGACAAGTAAAAAATGCAGAAAACATAAACATTAGAGCATCCCTTATGCCTCCATTTAGCCGGTAAGCATCCACCTTCTGCATCTTTCCCATGGAGACAGTCATGCAAAGCAGCACAAGGACCAAGTATTAATCAAAGAAGTAAAAACGCTGATAGAGGTGCATCTCAAGTACACTAATTTGCATGAGAAAAGATGCAAAAGGACAAAGGACAGAGCGTAGCTGACAGCCAGAATGATTAGCATTAAAGTATACCTGATGTACCAAAAAGAAAAAGCGCTGACCATGCAGAATAAGGAATTAGAATTGCTGATGCACGTGCAGGAAAGTCTCACCCACTGTGATGCTGCATCTCTGATAGGAGCAGACAACTTTTTATGTCACCTTAACTTTGAATTACTTTCTCTAAAACAGTCAAAGGTACCCCTGATGAGGTTAAAGAAAATCCATGTTAACACTCATCTGTAATATTTTCCAACTGCTTATTCTGTTTATCTATAATGAAAAGACACAGAATAGCCATATTTTCACTGGGTTTATGTATACTGTGAATTAGAAATGTGCCACAAATTCTTATATCGTATCAGATTTTCAAATTGAAAACATCATACAGAAGCACTGGTGTATCAACTGTGAGTACGAGGAGTTATTTGAAAGCAAACTAGTAAAATACACCGACGCTTCCATTTATACCAACTTCAAGAATCCCACATAAGCAGCACCTATTAGAAAGTGGAGCGCAGCTATTTTTCCATGTCTGGGATTGTCATTAACTCAATCGGTAGAAATGAGGAAGCCTATGAATGTGACCACTTGCCCGATAAAGGGCTAAGCAGGGGATCAACACTTTCAAAAAAACATGAGATCTGAGCTCTACTTTCATTTAAATGATATCTTCTTGCCCAGAATGGCTGTAAAAACATCAACAGAAGGTTTGGGAATCCTGAAGCATCTGTCCCGCTGGCAGCTTTTCACACATGGAAATATTTCATGAAGCCATTCACTGAATGTCCCGTCCAACCGGTAACAAAGCTCTCCGTCAAGGTCACGTTCCCGCTTCACTCAGTGAGATCACTGCTTCCAGGACCAACTCCACAAGCCAAATGGCAAATGATGAGTGTTCTCCGTTTCATTAAAATAGATTGCCTCGGCACTGAAAGCGAAATCCATCAAAAATCATAAACAGCCTGCACACCATCATCTTCTTTGGATGAGAAAGTTTGAGGCTGGATTTGCAGGCACTGAACTCTTTAATGTGGAGGAAGAAAAAAACTTTGTGTCTGCAGGAGCAGAATACAGGTGAGGACTGAAGTGGTGGCACATGCAAAAGAAGTTAACTCATTGAAATATTTCAAATTGAAGAATTTCCACACTTAGGGGCCGTTTGAAAGTCTGAAAAAATAAAAAAAATAAACTGATGCATGCTGAAAATGTTAGTCCCTAGGATCAGTTAGTATTAAAGAACAAAAAAAAGAAATACCTGGAAGTGACCACAAAAATAGTTAAACACATCTCCACAACCATTTATAAAACATTGCCATACAATGAGAAAGGTGTAGAGAATGAAGATGTCAAATTTTTATTCAAAACTACTGATTGTTGCAAGATTAATTAAATTTTTCCCCCAAAATGAAAAGGAGAAACTCAGGCGTGGAACAATTGCAGGAGGAATAAGAGGAGAAAAGCCAATGTTGGACAGAGAGATCATGCAAACTCCACACAGTGAGGTCAAAAAACCTGGCGCAGTGGGTATGTAATTATCGAAATAATATCATCAGTAATCAATAATTTAAAAAAAACAACCATTACAGGATACTTTTTTTTTTAACATATAATTAATAAAGAAATAGATGGAAGTGACCATATATGGAGACTATATGGAGCCACAAGTAGGACAAGTATAAGGAGGGATTAGGTCTAATTTGAAGGCAAATTTGGAGCCTGATAAAGAGTGTGAATGTGGCATTTCTCTCATGTTTTGGAAACCCACGGAGGCTGCAGACACAGCAGAGACCAACGGTAGCAATCCATCAGAGTCAAGTTGCATCACAGTGTGACCTGGTAGTGATGTGACAGCAGTAGTACTGACAGTGAGTGGGCGGCCGCTGGAGACAGGCCGGCCTCCTGGACTGGTCCATTTAGTCCCACACCAGCAGTGACCCTGAAACAGCATCCGCTGGCCTCACACTCCAGTGCACAAACAGGTCAGAGCGCACACACTCACTGCAGCTCACCACGATCAATGGGCCAGACCGTGTGCGTGTGACACACTAACAGGAGCCCTCCTGTCATTTTATTTTTTACATAACAAATTGTCTGAAAGCGGCCCGTGTTTGCCTCTTCGGGTTGAAATGAAGTAAACTCAGCCAGAGGTGGTCGTCGACGCGACTTGTGTGAAAGTCAAACCTCCGTGGAGGTAAGACAAGCTTTCCCCGTCTGGAGTTCTAAACTGCCTTGTCATCAGTGCTCTGTGTAAATTAGCAGACAGCGGGTCTACGGTGTAGTGCCATTGACACACTTTTTCCTCTCGGTCCCCCAGGTGTCAGACCCCACCCACAGCACAGGGCAGTTTGATGATGACTGTCCCTGACCTCTGCCCTGTCAATTTATTGATCTCAGCAGCACAGAACAAGCCTCCATTATTTACCACTTGTTTTAGAACAAGAAAAAAAACCATCTAATGCACGCTGCCTGGGAGCCAATGTACCAAATTTTGAGTAATGGCAGAGCCTTTGGGTTCAATATGGGAGAAAAAAAAAAAAAAAGACTTATAAAATGCAGTTTGTGAGCGTATTTATCCGGCTTTAGTTATAGCCCCCTGAATTTTTCTTAGTCCAACACTGCGCCTCCATGCTAAATTATTTATACCGTATACCGCATCAAAAACATTATGTGTTTAGAGCTGAAAATAACTGTGCGTATACTCGGCGCAACATACACACACACACACACACACACACATATATATATATATATATATATATATATATATATATATATATATATATATATATATATATATATATATATATATATATATATATATATATATATATATATATACACATACATATATATATATATATATACACATACATATATACACATACATATATATGCACCTCATGTGTAGAATTTCCTAGACATGGAAAAACTACAAGAAAGCTCCCATATACTAGATTCACAAGTGTGTCGCAGATTTGAAAAAAAAAAAATCTTATGAGCATTTAAAATCACCAAATAGTTGAATCTTTTTAGATTATATATTATACCTACAGGAAAAATAAATGTTTATTGAATCTTTAAGCAGCACTATAACAACAGTTTCTTAGAGTAACCATGTTTGAAAAGTTGAATGTGGTGTTTTTTGGGGATATTCACTAAATAATATTTCACACACAATCATCAATCAAGTGTCAAAACCCTCACAAGTGTCACATCTGGTGTTATTGTTAAAAAAAAAAAAAAAAGTGAATGGAGAAGACATTTTCTGTCATCATCAGATTTTAAATTGTGGTAAGACATCGCCATCGACTCACGGAGGAGCGAGCAACATGAGTGGAGGTCTTTTATGAAGAAGGACAGATAAGAAGAGAATGAAGCCCCTTTGTGACTGTAATAGTTCCAACGAGGTGCAAAAAAGAAAAAGAAAAATCAATATGTGCCTTGTCTGAGCAGTCCAGATGAAAAGAAACCATCAGTATTTTACCGATTGTACACAGTGCTCACGCTGGGCAGGCGGCCATTTTGCACAGGATCAGACCCGTCGAGGCAATCTCTCTCTCTCTCTCTCTCTCTCTCTCTCTCTCTCTCTCTCTCTCGCTCTCTCTCTCTCTCTCTCTCTCTCTCTCTCTCTCTCTCTCTCTCTCTCTCTCTCTCTCTCTCTCTCTCTCTCTCTCTCTCTCTCTCTCTCTCAATTCTGCTCCTCTATTGACTACGACTGCTGTCAGGCACTGTACAGTGTCTTCACCCAAGCTTACATTTAATTTAGAACCGGCTTTAATTACTTGGCTGAAGAAGTTCTCATTGTGTCAGCTGGGGAAGATGGGCAGGTCAAAGGTCAGAGCAACACTGCTGCAGCAGACACACCGCAGCAACACTCCCACATGATGATCGCACTTTAATCACTGCACTGACAGTAACACACAGAGCCACACACATTACTGTCTGTTGACTCGAGGCTGATTGTGAAAAAAAAACAAAAAAAACCCCTCTTAAATATAAGTTAGTGATGTGCTGCTTCCTAATAATCGTAACAAAAAGATGAACGTTTGGTTTTCCTACGTGATTCATAAGTGTGTAACATATTTATTATGTGCATACTGAGTTTTGTGCAAGCCCACAAGGACCTGTAAACGAACCTGTAAAGGCCTTTCGGACTGCAGATCTTTTTTTTTTTTTTTTTACAAGTGGTTTTTGTTCTTGAGAGAGTTGAAGAGATGAAATCACTGAACTGTACTGCAGCGCTGCTTTGTATTATGAAAGCTTGCTAGCTAAGGAGACACAGTGCAATCCAAACGTCTGACCAGAGTGATCCTGCCCGGCTGAATCAAGGGCAACGTTCTCTGGTAAAACTGAAAAGGCCTATCGCACTCAAAACCTTCATTTGAATTCTCAGTTTTTGTGCATGATGCTGTTACTCTTCGCTGATAACGCGGAAAGACGCACGCAAACTGAAAGTCCAATCTATTTGTGTGAGCATGCATCAGAGACATTTACACGTCATTGAAGGCATACAAAGAATTAATTAGCTACTGTAATAACTCCATACAACACAAATAAGCAATGTTTAAAGATACCTTGTTGAGAAATGTACACTTTTTCATGATGTGTGATCTAGTATATTTGCATATTAGAGATAAGCCTGTCAGTAGGACAGAAAGCATCAACTCTGATGCAGAGACACAAGAAGAAGAAAAAAAAAATCCTCTTTCAATAACTCACTCTGAATTAGAACGCTTTCACACAGAGCAGCCACAAAGATTAGAAAACTGAATATCATGACACAACTGTGCATTAAACAGTCACATCCACTGCATGTCCTTGCACCTCTAAGTGCAGCGCTGCCTCCTTTCATTTCCCGCACATGTGTGTGTTGGATTGAATGAGGCGTCTGCACCATGTGCTCGTGTGCATTCAAGTGCACGCTGCATACATGTATGCATTTGTGCGCATGACTTTTCCTTTGGCATCAGACACAAAAACACACGCAGGCGCACACACAAACGAGAAAGAACCAGAGAGTCCCACTAGACATCATTGCAGCACATTTCCACATAATGCATGAATGCCACTGACAGACCATGTCTCATCACACACACACACACACACACACACACACACACACACACACACACACACACACACACACACACACACACACACACACACACACACACACACACACACACACACACACACACACACACACACACACTTGTACCGTGCAACGCCATATTCTGTCTGCTTGACTTTGTCTCCCACCATGCCCTGGGTTAAAGAGCGGTGGTGCAGGCTAGGAGGGGAGATGAAGCTCTGCTCCGCACATCATTTACACATTGCTTTTTCTTCTAATCCCCTCCCCCACCCTCTCCATTTTCTTCCACCCTGTCATAAAAGCCGGCAGCCCGAGGTCCAATAGTAAGAGACTTGTTTATATTTATCACAAGAAAGGCCGGGCACTATATTGAAATTATATTGATACCGTGACACGAGACGACATACATTCTGATAGATTCTGGTTATTGTGATGTGTGAAGGGAGCATTGTGTCTTTCTGGTCTTTAAAGACTACGCTATGATAAGATACAATCAAATATGACAATACAAAGCACTACCATAGCATAGCACACCAATACAAAGCAGTGCTATCAATCAACACAGAGTCCATCAACCAGAAGCTCAATTAAAATAAATAAATACACATATGATACAAAAAAAAAGATATTCAGAGTTTAAAACAATATTCAACTTGTAGAATTGGACTGTAAATGACTCACAATGTAATTCTTAAGACAATTAAATGCAGTATGTTGTTAGTTTTTTTTTAAATACAATATGTGGTGGTCTCAGCTGTTGTATCAGTCGTTGAATCAAAAGCTAATTAAAATATAATCGGAAAAATACCAAGAAGCAGCCATACAAATATGTAGAACACCATACTGAAATAACGTTTTGTCTCAATCACGTTAAAAGGGATGCCCCACCAAGAAGACGGAGCTTTAAACTTCAGGTGTAAAGGAAACTGACAGCTGGTCATGTTTGGAGCTGCCCGTGAAGAGATCTTCTTTACAACCTGCAGTGAAATGCAAGTAATCAACCAAACAGCATCACATTCTGCAAAAATGTTGCTTTATAATGGTGACATGCATAGAGTCACACAATCAGAAGCAGAACTGTAACCAAACAATTACTTTAAGTGCATGCCGCAGCCAGTGAACTCCCTGCTTCCTAAGCTGTTGCCCCTGTGGGAAAAAGCACATGCCGGTAGGGTAAAATACAACTACGGCTATAAGTCAAGGTATCAAGAGAAGCCACCAGCTCTGCAACAGGCCCGTGGAACTCCATATACTTTTAATGACAGGAGGAGGGTAAAACATTAGTGATCAATTTCAAAAAACATGAAAAAAAACAGCAACAACTAGAACAGCTAATATGGCTGTGCTCTTCACAGGGATCACCGAGAGACACAAAACGCTCCAAACTGTGAATATTTTAAGTGCAAGTACCGAGGGACGAGTGAACTAAACTCCTCGTAAATCCTTTACCACTTAACATCCATAAAACATGAGCAAACCGGGGGGAAGGAGGCAGGGTGGGGGGGAGGAGACAGAGCACGAGTGAGGAAAAGTTAGTGGAAAATAGTGGATAACAGCCAATCAAATTGGCCCAGCTTCCAGCGATGATTTTCTTCTCCTTCCTCTTGTCAAGGAAAAGAAAAAGACTGCGGGAATAATGCAGCAGTTGGAAACGCTTTTCTTTCATGGACTGGGATGAGACGGAGAGATGAGCATTAGCACAAAAGAGGCCCTTATTCACGACTAGTTAACAATGGGCCCGAGTATCACAGTGAGACATGGCAGATTTCTAGTGAGCTGTCATGCAGGGACCTGGAAAGAAGGCAACAAACTGGTACTCACCCATCAATAATAATATTGTTTACAAGTGTGCTCATCCTACTTTAGTGTATCACAATGCGCTCTGTGAAGCTCCAAGCACTTCACATTGTTAGTCACAATCGTCCATTCACACACTGATGGTGACGACTGCCACGCTTCGCGCTTAGTCTCCGTTGGGAGCAATTCGAGGTTCATTGTCTTGCTCAAGGATACTTCAACATATGGACAAGATGTGGTGGGGGATTGAACCTGCTCTACTAACTGAGCCCGTTTGCCATGAGTGACAAAAGGTATGGCTTCCTTGTTGGATTGCTTTCACGCGTCATTGAGCGACAGAATGGATCTCTGAGTTCATCAACCACAAACACATGGAGTTGAATGTGTTTGATAGAGGAAATTATTAAAGAAATCAGAGCTTTATGTTAAATTATGCGGAAATGTAAAGGAGAAAAATGCATTCCACAAGGAGATCTGTCACAAAGTCAAAATCTGAGGTCCACATATAAAAGTTGTGGCGAGCCAGCAGAATTAAACCACAGCATCTCTGCTGAAGGCCGAGCTGGTTTCCACCACGTTGTGGTGTGTGTGTGTGTGTGTGTGTGTGTGTGTGTGTGTGTGTGTGTGTGTGTGTGTGTGTGTGTGTGTGTGTGTGTGTGTGTGTGTGTGTGTGTGTGTTTGCGTTATTTTGTCTGCACAATCCTCAGTGCATTCAATAAAAAGATCCCACTCAACAGCATACGTAAGCCTTCAGTAGACCAGCCTGTACATGTTATCATCCATGCATCTATTTGTAAACCTGCTTTATCCATATGTGTGAGTTTAACTGGTCAGTCCCAGGGATAATCTGAAGTATCGGAAGAAAACCTACATTCACTCATGGAGAATGACTTCCTACAGCTAATTTCAAACAGTGCTCAAAGGCAGGATTCAGACATTTTCAGTTGCCAGTTTTCAGCACGCAACAGAGGTAATATTTGACAGAGAAGAGAGTAAAAAGACAATAAAACAGTTCAGAGAACAAAAAGGAGTAAGTATAATGGAGCTTTGTTCAAGAGAAGAGTGTCTTTTTGAATTCTTAGTTTAAGCATCTATATTTTATTCTTCTAAGGGTGATTGGCTGGAGTCTGGAGCATGACTGGGAACATGCCGCCTGAGTCATGAAAAAAGTAACTCTTGACTAGTCGTGCGGCAGATGGTGCCGCCCCCTCAAAGCCCTGAACTCAACATCACGCAGTCAGTCTGGGATTATGCCAGAAAACTTCTTCAAGATGTTTGGAAACAACCCACCTATCAAGCACCTTGCAAAAAAAAAAAAAAAAGAAAGAAAGAAAAAGAAATAGAAAACTGAGTGAGAGAGCTGTTTAAATGTCCACGGAAAATAGAACAGCATAATAATTTAAAGTGAACTGAGATGCTAAGTTATGAGCAATACTGTTTTGAAAGCATTTACATCTTTGACATGTGAAATTGACACGCAACAACTTCTCTGACAGTCTTTTCATTAAATGTAACATTAATCTTCATTTTATCTCCAGCCTTTTGTGTTGAATAAGTGACAAACTCATTATAGAGCATACTATTACTTCAGTTTCATCAACGACGGGTGGAATATCAATAATGATGAAATGGATGACATTTGAGAAACGGTGTGAAATTTTAAAGTAATTAGGCAGCCAAACAATTTTTTTTTTTTAACGAAAGAAAAAAGAAAAAAAAAACACATTCCATCTGAGAAGTGTTTGAGAGACATGTGGCTACCAAATATTGACAAAGTGTGAAAGCCAGACGATTATGTACTGCGGCATGAGCTGGTGTCACTCAAAGCCACTGGCTTACAGCCTGCGCACAAATTAATATCTCAGCATGGACTCTTCCACCAAACCGAAAATTCACATTGGGCAGTGAATGCATATCACAACCTTTGGTGCCACGACTGAAAATTAACTTATTTTTCACTGATGACAAAGTCCATTTAAATTGTGATTATTAGTATTATTATTATTATTATTATTATTATCATTATTATTATTATTACTTTTTAATTGACTGAATGGGTTGAAGAATGTGCTCTTGCTCTTTAAAAGTGTGTTTCAGCGCTTTAGAAGTACCTGGACTCCACTGTTGTAATATGTCACTTCCATTTATTTAGATTTTTTTTTTTGCATTTTCGTGTTCTTTCGTGTTATTTAGTTTGTGTACAGCACTTCAGCTCCATGTGGATCTTTTGACACACTGCATTGTGGTAAAATGACTTTCTCTTCGCAAAGTAGCTGGTTTTCACAGCTGCATCACAATAAAAGCCTCTACTTGCAATATGATATGAAACAATATGACAAATTATGACTACAAATGACACAAATTGATACTAATATGATACAATACAATATGAAACACAACTTAACAATGTGATTTGACACTTTACCACTCAAAAGGCTAGGCTATATTACATTACAATAAAATACAATACGACGTGGTACTGTACGAGGTGATGCGATTGATTATGCAGGGAAATGATGTTACAGCAAGGCTTCTTACAAAACAGTACAATATGTGAAGACACACTATGATACCATCCAATGTCATTTATATTATACAATATGACAGAAATTACTAAACAATATAATTGGATACCATATAATTGGACATCATATTAAACTATACCATGCAATAATAGGTGATACAAATGGATCCAGAATAAAACTATAATATATGATATGAGACAATTTGTATATTAAAACAGATACAACAAAAAAGTTAGTTTGTGAAACAGTATTGATACAATTTGAAACAATGAGGTGCAGTAAGAAGACCAATACTACAATGGGAAACATTATTGATATGAAGGAAAGCGATATATAACACTATGATAGCATACAAATCAATATGAGTGGATACAAAACTAATTACTGTGATTTCAAACAATATAATTTGATACTTAACCCAACAATTCAGTATGCTCCGAAATGATAAGTCACAAAGCTAGTTTGCTGCTGCATAAGAAAGTGAGTATTTCATACACACTATAACAAGTATCACTTCTCAACAGGAACAAATGCATATGAAAAATGTATGGACTACATAAAGATATTAAAAAGTAAAAGCACACAGTGAGTCAACCTCAACTGACTGCAGGCGACAGGTATGTAGGTTATACACTGCAGGTTTCTGCACCTACAGAACGCTTAACTATTTTCAGCAAGAGTGCCCATGAAAAGTGCCAAGGGAGCACATGCAAACTCAGCACAAAAATCCCACGGGCACAGAACCACAAGTGTAACATCAGTGAACTAAAATCACAAACAAATAATTACAATGATTTAAAGCAATCTTGGTCTGAACAAATGCAATAGAAACTTATTTACCAAGCAGCACAATGGATTTATACTGTACATGAGGGATTTGACTGTAAATATTTCCAGGCTTATACCAGTAGAATAATAGTATTGCAGTTTTGTGACACATTTCTGCCAATTACAATCACACTGCATTCCCTGAGTTAATTGCAGATGAGATTTGAGAAAGAGTTGTGAAAAAATTTCATTTATTTTGTGATTATTGCCCTTTTCTCCCAACAATAATCACACTAAAATGGATTGTTCATTGCCCTGAGCAGTAGAGTAATTCTTTTTCTATTTTTTTTCCCCCCCACATATAACGCCTCTCCTGAGAAACTGTTTAGCCCTTGATTTATATATTTGATTAGTTCTTCCTTTGTGTCATAATCTCCTATGGCACAGGGCTCACGGGGTCACACAAAATTCTAACTAACTTTATTTACAGTCTTCTCATCCGACGCTGTCGCTACAGTCTACTTTACAAGGCTCTGCAGCCCAAATAAAAAGCTCATGATTTCAAACAGTTTATCAGTTTAAATAGGGCCGGCTCGCACATGAAGCTGGAAGCCACACAGTCCAGTGCACATGTACGCACTCAGCGAGACATTCATAAATACCCACATGAGAGCATGTCAGCGAGAAAACCAATAAGCTGCAGTATGGCTCCCCTGACGATCACTGCTGCTGCTGCTTCATATCTGTACGGACAGATTTACAGCAGCTGCCAGACATTTCTCTCCTCTGCAGGTAAATTGGCCAATATATTCATGTGGATCATCCAATATAGACATCAGCAGTGTCACCCAACAGCTGCCGGATACATCCAATGCACATGGACGTCAGCTCGGCTGCGGCATTACAAAAGCATCGTCTGTTCGGAAAAAAAAAAAAAAAAGCTTTATTTTTCTCATGCAAATTAAAAAAAATAGATATCTTTTTTTAATATCTGCAGACAAAGTTGTGTTTAGTGTGAATAGTAACTTCAGTTATCCCCAAAATTTGCAAGAAAGTCACTTCATTGAGTCAAAACGACCATTTTTCACTTCTATAATTTGTGCTTGATGCATCTTGATGCAATAAACAAGTAGCAAACGGAACATTGTAAAAACCTAAAATGCCAACATGGTGTGTAATTAATTTAACCAATTTCCCAAAAATATACAAATGTCTATGTTTTCAAACAAACAAACAAAATAAAAAGTCAGGCATTGCATGTGCTCGCACGGTTAAATCCATTGATGGCAGATTTTGGTGTCACTTGGAACAGATCATGACTGCATTTCCTCAATTCTCCTCTTTACGATTATGAAAGGCACTCGAGGAAATATTTTAATGGCCCACTAGTAGTGTTTAAAGTGGTGTTAGCGACTTGTCTATGTTGACATTGAAGGCATGCGCTTAGTTTGCAGAAAACAAAACAACGGGGAAAATGCAGCATCTCATCACTGCCCTTGAAAGCAGCACCGGTGACGTCAACACCTGCACACACACAAATGTCAGCGGACATGCTGACGGTGTGAAACAGAGAGGGAAATATGGAGCAACTTTCATGTATAAGGGCAAACACAGCCAGACGCAACAAATGACATCAGGTGGGAGTCGGGGTGTATGTTTTGTGCACGTGAGCACATTACACATGTCGGAATAATCGTGCGAGCGTGTTAGCAGCCACCGTGTGTCTGCGTCAGTGTTACAAAGCATTGGAACCACAACTGAATGAGCTTTATCCTTCCCCTGGTGGCACATCGGGTTAAGTCTATAGTATGAAGAACGTGGATTTGAAAGCCAGCTGCAGAGGAAGGAGATCTGTTGTTAAACCGAGCCAAGTCTGTAAAGTCAAAAAAAAAAAGAAATAAATGTGTGTTCATCCAAGCACGCTTGTCTTGCCTTTCTCTATTTGTTGGACACAGAAAGTGGCAGCATGCTACTTCTTTGTGATGCTTCAATTTTACTACTTTGGAATCGGAATTCTGGGGTTACATTGATGTACCAGCGAAATATAAAGGGCCTGAAGTCCTTATGTGTGCATATATCTGTATTTATTGCTGATGAAATCCATTCACACACTTACATCAAGGAGAATTGTTGTCCTTCCTTGTGTGGAGAAAAATGAAGCCCACTGAGAGAAAAAATACAAATCAACTTTAAAAGTAATTAATGTTTAAGGACTAAGATTAGGGTTTTAGGTTTGGGTAAAGTTAAGGTTAGTAGAACATCTGCATTCACGGTCATGATGCATGGAATAATGTGAGTCAATGCGATGTCCCCAGAAGGCATGAAAACACAATATATGCGTAAGCAGTGCAGATAAAGGTCCACTATTAAAGTGTAATATCATTATTGATGATGCCACTACAGTTTTTGAAATGATAACACTTTTTTTTTTTTATTATAATGGCAATTCCTGTGTAATGTGAAACAACAAAATAAAGGTTCTCGTGCGTTAAGTTGGTATCAAATGGTGCATTGTAGGCTTCTCTTAGCATGTTAGCTAATGGTTTGTGACTCACTGGATGGTCAGAGAGCACAGCCTGGGCCTGAGGGGAGAGCTGCACCACGAGGCCTCCCTCTGCTCAGCTTAGTCAGGTGGCTGCTGGTCTGCTGTCAGCCCCGGGCCCAGCTCAGAGCTGCGCCGTGGGCCCTGACTGGCTATGCGCAGAAAAATATTATCGCTAATAGGATCTGTTTTAGGTCATAGAAGAGCACACATGAGCACACGCCTCACACACGCACACACACACACACACACACACACACACACATGCGAATGCATTCACGCTGAGGCATCATGGGAAAGGGCACTCAGAAAGAGGAAGCACACTGGTTGAAGAAACACTCTGCTTCACTGATTTCTGAGACAGCGTATCCACCCCACCCACGCACACGCATGCACATAAATGCAGGGAGACACCGGAACACGCATCGTGCACGCATACACACACTCATAGAGCTGGCAGAATCTCGGTCTGAGGACAACGGTTCTTTTTCAGTGGATGCTGTCAGATCTGCTCATCCTCAGAGATGCATGGGACTCATTGGAAACACGCACACACACACACACACACACACACACACACACACACACACACACACACACACACACACACACACACACACACACACACACACACACACACACACACACACACACACACACACACACAGGGCCTTCCTCAATCTCTGTCTATGGAGCATTAAATTAAATAGAAAAAGAATTAGATTTAGGGAAACGCAAGGATGAAGGCCCTGTGTGTGTGTGTGTGTGTGTGTGTGTGTGTGTGTGTGTGTGTGTGTGTGTGTGTGTGTGTGTGTGTGTGTGTGTGTGTGTGTGTGTGTGTGTGTGTAGATGGGATGATGGGAGATAAATCAAATCTATGAGTCAGGAGGAGGAGGGAGACAAGAGGCTGGAGAGGTCCGGGGCAGATAGAGGCCACAGGCCACAGAGGGAAGGCAGAGTCAGAGACTGATCTCAGTAGCCACAACACACCCGAATCGAGATGTGCTCATTGCTTCCCTCCATCGCTGCAGTTCACGCGCCTCCTCCCAGTATGATTCAACCTTCCTCCTCACTCGCTCCGTTTCAATTACGTCACGGACCCCACTTCCATTCATGTTGGCATTAGTCACATTAATACACCTGGGTGGCTTCTTTTACTTTACCTTTCTAAAGAATGGCCCTTCATCTCAGAGAGCCACAAGAAAGAGAAGAACTTTGCTATATTAATTTTCAACACCCCATCATCCTGAAAACACAGCGTAGGTCCAGCTAAACTGACTCCACAAAGTACTGTTTGTCCCTCAGCCCCCTCTGAAGGACCGACACATTTTCATACCTGAATGACAGAAAAAGTGATTTGCCAAAACATGTATGACCAAGGTGACGTCCTCCCACGTCCAATCTCTGCCCGTCCTTGTATGTGTTGTTGTTTGTGAGGCAGCAGATGTCTCTTAAGGTGCTAAGTGGGATATTGCGCGCGCACACACACGCACACACACACGCACACGCACACGCACACACACACACACACACACACACACACACACACACACACACACACACACACACACACACACACACACACACACACACACACACACACACACACACACACACACACACACACACACACGGGAGCTGATGTATTTAAGGGATACATTTAGGATTGAAAAATGAATAAACAACACACTATGTTTACTTTCATGAATTTTAAATACCACACCATATACTATATCCAAAACATTAGAAAGAGTTTTTGCTTATAGATACAACACACAATTTGGTTAAATCACTCAAACATGCATTGATTATGAATGCATCTGAAAGCAATTCAGTTGAGCTTTCAGATGCGATTATTATGATGAGAGGCATTTCCTCAGCTGGCTCGCCACAACTTTCATTTATCGACTTTAGTATAAGACGTTTTCTTTGTGCACGTTTTGACACTGATCACCTCCCATATTACATTATTCTTTTTCTGTGGAATTCAGATTTCGGAGGGGCGGCGGGGGGTGTGGGGGGGATTACTCAGTGGTGTATCTCTTCAGAGTTGTTAAAGTTAGATGTCAGAGAAAACCATGATCAGATTATCTCTCTGCTCTGTAGCCCGGAGAACAGTCAAACGCTTTTTTTTTTTTTTTTTTTGATTTTGTATGTTTCCGAAAGGAGATATGCCCATCAGTGTTTGGCTTCACTGTGATGTTATTATGAATGACATATTGTTCGGGAGCCAGCAGACTCTTGCTGGGAGATTTCGTTCAGCATGGTAGAATCTAAAATATGGTGCTTCTGTCTTATATTTCAAAATGTACTTGAGCAAAAAAAAAAAAAAATGTTTCTAATGATTTGAAGGCACACAGTATGGCTCCCATTACCATTGCTACGTGAGAAAATGCATGGAGGTGACCAACAAAAGCACGTTTAGACTGCTGAAGCAATTAAAATATACTGTATAAATGAATGGCATTTACATTTATGGCAAAACGTCATAGACTTGTATTTCACAACATATCTGAAGCCAGAGGCAACCTAAATGCCAGGACAGCACGTCTAAAGTGAAATGTGTTATTTGTGTGCTAAACTAACAATCCCCAAATCAGAAGCCGAGATGAGCTTCATAACCTCATTTTGCACATTGTTTTGTTTTTTCCAACTTTCAATCAACAACACTGTTTTCAACAAAAGGAAAATAAGGAAATATAACCCCGAGAATTTCACGTCAGTGTTGGTGGAAACCAGAACAAAGATCCACAGAGGATGAATTTTCTTGACTTGCATGGCTTCCTTAGACAATAACAAACTTTACTCAAAGTAATATATCAGCAACAGTTTTCTAACTTTTTAAACATCTTTCAATTGCGATAATGAAAATAAAAAAAAACAAACAAAACATTTGAATCAATTATTGCAGCCTGGAAAAAGCGCCAAACATATTATTTGGAAAGAAGCACTGAAAATCTAAAGAGGTCATAACATCACCGACCGACATGAAAATAGAAATTCCAGCCTGACCAAACGACCATAGAGATGAACTGGCACCCATTTGACAATTTGTCAGCAGCAAGTGAACTTTAAAAATTTCTAAAAGGTCAGAATTATTTCAGGCTAGTGGGCTTGGATTATATCCATTGTTTTTATTATTAGGTTTACTCTATATTTCTGGGGGGAAAAGAGGGGTTGGTCCCAACAGTGCTGACATGCTCTGTCCTGCCACTACCTTGCACTAACCACTGTTGAGATCTCTCCTATTTTTAGAACGTGCTGAAAGCGGCTCAGACAAGCAGAAAATATCAAAAAAGCTTCTCCGCTGCCTTTAATCCAAACGAGAAGAAGTGGCAAAAACGCGATAGGTTTATGTAAGTTCTGTTTTATTCAGGGATGCATATGTGGTGAGGTTGGGCGGGTGGGGGGGGGGGGGGGGGGGGGGGGCATTAAAAAAAAGAACTAATAACTAGCGCTGCAATAAACATAAAAATCCAATATACTCCAGTAACAAGGTCATCTTTTCAATGACCACAATAATGGATGTTGTTGCGTTAAATGTATGTTTGCACTACATGATGTAACCCTATCTATACCATTTGCTTTTTTTTTTTTTTTTGTATCTGTTTATGTCAAACAAATTGACCCAGTAAAAATGATTTCCTTTCTTTTCCCTCAAGAAAAACATGGTCTTTACATAACTGATACTCACGAAGAAAATCACCGGAAAGAGTTAAATGCTACGTCTGTTTACACAAATATCGCATCAAGCTACACTTAACAAGACAGACTAATATACATAAGGTGCACAAAGGGCAATTAGGTTAGTAATGATAGTTGGTTTTTTTTACGTCAGTAAGGTCAGAAGACGTCAACCAGGATTGACCTTCAGGCCTGCCAGAGCATTTCTAATGCACATAAATGCATGCATAACAAATATGGCCTATAGGCTTACATTAATGCTAATGCTTCCTAAAATGCAAATTAGTACTGAGTACAAAGGTGCTCGCTGGCATCTCTGCCGGTTTTGGAATTATAGAAAACAGCCATAATGAAAGTCATAGTACACAACACCAGTCCGAACTCCAACACGGCTTCAGCTTTGTGGATATCTAAAGTACAGAATTGTTGGTGGAAATGACCAAACACGACCCAATATTGACTTCAAATGTGTTATTGCATTACTGTCTAACATATATTAATGTCTGATACAAGATAAGAAGCAGGTCCAAGACACTCATTTATATGAGGTGAACATAGAAGCAGATCTCTTGTTTTCAAGTCTGTAGGGTCTTGACGCACAACAAAGAATGACTGCATAGTGACAGAAGAATTTATAACTAACACTGCTGTACGTTGGAATCGACTGCATCCCAGGTAGTTACAATGCAAAGCTATGTTTAATCCTGGAGGCTTATTGTTTACCTTTGGTGCAGTTGTGCAACACTGCATTGTTTTTCTTTTCATTCACAAAACAAAGGGAATGTGGCATAAATCGGCTGCTCACAGGAAGCCAGGTTCCTCTCTCTCGGAGGATGACAGCCCTCCCTCGTGACAATGTACTCCATGATTTGGATTGTGCTCTCCTTCTTTCCACAATCAGTGTTTGTCTCTGTTACTCACTTCAATGGTGGTTCAGAGGTATAACAACGGACACCCTCAAATCCTGCTGTTGTGATTTCTGTGCCAGACAACAATGCAATAAGTAGGTGAAACAAGCTGGTCTTAAGTTTGCACTGAAAAGTTAGATTATGACTGAAGGTCAGGAGTAGTAACAATCACTGCAACTGCATTCAAGTGAGGCTAATAGGGTTTTTGTCTGAGAAAAACACAAGTTTTTATGAGATTTTGGGATTTATATAAGAGTACCAAGAGCTTGTGAGTGATCCCTGTGTGCAGATTGCAGGATGTCCCATTGTATGTTTTGTCTGTGATTTCAAATAGCCTGAAGGTGTTAATGCGAGTATCACTGGTTGTCTCTCCGGACCTTCTAACGTGTTACATTTATAAAAACAGACACAAATGTAATGTTGAGCTCACACACATGTTGACACCGATCTCCTCTTGGGATGCACTGAAGATGTGCATTTTACAGTCGCACACAATAACACACTACCAATACACACAATAAATTGGCTCAACTTTTACCAGATATGCTTTTCATGTGCTGAGAGGCATTTCCTCAGCTGGCTCCCCACGACTGTGGACTTCATGATAAGATTGTTTTTACTGGTTTGTGCCCCTTCTATTGCAATCTCAGTCACTTCTGCTGATTTTCTTTTCTCACATATATGACAGATCATCATTTTTTTTTCTTCTAAATTCAGATTTGTTTGATACAGGCTCCATATGAAAGCTCATAATGAAAGCTATGTGACTCTTCCATGTGTGCTCTTGAATAAAACACCAACAATCAGCTTCAATTATCAGTGTGACCCTGAGGGATGAACAAGCTGGAGAGGTTACAGGAGAAACAGACTCAGAGGAAGAAAAGTGAGGGAACAAGCCGCATGAGAGAGCGAGCCAGAAGCATGCAATAATGAGAAAAAGAGAAAGAGGGGAGGAAAGGTACAGGAAAGAGTGATTGAGTTACGGTGCTTGGAAAGCATGCCTCCATTTAAACACCGCCACAACTTGCAACCAGATGGGAGGGTTAATGAGGAGAGAGTCATGCCTGAACACGACGCCTCAGTGTTAGGCTGCACCAACAGGGAGCCCTGAAAGACCCAACAGGGAGTGTGTGCCTGTGTGTCTTCCAGTGTGTGTGTGCAGTGGGTTTACAGTATGCGATGAAGGATTGACGGTTGACGCTAAAAACTGCGTCACTGGCACACACCATCTGGCTGCTCGCAGGAGCGTGGACTCCCAATCTCCATCACATACATGCACAAGAACAGTGCTGTTAGTGGGTCTTTAAGGGTAATTGTTGAAAGAGGGAAGACTTTCCCTGGCTGCACGGTGCTTCCCGGGGTTTAAACTGCCAGCCGGCAAGTGGTCTCGCATGCAGCTCCATCTCACGCTCACTGTTTATTGTTTTGAAATATGCAGCGAATGTAAAGTTAAACCCGATGCATTATTAAAACACAGACCATGAATAATCCAGACCCCATGTTGCTATAACACTCCTCACCAGACAACATACTGCAAATTGTTTTCACAGCCCAAATTGATGCACAATCAAAGCGGAAGCGCTAACCTTGAAATGACATTGCTACATTTTTTTTTCTCAATACATGCTGTTCAAAATAACATAAAAGGGACGGTATCTGTGTAATTTCTTATCGACTGTACCACACACACACACACACACACACACACACACACACACACACACACACACACACACACACACACACACACACACACACACACACACACACACACACACACACACACACACACACACACACACACACACACACACCAAAATGAATAAATCAAAGCCTCTGATGAGCTTGACAATGTTATCACAGCCCTGACTGACAGGCCTATGGCTCGGTTACTATGTACTTGGCAATGTACGCTCTATATTAACTTCTTGTTATGTTAATCTTGGCTACTATACAGACACGATTTAACATGCCAATCCACGGTACACAGCCTAGGACTGGTTTTATTTTTGTAACTCAGATTACCGTTTAGGCTTTTGGCCTTTGTGTTCAGTGGCTTTTGAACAAGAACAAACTAAATACTTCAAACAGTTATTTCACCTTGCTTGTGGTGAAAATGATTTCAGTCTTGGCCTCTGAACTACAGTTATACGCACGTTAACAGTGGTAAGTTCAGTAATTCTAATGTGGCCGTGGAATCAACAAGTTACTGCCATAAATCCATTGAGAAAGCTGCACACAGCACTCCCACTTAGTATAGTCTTAATAGGTTTGGCCAATGAAAACAAAAGCTCTTAATTTATGAAAAGATTATTGCTTCAATCTGACATTTTGCAAAAGCCAAACAAATGCTGATGTAGTTTCAATTTGAGAATTTACTGCTGAAGTTTTCACTCCTTTATGCAACGTGACCAGGCAGATAACCAAAACTGCAAAAGCTACAACAAATATAAAAGATACTAGTAGGTGAACATCATATAATTGATTATGGGCTTTGCATTGCAATTAATTGCAACACAGTTTATGATACAAACTGATTTTGGCAGATCAATACCGCAAGAAAGAGACTTAAATATGTTCACATTAAAAAAGGTGTGTGTTGTAGCGCAAAGATAAAGTTAGCTGAGGTGTCCGTGTTCATGGGTATGTGTTCATTGATATATAAATTATTTTTACACACTGTTGTGCTCTTATTCACATTTCCATCCACATTTTTTTAAAGGGAAACTTTACATCCAGCTTATACCAGCCTTATACCTAATATAGACATCATAAAATCAACCATGATTATATTTGCGAAAAATAATCTAGCCAAGTTCATTACTTTGGTAGAAAACACTGAATAAGAGTTAACATCTGACTGTACAGGTACACCCAAGAAAAGTCAACAGGCCATCACAGAACAATTGCAGACAACAACACAGACATCTAAAGGCAATGGGAGGAAACTGGAATACCCACAGGAGCATGCACAGGGAAATATGCAAATACAAGACAGAAAGTCCCAGCCCAGGGTCAGACATCTTTGCTATGAAGCGACGGGACAAACCAGCAGACGCAGCCGTGTAACCAATGTCTAAAGTGTTTTTTATCCCCGTGCAGTATCATTTATGGCTTTCAATAGGCCGAGACTCAATTAAGTTGAAAACCCTATCAGGAGGCATTTCTAACTGCGCACGGAGAACGGCAGCACTGCTGAGGAGCCTTATGGATCCACCATATTACACTGACACAAAGTTGGCGATGTAAGTTTGCATTTTCAACTGGATGGTTTTACAGAACAGTTTATTTGATGCCGAAGGAAGGGGCGCCTCGAAAAATGTCACCTTCAAGCCTCTCGGGAAGCCCGGGCTCAGTTCCAAACCAGATATTGTATATACCTCCCAACTCCATCTGTTATCCCCTGTGTTTTCTGCTCTTTGTCTTCCTCTTTCTCTTTTTACTTCGTTTCTCCCAGCTGACTGTGAACACTTCTGTTCCCAGCAGCCCATTCCTTTCTTCGCTCTGTATTTGTTCTGCTACTAATGTAGTCTCTTTCTCACTGTGGAGAAGAGATGACATGGTGGTGAGTAACTCGAGTACTTTGGTCCCTCTCCTCCTTCTGCTGCAGCTACACTCCAGTGGAGCTACAGTGAATTGGTTCAGTCTGTGTGTTTAATTGCTTTCTTCTTTCAAGAAGCTTCCCCGCTGGTCCAGACACAGAAATTCATACGTGATTGCGGTGAAACTCATAAAACGGCGACTGCAGGATTTTTATTTTGAACTGTATAATTCACTGAAATAATCTGCATCCACACAATTATCCACCTGCAAATTAATGATCCAGAAATAACGCAGAGTAAACAGAGGGGAACCAGTTAATGACTATTTACCACAAGTGACTAAATACAGTCGGCTGTTTTTCAAATCAAACAAAGGGGCAAATATATATTTTTTGTTTTTGGTAAAAGCAGGAGAGCAGAGGAAACTCTCAGGCATGCACACAAACACATCTTCATCAACCTGGATGACAATGATTAGTTGTCGTTTGTGGCATCAACATCAATTCAGCAGTAAAAATACACCCACCAGCTTCAAACTTTACCACTTACAAAAAAGAAAACAAACCTTGAATGATGATTGTTGGGGGATTTTTTTGTTCACTTCACTGGACCCTACAGGGGCTTAATAGCTGACATTTAGATGTCACCCGAACAAACATAGAAGTTGTTATCCTGGGCCGTAATGAAAATTTCTACTTTTGGGATTGTTCAGAGTTGATTAGTATTATTCCGTCTATAATATGGACGCTTGGCAGTGAAAGGCATTTGCTTTAAAAGTGTTTTAAAGTTTGATGGAGGTCATTATGCTCTTGTGATCTTGACATTAAATTCAACAAAGGTTGATTGGATTTCTCCAAATTCAGTGTTCCTTACATCCCAGATTCCCGCTCTGCCCTCCAGCAAATTGTTTTAGAGGCTGTCTTTGTAAAATCTGCATTATTTATGACCTCCTGCTTTGATCGGCTGGAGGTAAGGCTCCAGGCTGATTTCAAGATATTAGTAATTCTATTTAGTAAGCGATGCAGATTTACTTAAACCGGGACCATTTCCATGACGTCACATCAAGTCTGTCACAGAGAAACAATTTGCCCATCTTCAAATTGAAGATCAACTTTTTGGGGACTTTGTAACAGCACTCAACAAAACCTACAGAACACCATTTTAATTGGCCTCCCTGAAGAAAATCAATGAAACACATGCTGCTAACCCAGAGAGCCGCTCGAACTGTTAAAATTGCTTATAAAAGCACCAAAATTAGGGACAGATTGAAAGAAAAAGTGTTTTTAAAAAAAATACTTTTATACTCCATCCTGTAGTCACAGAATAATTTAGAAACAGGTCTGATGCTTAATAACTGAGATAGATCATTGAATTCCAGTTTCATAGTTTTTTCCCTAATGTACAGTATTTATACATGACATATGTTTTGTGGGTTATATTTTTTCTTTGGCTGCTACTTTGCAAAAGAGATATTTATCGTGGTCGGACTTCCTGGTCAAATAAAGGTTCAAAGAACAAGACTAAATACTTGTGTTGGAAAAAAACAACTTTAATATGATTAACTTGTTTTGTAAATCTCTAAATTGTTTAAGACCAAAATATATTTCAGCTTCCAGACCGCACAGGTCAGTCAGGAGAGGTTTGTGTCCCAGAGCTACACATTTAAATGGAGAAGCAGGATTCACATTTTCTAATCTCCTCGCATCTGAAACACAATCACCTAAAACTGGAGATGTGTTTCAGTTGTCTATCCTACACTTTTAAATCTCCCCATTGTTTATCTTTATTGAAGAAATGCTTACTTCGGCTTTGTCATTATAGAAATGAATTTGATTCTTATTCTGTTCAATTTTGTTTTCAATTACATAACGCCAATTACAACACAGCCATCTGAAGGCACTTTACAGTTAAATGGAATAAAGAAAAAAAAAATCAATCCAAGAGTAGAGGCTTCAAGCAAAATTAGCGTTGAATAAAATAGATATTTAATTGAACTGCATCGAAATTCCCATTTGTGTTTTTATACATTTTTTTAATTGGTTTTATAATAAGGTTGACACAGTGGTGTTGTGATAAGAACTTTCTTCACTGGGGGTGACAAAGGCTCGTTGTGTGAAGTTTACATGTTCTCACTGTGTCCGTTGATCATTTGTTTTTGTTTTTTTTTGTTTTTGTCATTTTCATGTAACACACAGAATTTGTCCTGTGCTCTACCTCAATGGGTTTCTATAAATAAAGCTTCCCTGGGACATGTTGCGCTGTTCATTACAGCAAAGACATTTCAGTAAGTAATCAAGGTAATGAGAAATGAGCCGAAATTCGTCTACACGTTGTTCAGGTCATCGGATCCTTGTTTCTTGTTTGAAAAGGCAAGTTGACTTGTTTTAGGTTTGGAGAATGTTTTACTTCTCTTCTCAGAGGTTTCATCAGCACTCACAATGAACTCACGCAAAACACAGGCGAGCCCCTAGAAGAAAACACAAGAGCAAGTATAATTGCCTTTTAAGACAAAAAAAAAAAAAAAAAAGTGTCTTAAAGTGTATGTCCAAAATTTCATGCGTTTTCAGTAAAAAAAAAAAAAAAAGCTGCTATCCACCGAAACACAACACCATTCAAAAGAGTAATTTGCCTTTTAAAGATTGTATAGCTACAGTGAAGAGTCCTACATAGATGCAATCAAGCGACTCCAACCACCCACAGCTGGTCAAAACAAAAAGAGCGACACGTTATCTAAAATGGCTCACATTGTGAAAGCGGAGTCAGGGGTTCGACACCCAATCATGAGGACACTGTAGGCGCTCACCATGAGCACAGCCCTCGCACCTCATTTAACGGTCCAAAAAGTCCCTTTCCTCCACATTGTGAAATTCCCCTGGATGTTTGTTGCAACCGTATCTGCTCACAGGCATTCTCTATCAGGCTCGTCACCCTTCATGCTCCAAGCGACTGGAGTAGATCTGTCTTTATTGGTGGGTGCCTTGGAAGACAGCTGGACCTCTTCACTTCTGTATAAATCTCCATCTGAGCCAGACAGCGGTGACTCTGACCTCATTACAGTTGGTAACAAGTGTTATCACCATCATTTGGGCTCAGGATTTATGGACTTAGCCCTACACTACTCCCCTTGCTCCTTCTGGAAGAAGCCTACGCCGTGTGAATGCTGGTGTCTGGCGGAGCGAGGCGTTGTTACCGCAAAGTTCAGGTGAGGCCGAGGGAAGGTCAATGAGATTTTACGTAAAACAAGTGTCTCAGTGGCTCATGTTTATGTTTATATCAGATAAATGGTAATTGATTTTCCTTCAAAAACAATGGTAACATGTATAACGTAGTTTCACGCCAATGATTATTGAAAGGACGTACGTCCACAGTTTTGGTCCAATTTAAAAGACCATAAAAAAATTTTTTTTAAATCTATTTAATAATGCTATGTAACATGTCAATGTGTCAAGGTTCCCAAAGGATAAAACATAATCTCTTCTTATTGGAAATAATAACAATCTCAGCTGTACTTTTTAGTTAAGCAAAAAAACATAGAACAATCTGCAATCCATAAACATTTTTTTGGTGCTATAAAAATAAAGGTATATTACCATATGCTTAACAATCTGGATGTAAAACATGCAAAATTAAAGTGTTCACGAGAAATCTTACCATAAAAAATGATTCATTCTCATAATATTCAGTATGCACATTGCTGCGTGATGGAGGATAATAAATACATGTGCTTTGGGGGTTCATCTTGCTCAGTGTTTTGGTTAAAATGTATTATTCAAGCCGAAATGTCTCATTAATGTTCACATTATTTTGTTGATTTTGAGTCTGCTCATTTGGCGAAAGAAGGAAAGAAAGAAAGAAAATTTCTCTGCACTTAACTCCTATTCTTGGGCTTCTCAGTGGGCTGCTGCAGAACATCACTAGGGAAGCTGCTGGAGGTCAAAGGTCACTGCTCAGGGAACCACAGTGGGGAATCAAACCTGTGAACCTCTGAACCCAAAACCCATTTCTCATTTCTATAACCTCTTGGCGATCACGACCCCGGAACACATGTATAGAAGCTGGATTTGTGAATACATTTATTACTGTTTAAAATATTTTTCTGGCTCCTTAAATGTATTTTATATTGTGTTCAAGGATTAATATTTCTTTGAAGCTGATCTTCCTGAAATCTGCTATACAACTACAGAAAAGCCCTTTTGCCTTAATAGTCTTGTCATTAGATAACTCGATCAATTGTGTAGCTGTGTCTTTGCAAAGGTATTTTCAGTCTGTTCGTGTGATGAAGAGTCCTTTGAAAAGCCAGTGAACCCTGAAGCCTCCAGTGGATGAAGAGTGCTTTATATGGCAGCCAAGTCCCCTGACTGGCTGAATAGGAAGAAGAGAGTGTTTTAAATTGCTAAAGCAGTAAAAAAAAAAAAAAAAAAAAGACATATGTGAAGCCAATTTATAATGTCTATCTCTACCACTACACTATATATTCAACTTGTCTTCTATACCAGCTTGACACTGACTCTGGTATTGGAGTTGGCTCTAATCCCAGTAGACAATAGGTCTATCACAGTGCTAACACATACAGTATAAACAAACAAGCAGTCACACAACTACAGGAAATGAAGGGCTACCAATTAATCCCACAGTATTTTGACTGTATAAAGAAAACAACCTATGGATGCAGAGAAAGACCACAACTCCAGGCAGATTTTAGTTGAAGACGCTGTCGCTCCAACCGGTTTGAGCACTGATGGAATCGTTCATTCAGTTGAATATATTTCCCTCATTCATTATCTTGTCACAGGTTTTACGAAAGGGCATTTACATTGGGAAAACTCAACAAAAGTAACATTCATAATGCTGCACAGTTGGTATATCCACACCAAAGAACATCAGGTTGTCTCTTTCCACCTGGCTTGACACTGTAGTTTCAGGGTACACGGTATAACATGGACATAAGCGCTGGCGAGAGCCGCTGTCACAACAGGGGACCTGAGCTACCTGCTATATTTAATGTTCAAGATACCAACATGTCTGCAGCCCAGCTATTAACCTCCAGGTGGTTTAAACTATTACTGTGTCACTGTGATTTAACTGGCTGAATTCCCCGTCATGTTTCTTCTCCTCCCTGGTTTTGCGCTTGTTTCTTACAGTTCAAAAAGCAGGTGAAATATTCCATAATGCAGTTCTTGGTCAGTCAATATATGTGTTCTCGATGGCTAAGGAAAGCACAGGACAGCAGTAAAATACTCCCCCAATGCTCCGCACAGGTTTGGCTCTTCTGATTAGGACCTCAGTCAAAACGCTTCTTTAAAAAGGGTCTGACTTGACGTTCCCCTCTTGACTTTTTACTTAACATTATCAGCAGCATTTTGAGTTTACAAGAGGCTCCTTAAATCCAGATCAAAGCTTTGTGTGGTTTGTAGAAAACCTCCCAGCTTGTCTTCACAGCGCAGCTGCTCTGCGGGGATAACAATGAGCACAGAGGAGATGAAAATGGGTCTTCCTTGAAAAAGGTTTCCTTTTTTTTTTTTTTTTTCTTGTGTCCCTCAGTTGTGTTTGAAGTAATATTTAGTGTCTGAAAAATGAATCCCATGAAAGGACGGAGTAGCACAGAGCATGAAAAACATCCTGGAGGCACAGCTGAAAGAGGTGATTAGTGGACTGGACAGAACAATACATGTTCATATAGCTCACCGTTAGTGCAGAGATTATTAATGTTTTCCTTCATTGAGTCTTGCAGTTGTGGATAACAATTGAAGAGAGGTTCGTGTGGATCAGTGTTGGTCAGAAAATACTTCTTTATCTCTTACTGTGCAAATGACGTATAGTGGTTCAGGTGCAGCTTTCTACCCACAGCAGTATTTTTAGAAGTGGGATGCACCTGCGAATCGCGGCTGAAAACAAGACAAAAGAGTCTGTTGTGAGCGTCAGCAGGTGAGCTCACTGTCAGCGTGGAAATCATTAATTAAAACAGCCGGATGCTGTTTATTTATTTACTCCACTCCGCAGTTCACTTACTTGCGCTGCAGTTAAGCTGTTTTAACTGGGCGAGTTTTCTGACAGTCTGTGTACGCGGGGAACGAACACCAAACAGGGGAAAGGAAATAAATCAAGATTTCACTCATACACATTGATCCAACTGCCTTTAATCAGGTTCGATTGAGGTTCTATACATCTAAACTAATCATATCATGGTGCGTTCATGAGTGCCGGGGAAATTGGAACGTTCTCATTTCCCACTGGGAACAAGGAAAGTTTTAAAGTTTTCCCACTTGTTAGTGTGGACCAGGGGGCATTTAAACCAAACGTATGTTTGATATTGTGCTTTCAATTTTTTTAACGACGTATCGACTGGCAGAGCATCGTCTTCAAATGTTTATTGAAATGACTATAACTGCAATTTCCATTAGTATTTTAACTTCATGCAGCTGGTCCAAGCATCTGTTCATTTCCTCAGTTTTCTGAGTCCCTTATTAACTCAGAATAAACATCACTGGTCTTACGAGTTTACGTTTGTTGCATGTTAATGAAGTGATCGGAAAAAAAAAAAAATCATCAATGAGGCATTGGTTCGTCTTCATTTTTGGTAGCAGTAGTCTCTATTTTCCTTCATCGGTTTTTGATCGAGTTTGACAGTGACGGGCAACGTGGATGAGAGGCCGAAAGACTTCTAGGAATTACTGGTTGCACATATATGAAAACAGTATCATTCTAGTTTTTGTATATCAAGTTCACTTTCCTCCTATACCCTGTGAAACCAATATTGTCTTTTTTCGATGGAAAAATGCTCATGGGATGCTTAAAATGGAGACGGGGCCACGTGTGGCCTGCAGATGATTGACCACGCCTGGTGTGGAACAAGTCACAATGCAGACTATGGAAGTCTGGCTCCCAAAACTCAAACAGGTCTGCCTCAAATTTTCAAATCTTGAAATATCTCCAGAGAGCTTAGAGAAGCAAATTGAAGTTGATCAACACTACTTTTGTAACATCTTGCATGCATACGGTCATAATTTATTAATTTGTTTCTTTTATGTGGCGTATAGTTTGTGTTTGTTGCATACTGTGGCAGGAGGGTTGAGATAACATTGCCAGAATCCTGCCTTTCACCTATCATCCTGCATTGACGGCATGGATGCTTATTTTACCATTTTCCACACACAAGCACACACATACACACTGTTAAACCTATAATTGTGATTATATACATGTAATGCAATTCTTAAAAGAAGTCTAAATTTAATATCATCATTCGTTTATATGATTTGTGATGGTTTATATTTTTTTATATTTTTCCCCTCCTTAAATCCATGTCTGCACTGGTTTTTTTCTGCTGCTAGAGCAAACAATTCCCCTACAGAGATAATTAAAGTGTCTTTGCTCTTCTTAAGGATTTAGGATAAACAAACTGTAAGAAAAGAGTAGGACACCTGACTGGATTTGGGCCAAGATTAAGTTCTCTTGTAGTTCAGTAACAACAAACCTCTATTCCCCTGCTGCTGCTACCTATCCACATTAATAAAAGACCCTGTGTGTGTGTCTGTGTGTGTGTGTGTGTGTGTGTGTGTGTGTGTGTGTGTGTGTGTCTGTACATTTTATATTAGTCTCATGTCAGACCACATCAGTAAATCTCTCCTCCCTATCTTGTCTGTCCCCCGAGCGCACTTCTTTCTTAAACGCAAACACACCCCCACCTCTATTTTTGTGACTATTATCTTTCAGCCCCATCAATCGCCCAAACGGACTCCACCGCCTATCTAAACCATCTAACAAGGACACACATCATCAAGGTTTACTGCATTTAGTCTGTAGATAGATCACAAAAAAACATCCTGGCGCGCACACACACACCTCTGCTGCATTCATCTCTTATGGGACAGCCGGGAGAGGAGGGAAAGAGTCCCTTCTAAATGACTCCACTTGCGTGTGTTGACGTCACAGGATAACTCAGCTTAGCTGAACGATTTAAGAGCGATCATTACATGCACAGTGCAGTGAAAATAAAACATGACTTCCATTCAGTTTGATTTTGATCACATTGAACAATGTGATTTGCTTATTATGCAGACATATCTGTACAAGGTGGTAGGTTAGTAGGATCAGAGCTGAAACAACAACAAAGTTTCCAGTGTGAAGTGTTTACTGCATGAGATGCAGAAATTCTGCATGCATGGTGTCTTAAGTCAGAACATGCTTATGAAAGAAAAGCAAAAAAATTGTGTCTACACAGTTGTTGAATTTTGCACAAAACTATCCATATCTGCTTTTGTCTTATGTTGTTGATATTTTCACTGTAAAAAATGCATATTCACCGATTATTAGCAACAATAATGCTAAACATGTTAGTTTCCTGTTAGATCTTTCTTTCAACAGAACAATTCTGATAATCTGGAAAGTTTAAGGGAGTACAAAAATACAATCACAGGATTTTCATCATTCCCGTTTTACTGATAAACACTGTTAACCCTGTAACATGTGGCAATCATTAGAATTCCACACAGCAGAGGAAAATAAGAATGTCTCAGTACTTTTAAGTCAGGGTAAAAAAAAAAAAAAAGTATATATATTTTTTATTTATTTATTCATTTTTGTAACAGATAGGATTCTTGTATAATGCAGGTTTGAGAAACTTTGGATGTTCTTCACCAGGAGGAGCATCATCTGGCCTGTCCGCCTCATTAACCCACGCTCAGATCCCCATGGAGACAGGAAATAACACTGGGAGGAGGGCTGGATGCACGGAGTGGTATGAGTGATGGGTGTCTGTGTGTGTGTGTGTGTGTGTGTGTGTGTGTGTGTGTGTGTGTTTGAGGGGACAAACAGAAAACAAGTGGGGCAAAAGAACTCAAAGGAAAAAATGAAGTGAAGTGATGACGTTGAGATGGCTCGAGCTCACACTGAAGGGAGGAAGTGAGCATCTGGTCAGAAGACTGAAGAATCCAACCATATAACAGATGAGAAATACAATATATTTACTGGGCCGCACAATTTTGCTCCATGATGGTTAAGATGAAACTATTTTAGCCCTCGCAATGATCCAAGTTGCCCATTCCTGGTGTAATAGGTAATGGTAAACAGAGTTTTATAGCACAAATTATTCATTAAAGAGGCAACCGACATTACAAGATCCAACACATCCCCCTAATCCATGACATAATCGCCAAAGCTCTCACAAACTGCTGGAACCAACCTGGGGTTCAGTGTCATGGGGACACATGGGGTAGATTGAGAATCAAACCATCAACCTTGAGATTGGAAGACCTTTTCCAAAACAAAGAATATTTTCAGCTTTCATGACCACTACAGATGGATACAAGAGTTATAATGGACTAATATTATGAATGTTTCCAATTTAACAAAGTCAATACAATACATTTAGTCTCTGAGTGGCAAGGGAGGTGTGTGTTATGGTGTTTTGTAGATGGAGAAGGGTCGGGCGCATGGCGGTATTGATAAATAATTTTATTTTGGTTTCCACATTCTTAAACTTTTAATCAAAATCCTTACATAATCTAGATAATTCAACTATTATTGGAAATATGATTATGCCATTGTAAAAGTATTTTTAATTTGACATATGACTGTTTAGAATTGTATACTAATTCGGAAATGTGTTTTAATTTTAGAGGGCTTAGTCACCTAGTGTCAATATTATTATTATTATTATTATTATTATTATTATTATTATTATGTTAAATGACCTCAACATCTTTTTTTAAGGTTGTCATGATCCATACTATCACTGCTTTCACATTACTATTTCAGCTATACAGTTAGTAGTATGTTTAGTTAGTATGAATGTTGCATTCTTTATATTAGTAAAGAAACGTAACATATTGTTTGATGCAAAGTTCTTTACATTTTATAGCCTAATGCTGCATGAAAACATTATTTCTCACCTTGTTCCTCCTGACAGCTGATTTCTTCAAACAGCTGCTGGCAGTGGTTTATATTGGAGTACAGTGGAGACCAGGTTTCTCTTCATGTGCACTCATCCGACCAACTTGTCAAGTAAAGCCTTGATGAATGCAGAGAGTGTTTGCCTCTGGTCTGCTCTTAAAGGATCCTCTCCTGCTCTTCTAACTGCAATCATTTGCATTTTGAGTCTGATAATGACAAATCGAAGTCAAACACGCTTTTCCTCTCTCCACCCACTCATCTCCCTCCGTCTTTCCCCTCAACCCCCCCCCCCCCCCCACCCCCACCCCTCCGTTTCATCTCCTTTGTTTCTGCCACCGAATCAAACATCTCATCGCTCCCAGTTATGCAGCGTTGGAGGGAAATGTCTTTTTTTCTCTCTCTGGGCCATTAATGTGCATCATCACGCAGTCTGTTCCCACAAGACTGGGCGAGTCAGCGGATTTACTCTTAGAGGATAGCAGGAGGAAGCGAGAGGGTGGGTTGGCGGTAAGATCCTTAGTCAGGATTCAAGGACAATTCATTATCACGACCGGAGTGCAGCAGGGCTGCATGTAGCGGTGGGCTGCAGGGAAACAGTCCAATAATGTGAGTTTTGATTCTCCGCCTGCACTGAAGTGAGGAGCCGAGAAATGTCAAGGGCATCGCATAAACAAGCCACTTCCCTCCTCACTCCCTAAATCCACTGAAGGCTGTTCTCAGAAAATAAGTCCACAGTGTGAATATAAGCCGGTGTGTTCAGCGAAAGACGATATTGGAGCTTGCAATCAAATCCAAACAGCGCTGTGTGATTTTCTTCATCTCCAATTACCATCAGCTGTAAACAAAAAGCAACATTGCTCCATAAAGAATTTCCTTCAAAAGTCAAATGCTTCCTGATGCTATTAAAGGTGCTACTCCTGTGTAGCAATAATGCATTTGAAGTTAAAAAAAACACCCAACTCTCATATTCCGCAACTTTCTCAAACAAGTGTAAAATGAAAGGTGGACTTTTTCTAATTAGGGAAGAGGAATGCTTTTCATCTAACCCTCCATGTGTGAATTTCTTTCTACCGCTAGACTAAAAGTAAGGAAAAACTGCAACGCAAACTGTGGGTGAAAAGAGCTGACTACCAAGTATTTCATTATAGTAATTATTCAAAAAAACTATCTCGAACAGTCTCTACTAAAATGCATCTGGTGCTATGTCTCCTAGCAAGAAGTAAAAAAATCATAATCAGTATGTGAGAAATTGCTTATTAGCGATGTACACCAGTGGGACAGGTCTTCAATGAGGTGTCAGGTTATAGTTTATTGTTGATCACACTTGCTTATGGTTGTATTATAACTATAGAAGAAGTCAACATTGGATAATTACAGTACGATCAAACAATAATTGGGAAAGTTGCTTTATTTAGTGACTTCTACATGTTGGGGGGCATAGAGTACTCAGTACTGGAAAATGCTAGTGGTAAGGGGGATGTCTTTCAACGCATATCCATGCTTATTGCATTTAAAAGTAATTGTGAGTGAAAATCAGACATACCAAAGATACGGGATACCAATCCTGGCTATGATAGACTGATTTAACAATATGATTCATTTTTTCTCAAGCTGGTTAAAATCACCCCAGGAGACATTTTCTAACATCTGCCTATTTGAACAGTATCAGCACAGTCATGTTCTTTTTTTGAAGAAGTTTGACAGTTTTGAAGCAGTAGATTTCTTTCCCAGCCTCAGCGACCCTCTGTTTCCTTTCCCGTTTGCCAGCGACTATACAGAGAGGAATTTATTGTGCTCAATCACAGTCTTCAAGCCCATCGTTTCAGTCATTCCCTATGGCCGTATCGAGCTGCCATGCACAGCAGTCAGAAATGTCTAACTTCTCCTAATCAGCTCATCCACTCCCTCCCTCTGTCCGCGGACCAATAACTGGGTGTATCTGGTGTGATAAAAAGAGCAATAATTGACCAATCATGTTGCAATCAGCGGTTCTTCTCTGGTAGCCTGTTGGAGGGAGTTCAAACGCCGAGGCCATCCAACGGCCGCTTTGTCCAGCACACACACACACACACACACACACACACACACACACACACACACACACACACACACACACACACACACACACACACACACACACACACACACACACACACACACACACACACACACACACACACACACACAGGCCCACGGAGGGGGGATGGCTTGTAGGGAATTGATAACTAGTAATCATCTGTTCTAATAATAGCCTCATCATTAGACTGAACAGTAGTAGCATTAGGTGAAAGGTCAGTGTGTGTGTGTGTGTGTGTGTGTGTGTGTGTGTGTGTGTGTGTGTGTGTGTGTGTGTGTGTGTGTGTGTGTGTGTGTGTGTGTGAGAGAGAGAGAGAGAGAGACAGACATAGACAGATAGCGATAGAGTGGGGACGTGGTGGGCTAATTGCTGAGGTGGGCTCTGATATCGGACTGTGTGTCTGCCTATAGAGACGTACGCGTTGGCTGTGAAGGGCTGGGGAGTGTCACTGAATCAGCACCGGCTGACGTAACGCGGTTGATTGGGAGTTGTTACACAACCGACAGGGATGTGTTGAAGTTGTGTCACTGAAGGTGCCATTTTACTGCTGTCGTTACACTACTCGTACTCGTTGGAGACAGCAGTGAGGCGAGTTGTGCCAACAGACATGCGGATATCTAATTCTAGCGCAAAACTTCTCTCGAACATGGGAAGTCTGTGGGGGATTTGCATGTTCTCCATGTGCATGTTTGGATTTCCTCTGGGTATTTGTTGTCCCTCCCACTCTGCCCTTTGATTGACTGATGGAGTGGTTCAGGGTGTACTCTGCCTTTAGCCCTCCAGCCTCCAACAACCATACTCGTGATAGAACGGGGATAAAAGATGGGTGGCTGAATAGAAGAGGTCTGTAAAGCTCAACCTTGTTTCAATTACCCAATTTCATGGCGGCGGAAAAGCAGAACAATTAGTTCCACCTCTGCAATGCCTCTGACACGGCTCGGGAAGGAGCTCCGGTAAACATCAAAACAACATATCTGAATGGATGAGTGTCTGTCACACCTCTGCCATGTCTGTTATGGGGGAAATCACACATCTGGCAGCCCAGCCATGTGAATGGCCAGAGGCGAATGACAAGAATGAATCCTGTTTCAATGTGGAGTTTGCTTGACTAGAAAATGTATATATTTTTGTGAAGACTGCACGAAGGTAAGATCTAAGATCTATAGTGTTTGTGGGAAACTGTGGCAGGATAATATACATGTAAAATATATAGCTGCTTCTTTTTATAGTAGGCACTGGAGGGCATCTGGGAGAAAAACAACAAGAAAGTGTGCCAAATTTCTTTGTGAGATTTTAAAATATTTTTTCAGAGATGGTAAATGGACTTCACTTATAAGGCAAATTTTTTTTCAACTGCGTGAGCAGCCCCAAAGCACTCTACATCGTTTGCCAGATGCCAGATTCACACATTAATGGAGGCTGCTGCCATGCAAGGCGCTGTCAATCCATTGGGAGCAATTTGGTGTTCAGCGTCTTGCTCAAGGATGCTTCGACGTGTGCATATGGGAATCGAACCGGCAACCTTCCGATTGCGCTACCAACCAGCCACAGCCGCTCCACAGAGAGGTGGAGATATGCAAAGTTTTGCAAAACTATCCATCTTCAATACCATTTTCTTAAGCCTACGGCCACAAGAGTCACCAAGCCTCAAACATGTTTTAATGCTGTAGTAGGAAACTGGAGTACCTGAAGAAAACCCATGCACAGGGAGAACATGCAAGCACCAATCAGAAGGGCCCTCATCCCCTGACTCAAACTGAGGGCTTGTCATTGTGAGGTAAACAAAAGTCTATCCACTGTGCAGCCTCCTGCAATACCAAAGCAATTCATGTTTTACCTCAAGCTTTTCACACTTTAAAAAAATCTGCAAACACACAAATGTTTAAAATATTTGTCACACCTGCTTTTTTTTTTCTTTCTTTTTTTGTAGCAGAACAAAGAGAACATTCATAAGAAAACAAAGAACAAACTTGGTACAACACTCAAAAATAAACATAACATATTCTCCATCTGGAAAATGTAAAGACATAGATTACAGAAAACAGTAGTTTATAAACAGAAATAGAAACCAAAAGAACATCACAAGATCTGCCAAACATAACATATTCACTATAAAAACTATAGTTACCTTGTGTAATAAAACCAAAACAAAGGCCTTATATGAAAATAGCTGAATTACAATGATTGATAAAAGTACTGCAATGAAATGAAGAATTGGACTTTCCAGTAACTGCTGTCCAGCAGCAGTGTGACTGAGTGTGCGAATGCTTGAAATGTGTGAAAGCGAACCGTGAAGGTGCAAATATTTGTGTGGGACGATTGAACACCGACTAGGCACCTTGTTGACCCAGTGCAGCTGTTTCGAAAAGTCCAAGGAAAAACAGGAGCTGGAACACGAAACATTTACAGCAGGATGGACAACAAGTGCACAGCGGCATTTGAACTCATCTTTATCTTGGACTTTAGTTTAACACAAACAGCATGTGTGTGCATCAATACTTAGAGTGTCAATTTATTTTGTCTCAAGTATTATTTTTGAAAAACAAAAACTGTGATATAGTGATAAGAGTAGTTCTTGTCAGATTTCGTTCATATTGTGTGCATGGTGTTTGCATGTTCTCCCTGTGCAGGCCTGGGTTTTCTCCAGTCAGTTTGGTTTCTTCACACGGTCCGGAAACATGTATTACAGGGTAATGTTCAATTGGATATACTTTATTGATCCCACTCTGCATTTAACCATCTTAATAATACATACAGTTACACACACTGCAGTGCAGGGTCCGGGGGAAGTGTTGGGGCTCTCAGGGACCCACAGTGTTGACAGTCAGATTCAAATCAGGGTACTTCTGGTCATAACCTTACGTCTCTAACCTGCCCTTGAGAGGTCTGTCTCTGTGTTTGCCTTGTTGTGGTACCTCTCCAAGGTGTATCCCGTTTTCACATATTGTCAGAACAGTGATTGTCAACAGGTCTAAATTCAGGACCCAACAACGTTCTTAATCAAGAGAAATATTAAATTTTTCAACCTCGTCTGAACCTGAGATATGATATGAAATACACATTCAACAATAAACAACAAGTTGACCAGCAAGATGAGGTGGAGAGGAAACTATTCCCTTTTATAGGTCTTCTATGGGGTGAAATTGTCATTTTCATCTCACATTATGAAGCATTATCACAGCCTATTGTTAAGTTTGACTAGTTTTCTTTTTAGTATATTTATATATTGTTTGCCCCAAAACAGGCTGGCAGTCTGCATTTGGGTGGCAGCACACCAGTTAAGTATCACTGGCATAGAAGTTGTAAGGCTCGATGAATGGATGAAGGAAGGGATTATGACTGCAGCTTGAAAAAGTCTGGACAGGACTGACCCTCCATCTATCAGGTTCAGTGGGATTTTTTTTACTCGCAAAAAGACCAGATGCATCCCTAAAATCAGCAGTCTGGCAAGTCTGTCCACATATTTCTTCTTATGACATTTTTATTGGATGCATTGGATATATAACTCCAGCTAGACCGGCAGAGCAAGCTCAAGCCTCTTGTCCATGTAACTGATTACACGGGTAATGTATTATGATTAAACGCCTGGAACCAAAATAACAAAAAACATCTGCGGTGGCACCAGCACTTTTTGGAAGGCAGCCAGACGTAACAGTAGCAGCATGCCGACAGAAAAGGTGCTGCACGCTGAGAAAGATTGTAAAAGGACTCCATGAAGCTAATCTTGTCTGATATCGGGGTGTTTTGGGTGTCTCATGATGATGTCTCAGCACAGTATGTTGCAGTGTTTTCACTTCATGTTAATGAGGTAATTCAGCATCATCAGTCAGATGTAATGAACCTCTTTGCTGCTGTGGATACCATGAAGACAAGTGACTAATGTATCCACTGGTTAAATGAGTAGGTGTGTCCAAACAATTAGCAGGTCTGGCTAAGTGGTCATTAGATTTCCAATGTGCTGAGAGGTGCTTTGATGGAGAAACCCATCAAAGACTTTGTTCCTGATCTACTGTATTCATTAGGTTGTAGGCAATCGATCAAATCCCAACTGTAACGATGTAAAGCTTTTTAAAGCCTTCATTGAGAAATTGACCGTATTTGGTAACTTGAACATTTCTTTAAAAGGAGTGCTGCTGATGTAAGATATTATTTGAGAAAATTGTGAAAATGTACCAAAGTTTTGCTTTACACTTCTGAAAATACCAGAAATGCTGGTATTCTTAATGCAATCTATAAAGACAAAAAAGGCATGACATCATGCTGGATCACTGAACACATTATGTCACTTTTTACTTCTAATTTCCTATTAATCTATATTTTAAAAGCTGGTAGCAACAAGAGTAGACATGTATTGAAATCCATTGAGAAGTCAATCCCATTCAAAGACATGTTAAGGCCGCATGTTGCAAAATAAGTGTAGATTTAGTCAGTTTTTTTTTTTGTTTGGGACACGTTATTCTGCCATCTTAAATCACAAAATCTTTCAAAATAAGTTAGAAAAGAGTCGTTGAATAGCTTTCAATAACAAAGGGTTAAGGTGAGGGGCGTGCTGCTCAGAGTTGATGGATAAAACAACTTAATTCTTAAAACAGTGACGTGCATATTTGCAAAAAATAGTACTTTACGAGTTACGGAAAAGTTATTAATTATTACTTCATAAAGTGACTTCTGGAGTTCCCCCCCTTCCATTGGCCCATTGAGATTAAAATTAACAATCCTTAGGTTCAGCAAACTCTACATCAGGTAGTTGAAAATCGAGTGTTTTATGGTTAGATTGAGGTAATCGGTCAATATTAAACTCTGGTATTTTAGTCTGCAATCGTTCTACTGCACACGACTGTGTTATAGTTTTATGGAATCAGGCAGAAGTCTGCATAACATCTGTTCTTCAAAGAAACTCATTGATGCATGAATGACAAAGAAATAGCGGAAACCACACAGCTGATAGTAACACTGTGCAGACATCAGCAGGGAAGCTCATGGCTATTTTTTTTAAGCTGTAAATACATCACTGGTACTGAGGAGGAAAATTAGTAAGCAGGATGTAGAGAGACAGCAGCTGCACAACAGTTTCCATGTATGACAAAAGTGATAATCTCAGGAAATGTCCAGTATAACCACTATCTCTCCTCTCCACATGCCCAAACCATCTCAACATGGCCTACTTACCTTTATCTCTGAACTCCTCAACTCGAGCTGTCCCTTTGATCGCAACAGAAAGAGAATTTAAATAATATCTATTCTAATATTTGGACACCTTGTATTATTGAAAACCTGCTCGAGGTTTCTATTTCCCGCTACTCCGGGGGCATTTCTGAGCTCGGGGCTCTGTGAAACATCTTGAGACAATTCCAGGTATTACTGCCCCTTCTTAAATGAAATTGAACTGCACTTGTAAAGCGCGTTTTCACCTTTGTGCTCTCACTGCAATAGACAATTTCGATCTCATTCACACACTCAACCCATACGGTGATGACCAAGCGGGGTGCTCAGCCACCGTCGGGTCCAGTGCCTTTTCTAATCTGAGGGCCATAATGATGACATGACATCTCCTGCTGAGGGACGATGTGATAAGATTCAGTTTCACTTTTAAGATGAAACTATAAGAAATTGTAGAGGAGGTAGAGAATATCATACAATTAGTGAACTGACTCAAAAAATGTCAAGCACCACAGGGATGTAGAGTGTATTTTTTTTTTTTAATATATCAAGGATTCAGTTTGAGGGAATGTGCTGGTTTTTCTTTAAAAAGGTGCATTGTGCTGCTTTAAATTGGAGAAAAATCCATTCCGACTAAATAAAACCTAGAGATGAGGCTAAAATGATCATTCACTGAAATAATCATAAAGGCACTTGCACATATTTTTAGCGATTTCAGAGTCATTTCAGTCACGTTGAGGTGAGAGCTTTCACAGTTGAAACCTGAGCCTTCTTCCTTACATCCTGTCTGGTTGATCTACATACCAAAGGAATCTCATGCAGTCATTTCCAAAACGTGAAGCACGCAATACAAGTGTGTGTGTGTGTGTGTGTGTGTGTGTGTGTGCGCGCGCGCGCGTGTGTGTGTGTGCTGTAGCAGCATCCTGCTGTATGTGAGAACAACTCCCCTGGCCAGAGTTTGTTCCTGTTAAAACCCATCTGTGAATTCACACGACTTATTCACTGTGATCTGAGAGCAGACCTGCTGCTACTCCCCCCCACCCCCCCCCCCCCCCCCCACCCCCCCACCCCCCCAACCCCCGCTCTCTTCGTCTCTGTCAGTCCCTTAAAATATTCTGGGCATCTCTGTCTCGCAGAGCAATTCACTTCAATCCGTTAGGCTTTCATTAACGTTAATGTTGCATGAACAATGTTGATATTAGCGGTTGACTGATACGGTTGTTTGAAGGTCGGCACGGACCGAAGAAGTCTTGAATTGAAGCCGTGGAACAATATTAGAAGCAATATTCTGTTTTTAGATTTTTTGAGAAAACTAAATTGGAGATGCTGTGCTCATATTAAGGTAGAAAAAGGCAGGACCAGCATGTAATGTGACCAGTTATTATACTATGTTCTTCATCGAGAAGGGGAAATATAATCCTTGATAACCAACTCCAGAACTTTATAAAATCACTGCATGCATTTGATTTCCTTAAATGCATTTAAGAATAGAATACTGACAGATAAATGCCATAATTTCTGGTTTGACAATTGTTAAAATAACACTGTTGATTTATTCATTTTTTCACCACTAAATGATATTCAGCAGGTTGCAATACACCACCTCACCTTTAGATGCCGCTAAATGGTGCACACGGCACTGTTAAAGATCCCATGTAATGGAAAACAGACTGTTATACCGTTTTATTTATGTTGTATCTATTGAATAACTGTTCAATTATTTCTTGATCTTTGCCAACAGATTCCATCTGAATATTTACACATGAAACTCTTCTTTGTCGTTTGGCTGAATCGATCCTGCAATCGAGGGGTTTTCTTAATTAATTGGATTTCTATTCCGTATCCAATAGAAATACATGTGCCAATTGGTGCACCAAAGGCAAGGCAGTGCTGACTTGAGATGCTTTGACTTCTCTTATCGGCCCAGTTGTCAAGTCTCTACTTTACATTGTTTTGTACTTTTTGCACTAAAATCAAATCCGGTCATGAAGTTTATTTGACGAGTCTATTGGCAGAAGTTTTGGCTATTCCATGTTTATCAATGAGGAATGTTGTGTATCTGGTGTCATTTCGAACTGGAATCTTCAAAGATCAAAAGAGCTTCAGTCATTTCTGGGACGTCAGTATGTCCACGAGTATGTAAATGTATGCAGCAAATGTGCGCCAAATTCTAATCAGATCATTTACTCCTTATGTGGCACCTGTGGTGCAAGTGTACAGAAAACTGTAATTAACTAATTAATTAAGCATTTCTTAATTAACTCTGTGCAGTTTTCTTTTTCAGCCATTATGTTTTTAGTCTTTCTCGATCCGCGAGATAATATCTCCTGCATGCAGGCCCGTCCAACACATGCTTACATAAGAAAAGACACGGAAGGGTGGACGGTCTCACCTTGAATAACACATTCCTAAATGGTTTCTGAATAATGAATTAGATTTGAGGGACACGAGAAGTGTCCAAGCAATCATCGTAGGGGCTCGATCACTTTTCTTTCCGTGCTGTTTGGTAAAAAAAAAAAGAAGAAGAAATAACTCATAATAAGCCTGCAGAATAAGACAATGTCATCCAAAGCCAGTCCTGACGAGGTGAAGGTAAGGTTATAATCAAACAAGTGTGCGCTGATGAAACAAGTCCTGCCATAAGAGAAAATTGACTACAGGACAAACTAAACACCTTCGCTGTCCTTCCAAAACAGAGTTTGAGTCTTTTATAAATCATGAGGCAAAATAAATGAATAAATTCCACATGCTGAAATATATTGTGACACATACAGAGTCCTGCATTTACTGAATCCGGACATGAAGCCATCCTACAGCAAATCCTTACACTGCACGCTAAAACCCATCAGCTGCCGTTTACTGCAACGGAGTTTCCCTCCTTGGTGTTGCATTAAAAAGCAAAGATGCAAGCGTTTGAAGAAAGAATTCTAAATGATCAATTCACACAAAATGTTATGACTTGCTGCCCTCGTTTGGAGGAAATCCATCATCATCATCATCATCCAGCATCCTCATATCCATCAATAGATTTCTAATTGAGAAAAGAAGGCGGCGTCACACCCCTGATGGCTTCTAAATGTTTGATAATCCCCTTCAAATGACACAGGCTGTGATAACTAATTAAACTTAGGTAGCTGACTGAATTGCATTATCTCTATTTTCATTTCCCAGCACGGCCTGTTGACACACTTCAGCTGTATTTCAATGAGCAAACAGCAAAGTCATTCATTCGACTTGCTCTGGCTACAGAAGACAGTTTCAACACAGGATGCTCTCATTTTCTGGAGTTGCAGCTTTGAACACGAGCTTGTTGGGCATGTTGGTGTAGTGTTCCACCTCATGACCAGAATATTACCAGCTCAAGTACAAACTTGGGATTATGCTTGTGGGATTTTTATTTTTTTTTTTAAACCATCATGTGCCTGGACAGACTGTTTTATGAAACTTTTAAATTGCAAAACTATGAATATGTTTATCTTCTCGCCTGAATTGGATGGGAATGGTGTTTATTTTAAGCCTCTGGTAAAGGTTTTTCCCTTGACAACAGCCAGGAAAACTTCAAATTGGTTCAACACCGCGTAATCCTTCAGAGGGGGAATAACAGTCTTCCTCCCCACAAATTAAAAGTTGGATTTACGTAGAAGAAATAAAAAAGCACCTTTCCTCATTTCAGTGCACTCAGGGATTTTGCAGCTACAGCTGTATTTAATCTGATATGAGCGCTGCTGTAAATTAGCTGATGTTAGCCTACCTCAGGGAACGTTCTCTCAATAAAAATAACAGCATCAGCAGTTGGTTCAAATGTCTCAAACGACCAACGTTCACATCACCAGACAGAGTTATAAAACATGTAAACGACAACTTTTTCTGCAGATAAATTCAATTGAAAAAACAAGGATGCTATGTTGATGTGAGGTGGTGCATTGGATGCCCTAAAAGTTGTTAAAGCACAAAAAAAACCACAGTTAAAATTAACTTGATATGGCAAAACCTGCATTCGATAAAGGGGAATACGGATATTTAAGATTAAATATTCTGATAATTATCATCAATAACTCTTTTTTGAGTTATCATTCATAAGCACATTCAATACATGTCTAATTTATAAAGTAAGCACTATTTATTTTAATTAAAATGAAAATTTTTTACATATTCAAAATGTATACCTATACTGTATACATCTTATTCTAGGACAATGATATAAATATATAGGGTGGCTGTTCAGCTGAACTTGTAGTTGAAACATCACTCATTTGTTTATTATTAATGGAATAAGTATCAAAAGGGTGCATTGCTGGGATGCTTACGAGAGTAAGGTGGTCTGCTCTGTGCATATTTTCTGATTTAGATATGGTGATTGTGGGTAAGTGATTGAAAAAGATGCCAGTGGCTGCTGTGATACAGGCCGAAGTGAAAGAAACAGATTAAAGAGTGCTACACAAAGTGGTCCGTGGAAGTAAAACTACAATTTCAAGAGAAGTCACTCGCCCAAATGCAAGATTTGCTTTGTGACGACAAAAGAAGATAGAAGACGAGATAATTCCTGAAGCCATCGTTAGGTTTGGACCTGTATAGGGAGTTGCAAAGATCAAGGATTATGTTGCATTTTACAGCCTTAATATAATCAACTATCAACATTCATTAATTAAAAAATAAGAATAATTTTGTTAAAAAGTGATTCATGGAAGAGTATAATTATTGCATAGTAAAGCCAACAAGTCAACATTGTAGTAATAGTTCATTTTAATATTGTAGTCTTCAGTTCAATGCATCACTTTTAACAAGCAGCACAAAAAACACAATTAATGTTTCCATTAAAATGACCCTTCATAAAAAGTAACTGTCATCACTGATAAATAAGAGTTTTAAAATGCTACAATGGAGAATAAAAAAAAAAAAAGATTTTGGAAATGTTTCTGTTGCATCTTGTTTGACCAGTTTATCCTCAACAATGTTTTTTTCTTTCCCCTCGCTTCTTATGCGTGAAACACTTCAGGCAGAGTATCGATTTCATGTTTCAAACTACATGTGAAGGATCACATTAACAATCCGGTTCTCAGTTCTTCCTGAACCCGTGCGACCTCGAATAACACACACAAACGCTGACATCCGCACACGCATATTCACACACACACATACACACACACACTCTCGCAGACAAACCTCAGGGGACCACTTATATAAGCAATGCAGAGATCAGGATGTGGAGGTTGAGGGAGGTGAAGTGGAACAGAAGGGGTGGAGACAAAAAAATCCAACGAGCTGAAATCATCAAAGAAATACTTTTAAGATTAGAATTTATTTGCACTCAAAGACATCTGGGATTTCCTGAGTGCCGTGCGGAAAAACCTCAAACTTGGGGAGTGTGCACTTTTCGAAGATCTGGTGAAAGTCAGACACGTACTCATGAGATTGCTCAGTTTTTGTTTAATTTGTACAAGTGTGCGGAACGCGGATTCTGAACTACTGTTGTGCAATAGAGCTTCTTAATGCATTTTGGCATATGGTGTTGTAGTGGGAAATAGTCACGCCTCACATTAAGAACATCTCTGGTTCAAGCTTGAGATCAGCTCCAGTGTCACGTTCAATATGGCAGTACAGAAGATGACTGGATTGGTGCAGTAATTGTTTTATTTAATAAGCAAACAGGAGTTGCAAAATGACCAATAACAACACCACAGTAGTTTTACCTGTGCACAATATGGTTATGGGAGTATTTTAAGTTTCATCCAAACATGTTTCTTTTAAGGGTTATTTCTGCTTTGTTCGAGATCTGTAACTCATTTTCAATATAATAGCAGGTGTGATTTGAATCTTCCATAACTCAAGACGTAATAATGCTTCTTTTCTGTCCTCTTCCTCTCAGGTGATCAGATCTGCTCATCTGCACCAGAAAAGAGTGGAGAGGAGAGTTGGCTGGAGGGGATGGAGTCAACCTGCTGACCTCCACAGTGCTCTGTTTTAAATACAGTTTTCTTGTCTTTACTTTCTTTTGGTTTGGAGGGTTGAGCTGTCATTTCTTTGGCCTTCCTGTACCTTAAGAATGTATTTTATCTTTAGGTCAAGTCGATGCTCTGTATCTGACAGCCGGCTCTACACAGCTGACCCCAGAGTCCTTTTTCTTTTGTTCTTTTTGGCCAACTTCCCAGATTCCGTTTGCATGTGATTAAACTTGGTGATTATATATTAAAAGTGTATTAAGCTGTGTTCATGCAGCAGAGAATAGGGATTGTTACCAGTTGGGAAGGTCCCATTTTCCCACTTTATAGCGTTCACATAACAATAAATAACCAACATGGCCGCCTTCTGCAGTGTCACTTTATTGCTGCTATTAGAGTCCCAGAAAAGAGACAAACAGGCTTGACATCACATAGATCAACAAAGAGGGGGATGAACTGAAACCCAGGAGGTCCAAATTGTCTGGATATTACATAAGAGTATCTGAACATTTTCTTTAAAGCTGTTAATTTCTTTCCTGCTATTGCAATAGCACTTTTCAGTTTTATCGCTGTTTCATGAACAACAACAGGATGGGAATAACTTTTTTTCATACATAGAGCGAGGACATTCAGTCACCTTAACAGTTCGACTGCATTCAGAGGCATTTTCCCACTGCCAAGCGGGCATATTTCCCAACTCCCACTTACTCATGATTGCAACATTATCTTTGCTCGTTTTTCAGGTCCTCAGAAGGTGACTGAGTTTTTGCTATCAGCGCCTTTGGAACGACTTGCCCGAGGACATAAGCTTTGCAGAAAATGTGATTTCCTTTAAATAACTTCTTGAATTGCATATTTACAGGCATGCCTTCAGCTTATCTTGTCACTTTATTTAAGGTTATTACATCCTTTCATTTAAATTTGTAGATTTTGTGTCACTATGTTATCTGCTTGTGTTGCCGTGCCTGTTTTGATTATTTCAGTCTACCATTGTCAGGGTGTGAAAAAAGGATGGGGAAGAAGTGCTTCATCTGGTCTACATATATATCTTTTTTCTTCATAATTATGTTTATTGCAAGGGGGATGAATTATATCTTCCCAGCGTAGTGATTAAGGCTACTTCATCAGCAAGACCCATCAAATACATTCATAATAAAATAAAAGTGAAGCTCATCACAATTATAATAGGACTATTTTTACCTTGATCTTCATTTTCATTCTTCTAATGCCAGTGAAACCTCTTTGATTATTTCTGGTCAGAAAAGTAAAGCCGATAGACCGTCAGATACAGTGCATGATGTGTATACTCTAATATCTCTGCAGTAGCACTTTGTGGCACCTGTGCAATCTCCACTACCGCAAAGTCAACTTCTGCACCAGTTGTCCTTGCATTTCACCCGTCGCTGGAACGGTGACACACGGTGCACTTTTTTATCAAAACATGTTCTAAATTTAGCACCATATGACTAATGATGCAGCATCACGTACAAACAACAACTAAATATCTCATTTGTTTTTTTCAAAGATGCAGAAATAGCTCTAACTGCTTCACAACAGTGAGGTTTCATCACGCTTACGCTTTACCTTCAGGTAAGGCTTCTTAAAAAAAAAAAAAAAATCCCTTTTCCCATTACCTCTGCTTTTGTACACCCACTGCGTCTTCTCACCCCCCCCCCCCCCCCCCCCACCTTCCTCCCTGCTTCACCACATTAATCTCTCATTAGCAGCCCCCCATTCAAGCCTTTCTCTCCATCTTTTCTCTCCGCCACCACCAGCCATTGCACGCACATATACAAGCATCCATCGCCGAAAGGCCTGTATGTTTTCACCCGCGCAGAAGTATCCTCAGACAAATGAGGGGCACGGGCAGCCATTTAAAGGGCAGCACTACAGAGAAGAAGAGCCCCTCTGAAAGGAGCCCGTGGAGGGAGAAATAATAGACTTAAATAGGACTAACATGCTACACAGGCGGGTTGTTTGCGTGCGTGCACGCGGACACTCAGAAGCCATTTGAAAGCAGCGCTAAAGCACAAAATGGGAGGGCTTTCTCATACTCAAAGACGGACAAGGAAGGCAAGTGTTCACATGTGAGTGATGGAGAAAACGCAGACTCCCCTGTGCGGCGTGAGGGCATATAGGAGCACAGGCTGCTCGCTATCTTGATCTGAAGTGAGTCAGAGCGCCACGCTGAATATAAATGACTCAATGCAGATTAAGATGTCACTGTTTCAGCGGGGGAGAATGCAGGGGCCGCACGTAGGAGGTCAAATTAACTAATTCCACCTCTGCACTTGCCATGGCGACGTGGTGAAGAGGTTACCACACAAAACACAAGATCAGCCGGAGGAATAATATGTTGATGGATCAGTAAGACACATGCGAGGACTCTGAAGCCCATCCGTCTTATACCGCTTTATCAAACTCCAAGGTTCGAGTCAAGAGTGGGCGAGGAAAGAAAGCCACAGACTCATCGCCGGTCATCACTCTCATTGTCACCTACGGGCATTTTTACTGTGTGCAGTGACCATTCGTGTCAAACGCATGGAGACCGAGTAAAGAGAAATGTTAAACATGCCCAAGGAGAAAGAACATGCAAACTCCATGGGGTGGGGTGGGGGTGGGGGTGTACAGCCTTTCAAGGGGACACCGATTAGTTTGCATTTTATGTTCCGCATGGTCGTATTGAGAGTTCTTACTGAAGTCATGCAGATCCAAACACTCAGTGGCTGTATACCTTGATGACACGCAGCTTCTTGTTATGAGGTTGTTAACCTATATCCTAACTTTATTGAAAATCAATTAACTGGTACTTTTGCATCAAAAAACACCTTTCACTTCCATCCAATCATCTCCAAGCTTTTTTTTTTTTTCTTTTTTCCCAGTAAATCTTAATTTTCATGAAAATACAGTTAGAATCAGGTTCTTGCTCGGACAGTAATACACTCACAAACACAGAGGTGGTGCAGAGGTACCATCGGGGCGATTCTGTGGTCAAGCTGACATTTTCAAATACCTGCTTCAACTGTCCACACGGGACATTTTTAATTAGATCTGACTCATCGTACAATGTTGTCTAGCTAATGAAGTAATGAGGTTGAGAGGATAATTGGAGCTAAGCTTGCAGTCTGAATGTTGCACTGTTGCAAAAAATAAGAAATCAAAAAAAATAATAATAATTAGACCAATGGGTAAGGCAAACAAACAAAGACCTACAGAGTCTCAATTTAACCCTCATTGTAATTAGAGTGCACAGAAATAGCAAATGTGGTTTATCAAAGGTGAGCCGAAGGTCAATGACATAATGATTTCACCATTTATTTTCTCTCCCATTCAAGTGTGAGTAAACTAAGGCTTTGCCTACATGCTGTCCCGAACCAGCTGTTTGTGTTGCTCTGTTGAGCATCCTACAGACTGTGTGATTCCCGCGGTTTTATTCGTTTATCACGCTTTATTTCATTCAATTCTGTATTTTCATCACCAGATAAATATCAACTTTGTACAGCATTTGCTCATCTTTCATCAAGATTGAGGGTATAAATCTTGAGGAACTTTGATTAAAACTTTTAAAAACTGTATTGCACATACTAACATTTAACTTTGCTTAAGCAGAAAGTATTGTTGCATTGTGTTGATGTAATAATAAGTGCGTCCTGTAGTTCCCCTGCCTGAATTTCAATGCGATGTAAGTCAAACTGAGGTGTACCGTTAATTTTGGTCTGTTCATCCTTTTATGTGAAAAGTCTGAGCCTGCTTTTAACTCCGAGGTGACCTTATTACTTACTTTAGTTATTATACATCCATTACAGGGTGTTGTTATTCAGCTCAGTATTCATTAAGTCATGAATACAATTTCAGTCTGTCCCCAGGAAAGATGACTTCCTCTTTCTTTTTCTCTCATTTTTTTTATCCCCTCCCTACTTCATCCTCATTTTCATTCCCCTTCATTGTGGCAAATCTGTGCTTAGAGAATCATCCTGTGAAGTATTGTTGATGTTAAATCTCTTAGGTGTGGTATTTATTTTTAATTTTTTGCCCCCCGAGTCTAAACTCTGTGCTGTGCTGAAAATAGACGGGATATCCCAAATTCTTCAGCATAATACCAATGCTGATGTTCATAGCGCCTTGACTTTCTGCCAATTTTCTCTGACGAGGTTCAGAGGCTGTTGTCTGTAACACCTGGACGTTCTCATTGACTTTCAGTCTCAAGTCTCAGGGGAGATTTTCCTCACGTAAAAGGGACAAACGGTCAAGATGCCTTTCAGGTTCAAGGACTCGCAGGCACTAACGGAGTCACTCTGACCGTCCTGAACTTCAGCACATCACCAGGAATGGCACTGTGACAGCGAGGCACAGATCCATGAAATGATCGTCATGCTGGCTCGGTATTTCATAATAAACCAGGCAGTCTGTTGGTTTGGCATTTTCTTTGCAAGCTTTCCACACATCTGAGGAGACGGGGAATTTCCATCTCACAACCGTAGACGGTAGTCTTAGCTAACACCATTTTAGAAAAAAAAAGAAAAAAAGCAGACAGACTGAAATCTGCAAACAAAATGAATGTGTGTCTCATTTTGCTATAAAGAGCTGATAGTGAGTTAATGACAAGCAATGCATCATTTGTAAGATTAAAGGCTTTCCGTTCTGTGACAGTTTTTCTTCTCCGAGTCAGCCGGTAACAATCACTCACCTCTTTCAAAAGATTCTAAATACCTGAGCACTGATGTGCGTGAAGCTGTGTGCAGACAGACAATTATAAGATCTAATACACAAGATTAACATTTTTTAAAAGAATACAAATAAATGTGCAGAGTAAGAGAATGTTTTGTTGTTTTTTTTTTTTGCAAATTTACAAGAATCAGGTTGTCTGCAAGGTTTCCTATTCTTTACAGTTTGATTATGTTTTTTAGTAGATCATTACCCAGATCTTCTTAAGAATTACATGGTGTTTTTTTTTAATTTACATATAAAACAGAAATAATTGTCGCTAATTGTCAATAAATGTTCAAATTTGATTGGAACCCTTTTAAGTAAACCATGATGTTGCACTTTGGGAAAACTAAAAGACACCTGAGTAAAATTCTTTTTGCAATTACTGGTGAAACACTGAGCTGTGTTATTGTGTCATCATCTGAAGTACAAGATGAAAATGGTTGTTATAACAGTTACACTTTTTGAAAAAAGTATTATCATATGCTAAAAACAAGTGTCGAGTAATGAGGATACAGACACTTTAAAAAAAAAAAAGGTGCACATGAAACAAACATAATTGCCATAGTGAAATCGAGGTTTCCATTCTTTAAAGTTTGATTAGAGCTCTTTTTAGTGCGACCCGCAAAAAACTGACTCACACCTGATTGATTGTTTTGTTTGACAAAAAGTGCAACTCCTCACTATAAAACTGAGAAAACACAATATTTCACCCAAATAAAAAGAACACGTCATCCTTTTGTGACCTCTTTAGCATTGATTCATGAGTCACAATATCTGATAATTGGTGTCTGAGACGCTGCGTGCAGACAAACAAACGACGGCGCCGACGTCCTCCCTCACTCACCACAGATACAAGATCAACATGGTTATTAAAGTCGAAGACGAGCTTAAAGAAAGGTGCCTTTACACATAAAAATCTCAACAATTGTCAAGAAACAAAGTAAGTTACACGTCATTAAATCAAGTTTTCAACATGGTTTTTCATTCTTTAAAGTTTGATTGGAAGTCTTTTTTAGTATGGCGTTGTCGGCCTGCTTCTTCTCAAAAAACTGATGGACACAAAACTATAAAAGATTCTCTCAAAATTCAGATTAAACTATTTTTGCTAATCACATACCATGTGGTACCAACTTTATCTCATTTAACAAGTTAAGAATTTATATGCAAGTTATTGTTTTATTCACTTATTTAGCAGTGATTGATTGATTGATTTTTTTTTAATGCTTATTTGTTAAGCTGAAGTGTAATTTTTCCTCCAAGCATTGAGAGACAATGAACCACAGCTTCAACACAGGGACTAACAAATGGTTCCACCATTATTTCAGTGTTTAAATGTAATTATACAGAAGATCACACAGATGCATTACAGAACACTGCTGCATAAACTATTAAATGTGACATTTGAATTGTGTTCATTTTGTCGTTCTAAATACATATATTATGGACTCTTTTTTCAATGACAAGGTAAGAAACTTTTCCTGCATTTACCGGTCGTTAAAAAAAAGAGTCCATATTATATTGAATGTGACAATTTTGGCAAGTTTTAAAAGACTAAACCTTATACTTTCCAGTACCTCTGTTTCAAAGTACGATGGCAGTAACTCCAGTAACCCCACTGTGAGTAATAAGGAACCTAAACTGTAAATCAAACAAATGTAGCAGAATTTATCAGTGTCTGCGTCCGCAAAATGATTATATCAATGACAATGGGAACATACAACAACATTTGTCCCCGTCCTCCCTCCAATTATCCCCATCAGGCTTCCTGACAGCGGCGCGCGGAGCGACTGAATGGCCTAATCTCTCTTCACAAATTAGCTCCGTCTCTCATCTGCTCTCCCCAATTGTACGCTATACCCTTAAACGTCCCGAGGCAGCTCTGCTGAATCATAACCATTATCTTAGGGGCCTTTGATAACACACTGAACTGCAGGAGGAGAAAGGAAAAAGGGGATATACACTGGGAAATGTAAAACTGGGGGAGAAAACTAGCAATGTAGTTCGATCTCAGATTCCCCGCTGGCCCAGAGCTATCAGAGCCATTGATTGGCTCATGTAATTCTGCTCTGATTTGGCTTGGCCAATCAATGAGCTGCAGTCTGACTTCCTGTGACTGTGCGGCCATTAAACCAGAGGTGAAAAAGCCCCATATTATTTTTTCTGTTCCGGGAAATCTACAGTTTGCTCCCACCCATGCTCCGACAATAGCACAGCTGCTGCTCTCCTCTAACGTTGCTTACTCCAACAGCCGCTTTTTGTCTCACTGCATCACTTTGGGGTCTGAATTGACCAGATGAACACAACAACCCTGTTTGGAGCCTTGTGCGTAGTTGAATAAACCTCAGTGTTTTGGTCTCTTAAAGTGTCTTTATTTCTGTGAAATGACAGCGTGCTTTTAACGGCCCCGTGAAAAAAACCCTCAAACATTTAGCTGTTCGAATGCAGATCATTACAGATGTGTTCAAATTTGCTTTAAGTAGTGAGCTGTGCTATACAGATGGCTTTTCTAACACTTTGTACGACAGCCACGAATCCATCTGTTTTTTTACATACTGCTTTGTCCAACAAGCACAGGCACGCATATTTACATTTGCAGGCAATTAGAAAGTCACCAATTAACCTCGAGTGTTTTTGTCTGTTTGTCTATTTGTTTTTTTCTGTGTAGACGGGAACTGTCATACCTGCAGAAAACCCATGCACCAACAGGAAGAAAATGCAACCCTCCCATAGAAAGCATGCAAGCTTGAACTCAAACCAGAGCCATTATTGCGTCAAGGTAACACTGCTAACCACTGCAGCCTAGTCCATACACCACCCTCCTATTACCTGATTACATTTTAAGGCTTTTGTAAGTAAATTAAAATGACTATTTTATGCATTTCACATGTGAAAAATATGAACGAAAGTATGTAATAAAAAAATAAAAATTAGACTAACTGCACAAATTAAAGTCTGAAAATGTCTACAAATGGGATTAGTGTCTTTCTATATTACTAAAGATGGCATTATCTTGTTCCAGCTCCCTTAATATATAATGTAAATAAATCTCCAATGATATAAGTTAATCCTTTGTAGGACACTCATCGAAATTGAGATTGTCCCTCTTTGGTGTTGCTGAAGGCTACTTTTCTTTATTTACTTGATAACATTTTAAAGTTAATAGGAGTAAAACAATAAATGACATGTATATTACAAACATTTGGAAAGTCCAAAACCAAAAATATGAACAATATTGACATCATATTTCACAGTTTATATAGAAATCACTATTCTCACAAGTTGTGATACAATAAACATATACTCTACTAATTACTAGTGCCCTGCAACTAATGTGTTATTTTGAGAATATGTATGTGTTTTGTAATTGCCCATAACTTATCACGGCTGGTTTTACAGAAAACTAGAAAAATTGGTTTGCGAAAAGGTTATATAACTTGTCCAGTGGGGCAACAAATATCAGTCGGGTCTTAATTTCCTCAGATTCTTCAAATCTTACACAAGCAGCACAGGTTTTACAAAACGATCCAATCATATTCACTGTTGCTGTCATTAAAATACCATTTCTAGTTTACAGGACATTACCAAATGTGGTCATTCGGCTCATAGTTTACTTTTGAACATATTGTAATTAGGACCCCGCATACTTACATAGGCGTATATATACAACGCATTTGCACTCACTATACTTTATGCACACACATTACATCACACTGCAGTTGTTTTAATTCTTCATCTCATATTCATTTCTCGTGCTCATAACCTACTTTCCAAGGTTTTCTTGCTACATTTCTATCTTCTGCTCATTTCCGCTCACAGATCAATGCAGATTTCGTCCCTGTAATTTGATATAAGAGGTCATCAGCAGGCAGAACCTTACAAATGGGCCGGTTTTATTTACAAAGGTATTTGAGCTGAATGCTTCGGTCAGCAGTCTGAATGATCCCCGCAGAGAAAACCAGATATATAATGTTACAGGCGGAGGTTAGAGTTTCTTATTTGCTGTTTGGAGTCAGCACAGATTATTGGGATACAGCTTGTATTTTGGTATTGGGGTAAATATATCTTGCAGGGTAAAAAGATACCAGTGTGTCAAAAATGTTTCTCAATCTTGAGGTCATAAGGCAGTCAAAGCCACGCAAACAGATGTAATAGAGGTTTTCTTTTCCGTGGTGGCACTATGCTGTTTGGAACTGGTGCTATATATTTCCTCTCGGGATATGATCCATAAATCAACTCAGATAAATATGAGATAAATCAATAATATCGTCACATGTTATTAAAATTTTAATACTGACAGCACTTGATGTATTTTAAAGCTCAATGATAATGGCAAATTGCAAAAAAAAAAAAAGGAAATAAAGCAACCGAAAACACTTTAAAAACACTAATCAAAATAGTCAGTTATCTTCGTCTGAACACAGAGTACAAACGTCTTAAAGCTCTTGTCCTCTCACTCACAGGACACCCCCTCGATTACCAAACACACATAAAAGCACTTCATTCACTGCTTAATTTAGCCATTGATTTTTTTAACACCAGATCACACCACAGATAGCAGAAGACATCAGGCTCAAGTGTTTTATGGTCTTTGTGGGGACGTCCACCACCCTGCAGACACACAAAGGCCTCAGACTGAGATGAGAGTGAGAAAGAGAGGAGGAAAAGAAGAAAACGTTTCCCCGGGGATAATCTCTAAAAAATCACTGCCGACTCCCGTTAGCAGATCTAACTATGGCAATGTGTGTGATTGGTGTTTGTGTGTACAGTTCCCGTCCCTGCTGGCATGTTGTGGCAGATCCACTGTGCCGCCACACAAACAGTGGACTGTTCAGACGGGGAACACGCCAACCTAAATATGTCATCAATGTGGAATTCTTCGAATGAAACCCATTATCTTAACATAGTTGACCCTTAATGCCACTTACATTGATACTGTTATGTGCAACTTGCAATTAAACTGACTGTTGGGTCTGAACGGATGATAGTTATTTAAAGTTCTGGACTTATGTTTCTGATATTCTGTATGACGAAGGCCAGTTTGGCTAAAAAATTTTTTTTACATATGAAGCAAATGTATCCCCGAACAAGTTGAAAGTTAAAAATAACAGAGTGCGTTTTACAAAATAGTTGGTGGTGTCTTTCTGGATGCAACTTCTGCGGATGCATCAACGCCAGTGCCAGTATAATGTATTGTTCCAACATTGTCCACAGGTAATTGTGGTCATGAAAGTGTTTAAAATACAACCAAACAAATACAACCACACAAGAGTTTGATGGCAGGTTAAACTCCAAAACAGAGAAAACAGCAACGGAAGTAAAGTTGTTTATATATCATGCACTAGGCTTGTTCCGAGTGAAGACCCAATTGTTTAACGACAGTTGGCGGGATGTACAGTCACTGTTGGTTATGGGTCTGATGTGGCTTTCTGAAATATCTGCAGCCATTCTAGTCTTTACTCATCTTTCCACCAGAAGCACAGCTATGTGATTCGGACACGTCCTTTGACGCCACACCCCAATGACAATATGAAGCAAGTCTTTTCTCGACAGAAGGCGGGTCAAGCTGCTCAGACGAGACCCGAACCAGAAAGTTCCAACATAAAAGTCATAGTGAAACCTGACATGTTCAAATCAAAGCATCTCATGTTGACAAAAGTTCAGAATTCATTGTGTTGCATTTATGGCAATGCAATGCAATGTTTGAAAAAACCCTGCGAAAGTTCAAAATGTCAGGAATTGAAATTTGGCATCGTGAGTAAATTAGAGCCATCTGTGTAATAATTAAAAAATGGAAGTAATTCTAATAAATAGTTAAGAACACATAACGTTACTCATTATTGGAAGAACCCAAGTAGAAGAATGTTTACTTATTTAAAACTGATATGATCCATAATGCGCAAGTGTTATCAAAAATTCAAGAAAAGCAGCAGGACAAAAAAAAAAATAATAAAAAAATGATTCTGAGTTCCAACAACAAAACACATGAAGTCATGCGACAGACTTACAGGCGTTGGTGACGGCGAAGCTGTTGGCCGTTTCGATGTTGTCCACGTGAGGCACCAGGTTGAATGGGGCTTCCGAGGCGTTCGGGCTGGTGTTGTGCAGGAAGATCGCCAACCGAAAGGCGGTGTACTCCTGATCAGTGTTTCTGATGAACAGACCGCCTGAGGAGAGAGAAACATATGACTGATAAGAAACTGTCTCCTGCAGCTTTCACACAACTGGAAATAAAGCTGTGAACGGATCAGCCATCACAGCCAATACCGTGTATCAATGCGTCAAAAACGACTCAATGATTTTCTGCCTACATCTTCTTTGTTCAAGGTTCAAGGAGAAAGAAGAGAGCCAACAGAAACAATGATTTACTGTGAATTATTGCACATCTTTGCATAAACTGACATGAGGGCAACCTATGCTTATTCAGACAGATTTATCCTGCTGGTTTATTGCTCATGTGAGCAGAATAGTTGTCGAGTTTTCACTCACCCAGCTTGATTTTATTCTAGCGTTGGGCAATACATCAGGATTTTCCAACCGACTGCGATCCACCCAAAGAGCAGCGACTGCCAATATATTCACACCAGTGTGTGCAGTGGCACATGCAGAGGGCAGGTGACTGAGGTGAACCCGAAATGCTGCTGTGCCACTGCCTGAAGGCGATTCTCATCTGGTGTCAGATGAAGGATGCCTCCACTTGCAGCTTCCCGCTGAACGTACATAACACAAGATGATCCGCATTATGGGGCCTCTGTTCCTTCCTTGCTCGTATGTATTGAATGGTGTTTTAAAGGTCAATTGCTCATTTCATTGAATTTCCAAAGAGGGAAACATTATATTGAGGATCTAAATGGCCAAATATCACCCAAGATTTTGCCCCTAAAAATCTAATGACAATGGAGTCAACCCATTTGGTTATAGCTGGCTTGTTTTTGAAAAGCCCAGCACCGCAGGACACTAGAAGATGTTTTTAAATAGAATGACACCTCAGGAGTTATAAGTCATCTATGGTGAGTCATTTTCACCTCACATCAAATTAAGCTAAGCCTTTTGCCACCTGCAGCCTCCATAGGGTCTAATATAGGCAACAGGTCCTCTGAACCAAGAAATAATGTGCATTTTGTTTAAACCAACGACCTTGAAAAGAAGCCACTTGAGTGTTTTTCCTGTTCAACAGAGGTTCAATCATATGATGACACATGAGTGTGTGTGTGTCACTGACTGTAAAAGGTTGAGAAATACAGAAATAAAGAGTCTGTTAGGGTGGCAGTTCTGCAGGCATCTGCGAGCCATAAAACTAACATGAGCAAGATTCCATGCATAAAATGGCAATTTTCTTAGAATAGGGTTAGAGTTAAAGTCAAGACGTAAATAACATTGTTGGGTTTTTATGTGTTTTGTTTCAGGATTTTCTTTGCCATGAATAGGGGCTATAATAGTTCAGTGCTTCATGGTGACATGGTCCAAAGTTTGAATGCTCCTCCTACATTAAAAATGTTTTTATATATACATATACATATACATATATTTATATACATATATTTATATACATACATACATACATTTGGGAATAGTTTTGTGAGTATAAATTGCCAGTTGATGTGAATTTGCTCTGTGATGTACCCTGTCTGCACCCAGTCAGCTGGGATCTGCTTCATTCCATCCACAACTCTGAGTTGGATAAAGTGGTATAGGAGGAAATTCAAATTGGGACTCACTGAAATGTGACGTAAATGCCCTTTATCCTCTATGTCTCCAATCACCAATACATTCAAAAACATAGGTTGCTTTTCATGGTTCTGTTTGGCTTGATAATTATCTATATTCGAATCAGACTGGTTTAAGCTGGAAAATATCTAAATCGTGCAAACTGGTGACTCAGAGGAAGAGAGCCGGGATTTCAAGGTTATCCAAATACCCGCTGAGACGAACATCTGTAATAAATGTTAGAGTGCTAATTTATGCAGATGTTTCAATCTGAACCAAAAATGTCAGCCATAAGACAGGGCTCTTGGGAGGACGAAATGATTACAGAAATCATTACGATTCATCCTCTGGGAGACAGGAATACAGACACTGAATGGTGCACACAGTAAATTTACCCTGTAAATCATAAATCTACCACACTGGACTACGAAAGAAAAAAGGTCTAACCTGGCACTAAATCGCTGGACCAATTAGAAACCTTAGTAAGCACACACAAGCGTGTCTCTCATATGTCTTAAATGTTGCTCTTGACCATTTCTGACATATATAAGTATGGATGGAAAGGTTTGACCAGCCAACACCACAATCCTCAGTAGGTGTTGTTTCCTTACCTGCTTGGTCATGATTAGGGTCTTACAGCTAATACTGAGAGAGCAAACTTGGTCTGAGATTGTAAACGATTTCAGATAAATCTAGTGACGTTTTCACAAAATTGAAGTGGTCAGAGAGTGACCTCTATCCTATTAAAGGTTGACACAAGGCACCGTTCATTGTAGGTTGTTAGGAAGGAACAATATCCACCCAGCAAATCAAAGTATCAACGAACTGTGATTGAAAAATGTGTCTTAAGCCTCGATCCTGCAAGTCCTTTTTTAATCATCACTCGGCCTAGTGGCAAGAATTCAATTTATCTGACAACATATAGGCAATATCTTTGCCATGCTAATTAGCATACACTGATGACAATCATTTAATATGTTTTCCATTCAGTCAGTTCATCTGATTGATGCATTTGAATTAAAAACGTATTCAATAAATAATGAAAACGCATGGCATACAAAAAATTTAAACATATTCCTAATTTTCTCTAGCAAGTCATAATTAGGTTTACAAAGAGGCATTAACGCAATGGTGTGATAATATTCAGCAAATATACTTGTGGATCAAAGCAGCTTTTCATTTAGTTTTGATATGCACAAGCAGCTCCAGTGTCATGGATCAGTTTGTCATCAGAGCTCAGACTTTTCTTTCCCTGTGTCCTTTTTGCATTGCACTTTAGTTCATATACAAAGATCTCGACTAAGCCATTCATGGTTGTGCAAATGTCAGTGGTGTTTTAGGTTTAAAGCAGTTTGTTTCACATTTCAAAAAGCTGTCTTAAGGGTATATTTCTTGGGATGAGACACTGTAAATGTCATTTAAAGCAAAATGCCAATGTTCTCTTCCTTATGGGTGACCTCCTTTAAAATGTAAACTTGCGAATATTTTCTTCTCTATGAAATCTGGCCATGTACATCAAACCTTGATTTGCACCTAATTCCTGCTTGTTTGTTATTGAATTGACAGGTGAAGAACCCCCTCCCCTGTTGGAGTTAATTCATGAGTTACAAAAAAAACAAAAAAAAAACAGGTGGGAACATTTTGTACGTCTTGGCCACCAATCAGTTGGAATGCCCTCTGCACATTTCAAGTATATCCTTTTCTAATCACTCCTGATTAAGAGAAGATTAACTCCAGCTTTGACCCAAATCCTACTCATTCAAACCTCTGACTTTCATTTCAATGCAACAGAATTAGACTGAGGACAAAATAGCCCCACACTCTTAAGTTTCTTAGATGACATAACGCTTGCCAACACCAAGATTGTGGCAGTTGCAACACGGCAGTTTGTGGCCCCATAACCACCCGACGATTGAGAAAAATGACATCTGATCGCAGGTTTTTGAATTTACTCCAACCTTCTTTTTCCACTACTCCACACTGGATATAACAGGCGTTCTTGTTATCTCGGCTCCAACGCTGTAATGAGATTTCAGCTTGCAGAGCTGATTTATGAACAGAAAAGTGGATCCCATTTTGGTGGAGGAAAAGTAGAATTCTCTTCAGGGTCAGCCTGCCAGGTGAGGAGGACGGGTCACACTGGCCTTAAACCTTTAATTGAGTACTACTCTACCACAATACAATGTATTTCCAAAAACAAGTACACCAAATAGGACCATACCATACATGGGTTCAAATATGCAGTCACTTGCAGTCATGTTCGATGCATTATTCATATATTTAAGCAGTTTCATGTTATTTTCGTAGTATTTAGGATGACTACATCAATCAGGTGCACTAACTGGAAATGGGAGGTGCGTTTAAGACTGCAACTGTTTTTAAAGTATTCGATAAGGATGTCTACGCTGGCTCATGGCCCAGCAGAGACGCTACTCTTATTGTGTTGAGAGGCATTTCCTCACCTGTCTCCCCATCCCATTTATTTGTGGACTATTTGTGGAGTATTACCACAATTTTGTGCACATTCAGAATTATGTGCTGCTACTCTCCAATATGTTTGATAACCTCTCTCATCAATATGTCCAACACCACGGTATGACATTCATTTTGCATTTGAGAGGCCTCAGCACGCCATCCAATCCCTCCATGGCGAACGCAAGCAGAAAAACATGGAAGTAATATGGTTTCGAGCTGATCATTCTCATGTTAACAGAGTCTAAAACACGCAAAACCCTCAATTTGAATACTCAGGTTTGCATGTTATGGCACTCATGGCGTTATTCTTAGCAAAATGCAAGTAAACTGAAAGTGCAGTTGTTTTGCATCAGCATGTAATTAAGCACAATTAGCATACATTCTTAGCATAATTTTGCTCTTATAAGAAATACTACAAGAGTAATACCTATCACAAGAATTAACCCACGTTTAAATTTTTTTCCCAGAAAGTAGAATTTTCTTCAATGTTATTAGTTGTTACTTTGGAGCAGATCTTAAAGGGCTGCACAAGTTACCAAATGTGGTCATTTTCTTGACAAAGGGTTTTCACATACCAGAAATAATTCCTAGGTGTGATGTGACTTGAACCATTTCAACATATAGTATAACGGGCAGACTAAGGCAGGGTACACCCTGGACAGATCACCAGTCCACCACAGGAGAAGGCCACCACATAGCAGTCAATATCCGGCTCTGATGTGGCTAAATTACGCATTCTGAGGCTAAACTGGACTAAATCCATACACCTACAACCTACGCATTTTAAATGAATGGACAGAGTCAGAGCTGGCTCCGGTTTGCTTGGCTGATGTCAGAGCACAGCAGAGTAAACTAGCATCCTCCATCAGCCCAATTTAGCTGGTCAACTAAGGTAAACAGGAATGTAATCAATGGCGTCAAATGCCGACCACAATGAGTCACGCTACCTTTGTCATCGTCATCTTCATGTAAGAAGCACTTAGGTGACTTGTTGTTTTTTTTTAACTTTATCCAATTCACATTTACTCTCAGCTGAGACTTGTTGTCAGTGATTGTGCCAGATTGGTTTTGGCTGATTGTATGTGTTATTTATTTAACCAAATAAGGTCCATAGTCACAGCTTCAGCATTCCATTGTGTGACGCAAGAAATGGTGTCAGTGGATCCCAGATGGTAGTGTTACCAGTGTAACCTCAGAAAATCCCATCTGAAGAGTTGAAGCCTCAAGATAGGGCTAGGGTTAACCCTTTTAACCTGCCAATGATTCCAGAAACAATCATTTTCGAGGTGGACTTCAAATCTCAGTAGCACGTGAATGTATTGAATCAAGCCATCTGGCTATTTCTGAGCGTCTTCTTCTCTACTTTATGGCTTTTCTTCATAGTTGATAGATTATCTTTTCATCAAAGAAGCCCTCGACCCTCTTTTCAATACATGCCATCAAAGGCTCCGTCCTTATTAGAGCCTTTAAATATTACAATCAGAGCATGCATAAAGAAATGAAAAATTAGATTTATCATGGTGAGGACATTTCTCCAAATGGTGCCCATGTGTGATCATTTGGGCTGCACATTATATCGCATATTGATCACTATCACGATATCAATACGTGCAATAAAGAAAATGAGAAAAATGCTCTACACAAATTCAAAATGACAGCACTTTGAAAAAAGAAGGGTGCAAATAATTGCGATTAATTCAGAAAAAGTAATTTGGAAGTGTTTGACAGTCTTTGTGGTGATGGGACAGAAGTCACACGCACACAAAATCATGAAGAATTGCCCCCAAATCCTTTTTACAAATTGGTCCGCTTCGAAATCAAGTTTCCATAATATCATCCAGCTCAACTTCAAATAATTCTTTGGCAGCTTTGAGTTGTGTTAGCCACAACTGTATTTGTGCACTTGTTCCTGTGCAGCAGGCAATGTGTGCACGACACATTTCCCCGCTGCTAATAAGTGTTGATTCTTCAGTGGCAATTATTTGAAATTTGAAAAGTGTTTGACAGTCTTTTGTGGTGATGGGACAGAAGTCACACGCACACAAAATCATGAAGAATTGCCCCCAAATCCTTTTTACAAATTGGTCCGCTTCGAAATCAAGTTTCCATAATATCATCCAGCTCAACTTCAAATAATTCTTTGGCAGCTTTGAGTTGTGTTAGCCACAACTGTATTTGTGCACTTGTTCCTGTGCAGCAGGCAATGTGTGCACGACACATTTCCCCGCTGCTAATAAGTGTTGATTCTTCAGTGGCAATTATTTGAAATTGACAAGTGTTGATTGGAGAGATATTTGCCTTCTCTGGGGGCTAATAGAGTGTTGCAGTTGTGGCTGAATACCATAAAATGTTAAATGAAAGGCTCGCGGGCGAGGGATCGCTGGCACAGTGTGGATTTTTACACTCCCAGAGGTCAACCAGGCCTTAGATGGAAAATATGATGACATGGGGATTACATCAACACGTTTCCCATAATTGGCAGGAAAGCTGTTCGCTAAATGATAATAAAAGAGTGGTGATCATTTAAAAAGAATGTCAATTCAATCACAGCAGTTTCGCTTCATTCAGGAGTAAATGATTATCCTGATGCTTCACAGCAGTTTTGCAGATGCAGGTTCACACTCCAGTCCGGCTCAAGTGCCCTTAGATGTATCGGGGTGCTATTCTGTAACAGACCCTGACCTCTCACCTCCCTGAAGGGGCCCGGGGAGTCATGTACAGCGTTGACGTAAAAGGACAAGGAGAATCATTTGAACAGCTTGTCATTTTTCATCAGCTTGACTGTATGTGATGTGCCTCAACTCTGCCTCATGCACAGGGGGCTGCGGAGGGTAAGCCCACATGAAACAAAAGTCAAATAAAGGGTTTAAACATCATCTCAAAACAAGAATCCCAGATATTTGCAGGATAACAGGAGGAAACACTGCTTTTCTGTAAGATTGATCTTTTTTGAAAGAGGTTGGGATGATCAACATCTGGAGGTCACAGTTTGCCCTTCTTTCAATTCCCTGCTTTTAAATCAAACAAGTCAATGAGTCTGCTCGTGGAATGGAAAAAGCCGGAGAATAAATCACCTTTATTCTCTCCCTTGACAAACAGTTAAGCTGATGACTGAGAATATGGGGATTCTTTAAAAACTGTGCAACTGAGGAGGGGCAACAAAAAAAAAAAGAAAAGAGGGCAAACGGTGGGGATGTAAATGGCCTGTGGGAGTGAGGTTGCAGTGCCAGGACCGGGGGTCTGCGAGAGTGTTAACAGCAAGTCAATGCACAGGCAGTCTGCATAGGGAATACACACACACACACACACTTTGCTGGTCTGATCTGCTGCAGTGGCGGAGTGCACTGGGATACACACTCTAACCCGCAGATACAGAGCGCATTAGGTGTGTGTGTTAAACATGCACAGCATTCAATCGGCATGGGATATTTATGAGACAATTTCAGAGGAAAACGGGTTAAGAAATGTGCCGAATTGCCCACTTTGAGCGGTGTTACACGGAAGAACAGAAGCGGCAAACAGGACGTCCACAGATTCATTCACATGATTTATCCCTCTGGTTGGGTTTAAAACGCAGCGGCGCACACTTACCGATCTGAACGCTGCTCGGGAAAGCACCCATTGTCAGTCCCCAAAAGCCAGAGAACATCAACAGAATCCAATCGCGAGAAGAAATCCTCATTTTGTTTCGGTTATAAACTGATGTGAGACATCGAGCAGGTTTAATTAACACCCCCAGGGCAAGAGCAACATCACAAGGTGGAAAAATAATTAAAAAATAAAAAATAAAAAAAGATTTGGAGGAAAAAAAAAGAATCAAATGCCGGTTAAATATCCATGTCTGTCCTGGATGGGCTTTTATTTATTTGTTTTCTTTCTTGGATATCCCCCCGCAGTGCCGCTCGTTTGTGCCGTCAAACTGCGTCCGTCCGTCCGGCGCTGGAGATTTTGCGCACAACACCAACCAAGATGAGGAGGGAGGGTGGGAGGGAGGAAGGGAGGCAGAGGGGGGCATCAGCCAGCGGCGGCCAGTGCGTCTGGATGCGGCTCAACTCAACATCACAGCAATAACACACATGCGCCTTTTACGCGACCGGGGCAGGCATAGGAGGGGCGTCTGTCATCAGCAGCACCGAGCGGCAGACTTAGTCCTCGGCAGCTCCTTTTAACACCAAAACTTCCAGATCTGCGGAGAGTGGCTCCCCATCTGATTTCTGACAGGAGATTTTATTTATACTGGCAGGAATCGATACAAATGGGATGGCTTGCACGATCAGAGAAACAATCATCCCCCTGTTCTCTTCATACTCAAGTCATTGCGCATTTAAGGTGCGTAAATTGACCAATTAGAGCTGGTGAGTCAAGTGCTCGGTTAGTAAATGGGTCTACATACAGCCACAATCCATCTAAAAGAGGATCGGTTTGGTGACATGACAGTAAAATAACCTTTAGATGCACATATTTGGTAAACTTCAAATGTTTTCGCTTGTTATAGTGGAGAGGTCTTCAACCTGTGGCTCTGGAGCCACATGTGGTCCTAGTGGCCTTCAGGAAATTATATATAAATAAACAGTTTTTCTATTACTGGCACATAGACACAGACCATCTATCGAATGAGGTTATATCTATCACTCCAGGTGACAATTGTAGCATTTGGTTCAGTAGTTTTTCAACTATGAGTCCTTTCCCACTGTGTCACCTCCATCCACCTTGTACTTTCACAGCAGGTGATCAACATTGAGTTTTCAAATCCACCTCTTGGCAACATCATGATTAAATCCAAATAAAGAAAATTCTCGGACAATCATCTGTTTTCACTGCCAAAGATGTTGATTCACCTGTATGTTAGATGTGTGGAGAGAAACAACCAATATGCTCAAAGCCTTAAAACAGCTAAAATACTTTTAAATACGGCCAAAAGAAGATTGATACAGTTAAGAGTGCTAAAAAGAAAAAAAGAATAAAATGGCTAGAATACTAAAATAACAAAAACTATGAAAAAAGTCTTAAAAAAAATGCAATTGCTCACATGGCTAAAAAGCTAAAAAGAGACAAAGGCAATACATTGCTAAAAAATGATCAATCATTAAATAAAAAATCTTACATGGCTATATCTATTATTAAAACAAATAGCAATACCTAATATGTCATTAAAAACGAAAATCACTGCTATATGAATTAGGGCCGTTACAGCTGGCGGGACAACCAGGTGGTCATCGCACAGTCCATCTGCAGCGCCATCGACCATAGCAAGCGTCACCTTCCATCAAGACGAGAAATCGCATTCGTGAGAGTGGGACAACACCCAAAGCTGCACCGAAGAGCCCAGACAGGCATCCTTGGGATAGCTCATGATTGGCAGATGAGGGTGGACCTGGAAATGCCACTCAAATTCCCTGAAGCCATTGCTGAAACCACCCTACGACCAGATATTGTGCTGGTCTCTGAAACAACCAAGCAAGTGGTCATGCTTGCGCTTACAGTGCCCTGGGAGGAGAGGATTGAAGAAGCCTATGAGAGAAAAAACGCAAAGTACGCCGAGCTGGTGGAGGAGTGCCGGAGACAAGGGTGGCGTGCCATGTGTTTGCCGATCGAAGTTGGAGGGTATGGCTTTGCAGGCAAGTCCCTATGTAAAGCTTACAACCTCCTGGGCATCACTGGAGCGTGTAATAGGAAGGCCAACGGTAGAGCTTCAGGGGCAGCTGAGAAAGTCTCTAGATGGCTGTGGATCATGAGGAACAAACCGTGGACTCATGCTTCTTGGACACGGGCCGGGAACCGATCACTCCTGGTCGGGTCGCCTGGGTGAGGGTGTCTGAAGTTGAAAGACCCAAAACACCCAATGACCCCAGGTACTATCACTGATGATGGGTCCAAGTGCATCAAGAGATGTATCCCACTATCAAGCACATGCAGCTCAGTTTGTTCTCAGTTGGGCTGAAACAGTAAAATAATTACATGGTGACTCAGAAATAACAATAATTTGTAAAGAAATCTGAGTATTTCCTGAAAATATTCACATTTGATGCACATTTGTCAAAATCTCTTCAGAATAACCAACAATGTCTTCAGAATAATTGCAGAATTTATGGTTTCATGACATGGTTTCAGCCCTAAACCAAATCTATTAGCGATAAGATAGTTATATTAGCTTTCCCTGCTATAATAGTGATCTCCTGTCTCCTAGCTTTGTTCACATCTGAGGCTCACTTCTGGATCTCAGTTATGTTTTCAACTTTTAACCAAGCGCTGCAAACAATTTAAGTACAGCAGGTCATTTTATTGAAGAATTACAGCTGATGCTCTGTGGCAGTTTACCGCTCTCACACTGGATTGGACTTTCTTGCCGGTTATTATTCGCTTGATCTCTTCACATCCAACTGAAATCTGCTGATACTTTTCATGTTAACATAATAGTACAACAAAGATACTGAACATGTTTAAATTCTTCTTGTGAACGCAGGAGAGTCATTCTACATCAGATCCATTTACACATAATAGTAAGACTAATTAGTTTCCTCCAAATAATTCTCATGAAATATTCCTTGCTGCATTAATGTGTTCACAAACAAAATTGGTGTCTGGACCGTGTCCTACTGTCATCTGTAAGACAAACCAAGTACGCTTAGCTCATCAGAAAAAAAACTGCACAACGCAGGAAAACTGCTGGCTTTGCCCTCAAAGGTACGTACTGTCCCTTTAAGATACTGACGTAATGAACTGAGTCACTTTGACCAAACAACACTAATTTATCATCGCTCGTCTCCAGAGATGTGTAATAAACTCATTTGAAAGTTTGGTCTGCGTCCTCCGAGCTAAAATAAAGCCCAGTGATATGAGACATTAAGGGTGAGTGCAGCTCGGTCTCCTCGGGGTGATTCAGCTGAAGCTGGAACTGCAGAAGATGGTGAAGCTGCACGCGGCTCAAGTTGTGCTGATTTTGAGGTTTGGGCTTGCCTCAGAACCTCCACGAGTAATTATGTACCAGACACTGTTGGAAGCACTGCTGGAGATGGATTTTATGTTGGTGTGTATGAGACGGACCAGCCGCCAAACTTTTAGCTGTGCACAAGGTTGAATGTCTAAAAAAAAAAAAAAGTTGTACTCAAAGATAAGCACACATTAATCCTTCAGGGGAAGAAAAATCCCAGAACAACAGTCTATAACTCTACAAGACAAGACTATTGGACTACTCACTGCATCGGCTGATGTTATGGAAGCTTTAACTAGCAGCACTGAATCCAAATAAAAGAAGAGTTGTTGCAGTAAAACACTCTGACATTTATAAGTTTCTAAAAGATAACCAATCTGTCTCACATTTTGTTAATTTATGTTTCTTTAAGTCGTCCAACATAATGAAAACTGAACAGTTTTTTTTTGTGAAATTTTGTCAACAATAAAGCTGGCTCAGTCAGTCTCATAACAGAGATCATAATAGTAAAACCATGACTCACAACTGTAGGTTTGGACTGTGGTTCAGGTGGTGCAGTGGGTTTGTTCTCCAGCCCTATTATCTATGGCTCGAATCCCTGCCTCTGTGTGTTAAAGTGTCCTTGAGGAAAAACATTGCTGCTTTCCCGCACCACTTTCATGTCAGACCAGTGGTGGTCTTAAATAATTGCTTACGTTGTTCCTCTGTGGAAAAATCCTAGAGATCGTCTTTTCAGGCAGGGCGCTCGGTCTCCATGTGACAGTAGTTCTGAGGGTTTCATGGCTTCATTAGTCTGTCACTGCACATTATTCTGAGTGGGTGTAGCAGATGCGAGTCACCTGTTGCGAAGAACCTGTGATTTAATATCTTTTCCTTTCAATGCAGCCTCTCTTTTTTAGTACACTGTGATCCTTCTGGCATCTCATCCTCTTCTCTTTCTCCTTTTAGAAAGAAACTCTCTGGTGACATTTGTTTTTGAAACTTTTGTACTCGTTAGCTTGCTAAACCCATAGGGGAAAACTCAAGTTCAGGAGGGAGGCGGGACAGAAGCAATGTGTTGTCATAATACCTATTATTTCAATACATTGTAATAAAAATGATTCTTGCTCTGCGGACCAACATGGAATGATTTATGGTACCAGTGCCAGTCCACGGCCCAGTGCCTGGGAACCTCTGGTATAAAGCGCTTTGAGACTGGTAAAGTAAAGCATTAAAAACTTTATACAGTTTTTATTTACGATGATCAAGAATAAACCTCTAAGTTCTTTTAATAGACAAAACAATCCCATTATCAAGAGAATCAGTACATAAATGCAGTAAATAATGTCAGTTTGTTTGTCTCAGGGTCCAAAACAAACCACTATGTTGAAGATTTTTGCCCTATCCTATTATAATTGTGCCTGCAAAGGTTTGATTTCTGCACAGGGATCAATAAAGACTCATTTTGTTTATACCCTTTGAAGAAAATGCTGCTGACATCACCAGAAAATGATTTGATTCCAGTGAATGCCCTCATGAGTCCATCTTTCAGTTATCATAAAGACATTGTTAAAGCAATCTTTTGCAAATATCCCATATAATCTGATAGGACCACTACTAAGATGAGCACCACACAGAGGTTTGTGTTTTGCCTTCTGCTTTCTGCAACTCTGATGCACTCTGGTGTGTTTTAAGGTGATCATTTCCACCTTGAAACACGTTTAGTTTCACAATATTTATGGAACAGTTGGAATTCATATCGAGTTCAAATGTATTTCTTTCATGATGCAACTTGATCTCTACTTAATTTGCCTTGAGACAGATTTAAACAAAGAACAAGTCAGTGTGAGGAATGTAAGGAAGAGAAGGTACAGATATGCATCTTCAAATGTTGCAAGTGAGTAAAAATAAATATTTCAACAATAAATGCATGATGTTTATCAAGGAGACATTGGATCAACAAAAATTACTTTCTGGGATGACAATGAAAAGCATCCTCTTTGCTTGCAGTGGTGAATACTTTTACATAGACGTGAATGTGCCGTCTCTGTAAAAATATCTGCTATTGAAGTACTTAGAAGGGCAGTAAGCAAAAAGTACAAGGTTGTTTGTTTTATAACTTCAAACTGGGAGACAAACTGTAGCAAGCAGCTTGAGTCCTTTTAACATCAGTGGGTTTCAAATGTCTGCACATGCTTTTCACATTACGAGCTTGCGGTGGTTTGAACACACAGACCCATCAAACCAGACATAGATTTATTTGGATAGAATTATAGTCAAAGGTTAAAATGAATATGCTCTTTGCATCTGCAATACTAAAATGGACTATACTTACAACGCAAAGAAATGATGAAAGAGCTAAAATGGCTGATGTCATTCTGAACGAAATAGTATTAGAAAGCAAGCTGCAAAAAAAACATTTGAAATAAACAAAATAATTAAGAGTACAGTGCTGAAAAGTTTTTAGGAATTTTAAGAATTTTTGTAAAATTGTCTATATACTTAAGACAACATGAATGACCCACATGCACAGATACACACAGCCCCCTGCAGCATTTTCAGACAAATAATTGTTTTCTTTTCCAATATGGTGTCTTGAATAGTCAGGATTTCTCCCAGGATTCCCAGGGATATTCAAATCCGGGCCTCGAGGACCGGTGTCCTGCACATTCTGGATGTCTCCCAGCTTCAGCACACCTCAATCTAACGGTGACGTCACCATCTGGCTTGTAAAAAAATCCAAATCATGAGCCCCTTATTGCATTCAGGTGTGCTGCAACTTTAAAGCCCCGTTTCCACAGTGCCCCTTAGTGCCGGTACGGGTCAGGTCGGAACCGGTTGTTGTGCGTTTCCACTGACTCAGAACCGTTACTAAACCGGTACCATTGGTAACCATTTCTCGCTACCCCTCCACTTGGGGTACCAGGCCCCATATGAGGGGGAGGAGCTTCAACACTGCCGTCTGCTCATTGGTCCGTGACAACCGCTGTTCTCCCAGCAAGCAGCCATTTCCAATCAGTTCTTCTGCAGCAATCAGGAAACTTTTTTGAAAATGTCCTCCCGTTATGGCATCACATCCTGCATGATTACGCAACTGTTCATAACCCCGCCTACATTTCAAACCGTTCCCCGTGTAATGGAAACGCGGCACTGATACGGGTCTGGTTACGGATAGTCAACCCCCACCTGACCGGCACCGGTACCAAGGGGCACTGTGGAAACGGGGCTTTTGAGACCTAAAACGTGCAGGGCACCGGCCTTCTAGGCCAAGGTTTGAGTACCCCAGCTCAAAACAATAGTTCTATATGGAACTGTCCTTGGTGCTGAATGCTTTTGCCCTTCTAAATAACAGAAAAAGAACACACACCCAAAAAACAGAGTTTGACATGATTCTTGGTATCATTTCAGGACCACAAAGCATGCCAAAACAAAGAGTTAAACACAGTGAGAAAACGGTCTGAGTTAGTATTTGTTTTACCTCTGTGAATGAGGCTTGAGCTGCTGGAATCAGTTCTGAAACAGCAAATGCCAGTAAAGCTCATTATTGAACAGATTCCATCGATTTACTTGACGTATAAACAAAAATGAGCTGTGAAAATGGTCCTTCCAACACTTGTGCAGTGGTGTGTCAGCAGTGGTTTATACATACAGTGTGGTCAGCAGACCGGTTTTGTTTAAGTTACTGTATAACTATGGATGGGACTAAAACACCCATCCATCCATCCTTTTTCTACTGCTTATATCATATCCAGGGTTGCGGTGCACCCTCGTCTGGTCGTCAGTCCATCACAGTGTGATTAAACTCAAAAGATTAGAAAAAGCATAATTACTTGATGCAAATCATGTGTATAGTGACACATAGAAACTAAATTAGACAGTAAAGAACTGTCTCGATATATGGATTCTACATATACAGTATGGACTGTAACACACACACACGCACACACACACACACACACACACACACACACACACACACACACACACACACACACACACACACACACACACACACACACACACACACACACACACACACACACACACACAGTTAAGTCAGCAAAATCAGACGTGTTGCCAGGTAGTTTTGTGTTAGTACAGTGGTTCCAAAAAAAACTTTAAGGTAAATGTGGAGTCTAAATATCTGAGAAATGAAAGGTATAAAATATATTGATCATATATAGTATGATGTTTCCATTGAAATGAAACTACTGTATACAGTTAAGTATCCGGACATTAACACACACATGTTTAATGGAATTTACGTTTTATCCAGAAATCAGTTATCACAATGGAGTTAAGCACTATTCTGAAAGTGCTAATGCAGTTAAGATATCTGTGAGTTGTTTACATGAAAAATTTGTCGCACATGAAAATCAGCAACAGAGCGGCTGTCTCTTTCTGAACGGCTCACAAGCAGGCTGTTAGCATTAACTCAGTGTATCTCAATCCTGCTTCTTTAGGACAATTACACCTCATGATTTCCCAAACCAACTCATCTTCATCAGGTCTCCACAGAGCTTGGTGACAACTGAGAGCATGGCATAACTATTCTCTTAATAGATCCTATATCAAAGAGGTCCTTTTTCCTTGGAGAAAACACATGCAATTAATCCTTAACTATTTCTATAATCCTGACAGCAACTTGACCGACTGTGAGTTACATTAGCATTAGTCAGCAGCAATGGGACTTGTGATGCATTGTCTTCCCTTTATAGGAGCTATCAGTAGTTATCTCAGCCGTGTTGTTGCTGCTTCATATCATTGTTGTAGAGCATCTTCCTCCCACTAATTCATGCTGAACATAACGAGCGAACCGGTCAGCGATACTAGTACAATACACTTACATAAGTGGAGAACACCGAATAGGAGAACCAAACAACTAAGTTTGATTTCAGCAACTGTGTCGTGTTATTATGTTAAAATTAAGGTTAATCTGAATGATTGCAGCAGTGTTTACTTGCAGTATCCTCATCAGTTGTTCTGGAAGATAACTTTTAATGTAATTTCCTGATTTCGTACATAGAAAGAAAGCGCCTTTGAAATACAACATAGAAAAAGTGCTAAATATAGACATTTTAAGCAGCACAGGTGGAAAATTCAACTGATTGGTTGTGCATGTGCAGAAAGGCATCGTGAAGGAAGCTTCAGGCACACTGTGGTGATTCAGATTTTCCTGGATCACATTCCTCATTAATCATTACTGTATACTAACCCATACAATCCCCGAAAAACAAAATCATGCTGATGATTTTTTGCCTACGCCAATTCTTCTATTGGATTTAGTTGGTGTTTCTGCCTGAAATCCAAAGTGAAAAAAATGTTGAGCACATGCACATTTTAAAAGCAGAGCGGCTTCCTTTGATATCAGAAAAAACAAACAAACAAGAAAAACATAATATGATCACCAGAGATTCTTCAAACACCCTCATTGTCCAATCCTCTATCAACTGGAAATATGTAATAAATGGAAAAAGCCTCAGGGCAACAATACATTGTAATAAATGTTAGGTCTTTTTTTTAATCCCCCTGCACCATGGCACTGAGGAGACTTTCAAGTGCAAATGAGAAAATCAAAAGTTTTTCACGGTTATAGAGATATTTGTGTGTCGAAAGAAAGGTATTATCACGACAGTGCAGGCTTTCTAACAGGAGATGCAATAATAGAGAAACAAGTTGTGATATAAACTTCTGAAGGTGGCAGATTTCTTTCTGGAGGTAAAGGGAATGTCCTGTCTGACGCTCTGGTTGCAACATTTCTGTCTCTGTTAAGTGGCGGAGTTGTCAGAGCTTATTTTGGAGGTCTTCAGTGATTCAAAAAAGCACGAACAAAACACCTTTAACAAGAACATAAACTGACACGCGCATCTGTAAAGTGGTTGAGGTTGCAAACCCATTAAAAAGCTAACACAAACCTGCACTGCGGATGGCGTCGGTGCACATAAACACTGTTTTATGTGCACTTTAGCAGGAGTACATAGAGTTTATCATAATTGTACTTCCCAACATGCATGCGTGACTTCTATTTAAGACGACACTGTGATAAACTACACAATCACAGCCACGGGGGTGAGTTTTTAAATATACCACACGCACTCTTTTCTCCCAGCATTATACGGCACATCACACAGCTTCTGCTCCATTATCCAGTTTATAGCATGCAATTCTTTCCCGCACATCCACTGCACGGTACAGATGAGACTTCTGTGTGATGTATGTCAGACATTTGCATCAGTTTTACTGGCAGTTAGCCCTCTGAATTCAGTTCACATCCTTTTTTTTTTTCTCCCTTTCGACAACAATGCGGATTCTCTCGTTTCTTTTTTTTAATTCACATGGCAAGAAGCGTCAGCATCACCGCAACGGCTGTGTGATTACGTCCTCTACTTTTATTACTCCACTAAAATTAATAGTGAAAGTAATCAAAAAATTGGGTCTGTTGCACACAGGGCATACAATACTAATGACCTCATCATGTAACATGGAAACAGCTGAAAGCATGCCAGCACTCATGGCCAAGATGAGACGAGGCAGCAGAAACCCATGACAATGAAATAATGGCGATAAGCCGAGGGAAGATTGTAAGAAGCAATGCAGTGAAGCACAAAGGAGCCACACTCCACTTTGAAGCCAGTATGAATTCTTTAGAGGAGGAAGACGAAGCTGAGAAACCAGCGAAAAGGAAGCAAAGTCTGGACCTGGACCTGGACCCGTCCGAACCGGGAGCGCCACGGTCAAATCTGTTGGTGATGCCATCAAACAGTCTGACGAGAAGACACTCTAACATGAAATTGTGCTCAAAATAGAATGGACATTAACACCACAAAGGAAGTGATGCCGGACTTAAGATGGAAGCACTTTGTCCTCTGCACACATAGCGAGAAAGAACAGAAGGTGAGGAGCCTCCAGTTCCTTAATGTTCACATCTCTAATGGCCTCATCTGGACGAGAAACATCTCCAATCAGGTGAAGAAGGTCTAAGACAGACAAGATTGTTTCGGGGAGCTAAAATAGGCTCAGCAACGGGGAGCCCCATCCTGCAATATTTATTTTAAACGTGAATATAACAACAGACTACATAAATAGTAATACTAATAAAATCACATCCTTTCACTCGGTGCATTTAACCTACTGTTAAGTTGCTAAAACAATAGTCGTAATAGTAGTTGTCAATGTCCTGCCTTCCGTACAAAAAATTATTAAAATACACAAGAATGAAAGGATTGACAAGGAAAAACAAACATAACATCATTAGAATGAAATGATATGAAGCAATAAATACAATGTGAAACAGCACAAATATAAGAGTTATTACAATAAAAGTGCAAGACAGTAGAATTAAGATGCTTAATTCCATCAGAGACATTCACACCTGCCAAGGCCAGCCTTTTTATATAAGCGTGTAAAACTATGGTGAAACTAACCTGTTTGAAGACGCTGTAATCCCAGTTTATTTTCTCTTTATGTGGGTGAAAAATCAAGCTTTTTGTGCATTCGGTGATACAACGATAGGAAGAACCGACATCGATGGATAAGAAACAGCAATGATAACTTGGTTGGCACAAGCTAGTAATTGCTGTGGTAGCATATGACACCTCCTGGTTAAAACCAAAATGAGGCCCCACTCTCTGTACAATCTGTATTCATACTAAAAATCAGGATCAAGTAATATTTTGTCCTTTCTGCTCTTCAGGAATTTTCTGTCCTCCCTGAGTTCACATCAGGGCATCTGCAATACTATTTGACAGTAGTCTGCGGTCAATTTGGTGGCAAGAATACAGCAAGAACTCATGTTTTTGATCGTGGAGTGCCTGAAGAAAACCCACACATGCAGCCAGGCAAAATGACAGTGACCTCAGTAAATAGTACAGTGTGTTTAAAAGTAGAGGTGCTTTGCTGGTCTCCCACATATATGATCCCAGAGGATGAGGGTTCTGATTGTGACCGACTTTGTGTGTGTGTGTCTTCGTGTATGTGTGTGTGTGTGTGGAACAGGGAGGGAGATGGATCTCTGCCATAACTCTGGAGCCGAACAGATGGGAAGCCTGCAGTAGGTTTTTCCTGCTCACATCAGGGGTGACGGAGAGTGTTGTTCAACCGCTGTTAGGGAATCCCAGACACACTGTGTCATCCTCGACATGCATCTGTGTGTGTTCAAGTTGCACTTCAACAAGCTGAATGGAGGATTTCATTTTCCAATTGTTGATTCCTGATTCTTTCTGAGCTGTTTTGACCAGTCCTGCAAATACTTTTGACAAATTTCGAGGCTGCAGAGTGAAAATAAAATAGCAACCGAGGTTCGACAAAAAAACCCAAAACAAAACAAAACACTCTTCTCCCACCTTTTGTCTCCGGTGTGAAGTATCTTTTTTTTTACAAAAATCGGCAAAAACATGGATGGAGCTTTGTAACACTTTGTATTGAAAGACTCAGTTGAATTAAATACAGTGATATTATGAGTTAAGTGAATGCAATCAAAAAGTTAAAAGCCTCTAGGTTCATTTAATTATTATATTAATGTATCTAGACATGCTGGAATATATGAGGGGAAAAAAAAATCCAAGGTTATCGATCACATTTGATTGATATGATATAGTTCTATACGCTATGCATCAATTGCAGAGTTTGTGACTATTTTAGATAAAAAATGTTGACTAGTTAATATAGTATGGGGCAAGGAAACTCACTTTAACAAGTTACTTTTATTCCCTTACAGTGACTTTGGGGTACCATCCTCTTTGTTCATATCACAGAGCTTTCTATCCTCATAATTAAACTAGAATCATTTACTCGTAGTTTAGAATATATAGGAATTAATAGATGACACACACACACACACACACACACACACACACACACACACACACACACACACACACACACACACACACACACACACACACACACACACACACACACACACACACACACACACACACACACACACACACACAACGCACGCACGAAAACAAATAAAATACAGCTGTCCTTGTTTTAACCTTCAAAGCATCTGGATGTCGCTGACATGTGTATTTGTCTGATTAGTAATCTGTAATTAGTACAGAGGTTTCTGAATTAAATATTTAGAGTCGAGTTATTTTACAGCTTCTCGGCTTGCACATTTATATAATGACGTAACCATCTAATGTTGATGGTAAACAAAAGACTTCACTTGTATTTTGTCATTTCAACATGTCAGCAGCAGCCCACAAGTTGTGATTCAGTGGAGTTTGATCACTTTTGATAACCATTTCCAATAAGTATCATCAGACTTGGATCTAAATGATGTACTTAATTGCAACCTCTATCATTTTTATCCCCCTAACCTTCCTGACTACAAGAGGACCGAGACAACAGGACAGCAGTTATTTCCCATGTGACACAAACAAAACCGTTCTGGCGTTTTTTGTATTCACATGTGACCTTTTAAATCACAGAGAAAAAGGGAATGAATGAGAAAATGTGTTTTTCTGAGACATTCACGTTAACAAAGAAAACCAGATTACAGATAATGCGGTTACGAACCGCCATCTGTTATGTTGGAATAATGAGAAAACTGAGGTGCGATTATAAGAAGACGAGCAGAAGAGAAAACACAAGTACCTGTAGATTGAGACAATTATTAGTCAGACATGTCTTTGTAATTCTGTTACTGCAAACTGCATGTACATTCAGTTGAGTTTTCTCTATCGACATCTATACAGGTAACAATCTCACACGAGGACAAACATAAAGCCATAAGATGCACAAAATCTGGTAAAAAAGACGTTATTCACGACATCCAGCAGCACGACAACAATCCAAGCACGCAGCCAGGCTTGTGCAGGACATAAAAAGAAGTGCTGTGGCTGACGCTCTGGTCCCCACAGAGCCCTGTGTCAACATTATGGAGTTGCCGTGGGATTACATGACGAGACGGGAGACGCAGAGACAGACTGAATCCACAGGAGAACTGCGGCGAGTCTGACCGAGTGTACCTAGAAGATGTCATGCTGTTTCAAAGGCAAAGGGCGTTCACACCAAATATTTGATTGGATTCAGACACTGCCGACTTTCTCCTGGAGCGATCCTGCATGCCTGCAAAATACTGACCCACACCGGCTTTTCCATGGTGCATGTGTCTATGAGGCGAGGTTGGAGATTTCATCTTATAATACAGGAAAAACAACAATAGTAATATTAAAGAACTGAGAGTTTGATGCGACCAAACTGTTGCAAAATACATGATTGGAAGCCTCTTAACTATTGTTGTTAAGTTGTACTATAAAGATTTAAATATATTCAAAACCCATACTAATAAGCAGTACTATTACGTACAGCTGTATTATAGGATGTAGAGGGGATGCATTTCAGAATAAGCATCAGATGATGATCTAACGTTTTCTCGGATACAAAAAAGCGCAATTTGACCTGCAGACATTCACAACAACACAGTATTGATTTAGCATGTTTACCTTCATGAATATAGAATACTTGTCATGCATTCCAGAATTCACAGAGAAAAAGATAAATGTACAAAAGTGATTTTCAATGTCTGAAAACTCCTCAAACCAGCTCAATCTTCAGCATAGATGCTGTTGTTATTGTTATTTTCATGTTGATGAGAGGCATTTCCTCAGCTTTGCTCCCACAATTTGTATACGCAAACTTCATTCCAAGCTGTTTACTATGTACTGTGTCTCTTTTCTAAGATATTTCCCTTCTTCAGTCATGCTTTTATTCTGAGTGCTCCTCTATTTCCCATAGATTTTCACTTGTGAAATGCCTTTTAACAATTTGTATTTTTCTTTCTTCTTAGCCATATTGAGATTTACTCTTGCCGTTACATGGCATCACATTTCCTGTTGCGTTTGTTTGAGCTCAGTGCTTCATCCAATGACATGGTGACGCACGTCAACAAATACAGAAATGACACCGTTTCCAGAAGATCATTCTTGTGTGAACATGATCTAATGTCTTTTGAATACTCCTGTTTGTGTCTGATTTTACGAAGTGTTCTCAATAGTTGATCACCCAAAAATCATGCAATATAGTGTTCTTTATACATAATCAGTCCTTATGCAATTAGTTCCATAAAAAAAAAAACCCAACTAAATAGAGTATTTCACCTAACTTGAGTCTTTAGAAAAGTTTAAAAGCATAAAGAGGATTTACTTATTGCAAGTATAGATGGCTGGATGGATGGACGGCACAATATAATATAAATCATCCAACTGAATGCAGTTATACTGTCTTAGGTTAGTTTGTGTGACATGTCATATTACACCGCAGTCTCAGTGCAGACAACGATATCTACCGTGGGAATATTAAAGGATGCACTCCATCCCTTCTGCACTGTCTTCCATTTACTGCTGAGTCACAATATGATGTGTAATTTTATCAGAGTGAGCTGAATATTTTGACTCTGGAATTAACTCTGTCCTGTCCATGTACAATATGCAGCAGCATATACGACTTATTAAATTACTTTGAAAAAAAGAAGTATATATTTTAAGTGTATGTTTTAAGTGTATAATGCTTTTGTTCTGCATTGAATAAAAAAAATGGCTGAACTAAAAAGCTACAAATTAAACAAATGGACAGATACTGATTATCTTTTCACAAGCAGATTTAGTCTTATTTGCCATATTTCTATCTCCCTCTCTGTGTGACCTGCAATAACTGCTATACGCACTCTGTCAATGGTTTGTCTCTTCTTTTTAATGCAGTATCTTCTGAATGTCATGTGGGATTCATGTAGGACTGAAATTTGTGTTTTGGTTCACATAAAGATGAATATACTGTGGACCAGATGTGTGATCTAAACTATGGCATGTACAAAAAGTTCGGTTTGCTGAATTATTTATTGGAATGCATCAAAACATTCTAGGAAAAAAATATTTTTATTTCCTTTTTAATTTGCAGTCCGAGGAACTACACATTTTCCCATTTCTGAAAGTTACAGTACATTACATTTCATTGTATTGTATGCTACTATAAATATAGTATTAGCTACCATTTAAAACCAGGGATAATTTAAAATGTTTTCTCCAGACCTTTAAAATACACAAAACATCAGAAAAGTTGAGCCACATATGAATAAACGAACAGTGCTCTGACTTTTCAGTGATTTTGATGAAGCTGCAGCTTTCCGATATCTAAAAACTCTACCTTAATAGCTCACCCATGTGTAGAGCTTAAAAAAAAAAAAAAAAAAGTGTATCGCAATTAATTCACTATCTATAATATGAATACCTGAAATAAAACACTATCCAGTGGCAAGGAATTGAAAAAAGCAACACTACAGTCAGAGATCTCTATTTAGGAATTGCGCTAAAACTTTATGCCAATATAAAGAAGATCCTTATCATTCATCTTTATTAGTGAGTACCATTTTGTGTGTGAGCTGGGGGTGGGGTGTTGTTTTATAAAGAATTTGTCTCTGGGATTAATGAAGTGTTTCATTTCTACAAGATGGACTGTAACAGAAAAATGCAACGGCAAGTATTCAGCTCGGCCGCAAATTATATTGCTGAAGGAAAAAAAAGGTCAACTTTGTCTGTTAGTGTCTGATTAAAAGTTGCTGGATCGTTAATTATCAGGATTCATTCAGTGGGGATTACAGATGCCTCTATCACATTTCCTTTTCAGCTGTGGACCTAATGACATCGCCTCCCCCTGAGGCTGGCTGCTAACCTGGCTAAAAGCCGCTGCTCACGGGCCAGCTTGGAAATATGTTGCTTTTGTGCATCACATGCTGGGTGGAGGCTGGAGCTCACATCCTCCTCGTCACGCCTCGCCACACGTCAACTGTCGCTCTTTAAATGTGCCCATTTCACAGCAATTTGAGGTTGTGTCACCTCGCCAGATTTAGAAGGAGCTCTGCTGGACGTCTTTATGGCCTGGTCAGGGGGAGGGAAGTGTTCTCCTGGCAAAACCTGAAACAGTTTTTAGGGTTTTCTGGTGATGACAGATGAAGGAAGGATTTTTTTTTTTTTTTAATTTGTTAAAAAAAAATTAAGCAGGTAAAAAAGGAAAGAAAATTTTAAAAAATGTTCATCCTGAGCAACCTGAAAATAAAGGACAGAATTTATACGAGGGATGATATACATAACACTGGGCTATATAAACCATCCAGGGCTTTCACTGCTTTTAAAATGTATCCATGCCACTGCTTCGAGGTATTTTTGATTGCTTTGGCTAATTTTGTTCGAGGAAAAATGTCTGCCACAATAATATGAACCTGGGGGTGCCAATCTCATTTTAGTGTAGGGGCCACATACAGCCCCCTTTCATCCAAGGTGGGCCGAACGAGTGAAATAATAACTATAACTAGAAATGACAATAACACTTAATTGTTCTCTTTGTTCAAGTGCAAAGAGGTTTGAGCACATTCTAAAAATTTTTTATTTTTATTGAACAATATAAGCTTGATTTACTAAGATCTTGCATGAAGAGTGTTAAATTTGCGAGTTCACACACATTGCACTTTTAGTGTATTAGGGTGTGTGTGTGTATGAGGCTCTGAACGAGCTGCTGGAAACAGTATAATTCCCATGTTGATCTGCTTCTATTCACCAAGCAGTGATTGGATGGAGCTCCAAAATGTGATATCATGAATATGAACATGTTGGTAGATGAGGTTAACTTTCAGGTACAAAAGAGAAAATATCGTATGATAAAGTTAGCAAATAAAAGTCGTGAATAAGCAGCTGAGAAAATCGGTAGAAATTTATTGTATGCACTTGTCAGAATCCTCGACTCATGTGAGCATGCAATGGGATATTTGCAACTATTTTTATATGTGCAACTATTTGGCAGTTTATGCCCTAAATGAAAAATGAAAACAGTACAATGAAAACAATGATGGTCTGTGAATGATGTCTTGAGCCGGTCTTAAGTTGTGAGATTTCTGGTAAATGGAAGATGTTAGAATACACACACACACGCAAGCAAAAAATAAGAAAAAAAAAAAAAAAAAGAATACACACACACACACACACACACACACACACACACACACACACACACACACACACACACACACACACACACACACACACACACACACACAAAAAATCCCCTGACATCAAATTCTATATTGAAAAGGGTCCAGACATCAATATCCCTGCATCATTTCAAATCCAAATATCCAAATAAAAAAAACAGTGCAAACCAAAGTAGACAGCTTGCAGTATTTCTACACTATGCATTGTCATTCCGTGGGCTAGTTTTAGTCTGCGGGCCATATGTTTGATGCCCCTGCTACAAACAAAGTTTTAAACTTTTAAAACTAATTTGTGTGTGCTCGAGTATCGCCATCTCATATCATTTATTTCATATCACACTTTGATGGCTTCTTAGTAGAGGGCTGCAGGCAATTTTAGCACAATAATATTACCCAATTGTTTGTCAGGATTGTGACTTTTAATAAGATAAAGTATTCTCAAAATGCAATATGCACCAGAACCTCTGGCTGAACCTCATCTCCTGGTGACAGTTCATGACACTTCATGTGGTTTCATTAAACATTTTGTTTGTACCACAAAGTTGCAACTGCATTAATTCAGGTTTTATTGGTATTCTATGTCAAGAAACCTTTGACAGGAGGAAAAAACAGCCTCCACCTGAACTATAGTCGAACTGAACAATCCCTATACTGAATAGACATGATGTAAAATCTGCATATCTGATATAAACCAGTTGATACTCTGCAACATGATCCAATTTGTGATTAAACGACACAAGGACAGAAAGAGGCTTCATCACTGCAACTGAAAATCAGAACAACACTTTGCTGGCACGCTCACAAAAACAATTCAAGTCGATGTAATAACTAAACAGAGTCTATTGTGAAGTCAGACAAACTAAATGAAGGCGCTGAAAAGTGCAGGGACATATAAATGGAATGCTATTTGAAATTAGAGTGCAGCACTGCGGATTCATTGCTCCTGACTCTTTAAGTCTATCGGGGTGATTGACATTTATGTGGGTCAGGTGTAGCGGGATAGGTGGAATGTGTGAGTGGGCTGAGGCGGGCCACAACTCTGGGGAAAAATATGTATTTAAAATAAAAAGAAAAAACAGGTAAACACCAGCTCCATTTATCCTATTGTGTGAATATCATTGTTTCCATGTCATTTCAGGATTAAAGTGGTAAAGAGGAGGAAAAATACAATTCACCTCATCCCTCTGCTGATATAAACATCACAGACCCAAGCCTGCACAGTCTGACACCATCATAACTATGCTTGAGTCATTCATACCACAAAATGGTGGAGGCTTTATGCTTAACAAACAGAGACACTATAACTGCGTGCGGCCACCCCCAATCTAAATTGCCAATTGCCTTATTTTGTATACAAAGACGAATGCATGTGACCAGCCATGCAAGATATTAGTCATGCAACCTGGAACGAGCACGTAGAATGCAGCTCAGGCTTGGCAGCATCACCAGTCACTGTAAAAAAGGCTCTCCTGGGCTTTACTACATGGTGTATCAAGCAGGCTTACATAAGTACACATCCAGTGTATGACTTTACCTCCAGAGGAACGATGGGGACACTGAGCAGAACGGAGTGAGAGAGAGAAAGAGCGAGGAGGAATTCATTTGTATCTCTTCCACATAAATAACTCAGGACTGGATCAAATGTCAAATTAAATGGGTGAAGTCTGGAGAAGGCGTGTAATTGATTTCCACAACCAGGCAGTAAATGGGGGGGAAATAAGGAAAGACTTAAGGATAGAGAGTAATTTGACTGCACAGGTCCAAGACAATAAGCAGCTCCAGAGCCGAAAACGGCAAGGAGGGAGTGGGAAGAAGAGAAGAGGCAGAGTGAAGAAAATAAAGAAAATAGGAAGTGACAAGAGAAGACAGAGGGGATACAAGGCCCTGCAGCAACCCCTGAAAAAAAAGAGTTGGCGAAGGTAGGTCTGACTCACTTGATGTTTCACCAAAGAACAGCGATTTCCACCTCAGACAGCTAGTGTCCCCAAAGTTATGTGGTCCAACACAGGATTACAAATCATAAACGAAGGTCTAACAGGCATCATTCCTTTGCAGATGATTTTCACAGGGAGCACCAACAACCTATACATCACATTTGGAGCAACATTCCAGCTGTTCCACATCTGTGGAGAAGAGCACTTCAAAGGACTAATCAAACACTTCTTGAAATTGCACCTCATCTGAGATTTAAGTATTGGACACCTGATTATTTACCACTTCGTGACCAGCAAGAAACCAGACGATAGTCCAGGGCTGGTGACAAAACTAGTTTATACTAAGATCGAGTGAAAACCTTCAGAAATCAGGCTTTTCCAAAACCCTTAGCTGGCCGACTCATGACTTTTGTTTGCAAACTTTATTATAGGACATTTAATGTATTTACCTTAAACTGAATTTTTTGATTAATCAGCTCCCATAGATTTAGCTTTTCCCTATTTTTTTTTTTCAAAACTCAGATATACTGTGGCGAGTGAAAGTATTCATACTTTTCAAGATTTTCTCACAAATGCAAATGTATTTTATTGGTATTTTATGTGAAAGACCAACACATTTCAATTTCTTTCCACTACACAATTATGCAGCATGTTGCGTTATTGTGTAGAAAATGATAGATGGCTTTCAAATTTCTTTGCAAATGACAATAAATGAAAAGTGTACCATGCAAAAAGTATTCATACCTTCTGACTCAATACTTTGTGGAGCAGTCTTTAGCTCCAATAATGGCTAAAAGACTTTTTGGGGTCTGTCTCTACATGCGTCACAACTAGAGACTGAGACTTTGACCCCATTCTTCTTTGTAAAATAGCTTAAGCTCAACCAGATTGGCTGGAGAGCGTCTGTGAACGGTGTCCTGCTGGAAGGTGAACTTCTGCTTTCCACTTCTTTAAAGTGCTCCACAAGTTTATATTGGATTTATATCTAAACTGGATTTATATTGAGATTAGATTGCACACAGAGGGACTCTATTTACCATTTAGGAGATTTCTGAAGGCACTTGGTTGCATTGGATATTATTGGGTGGTATCGGAGTTAAGGGCTTTGAATCCTTTTGGGAGAGAGACATTATTTCCAGCAGATTGTGGTCATGTAATTAAGGTATAAAGCGTGCAAAACCCTCACTGAAATACTACTTCACTGTCATGGTGTCAGTCTTAGGAAATCATCTGCAAAATGCACACATGCAATTCAGGAAACCTTGTGCAGGATTTTAGTAAACGAGGCCCTGTAGGTACAAAACACTCATACGAGCCTGCAGCAGCCTCATCAAGAACCAGCACCTGGTTCTTGATGAGGCTCTTATGTTGGATAATCCCAAACCCAGAGGACGCCACGGGTACACCTAGAGGGAGCATCATTTTAACACACGCATCCATCACAAACACATGCCACTGAGTAATGAGAAGGTTTAATTGACATCTAATGAAGTTATCAATCTTTTTGAAGTTAGGATTAATTCGTTTTTCACACCATTAATATATAATAGGTTTAGTTTTAACATACTTAATTACTTATATTTTTTTATTGTGTGTCATGCTGGATTTCTTTTCTTTTTTTTCCTTTTTTTAAGAGTTAACTGTTGAAGGATTATTTGATCAATGTTCTCTGATAGTAGTTTATAAAGTTCAAGTTTTAAAGCAAAAGAGTTTTCCGCCAAAAGGGGAAAAAACTGTGATGACGAGAAGTTCAGAATAATCTTCATAGGTTTTCAAAACCCTGCAAAAGCTACACATATCTGAATTGTATAGCAAAGCATTCATTAATGTTCTCTGTAATTTCTACTCACTCGCTTACCCAGTAAAGGCTTACTCTATTGTTCTTTGAGATTTTTTTTCATTCATCTCACGACAGATTTTTGTTTCGGTCAAGCATGCTGATTTGTCAACACGTTTTATAAACTACCAACAGGATTTGTAGCCTGTATTTGATGTATTTTGCTACATTGGTAAGTCCCAACCGAAGCTATTTGTACCCCAGAGAGTAATACAGTTACAGTACCAGAGGCGAAGGCTGGATCAGCAAATACACATTTTTTGTGTTTTGTGGAGAAAACAAAGAGGCTGATGGGCTTTAAAGTTATCAAGTCTTTGGGGAGTTAATGTCAGCTCATATTAGTTTATATATATTAGCCTTTTAATAGTGTTCTTCTCATGGGTAAATCTATGAATCACTCAAATCAGAGGCAAGTTAATTTCATTCATGAACATTTTCACGTCATAGTCATACCTTTGGACATAGGAATTAAAAATGGATCACATTATCTTAAACACATTAAAGTTAAACTTGGTTCCTGAGGTGAAAGTGCTGTGTTTTACCTCTGCTTTAATCTCTTCACGTGTCCTTTGGGCCAAAGCATTAAAAACACTGGTACAGCTTTTTGAGAATGTGTATCTCATGAGTGAATGTATGTTCAGGTGACTGTTTTTTCTCAAGTCATCTCTATTATGTTTTACAAGCAGGAACGTTTCCACTGTCCATAAAAATTCAATATTTCATTTTAAGAAAATGATGGGAGACAGCCGATCTCAGTCACCTGCAAGCATAGCATTAGCCAATTTCTATTGTCCACATGTAGCGGATGTCCTTCATCCTCCATAATCCTTCAGAACATCTCAAACGGCTGGTGATAATATACATGCGCATGCAATGACCCCCCCTGCTCATGGGCTCATGAAGGACACCGACAGCAGATCTGTCATCGAAATGGCTCCAAATCATCTTAAACACGAATTCACTTCCAAGGTTTAGCCTCAAACCCTCAACTCAAAAGGGCATTTATTCCCACAATGAGCCAATGCAGCATTATTCTTGCTTAACACGTTTCTCAGAATCACAGTCCTCCGAGTGAACTCAACCAACCATTTTTTTTTTGTTTCAACAAGACACTGGGCAAACATTTTTTTGTGCGTGCATGCTTTGTTTTGTCCATTTAGAAAATTCCCTCAGTGCCAGTTGAATAAGCTAAACAATAAAAGCTAATGAATAAAGCTGCCTGAAAGGAATCCTTACAATCATATCAAAAGACATGAGCCTCATTGTGTCGCTCAGACGCTTGCATGCGGAACGACAAGTTTAAACTTCATCACGTGAAACGAATATTTCGCAACTAATTAATCTAACAAATATGTTTTCGAACGTTATTTTCCCATTATTTAAATCATACAGCAATTTACACCTTGTGAATATAAAAAAATAACCTTTTGATTCTTATAACATTTCAATGTTTATTCAACATTTCTTCTATACATTTGTAATACAGTATTGCAAAATAATAACTGGAGTAAACAACTATATGCCATGTTAAAATAGCTAGTAAACATTTGACGTAGAGCCCTACCTGGAATATCCAGACAGTGTTGGACAGATTTCTTGTGTATCTGGAAAATACAAATCATCATATTTTTTCAATACTACATGTTTGTTATTCTTTTTTTTTTAAGCTATTAATTAGATGAAAACAAGTTTGTGCATGTAACAATACAGTACACAAAACCGGGGCTCTGACTGGTACTTGTCCGTAGATAATTTGGTCCGGGGCCCCAAAGAGAGAGAAAAGAGTTTTAATTTGAGTAGTAACGTGCTGTCTGAAAATATCAGCGCATGACATAACTGTGACAGTGTAGCAGACGACTTGATGAAGGTTTCTTTCCGCTACTGCCACATGTACCCACCGTCTTTTGTTTTTTTCCGACGCGCAGACGCACATTTTTCGCCATAACTGATTGGAAATTGAACTTTTAACTTTTAACTGGCCAAAGATCGACCTGTCGATCACAAATGACGGGTTGAAGAAATTTGCATTAGATCATGCACTGATGGGTGAAGTAAACAATGACTATTTATAGTGACAAAAATGGTAAAAGTGATGGTTTAGCTGAGCCAGAGCATAAAACTGTGGCTCATATTTGGTGCCCAGGTTGTCATTGTGAAATGTCTATTAAAATTGGTCCATGGAAGGGAAAGAGGATAACCAGAAGCATGGTCCTGAAAGACCCTCATTGACGCATGTTGGGGTCTTGAGCATATTGCCGCAGAAGTTTTCCCTAGTTCTGATAGAAAATTCGCAGTGCATGGATACCTGCAGACTGGTCAGAATCAGTTTCAGATTCAGATTAAGATTACTTTGTCATTCAGGCAAAATTACATCAGAGAAGCACTTGCAGAAACAAATTATGAAGCAGGAGCATTGATAAGAACACGCACACAATTAAAAAGTACCTGAGATAAAATAAGCTATAAAATACTATTACATACTGGCGCGGAAGTGCAGTGCATGAGAATAAATGAGGTAAAACAGAGAATAAATAAGAAGTTACAGGTTGCCCATGCTGAGGCCAGTCCAGGTGACAGTCCCCTTACCCAAACATCGTTGGCATGCGAAACACACTAAAGAGATGGTACTTCTTGATTGCAATGGCCTCTTTCAATAGGTAACCCGTCCAGCCACAAAGCAAATATTGTTAAATAATGGTATGGGAAAACATCCAGTTCAAAGTGTTGATGTGGCCTCCAATGTTTCCAGACCTGAATTTAATCCAGCATTTTTGGGAAGTCCAATCCATAGACGCCCAATCTTTGATAGTTCCAGGACTCACTGATAGCACGGCACACCTTCAGTAGCCTGGTGGTGTTCAGGCAATGAAAGATCAGGTCTGTTTTGGCAGCAAACGGGGTATAAGGCAGGAAAATGGATTGCAGTTGTGGAATGCTTTGTACTACTTGAGCAGTCTCATGTGCTTTACATTATCCATCACATTTATCCATTCATCCACACCAGTGACAATGGCTGCAATGCAAGATGCTTGCACAGCAGTGAGAGCAATTCAAGGTTCTATGTCTTGCACAAGGACACTTCAACATATGGACAGGGGAGACCAAATCTCTGACATTGGGACTGACCCACTCTACCAACTGAGCTACCGGCCCAACACATAATGATAACCGATTGTTGTAAGTAGTGCTATGTTGTTGTTTTTTTAATTCAATATCTATGGTGTATTCATTAAATCATTGTGTTCATGTTTTTTATATCCATTTTCTTCTCAAGATATTACACAGAGAGAGGTGAGCTCATTGTGACCACTTATTTGCTCATGGACTTATTGGTTATCTGATACTGAGCATGTTTTTTTTTTCTTGACCTTGGAGATAATAGCTTGTCTAGTCTTTAGGAAAGCATTTATGTCACAGCCCTTAACAGAAAAAGTAAATACATCCCCTAAAAGAGCTGCCAAGCTAATTTTCACCTAAGATCATTTTGTCAAATATGCAACCGATTTCAGCTATACCAAGCAACATGCACAGGCAGAGAGGCTGGCGATGCCTTCTTTAAGCCTCATTGCTATTGGAAGGAACACTTTCCCCTCGAGTAACTCAGTTACCAGAAAGCAAATCAGCACCAAGCTTATAGGCATCGTGTTTATTTGATTTGGGAATTCTTTCCAAGTCCTGTGGTCGAACATTTGCACATCAGCTGTACAGGTGCGATCTGCTTGTCAAGCAAGATGTTGCAAAGGGACCATTTGCCTTCAAGTGAGCTGCGAAAAAAAAGCCCAAATAGCATTGTGCCTTTAGAAAAAGATGAATAAGCAGTCTGCTTTTAATCTCTAACAAGTGGCCCTTGTTCATGTACTCAGGGGTGTACATTAAACGATTTTAATGGAGACAATAGAGATGAACACTTCAGCAGCACGTGTTTTTATCTCCTCTTGTTTCGCAATACAGATTTAACATGCACCTTTTAGCCTTACCTCTGTAAAATCTTCAGCTGATAGTTGTATCAGTGAAGATGGGCTGGGTTCAGAGGCTCCTGCAGGAAGATGGTGAGTAATATAGTAATCCTAATAAAAAATGCATGTAGATAATAATTCTCTTATTGATCTGAGCCTCTGTGAAGCACCCTCAAGCACAGTGAACTGAAAGGACTAAACCTGTTTTCCGCTGCAGGCCACACACCAGCTGAAATTAAATAGTACACTGAAGAGAACATATTTTAGAGATACACTGCAGTGGTATCTGTGCAGCAGGAGGCTAGTAGCTGTTTTTGTATGTTTCTTTATTGTCAGGCTGACAGCTTCCTATTGCCATCAGCCATCCCTTACTGTGCAGTCCAAGTGGAACCCAATGCTCCGGCGCTTCCCTTTCGTACCCCCAGGATGGTGGGTACAAGTAATATTTGTGCACGTGTGTGCGAGTGTGAATAAATACATCTAGCTGTAGGTGTGTGTGTGTGTGTGTGTGTGTGTGTGTGTGTGTGTGTGTGTGTGTGTGTGTGTGTGTGTGTGTGTGTGTGTGTGTGTGTGTGTGTGTGTGTGTGTGTGTGTCATTTGTAATCTTGGTTGCTGCTCCAGGCAGGATTACTGTGTGCTGTAAGAAGGAAACAGTCCTGGTGTTTTATGATAAATACTACCCCCCCCCCCCCCCCATCACCGCCATAATGCACACAAATACACATATAGTTAGCTCTCAACCAGGTTGGCCTCCTTACTGATCCCACATATGACATTTGCTGGGGCTAAATTCATTTGTTTTGCACAATGCTCCAGCCTGTTTTCCTCATAAACCTGCACATATTCATCTGTTACAGGCTCCAGGGCCAAACCACCCCAGAAGTCAAACATAGAGTTCCCATGAAAGGAACTTGTTTAACTTTCGCCAGACATTTAGAGGAGGGGCAAAAATAAATAAATAAAAAACTTAGGAGACTGCAAGAAGTGATGTTGCATTGTTTCGGATGTCAGAGAGATGGTGAGACAATGTAATGTGATCTAAAGAAGGCTGGTTTGAGTAATTGAGTACAGAGTGGAAGGCTCATCTGATGCCAAAACATTGCACAGGAGAGAACAAGAAAAAGGTTTTACAACTCCACAAAGCAATCACACAAAGTGTAACAGCAGGATTACTGCATGAATACCAACTCAGCGAACAATACTCTCACATTTAGATTTTAGGAAAAATCACCTTCCTGTACAGAGAAACAGCCACATCCTGAAACCACTGACTGGTTCACACGTAAAATGTGGTGCAGTTGACAATCTTCTCCTGGGAACCTCAGCTTCTGGCTTTTATTCATGTCAATTCTATCGTGTAACTCCTTCCAAACACTGTTTCAGACCATACAAACCCATAATGACCGTGTTCTCTTCAGGGTCCTACAACACTGTAGTTTAGGAATGGCTTGAATAACATGACCAAGAGTTCACAGTGTTGAATTGAAACCCCCAACTCACCTGATTTCACTTCAATTGAGCATCCATGATATTCGATTTAATTCATAATGCCAATTGTAATCAATCAAAATCAATCTAAATAAGATGAAACCTTACTGGTGTAACCAATCTCGGAGGTGTAAACAATCATCTTCATGTGGTTAGGGCCAGAAGCCACAGATCACAGATGAGAAAAATTTAGCTTCAATATCAGAGATTACAGCAAGGCACCGAGATAGGAAACAAAGTTAGTGACAGGCAACTGTTTCATAAATGGTTTTAGAGCAAAACTGATAACCAACAACATTGAAGAAGCTTCTCTAAACCTACAGCAGCATCACTAAAAAAATGTGTTTCCTCAACTTGCTCATAATATGGCAACCTAAACTGATGTCAGTATAACTGATAAATGACTTAGGGTCACTTGAGCTCATCCTACTTATAAGCATCAATAAATCAGTGTCTGTCTAAGTTAAGCAGTGAGGGACTGGATGAGATTAAGAGCAATAGACTGTGACACAGGTAAACTGTAAATACAAGTTAATGCAGTGGGAAGTTGCCAGATTGTTTGTCCTACAAGTTCAACTGGGGACAAATCAGTCACTTTTCCCTCAGGTTGGTCCTTCAATGTTCGATTATTGGATATGTAACAGCAGCTCTTTCACTGAAAAAGAAAATCAATGTCAATTGTGGCAATGTAAGACTGTATTGACAGGAAACTACATCCTGAAATAGTCATTGTCTATGTAGGCTAGAAAATCTGAAAACTAAAAGCAAAAGCAGTCATATTTGTCATATAATAAAACTTATAGATCATTACAAAAATAAATGGAAATCAAAAACTACCATGGAAAATGAAATAAACTCTTTAATTAGGTCCTTTTGCTGCACAAGCTGTTGGGTGCCATCAAAAACAGTAATATTGAAAAACTGTCATAGATTACAAAGTCATTTAAGCCTGACTAACCATGACCCCATTTTTATTTATTTTTTTAATCGTTTTACAGCCATAACATCTTAATTACTTCAGGTGATCTGGTCAAAAGGAGGATTTGTATGCTGGACTGGATAACACATGTTGAACTGCTACAGTGCTTGGCATTGTGTTTACAGGGTTTTTACAGCCTCTCTTGTGTTTTTAATAATGTTTATATCCTACTTTGTTCTCACTGATCATCTGACTTCACATGCTTTGTAACGACAAACACAAAAATTGCCAGAAAAAGTCGGAGGAGGAAAACTCCTCTGAATGACTTTATTACAGGAATTAATCACTCCAGCTCCACTAAAATGGGTCCCTCTCGGGCTCAATGTGCAGCAGATGTAAATAACCTGAAGCAATTAAAGTCTACCGGCACATTTATATTCAAATGAGTGCCAAGACAAGAAGAAATGCCTTCGAATTAAGTTATCATTTCACAGATATGAATGCAGTTTTTACTTGTGGACATATTGATTGCTGCAATTGGAAACCAAGTAACTCCTCTGCGTCCAAATCTCAAAGCTGTCCTTTCAGTTTCACCCCCTCATTTCTTCTAAATAAGATTCGACAGCCCTTCACTGATCTACTGGTTCATTGATCTGCACCCCACCCCACCCCACCCATGGCTGATAGCTTCTCTCTTGATGACAATGGCAGGCTCTTTGAGGCATGAATGGGAGGATGGTGGTGAGGGCTTCCTGCTCCAATCTTCTCACTCTCTCCCCTTCATTTGTTCTCTCCCTCTCTCTCACACTTTCTCTTCTGTCTTTTGCTCATCTCATGAATACAAAACGCAGAGTCCCTGCAATGCGCTTGGCTGCTGCCACTGCAGAAGGTCTTAGCCATTAGTGGGAATAATCCAAAGCTATGAACTCCTGGCTTTTGCGCTCCTGCGTAAGCTCCTCTCTGAGCACCGTGACTGGCAGAGGTGGGCTGGAGAGAATGAAAGTCACCATTATCAGCTGTTGGGCTATGTGTGACTCATCGAGCATGAGTCATTATGTGCTGTAGAGAATATGACCTATAAAACGTAGTGACTTTTGTAAATAGGCTAACCTATTTGTATGCCACCACCTTTCACCATGTCCTCCAGACATACATCTGACAATGCTATACAAACCCTGACCTTAAAACCAAGGTTACTTTTGTTGCTGGTTCACATTATCCGAATATGAGGTAGTGTGTTCATCTGATGACTCCCACCAACAAAGCCACAACAAGGCTTTTTAAAAAAATTCATTTGAATGTTGCACTACTATCAAGTCAAAGGTTTGGCTGGTCGTTTTATGCTCTGCCATTGAGTCGTTACATTTTCACTGAACTTCTGTTTAACAAAAGAGGACGGACAATTCTCAACTGTCTCACTCCTGCTGAAAGAAACAATACAGATGCTCAACTACATGCAAGATCAATGTTAGGCTGCAGCACCTTACCTTTCGCAAAAGTGGTGACAACTGTTACCAGAGATCAGGGTGGATGCTCCAAATGGAAAAACATTTACAAAATGCTTTTAATGTTTACCTATAAACTAATCAGTTACTTTTAACCCAAAAATTCATACTCTAACCATAAGATCACTTTTGCTTTATCACTCTTATCTTATTTGTCTATAATGTTGCAGACAACTGCAAATGAAGGCTTATACTGTGTGTGCTATACAGCTGATATACAGTGTTTGATCCAAATGTTTTGTATGCAGTATGATGGAATAATATACTGACACTGTACACTGTAGTGACACACACACACACACACACACACACACACACACACACACACACACACACACACACACACACACACACACACACACACACACACACACACACACACACACACACACACACACACACACACACACACACACACACACACACGTATGTGTCTTTGCATTAAGGGATGCTCCACAGGTGCTTGAGATGTATTTTATCCATCCTTTCATATAAAAAGATGTTTAAGGTGGTGAAGATAGCTTAAGAGAAACATAGCACAAGTCTAAAAGTCAACGAATTTAATTATCCATCCACAGTTTATCAATAGTGAAAGTTGACCTCAGAGTGATGGTTGGATTGTGAGGACGAAGTTGCACTCCATATTGTACACTTTCGTCTCTTTTCATTTTCATTGAAACTTTTTCAAAAAGACTTGACAGAGACAAATATACTTGAAAAACGCTGGCATGAAAACACCCCGAAGGGAACGTTAGAAGCCAAGGCTCCTTCGGCTGTATTTATGACGAGTATTATGTCTGTGCCAGACTGTCTATGATGTCTAGTAACTATATGGAACATAAGCAATCCAAAAGGATCCAGTACAAACAATGTCATGTAAACACATGAGTCTGATTTGATTTATGGGAAGAGGTGGTGGAAACCTGTTTTTGAAACGAGTCCACAGAAACCACGTAAACGGCAAACTGGTTTGCTTCCCACTGTTAAAGCTTTGTGCGTGTTTGTTATACACATATCAGGTTTTGTGAAAAACGCCGGCAAGGCAAAATATACAACAGCGACAAGGCAAACACAATATAGCCTTCTGTCATTTTTGCAATAACTTAATTTAACACTTTCATAAATGTTTCACTCTCGATTATTCTTTAAAGGCCTCACATGAATGAACAAATGTATGACTTTAACATTAGTCTCAACTGACTCTCTGCAGTTGCATCAAAGCCAGTCACAATGATTTAACACGCTGCAGAAATCCAGCTACATTATAAAGAACTCCACACTTCCTCTGCTTCCTGTTTGCTCTGCCCATGCGAGAGTGTCTGGGAATCCAAAAGGTCGACCTGCATCCATCAGTATCCTGTACTGGGTGTGAATGATTGCCACCAATTGTGCCAAACTCACAAGAGGCCAAGGGAGACGGATGGGAGGACTGGGGAGGGAGGTGAGAAGGCGAGACAGGGCTCCTCTCGTGTGGATTCATCCATGGAGACAAACCTTCACAACTGTGCAGGTACTGCATGTGTGTGTGTACACTGCCATTTAAGTGTTTCTCACGTAGATCCACACACACACACATACACTGGCTTGTCCACAGAGGCAGGATGGCTCATACCACCCGTGTTGTGAATCCACACCTCCCCTCGTGATGCTCTCTTTTCTGCTGACAGAACAAATACCTTCGCTCTGGTGATTAAAGCTGCTGTCACTGGCTTTTCATCTGAGGCCTCTTCTTTTCTCTTGCCTTCTCTCGCTCTCCCTCTATGCTCCTCTCTAATTTCTCAGCTCCATCGAGCAGCTCGATGCGGCTCCGGGAGTACATGATGGACCCAGGAAGAGACACCGCTACCAGCTATTATTGAAGCTGGGGAGAAAGGGAAAATAATTGTGAGAGTTATACATCCAGGTGCGTGTGTGTGGCAGTACCTATGTTTGTGGTAATTGTGATCGTATCTGATTTGTACAAGAAGACTCTAGCCTATAGACTGTCATGTCTTACTTTTGAAGCTTTCGCCACAATTTATATCCGTTACAATAACAACGTGCTCCACTGAAGTGATTGCTCTGATGTAGCAAAGCAGCCATTATGGGGATGAAGATTAACTGATATGTACTGAAAAAAAGAAAATCAATGCTCAGAGCCGGAGATTCCATTCAAAACCACAGGTTCAAAAGCAATCTAAAATCAATATGGGTATTAAAAAGCAATCTTTGGGGAGCTTCCTGTTACTGCTGTGTTGGTGCATCTGCCGCTTGTATGCGTGTCAATCGCCAATCACATGCAGCTGCGGGGAGGAATAGCAGTGGTTATCTGCAAAAACAATGAGGACTTCGCTGATAAATCACTGCAGTGTTTGCACTACATGCAGCACCTCAAGTACATCACAAGCACCATTAACCTCACAACTCAATATATGAGAAGACGGGAAAAGAAAAAAAAGAAAAAAAAGATAGTTGGAGTTGTTAGAGTATGGTTTGTTGTAGGAGTCCATTCATGCAGGTGATTAGAAGGCTTTTCCAGCATGCCTTTGTGAAAGATCCCCTCCTCTATACCACTTTATCCATCATAGGGGGAGACACCAGGGTACGTCCTGAACAAGCCCCCAGTCTATTTCGGGGTTAACACTCGCACACATTCACTCACACAATCGGTTTAGAGACAACACTTCACTTGTTATATCAGCCAATGTTTACGTTGTATCAAGAAGAAAGTCACACACATAATTTTACACGGGTTTACCCAAATTGTAAAAGTTATTTAACTGTTTTATAAATAAATCCATACCCACCGTTATTGTTTAAAGATACTTTTTTACTTCACAAAGATGTTTTCGTTTAATCAAGTGTGACAGCTTGCTGAAACAAAAAAAGTTCTTCATCTTGCAACGAGATCCAATTATTTTATTCGTTATTTCATCGCCAAGGCCACCATTTCAATAAATGACCTAATATTGTGTGTTCTATTTGCAGGTAGAGGGACTTTATCATTTACATATTCTCAAGTGTAGTAGTGCTTTTCTTCCACAAGCATTTTACAAAAAGTCCTCCTAAAAAGAAACCCTGTGAAATATGTAATTCTCCATTGTCATTTTAAACGGCTGAAAATAACACTGCTATCATCTGCTTCACCCTGCCATTATTTTTGAACTTGCGCTGCTCAGCACACACTGAGGATTCTCTTCACTCACTCTGACTGCTTGGGAGATGCCAACTTTTACAAAATATCAGCATTTTCATTGACTTGACATTATGCAGGCAGCAACGAACAAGAGCAAATCAAAATTGTTACTACTTGCACGCCAGATAGGGAATAAGAATAGAGAGGGGTGGACAGAGCCAAATATTGAGTCGAAAAGCTGTAGACTGAAAAAGTTACATCTGTATTTTGATTTGTAAAATGAAATGACAAAACATGACAGCCATGACCAGCTTTTGGACCGTGTTGTTTTCCTACATGGTTTAGAGGCAGTTTATTTCAGGCTTGGTATCCTGATGAGGTGCTGCAGGCGTCATGACAAATAACCTGAACTGAGTTTAACACAGCTGTGTCAGATTAGAAAAACAGAAACAATTTGTCACCATATGTGAGAGGCAATATGAGAATAAATGAATACAAGACCACAAACCAACGCATTTCATTTTATCACCACCGCGACAACAGAAAAGTGTATTATTTTTTGACACCTTCAACCAGAACAGTGCAATTTAATGAACTAAAATTTGAATTTTTTTACTAGATTTTTCGGTGTGGATGAAAAACAGTAAAGAGGACTGATAACTTTGTCTAACATTTGCATATGAACCGGTGGACACAGACGAAAAGCCCCAATCATTACAGAGCTGTCCACTTGAAAGATTGCTCCTCCTTTCTGAGTTACACTAAGAATTTGACAGCAGGAATATATTTTTTTACAGCTCAAGCAGACTGTTCACTGAGCCTAATCTCCACCACAATACATCACTGAATACATCAAGTTCACCCACAAAATAGCATGAAGCATATCTGCCAGCACCATACAAACAGAGGCAAGCAGGTATCATTATTCTTACAGGGAGCCCAGTATGTTTCCTAAAAGGATCAGATACAACACTGCTGTGGTCAATAGATTACACTGTGTGACAGGCTGGTTGTATTGCATGATGAATCGTTTCTCATTACATTTCCAGTTTAGGTTTATAGGAGTTGTTAGTCCCATTACACAGAGCTGAGCCGTCGGACAGGCATCGAATTCCAAATGCAGGGGGAAATAATGCAGCTTTATTTCATTATTCAAATGCAGCTATGACTATTGTGTTTGCCTTTTTGTCTAGTATTGACTAATGGCACTTACCTGTGTGCATATGTGGAAAAATGTGCTGCAAGACTACGGCTGTTTGGTTTGTGCTCTCTGGAGTTTAGTGGGATTTTAAAAATCGCTGGCCTGGGAGGAGGTGGAGGTCCACAGTCTGTCCCTGGAGGTGCATTAGGGGGTGCATATAGCTTCACATTGACTAATGCTAATTAAACTACATTGTAAATGAAATTTTAACCGTTTTTTTTTTTCTTTATTAATTCCTGCAGCTGTGTGTGCCAGTAAAAACATGGATGCGCCTCTAACTGTGTAATTCTAATTAAATGGTCTATATAAGAAACAGCTTCTTTTTTTTTTTTTTTTTTTAATCACAGGTTTCACGTTTAGCAGTAGCATCACACCGCCTACAATAGAGTTGTTTCTATAATTAAACCGTAAACACTTAATGGTAACCAACTACAATGGTAAATACAGCAAGGCAACAAGTCCGAGCTGCACTGTGGTGTAGTGGTTAATACTCTTACCTCAGTTTTATAGATGGAAATGTGTGTGACTGACCCTATGATGGGCTGAGAATGGGTTGGGGGGTATTGGATGGATGATGAGTTCTTCATTTGCAGTCAAAAAGAGACTCACAGAAAGCACACACAGACTCCCCAAAGCCCAGAAGGAAAAAAAATTAATATATTCTTTATCAACATGTTATCTCGTGCTGACACAATCATTTATGTGCATAAAATGATAACTTCTGCACGCAAGTTATTATCTCGCTAGATTAAAAAGATGATTTTCTGGGATTATGATGGCTCTGTAGCATTAAAAGATAATAATGTCGCCAAAACGTGGAAGAACATGAATTTTAAATTACCAGATCAAACAGGGTGAAGCCGTACAGAGCAGATTCCAGTTGTTTTGGATAGAAATAACAACACTGGATGACAAGTTCATTTATATTTATCTTGCAGGGGTCTGAACAGTTTGCAAGGAAAATCATGTCAAAAGTAACCTGACTATTACAAAAGGAATGGTGAGGCACATTTCTTCTCCACTCGGGTCAGTACAAGCTCCTTTTTTTTTTTTGTAATGGAACTAAGCACAATTCCAAATTCGTAACAATAAATACAGTCAAACATGTTCTCACTAAAAAGCTATAGAAAAGAGTCAGTCAACACCAAACGGCTGCAAATTATTGCATTTATGATGATTTCAAACTTGTGATGCAATGAGAACAAAGCACTAAGTACATACAGCATACAAACGGAAGGTATATTGGATGCTTTTTACTTATATTATGCAATATAACTTTATCAGTTCCCATAATGCTGAGAGCCGGACAAACTCCAACTGTCATGGTGGAATTTGAACGAAGCTGCAGGATTCTGCACACATCAGCTTTAATGAAGGAGTCCGTCACATCCGACATTTTGTCAGTTTAGATGTATTTCATATGTTACTTCCGTCTGGTTAAAATGGGCCACATTTTCTCAAAACCTCATGTTAATAGATATGATCTAAAGATTTAGTGCCCATTTTACCCCCCTTGGGTCATAGCTCTAAAGAGGACAGCCTATCAGTGGGTTTCTGAATATCACTATCTGGGTATCTGGCAACAGCATATCAGTGAGTGTCAAGTCAAAGCTAAAATTGGTTTTCGATACAAAATGTTCTCCTCTTTCACAGACGAGACGATCCTTTTGCTGTTGGATTTATTCTAGTTTTGTACATAAAGAGCATCACGAGCTGTCTTGCAAGCTGATTTATCATTCTGATATCCGGTTTGTCCCATCATCACCCCATCAACACATCACTGCACACTTATAAAAAAAAAAGAAAAAAAAAAGCCCTTGATCTGTGACCCCTTTGACATGTGTCATTTGCTGTAAATCAAATCTGCTCCTTACAACACGTACTCTGCTCACCTGATTCTGTTCAAGATTCCCAGAACACACTCTGTAACTGGTGAACCGTCATTCCGATCAGCGAGAACACAAGGTCTGTTATGAATGGTCACATAGATACGACTGCTCTCTCACCCATTAACTCCTTTCATGTTGCATTGTATTGTTGTTTTATAATTCTATTTGCCCGGTAAGAAAAACAAGCAGCAATCTGAAAAAGTCATTTCTACTGACCACAAATGAAAGTCCACAAGTATCCACACAAATATCACAAAGGTTTTGTTATTTTTTTTTGTCATATGCCTAACTCTGCAAAATTTTCTCACAGGCTTCTCTGCAGACATCTTAATATTTGTAGAGAGTCTACATTACAAAAGTGCCAACTGTGCATGCTCCAGGAAAACAAACAACAACAACAACAACAACAAAAGTCATGCATTCATACTCTAAGGAGAGGATGAGCAAGTAGTTTCCAAATTTAAAAGGAGTACAACTGCCCACAGATGCCCTCAAACGCCTGGCAATAAGTTGCAAACATTGTAGAGAAGAGTGAAGTTACCTGCAGGGAGGACCAGGATGTGTGCCATGAAACTGAGTGCACCTCTACATTTGTGGTCTGAATCTGTGAAAAGAAGAAAAAAAAACAACTTAACTTAATAGTTCTGTAGCAGCTCTGCTAAAGTGGTCTAAGTGGTGTCATCAAACAGGGGCACATCCTGATAGATTGGACTACTTGTAACTGTTAAACTCAGCTTTACCAAGCCCTAAAAGAAAATTCCAGCTCCCCGACACACTAACAGGAACACAATGTATTAAACCTACCTGTTTGGACAAACCCTGGAGTAGTATATAAAGATTTCCAAAACATATAAAGCAGATAATAACAGACAAAAAAAAAAACTGATAAAAGGTGTGAGCACAAGGATAGAAACTAAGAACTAAACTGGCAAATAAAACATCAATAAATAGCATTAGAAACAAGCAATAACTGAAGACGATAGAGTGCATCAAATGAAAAACAAAATTATGATAATTAAAATAAATTCAAAAAACAAAGAAAATGAAAAATAAAACAATACTAAACAAAAGATTATTTTAAAAACTTGATTTAAAAAAATGTGCAGAGGAAAATTTCACAGCAGTGACCATAAGAATAAAAATCAAGTTCTTCATGAATCAAGTTTTCAAAACCTTTTAAGATGAGCAGCTACAAGCAGATGCCGTTACACACTTTTAAATGGTAAATGGACTTTCAGCTCCGGCCCCAAAGCGCTTTACGTTCTTACTCACATTTGCCCATTAAGGGAAACTTCGGGGACAGACATTATGTCTTAAAATGAAAATCACTTGATTCGGCTTTTATTCAACTAAACTGACCAATAACAGCTCTGCTAAGACAATGCAAGTGGGATTTCACTATTACAGCAGGTTTTCTGGATGGATTACCTGGATTACAGTATTGCAAGCAACATCCTGTTCTTTTCTGACAATTTGAAATAGAAACACAATGAAATTTTACAATACAATTAGTCAACATATATATTATTTGATAATTGGGTTATACAAACACTGGAAAACTCTGCTATGCAGACTGTGTGAGGATTAAAAATGTCTTCTTGAGTTTCATTTTATTGCCCCGCTTACACCAAAGCCCCCCCGGCGTTCTTCCAACACAGGTCCGATTTCTCACCGAGTCCCAGCAAACACTTCATCCCACTGTCATCACACCAATCCTGAGGAGAAAACTGCACTGATGTGAGGGGACTCGAGGGGGAAAACCACCATGATCACACCAGCGGATGCTGGCACACAAACACTCCCCTCACAGGTCGTCCTGATTGGCTCAGCGTGCTTTGTTCGGGAGACAGGAGCGCCGTGACGAGTGGCTCAAAACTGTAGCACTCAGCCAGAGGACAATCGGTCTCCAACTGAACTCAACTGCAATGTGGTTTCGAGCCAAAATGCGTGTGTATCATCTCCTCGTTTCCCGTGAGGTTCTCGAGCTCAGGGGCGAGAGCTTGACCGGCCTACTCCTATTCTCCAAATTATTACGGCGCCAGCGAAGGATAGGACAGTTGTCGGGTCCGTTGCCAAACACACAATCCTCTCCAACGCGCCGAAAGCCGCTCCACTCTCTCTTGGAGTGGAGGAGGACATAGTAGAGGGTTCAAGATGCCCTTCAGAAACGATCAGTTTGTCCTCCATACATTGACTTTATGTCAAGCCTCTCATCAGTCCGACATCGTAGGGTAAAGTATTAAAGTGCTTGACAAACACTTTGAAGCTAACCAGTTCTGGGACGTAGAAGTCCTCAAGTTAGTAGAATGAAAAAAATATTTTCTTCCAAGTGAAAGCTTAGTTAAGGTAAAAAAAAAAAAAGGGGGAATTATGCGAAAATCCAATTAATACTGACACAAGATGTTAAAATGGATGACCATTAGGCAGCAAAAATAATATTGATATTCAAATATTTGTCTTAATTACAGCTTTGTTCTTCTCAATTTCTTGGCCATATGGCAATTATTGCTGCAGTAAAAGTGTAAATAATTACCAAAACTGTTCACTAAACATCCAAAGAATTCAATTACGGTACTGAAAACATTTTCGGTTAACTGAGATATAAAAATACCTGACAGTGTTCAGCGTTGTTGATTACAGAAATCCATGACTTCTATGAAAAGTAGCTGAGCACTTTATTAGAGTAACTGCAAGAGACTGCAAATAGTTTGTACTTTTTTCTTGTCTTGGAAAAGTGACTACTTTGTCAGTCTAATTACTGATTCACACATTCAGTCCAGCTATAGTCATTATACCAGTTAGTGGTAACTAATGATGAAAAGACAAGACAAGATGTGAATGTGGACAAAAACTAATGCTCATGTCAATTAGACTCACAGGGCTCTCAAGTTGCTTTCAGTGGGGTGGGTGGGTGGGGGGGCCTATAATTCTAAAACAAAATGCAGGGAATGAATTCAAATTAACCACATATCCATAAAAACTATATTTTGTATTTAGAGTTGACTTCCCTTGGCACCGGCATATATGTGAAAACCGCAGATAACCGCATTTTTGCCTAAATAACACAATGAGTTTATCATCAAGATCATGTAGACCATTATGCGGCCAAACTGAATGCATGCATTCAATTACTGATTTGACTTGGTGAAGGTCTACAACTAGTACAAGATTTAAAGGAAAAATTGTCACTTGATTGACTATTAACAATACCAGGTTACCGTTTGACTCCCAAAATCATAATTCTCCAGGTATAATGTTAGCATTGACGTAAGTCACATGTGACCGTGTCATTTTCTTAACATTTTGTCAATGCCATGAACAAGCTACCATATTTTTTGGTCTCCAGGCAGGTCACACCGTGAAAACTCAGTATTTTGGATAGACTGAAGGACCAAGGCGGACCATTCACAGCAGCTGAACATGTTGATGAGTAACACAAAAGTCATTTTAAAAAAGTGGCGTTTTCAGTGGCTGTCAGGTAAACGGACCCCTAAACACAACAGAAGTTTTCCATTTTCACTTGAAAACGCTGTCTGGTAATCAGGGCCTTAGTGTCCTGAGTCACAGGTGGATTTGTAGTTCTGTCATGTATTCATGCAGACAAACAGGCACCAGGCTTAATTTATTTGCAGTATGTTTCCCTCATGTCTAAATTCCCTCTCGGCTCTCAGGAGGATCGAGTTAGTTTGTCCAGTAAACAGACATTTAGTAAAATAGTGACCAATGTTTCCAATTTTTGTAGATGTTGTAGACATGGGGACGACTTAAACTCTTTGGGGATCTTCCCCCTCCTGCACAATATCTCAAATTCAACTTTTATATTGTGTAATTATTTCACGTTAACATTTCGCCAAGCAAAAGAAAGTACTGTTAAAGCCACCACTTGTCTCAGTATCTTTATTATTGTTCTCACAGGCAACAAAAGTAATGAGAAACGAGCTCACTAAAACCCTTTCTGGTTTTACAATTAAGTATCTAGTTACTCGATTGTTTTTGCAGAAAGTCATGGCATTACAAAAGTGTGATATTTAGGGTTGCATTACTACAAACAATGCTTTTTTGTTGACCAACTTGGTGCTTCTTCTATTTATATAGATTTGATTATAATATCATTTTTGTATAAACACTTTGACTATGTACAAATATTTGTATTGGAAAAACGATCATCAAGGTTATTACACCCTCTTGGAAAAAAAACACCACATGTTTACCAGAAACTTCAAGAAAATGTCAAGGAGATGCTTCTGAAGTGAAATTGGAGAGATGAAGCAGCAATATGTTCACCGAGATGAAGTCAAACCGCAGGCGAAGCAGGTAAACATATAGCGTCTACTGCTGTGAGGGAGACAAATCCTCTTTAATGTGTCTACTTCTCTTCTGTAGACGGGCAGGACTGCGTAGGATGTTTTATTTATACCGGCTGATTAACCCTTAAATCGCAGCCAGATTTTCAATTAATCAGCCTAATTTAAGGATTTAAATCCACCCTCATTATGTGTATTTAGTGCTGCATCACGGGAGGGATGATTATTACTACATACACCAAATTAATAAAAAAAAAGAAAAAAAAACAACTCGCAGAGAATTAGTGTATCATTCTCAATGCTTTATAAATTGTTTTTAATGACTGTAAGGCTATTGGTCTTTCACCCTGCCCGTCTATTTTTGGTTCTTTGAGCTCTTTTATTGCTTCTAAATGTGCCGCAGCCGCTTATCAGACGAGTAAAGTTCATAAACAACAACAAGTGAACAAGTTAGGAAATATCGCCCAGTAAATATAAACACAGTTAATTAGCTAGATCAATGAGAAAGGCCTAACTGGCTCATTACGGTTTTAATAATGCACAATGAGACAATTAAATATTAATTAGCATTTTATTAAGTGCTTATTTACTGGGAGAGCGCGAGGCTACTGCATGAATTTTTAACATCATGACATCAGCACAGAAATGCAGAAATGTCTTGCTGGAACTATTTTTTCTCATTTCATGCATTTCTTTTTGTCCCTTCTGTCATAGCAGCACACACTTGTTCTGACACACGAAGCTACTGAGGAAAGGAGAAAGAAAATACAATAAAAATGCTCAAGCTAAATTGTATTTTCATTTTTTTTTTTGTAGCTGCTCCCTGCACAACAGCCGGGGCGGCACATTGTGCTGTCACCGATTTCTCAGAGACCCGACTCGTCGTTCCCTCACAAGAGGTAACACTTGAATAAAAATGGTACTACTGCAATGAATCGTTCCAAAAGAGAGGCACCGAAGTGGAGCCAGTAGTCTCAGCTCCAGTCAACTCTCAGATATTTTATCTTCTCCGCAGGTTTTTGAATCATTACACACGGATATGATGAACAGTATTCATATCTGCGCTTTCACTGGGAACATATTCTGGAAAGATGAAACAACTGGAGCCAAGCGACACCCCAGAGAACTCTCAAAAAGTTAACTTAGGTCCACAATATACTCAATGTCCATCCACCCGTTCATCCTCGAGACCCTATATAGTCAGATTTGTGTTGTAGGTTGCCGGAGCCTCTCACAGTTACTTGGTAAAAAAAAGTTCATTAAAAGTCCTTCACTGGCTTACAACTACTGGAAATCCATTTCTCCATCTTCCATACTGATTTATCCAAATCAGGGTTGCAGCAAGCAGGAACTAATCCCAGCTGACTGTATTCAAAGGCAGAGTACACCTTGGATAGTCCATCATAGATCCAACACAGAGGGAAGGAGAGGCCAAACTACCTAAATCCACATACACCTGGGAATAACAAGCAAACTCAATATAGAAAGGCCCATCACCCTACTGGAACCAGGGCGAACTGGACTCAAACGCGGCTATTTTTGCTGTGAGGCAAGGGCGCTAACCACTGCACCATAGTGTGGCTCTCGTCTGCAATGGGTGGGATAGCGATCCCATTTACTGAAACAGATTTCTTTATGTTTGATTTTCTAGGCAGGCATCTATTTTTGTGGCCTTTGCGTGCTATTTCCACACCTCCATCATGAGCTTACTTACTCCCACAGTTCAAAGTCATTTTTGCTCGGTTGGTTATTGAATTTTGAATTGTCTGCATGGCTCTGTCTGTCTGGATGGAGGGTGTAACCTGCCTTCTGAGCAATGATGTGAGTAGCTCTAGTCACCATCAAACAGTCTGTTCATGTAGCACCTTCCAGAGAGTTTCAAAGATGATTGACAGAATATTAAAAGGAATAGAAAAAACTTGTGAACATAGACAGATGGAGATATATATTATATACCTCCAGAAATTGAGGTGTATATTGATTGGATTTAAACGTTCAGGACATTCATATTTGAACTTTTTGACCGATTTAATGCGTTAGTGTCTCGGCTATCTGAAAGGTTTTTCAATGTTACTCTCGCCAATAAAATTCACATTACCCTTGGGGCTTTTTTCAAGAGCGGAGATCAGTAAGAGGAGGGCTGCCGTTAACGGGTGTGGCTGGTTTGAAATGTGACTTGTGGGCTGCTCACTCAGTAAGCAGGAAAAAAAAATCCATACAAAGATGTTAAGAAACTCAACAAATTTCATCAGCTTAAACAGTATCGTCTGAACTTTGTGTTGTACTTATCATAATGAGGGAGTCAGATGCTTCACACAGAGAACTGGTCTAATACTGTAAAGGTGTACTTGGGAATCTAACGGCATGTAGAGATGAAAGACTGCAACAGACAAGTAGTATAACAAAAGGTTTGGTGGCACAGATCTCATGTTTATGCAGGAAGTTTGGTTCATTCAGTTTATGTATCGCATCCGTCACAACATAAAAGGTAAGATAATGTCATCTGTTATAATATGGTGTGCTCGGATGGAAAACAGTATAGTAAATGGATTGATTTATTATCATGTAAACAAAGTGTCACAACTTCATGTTTTTCTTAAAAACAAACCAATATATAGTGATATAATTGAGACAAAATAATACAAAAGTTAATGCTATTGTTGTAGCTGGTGCAGAAACTTCCTAAAGCGTTCACTTTCAAAGTGAGTATGTAAGCATATCTGGAGTTTCTCAGTGAAAACCAGAAACCAGTAGAGGCAAATTAAGCAAACTAATTTGACTATTAATAGAAAATGGGCAAGTTGCCATTCCTGTCAAAGCTGCTCTGTCATCTGCAACCTCTTTTACATACCCAACATGTCTTTTCCTCCCCGCTTGTGCACAGTGGGTGCGTAATTGGTTGATATGCGCTCAGCCCCGGTATGATTGGTGGATGTGACACGAGGCCCCGAGCCCCGATGATCTCGTGACACCTGCATTTCACTCAAGATGACAGTCAAAGACTGAACCGCAGCGTGTTCCCATTAATTTTAAAGAGTTCAGCATGGATACGCATGGAGGAGAAACATCTTGTCGTCGTATGAATGTGCCGCAGATGCATTTCCACAGATATAAAGATAGCTTGGGAGAACCTCAGAAAAAAGTGCCATGCCTGCTACACAGTATAGAAAAGCCCCCACCGGCCCCCACCCCCCGTTTTGAGGAGGAAAAATACCTGCATGTGGCTCATTTAGTGCCGATGCATAATTGCACTGCAGCATTTCTTTCAAAAACAGGGCCAAGAAGCCAGCGAATGCCTGCAAGACACCAAGCTTGAGTTTATGCGGCTCATGCCATAAATAGAAACATGCCACCCCCTGTAGGCTAAAATTCACCCCCACCCCTTTAAATTCAAGGCTGGCCTAATCCCTGAGCTGAGCTGAGAGTTGCACGGCGCTGAAATCTCACTGGAAGGGAAGCGCAATGGCGAAAGCTTTGATCCTGCACAACAACAGCTCCTAAACAGAGCCTATATGAAGTGCGACATAAGGCTCGCGCTTCTTGTTCGCAGCCCACTACGCTGATCTGAGTTTGTCCTATTTGTTCCCGTACAACTGTGTATTGTTGAGTTCCTGTGGTGAACATAAAGGAGGTTTTTCAACCAATGGAGACAATAAAATCCCGCCGCATAATTAATGTTTGCATTGTTTAGTCTGTGTGTTAAATTGAGACTGAGACTGAGTGCAGCAATACTTTCTAAAGCTATTTTATTACATTTACCTTTGATTACTGTTGCCTCATGACCATAATTCCTGGGGAGGCTTTCTGTGTGGAATGCATGCAATCAGCCATAACATTAGAACTGAGTAGCAGGAACCATATAACAAGATTTCATCTGAAATATGCACAAGTGTGAAAGTGTGAAAAGAAGTTTAATTGACAGATAACTGGGAAGTTGAATCTCCAAACTGCAGCAGTCTTGGTGATATCGACTGTGTAGCGAGTTAAAGTGGCCCAAAAAATGAAAGGTGGTGAATCAGCAATACTGATTAACATATTCCCATGTAGGTCTCCCTTTCCAACTTCCACAAGATCTGATGTTAACATGGAAGATACCACAGCACACATTCAGAGGAGTAGTGGCCAAGCTTCGAAAGGGGTCAAAGGGGTTTGTGACAGCAAGCGGGATGCTTACACAGTAGTGGGGGTCATAATGTTATTGCTGATTAGTGTGTTTTCCCTGCAGATGTTTTCAAGCTACTACAGCCCTATTCCAAAATCCCCAAACCTGTGTGTGTGTGTGTGTGTGTGTGTGTGTGTGTGTGTGTGTGTGTGTGTGTGTGTGTGTGTGTGTGTGTGTGTGTGTGTGTGTGTGTGTGTGTGTGTGTGTGTGTGTGTGTGTGTGTGTGTGTGTGTGTGTGTGTGTGTGTCAACAAAACAGCCCAAGTGGGAGTGGCTCGAACTCCATGTGCATAAAGAAAACTAGAATAATACAGCAGATAAACTATGCTTATAATGGTGGTTTAACCAATTAAATCACCAACAACACTTTTGACTTTTCCACATACGAAGCCTGGTTAAGATGTACTGTGCTTTGTGCACTAAATACTTACAAATATTGCAGCCTGCTGGGCTAAACACACACATCGAGTTTTATTGTAGTGGTATTTTTACACTCTGTTGCAATGAGAGAGCAGATCTCATAAACTCAAATTTTATTCCAACAACATATCAGATGTTAAAATTGAGCCGTTTGATGTTATTGACAGGAGCACATTGAAAAAAAAAATGTTTACAATGGGGTAAGAAAAGAAGAAAATGAACTACAACAAATCAAAGAGCAACACGATGAGCATTTGACGACTAATTAGGGAAGGTATCAACAGGTCAGTAACGTGAGCGGGTATAAAACAAGCACATTTCAAAGAGGTGCAGCCTTGCAGATATACCAGTGTGTAAAACTGCATCTACAAAATAGTGGAACAATTTAAACAAAAAATGTTAAACTTTGAAGATCCCACTGTTTGCAGTGCATTATATCATCAAAAGATTAAAACAGTCGGCCTATTTCCTCAAGGTGGCAAGTAAAAAATGGATGTTTCTGATCTTTCAGGTCTCAGTCAGCATGAAAAACAGGCTTGATTACCTACGAAAAAAAACAAAAAAAAAACATTGCATGGGCTGAAGAACGCTGCAGACGTCACTGTCTCTGAATGGTGCATCCAACAATCCACAAATGCCTGTTCAACCTACGTATGTCATGCAAAGAATAAGCAGTAATTGTCATATTCTTTGGCTGAAGCTAATTTAACACCAAGCTTCTATAACACAGTTTCCAGCTGAACTGAGTTCGATTGAAAACAGCGCAGAGATTTCAGACAACACACACTCGCACATATAAAGTCAATTTAAAGTCACCAGCTAACATCAAGACACAATCCAGGGACTGTGGGAGGAAACTCTCACTGATATGCTGGCTGTGTAGCGAACACGTTGACCTCTAAATCGTCGCGCAACCCACACCTTTAATACCATTCACTATTTATCTATTTAATAATGTTCAAGTAATCGGATTCAGTCCATTTCTTCTTGTCGCTTCCTCTGTTGATGCCCGTCTTCTTTGAGCGAATGGCTGCTGTGTGAATGAGGTTGGAAGGGCTCAGGATGTGTCATGTCGTCCAGTTTGCAGAGCTCTTCGTCAAAAATGATCAGGACAAAGAGACTGACTTGACAAAGGCTGCCGGCAGTGGTATATTTTAATTGCCACTGAAAGAGAATAGGCTTATGGATTCCTGTGAATAGAACAATGCAGTGTACAAATCACTGCTGTTGTTGCTTCGGCTCAATTTGGTAACGGCTGGACAGGAAACAAATGTTTCCCTGTTTTGCTCTCTCTGCCTCCTTGTTTTAGACAAAAAACCTCTGATTTGACAATGAGTGAGCACTTCAGTCATATTAATGGGGCTATTATGAGGTGAGCTGATTAATTAAATGTGGTCTACTTAATCATTTTTAGTAAAATAAGAAAACAATTACCGGCGTAGTGAATTAACTGCACATGTATATATTGGATGAATTAATTAATTGCTGCACCCCATGACTCTGTTGTTTCACTTTATATTGTCACAATTTCTATGGATGTGTTCAGCAACTTTTTCAAGTGTCACATTCAGTCTTAAACGGCATATTCAACCCCGGTGACTCCACAAGGACACCAGACACCAGTCTGGACCACTTCCTCTCTATTATGACAACCGTCCATGCAGGAGTTGGCAGAGCAGTGCAATTTCATGACTTACTGATTATACAGTAAATATTTATCCTTTAAAATGTGCTCAACGCTCAATCTGATGCCGATGAGTGAGTCGTGGATGGTTTTGGATTGGTCTCATGTTGATAGTGTGTCCTTTTTTTTTTCTTGGCAAGGCAAGTTCAGATGAACCGATCAATCCAGCAAAACTGCACCTAAAAAGTAATTCTACTCACCATGAGAAGCTTGTGGAAGTATGACAATGTTTCAATTGAATAGTGCAGTTGTTAATAAAAGCAGATGAGGAGATGTTTTTGATGATACTCATCAATAAACTATTATGTTATCGGAGAAAATCCAAAAGTGTAATGTTGTGGGTGATCACTTAATTTACCTGTTTTTGATTTAAACAGACTCAGCAGATCAGGTTAAGGCATCATGGCATAATAAACTCTGATTTCTGAAGTCATTCCTTTCAGGTTTCACCACAGTGGATCATGTGCCTCCATCTTGCAATATCCCCCCTGGATCTTCTCTGACATCTTCCTCTCCTACTGACTGGCAGCTCTATCTGCAGCATCTGGCCTGTTTGCAACATGGCGTCAGTATATATGCAGAGGAGATCAATTTTATCCCTACCTGTATCAAAAATAATTAAGCAGAAAGGAGGAATACGTACACCAGCATGGGATTCTGTTGATAATTGAATAAATGATTTACAATGTCTAAGGTAGGTATGCTCAGATAAGGATAATATGGATTACATCATTCCTGAAGTAGGATTTATTGCTTTATTTACCCATAGTAGAGACAAAAATCTACAGCCGCTCGGAACAAATCTGCCATTAATGATTCTCCTACTTTTCACTGCCTCATTATCTTTTTCTACAGAGGAGAAACATTGGCTCATCAAGTGGGTAAAATGTATCGACAGTCACCTGCTTTTGTCCAGATTTCGTCGTTAATCAAGAAGTTGAAATTAATGAAATCCAGCGAGAAGAGAAGTCTCGCACAAAAAGTTTGACATGCTGCAGAGGTCGAGACGAAGGTGCATCAATAGGAAGAAATTGTGCATTGAAAGGCCGACTGAGAAAATAAATCATGATGTCCATGAGACTTAAATGTCACTTGACCTTCTGCTTCACTGAGGAGAATAAACATGGTGACAGAATATAAAGCATCAGACCTGTGTGGAGTGATAAGGGGAATAACATCGCCAAGTATGAATCCAATTTATTTTGTCAAACAGCAGACTAACATATATATATATATATATATATAAACTTCAAGTGCATCTGCCTAAAAACTGCCATCTTCTCACAGAGAGAAAGAAAAAATCTGTAATTCAATGTATTGATTGTGAGAAAGATGAACAAGATGTGCTATTTCTGATTGAATATCCGTGTTCTGCATCACCTGTCCGCCCATTTGTCCATCGTGTACATGTTGTTCCCACTGAATACAGCTTGCGAGCATTAATATTGATTGTCTTGCACGCATCAAAGCACAGAGGTTGGCGCTGCATACAAAGCAGACATACGCCCAAGTTTTTTAAGAAACACAGTGCGTCGGCACAATTCACAAATGTACTTGGTGTATCTCAATGTAACATCATTTCTATTTGTTGAATGTTTCAAATGGAAAAACAGTTATTTCGACATTCTCCATTACCATAAAAGACACACTCGACAGATTGTCAGTCCATCACTGGGCATATAAATAGAGTCATGCACACTCATTTTCACTACGAAGGGCAATTTTAGAGGCACTATTTAATCTCAACGCATTTTTCTTTTTAGACTGAGATAAAATTGGAGCACCTAAGCCCATGCAGACACAAGGAGAACATGGAATCGTCACACAGAAAAGCCATACAAGCAAAGAGTCAAACCATTGATTATATCACTATGACGCGAGAGTCTTCATCACTATCCGATGGCCACATCCAGCTTTCCTTTTCATTTTAACCCTCAAAAAGACACCCCTTTTAAGACTATATATTATAATTTCTTTTTATAATATTTAAAATATTCCAATACTATAATTTTCTTAAATGATAATCAATGTAATATCCCATTTTAATGACACAAAACCTGTCTGAAATTGTAAAAGTGACCCAAATCTGGCATCTTTCCAATTTAAAAACAGCTGATTTCAGAAGAAATCAAGATTAGAAATAGAAGATATATTGAGATTGCTTTATTTTTTGCTAAAATCACACCAACATTTCACTCTTGCAATATGTAAAATAACTAAATTCAAGCAGCTTCAAGGTTGCTCCTGTGTCTTACTCCTAATAAACAGTTTCAAACATATGATGATTTACATTTTTACATTCAGAAAAGATTATAGCATGTTGTGGGGGTGACTTGAAGTGGGAAGTAATCACTGTCAACCCTGCCGTCAGTGTGACTGCGCAAACCAGGACTGGAAATGAATTTGAGTTGCTCCGATTCTGCGGCTGAAAGAAACAAAACTGGCCACGAACGCTGAGGGCCTGACACGAGCTTAAGCATGAATGGGTTCTCATTGCTCCACCGTCATGTCACACACATCGCCTTGAACACTTCATCTCATCGTCATGCGCTCTCCACTCATCTCCACCCAACGCCGGCCCCAATCTGACGTGAAGGCGAGCAGAAAGACAGATATGGAGTCTTGGTGTCAAGTGGTCCTCTAGCCCCTTATCCAAGCGAGCGTCTTCTGCTTCACGGAGCAGCTCCACTGCATCCACTCTGCTGCTCGCTGCGTGTTTGCTCATATATATTACAGTTTGTGTTCACAGATCGCCAGACTGTGTTACATATGAAATATTAAGCATTCAGCTATCAAGCGAGATGTGTTCGACCCATGCAGAAATACTTTGAGCTTTCAAATTCAATTTGAATCAACATACACTCTGCTTAATGATATACGCTGCGGCAGAATGGGAATATCTCCGCTCGTGTCGAGGGTGTTCCGAGACAGATATATAGGTGGGAATACTGACTGCAGCACTTGCTCTAATTCTATGTCACATTATGACGTGGGGAGCCGCAGAGCCGAACAAACAGCAGAGGACCGAACATTATCGCCCATCAGCTCTATTTACAAAGATCAACTGGCTTTTTGGCAATAGCGTTTCAGATATTTTGGCCTCCGTAGAATAAAGTTGGCACTAGTTTTGAAATGTTGATTAATTTTTGGATGAGCTCTGCTGGCACTGTGTGGTTGTTGCATTCACAAAAAAAAAAAAAACACTGATTGGCTTGATGGGGCGTTATCAATAAAGATCCAATTTAAGAAGTGTGAAAAGCCCCGACGGCTGCACAGCGTGCGTGTTGTGATGAGGCCTCTGAAGATATGCCACATTCATTTGTCAGGGATGAGATATTTCACTTCCTTGGTGCTTATGCCACTGCATATGTTATATGGGGGGTGTATAATCTATCGCTTTAAAAAAAAAAAAAAAAGAGCTGCTGGGAAACAAAATCAAATGAAATACTTCTCAAATGTGTACTGACTGGAGGCCATAACTTTGAGTCTTTCCATATAGCATGAAACCGTCCAGCCTGTGTTTCTGCTCTATTGCTCATTTTATAGTTTTTAATTCAGTCCTAATATACATCGGGAAACTGCTCAGGACATTTAGAGTCCCGAATTGGCCTTAAATGTCTAGACTTAGACTGGAGGAAGAAAACTGAGAAAAAGCTCACATGCAGATGGAAAACCTTTTATCTCTTTTAAATTGAAATCTATAAAACCCACTTCTTCTGCTTGGCTTTAAACAACATGTAAGGTGCTGATATCGACGTGTGAGCTGCTTTTGTATTTAAAACATATTTTTTATTTCTCTTTTATTTATTTCTCTCTGTGGTTGTCTTAAAGTGCTTTATGAATAAAGATGGATTCCACAAGAAAAAAGGCCCCAAACTTTAGATATTCTACATGGATAGTTTACATTTGAGGCGACAGCGGCAAACACTACACTATGGTGCATCCCCATATCATATATTACTGAATCACTTCATTCAGCGTTCAACTACATGAAATACAACCTCTTTTCTAGTGTGCTCTCCCCTCATAACTCACAACCAGAAGTTAAATAAGCCGGTACAGGAGATGTAAAGACGGACAGAGTAAAGTTGGCACTGATTAATTTTTGGATGAGCTCTGCTGTCACTGTGTGGTTGTAGCTTCCAGAAAACACTGATTGATTCGATGAGGCATTCTGAATAATTATTCATTTAAAAAAAAAAAAAAAGAAAAGTGAAACACAGAGGCTGCACAGTGTGCGTGTTGTGACACGGCTGATCCGAAGATTTATCAGGAAAGAGATATTTCAGTTGGTTGGCGCGTATCGGAACAGGTCACTTATTTACATGTAACTTTCCATCTGCTGTATTATTTATATTTCCTCTCATAACAATTAAAGCCGATTCACTGGGGGGTAAAAAAAAAGAAAGAAAAATAGATGTATTTGAAAAAAAACAAAAAAAACACAGCACTGCCAACTCACATCTATCAATACATCCTGTAAACTGCTTCATCCAACCAGACGTCTTACGAGGCTGGAGCATATCCCAGCAGACCATGGGTATAAACAGGGACGTAAAGTCACACACGCTCACACCTAATGCCCAGTGAGAGTCACCAATCAACTTCAAAAGCATGTTCTATGAACATTGACCACTGCACAACGGTCTCTTGTCTTTGCACTGGAGCCACTTCCAGCTTATTATGGACGAGGGCAGGGTGAACCCTGGACAGGTCGTCCTTTCTATTCTATTGTATTTCCCTGAAATCAATCAAACACTGGATTTTCTAATGTAGTTCACAATTAATAATATGTCGCCCATGAGCTGTTTGGATCCAAATCAAGTAACATGGCCTGAAAATCTCATACTCATGTTACGGTTTTGCACTTATCTTTTACTTTTATGATATTTACATTATATTCAGTTTTAACCAAAAATGACTTACCACTCATTCCTTGTTGATGAGTTCTGCTCATAAAATCCAGGTTTTCCTCACAAATCACACCACGAAATAAAGCGCAGCTTACATTTGTATCACGTAGTCTTATATTACCTTTTTTTCTCTCTTTTTTTTTTTAACGTGGCAAGCTTTAAATTCACTATTTAATAAGAAGAACACCCAAGACTCATGATGACTCTTTATTATAAGTTTGAACCTTCATTAAAAGGGATAAGCACATTTCCTTTCTACTACTTCAGTCGTACTTTTTATGAGGTTTAATAAGCTCTCCAACTTTTGTCTACGTCCTCACCTTGTTATGCTTACTTTAAAATGTTGTGGTGTGCAGTAAACACTCCCGCCTCACAGCAAGAGGACTTCCGGGCTTCCGAGTATTTCTGTGTAGAGTTTAGATGCTCCTCACAGACACATCGAGTCTCTTTAATGTATAAGATGGAAGGATGCTCATTCATTCCTTTGGCATTTGATTTATATCAGGGCTTAATATGTGTGATCAAAAAATTATTGATTGAACTAACATGAAGTAAAATCATCTCCAAAAACATTAAAGTTTCACTCAATATTCAACATTTTCAGTATTTGAGTTTTCTCTACTTCTCAACAAAACCAAATGCTTTTATTCCATCTTATTAACGATAGCTTCCATCAGATAGCTCCACTTTGCAAGTCTTGACTCCTTTAGCATCTAAAAACAATCTTTTTCAAAGGATTCAGATTTTTCTGTCCTTGTTTTCATCTTGTTGTGATATTAGACGCCTCCTTTCTGTATCGCTGTCCTTTTGTCCTTGTGTGCCAGAAGAATGAGATAAAATAAAAGGAGAAAAATTTGTTTTGTTGACTATAAAGCTTCTTTTTTTCTATTTATGAGGCAAACCACAGAGTTAAGATTAAGAGTTGTAGTGTCATTTCAACAACTAATAAAATAGTCTTAATTAAGAATAAAAAGTAAAATTGACTCTCATTATCATGAATCTTGAGACAGGAGCAACGTGTTTGCTTCAAGAAACATGTCTTAAGCATGACAACAGTTTTGAGGAAAAATGGTAATAAATTAGATAACTTCAACAAAAGAGAACAAAAAGTCATATAAAAAGCATCCGTCTCCGTTTGTGTGAAGGTTTTAACAGACCAATACTGCGTTTTTATGCTTTCTCGGGTCACACTCGAGGGCTGCCTCTACATCCGATTCTTGGTAACGTGATATTTCCAGAATGCCTTTGGGGATTCTTTTTTTCCTTCACCTTCAATCAAGAAAGACCTCATCAGAGTTTGGTAGCCAAAAATCAAAAGGTTAAAAATCAAAGGTCAAATGACCTTTGACCCATTTTGGTGAAAGCAACATCCCAGAAAAGCTTTCACCTAATTACATTTATTCACTGCACCGATGAACCGTCCTGCTTGCATACGGTATACGAGTCGAGACAGTCATTAATGTCAAGCACAGATTTACTGGCTCACAGAGGATTTTAACAACAATTCTTCTTTTTCCACAAATAAAATTTTCCCTGAGCAGAAGTTACACTATTCTGAGATGTAGGTTTTATTGGCTAGTTTATTTTACCTGCATTCGTCAGGAATATACGTGCACCCATGGAACCCAAGTTTAGCAGTTTAGAGGCAGTGATGCATCAAAATCAAAATTCAGGATGAACCATTTGAGAGCAACTCAGACCCTTTGAAAGTCTCTTAACCACCCCCACCCCACATGTTCAGCTTGAGGTGAAGCTGCTAACTCGGTAAGAATTAATTTACAATATTTATTACGAGTACTCCTTTGAAAATGAGCCAAATCGGTTCAAGCCGCCGACACACTAATGAGCTTCATTGTAGAAAGTTAAAAACTGCTCTGTGCACTTTTACACGGGGATTCTTTTGAAACCAAATGATAAAACCTTAAAATAAAGATAAAATCTTTAATAGGGTTTAATCACATTTAGGAAATATAACCCACCCAGAAGGGCTTCTATATAATGTTCAGGAAGCACCTCACTATTTCAACTATTCAAATAACATGCTAATAGTTAATATAGGCCAAAAAAACCACGATCGGTCCCGCTTTGTCCAGTGTTGCCTTTAAAGTGCAGTTTGCCATTTTCCATCATGACCACAACCGGGCCGTGTGACACAACTGAAGCCTCAATTACATGAGCAAGGTGAGGGAACCGGGCAGGCTCATCCATCACGGCGTAGGGGCAAGGCGGGAGGAATTGGCAGCTGTCTCCTCCGGTGCGCTTCCAGACTCGGGAGGCTTGTTGGAAATTACAATGCAAAGCCGGCCTTGCTGCCAAGTTTTCAATGACACCTCTCTCTGGTGCCGGTGTTTACGCAGAGGTCTTTTTTTTTTTCTACTTTACTGCTGACATGTAAACCAAGCGACCGACAAATGTCTTCTTAAAACTCATATTTAAAGAAGTCTTGGTTCTTTTATCATGTATGTTAAACAATTTAAGGAATTTAAGAGATTTGAGTTAGGAAACGCCAGATTGATTTTTATTGCTACTTCAATCATTTTTGTCTCAATTACACCTCCATTAACTGAATTTTTGCCACCTGAGGGCAACAAAAAACAAAATCTTGTAAATTCAGCTGCTTTATGAAGTTTCTTTTACACTATCAGTCCCTGCTGGGAACCATTTACACAGACTGTTAACCAACAAGCTCCCTGGGAGGACTGACACTTCACTGAAGTCTTAATAAAATATAAAGTGCACTTCCAAAGTTGCCGACTGTTCATTGGCTCTTGGCTATATGTAGTCTTCGATTTCACTTTTCTCATGAGTCTAAGGACTGAACAAATGTGTCATTGAATTTTTCAAACTAAAATTCACAGAACGTTTTGCTCTGGTTTGCTTGATGCCAAAATAATTGCTGGATTTTGGACCCTGTTGTCTGAGAACCATTGCAAGACCGTTCTATGAATGGGCATATTTCCTAGGTGAATGTCGTGCCCATCTTGAAGGACAATCACGTAAAATGGACACCCCGTACAGTTTTGTGTACAGTTTTGCATTTGTCGCTCCAACTAGTAGCAAGTTGTCATATAATAGTGAGAAAAGAGCTTGAGGGCAGTGATCTCACCCAACCGGCGAACAGAATTATTACATCATGTATTGTTTGACCGTCATTATTGCTGCAATATTGGTCTGAAAGAAATGTAGAAATGTGCAGAAGTGACCAAAAACAACCCTTTAAAGGTTTGAGATTGAATGAAATTGAAACCAAAATACTGACATGATGAGTGACTTGGAAACATCTGCGTTTCCATAGCAACAGTGTTTGATAAAAAGGGATGTCTACTTATATGTAGTGTGCGTGTTATTTTGGTAAATGTCAGAAATACACAACGATCCAATGCAAACATGAAATTAAAATGCAAAAAAAGAAAAAACTTTATTCCCTTAACTTTTTTTCTTCCACTATGTTAAAAGTGCAATTGATTTATTCCGATTGTTCGGTTATACTTGTTCAGACTTACAGCCTCCCAGCTTCTTCGCGAACAGAATGAGATTAATATTAATGTGTCCTGGGAAGTGAGAACAGGTTCTAATTTTAGGAGCCGAGCCTAAAAAGTCCTTGTTCATCCGTCCAGGTCACGTAACGTCTTCAGTCAGCTTCAGTGACGAGATTGTGACTGAGTCATCCCTCTGCAGTAGTGAACACGGTGCAATTGCAGCTATTTTTGAGGAAAAGAAAATTAAAAACAGCCACCTGTGTACATTGTGATGAAAAATTCACTTTTGTTTTTCAGAAACTTGAATGATTTTCGACTATGAACCAGGTTAACAAACTTGTGTTTTATGGCGTGATTGAGGCAGGCTTAAAGACACATTATGAAGAAATTGTAGAGTAGGATATTACAGAAAGAAATTCTATATTTTCTTTCTTCAACTATCATAAAAATCTAATAAAAGTGACAAGAGTTCTCATCACACTGAGAGGAAAGATCACACCAGAGTCAGAGTGCATTAGAAAGCTGATTAATAAAGGAGCTGTCTGATGCAGATCTATAAAAATTCAATCTCTATGTGAACAGGAACTCTGTGCTTTTTTTCACAGATTAACTAAAAGTGAAAGAGATTTTATTACACCTGAAGCCATCCACTGTAATATGAGGGATAGCATACATTCAAACCCGTAGGGACTCAATCTGGGTATGCAGTCAGTATAACTTCAAGTTGTGGGGTACGACCGACTGTTTCTGCCAATAAATATTGGTGGTTATACATCCCGATGACTTACCCTGCTCATGAAAGGTTGTTGCAACAATTTTAATCTGCAGTAAATTTACTGAGGCCTCAAAAATAAATTCTTAATCCAGCAAAACTGTGGACTTGAAGTTATTCTTAATCATCCAGTATTACACTTACCTCTGCAGAGGTTTCATCCTGGTGAAGGGAGTTTCTCCTTTCCACTGTCGCTAGGCTTGCTCATGTGAAACAGTCGGGGTTTTCTTTGTAAAATGACCAGATTGTTATTGGATCTATATAAATGAAATTGAATTCAATTATTTCTGTATTTAGTCTAGTGAGTAAAACACAAGATAAGAGAAATTTACTGAGAGGTTTCAAAATAAAGTTAGACATCAGAGAAATTAGTGAATAATGTGACTTTTATTGTGCTATCATTATCAATTAGTTTCAGATCATATATAAATAATATAAATATAGTGAGGGGGAGCAGAAATTCACAATGTAATGCCGAAATGTTGGAAAATATACTCCAAGCTCATTCATTAATGGTCAAGAGGGGATTCATGATTCGGAGCTGCAGAGTTTTACATCCTCTCTTTTTGGACCAAGATGTGGTTCACATGTCTGTAATTCACATGGTTTAGTTAGAGAACACCAATATCTAATGTGGTCCACTTCATTTGATCTCAAAGTGTCCATAACAGAAAAAAGGACGGGGATGGAGGCGACATTGGTGAACAAATATAATGCGAGGGAACGAGAAAATAACAAATAAATTGAGGCAACGAGTTACTATCTCGTGGCCACAGATTAAATCATCTCGTTCCCACGCATTTTATTTTTTTCCTCTATGGCCACTCCGGAGCTCCGTACAAATCCATGTCAGCCACACAGAGAACAACAAAGACATATCAGATATCAAAAAATTACTTTATTGCCTGTCTGTAACAGTAATCTAATTTGTTTGTATTGTGGGGTTCATTTTTGTCTTGAAAAATAGAAGTGCGATGAGGCAGAGCATTGGGTTGGCTTCAAATGATTGTAGCACAGCTTGGTTGACCACCAGTGTCAATGTTGTCGGTTCAATCCCCCATCCTGCTCAGCCTGTGTCCAAATATCTCCCAACATATCAAGACACTGAGACCTCAGTTCCTCCCAACAGTGTGTGAGCACCTTGGTTTGTGATACTGATGTTATACTTATGCTAATTGTAGCTACTGTGAATATAGAGGCACATTTAATACACTCCGGGACCGTAAACTATAATCATTTGTATTGAGTTAAGAGTTTATAAGTGAAGTAAATTAAGCAGTGAAATGATCTATATAAGCAAAGTCTATTTGCCATTTGAGATGAATAGGTAATTATTGGCTTCTGTTTTTCTATACACTCTTGGATCGTGCCAACATAACTGACCCGAGTAAACTGCTAAGTGACTGTACAAGTGTCTCCCTTTTGCAGTTTTTTTTTTTTTAAAAAACCCGTTTCATCATCTAGATTATTTATGTTGCATATCTGATGAAACAATACCAAGGCAAACCTGTCAGAAGTGCTACTTTACATGCTGCACCATGTGAATTCAGAGCACTGGTATGTGTGTGTTTTTGACTGACGGAGAAAGGGAGAACGCAGCGCAGCATATGGCTTTGTTTAGAAAAGGCCTTTTCTGTTTGAAATGGCCAGACGGAGAGATGCAGCCCTGAAAACAAAGCCAAAGTCCTTCAAGGCAAACCGGCAGGAAATGTGGGTCAGCACAAATAAAGTACAAGGTGGAAGAATACAGGATGCATCCCGCTTGATATATTCCTCTGGAAAATATGGAGGTTTTCTTCCCACTCATGCATCCTTCCCCTCGCAAAAAAAAAAAAAAAAAAACTTTCACTGCAGCTCCATCATTAGTTCCTTCATTTTAAAATTTCAGCCTGATTTTATGTCTATGATTGGGGGAATTCTTCACGTGAAATCAGTGTATCTGTGGCAGTAATTGCCCTGGCAGCCAACAGATGTGCTTTAAAGTGCTAATGTTGGAGTGGAGAGGGGCTACGATGTGATACGGGGGGGTGGGTGGGGTGGGGGGGTGGGGGGTTGCGGTCGTCAGCACATCCAGGCTGATAACAAGCACGGCGCAAAGTCAGTGAAAAATCAATCAATGTTGTTTGGGGAAACTTTGACAACTTCAAATGAGTGGCAGCGGAGGCTCATTTTGCAGCGAGAAGCAAAGCATCTTCAGGTAATGATGTGTTGGCTCGGCCGCTGATTTGAAGTCGGGTCCAGTTCATTTCAAAAGGAGAAGGGGAGCACTCTGGCAGCCACTGAAGGCAGGTAAGAGATTGGACCTTCTGGTCAATGCGTCCAACCTTTCCAAGACACCCCAGAGAGTTGGTCTTTTTATGGCTTTTGTATCGCTTCAGCTATCGAAAAATGCCATCCCCCCTCTGCCATCCATCAACCCACCCAGTCATGGGCTGAACCTCAAACCAGGTTATTTATAGGCCGGCGAACTTAAGCGCTGCATGCATCTAAAGCCGTATTGATTCACAGCCAGGAGTAACACAAACACCCTCATTAATGATCCGCCCATGAAGAACGCAGAACCATGTGCATGTGTCGGAATGATTATAAACACACTTATACATCTTTGTTGAGCTTTCCTTCTACTTTGTGTAATACACAAAGCTAACTTCAGCGATATTCCTCATATTTGTTAATTGTTTCAAGGCTTATTATTACTATTAAATCCATGATAGCACATTTTTTAACTGAGGAGCAGTTAGGTGGCAGAAATGCACATGGATTTGTTCATGTTTATTTGCGTCAACTTCATATCTAGTTAAAGCTTTTTAGACATGCAGGGCAGCCACAAAGATGTCTCAGATAATTTTCCTCAGAGTCTTTTGCTTTGCCCTCCCTGCTTAAATAAAAGTCTTCTAATTACGATAGTTGTTTGGAATTCCTTGAACTATAAAGGATTAGTTTCAAAGTGTGGGACAACCTTCTACAGAGCTGATATCAGCATCAGGACAGAATCTGCTTTTCCACAGCATGATTATTTCTTTTGAATTTCTGAGAAGAAATCATGATAACCGGAGATGGAAAAAAGCATTATTTGATTTAAAGAATAGTTTTTTCAACTGACTCAGCTGTAAAAGAAATGAAATGAATTAGAATTAAAAAAAATTGGCTTTAGCACAATACCACCAGTGTAACAGCAGTTGCAAACTATGTGCACCCCTGTAAGGGTTTCAGTAATACTATCTTTGGCTATCAATCAGCAGCAGTAATATCTTATAATATGAAACGCATTCGTTAGGCCAGCATTAAACTCAAAATTTGACAGAGAGAAAACGTGCAACGTGTTTTCATCCGACCACAGTTTGAAAACCACTGCCTTGAAGAATTATAAATCATTCTAGACCTGAAAAATAAAAATGTGTCCAGTTAATGAACAACATATCACTCAGAGCAAAGAGGTCGCAGCCTTTCTGGAGGCTTGGCTGGAGGTCAGATCTCCCAGGAGCGGTCAAATGATGAAGAAAAACTTTAAGCTTCCTTAGGAAAGAAGGGAATTATTGATGTTGCAGACATTTTTTTAATTGCCATCATCAGTGATTTAAACTATTCCCCACATATGCACAAATACGTATGTTTTACGTCACATAAACAACAAAGATTGACTCAAACTCTAAAGCTACAGCCAAACTCGAAAATCCAAAGAGGGGGTTTAAAAGTTTAGCCATTATCAACTCAGACAGCAGCAGCAAATGGTAAAGCATGTTTACAAGAGGCGCCTGCTCTTCTCATCTGTCTTTGCTGCCGCTGCAGCAAATCCTGGCAGCAAGTGAGGCTTCCTGTGAATGCCTGAGGACGGTAGTTGCTTACATTCAATTAGTGCTGGTTGTAGTAGAATGTTGCACTGTCTGCTCCCTTCATGACCGTTTGATTTAGTTTTTCCACAGTGTGTCAGATGGTGTGCCAGAAGGGTTGTCTTTGAAACTATTACAAAAGAAACTACACAAATATATAACCCAGAAAATACATGCAGAGGATCACAAATACAGAAGCCCAAGCACAAATACAAAAGTTACTAAATTAAAGCAACAGCGACAAATAAATACAAACGAAAACAGCACAAACTTAATACAAGAGCCACAACCCAAATACAAAAGCCATAGCACGACTGCAAAAGTCACATCTCAGATACACGATAAAAAAAACAAATGCAAATGTCGCAATGTGAATACAAAAGACACAGCATGAATGCAAAAACCACAACTCAAATAAATACACAAGAAACAACTCGAATGCAGGAGCTACGACTCAGATGAAAAAGCACAATTTAAATGTAAATGTCACAACTTAAATGCAAAGGCCACAACGCAAACACAAAAGTCCTGTCATATATACTGAAGCAGGCAAGAGCAAAGATTGAGCGTTTCATAATCTGTGTACCACGGAGGCCTTAGGAACTATTTAACAGTAATGCAGAGCTTTGTAAAAGTGCAGTCACATCACTAATGTGATGATTTTGGTGTTTTCACAAATAAACTGAAGGGATATTAAAAAAAAAAAAACGCATTGACAACAGAAAGCAACATCACTTTGGTACCTCCATGCACAAAACTCACAACATGTTCTCATTGAAATCACAGCAGCCTTTCCTGCTTATGAACGTATTCTAAGTAGCAGACATGCATTCATTGATAGTCGTGAATGCTCGAACGTGAAGTCTGCAACACACTGAAAATGGAGCCATGAATCATAATTTAAATAAGTGTGACTCATTTGACTAAGTTTAAATTTGACAGAAAAGGAATATGTGTCATTGAGTTATACAAAAGGCAGGTTGACAAACCAAAAATTACCATAAGTTCTCATCAGCTGCCATCATTTAAACAGTCACACTCAGAAATGAGCCCCAGCAGCTTCCCTTGCACCAGCACATGTCTTCTGAAAGCCAATGGGACATTTGTGAAGGGCTTCATGTTTAGTGGCAATAACATTTCAAAGACTGCAGAGTAATTCCTGTACAACTGTACAAGATGTCATGAAAACACCGTCGGATTTTACCTGCTGGCCTTGATGAAACTTTTGTGTTGATGAATGGAGATAACTGCCTGAACAGAGACGCTTAAGGGAGGAAGAGGAGTGTGAAAGGAGGCACTTACATCTCCCCCCAAAAAATGCATTTCCTTCTTACTTCAGCAGACTCCACCTCTTTCAAAGTACATGTGACCTCAGGAGTTGAACCCGCCCAATCAATCAGGTTGGGTTTGAGAAGGATCCTTGTAAAAAAAGAAAAAGGAAAAAAAAAAAGTATTTTACATTGAACATAACCACAATTTCACCAATTCAGCAACACTGGAGTCAAAAGGTAAACAAATATTTATTCCTGGAAATATGAACTGATTAAAATAATGAACTCTACTGCATGTTGCCTGTATGACTGAATGTAGGTAATGTCTTTATTTTTGATTTACTTCAATAGTGTTTCCTAAATGTATTTTAGGGTTTGTATTCTGTAAAGCACAAGAAACACACTTTTCAAAAGGTTACTTTATGATTTTTTTCTTCTCATTCTTCCTTTTTTCTGCTTTTCCACCTCTTTTTACTTGTCCTCCTTTGTGAGCCTGTTCGAAAAAAAAAAAAAAAAAAAATGCAATCAGGGAGTTATGTTCAAATGTGCAAAAATCACCTGAAACACAAAACAGCTACAACTTTTAGATTTATATTTACGACTATATTGACGTGTGTATAGTTATCATCAATTCTACAAACTTAGAGGGATGCAGTCAGATTGTGAGATAGTGGCAGTTTAGACATCTGAATCTTAAGATAGTCCTCTGCCGAGGTTCAGATTCAAACTCAAACAATAAAAATAACTCATTTTGAATATCAAAAATAAAACTAGCCTCGAAGCTCCGTCACAACGGGAGTGAAATAAAATCCCATTTGAGCAGATCTGTACTGGCGCTTGTGCAAACACATTCAACAGATAAGTGTCTTTTCAGTTTTTTCCCCTCAGTGACGCCACAAGGCAATTTATGATGTACAGTAAAAAAGACCATAACCGGCTTGGAAAAACTAGGTCGGTCGGTGGTTTAATTCTCACATGAAGATGAGTACTATGGATGATTTATGAGGGTACATTTTTGCTGCCGAAGCTAAAGGCAAAGGCCGAAATGAAATTAGTAAAGGAGATGTTCATACCTAATTACTATACAAAAGTCATAGGATCTGATCTATTGGGTCAAACGAGACTGTATCACATCAAGCGTGTCAAGACTTCTTTTTCCACTTGAGAAAGAACTTTTTCACCCGTCTATTCATACCCTTTTCTCGAACTTAGGGTTGGCTCGTTACTTAGTCCTGTTTTGTACAGGAGATCAGTTGTGGAGCTGCAGAGCTGCTGCCTCTCTCGAGGATTCTCACGGAGCCAACAGAATCTCATTTACAGGATAGCGTCTAAAAAACGTGCAATAACAAATAACCTATTATTTAACCCATTTGGCTTTTTGGATATTGAAAATGAGGTATGTGTTCCAGATCGTTCAAAATACTGTGAAGAATTTAGATGGCTAATCGATGGCGATTATGTTTGAAGGTGATCTACTGTCTGAAAATTGATTTATTCTTCATGATGACGTCTTCCAGCTGATCATTCTCGTGTGACATTCTAAACAAAACCATAGCTTGAATGTCCTGTCTGTACGTGATATCACTCATGGTATTTCTCTTTGTTGATTACCTGCAAAACACGTTCAAGTGCCAAACACATTAGCAATATTGATGCAGAACTTTAGTGAATCTGGCCCTTAGCGTTCATTATTCAAACAGGCCTAGCCGACGGATGATTAAAATGAATGGAAGACTTCCAGTTTCATTTCCAGTGGTATGGAAAGTTTAATCATCTTGCAAGTTTCAGTGCGTACTATTTATTTATTTTTTTTCCATTGGAGTAACTATCAAAGGAACTCAAAAAGGCTCAAAACAATAGTTAAAGTTCACACTGCAGTGTGGTAAGAGAGAAAATTGAGTTGGAGAAACCTCTTTTTAAATTGATTCCTTATCTTAAACAGCAGAGAAGCTGGGCACTGAAGTACTTCCAGTTTCATCACTGTCTAGTGCTGGCCTTTTGAAAGCAACAACAGACATTTCTTATGTAACAGTAGGACAATAGTTTACAGAGAAAAACATCAAATAAACATTATTCAAGTCCTATCTTGAGCATTATAATTAAAACACTGAGAATAGCTGTCCAATCAAGCTCTGAGCTCCAGACAGTGCTTCTTGCGGCCATAAGCTGAAACAATCAATCTCGTCTTATTTCTGTCAAAAGGCCTTCCACCTCTGATCAGCTGGTTCCTGAAGACCGACTTTCAGGAAAAAACTGGAGAGACGCGTCTCTCTGAGGACAACACTGACGCAGGCTAATTAGCCTCTAATTAGTTCAAACCGCTGGACTGAAAATGTCAACAGCATGTTTAAGCACCACATTACAGCGCAGTGCCAAAAACAACAACAAGAGTGGACGAGCCTGTGCAGAGGAAGACACACTCAGGCGCACACGGCAGTATTTTTCTGTCTGTTGTTGAGCTTTTTGAGTTTGCACTATTTTACTTTTTGGCCTGAAACTCGTTCGCGCTCCCTCCGCTCCTCGACCTGTGCATGGGGTTGGCAGGATTAATGACCAGCTAAATTTATGAGGGAAAGTTATGAATAATGTTTACGTATTAATCATTCATGGTGGCCAGCCAAGCAGATAGACGACTGCTCCCCGGGAAATTACCGGCTCACCTCGACAACATAAATTATCCATCAGATATCTCAGCGCAGCGAGCGCGAGCCAAACTCTCTCCACGAAATACAGACACATGCAAAGTTCAGTGGGCGCTGATTAGCAACGGAGGGCTTTTGTGTCACTCACAGTTCACATGGTGGAAATACTACAGTTCGCACCGTTTGTTTTTATCTCCACGTTAAGTTGTACGTTGCGCAACAAATCTCTTGGCAGAAATGTCCACAATTCAATTTCTTAAAAAATGGGCCTTTGCCTTCCTCTCTAGTGTTTGCATTGGAAGTGAATTATAAACATTATCAGCGCTTTCCAGACTTGTAAAGTTTATTTGGGCTTTTTATCGAGTAGCCCGCTCTCCTTCTAAAGGTAAACTAAAGCATTTCTCACTCTCACGCCAATTTCATTTCACATTTCCTCACCTGTGATAGTAAAAATTACAACTAGAATGGTAATAATAATAATAATATAACATTTTATTTGTGAAGCACTTTTCATTCATAAGAAATCTCAAAGTAAGGATGTGAGGATTATAAAAGAAATAGTTGAGCATCAAAAGTCTAGAAACAGACTGAGTGCTCTACACATTTCACCATGTGTGACATTGATTCATGAGACATACTTGTCTATATACAAACCAACATTTACATTCAGATGCATCAAACATTTAATGGAAATGTTGTGAATAAATTCTGCTTGTTTATTCTCACTATGAAATAGATTATACCTTTGCTTGTTATGTAAGTTTTCAAAGAGAGACTACAGCCATATGATGTCATAGCGTGTACTGTACATGATGCATGAAGTGCTTTACTAACTATGTTTAATGAAATGGTGAAGTAAGTTGAAATTCTGTGGTGGCATGAATAATAGGACTTCTCCAAGCAGTTTCAAATATACAACGAATGACTTTTACAGCCTTATGAACGACTCGATAAATGTGACTGACTTGATTTGTAGAAATATTTACACTCAGATCGAAGTCCTGCCGGCTGAGTTTAATATCTGAAATATAATTAAATTAAGTAAATATGAATAAACATTTTCAGATTGCACAAAATACTTTGAAGTCACTGGTAATAGATTCAGTTACACCGCGCAATGTCATTCTCAACATCTGAAAACTTTTGCGTTGTTTAAAATTGCACGCATTTATTTCATTTAATGTGTTTCTGTTTTGTAACCTTACTTAGGCCTTGCTATCTTTTCTGAATGTCATCTGTTTCTTTGTTTTCCACCACATCTTTGGATTTATCACCGATCATCTCCATTATTGCGTGTTTCTTAATATTTGCCACATACAGATTTATTTGCTGTGACACTCTGATTTGTTTGATCATTTTCTCCACCAACATGTCCAACTCCAAGGTTCCTGATATTCTTTGTGTTCATTAGTGCTCAGTTCTCCATCCAATCACTCCAAATGAATGCATGCAAATGGACATAGACATGAGACAGTTTCCAGCACATGATTCTTGTGTAAAAAGGGACGAATACAAACAAAAACCTTATTTGAACACTCCTGCTTGCATGTAATGTCACTTCCAGTATCATTCCTTGTTGATTACCTACAAAAAAAAAAAAAAGGAAAACTGAAAATGCAATCTATTGAGCATGCAATTTACAACATGTAAAACCAGTCCGGTAATGTCTGATATTTAAGGCTGAACCGGGCAAAGAAAAAATCCTGAAACTGGAAAGCAGAGGATCAGAAAACATACTACATTTGGTTAAAATCAAATTTTGTGTTTGGAATTCAAACAAACTCAAAACAACGTGAAAACTTCTCAGACTGCAATAACTGGCTGAGACTGGTGTACCCATACACCACTGGGAGCAATCTGGGCTTCAGTCTGTCTGACCCAAAGACACTTAATCACATGGAGAGAACGAGGATTGAAACATCAACCTTTTGATTGGAAACAAATGGACTCTACCAACTGACCCAAAGCCTCCTGTTGATCTTCTAGCTCCTGTTACCCAATGGTTGCCCTTTCCTAGAATGAAGATCTGTCACTATACAGGCAGATATAGCCTGCAGAATCCACAACCTCAGTAAAGTTCATTATTTCAAAGAAAATCTATTTAGATTTTCTCATTTTAGAAATGTTAAAATTATCATGGGACTTTTGACCTCAGGGTTTGTTACTGCTAACTCAGACTAAAGGGTCACTCGTGCCATTTCACCTCTTCTATTGTGAGACTAAATCTTACACTTTCTGTTTGTGTTGCAGCTCGACCGGCTCCATCATGTCATAGAATCCAATTGTAACACGTTTTCATGAGGTTGACTTGAAAGGAGTCTGAGATATTGACAGCGATGTCAAAAAACGTTACGACCGTGCCGTGTCTCCCCCATATCACATCGGACCCTGACTCAGAGAAAGTTTTACGTTGAAGCATCTGAGTCATCCCATACATACAGTATGTGGACCTCAGAGAGAGAGAGAGAGAGAGAGAGAGAGAGAGAGAGAGAGAGAGAAGTCAAAAGGACAAGAGAGAAACTGTCTGGGTTGAAAATCCTCACGCGCTCTATGTTATTGGTCCAGCAACATGGCGGCAGAAAGCCAGCACAATAATTAGTTTCACAGGAGCAGCGTGTTTAAGAACGATAAGCGTTGCTTTGGGTGAAGAGGAGTCAGCAGATGAGTGTAGCCGGCTTGTTATCTTTGCAGAGCAGAGGGAAAGGAGCACACAGCTGTAATAACTTTGAGAGACAGAGGTGAGAGGGAGGCTGCAAAGTAGAGAACGATAAAGTTGAGATCAGGATCTGCTGCACACAACCCTGCAAGGACCTCTTTTCGTGTGCATCAGGACATTTGTAAGGACTCTGAAGTCAATGCATGCAAATGAAGGGGGGGCGGGGGGGGGCTGCATGAGTGTGTTGGCCTTTTAAAGTCATTGTGTTTGTACAGCCAGCTGCTTTCATTGTCTGCCTCACTCCCACCAGAATACATACAGCAGAATGCCAAAGCCACAGAGAAAAAAGAGCAGGCGACTGTCAGCAGGCAGCTGTTCTGCCGTTTGCTCACGCAAGTTAGGATCATCGATACGCGCCACAATCATTATTCATGGTGCATCGCGGCTGCAGAGCTGCTCATGATGCAGTGCATGTCAGGATGCGCTTGTCAAGTAAGCCTGACCACCGTATGATGTGTGGGGAAGAGAGAGAGAGAGAGAGAGAGAGAGAGAGAGAGAGAGAGATGATGTTGCTGCATGAAAATTTGTTGCACTTTCAGATGATTTTCAAAGAAGCCACTCGACGGCAATAACAGACTGATGCAGCTGATCGGACAAATATTTATGTCTCCGTAAGAAACAAACTTTGCTGTGTTCAACATAACTTTCCTTTTTTTTATCTTTCTTTTTCTTTTTTTTTCTCCATTTTCTGATTACCAGTATTGTTGAATCAGAGGTTCAGATTACTATAAACTGCAATCACCAGAGAAAATAAAATGATTTCTCTGTCATTTCATTTTCTGTACTTAGGGAAATCTAGCTGAATGCAATAAGTGACTGATGAATAAGTGAAGTAAAACCTAAAAACGAAACAATCACTTTTGATTTTTGCTTGAGAAAAAAAAAAAAAAAAACAGCTGTCAATGCAATAAATCACGCTCAATTGAAAGTGCACGTTTAATTGCTCACAAACAACCATTTAATTTCGACACCGCTTTGCGAAAGGTCTTTAGTACTGGAGTGAATTACAGCTGAATATATTTGAAGACAGGGGACGCCCTGGACAGGTCTTAAGTCTATCTCAGGGCAAACGCAGAAATGAACAACCACACACATTCAGATTCACACCTAAGGGCATCACCAGTCGACCTCAAACACATGTCTTTGGACCGAGAGAGAAACCCACTCACTCCGAGGGAGAACATGCTAACTCCACACAGAAAGAGTCCCAAGGCTGTATATACGTTTTTCAGAGAAACAAAACTAAGGATGTAATGTGTCACAAAGTCCAACTTTGGGATCCAACAGAAACAAATATCCACTCTGAAGTCTGCAAACACAAGTCATAGCGAGCCAGCTGAAGAAGTCATTACATAAACAGCAGCACATGTGCTGAAGGCTGAATTGGTTTGGACTTCTATTTCGGACACAATAATTGAAAAAGCTCTGAAAAGAACATTTTCAAAGCTAATAAATCACATTGCACTTTGTACATTAATTTAAAAACAGGCAGTGCATGCAAAGTACTGATGTTCCATTTTGAAGGCACTGGAGGCAATGGCAGTAAATCAATATATGTTAAACGTGATCCTCAGTGCACCTGATTAATAGATCAGCATCAAAAATAGGTGTGTTTGTGCCCCCCCCCCCCCCCCCCCCCCCCCATTTAAATTTTTTTCACAAGCAATCCTTTAGTATATGTATATGTGTGTGTTTTGCTTCTTAAATTTAATCTGGAACTATTTAGCATGGTTCACTGTACGTGCAGGTAATGCAAGCTGTTAAGATGTGAGTAAGAGGTGAAAAAATTATTCACCACACATCAGTACTGTTAAATTCCTGAGTAACTGTAAAGTATTGTTTTGGAGAAGGAATTCACTGGACTTGAGAGTAGTGGTGGGCGTATGGATCCAAATATCGATAATATTGATACATACGTTGGTATTGATATTGAACAATACCAGTGCAATGAGATCGATGTTTAGTTTCAGTTTCTTTTCCTTTATGCATGCATCCTTCTCCATCCTGAACACTCTACCTGAAAAATAATTTTGTTCTAATTTGTTCTGGACTGATAGTTTTGTGTACATTGTTTATTTAAGGAAAAAAATCCAGACATTACAATATATAGGAGAAAAATGATTTGCTTCTGTTGTTTGAACACAAAAAAATTATTACGATAATATAGTGTCAGAAATTCTGTTTTAGTTAATTAATAATTCCAAGGGAAAAATCATTAAAACACTTAAAGATCACGAAGATTCATCCAGATTGAGTAATTTGATAATGCATTAACCTTGAATATTAAAAAGTGTCGGTATCGGATCGGTATCGCAAAAAACTGGCCCTGTATTTACCTGGTATCGGACTGATACCACATCTTGCAGTATCACACACCGTCACTCGAGAGTGATTCAGAGAGATTACTAGAGAGAGAGAGAGTGATAGGGAGAGAGAGAAAGAGAGAAAAAGTGAGAGAGCAGACTCCATGAGAGACAGAGAGCACTTAAAAATAAGTAACGACACATTGTAAAAACTTATGCACACATCTTGCTCGCCTCACAAAAACAATATTGACTTTAAAATCATCATTTCATCTTTGTGTCAGTTCAAAGGTGTGATGACACTGTTGTCATTTTTCTTCGTTGTTCTGTGGTAGATAATTGTTCCTCCAGATTAAGAAGTGGGTATTTTCCAACTGCCAATTGCCTGAGTTTCCAGCTCCATGAACGCATGATAAGCACTAATAACAAGGACAAAGTTTACATCGTCAAACGCTGTCAGGTTTTTGGCAGAAGATTGGCACTGAGTGATGGGAGAGCTCCTCTTCGAGGGTTTGACAGCTGTTGATCCACCACCGTCAAACTACATGACAATCCTAGATGACCATGGTAGATTTCAGTCAACCTTCGGTCCTTCTAAATGATGAAAAAACACTTTGACAGGTGTAAGTGACAAAGCTCGCAATTCTCGAATACATAAAGAGATCAAATCAAATATGTATTGTGCATTTGTATTACATTTGTTCCTATTTTCTGTGAAATCTGCAAATGCAAAGTGCCGCACAGCTGGAGGTTGCTTTGCAGGAGTGGAAAAGGAAACTACATTAAGAAAACCATTTCACATTGGCCTGAGTTGAGTGCAGCTTGTATTGGGGGCCAAAGGCAGGGTAGCAACACAGGAAACACTTATGGCAAAAACAAAGGTTGTTCACACAGAGCATGACAACTCAGCAGAGAAAGACCTAATAATGAAGGGTTTGTAGGTTCAATCTCGCCCTGTCCACAAGCAAGACACTGAAAATTGCTCCTAATAGACGGATTGAGCGCCTTGCATGCCAGCCGCCTCCATTGGTATGTATGGGCGAATGTGATGTGCAAACAGAGTAAAGTGCTTTTGGGACTTCTCAAGCAGTGGAAAAAAAAACCCACTATATGAGTGAAATCATGCTAAACAGCAAATATGTTTGTACCAAAAAAAATATGGAAAAAGGTTATGAGTTTGATATGGACATTTCTTGCTTTATTGGGTTGAGGTTTCATTATTGAAGACTGTTAAGAAAAGTGCCCGTGGAGGCTGGGCAGTGGCAGGGAAACACCATTTAATTGCACTTTTAAATAGTCTCAAAAGTAGCATTAAAATCACCCAGAGACTCTACAATTGTTTACTGCTGGACACAATAATTACATATTTTAAGGTGTAAGCCAGTTGGCTGTAATCCTTCCACCACGCCAATAAAAACAGAGCGCGCATCATAGAGGTAGATTTGTTTCTGAGTTGTTCATCAAATTTCAGGCATGTTTTTATTGCCTGATCGTCCATTAAATTAAAAAAGCAGAGTGGTACAATGTGTTTACTTCAGGCCAGCTTCAGTCTGAACATCTGCAGCCTTGCACTAAATAAAAAATGAAAATAAAAGAAATGACAAGAGATGACAGTGGTGACAGCGTGCCGGTTTTCTTTGTAAAGCCTGTCATTTGGTCCTTTGTCATCTGGACAAGCTGGTTGAGCGGGGCTCAAGAGGGTTGATTTCAATTCTTTTCAGCGGAGGCAGGTCCCTTGTCAGAGCTGTTCCTCTCCCCGGTAGAAGGTAAAGGAGCACTCAGCAGGTGTTACAGGGCAGCACACTCCTGTATGTTCACCCAGAATACACCAAGTCAAAAGCTGGCTTTTTGGGGATATTTAATGAATGCACAAAGGTTTTTTTGTTTGTTTTTTGCTGCTGAAAATGGTTTTAGATCCAGATCAGGTTCATTCTTTCCCCGCCACACCACATTCTCTCATTGATTCCTGAAGAATGTCAATTAATTATTTTGATTAGGGAATGACACAACAAAAATAACAAAAACAAGAGCAAGAAAATGCTTTAAATTACTTTGTCATCCATCCATCTACGGCTCCATATTCTAAATAGCTTTCTCCAACTCACACATGGGCAAAATACAACCACGAATCCTGTCCCTGTAGTTCTTCACCGGACAAACAAAGAGAGACAAAAGGAATTCTGTTTGCACCCTAATCTTACCGGGAAAACAGAGATTTCCTCCCTATGAGACGAGAGTGCTCAGCATCACACCATGGAATTGGGGCAGGTTTTAATGGGGACCATTTCTTTATGTTATGCCACAATGACAGTGAATTCTTGTACAGTTCAAATTTAATTTCATACTTTAAAACCAGTTAAGATGATGAAAGGTGAAAGTATACAGTGCCATAGACTTAGCTTCTTTTGCATGACTTACCCTCGTGTGTCATAAAGAGCTTGATGGACCAGCATGCAAAAGATATTATCTTACAACTTGATAAGGACCAAAAACTGCACCAAAAAATATTTTATAGGTGAAAAATTAAAGATTTTATTGACGAAATGTGTTCATTCAAAAACTCCAACCTGCCTCCCAATCTTGTGCTGTCATATTCATTAGCCAAAATAACAATAAAAGCACCCCATCTATCCGCTTTATCCAGGATCATTGGGGACTGGATGTGATCCCAGCCAACACTAAGCAAAAGGCTGGATACAGCCTGGGCAGATCACCAGTCCTCTGCAGGACAATAAAAGCAAGAACTGCTATTAATCACAGTGAAATATCACATCTACTGCAAATGCTTTTGTCGCTGCATATTCAAATGCGTGTGATTTTATCTGAGCTGAGTTTATTAAATTTAGATCTGTGCCTAATTATTTCTTAGATCTCATACACAGCCGCTCGTTATCCAGTTTGAGACCGGCGCGGAGAGGAAAAACTGCTTTATCAAGTGTAGGCAAATGATGTCACATGAAGCCTGCATTCAAAGAAAAGCTTGAAAAGTTTACCGCTTGATGTGTGATGATAAATTCAGCCATTTTGGAGGGAGGCGGCAGGGCATGAAAAAGCCAAAAGGAAGAAAAGAGGCGCTGTGACTCAGAAGGAGCTGCTCTCCCAGCAGATGCTGATACTGGAGCAGGTGGATGCAGGATGTGGATGACACTTTCAGTCCCCCTCTTGTAAATGACTCATCAAGAGCGCAGTCACCATGTGCAGCAGCAGTTAATTTAACATCCACTCTTTATTGTGTTCATCTATCACTGGCTCTCGTGTTGCTTCTCCTTCTTGGAAGCCTTTTATCTGTTTAATTTGATTTCATTTTGGCCAGTCCAGTTTACTGCGCTGCACTATTGCCACTAACTTAATTTCTGATTACTGTGGCTCCTCTTGCGTTTTGGGACAATTGCTGGTGGCGCGTCAGGAGAAGTAACCGTGCTTTCTATGTTATGTGACCTCAAAGCAGCAGTTTCATGTAGGGATCCACCGATGCCACTTTTGTAACTGACAAGTACAAGCACGAGTACTAACCTTTAGCTATGCGAGTACCTAATAAATGCCATTAAGCCTAATTCATACTCCATACGCAAACACAATGCGAAGGCGCCGCACAGCCTCTGCATAGACAATTTGTCCACCTCCAACAGCGATGAAGGCTCCAGAATACAACTGCATCCACAGTACGCATAGCGCAGTGTGTAGCGTCTCTCTACACACTGCTCTATACGTACTGTGTACTGTAGACTGAGGGACCGAGCTCACTGTTAATGAGTGTATCAGCCACACTTTATTCATGTAGCATCGCTGGTGTGTGAGCCCCGAGACTCTTTAGCATGAATCACGGAATTTCGTAATGAGCACTTAAGGTAATAAGTGACACCGGGATAACTCTGCGGGTACTTTATACTTTATGATAGAAATCTTATGTTTACGTGATAGGAACAATACATTAAAACTATTTCCTTTAAATGTTTACCTATTCACGAGACAAAACACTATTTTATCTGCGCTACAAACATGACCGTGTTGAATGAATGAATGCTTTATTTCGGTTAAAAATAAAAAAAATAAAAACAAAATCATGTTTTTACAAAATAAACAGACAGCAACCGAAAAAGGAATAGGCTGAAGCCTCAAGGCTTATTTGTGCCTATCCTGTACCATCATAGGATTAACTGAATAATTCACAATAAAACATCACTAATACTCCATTACTACTGAAAAATCAAATTCAATCAAATTTCATTGTGACCTTTGATAATTTTAGACTTTAAAGTCTTCTTGAAAACATACATAGAATTACACATCTTTATTTCATCATTAAGTCTATTCCATAATTTTACACCCAAAACTGACACACATCTGTACCTGATATTAGTTCTTACTATGTGAGTGTCAAACATTAGCAAACCCCTTAGGTTATAAATCCCCTACCTTAGTTTAAACAATTTTTGAATACAACCTGGAATTGTCTTATTTACCACTCTAAACATAATTTCTAATGTCTTTGAATATACAATGTCCAAAAATTTTATTGTATGTGATCTTATAAACAGCTGATTTGTGGAATCACGATATCCAACTTCATTTATTATCCTAATAGCTCTTTTTTGCAGTTTGATTGTTGAATCTAGGTTTGTTTTATATGTATTACCCCATGGTGTTAGCCGCCATCTGAATACATCTCAGCCTCGGGCACAACAAGCTTGAACTTGTTTGGGGGATTTATACAGCCAAAATCGCATCACGGATTACTGTACAAGAAGACGTGGCAAGAAACAGTCAGAATTAGAATGATTACTTCACACTTTAAGGATAAAAGGCGTTTATCTAAAAATGCTGACTACATAATAAATATGGATACTTTACCATGCAAAACAATGTCTCTATAACTGCTTTATCCAAGCGACAGTAGTTGAGAGTTTGTCATTGCCAACAATGTGCAAAGGGCAGCTTAAACCTTGGACAGTCTATCAGAACTAACACAGAAAGACAGTCATCCACATACACACCTATAGATAATCTACAGCCACCGTTTCATCCACAGTGTGTGATATCTGGAGAAAAACCCAATCACGCACCAGGAGAACATGCAAACTCCACACTGAAAGGTCAAATCCACTGTTCCGCCTGACATGATCCTCCATATGTTTTATTCTGATTTCTTCATCTTTTCAACCCACACACAGGGGGCAGTTTTTGTCTCTGAGGCAGTGAAGGCCTTGACCTTGACATGTGATGCATGTTGTCAGACTGACAGATATCCCTGCTCTGACTCACGCAACCACCAAAGATTGTGAAGCAAGAGTTTACAGCATATTACACCTGAACCCTTTTATGCATGGCATTCTTTCGGATACTGTTGGAAATTGAAATTCTGCAAAAGAACCTCGAAAATAACTGGAAATGCAAAGATAAATTTGCATCACTTTTCTGTAAATTAATGCAATAATCAGCTGTATGGGCGTACAGTTTAATGAAATGCCACTTCATATTCATGCGTGCACTTGCAACGCGCATATATTATTTATGACACGCATTTGTCTACTTTGTATATTCTACATACTGCAGGCACACACTGCACTCCTCCTCCTGTGAGCGGCAGGATGTTTGAAGCTGCTTTGGCGCACGATACAGTGGCCAAGTATGATTGGAAAGCACTCTGTAGTGGTGCAAGGACGGAGCTTTCATTCACGTCCATTCATGTCCCGAACGCTGTCAACAGACAGCAGAGTGGCAGCTGATGTCATCTTTCCTGTCAGTCATCAGCCATTCTGTCAGCCTCGTGCCTTCACAGCCACGTCAGGTGATTTCAAACACTGGTGCATCTTATTTCCCTGCAAACTGACATGTCAAACCTACTCTGGTCCTCACACTGTACATTTTACATAAAAAGAAGTTTTTCCAGACCCGCTGGGGGGCATGGTTCTAATAGATCCCCACAAGGACATCTTGTACCGACATTCAAGTTCCCCAGAGGATGATTCTTTTTGACTAATCGCGCTCATTCTATAGTACTGAATACATTGTGACATAAATGTAACATACAGTCATGATTTTATCAGGAGGAAAAACCTTTTGACCGAGTCCTGTACTACTATACACCAAGGCTTTTGCAATTAGATGAGGCATTCAGTGACTTTCTGTTATGAGATTGTGATTAAATATTTGGTTTTCAATTTTTACTGTTTTGAATGAGATGTTAATTCGTCTATCCATCTTTGCTTCACTTAACTTTGGGTCCAGGGACACTGGGGACAGGCACAAACATTTGTATGGACATGTATGGACAATTGTAGGGTCACCACTTGACCTGCAATTCATGGTGTGTGACTTTGAGAGGCCCATGCAGGCACAAGGTGAACGTGCAAACCCGACATAGAAAAACTCGACAAGCCTCAGTTCGTACCGTGGCATATTCGTACAGTTAAGAAAGACTTCTAACCACTAAATTAGCATCGGTCTTTTGAGGTTTTCAGACACAGACAAAGGGATGTCTGTTTCAAAGCTTAGTCTTGTTGATTCTGATGTCCAGATTTTTTGACTATATTTTATCCATCAATCTACTGTATATTATGTACACACTCCATCGAAATTCTGGAAGATGGCATTTCGTCCTATTTGCCAATAGACAAGAAACAGGGTACGGCTTGGACAGGTTATCCATAATGACGAAAGTACAGGCAATTTAAAGACAACCAAAAAATAAATAAATAAAAAAAAATAACATGCATGTTTTTGGATTGTTGCGAAAAGGAACATGACAGAAAAAAAAGTCCAAGCAATGAGATGCAAACTAAACACAAAAAGACAAATGAGCTTGAAACGAAACAGGATTTTTCTTCTTTATAAGGGTCATATATTCTCGGAAATGTATTTCACATAAATAAATAACTGCCTTTCAAGACACTCAAGGTCTTTTCACATACAGAATCAAATATTTACAAATATGGCAACATTACAAAATTGAGCCCATTTAGAATGAGTATGCTTGTTTAAAATAAAATATTTTGAGGAGGAATGTAAAAGTGTCTAGTGGGAAGGAGAGCCAGAGGTGGAGGGCTGAATGCTTATAGGCGCTGAACCCCTTGGTGTTTATGTTCCTGGCAGTGAGGAGGATAGATCTGAGACTCTGGCTGGGTCAGTGAGGCTATGTACAGTATGGATTCAAAGTGATTTAATACATTGTTGATTTGGAAGAATGTGATGTTTTTAGAGTACAAGGATTGTGTGAGACCAGACAGAAGGGAATTAACTGCAGTCCCAACTGCAGGTGACCAGGATGTAGACCACTGAGGTGGTGCAGTTGGTTGAGAGGCATCTACAATTGATGTTGGAAGGTGGACATATGCACACTGATTGGTGTTATTGATGTGGGTTTATTTCCTCTATTGTTCAGCATATATGAATTTTCCATACACCCCACCCCCTTGATAATAATGTATTGTGGGTGCAGCTTGACCTGCTAAAGGTTTGATCAGAAGACCAATAATTCTGTTTATTTACACAAGAGGCATTTATTTCAGTATGCCATTAGGACTGAAAGCAAGCTGACTCTGACTGTGTTTCAAGATTTGAAAGAAATATCCTCATCTGTGAAGCTACAAATCACTTATTAACTTGTTTGCGATCATTTGTTTCATCCGTCAAAATGTTTGCAAAAACTGTGAATTCTCAAGATGTCTGACCAGGCCTTGAACTGATTTACAATGAAAACACATAAAACACTGGCCCATTTTTTTATCTTGGCCCGTACAGGAGACGTTACTCTTTACTTGTATCCCGGCTTGTCATTCACACAGCAATAAACACATTTTAATGGTCTTTTGCGAGATGCTGAAAATCAAGCGCCGCACGTCCTCAGAGGTGCTTTTTCCTCTCCTCACAGCTAAATGACAGCAACAGTGTTTAGTGATGCAATCAAATACAAACTCTGCAGTGTTGGTTTGGACACGGGAGTTTTGATTACATTAGTGAACCTTGAGTTCACAGTAAATAACCAGTTTTGCTTTTATGGATAAAGCCCCATCACTGTTTCTTTACATTCATGTTGCTTCTTTCCCCTCTCGAAAAAAAGAATGTAGTCAGTGCTATTTATAACTCTTGAAATTAATCTTGGTGTGTCAGTGAAAGCGTCAGCTGAATGAGAGCCTTTGAGGCAAATAATATTACTCATGAATGGGAGCAGATCTACAGAATTTGAGGGGTTTGGGGTATAAGTAACAAGGGATCCATTTTTGAGGATATGCAAAAAACACACACACACCAACACACGTGTTGTATGTTTTGAAAATATACATATATTCATGTTTGTAAAAACATATTTTGTTTGTCTTTTGTATGTATCTGTATTTTCTGTAGGTTTTTGAAGTGTCTGAAATTAATGAATTAAAAGAAAAGTAGTTTTGGCGTACTCTTTAATTGAGTATAAAGTTAAGTGCTAACCATTACATCACTGTGTGGGTCCCAGATTTGAGTTTTATAATCTTTTATTATAATATAATGACAGGGGAAACTTTACACAATGAGGGGTTCATATTACAAAGAGTTGGCCACCGTGCACGTTCTGCCCCTTGTACTGTAACGTCTGGTTAACACGAGCATCATGATCTGTTTTCACCATTTATGGTGTTAGTTTAATTAAAATGACGCAAACAGCTCCAATTAATATTAAAATAAGTTTCACATGTATTTTTGTAGAAGCTGGACAGTCAGAACAGCTGCTTGGCTGCTTTTTCAGACTTGCCATCTGTCAGCCTTTATTAGCCGGTTTGTGATCATGCATGGTGCTGCCAAATGTCAGATTTCTAAACAGCGCCAAGATGAACATAACCAAGGTCTCTGATACGAGTCACCAAATGTCGACGGGAACAGAGGACCGGGGTGGGCTCAAGAGCGACCGTCGAGTGTTTCCATTTGTTGTGCGCTCCTCCAGGTGTGAGGACTGACTTGGAGGACGCTCGCATTGATACTTCATGCCGTCTTCAAGGTTTACTATGAACATCAAACTCTTCTTTTTGCTGCTTCACTGCCAGGAAAGAAGCAGCAGGGCAAAACGTGTCACCTCTGCACAGTTACACTTTCATTTTGAAAGTCAACTCAATTTGAAACAAAGTGACTTTCCAGCTGTCCTCCTTTTTGTTGTCTACGTTTCATTCAATTATATTTCATTTCCATGATGAAATACTGACAGGATGAATACAGTGTGACCGAGGTGCAAAATGTCTTCATCAGAGAGAAGAGACACCCGTGCTTTCATATATCTACAACTATTCAACAAATCGGACAGCTTAGTGTAGTGGTTCGCACTTTTGCCTCGCATCAAGAATTCCCCTGGCATGATTCCAAGCACGTTATTTCCACACAGGCTTGGGTTCACTGTGGTTTCTTCCTACAACCAAAAGATGAAAGATGTGTCTGAGGTGGATTGTTTGTGAGTTTGTTGAATCAGAGTTCACTTTGATAAACAATGGGCTCTGCAACTTGACTATATATATATATATATATCCTATGACGGTACAATATCCTTTCAAATTGTTTTGTAATTGACACTTTACACACATAAAATAATGGAGTTGTATCTTTAGACAGGGTAACCCCTCGCCAACATTGTAAAATGGGCAAAAGCAGATTTCTGGGACGTGTCCAATTGTACAAAAACAGATATGCATTCAGGTTGAACTGTGAGAAATTAAGGAGGAGAACATATATCTGACTACAAATCCTCTACTTGCCTGTATCCTCCTCAGTTGAAAACAAACGCATCATAATCCCAAAGTTGAGCTCTGTGGTTGCCTCACAATGGTTTGCCGCTTGTAGATCAGTGAAAGTGTGTGAGAAAGGAGGTCGTCTATACCTTTGTAAATATTCCTTTACAAAGACAGCTGAAACAAGAGACATCAGGGGAAAGAAATCTGCACCTCCTTGGGGGATTTTCCATTGGTTATACAGCAGTTGGGCTTGTTAGGTTTACTAGGAGTCAAATAATTTAACTGAAATCTTCTTTTTATATTATATTTATTCTTTGAAGATGTTGAGTGTGACTGTAAATACCTATAGTTAATCCTCCATCAAATATCAACAGTGCATACTAATATGTGTTCTGTATGTATGTTTTCACAATAGTACAATAGACTAGACTATTTGTGCCGCTAAAAATATGTTTGTGTGAACTTCTGTTGTCCCTCCGCCAAGAAGAATGAATGTTTGCCATTGACTACAGGAATATGGCAATGACTTCTCCTCTTTGGGTCTAATATTGTGTAGTTACAATGAAACTACTGTTAAACTACTGATTTAGTCGAGACTCATTTATGTAAGAAAGATAAAGTCAAATTTCTACTCTTGGGCTGTAACAATCAGCACGGTTTCCAATATTCTCCTCAGTTTTTATGCTAAGGAGAATATCTTGTTTTAAAAAGCCTTTTTACAAACAATAGCATTTTGAAGGGAAAGCTTCACCACCGGTCAGCTGAAATTTGTCTGTTTAATTCAGAGAGAATTTCAGTTCCCAGGCTCTTCAGTTCACCAATCTTAATTAAGAGCAGAGAGATAACAAGGAGTGAGTTGCAAATGTGGCCTTGAAGTGGTGATTCACCCATAATACATATTAGAATAATTTTCTTTTCATAAAAGTGACATATTTCCGCCGATTGCCTTTTGCACTGCCAACCCATCATTAGTCCTGCAACACTAATGAAAAATGCCCCTCCACATTTGGAAGGTTTTGGCCTGCGAGAAGTAAAAGCATGCATGACTTCAACTGTTCAAATAAAAAAGATTTTTATTTGGCTCTTCTTCAGGTCTCACACTTCTCCTGGAGGAAAATATATATCAGCTCTAACCCCCGTCATCATGTACCAACCAGAGTTCACCCTATTACTCACTTTACATTTGACCCTTTTTCAACTAACACCGGCAATTTCAGTCTCGGTGAGAACTCAGACAAAGCTTCTACGACTATTTCTACAGCTTAATAAAAAGGTACAGAAGAGAGTGACAACTCCCCGGAGGAAAGAGGCTTTTCCAGCCCATTAAAAATCCACCCACCACGAGAATCCCAAAGAGATAATGCAGCCATGTGCAGCTGTCTGAATTTTTAAGAGTAAAAGTCACCAGCAGACCAACAAATTAATGATTTACATATTAATTTTGGGACAACCACACCCATGATAGTTAATACAGGGGTATAATTCCTAGAAACGTTCAATATATTGCCTCAATTCATGTCAGTAATTGGCACAACAGGAACTTAGACCTCCTTACACAAGAAGCATTGACATTTCTCCATGAAGTTGAGAAACAAGTTGAGAAACGAGAGTTTTCATATTCTCCAAATGCATATATGGTTTTCCCACAGGTATTCAAACTCCAGAAACAAATCCAATATCGATTCACCAATTAACGTCAAACACAGTGTGAGTCTGCCTCGATGTTTTGCCATTTTGATAAAATGGTGAATCAGTGTCATGTTATTAAAAAGAAGTGAGGTCCAATCACAGTCAGTCCTTGAGGAGTGGGCTCTAAGCCGCTTTGACTGTGAGTGGCTCAGTTGGGAGAGTGGGTCGTTTTCAAATCTAAGGGCTGGTGGCTCGATCCCCCTATCTTCCACTGACCATGTGTCAAAACATCTTTGGGCATGACACTGACCCCTGAGTGGCTCCCGAAGATGTGGGAGCATGTTGCGTTGCAGCTCATAGGTTTGTGAATGAGCAAAAAAAGTGGACGTGGTTGATTATGTAAAGCTGGATGAGATTGCTGAGGGTAAAACGCCCTGAAGACAAGCTCTTTCAGCATATGTGCATATAACTGCAGACCCTTGAAATGCTTTAATCTAGATATTCAAATGGAGATAAAAGTTATTTTTTGAAGCACAGGAGAGACTCAATAGTTCTGTGACCCACCTGAAAGCTTACTTTTCCTATTTTATTCAATGTGACCATCTTAACCAGCAAACTTGTAACACTAGAAGATTTCAAACTGAAGATGTTTTACAATCTGATTCATGAGGTAGGTTACCTATACATTACAACCCCCTCACACACTATAACATAAACCTTCCGATGAATGATGGGTTGTAGGATACACACCCGCAAAACTCATATCAGCCAACTCCTCTGGCGATGCGATAAATAAGCCACACGACAGTCACACATTTGAATAGCGACAGTTGCACAAAGGCGACTGGTAGAAAAGAGGGGTGTGCATACATCACAATATCCTTACATATATCACAATATATCACAGCATGTAATTTATAGTGATTTATAGTGTGTGTCGCTTTCTAAACACTGTGCAACTGCCAAACAGCAAGAAACAGAGCAAAAACAAAAACACATCTGAATCAGTAAGCACGTGACTCATAAGCTGAAGCCTATCACCCTGATAAGAATGAGTAGAGTCGCACAGAGACACCCAGCTAATATCTTCCAGTGACATTTTTCCCAGTAGAGCTGTCGAGGATGACAAGGCCCTCGCGGAGCGGGTTCGGATGTCTGCAGGGGGCCCTGTCTTGGTCAAACAGGCGCTTGTGAAAAAAGCTGCACTCAGACAGTAAGACAGATGCTGTTTTGATGTGAGCAGCCCTCTTGTGCATGAGGAGTTTGGGGTGTTTCTAAAGCTTTTTGGTGTGTGTGTGTGTGTGTGTGTGTGTGTGTGTGTGTGTGTGTGTGTCTGTCTCTCTCTGTGTGTGCGGCATTGCATGACAACACACACACAAGCAGTTCGTGTGACGTGGCAGCGTTGGTGGTGAATAATCCAGAGGAAGGCGCTGTGTGTCTTCAGGCAAATGTAGCGTGGCTAACCGCCGTCCGACTTCAGCCCCCTCATCTCAACGGGGGAATAGGGATCCAGGAAGAGATGAGGCCTCAGGAGGAAAAACTGCAACTAAAAATAAAGTTGAAGTCCAACAAAAAAAGCTGCAGTAAATCACACGTGACGCTGATAAAAAGCGGTGTTATAATATAAGTCAAACGCTACGTTCAGATGAAGCTGGAAACAGAGTTGGAAATAACAAATTCCAAATACATTACATTGTACTTTTTTGAGATTTCTTTTCCCCTGTCTGTAATTTCCCTCATTCTTAAATGTAATATAAGCCGTGTAAACCAAGGTTAAAATGTGCGATTTAGTAAATATATTTCCATAGTCTTGTTCGTCACCTCTTCATCTGTGGGAAACTGTGATTGTTGACCTACTAAAAGCTGTAAATAACTTCCTAAGGATGACGCCTTTACATATCCAACCATTATGAAAAAGCCACTATATTGTGTGTCCTGTATTATCCCTCCATGCATCTACTATTCCACTCCAGTCTCACGCACTCACATTCACACCATCCAGCAATTTTACCCTAAGTATCGTATCCTCCAGACTCCACACATGAATGTAAGTCACATTTATGATAAACATGCATCACGAAGAGGAAAAAACGAGTCACTCTAGTGGATAAGAGATGTTGTGGGTTTTTTCCGTTCCTCGTCGTAACTGGGCCGTAAGATAATCCTGGTCCAGGAGCTGCTGGCTGTCGATTTATTCCTCAGCTCTGTGACTTGGTGCTTAGGCTAAGATTGGCTGTCTTTGTTTTGTTTTTTTTAGTAACAGTTTCTCTGCTGTCCTCACAAGTCCTTCACACATTTCTCAAACACTCCATGTCTGTTTCTTAGTGTATGTTTCACATTCTGCTGCGTAGCTTTTGTTTGAGCTTGCACGGTCAGTTAAATGCGATTGTAAAGTCAGTGTTTAGGCCATACCGTGGCAGCATTCTGCTGTCGTACAGTCGCATCAAATGCCTGTTATTCCTTGGTTTCACCACGATTATTGGTATGAAAAATGAAAACCATCTCTTATTTCACCAGTGACGCAATAAATCTGCATGAAACAATGCCTTCCAACATGATTTTAGCTGACATAATTAGAAGGTCAGGCTTTGAAAAGCTTAACAGGATACTCTAATACTGCCAGTTCTAATTACACACACAGCTTGAGTTATTTATGGTGAATACATCACTAATTCATCACATCAGCAGTATGCAATAATTAATCAGTCATCATTCTTGAACATGTAAAAAGCATGCTGTGTGTCACACTAGATGATGGAACATGAATACAAAGCCACAGCGAGAAAATAATTGATTACTATTGTGAAAGTATTAATTACAGTTACTTAAGTGTTTCCAGTCTTAAATTGCTGTTGTCTCTCGCTGTCCTGCTGAAGGAAAAATAGAACAAATCTGATGACCATGTATTTCGTTTTGTGCATTTCAATCGTTTACACTTTGTACTTTTATACTCAGACACTTTATGGTTTCACATGTTTCATATTCCTTTGCAAAGTATTGTCTTGAGCTCCCTAAATTACACGATGCACCGAAAACACACGACGTGAAGATCGTTTGGAGTGTTGCGGTTCCTCCACACGCAATTACCCAATCTCACATTATCACCATCATTAGTTCAATAATCTTAACTCCTTAATCATCAAACTCCTCCCTTGTTTCATATGCGTTTACGGATCCTGAAGGTGACCTGAGGGCTAAAAGCTGTCATTTTTCAAATTGATTCTGCCTTTCTTTCTTTTAACACCAGTTTCATATTAAGCTTGTTGATCGAGTCTCTTAAGTTCCTTAAGGAATCTTTCTGATACAGGAAATGTACGCGGGATGTTTGCACCACCATGGCAAAGGGAGGGAGCAGGCCATGCATGAAGGGCAGTGGAGGGCTGTACCCCCTATGGTGAAGACCTTCCAGGGTCAGCTGGGTGTTCAGGACCGCTGCATTGGTCAAATGCGGAAGTGAGGCGTGACAGGTCGTCCTCGGGGGGGGTTCTCCTGGATGTTATCTGCAGGATTGGATTTGTGATGCAACATAAGGGAACAGCTAACTCTTTTAGGGCCGTGATCAGGCCAGTGAGAAAGCATTCATATAGTTCAGTCATGTTTCCAACTGGAACTCAACCCTCCAGTTACATAAATTTGGTATGCTACAGTAAAATTATAGAAGTTGAGGGTCAGAGTCAGTGAGGATTTACCCGGCTGAGGGAGAGGATCAGAGGGGGTAATCTCGTTCAGTGATGTGGCCCAGCACTCCCTTAAATAACGTATTTTAATTGTCCTTCAAATAACCAGAATGTCCTGTCAAAAATCTCTTCTTTGAGGATTCTGAATTTCTACAGCATTTCTATATGTTCCTTTATCATCTTCAGTGTTTGCTACAAATCAAGTAACATTTTAACCTAGAGATTTCTCATTTCTCACAACACATAAAAATGCCATTTCAATCATTTGAAAGGCTGTTTTAGACTGAGAAGTTCTCACTGTGCTTTTGTATGTATTTTCTGATGTTATGACTCTTTCCACTGTCCAAAACATGCATGATTAGTATGAGTGACACCGTTGTTGTGGTTTGTCACCTGTGATCCTATTCTGTGGTCTGTCTCAGGATTTCAACTGTGTGCATTAAAACACAGCTGAATTAATAATTAACATGGAAAATAGAATAAAAATGGCTACAAAAATGAACTTTTTGTCTTGTGACATCAAGATGTTCAGACTTAAATTCTAAAAGAAGTGACAGGTCCCTTTTTTGGAAATAACTGTCATCAATTCTAAACATTAAAACATTAACTGACTGAATCAGGGAATGGATAACATTCAAGTTCAACTCTTCAATCTCACGTTTGTTTGTAATTAACAGACAGTATTTATGCATTGAACTCAAATGTTGGTTTGTTTACTGCAACTACCACACATCATCATGCTCACGCTGACCTGAAGTAGCATTAAGGTTACTCAACAACACCCCAGTCCTCCTAGTTCACTGGTTTCATCTTGTTCCGACTCTGCATTAAATTTGTATGAAGATTACAGAGAGAAATATTCAAACACAAGCTTTTATGGGGCACCACCTTTTTCTCCTTTTGATTACTATTTTATGTTTTAGCGCTTGAGCCTTGGTTTCTTCTTCAATTGAATCCCAAGACTCTTTTATGACGTTACATTCGACATTCCAAAAGACGGATTGTGTCATCTCATGTGCATCATTTTATATGAACTTCATAAACATCAAGCCTATTTGCATTGCAGGGATGGCCTACATTTGTTTGCTTTCTTACGCGGTTGATAAACTTAATAAACTAGCAAACGAAGCACAAGCGGTAATTCTGCTCTGCGGCTGCAGTGCCAACACACTTCTTCTGTCAAACTCTGCAGGACATCTAAACCACATGCAGACATTCACGCCAATCTACAGCTAAGACTTTACATAACAGCTCTGGCTAACACAGATTTGGATTTGCTGTCTGAGACTTGACAGCTGGGGAAATAAGCAAAAAGTCAGAGGCCTATTCTTGCCTTGTCTTCTGTCTGTCTTGTAAAATGACATTTGTATTTCTCTGATGGATTATAAAGTCATTTCCTTAAAAAAAAAAAAAAAGAAAAGTGGGTTTGTTTGCAGCGTATGTAATTCCTTGATAGTATTTTTTATTTTTTTACAAGGATTAGAGTACAGCAGAGGAAATGTATTAATATTGGGTTTAGGCAATTAGAACAGAATAAATCCTACAAATATCAGCAAGCTTGATATAACGATTGCTTGGCTTGCTAAGAATGAAGTCTGTGCATTTAAAAAAGGGGTCAAGAAGGTTGACTTTGTTCCAAAGGCAAGATAATTGTATGCATTGATGAAGTTCATGCACGGGTTCGTGCGTAAATAGGGGAAGGGGAGTGTGACCAAACAGATGGGAATGCCTCTAATCCAGTTTTTCACTTATTAAGTTATTATATTTCACCTTGGACACTGCCTTGTTCAGTTCGAAACAGAAATGTAGCAGAGGACAACAACAGAGGAAACTAAAGGGGAAAAATTATATTTTCTTCTTTAAGATTCTAAGTGGAGTGTTTTTATGAGGGAAAATAATTTAATAAATATGCTTTGTGGGTCAAAGGTGCATAAGCCATCATAATATCACACTTAACTGTTGGACATCTCATTGAAAAACTGTATAAGTAAAGACAGTATTTCCAATTTAGCCTTGCTTTTTTCTGACCAAGTCACAATGAAATTGTTATATTCTCATGATTTTTATTCCACTCAGCTCAGCTCAAAAGAAGTGAATCCAGACACGAATGCAGGTCAGGACAAAAGGTGATATTTAATGATTGTAATCCAAAAACACGAGAAACGGGAGGACAAAACAAATGCTCCCGCAAAAGAAAAAAAGGAAATACCACACAAAGGGGCTACGAATCTGGACAAGACGCACGGAGTCATGACAGATAACAGGTGGAATAATAGGCATTTTTAAACAAGGGGGATCACTCAGATTAACAAAGATGAAGTACAAACCCAAAGACGGGGAAACAAGACACGGGGGAAACAATCAGGGATGGGGTTATTGCACGTGAGGGAAAAGGATACACAGATCAAAGAAGCGAAGGAGACATAAGTTGTAACATTAAGACGGAATGAAAAAGTACTACAGACCGTGAGCATAACATTACATAAAACAATCAAAGAAGAGAAACATGAGGAAAAAGCCAAGACATTTATGCTCGGATGAAAAAATACTACAGAAAAACATTTTTTTTCCATACTTAGATAGTTTATTTCTCTCGACTCCTCCAAGGACTTTGCAAAGATAAAGCAAGAGGAGAGAAATGTGACTTCTTCTCGGTTGTTTTTGAAACATTAAATACTCATAAGAGTCTGTGGAATTGGAAAGAATTTATGAAAATGAGCAAAGGGTGCCACTGTGGGATGTTTTTTTTAACTCAGGTTTTTTTTTTTGTCTCGTTAAGTTACAGTGCTACAATTGTCAAAATTAGGTGAATACATTACAGTACTAATCTAAAATATAGGAATATGCTTGATCACCAGGAGACCATAAACGTGACTCAAAATGCTTGAAAACATTCAAAATCGTGGTATACTTCCAAAACAACTTGCAGAAAGTGTTAGAAAACTGAACATATTTTGAAGCACTTTTTCCACATCAACAAATCAATCCAGACTTAACTCTGAGCAGGACACTGTGTTTGTCACACTATTTTGCTGACAAGGGATTTGTGGAAGGGGTGGTTTGAAACCAGAGCAGCAGTGAGCTCTCTCTGCTGTGGGTAAAATAAATAAATAAATAAAATAAAAAACAGCTCAAGCAATCACAGAGAAAAGAATGATGAGCTGGGACAAACCACTGGAGGTTTGAGAGGGAAGCCCTAATGTGTCCGTCCCCACAGTCAGTCTCTCAATACATGACCTTTGGGCTGATTGCAGTCATGGCTTGGCATCGCCAGTGTAGGAGTCTGTACATGTCCGTGGTGTGTGAGGGGACTTTAATCTCGGGCCTCATGATTTGGTAAGGGCCAACAAAATCAATCAAACCACCGAGGACAAAATCGATAATCATCAAGAGTTGAGGCCAGAAAAAAAAGGTACAGGAAGCTGGAAGGAGTGTAAAAGAAAACATGTGTGGTTCATTTTAGTGCTGTGGTAACTGCATTTTGTGAGAATTGCTCTGGTAGCACTATCACTCCGGCGGTAAACAATTTTTTCTGTAGGTTTTCTGCAGAATGACGGAGACTTGAGGGGAAAAGACACGTTGTGCCTGAACGGTTCTTTACACAATGAAGGCATGAGTGTTGATGCTGCATGTTGTGTGACGCTCAGAAGAACTGACCTTTTAACACATTTTAACATTTCACGAACTCCATCTGGGAGCGCTTCTTACGCAGTATGTAAACATCTCAACTCGAGGCAGATGTGGAAGCTTAAGAAGCAGCTGCTTCCTGATGGTGGAAATGAGCCACCCATCACAGACAGGTTACTAACACACAAAATGAAACCCGCAACCCACGAAATAAAAAAAAGTCAAAAGGAAGAACACGCTGACACTAAACACAGATGAAAATGACATCTACAGTAGTCATACGAAGAAGAAGACATGAATTTGACACTATTTACATTCAAAACTGAACAGAATATCAAATGGATTCAAACTGATCAATCCAGGGTAAACCTCAACCATGAAGAGATGGAAAATGACCACAAAACTGTCCAAAACATCCGCAAGAGATAGATCTGGAGATATAAAGCAGCCACAAAGGCCTTCGTCATTGGCCAGGTTCATGTGAGGGCTTTTATGTGTGTATGCAGGAGCCTGATGTTTTAAAATGAATTCACATTAATTTATTAGTCCAGGGGATGAGTCTGTCCTTTCATTGAACACACAGTCATAAAACACCTCCTTCCCAACAGACTTTTCTTATAAACTGGTCACATTGTTATTGTTTACAGTTTTCAGTTTCAAAGTTTGACAACTGAAGTTGAGACACATAACTCGTGGTGTGACTTTTGCTTAAGGGCATTTCATTGGCTGGCTCCCCATAACTTTTATCTATCAACTTGGTGAACTATGATATTTTTGCGTTTGGCCAAGTTTCGATTTGTTGACTATAACACTGGATACGTTTGATAATTTCCTCCAACAACAGATGATTTTGTGCTCGTGGGTACTCAGCGCTCCGTCCAGTTACTCCACAGGGAAGATAAGCGAAAGATGAAGGAAACGATACGGTTTCCAGGAGGTTATTCTCATGTAAACAGGGGCTCCTCCAAACAAAACCTACATTTGAATACTCCTGTTTGTTTGTGATGTCACTCACGGTGGGATTTTTTTGTGGATCTCTCCTGAAATATACACAAACTGAAATTGTCATATATTTGCAAGCTATTTCCCATGCTTCATACTGGATCTTCAAAAAACAGACCCACAGTGGTCCTGTGTTAATACAGTGGCTATCGCTCACAGATTTGCATTAAAGTCTCTGTTCTTTGTTAATGTGTTTGTTGAGCTTCAATACATATTTTTATTTTACTTTTTACATTTCTTTTCCACATTTGAAGATAAATATCTGTACTTTGTATTCATTACATTCTTCAAACCAGTCCATTCTTTTATTTAACCTCCATGGGAATGATTGAGATTTGCAGTGAAAAGATCAAAGCATCCGATGGTGCCAATGAATATCAGAGAGATTGCATCAATAATACATCTACTACTACTACTACTACTACTACTACTAATACTACTACTACTACTACTACTAATAATAATAATAATAATAATAATAATAATAATAATATTAATAATGTTTAAATAAAAATCTGATTACCCATCTTTTCAAGTGTAATTTTGTTTCAGATAGAAAACTAAGATTTCTTTACGACGACATTAAAATGTGTTCTCTGAATATGAATAATTTTGCCAGCTCGGAAAATATCCAAGGACAGTGAAGTTTCCACCAGGTCACAGTTTTCAAAGTATTGTTCAACTGGAGGACAGGGGAGTGAACTGGAAAGAATTTCTGGACCCAGATGCTGTGTTTCAGTCATGCTCTCTTCACTGGTGGCTGCAGCATCCTGAGCGTCTATCTGCTGTGTTGATCTGGTGTCTTCACATTCTGGTATAGCAGCTAGTCTATACTTTGAGGATATTTTGTCCCGGATCTCATCTTCTTCCTCTTAATCTCTGCAAAGATTCTCTGTAAAGATCGTCTCACCAGGTCTCTTGGGCCATCGCTTCAGTTTCGACAGAGGCACAATCGCAATCGACCAAGAGAGCAAATGTAGCCTTCATAAACAAGTTTTCGTAGTCGATTTGTCTTTCTATAAACCTTAATACTGTTACTTGGTGGACCCCCTGGATGAGGGTATATAAACAAGGTATTGAAGCCAAGGGGGATCTGACACGGCACGCATGTTCCTGATGAAGCTGAAAAACGATAGTAAAGACAATTCAACACAATAAAAGGATGTCTTCATGTCAGTATCACCTGAAAAGGCAATATATTGGACTGGCTGAAAGATGGAATGAAATTAGCAACTGAATCCATTACATCTTTCCCTGTTCCCTGTTCCATGTTGCAATCATCTGCTTGACATTTTTGTTTTGTATTGAAATATTGCATCTATTGGAAAGATTGCCACAACACTGGACACTGAGAGGATTTATTGTAAAACTCTGACCTTTCCTTTGATATCAGCCTGACATTTTAGCTTGCTAAATTTATGGGTTCACAATGGAAGCCCATCAAAACTGATTGATATTGAATACGATACTGAACTATCAAACACGACTCAATGCACCGTCTTTGGGGTTAGTATGGGCGATGTGAACCAGCAGCAGCCCCAGTAAATAGGCCCAAATGTGACTTTTGTAGTTGAACCTATTATGGCAGGAATCCTACTTCCCTCTTGAGTCGCGTTGAGGTATATTTGTAATGTGATCCTACAGTGGTTCCCTCCTGGCATGCCAGCACTGCTCCTATATGATTTCTTTAGTACAGATCATATACTCATGACACAATACTAATATTGAGGTCAAAAAAGCTCAAGTAGTGCTTTCTTGTGCCGGCTTTGATCTAAAACCGAAACAAGTTTGAGCAATAGTGAAGAGAAGTCACCCACTGTGACTCTTGATTCATCAATGTGTCAGCCGACAAGACCCGACAGTTTCCTGACTATATGTCAACTGAACTGCTTCCTTTAAAAAGTCTCTATGTTTGAAGGATGAGTGGTCAAAATGTGTGGATCACACTGTTCAGCTGTGTCGTTCTCAACTGTTTGTTGGGATATATTTCATATTTCATCATCCACACATGAAGCCACAATGACTTCATGATTTAGCATTAACCAACAGTGGGCTTGTAAATTGTGGAGGATTTAGGGCTCCGCAGTGGCTCATTTAAATCTACCTAATAGGCTGAGATAATCAGCTGCTCACTGAGTTTTACAGGCTTTGCCTCCGCCCCCTCTGCTTTACTTGCTTTTACAACCGAGCCTATAATGTGAATGCAGGAGGACTTTTTTTTTTTTTTTTTCCAAGGAGAGAAGCAAAACGTACTTTAATTTATGTGAGGCGGCTCACTGCAACAGAGGGATAAAACTAATGAATGCAGTGCAGGTTCATTGCTAATGCTCGATTCAATATGCTTCATCAAATTGCTTTATGATCAGGTACATGTCATCACAATTTTGTTTCCAATACTTTATAAAAAAAAGTGAATGTAATATGGATCAATAGATGCTAGTTTCAGTCTATTTAACACTTTCATGGGATTGTTTTCACCAGTGGTTACCGATTCAATAAAACCCTCAATTTTAATGGCCTTGTTATGCCTGTTCTTTGGTGGATGGCATCTAAAGCTAGGTGTTCGTTACTTCTTATAAAAATTGAAGTTATTTTCTAATATTTATGAGTCGTTAACACATTTGAAAGCCAAGTTCTCACCTGTTGAGTATAACTTGAACACAAGCACATCATATTGTCACGACTCACTGGCACAACTCAAAATGCAGGCACAATAAGTAAAGTTCGAAAAGTTTATTTTGGAAAATCCAGCCCTTCGCAAACCAAGAAAATGTATGAAGAAGGGGCAATCAGAAGCAAATCGGAAGCAAAAGTCCAAAACACGAAGATAAGACAAAGAGAATTGCAAGATGTCTGGACACAGAGGAACAAAGATGATCTGGAAACAGGAACATTAGGGAAGTGGGTTTAATTACAATGGGGACGGGGAGACACAGGTGAATTACAGTCGGGGGGAGTCAAGTGAACTGAAACAGACATGACACAATTATTGAGTGCTGGAAACTTGAGTTTTCTTCATTATCGTTGAGATTTTTCACAATATTAACTGGATTGATTGGCGATATAATGAGTTCTAATATCTCAGATCCCCTTTGGATTTTGTTTTATGAGCAAAGTAGTTATAAAAGAAATTGTTTTATTAGGTTTCATTTCTATAGTAGGGCACATTGCAAATTAGTGGCTTTGAATTTTTTCTGGTTTTGCCTTGACCAGACTTAATTTACCATCTTTAATGAATTCAAAACTCAACAAAACCCCCATTAACTTCACAGCCACTTCATGTTTAATCACCAAATATATCAGGACCCAAAACTATCACAGTGAACATTAGTATAATTTTGGAAATGTGCTGAGCAGCTTTGCAGAGCTGCTTTCATAAATGTCGCCTTGAGTATTCTCTTTCATTAACTATTAAGCAGATACTGTATCTTGGTTGACAGACAGTAGAGAAGTCATCATAATCACTGATACCAATGAATACGTTTCAAGCTTTACAATATACGTAATGAATAAAAGAAAAGACAATAAAAGCGTCTCTAAATGATCAAATGTCGGAATCATATCCCCGGCCTGTTTGTGCCTCATTTTCAGTGGCGTGGTTCCCCTCTTTTTCCATTTGCTTCGGACATATGGTCTTCTATATTTAAAAGCGCGGGACCAAAAAGACTGTAGGGTAAGACTTTCTTGACGAACTGCCAGCTACAGCAGCCATCTATCCCACGTGTCATGCAGACTGTGCTTTCACTCAATTTGTACAACCTTGGCCGGCGTTTTCGGCGGCGCTGCAGGCCCCGCGCAGCCCTGCCTGTCCCGAGAGCAATGATAACAACTCCAAATTCCACCGTAAGTTATATTTCATGCTAATGAATTAATGTGCCCATTCCCATTTTCAGCCTGAAAATGTGCTCCTCTCCCATGCCAAAAAGAAAAATCAAATCAGCCTTGTCATTTGCAGCTGATTTGTTAAGGTCCCAACTCGCTTTCCTTCTTTTCCCTCGGCATGGTTGATGAGACAGCACAGCTGTGTTCCTGTTAGTGATTCTGATAACACCAAATTAAATGCCGTCTGAGCGAGTTGTGCCGTTAATATGAAATCTCAAACGTCAGGCTGACTCAGATCAATAAATTAAACGCTGTATAAATTTACCATCCACCTCCATTTCGCCGCCACATTACAAATGGAGGGCCTTGATCGACATTAAAACGGAAGTCTGGGATTCATTTGTGATGTTTGGGGACAGACGTCACTGCTGGCTTCAGTTTGAATCCTAAATATTCACGTCACTGATGAATATTATCATGACAAACGAGTGCTATAAAAGAAAAGTAAACAAAACAGAGATTTTTCACCATTTTATTGAAGACGTGAAGGAAAACATTGCATTGAAAACAAAGTTAATAATTGCATTTGGCCCCTTGCAAATACTGTTAACACTTCCCAAAGCTCATTAGGGCAATTAACCCATTAAGTCCTAGAGCAATGTTTGCACGCTTCTCCCTTTAGAGATACAATCGCATCTTTGATGAGAGTATTGTTTTACAGCACCATGACTGATGAAATATATCGTGGTTTGTCGCAACACTGCTGGGAAACGGCAAAAGCTCCCTGATTCAACTCTTGAAGGGGAAGCACTTAAACGTGCCACCTTGTTTTCAAGGAACGCAACTGCCGTCTCCGGTCTTCATGAATTAAAGATCACCTTCAAGTCCTTAGTGACAAATTAACGTGTTTCAAACCAGCAAAACCAGATGAGATTCACTTTTTCCAATTTAGGATCACGGAGATCAGCGTCCCTGCTGATGTTGAGCATTTGGCAAGTGCAGGTCAAAAGTCCCTCGCACTGGTAGAACACGTCAACTTTAAACAGAAAGGCCCCATTCTGGGATCTGAACCACTGGTATTTTCACGGTCAGCTAATTCTAATCCTTCTGCAACGCCTACGTTACTTACAAGTATATTCAGTGTGTTTTGCTGTGGAAAGGCTGTAGTTTGCAGTTATTAGACTGGAATACACATGTTACGATGACAACTTATGCATGTGTAGTTATGAAGGCAAATATTTGAGTGGTGGGAAGGGAGAATCAGGACGTAGCAGATTACTAAAGGTTTTATTCATTATTTGTTCTCTTAACTTGTAAAGGGCAGAAGTGCTGTTTAAACGCTTTGGTTTTGCTGTGTGCAAGTTGCATGCTCCTGATTGTCTCTGTATTTCTCATATCATGTCATAGTAACACGAATGCATTCCTGTGTGTATGTGGAGTTTGCCTTTTGCAAATCCGTCAGCATGATCTTCTATTTTCTCCCCAGCCAGAGCCAATCGATTCTCCACAGGCTGGTGGGCCGGGAACCACGGCTTTCTGTCAAAGCCGTGAATGAGCTGGTGGGTGGATGGATTACTCCATTGTAGCAAGGGGCACGCAGCTAGAGATTTCACATTATATCAAATTAAAACCTGTAATTATGAAAACAATGGCCTGAAAATTGTGCAGCGTCACTTTATTTTAATGATTGATTTGATTTTCATTTAAGTCACAAAACGGAGCCTTACAATTCTCGCAGGGCTCACATTTTTTTTTGAATTGCAGACGAGATGGGGAACCAATGCAAACCTCAGTCTTGACTCAACCAACAGTGAAGAGATGATGTCGCTCAGCTCAGGATGCATGTGTGCCATGTAGCCTTTCTTTGGCAATAATTAAAATCTAAATAAAGTATGTTTAATTATGTAATTATGTGCAGGTATATGTTAGGTGGGGAATTTTTTTTGTTTGTTTGTTTTTCCAATCGCAAAAAGCAGAATTTATAGATCTGTTAATACACCAAAACAGCTTAAACGGCTGACTCCCGTCAAGGTCAATTAAATGAAGTTGATATTCAAGTCAAATAAATAACAGAGACAAAAACTAGGCCTTCTTACAGGACACTGTATTCATCATAATTTCATTCATAAGTTATATGAGATAGCAAAAACATGAAAGAGGATGTCCTTAATGATTTCCCTTCCGGGAGGGGGGGGGGGGGGGGGGGGGGGGGGGTGTTCGCCCAGGGTGGAAAACCAGCCAGGTCCGTCACTGCAGGTGGGGCTACCAAAAGAGTTCTGAAGTCTGGTCCAGGCGTGGCAAAGCTCCGCAGACCGACACCACCCCATGGTAGGGCACAACATTCCCTAAACCTGGGACTTGGTGTTATCTCTGCCACAATAACTTCTTTTGGAGTCCCAGTTGTTTTCAGACTTGGGAACCAACCTTTCAGGTCACACTTATAATCTCGCTGTCCTAAAGATTTACAATACAGCTGCATGCATGATTTTAATAGTTGTATGTACAGCACTGTTTCATACAAGTCTGATACAGTGTTGCCTGTGAGGATGAAGTTACAGGGTCCTGTGAATGCATTATACATTTATATCACACACACACACACACACACACACACATGCCCAAGCAGCAGTTTTTGCTAAACTTGCTAAAGAGTATTCACCCTAAATAACATGAGTACATGAGTACAGTTGCAATCCAAAGGCAAAGGTAGAATGACTGGATCCGCTTTTCAGAGCTCCCGTTGAACAGATGTTAACTAAGTCTGTCCTGTCACACATATGCACCTGCCTGTGTTCTACCATTGAAGTGAAAAGTCATCACTGGTAGCCCAGCTGTGTGTTTGTTAAGTATGAACAAAGTGAAAAGAGATGGGGGCATTAAAATGTGAGGGTGCAGGAAGGCCAGATGGAGAGTAGAGCAGGCAGCCGTCCTAATATCTAATTCAATGTCAAAATGGAGGGAGGCAAAAATCAGGGGATGACTCATTTGTTCCCTGCACTTTGTTACGTTGGACTCAAATGCAACTTCATTCATGATGTTGTACCAGTTGTTTAGATGGCAGCTAGAACTTTACAAAAGAAAGAAAAAAAATCAACAACCACGATTCCAACAACTGTCATGTTATTGTTAAAGTTCACCCTGGAGATGTGAACTTGTACTTGTAGAGAATACAGCAAATTACATGGAGATAGTGAACTCAAGGCTCGACTTAAGGGCATCGAAGTTCATTAAAAGGTGGCTGTTTGAAACATGCAAAATAACTGAGGCTTCCAGGTGAGGACACTTGCAGTCAGACTAAATTTCACCTCACATTCATTTTACTTTGCCTGTTGAAGTCATGTCAGCCTGCAGCGACACACACAGGGGACAGTCTGGCTGGGAAGACAGAAGAGGTGGCCAGTTGATGTGCTGAGCAGCTGATAAAGTGACTGGAAGCAGGTGTGCAGGAAGACGCCAGGTGATGGCTGAATGTAGGAAATAGATACGGCTTTTCAGAGTGAGACCTTTGAAACTGACATTTCCACCAATCCCAGTAACGGCTGTCTGTTTGGTGTATGAATACAAACTATCCATCTTTTTTTTTTTTTTGCGTTTTTGTCATTATGGAAACATTTAGTTTTTCAAAGTCAGGAACAAATGATGATTTTAAACTCTGGCAGATGGTTTCAAACGGAAACTTAATGTCACCTTTCTTCCCAAATCAAGAAAATAAGTTGGGCTCCACAAGAGGACTTTTAGGCCTATTCCAACAAAATGAAAAACAGAAAAGGCAAACACAAATACATTAAAGTTTGGATTTACTAGCAATAGGCTCCAGAAATGACAGGAAAGCCAACATAACAACCTGCCACTTGGAAAAAAATGTTTTCTTCCACGTATACATTTTCACTCAAAAACACAACCAACTGAAATTGTTGGTTGTCCGGTGACATGCACACTGAACAAGGAAATGCCCTCCCAGCCAGGCTGATTGTCCACCAGGTGTAGAATTACCACAACCAATGAATGCTTTAAGCCTAGGGTGAATGAGGCCTGAAGTCCTTCACATTTCATATTGTGTATAATGGACACATCCATCTCGCTTCATCTCCACCTTTGTTCTAGTTGTCTAAACCAGATCATCAGATCATGTGCCCTAATGATAATATTATGGTGCAACATGTTTCATGTTGCTTTCAGGAGGGCGTATTTCCTTCAGGCGCCATGAGGTGCTCCTCTAGTTAACAGGAGTTTAGTGAAATAGTATCAGAGTTGCTGTACATTAGAAAAGACACAACTTTGGCTATTACTGAGATAAAAGCACCTGTTGTGGAAATTTGTTGCTTTCCCAGTGATGATCAGGTTCAGAAGGATGAATAAAGAAGAGACATTGGCTTTGATGAAAGGGACTTTAATCAAGGGAGCTGTCAGAGATCTCACAGCACAATCAGACAGACACCGCACGGACAGGGACATGGACAGAGAACAGACTAACACACTGATGGACCCCTGTGCTCTGTAAGACGCCTTCCCTATGCCCATGCCATCTGGCCCGGCTCCTCAAAGTCTGAGAATAACGTTTGTCAGTCGGAAAGGGAGCCGTTGTTAGATAGTCAATACAACCAAAGTCTCTAGGCCACAGGTGTCAGACAAGTATTGGACTAAACAGGCAGGAATAACAAATTGTAGGAGACGGCAGGACAGCTGCAAATGATGTCTCAGGATATATAGTTGACTTCAGATTTTCCACTACAGCACCAGACGGCAGCGAAGCAGCTTTCCAGTCGTGTTCACATATACCCAATATGCACACACACGTAACAAACACAGGTCTGAGTAATTGGAATTGTGTTGCCAATTTAAGACCAGCCATAACAAATGCAGTAATGGGTTTCTTTAAAACGTGTCATTAACAATGCTGATTATGACACACCCACCTCCTTTTTCATATTCTGTATACTTCTGTAAATTATATACAAATATGCCCAGTATGTACTTTCCCTTGACAGTCAGCTGGAATGGATGGATGGATGGATGGATGGATGGATGGATGGATGGATGGATGGATGGATGGATGGATGGATGGACGGATGGACGGATGGACGGAGGAGTTGGTAGAGAAGATTACCTTCCAATTGTAAGGTTCAATCCCATATCTTGCGCTGCTTCTAATGTGTGTCACAGGCAAGTCACTGAAATGCCCAACTAGTTTGTGAGCACATTGTATGGCAGCTCTCATGAAAGTCCATTTGATTGAACTTTCACAGCAGCACTGAGTGCTGGGTACGGAGGATTTCTGTGGTCGTGTTCCCAGCTGACACACCAGTGATCTTCTGTTGTGGTTCAAGCAACCGCGTTTGATTCATTTAGACGTCTTTGCTTGCATCGGTCCACGTTGAGCCACCTCCGAGATGATATTGAAGGAGTCCCACACAGGTGCACATCAGTGTGCAGTACGCAGCGTTCATGTTTCCAGAAATGACCTGCAATCACACCAGAGATCATTGTAATCAACTGAAGCTTCCCAAGAATGAACATGGACTCAATTTCACAAACAGTGGCTGCATCCACAGGGCGATAACCCTGGTGGTCGTATGATGTTCTTTTTAATTTTCCTGTGGCGCCACAATGCGAACTACACAAAACTGAAGTGAAACATTTATTTGTACACGTATATTCATTTTGCCCTCAGGGTGAGTTTTGCAATTTTTCACTTCTCCTGTTTCATTATATCATATGAGACAATAATAGCCAGCATCATCAATTAAAACTTTAAACTGGTGTGATTGTAGGGGAACGGTTTTGCCAAAAGTGCCACACATACATTGGCTCAAGAACACATGCATATAGACACATTCACACACTCAAAATTAAACTTTGAATCTTATTTATATCGTTCAGATAACGTCCTCTGAACTGAACCAACAGCCAGATTTGGAAACTTCAGTGAAGCACAGATAAGTACCTATCTGAAAGCATGAATGTCTTATTCCGATCTGTAATCTGCCATATATGCTTCCCCCTGCAACCTTAAAATCCCCTTGATGCTTCATTCATTTAGTGCCAGTCCACTTCCACTTGCTCACGTCGTCTCCCTTGGTGAATTTCTGGAAGAGAGACGAGTAATTCTCACATCGTGTGAAAAGCCTCCCATCAGATATATAGCAAGATTTTCACTCCAGCTATGATTTTGCATCAGTGACTTCTGGGCGTTTATTATAAAAAGTGACAAATGCCTCTCTTGCATCTTTAAATAGCTGCTTAACTTTCGTTGCATTTTGGGTTTCCATTTACATGACAACGTTGCTGGGTGCCACTGAAAATACTACTTTTTTTGAAAACGGCTCCCTCCAGAGCGGCCTGACTCGAAGTCGATATTCTCCGGCGACCGGGTGGTTTTATAGTTGAGAGTCACTCGTAATAGCAATAAGTCTTCATCGTTAATGCTAATAGCATATTGTTTTCTGCAGAAGTGTGTATGGTTTTATTACAAAAACAAACAACAGCACCCACTAGTGGCCTTACAGGAAAACTACATCGTTTTCAGCGATTCTGCCGTTGCCGTGGAAACAGACATAAATTTCGAATTATTGCTTTGTAGACGTAAAACATTTCTGCAACAAAAACACAAAAACTTTTCACTTTAAACACTGTTGTGTAAAAGGGGCCATAGTTAATTCACAAAGCTAACGCAGATAAATCATTAGACAAACAGATTTTCACAAAGTGAAAGAGCCCAAAAAAATTGTCCTGAAAATACTTTTTTTTCTTTAAATATATGTATTGCAAATTTCCATTAGGATCAATAAAACATCTATTGGATAATTTTACAGCAGAGCTAATTAATTCACGGTGGCGAAAACATGGCGCATTCACATCACAACAAGAAAAAGGTCAATAAGTCAGCCCCATGAAACCCTGCAGTTTAACAACAACAATGTTACCACCCATATAAACAAATGCTTATAAAATCAATGTTATCTAAACACTTTGCTTACACACTTAATGCTTTTTTTTTTCAGCTCGCTCACTATGGCCACTGTACAGATGAAGTCTAGTTAATTTCACTTTAACTACAATAAGATTTTCTTATGAGGTGAGGGCAGGTTAATTTGTATAACATCATTTACATATAGGGAGGCTCAAAGTGCTTCACAAAAGCAAAAAAGCAAGGCTCAAAGACATTGAATCAATTAAAACAGGCCTTTAAAATGAAATACAGGACAATAAATGTAAAACATGTAAGAGTTAAATGCTTGAAATGATTAAAAGTACGCTGGACTGATTTCATGGAGAAAGCTGCAGGAAGCAATCACAAAGTGCAACATCAAAAATTGACATGTGTCCTGTAAATAACCTGATTCTGTTTTGGGGACGTCAAGTTTGCCTCCTCGAACAAATTCCCAAATGGGGATGGAAGTTCCCAGTTTGTCAGAACATTCCCCTTTCCGATTTTCTCATGAACTCAGGTTTGTATTCTGTTTAATAAAAACAACACAAACAATAAAAATGATTTCTGTACATCTCCCCAGCAAAGTGAGACCCTCAACTGGGGCAGATGGATTTTTTGTTTTTGTTTGTTTGGGTTTTGTTTTTTGTTTTTTCCAAAACAGCATCAATCAATGATCTAACAATATCTGTAAATAAAAAAAAAAGAACAAAGTAATGTCACACATCAAATTGAACAGGAAAATCCGAAATACAATTTAGTTGCCAAATTTCGAAATGTAAGCGTCCTGCTAATTCATGCCAAACAATCTACCTGTAACCAACAATTAAAGCAAACACTGTGAAAACAGAAAAGTGAGTCATTTTTGAGCCCAACAATAAACAACTTATTAAAAAAAAAAAAAATGGATTCAAAGTGTTATAATGAATTTCTCATCATTGTAAGCTATGTTGCTTTTGTCCTTTTATACTTTGGTAACAGGAAGTTTGACTGACGTCAAACTCTGTATTTCACCATTTTCACTTATCTGCTTTTCACTTTTTATCCACGATTGAATTGTCCTCAGCTTTTCAGTATAGGTACACTCCAGTGGTCCAACTTTCACACGTTTTATTTCACGTTATGGAAAATTCCATTAAGGCTTGTGTTTTCAAAAAGGGATTGTCATATTTCTAATTTAATATGGAGGAAACCATCTGACTGTCACAAACATAGCTTTGACTCCTGCCTGCTGGCGACCATTAGAAGAGCCCTCTCAGCTGTTGTGAGTGACTGGACATTTATGCAGGAGAAGGGCCAACAAACAAATGTGAAGCGAAGGAGAGAAATGTCGAGATTTTGATGGAAGCGGCTGGACTGGAGGTACTTTCAGCTTCTGCCATTTCTAGGCACATGTGTCATGTTCAGGCTGATGGGAGCATAAAGGCCAGTGTCCAAACACCACTTACAACACAGAGAAGCAGTGAGGAGGAGGAAGAGGAGGAGGAGGAAGAGGAGGAGGAGGAAGAGGAGGAGTGCGGCACATGCAGAAAATCATCAATGGATACAAAGGGTTAGGAGGGTGGACCTGATTCGGTCTCAAGATCAATTTTGTTTGTGATTATTGCTTCCATAAGAAATATTTTTCCATCGTGTCTCAGCAAACTGAGAAGTGATTTATATTTCGGTGCAGCTTTTAAACACATCTTTAACATATCTAAGCTGCAATCTAACTGTATCCACCTTGTATTTCAGTGAATCAACCATCAAGACAAACTTTACATTTGTGCAGCTTGCTCTTGGAAAAAATGTATGTTTCTTTCCTTTTAATTTTTTTAGGACATCCGGCTTTGGGAAAATAACCTTTTCTATCCAACAGTGGCATGCCACACGGCACTGGCAAATGTAATTACCCCACTTTCTTACTCTGTTTTCAGATTTGAGCAAAATGATTTACATGGTTACGGCTGATCTAAATTTGTAAGGACTGCTCCCCTCCGCTTTGCCACGAGCTCTCCTCTTTATCCGCTCGCTCTTTGTCCCCCATTCTTCATATTTCTTCACCTCTCCTTCCTGTCTCCATTTCTCACTGTAACCTTGTGAGTTTGCTTTAATATTCACGGTGATTGAACCTGCGGGGAATTCAGCATGTCTCTCAAATTTATGTGAGATAGCCTTCATTATTCACTCATTGATTTAATATGCATCATAGGATTGGTGGGTGAACATGTGAGGGGGGGGGGGATCTTAAGAAACCTGCTCCTCAGGATTGCTGCGGTGGACGGAGCTAAAGTTCTGAAGAGCTGACTGATAGTCATGCCCCCAGGCGGATGACTGTACCCTTCTTTTATCAGCTCTCCCTCCCTTTACTGTCTCCCCCTCTCCTCCTCTTTATTTTTTCAGCCACGCTGGGAGCATGGCTCTATGAATGACAATATCGTACACTTAGATGGTATAGAAGCCCAACCTTCATCTTCTCTTCATTTTGCCACATTACACATTACAAACTATTATATCCTCTTTAGGATTTTATGCCGTAGATCGATACAAAGTCAAACGTATTGAAGTGAAAATAAAGACGTACATAGTTTTCCATTTTTATTTATGAATAGACGACTGAAAAATGTGGCATGCATTTGTTACTTGTGAATGAAATGTGGTGCAAGTCTGCGGTTTACCCGCGTGTAGTTTATTTCCAGTATGAATATATGAATACAGGTGTTCTGTGAAAGACTCGGAAGTTTGTTGGATAAAACAGGCGAACAAACAGAAAAATCTGAATACAACAGGCAGGTCAGGGACACAGCTACAGTGAAGTCAAAAGCCGGGCTGAGTACTGCTACAACAATGTTCAACACATTGAATACAGATGTGAACCATCTGCTCGCCATAGCTAGAACAACAATAATGATAATGATCATAGCATTTTCCAGATGTCTAAGTTAGAGACATTTTTTTTTTCTTTTTGCCATTATCGTGATAGACAGTTCATGCATTTTGAAGATAACACTGACTGAAATATTCTTTTTACCAAAACGCCAAAAAATCAATGCTTTATGTCCAAGAAATCCATTTATCACGCCAACACTTTTCTCATGGCAGTCTTTACATCGTTGTCCACATTTATGCACACACAGCTATCTCAGGCCGACTCCTTCGATTCCTCTCCCTCACCATAAGGTCCACATTCATGCGAACTCTCCTCCGACACATTTCCTCTGTGTTATCTATCTCCTTTCACCTCTCTATGCTAAAAAGGGCATTTGTATTCCAGAGTTGGGCTGGCGAGGGACGCTTATCTCTCGTCAGAGGAGCTTTGAAAGGGCTTCTGATTCGGCAAAGGCAACCTCGGTGACATTTCATGACACGTTAACAGACAGGGTTCGGGGCAGGGGCTAACTAGACCGCTATTGGTAGCAAATCCATCAAGGTTATGACGGGAGATGAAGCATTTGGCGCAGCATCAAACGCGGCACGTTGTGCCCCAGCGTACGCCTGAGAACAAGGGAATTCATTGCACGCCAGGTTATTGCTTCCAGCGTTAAAACGGACTGCTATTCTCGTACCAAGACAGTAAAAGACACAGACGTAACCTGTATGAGGTGGTGAGTGCGACAAGTGAAGAGTGTCAGCAATGTCTAAGATGTCACAAGAGGACAAGCTTGGGGTTGTTGAACATTAGTGCTAGTCTAACAAATAAAAATTTCCAATCATTTATTGGATCATATTTCTAAATTGTTTAGTTTTGATACACATAAAATGAGTAATGAAAGATCTATTAAGTCTATTAAGTCCAAATTAGTCATGAGTCAAAAATATAAATATCCCTCAAAATACACCAAAATTCCTGCAATATAGTTTTTGTTTAAATGCTTGGGACTTTTTAGTTGATATGAATTGTATGTATAAATAACCAACAAAACAAAACTTTTCATTTTTTGATATGGGTTGTGCTTAAGTGTGCAGTTTTGATGTACTACAAAAAGTATACTCATTGTCATTACTTAAGAAGAAGTACATACTTGTGGGAAAAGAAATGGGAGATGTAGAAGTATCACTGAACTTGAAATTGTTTGAGAAGAAAAATGAATGATAATAATCTTAAGTGTGACTTCCTCCAGTCATCAGACATATGTTTGTAAAGAGGCACTTTCACACCAGTTTTATGCTTTTCTATACTTCCTTTTCTCTAATATTCTGAAGTTAAATGCACCAGTGCACTGACTGGGAGGAAGTTGTTGACAGGGTTACACATTTCCACATTTTTTCACTACAATTGTTGTATATTTTACTTTGTAAGGAACGGAAGAAATGCAAAAGTAACCAACTGTGCTAAATTATTTCTTAAAGGGTCATGTAGATATTTTGAAGTCTCCAAAAGCAAAGAAAAATATTTTTTTACTATGATCGATTCCTTATTTTAGGGAGGCATCGCATAACTTTTTGTAGTGGTAGTGGTGTACCTCTAAAAAAAAAACAATAAAAAAAAACTATGAAGTACAAATGTTGTATTACAGTCAACCGCTGCAAAACGTATGCACTGCTGTAATAATTACAGCCCCTAAAACATGTGTAAAATTTTCTACACATGTTCGATCATGTCCGAGTCGGCGTTCGACCTGTTCTTTACATGCACGAGTGGCTCTGTCCTCTGCTGTCAGCGCCGTAAACGTGCAGACGGTCGGCAGGTGCTGGCACACCTCTTCTTGTATGCTCTCCTGGATGATGTTTTCTCAGAGATGTGAAAGCTGTCAGGCCTTCACTGCTCACTGGGGCATGTATCATCTATGAGCAGCCTCTTTTGTTCCTTCTGTTTTCAATGTTTTTTCCCCGACATGAACGTTTTCTGATGCATCGGATAATAATTCCCGGTGTAGAAATTAGAAATAATCCAGTCATTTGCTTAGATATTGGCAAGGTTTATGAAAAAAAGAAACAAGCCAAGTACCATAACATATCTGTGCTATTTATCAAAAAGTTTTTTTTTTCTCCATCATCATTCGACTTGAAGTCAAAGCCACGGTTTGAAATAACCAGTACTGGCATTCAAATACAGTTGTCCACAATCTAAATGGGTATAAAGCTATGATGTACCGCTTTATTTACTTCCAAATGTAGACCACCCCTTTATTTTATCATGCTTTTGCACTGACGCATATTTTGGAATTATTGGTATTTAGCTAGATTGACTGCATCTGTGATAACTGCAACGTATGATAGTACAAAAAGATAAAACTGTTATCGCATTGCATGAACAAAACTAGGATCATAAATGTGAGTCTTCAAACTTGCAGATAAAGTACACAAAACATGCAGAAAACTCCTCATCTGGAATGAAAAACGGCTCTTCATGCTGTTAGGAAACTACTCACTGCACCACAATAACACCCCGTTGGGAACCATTGTAACCTCAGTTTTAAAAGCTGTAGATTTGGACCATTTATCAGACAAGAGACCATATTTGGTAACTCGTTCATCTAACAATGGTACATTCAAGAAAATACTGGAATGAAGGGAGAAAGAAAAAGTTGATTATGGAGATAGTTGTTATTTCTGTTTTGTTTGACCCCTTTGTTTCATCTCTTATTGCCAATTAATGCCACAGATTGATAGATTTTGTTGCTAAAAATATTCACTGTACACAGATAGCCACTTTAAATCATACACCAAAGAAGTTTAAAGAGTTGGATGTTTATATACGTTTATTGTAAATAATACATTGTATTGTTGGACAGAAGTACCTATCTCTTAGTTTTTTCATGACTGTCAGCTTCTTTGAAATGAGATCGATGCTGAGGTTCAGAAGAGGAAGTCAAAGGCCAATTATGGAAAGTTTAACTCAGTGGTGAGTGCCACTTTATTTTTCCGGATGAGATTATGCACAGTCATGTATCCAAAAGATGAACGTCTGTTTTGTTTCCGCAAACATGCCGAAATATTTCCCTGCAGAGCAGAGGCAGCAATTCTCCTGAAACAAGTAAAGTAGTACATTAAATAATGTCATTTTGCTTTTTTTCCCCCCACATTTTGCTGCTTTGCAAAGCAATTACTTGCACGGAACAATGTGCCATTTTATTATTTCTTTCAAGAACTATTAATGCTCAGCAAAACATCATTGACTGAGGCTATTCTTTTTGAGAATGAAATCAAAGGAAACTTATCTCCAAGGCGTCAGCTGCCTGTTTCTGTTGCTGCAGAAAATGTGGCTGGAAGGACAACGGCGCAGAAAGCCAACACCTGGCTGACCCCGATCCTGTGTGATGGCAAAACATCCCCGCCAAGAAACCTGTTGGGAAAGGTCAAGAGAGAGAAAAAATAGTACATGTACATGAATTTACCTCCCGAGCAGCTGGCACTTTTTCCTCCCTCCTGCTGAAAAGGCCCGTATAGATCCTGTCAGCGAGCGGTATTTACAAGAAAAGGGCAGCACTTGCAGCACTTTTCTCTGCTATGTTCCAGGCCTCCCACTGGATGATTCTGCGGGGCACAGGCACACAGAGCGTAAAGAGACTCACTATTCACACTTTGAAATAGATGTTTCCCCCCCTCTCAGAAGAACAATGTCTCAAACTTACTCGCCGACAAAATATGTCACCCAGCTCTGGTCCTCGGGAAAATCTCGGATCCCCGCGGCGAAGATATCTTTAAGCTGCCCCCTCCTGCCACAACACAGCTGGTTCGGACCGAAGAGTTATTACGGCGCTTCTGCAGAGCTTCATGAACAGTTGTGAGAAGTAAAAAAAAAAAAAATGCATGGCAGCAGCTCCTCGGGAATCCAGTTGGAGGTGACTGATTTTTTTTTTTTGCTTTTCTTATTATTCAAGGAAAAATCTGTGGAGTGGCCATATGAAATGCATCGTTCCACCTCCTCTATGCCCGCTTGGTGTTTTATTCTTGCTGTTGACTCTAAGAAAATACAACAGTATGAACAGGTGCACTCGAGTTTTCATTAGCTGTGAGTTATATTCATCAACATTAAAAGAAATGAACATTTGGTTACACTGAGTCTTCGTCTAAATCTATATTATAGATGATGTTAGATCGATTTTTAGTTTTTTTTATGATATTCTAACTTATTGAGATTCACCTGTATATGCCTTCCACTGACATATCTGTCACACTTATGGTGGTTTAATATAGATAATGTCTTAATTTTAATTTGTTTTCACCACATTCGTCTTTATTTTGAGAGCTTGTAAAGGAAAGAAATCAATCCTTCTTTCTATGTCCCAAGTTATCTCCTTTCACCTTTTGTGCTTTTGGAATAAATCAAGGAACGTGCCCTCGGTATCCACCTTCAAGCTTTGTTCAAGTTTAGACAAATACTGATGGGAAGACGAACCCAGACAACTTGACAGTGGATTATCTTTGCTATTTTGCTTCCTTTCCCGAATATCATCAGTTCAATAATAAATGATAATAGAGCATCTTCCTCCAACTTGCTGATATAACGTCGTTAGGCTGACTAATAGGGCAAAGCAAAACTACAATGATATAGTTTTCTGCACGTGATGAAGATAAATCTAACTGAGAGAAACAATCAAATCTAACACTCTACGTTCAGCAGTCGTTATTCTATATTTGCAGTCACTGGTGAAGTGCCTCACTGCCTTTCAAACAAGTAACTAGTTCCAGTGATAATACTGCTGAATGCTCAGAATAACTAGAAAAGTGAATTCATCTTTCTGAAGTAAGTGGTTGAGTCTCATAAGATTATTTTCAACGGATCGGTTTTGACTTTGCGGGCTGAAAAATAAGTCTGCAAATGATTAAATGTATCCCCCATTGTGTTGCAGAAAGGAAGGCTATGTCCGTCAGTTCTAATTGAAACTACAATCACGTCAAATCACACAAGGGCAGAGTTAAGGTGCTGCCGGAGACAATGGAAATCATCTTTTTTTTTTTTTTCCTCACACGACTTCTCACTAACTTGGCTCACCTCTCTCCCTGACTTAACAGCAAATTGAGGTTTGCCGTCTGATTAAGTAGAGGAGCTTGTTTTCGCAGTTTCATCATTCAGAAGGGAGGAGAGGCTTTGGGAGACCTGGACACGATGTCAGGAAACTGACAGCGTCTCTGAGCAGCTGAGTTATTGCTCTGAGCGCTCTGGTGCAGGTGCAGCGCCTTCTGAACCACATCAAACACTTAAGATTCAGAAATGTGTACGATCAAAGGAACATGCAGAAGGAGAGCTTCACGCCTGTGTTCATTTATTCGGTCACTGTTAGCCATGTCATTTATTCCCTGCGCTTTTTGCAAAGTCGGCTCGAGTTGCAAACGAAATGCAGGCCAATTAAATTCTGCATATGAAGTGAGTTTGCCAGGACTCTCCATTAACAATACAAGACAAAAAAATAGTAATAATAATAAGACATCACTTATTATTTTTTAACCTTCTGCTTCTCTTCGGGGGCTTTAATTTGATTTTCTGTTTTTTTTCCAGATGCAAAGCAGGTCATGTCCTTTGAATGTGACTGAAGAGGTCTGATTAATACTGGTAAAAGATAAACCGCACAGTATTTCAATCAGGTTGTTATTGTTAGTTCGGTCAATGTTTATGGCGGTCACAAAGTCAGACTGTCTTGTATTTGTTCTTCAACTATGAATTTCGGTTTTAACAAGACAATCCTGCATTTAGTCTGTGATCAATAATCTACTCCACCATAATTCAGTCAATAATGTAATTGTAATAATGCACAATGATATCACACTTTTAGGGTGTTTTGTCGGTTATTGTGGGATCAGAACAAATATTAACAAAATTTTGTAGTGTAATTGGGATTTTTGGGGGCGTTTTTTTAGAGTTTCTCTTTTTCTTTTGCACTCCTGTCATGTAGTGTTTATGATGAGACATGACTGCTCTTTACCAAACTCAGAGACTTATTTTTAACTAAAAATGGTCAAATACGATGTCATTTTGTTCAGTTTTGCTCTTCCCAAAGGATTTTCTTATTATATAGTACATGGTATATGTCATTAATATATACTGTCTTTTAAAACCTTTTAAGCAATGATACTGCAAACTTGGATGGTGTGAGTGCCGTAATTTACATAAAAAGTATACCTATTTTTTTTTACTTTATTTTAATTTTATTTTCATAAAACACACGTGACTCAACATATATAATTAATTTGACTATGGAAGAGTGAGAATGGAACCATAAATGTCATTTTCAACGCCATCTAGTTTTAACTTAACTTTTAAAATTGGCTTTATTAAGAGGACTTCAAATGAAGAACAACGTCACTGTAAGGTCTTGATTACACGATGTCATTTGAAGCAACACAACATAATTTCAACAAAAGAACTCATTCCCAAAGGCATTGACTGTCCGATTTTTTAAAATTTATTTTCATTTTCATCAAAGAGAAAAACACCGCAGGACTATACTATGTAACAGAAATCAAATACTCATTATTTGCATGTCAATACCTGTCTTTGTTGTTTTACTGTAGTGCAACACTGGGAGATCTTCAGTGCATTTAAAACTATTACTCTAACTAGCCGGGAGGGTAACTGATGGAACGATTCGCTGTTTGCAAAGCATCTTTACATCTCAAACAAGACAAAGAGGTAAGAAAAACAAAAAACATTGTGCACAGTGGGACAGTAGAAGGGAGATCAGTCCAGTGCATACAAGACAATAAGTACAACATGCAGACATTTCTGTGTGCTGCTGATTTGGATTTTGTCTAAATACATTTCATGCTACATTTTTGTCTAAATCAGTCTCCACTGCTGAGACAGTGTGGTTTCCACTAAGGCTTCCCGCTTCTTTGGGGGGAAAAGTAAACTTTTTTATTCAGTTAAAACTTGTTTTCCTATCATCATTCTTGCTTCAATAATATTTGTTGCTCCTACGCGACAAACTGGAGAAAATATTTTGATTAACTTTGTGTTTTTACATCAGTAATTAGAAGAGCTTCGATCAGCTTCTTCTTCTGCAATGTCATTTCTTAAGTCAGCACTGATACGTTAATTTGCCTTCACCGCACATCTTCCAACAACTGCTTTTATTTTTCTCACCTTTAACTGACTTTACTTGGCTCTCTACTTCTATTTGAGCTTCCTCGCCACCTTCTGAATGCTAATGTGTCCCAACCAGCCAGCTGCTCCCCTTTTTCTTTTCTTTTTTGATTCAAACCTCTTTTGTCAAAGTCCAAATTAAAATCTAGCGCATCAATTACATTTTCCAGGATGGGAACGTGACTGCTGTGAATGCCTCAGGAGGCGGTGAAAGGATTTTGAGAATTTTATAGTTAGCTTCAGACTTCATCGTCCCTCAGCCCCATGCCTCATTACAGCCTTTGTCTTTGGGTTTCAAGCTTTGTTTTGTCGGGTTCAAGCCATCTGACCAGATGCAATTAGATCAGTTTGACCTAATATTGTTTTTTTTACCCCAACTGTTGCAAAGCAAAGTCAATCCAGCGATACGGTCAGAAATGTTTAATTTTCATTATACATCTGGTCTCTCAGTGGGGGGGTCAAATGCTATTTGCACTCCTGCAGATTTCATAACTGGGAGGATTCGGGCAGAACAGAGCCCAGCATGTGACAGTCACGCTTTACCTAGGTCAGAATTGGACAATTGATCCATGTTGGTATTAGGCAAATTTGCACTCGAATGATTTCACTCAAAAGGCAAAACATTGCAGGAAGGAAGGATAGAAGAATTTTGCATATTTTCTTCTCAATACTTGAATTTTTTTCCAGAACATTTGGAAGGCAACATGACAAAACGCGTGCTTAACTATAGTTCCTCCAATGCTATGTCGGCATTTTTATAAATTCACACACAGTTTACTTAAGAGGGGAGTTTAGACCCTGAACACAATCGTATATGTATAAAATACACCATATACTGTATATGTACAACTCATGAGCCAATAATATATATTTTCTTTTAAAAAGCATCTCTAAGATTAAATAAATAAAAAATGTTCTCCATTTGTCTGATCAGGCACTTTTATTTTACTTCAACCTTTTAATAGTTTTAAAGGACTGGACTGTATTTTCAGTGCAGTTATTTTGAATTATACCACTGTGAGGCATCTATTAAAGAATTTAGATCACAAATGCATGATTTTGTATACTATATTCCTGGCACAATCTTTTTAAATAGAAGTATCCTAATCCCAATCATGTATACGGCTGCTGGGTAAGACCACAGAAATCCAGCATCAAGGTATGATGACTGTGCAAAATCACATTTCCAGCATGGGTAAAACCATCTTCACTATGTTGCCCTCCACCTGCAGCAGAGGTTCATTCATCACATCCCCCACATAAACCCTCTGTCACTTGTTGGACTCGCTATGGACACTCCTTTTGATGATATAATCATCATTTCTGCTCCTACTGAACTGCTGTGTCTGCAAACATTCCCCTGCTGCATGTCCACTTGTCTGTTGCTTTGAAGGTGCTATTGCTGCCTGGTTGTTGCGATTATAATATTTTCATAGCTTCTCTCTGAACGTGGCCGTATTGATAGCATCCTGCTCCTGCAGTTTCAACCAATAACTCCCATGTTGTCGTCTTCAGGGCATAGAGGCTTCACTACCAACATTTCATAACCATCATGTTTGCTGAGTTCAGTGGAGATTCCAGAGGCAAGAGTTTCTTTTTTCTTTTTTTTAAATTGATCCCTTGTTTTTGACTTGTAGACAAAAAAAAAATTAAGTCAGCAATTTATCAAATTGCACTGACTTGTACGTTCAAGTTAGTGAAAATTTGTAAATATCAACAGATACTAGTTACTTTTTTTTAAATCTAAAAGAATCATTTTACCAAAATTTGAGTAGTTACTTGTCGTAGTATTTTACATAACACTTACCAAAATAGCTGTGGACAGTCAATGAGGAAGACATGTTTACTCAAACACGAGGATTACTTATTGATCATTTTTGCCACAGCCACACTCTCGAAAGCAGTAGCACAAAATGATACACTAAGGGCATGAACATAAAGGCCGGCTGATTTCAAACCAAAAGTAAAGATGGTACTTATTTGATAAATAAATTTTATCTTTTCTATATGCTATAAATGTTGAACAGCTTTGCTGATATTAAACAACTACATATTGATTTTATTTTATTTTTAAAAATAGGACATTCCACCCTCTGCCACTAGAGGGAGAATTCATTATACTGGTGTTAAACATACCAAATATTTTAAATCAAAGCTATAAGAGATAAGATGGAGGCCTGGCTTTTGTGCAAGTAGGTGTAAGAAGCACTTTTATTAATTTTGTGGTCCGACAGGAAATAGCCGGAAACAGCCAATTAGTCAGGCCACTGTGAGTATCAAAGGAGGCAAGTTAAGGCAAATTAACGAGACAACTAGAGGGAGACACACAGGGCTCATGTGACAAACTCATATCACTTCTATAGAGAGGGAGTATAGCAGGGGTAGTCTAATGAGACACAGGCAAATAATTAAAAATGGAGGAAACAAATATGTTGAGAAAATGAAAAAACAAAATCTAATCCAACAAGACTAAGATGAAAGCAGACTTTACTTGACTCATTTTGTCTTTGTCATTATTCAAAAATACAACCGTAATGATAATGGTTCTCATCTCCAGTGAAACAGCAGGAGCCTGTCTACATTGTTCTGCTAATTGTCACATGCTCATAGATAAAGTTAGAGTTTGCAAACGCGTTTACAGTTTATTTTTCTTTTACATCCAACAAAAGCGTCTGTCAGTCATTTTAGCTGAAATATGCATGACTTGAACTTGAGTGTAACAAACTCACTCGAGTACGATGTGACAGAGTTCAGCTTGCTTTGAGCAGAGCATGTGGTGACTGACTAATACATGTTTGTCCCCCAGGCTTTCTGCTGAGACGGTTGAGTACAACAAACCTGTGTCCTTAGCTCGACTGCTGCCAATACCAGCTGTCACACAAACCCAGACCTTCCTGCAGTTCACCTACATACCAAACTATCTGACACGATGACAAAAGGGCTTTAATTCTTTATTTGTTTATTGATATTTCTCTTTTTCCTGCAAATTTCATGGTGCGGCACCAACTATTACTTCGCTTAACTCTTTATATAACGTTCATTGAAATTGTTGTTTTTTTATACCCTTCAGCATTCAAGACACTTATGAGGTGTAAATCAACATTTTTATATGTTATTTGTATGTCTAAAAATCAGTTGGGAAAAGACTAGCTGAATTAACCAACAGTTTTGTCAGACCTCTGAGCACTAGTTGTTTGTAGAGGGTCAAACTCATGCATAGGGTGTGGAGCCTGAGCCGGTGGACGTCCGCTGTTTTGCGTCCGACTTTGATGCATGAAATAAGGTTCACAACCCGCCAGAGTTTACTGGATAACCTCAGATTTTCAGACAAAATAAATGAAACTTTAACAGAGCATTTTAATTGCCTCATCAATCAACCAGATTCTCGTTTCCCCTGCACAGACTCAGTGGAAAGATGAGTTACATGAGTTTTCATTAAAAGAAAAAAAAACAAGAACCTTTGTAGATGTATTAATATTGTGGCTATCAGTCTATTCAAAATGTGAGCCACTGATTCACTGGTTGGTATTTAGTATCACATGATAGCTACATTATCCATAACTGGCCTGTTAAGGTATTATCTCATCAGCTCCCTGGAGGTGGACTTCAAAGGAAATTCAGTCTTCTGCAGGACAAAACCTCTGCTTCTTTGCCCACGTTGGGCTTTTCCTCAACTGGTGAGCTTGTATGCCACAATTAAAATGTCGACACGGGTTTCCAGGCACCGACGGGGCCAATGTGAGCATCGTGGCTGCAGAAGCTCAGGAAACATCTGGCTCTTTGATGCGCCCCAGGTATGTCCACGACAAGGGATCTGGTGGCGTAGTTCAAAAGTAACAAACAGCCACAGCAATACGAGACCCCTCACTAACTGGTTTTTTTTTTTTTTTTGGTCACAAATAAAAAACGTCTCAGTTTTGAGAATAAACTTTGTTACTCCTGGAAAACACTAACGTCAGCCTTCAAGTACCAACTGGAAATAGGCAAGATACAGCTTTTGTAGACAATCTTTGAAACATTTGCTTTGTTACAGCATGGAGTTGGTGGCCTTCTGAAGCCTTATGAATTGGCCTATATATTCATGTGTTTTAGGATGCCATCACTGATTAGATGTGTAACATCACTTAACTCTTACATGAGCAGTGCTTTGTTTTCCTGAGTTTGTGGTAAGGCTTAAGTCTGTCCCTGATTCGAAGAGCCACCACTTGTTAATCGGCAGTGACAAATATTTGAAATCCAGGTCCTGTAGGGACTGACGGTGACACATATATTTGATTCAGGTGTTTTTGGAGCAGGGACAGAATGAAAACACGCAGGTCCTCCAGGATTAAAGTTTGTCTTCTCTGCCCTAAGACGAGTCACGGTCTCATTGTCCTGCGTTCGTTTTGAAAAGATTGGTTGATTTTGGGACACATTAGAATGTACAATGAAGGGCAGTTTAATCTGTTATCCAGCTCAAAAGTAGAAAGCACTATTTCCACAAATGGCTTCTTCAATTACAACAAATCTCACCAGGTCTTCAGTTAATGGTGGTGTCATGCAAGCAGTGCGTTCCTGAACATATGCTTTTTGATAAACTAATAATATTCTTTCTGTCTCTAAATTACCGTCGTGGTCGCTGACCAGTGGTTGCTGACTCGTAGATTAGCCTATATATCGAGCCTTCACTGTTTTGAATTTCTTTTCCTCACATGAAATCTTCCAAGGATCATTATTCATACATTTACTGCGGCTCTGTTTTCACACGTTAGGTATTCTGTGTTGTTTGAGTGCACACAGACATGCCACTTGGATCACTGCAGTGCCTTGCCACAGACGTCAGAATTACCCACCGAGTACTTCTTGGGTAGATAATGCAACATAAATACAATCAGCCACTGCCAATGAGCAAAAATTAGCATTTGCTCATGCTAATTACTAATTATGATAAGGACTGCAAAATTAACCAAGAGTGATGAGGAAGTGGCTTGTAACAATGATGACATCCTGATGTTGATAGAAGTCAGCGATCCATTGATCCCTGATGGTACCAGAGATGAAGAAGGCAATGCTACTAGAAACTACTGGATTATTATAATACAGATATGCAGCTCTATCCAGCATATTAGCTCATCCTCCACTCTGATGAGCATGTACAAGTGCAGTGGTGGGATTATGCAAATCGGAAAAATTGAAGAAGCTGGCGGTTTCCCTGGCAGTCGACTTCAAAGCGGCCAGGACTGGAGATGGAATTAGTGCTCTGCCTAATCCCACTGGAGGAGGGCGGGAGGGGGAGCTGCACTTTATTAATGCACCAGCAAGCTTAATCAGAGACAGGGGGAGGATGGAGTGTGGGGTGAAAAAAAAAAAGGGAAATAAAATGGTGACAGAATAAGAAAAGAAGAGGGGTGAGTAGGTGTGGGAGGACAGTGAGAACAAGAGATGCAGAGTGGAGAAGTGAGAGTGTGATGTTTTTGTGAACGGGGGGGGGGGGGGGGGGGGGGGGGGGGACATGACGAGGAGTGGATCAAAGAGAATTTTTATGGAAGGCCTGGATTGCTGTGATTTCCCCACAGTTGCCCGAACACAGATCCTTTTCCTGCCAAAACCACCACTACACCTGATATTTGCTCCCCACAGTGAGAGCAAGCGCACACCAGGATGCAAACAGAACCTTAAGGGCAGATCAATACACACACTGCAGATGCTTGTAGTAAATACCCCTTGATGTTGGGAAGTTGTTCACAATGTATCAGAAATGAGGCCAGCTTCTCCCTGCGTCGTGCAGCATGACTTGTACGATATGATGGGATTGTTACACACCATACAATATCTGCATGTGTGCGAGGGGATCTCGGGCACCATTAGGACTCACTGTATTGGGATTTCTGAGAAACCTGCGATTGTGACCTTTATGGATGAAATGATAGAACAATATGGAGGATGGATGGCTCGAACGACATCGGTAATAAACTATTTGCATAGCACCTCACATGCTGAAGATATAACCAAAAAAGAAAATCATTAAGCATTCACTATGTACATTCCAAGCATAAATATACATGCAATAGTTAAATACAAGAAAGAAAAAACAATATAGAACAGAAAACTGTAGATACACCAGAGGATTCTGACCTTGGAGGTCAATGGAAGTATTGCAAGGGGGCACATACCTTGGGAATACACTCAGTCTGGTCAATTCCCAAAAGATTATGCTGGATGGAGACGCTGTACTGTGTTCCTGTGTTTCTCAAGCCGTTTAAAACACAGCAAGAGATGCCCAATTGACTCGGAGCAAAAGTTTTTTTGGTATACTCACCAAACTCGGATACCAGATGAGCCACTGTGATTTCTTGTGAAATCGGGCAGCAGAATTACAGAAATATGGAGAATAATACAGGTTTTGTTTCACACAGCCCATTGTGATGAGGCCAAATTATAGCAAACAAAACACTGTCATTACCAGTTTAGAGAATTAATGCCACACAGACGCAACAAATACTTATTAAAAGGTTGGCATTTCTGTCCTTAAAAATACTAGAATGAGCAGTTAATTTGGAGTTAATCATCAAATCACTTAATTTAATAAAAGGCTTTGATGCTTTGAATACCCCTCCTCCCACATCCTTCCCTTTTTTGGGGAAAATATCTCATGTGCCAGCAAATTATCTCACAATCTGCAATCGTGCTGATAACAAAGAGAGCCAGAGGGAGACTGAGCCGGCAGATTTATTAGAATTAAAGTAAGGTGCCCCTAAATTAAGCACATTCAGCAAAAGGGCCAAAGTTAAGAGGGCAAAAAGTTCCTGACCAGTTACAGATCATCGGCAAAGGGCTTCAAGGTTTAGTACTTCACTAAAATGAAGGTTTATGAGGTGCTTAGTGGAGTTAATGGGATAATTGGGAGCAGGTCTGAAGGTAGGAGGAGAACAGCTTAGGGACCTCAGTTATGAAGACCAACTGTGGACACGAGGGCCAAATTCCATCATAATAAATCATCACCTTGACATCGATCTACTGAACTCAATTCAAAGTATCTGGATTTTAAAAAGCGCGTTCATAGTCGAGCTGGACATCCGAGTTTTTTTTAGCATAATGAAAAAAAATTTGTTCGTTTAATGTCTTCTACAGTTATTTATTATTGGCAAACTTGCACTGAAATAAGCAAAATCTGTCCTACATCATGTAGTTTCCAGTACCATGCTGGATCAATACCATAAAGAACTCAAAAGGAACTTAACTTTTTTTATTTTATCGTCAGGTTTCCCCACAAAAACAAAATTGTATTTCTGAGCTATTTAGACTTTAGCTAAGATCGGGAAAAAAAAACAACTTGTTATTCTTTTTAAGTGGCAGGTCCCATTATGTGTTTACCTCGATCAAGGGTCACTCATTTTACCAACTGACTCTACTGACAGTTTCTCACCATCATCTTAGCTTTAAATCTGGACTCCAAATATAGGTCTAAGTTAACTTATAGCATTTCAAAAGCTTTCGGATCAGAAAACTTTGTCTTCTCTAGTTAAGATCACATCCTGGTTCTCATTCTGGGGGAAAAGTATGGTCAACCCTTTACAATATCTATCACTGTGGCCATATTTGTGACTGAACAATATCATGTCTTATTGTATAATTTCATGTTATGTTGTGTAATCGTATCTCTTCATAGGATATTTTACTATCTTGTGTCCCTTTATATTCTGTAATGTATCAATGTGTACTGTGCACCATGAAATCATATTGAATCATGTTAAATTGTGTTACGTTATTTCAGGTTCAATTATATGGTACAATTGGGTGGTGCTTCTGTAGTGAAAGAGTGAAAGTGGTGTCAACTGGTTACTCAACTTTGTTAAGTTTATCAGTTATTGGTAAGTGCAGGGCAGACCACATGGTGTAGCGGTCAGCACCATCTCCTCACAATGACATTAGACAGGTTAAACACATTGGGGAGGGTAAGATATGGGTGAAACACATAATGTAGAACGACACACATAGAGGGAGGAAGTGCACAGTGATGGAGACAAGACAGGTGGGTATCCAATTAAAACAGGAAGAGACAAAACAGGTAAGACACGGAGACTTGACAGTTTATATGTGACTTCAGGTAATCCAGCGTCCTTTACAAAAAACATGCAGTGGCCAGTAGGGATGAATGTCAGAGTTTGATAAATCAGGGAAAAGAGGGATGAATGGTTCCTGTTTGTGGTAAACCTGGGAATGTTTTGGGTCCCGACCTGGCATCTGGCAAACATCTTGGGATGAGAGTAAGAATGGGTGTGTTTGACAGCAGTTGACTGTAACAGTCACTGTGACATTTAGGCAAATCAGAGACAATGGAAGGATCTTTTTCCGCCAGTAAGTGGTTGAGAACGACTGGGTTAAGTGGTACATATAACTAACACCACTGCTTAAAGTATCAATTTGTTTTTTATCACATTTTACTAAGCAGCAACTCATTCATCTGCAGATTGCAGGACACACATCACTTCTCTCTAAGTTAAAGAAAATGAACTTGACATGCACCTGATGAAATCAAACCTCCGGCTCACAGATGAGTCCTCTCTCCACACCTATGTTAATATACAGATGAACCTGCTGTGTTGGGGACTCTGATATTACACACATTTGATTCATGAATTCATCGCCTCGCACTGCTGTATAACATTATATGAGCACGAGGGCCCTGGAGGTGCCTGGAACAGCCAACAGCCGCCCGAGTGTAATCAATAAGGCACCGTTGATGAATTTAACATAATTAGAGCTGCAAATGTGAAATCTGTGGCGGCTTTTCAACCACTTTCTTGGCATGAATTGATTGTCTCGGCAAAGAAGGAAAATCGATTTCCTTGGAAAACAAGGCACTTCTCTGCATTCTGAGGAGACTGTAAAAAACAAACAGATTAGCATTTTAGAAAGTGCGCTGTAGGTACGTGTGTCAGTGTGAGTTGAAGCGGAAATGGGCAACAAGGCAGGCCGTGTGTAAAACTACCAAAATGCACAGTTATTCTCGTAGTTCTGCCTCCTCGTGGTGCACCATATGGACGTGCTGCAGGCGCAGAGGGCTGCTGCAGTCAGCTGAACTGGAGTCAGTTGTAGTTGCCCACTAGCACCTTCACATGGGCACTCGAAGCAAGTGTCGGAGTACAACTGCATTAACAGCCTGATTACTCCTCCCTGTCTGTCAGCTTTAGAGGGTGAAATGTGTGTTTTATCTTTTATATTGTACGTTTATTGCAACAATAAAATATATGCGGATTGATTATGAATGTACGTCTGTCTCCTTACACTCTTTTACCGGATGCATTTGAGCACATAAGCAGCGTCCTCGGTGAAAGGTCACAGAAGAAATGTAGACAGATTGAGCTTTATTAACTGAGATGTCACCACTTCCATCAGAGAAGTCAAACTCATTATAGTCAATGTTCCAGATACAATCCAAATTCACCTTGAGTCGGTCCTAGAGGAAAGTTATTATGATCTATAAATGGCAAAAACTCCAAACTCTTTTTCTTTGTTTTAGTGCAATACAAAATGTATGTTCCAATATCTTTGATAGGAACTGAACAAGCTGATTTTTTTTTTTTTTTTTTTAAAGGGAAACGTGTGCAAGTTGTTTTTGTTTTTTTCTTTTGATGCCTCTTGCTGCAAAAAAAGAGTAAAATTGAAATCTTCAGAAACTTTCATCAGTTACTTAAAACAAATTAAGGAATAGCTAATCAGGGGGGAACGCCAATGCCAACCGTTCACGTATTGTATTTGGTATACAGTTAGTTTTTTTAGTATAGAGATATTTTATTCTCTATATGTTAATCTATTTCCACAAATATGGACTGTCCTCCAGTATCACACAGAGTTTATGGTTGAATACCAGACTTCCTAAACTTTTCACATTATATAAGAATATCACTTTTGGGATCCAGATGCAACAATAAAAAAGCAAAACTCCTCTTGTACTAGTTAGAAGAGTTTCGGTGGAGTTTCATTTTAAATTTTATTGTTTTGCGAAATCTTCAAAAATCATTCTCTTGCATGGCTGCACTATTTGGTCAGTATGAAGCATGTTTGTGCTTTTTATTTTTCTTTAAGTAATTCATGTAGTTGTGAAGTTTTATGATAATGTGAGGTTCTAGAGAGGTTGTTGGTGTTTACGGGGTCGGGCAGGCATTATCTTGTATTCTCGGTGAGATCTAGCAACTCTGCACTTTCAATAGGTCCCCAGTAAATAGGATTAAACCAGGCTTGTCCAAAGTCAAATCCCAGGGGTCTGATTTTACATTGCCTGTATCTTCTGTCCAAAAATGTTATACTTGTGGTGAAAGAAACACAAACAAATCTATATAATCAATATGTGATTTACATCTTGAACAGCAGCAACACTGTTGAGTAACACATTGTTTTTTTTCTTATTTCTCGTGGAAATTTTGATTTCCTTTAGAAATGTATTGTAAAATGGCACTATTAGACAGGCTGCACCAAAAAAGTAAAGATACTCAGAACTCAGCTACACATCAGTGGTTATTCATGTGACTCCAATAAAGTCCTCACAACTACAAGTTAATGACAGCTTGATTGCTAAGCTTTGTTTTGACTTAAGTTGAGTGTCTTAAAGACATTAAAAGAACAGGAGAAAGAAAGTTGACCTTTCCTTAGCTTCAGACGCCAGAGCTACTGATAATATAATGTATTGTTATCGTCTAAAGTAATGGACTCAAGCACTGTTTGCTCTGGGGACATTTTAAAATGTATTCGTTTTGTATCCTAGCATGTTTGTTGTTTGTTTAAAGTCAGCATTTAAACAGAAACAAAGAGTAAAGAATTAAATGGGGGAAAAAAAATACAGTTTAATATTCAATTTCCTTCAGATTGCGTTCATATGCTTAGCACTTAGCCTTGGTTTACAGAATATTTATAGGAGCGCACATTGAGTGGGCCTTGTCGTATATGTTGAAACGACAGTTTTAGCTGCTGATGGCTAAATTGGTGTTAAATGAGACTTCATCTGGGTCTTTTGTCGCTTTACGAGATGAGCCATCCACTCACACAGCTCGGGCCAAATAACCCACAGGCCCACTTCAGCACCTTACTGCCACTGTCAAGAAAAGTCAAGCATTTAATCATGTATTTATTGATCTACATAGTTGGCAAACAAATCTGGATGAGTAAACATTAGAGCAGATCTCAAACAAAGTGTGTAAAAACTAGCACGAGGTAAGACTAATAGATGTCATGGTCACGAGAGAAACAAGCAACAAAGTTTCTCCAAAAGTGACTTTTTGTAGAGATCAGATAAATGACTTAAATACAAATAATCTAAATGGAAACGGTTGTTGGGAATGTTGGAAACACTGCAAAAAGGATATTTTTTTATAATGATAATAACCTAGAAACTCGAATAATCATTGATCAACTGTGAAAAGAAAAAGTGCCTCTTAAAAATATATTTCCCCAATTTGGCCCTCGCATTTCTTATTATAGTTTAAGAAACACCCCTCTATACTTAACCTGTGTGTGATTCACTGATAATGGCTTTCATCAGAAACAGACCTAATCAGAAGCAAGATGATGCTTGGAAACCTGCATCAGTCCTCTGTATTTATGTATGAGGGACGGCAAGGAGGGGCAGTATTCAAATCACAAACAAATTGGAAATATGTGTTTACTTACAAAAGAACAAAAACACAACCAAGATTTACCAAGATTTGAGTTGAATTAATTCTTAAACTCACAAGAAATGAAAAAATGAGAGGTTGTTGAGTTCAATGACTTGCAACAATCAAAAATGTCTGAAAATATGCACACTAGAGAACATTTTTGCTTTCATTCATATTAAATTGGTATTTTGCACTTATCACACAAATGTTTCAAGATTATTGAGTGAACTGTAGCTGAATTTTCGGTCAAAATCAGTTTGGCTGTGAGGCCCAATCATTGCAGATTTGTGCCAGACAACAGGTCCTTTTAGTAACTCCAGCTGTCTCGACTCCAAAATCTACAGGAAAGAAAAAGAACCTCAATCAAATAAAAACGGTTGCTGCAATTCCCAATTAAAACTATCAGATTATTGCAGAACTATTAGCAACAACAAATCTAAAAAGTCTGCAAGCAGAGGAACTAACAGCAACTCATTCTTTGGGCTTTTAATGGTTAAAGTGACGTCCACCAGTCAACAAATCCCAGAGCTGAAACAAGCAGTACAGTTCAGCTGCTGCTGTTCAATTGGCAGAAGACAAAAGATCTTCACACAATCATGTCGTCCCTTTGATTTGAATTTTCTTTCTTCCTGCCAGCTGTGGCTCTAGCTGGTGACCACAGAGTCAGTGGATCAATTCTCATCTTTTCATATCCACACATTCTCACCACATCTGAATCTGGCCTGGGGAAACTTTCTGAGTCTGCATGTTCTCCCTTTGCGGTGACAGACGCCGACCATTTGCCCCATGTCATTGGGGAAAGAAGAAAATAATTGACTGTGTGTATGAAAGAATCCAATTAGAAATGTAAGCCACTCAAAGATCACGAAAGTAAACATGCAGTCTGTTTAAAAAGCCTGTTTTACCTTTTTATATATTACAAATAACTAATGCGGGTATGTCGGTCTCGCTGTGTTTGCTCTGAGATGGCGACCTGTCCAAGATGCGAAAAAGAGTCAGTTTGAGCCTCATGCTAGCCTCTGTTTGGATAAAACTGTGAAGAAGATGAAGAGATGATGGACTAAGGCTCTTTCCAGGATGTGTCTCTCTTTTTATTAACACACTGCATGAGTTCAACTGTAGCTTTTAACGTGACCTTATTGAAGGTCACGTTAACCGCCTGTTCGCATGTCTCCTGCCCGGCGCTCCCCATTGACGTCATCCATATGCAGCTATGTAGTTCTTTCTGAATCACACCACAGTGTCCCGCCATTGTTGATGTCTCCAGGAGGGCTCAGCATGTAGAAGCTTACTCTGCAGGTATTGAGGTTTAATGGAGGAGCTTGCTTTCTTTCTTTATTTGAGCGGCGGGAATGGTATGGACAGGCTGGAACCAGCAGATGGCAGTAGTGCAACTTCAAACCCAAGTGAAGAAGAAGAAGAAGGGAAACAGTCATCAGGGAGAAAAAAGATGCTGATAAGAGAGAGAGAGGGGGAAACATTCATCAGGGATGAAGAGAACAGTGAGAAAAAAAAATTTGCAACAAGCAGATGGTGCTAATGCAATTTTATGGACGCAAACTGCCATTAAACCCAGAAGAAGAAGAAGAAGAAGAGGCCAGCAGCTCACATCTTGCAGGTCTTCTATGATCACAGCTTTGGCTAAGATTAAATGTGGGTGGCATTACTTGCAATAATAAAGGTAAAAAAAAAATTCAGCTAGAGTCTTTTTAATTGGCATCACTGCTCATCAGAAACCTTGAAAAAAGTGTGAATAAACAAAAGATTTTAATGTGTAATTTGCAGTTTTTCCCACAAACATGTTTTTGTTGTCTGATTCAGTGAAGATGTGCTTTCTGCAGGCAAAAAGCTTAAGAAATGCTGACTAAAGTGTGGATTGCCAAGCTCACGTTAATATGTGGCGCTCCCACACTGCCCTGCAGTTTTTGACTTAGCGCTCATTACACCAGAGTTTGTCTGGGAGCTGATCCGCGCTAATCCACTGCTTTGATGTGATGTACATGTATCTCCACTTGCATTATCATTCCGCACTGTGGCCTCTGCTGTCTCTCTGATGTTAGGAAACAAACTAGAAACACTCCTGAATTTGCAAACACGTCCCTCTGACAAGCTGTCAGAAAAGCGTTTGTGTTGGAGCGCGTCGCTCCTTCGCGAGAACCTTTATAGTTTCCCGGTTACGAGACTGAAAGTCGGCTCATGTTGACGAGGCTGAAGACGTTCAGGAAAAGACAACGTGCTGCAGATTTTGCTGTTTTAAGTTCCTTAACAAGTTTGTCCTGTGGATGCCAACCTACTGTTTGAACTCGTGTTTGATCTGTAATCACCTGATGAAATTTAAATTCCCGGGCATGAGAAGAAGCCTTGGATTCGTCTGCAGGATGTTGATAAAATACTCTGTGGCTCGGATCTATTTCACGGCCTGTTGCTCAGTAAACTGAGTGTTGCAACATGGAGGGATGCAAGTCCTTGAACAGATAATGACTCCAAATCATCAGAGAGGTAATGTGTGGAACCCTTTATGTGGATTAATCTGATTCTGGATGTAGACGTCTACGACTTCACCAGGGTTGCCACTTTCTGAATATTCGACTGCTTTGCAAACAGTTTTGGGCTCATTACTTAAAGAGTTAGTGCTGCAGACACCAGCAAGTATTGAATCAACTCAAACAGAGTCAATTTCCTGGGTTTATACCGCTCCACACTGCACATTCAAACCAACACTTTGAAGACAGTTAAATATTTTACACTGTGTCAGAGGTCTCTTTTTAACCCTCAAATAAAAGTTAAAGTAACACCAAAGGATAAAATATCTGAGTTCCGTATTATTCTTAGTAATACGGCAGTGTGAGGTCATTTTTCTCTAAGCATATGAAGCCCGTCCACACCTATACGAAGATGATTAAAATAAATCAATATTAACATAATGAACTGAATCATTTATCACAGGCTATTTATTTCAGTCATTTGTACACATTCAGGGAATCAAGTCATAAAGAATGACTCCATATGGTCCAACAACAGGTGTTATGCAAACTTTTGCATGCCAACGATTATTTCCCTCTTGCAAACTTCAGTGATTAATGATCAACTCAAGAAGATTAAATTACCATGTGTGCTACTCTTTGATTTTTTTGCAAACTGATTCAACATCTGTTGAACTTAATGAGTAAAAAGTGTCTTGGTTCTGATCCGGTTGTGGGCGGGACATTTCATATTTAACATGAAACTCAATTGAAAAATCCCCTGTCATAAGATGGACAAAATGATTAAACTTAGAAGGTGTTATAGTCTTATAAATGCAAGAAAAGCATGGCTTGATGAGTCTGCGATATATGGAGGAATCAAACAGTCCAGGTTGCTTTATCACAAGCCATGGTCAGAAATAAAAAGGGGAATGAGCTCCTGGTTTGAAAGTAATAAAAGAAGGGAAGAGACTGTGCCAACAAAGCATTGGGCCATCAGACCCAGCTCTTTACCCTAAACCTTAAAGAAAAAAAAGAGACAAAAGAAGACATCAAGCAGAAAATCAAAACCTGAAAACAGAACAACCAGAGATCCCCGTTCCAAGTTAAAACAGAAAATTAAAAGGCACAACAAAAAAAAAAAGCTTTGTCAAATGGATTCCTTGCATGTCAGAAAGTGAGCGTCCCCGCCTGATAGCAACACCTCTTCTTATTACCACCTGATTGCAAATTGTCTGCAGGCTGCAAACTTGTGAAGAACACGGAGGAAGGAGGGGAGAAGAAAGAGAAAGCAACAGCCAACACAAAGAGATAGTGTGCAGCAACAACAGGCCCCATGTCACAAAAGACAATGACCAGGTGTGCGGGGCTTGACAAGAAGCAGGTGGAAACACTAATAATAATAATCATACATATATATATATATATATATATATATATATATATATATATATATATATATAAGATGTGTAGAATAAAACTAAAAATATTAAACTGTAAATAACAAGAAACAAGTACCCAGAATCATATATATAATTTGTTACCAGAAAGACAAGGAAGTATGAGGGGAAGGTACAGAAATAACAACAAATGAAGGCTAAAAAAGAAACATAAAACTGTGTTTAAACTGAGATATTCACTTCTCTGTATTGACACATTACATTTTTGAGCAGTAACACATAAGTTGTGGAACCACACGAGAAAAACGTTCTGAGAAACGGAGCAAATTCTTTTGTGTCGGCCTTAAAAAACCTTGAGGATCACTTGCTCTTTCAATGAGGGATCAGCTCTACTGCCAAGTAACCTTGAACAAGACTGAAATAAAAGGGTGGAATTTTTAGACATGAAAGAAAAGTGTAATTCTCCTACAGACACTTCAATTGACTCGGTAAAATATTTGAATAAATTTCTCGCCCCAATGCAGAAATCAAAAGCTATAAAAATTCAGGAAAATGACTGGAAACAACCAAGTCAACAAACGCTGCTGGTGGGAACTGCAGACTCACATGTGAAAGAAAGTTTGTATAACGTAGTTTTATAAAAAAAAAATTTAATGTGCTCCAGTAACAGCTTGTGTAAATTATTGGCGAGAGCAGAAACACTGTCATTTGGAGAAACAAATCTACTTGCAATAACCTTAAAATATCAAGTTAAGTGTTTATATTAATGCCAGATTATAACATAATTTCAATACTCATCAACCTATTGCATGTGTTCTGTATTGTGCTCGTGTTCCTCTCAGCCTGTCCTTAGTTCAAGTCTGTATCTTTGAAGTTTTGCTCTACTTTTTCGGTTCGACTCTGGCCTATATTGGTGAACTCGAACCCTTCAAGAACTGTGCCACAGTAGTTTGATTGGGTTCTCTGCTTTAGCTATGTCAGTAACCTTAACTAACATAGCTGTCATTTTCTTGAGTAGTTAAACTTCAATGCAAATTTTCAGCTCTCTTCTACCCCCCATGATATAGTGTTTTTATCTTTTTGTTGTATAAACTTCATTTGGGAGGAGTGGATGTATAACATGAGTCACCATGTGGAAGTAAAAGCAGCTGCTCCCTGTAACGAGCACTAACTCAGCCGCTGACATCAAGCAGTTCGGAGATGACAGCGGAAAAGGTGTGATGGAGCAGCTATGGACCCACACACGTGCTTGTTTCATCTTAATTAGCTGCACTTCATACCAATCTGTCAGGTCTTTTATTCGAGTGAGGAAATGCAACTCCTCCAGCAGATGGCAAACCTCCCTGCTTCATTCCCAGGATCCCGGATTTACATTACCACTGAGGTCTGTGGTGGGAACGTGCCAGTCACCTGGATTGTTACCAACATGATCACACAGGCAAAAGACAGATTAGACCTCCTCATCTGAAGAAGGCTGTCGAGCAAAAAAAAAAAATGTCAGGGATGTGGAGGAAAATGTTTTGCGATTGCAACGTTTGACACGTGCATTAATGTATTGATACACTGAAACCAACTTTACTCATTGGAACTCAGTTACTCAGACGATTCATTGTAAGAATAAATGCAACGTGCGGGCACATTTCTGGTGCAGCAGTCTTCTCTGCGGGACCCTGATGATAATAACACATTCATTTAAATTGCATGTGGTCATGATCATGCTCTGCAGCAAACCCGATTACAAGTGTTTTATTGAAGTCAGGTGTGTTGACGCAGGGCAGCATCTTAAACATACATGGCGGTAACTCTCATTTCTGGATTGGATTGGTTCTCTCTTCTTCATCTCTGGCCTTGTTCATGCATCAGTGTGTCAGTCTCACATGCTGTGTGATGTTACTGCCCTCTGCTGTTTTTAATTGCAATCAGTCATAATTTGAATTTGTTTGAGAAAGCACATTGCTCTTAAATCAGACACATCATGCCACGCCACAGTAGAGCTAGAACAATGCATTTATTTATTGTTTTTTTTTCATCATCCAGAATTCGTTTGAATATGTGTGACATGGAGGTGTAAGTATATACCAAAAACCAATGGAATAAAGTCATAAAATAACACATATGAACTGAGGGCCAACAAAACATCAAATCTAGCCTTGGGGATATGATGAAAAGTGTTTAAATAAAAAAAAAAAAAAAAAAACGTTCCTGCAATGTTCAAATAAAGTAGCTGTTTGTTTCTATTTTTTCCACTGGTGAGGGGATATTGTGCAGCACACAGTGACCCAGAACTGAAGCCGAATGAGGTTGGCTGTTCTTGTTTAAACTCTAGTTAAGGCTGTAGGATCTGTGCAGCCTGAGAAGCAATATGCTTTAGGTCAGTCTGTGGAGACTCACAGTGGCAAAGAGGTTCCAGATCACTTTGAGAAGACGTGGCAGGTTGCAAAACGTTGACTGAAGATCCTCACACTGTCTGCGACTCATACTTCTTTGCATCAAAACAATAGGAAGCATTTTGATTTGTTTGTATTTATACAGTATATTGATGTCCTTTTACTCATCCAGCTATGATCAAACTATACATGCCCACTGAGGTTACATCAAAGGATTTTGGAAACAAGTCGCCCAGGGGTGTCCAAACTTTTTTCCACTGAGGGCAAAATACCGAATAATAACACAAATGAATTTCCCTCTGGGATTAATACATTATTCTATTCTGTTCTATTCTAGAAAATCAGGGCAACTGGCGAGACATGAAGTGTATCGCTGAGATTTTCTGCATTTACTTACTGCCTCGGTTCTTTAGTGGTGCCATACTTCAAAATCTTTCTGATTGGCTTTTTAGAGAAAAGCTCCATCTTGTGTTGAGACTCAGAAGTACAAAGGAGTGAGTCCAAATGACAGCCTCTAAGCCATGAATACATCTACAGGAGCCCATCGTTTTTGCTCTGTACCCTTCAAATATATGTGTTTCCAAAAGATTGATGACTACTGGTCTTAAAACATTAAATGTTTACATATCTTGAACTAAAGAGCAATTTTGACCTAACTCACACTCACCTGCTCAACCAAGACATTTGCAAAAGCCAACTATAAAAGAAGTCTTTCTGTGTTATAAATGAATCCATGACCATGGATCCAGCTTTTACCCTCAGATCAAAAATTAGTGTGTATTTAATTGAACTATTCTTCAGAAAACATTTCATATTTTAGAGCCTATTCGAGCTTTTGTTTTTGTGTTTTATAAGTAAAGATTTTAAAATATCTTTTTCTTTTTTAAACCCATGTACTCTTTATTTTAATAATATTACTATTACCTCCATGCACTTATCTGGACATCCTGCATGCATAGAGCATCAACGAAGTTGCATTACGGTGTGCCAGATGAATCCAATGTGTTGTTGTGTAGCATCTATTTAATCCCCACTTGGGTCTGAAACAAACATATGAACAGAGATATATACTGTGTTTAATTCCAAAGGAGCACAACAGTACAACGAACCGAAGAATAAAGAGTCACTCAGTGATTCAACTGACATTTATGTTTTATTGTGGTCTCAAAAAGTACATCACCGACAAATGAAGCACACTGTTACGACATCAATATAAATACTTTACTGAAGAATACCGAATGTCAGAGCAGTGACAATGAAAAGTTCATGCAAATCTTATAGGCAGTTACGAAGCAGAATATACAGCAGCGCGTATCTAACCTCGTCTACGGTACCGAGGGGCACGTGGGCCCTTACACCACAAATTACTGAATGATTATCATAAAGGAAACTGCGTGATTTTATTTTCTTAGAATAGTGCAAAGCTGACCATAGTAAAGCAAAGCAAACTGCAAGCAGGAGATGAAATCAGCGCTGACATTCACTGAAGAAAACAGCTGCATAATACTGACAAAAGGTTTTGACATTCACTTGAAAAGAACAAAGGTTTTCAATACTATTCAAACACAATCAACAGTGCAAGCATGGCAGTGAAATATCGTCAGTATTGTACATTTTCGGTGTTGTGTGAAGAAAACGTCTGTCAAAGCTTGGCGTGGATAAATGTGGGATACAGTTCGATGAAGAAGTGCTCGTGTGTCACGTGTGAGCTTTTCCTCAGTCGGTGGAAACTCAAAAGTGATACTCAGAGCTGAGATGACAATCAAACTGCTTGGATAAACTCAACAGCCCACGAATTGATCTGAAGAAGCAGACGTTGACGAGAACAACGTCCAAATTAATACTGGGAAATGTACACTCATATGATGGATTGGGGCAACCCAACTTTTATGCACCCCCATGTAAACCCGTTTAATTAATAAGTAGGAAGAAGGTCTAAACAACTTTCCATTTTATTTTTGGAGATGCCAAGTAAGTCTGTTTGAAATATGAATACTGTTAAAGTATCAAAACACAGTTCACTAAAAAGACATACTATAGTTGGCAAACAGGCTGTGAGGGCATTTATAACTTGATTTCACAAAGTTACGATCTTGCCATATGTGCACCCACATTATCCAGCAGACAGAAGTTACGGGGCATCATTTTGTAGTAATTCCAGCAAGAGTTTACCTCAATTAGGTGCGATAAGTAGCCGCTACAATTTGATTAGCATTCCAGCACCGAGTTGCACGGCAAAACAAACACTCAGGCACACATGGTGCAAATAAACAGACATGAAGACATGTGCATTGAATGAATGTAAATTATTGCTTTGGCTGATACAACAGTGGACACAGTGTCACATTCAGTGAATTCAAACACAATCATGAGAAGGTGAGCAGTGTGATGGACATTCATAACACAATGTCTGCATGGATCTAAACTAAAGGCAACAACTTTATAGCAAACCTGGAAATAAATGTTCACTTTTTGAGCATAATTAGTAAAACTGTCAAGACGCTTTGAGATTGCAATAAGTGCTTTTTGAACATTATCTTATGAGCATAATTTTGCAAGTGTACAAAACTGAAAACAAAGCGCCGCTGTGATTGTTGAAGTTCTCCACATTCGATATTTTGGCAAAGAGAAGCCTTAGGTGTAAGTGTCATGTTGACGTAAGAAGTAAATTACATTAAATAAATCTATGGCAGTGAGCTAATACAGACAAAGTAAAGAGGTGAAGCGGCCTCACATACATAAGTTTGATTGAATCCGTGCCAACATTGTTTTTCTCAAACTTACATTATAAATATGAATCTCTCTTTATTTGAGTACAAAAATCAAGTTCAGGTCTGATGGCCGACCGGCCGCCTGCTGAAGCACCGCGCTGTAATCTAAAACTGTTTTTCTTCTTTTTTTGGCTGAGAAAGTAAGTTTGGTTTTGTCATTCGCAAAAGAAGCAAAAGAAAGGGTTTATCAACTGAGGTGTAACGGCTGTGATACAATCGTCATGAATCATTAAAGCAACGAGTAACGATGAGTGTGTGATGGTGTGGCGCAGCCTCCTCGTGCACAGCTACAATCGTGATGGTCATCTCTGATGCTGGTGGTCTACCGCTGCAGTGAGGTCGTAGAGGCAGTGTGCATGTGTGTATGTGTGTGTGTGTGTGTGTGTGTGTGTGTGTGTGTGTAGGTGTGAGTGTTTTTTTTTTTTTTTTTACTTCTTGTTTTAAGTATATAAATGTGACTGCAGTGGTTTTCAAAGTGTGGGATGTTCCTCCAAAAAAGGGCACCATGTCCATTTTAACAAAGATCAATAGAAAAATAAGCCAGTAAAAAAGAATTCTGATATGATATTTATCAACTTTCAGCACTTGGGGAGCCAGAACTTTCTTCCATATGGCTGCAAACCTCCATAGCACAGAACTGAAGACTAAAACTTCCATTAAAACCATCAATCTTTGATACTTTTTTATTGAATTTACTGTCATTTGGCACTTGATATTATCACAGCTGACTATGAGCGAAGGCAGAGTACAACCTAGATTGTCCATAACAGAGTAAGACAGGCCGTCTCCTACAACTTACTTTTAATCGAGAGGTGATTTAGAATCACCAATTGGGGAAAAGGAAAACAAAAAATGCATGTTGTTCATCTGTGGGAGGACAACCCATGTATGTTCAGGGAGCACATGCAAACTAACAGAGAAAGGCGCCCTCGCCAAGCATTTATTTAGTCATTTTCTGTGATGGACTCTAACCAATACACCACTCAACACATCTGCTATGGTAGCAGCTAAGTTTTGAAAATGTCAAAGGAAAGCGTTCATCATTGTTAGTCGAACCCTCAACTTTTGAGAGATTTTACTCCCCCGCTGCTAAAGATATGTGCCGGTATTTGTTAATAGTGCCTCATTTTCCCACACTTTGAAAACGGCTGGTCTCAGCAGGGCTCAGGAACATACGTACAAACTAAGCCTGCGTCGTGTGCAGTGGTTTCCAACCTTGGTCCTGCATGTTTCAGCTCTCTCGCCTGTTGGAACAATGTGATGCTGATCACCAAGCGCCTAACCAAGCCCGGTAATGAGCCTGTCGCTGCGAGCAGGTGTGTCACTGCAGGAAGAGACCTAAATCATGGGGTTGTGTGTGTGTGTGTGTGTGTGTGTGTGTGTGTGTGTGTGTGTGTGTGTGTGTGTGTGTGTGTGTGTGTGTGTGTGTGTGTGTGTGTGTGTGTGTGTGTGTGTGTGTGTGTGTGTGTGTGTGTGTGTGTGGTTGATTGAGCTGTTGGCAGTGACGCGACATGACGTTAGCTGGGACGATTCGGGTTGAGAACAAGGAGAATCTCCCTGAATGTCTTCAGCAGTTTGAGGGAGTCAACGGAGTGTTAGTGTGCCAGGATTTCTGTTTTCTTTTTCTTTTTTTTTTCCTCAGCTTACCGGACATCCAGGCGAGAGACCTCTGTCGGGGGGTGGGGAAGGGGGTGGGGTTAAATAGGGGAAGGGTGATTGGATTGGGGGTGAGTTTAGAGGTTGACCAGGTGGAGGTCGGAGGCGGAGAAGTGGGGGCACAGAGCCATGTCCGGGTTCTTCAGCTGCCGCAGGATCCGACGGTGGAACTTGGAGCGAACGCGGTTGAACTCCATGATGTCGCTGGGGTCCTCCTCGATCCAGAAGCGGTGAAACTCCTGCATCAAGTAACCTGCATTGCAGAGAAAATTAAAAAAAAATAAATAAAAAATGAGTCATGTTTACTTCACCATCTGAAATGCTTCATGCTCATCAAGTGAACTCACAGAAAGTCTGTTGGAAGTGCAGCAGGCTGGGCATCTCTGGAGCCACGTTGTACAGATGGGTCTTCAGAGCTCCGCTCACCAGCAGGGAGTAGGCCAGGTCTGTGATGTTGATGCCCACAATGGCAAAAGAATAGCTGTGGAGATGGAGGCAAATGAAAGAAAGGAATTAGCATGTAGAATTCTGGTAACGCCAAGCCCTATTTCTCATGAAAACGCCATTCCGGGTAATATTGGAATATAGGAAAGTTAAGACGTTTTTGAGCATGCACAGAAAAGGCAGTTAAAAGTGTTTGTATCCACATCTTCTCATAAAAGCTGTGTAAAATTAAGAAACTACGGTATCATTTCAGATGCTACACAGTTTGCTGAGGGTAAATCTGTGTCAATTTGCAGCTTATGTCCTTTATCTCCTGTGTTTTTATAGTGGATGCATACTGAAGGCAGAAGATGCAGCAGCTGGAAATAACACCAATAAAAAAAAAAAAAAACTGTTAAACACACACATCATCCCTCCTGCACAGAAACACATACACAGGCTGGTGAGAAGGTTCCATCATAAGCAGAAACTAGTGTGCACTGAGGCTCACACAGCTATAGCAGAAGCCCAGTTTAAGCTCCTCTACACACCTGAAGTGTATGAAGAGAGACTCACCCGATCGCTTTGTCGAGGTTTTTCTGCTCCCACTCGGGTTTGGTTGTCTCACTATGAAGGAAACACACCTGAGTTACACATCAGCCACGTGCGAAGCAGTGTCAACAGTGTCGTTAAGACAAAAACAACCTGAGGACACTTTTGTAAGAATTAAAATAAACTGCAAACTCACTGGATGCTTTTTGGTGTTTGTACTCACCCTAACCCAGAAATACAAACTATATATGGAAAGCCACATAAATCCCCCGCCCAAGATTAATTTCTAACAATATCGATGAATCATTCGTTTATTGGCTTTCAATTGTTTGATTTGAAGCCAAAACTAGCTTTTTAATGGTCACAATCACAAACAAGAACATTGAATTCACTTAGGGAAAATATAAATACTTAACTTAACTTTTCTGGGTAAAAAGAAATTGTTTTTCGAAAAACAATATTTTTGTGATTTGTATTTGAGCTGAGAGTGAAAACAAATCTGTCATTATTTCTGAGGAATACTATTTTAACTTTTTGAGTGTTTGCCATATTATGTTTATTGTAATAATTCAGATCAACACAGTCAAATTTGTTTTACTCAAATCATTTGACTTAATAAAAAAAAAAATTGTTTACTTTTAATAAAAATATCTACATAATGAAGCAGTTTCTTTTCACATGTAAAAAAATGATTTTGCATTTACAGTAACTGGATATTTTCATTTGTGATACCTAAATTCACCTCATCAAACTGAGGCCTTCATTAGTAATTTTATTTTATAATTTCCACATAAATCAAACCAACTGCAGCTTTAAATGAAGGGAACAAAGCCGTGAATGCCGCAAACAGCAAATGAGTGAAAGTGAAGTCGAGTACCTCGGTTTTCTGAGTGTGCTCCTACAGTGCGTGTGACAGACAAAAAGAGAAAGGAGGGCATGGGCAGAAATGGTGGTGGAGGAGAAAAATAAGAACAATCTTCATTCGAGAAATGAGACGGCTCGCACTGGGATGCCAATGAGAAAACAATGCAAGCGGCAGCAGTTAGAAGAAGAAAAAAATGAGGCAGTGAATAACATCGAGCCGTAAGAGTGTGAATACAATCGAGCAGAGAATGGTGAATGCAGAGTTATGGGTGATTCAGTGCAGCTCAAAGAGGCAGATTAAACTGATCATTGATCTCGCCCACAGTTGGGCCATGCAAAGTCTGTCGGAGTGAACCTACTTGTGCTTTGGTTGCAGGGAGTCGTGGAGCATCTGCAGAGCAGTAGCCTTGTCGTGTTCTGCAAAATACCTTCAAAATATTTTTTTAGTTTAAATTGAATGTACATCAAAACATCCTATTCAAAGATTAATCATGCATTTTTCATCTTACTTGCTCTGTAAAAGGACTTTTTCCAAACAAGAACTGCTCTACTGGATGTTCATATGCTGACACTAATATATATACTGTAGAGCCCATCTATAGTGTCTCTGGCATGAGGACTTACAGCAGGTTATGCAGGCCCAGGAGGCCCATGCCCCTGAAATCAGTCTTGGGGTCGCTGCCCTGGAAACCAATCTCACACCACTGTTTGGAGATGCGGCTGCTGAGAGGTGTGTCAGGACGCAGCTCTTTCCAGAGCTGCAACGCAGGCGCAAACACAATCTCAGTACGGCTATTTGACCGACTTAGAAAGACGTAACAAGAACTTCAGTAATGCGTAGGCTACGTACAAATTATTTGTAAGCTTATAATGATTCCAGGTAAATGTGAGTTTGCTTATTATGGTGTTCAAAGGTTAGCTCATTCACCAGGTTTTAACATGTTATAGATGTCTGTTGGATCAAAATTTCATAAATTGCAGCTCAAAAATGAACGCAGCTCTACCATTCAAACTCCGTTTAGCTCCTGTCTCCTTCTTAAAGCTCCCATTTTTGGGGGGATTAACCAGCCTCCTTGATGCCTTTGTTTAACACTACTTGAGCTTGTATATGTGCAGCCGAGGTTGGTTGTAATTTGACACCAGTATCATCATCCTATTGAGTACAACTGTGTCTGAAATAAACCAACAATAACTCATACAAGCCTGGTTTAAAGACTCCCCAGCTGTATATAACAAAACATTTCCCCTCAAAAGAGTTAAACATGCAGTTAACCTCATTATTTAACACAAAGGCTTCGTTAAGGCACCTAACACTAGAATGTTGGTAAAAGTAAAATGCGTTAACTGGGATTTGATATTGTTGAAAATAATGCACTGTAAAACACTTTCTATATCTACAAGGTTATCGCATTGAGTAAGACGGAACAAGCTCAGAAAACTTGATTTTAGCGTTTATTAAAAGTCCCTTTCTGTGTAAATGCACCAGCGTTGCTCTTGTTCAGCATTCATTCAGAGTGCCTTCAGTACCTGCATCAGCATGTCCTCATGTTCTGAGTTTTCACAGTCATACGGCTCCCTGCGCAGCTTTTCCACCTCTGCCACCAGGTTCCTGTAGCCCACAATCTGCAGCAGGCTGGCCTGCAGAGAGATGCCCAGCCTGGGAACACACAGCAACGGAAAGTTATTTCTTTCAAAGGCGAGAACTTCCCCTGCACGAGCACAAACACCCCCTCCTGACAGCCACACATTCGCAGCTACTCGAAATAACCGCAACACCAAAAAAGAAGTGAGAACAGAGATGCGATGTCTCACTGTGGGTTGGTGTCGGGATTAATTTTCTTCAATGCCATGATGTCGTCAATGGTTTTCTCCACTTTATCAGGGTGGACGCTGAGTGCAGACTGCAGCAGCTGGAGAGCAAACAGAAACATGAAGGGAACTTTGAATTTGGCTGGATGATTGAGCACCGGTCATACAATATGAGAGATTTAAAACACTCTACCTCATTTTTGGAGTATCTCAGGGATGACTCTGAAATGAAATAGTTGCAGACTGTAAGACTACTGCACACAGAAACCTGGACGTCTTTTCAGAAATAGGTTTTCAAACGTTTTACGATTTGTTCACCCAATGTCAACAGTTCAATTCTTAAAGTGAGTCGCTTCTGCCCTGATTGAATGTAATTTAGTAAAATGATCATTACAGTCTAAGGTCCATTTTTAGGTTGTTATGGTGGTCTTTATAAAATCTAAGCAGTAACAATATGAACACCGTCAATTGAAAGATGCAGCTAGATATAAACAACAGTACATACAATTTCCCCTTTTAGGAAATCCCTTATATATTTGATGTGACTAGAAATAACTCAGCCAGTATGCAAGGGTACCTATCTTGAGGGTCCTGCGGGCTCCGTGCTTGTTGTTGTAGCAGATTCGCTGCAGTTCGCAGCGACCCGTAAACTTCCTGACAACAAACTTGAGGCCTCGCCACAGACATTTACAGTAGAGGAAGACGAAGAACTGGGTCACCACTCTGGGGAGGAGGAGACGGAGGGATTTTACAAACAGACAGGTAAAAGACGTGGAATACAAACACACATGCAGCACAGTGTAAAAGAAAAATAACATAACACTGAGTTTTGGTACCCCGAGATCGAAATGTCTTGATTTTAATTATTTGACATAGAGAAGGATCTTAAATGATTTGTCACTTTAGTCAGTTTTCAAAAGGAAAACTGTTTGTGTGTTCAGCTATAAAATGTGTATATTTGTACAATATGATAAAAAATTATCAAGAGTATCGGAATGAGTGTTGATTAGTTGATTTTTCAATATCTCATTAACCAAATAATCAATTCATATAAACCTACAAAACACCATTTAATTATATACATACACTTACAAATTTCTTTGACCAAAACAGGTAATAAACTAAATGGTGAAAAAAAAAAGGCTACAGGATGAATATGATTAATTACATCAATATGTCATTACATTTTTTTTTGTATCTTAATTCTAAATGATAAAATACAATAGTAAAGTGATCTACTTTGGATTAAAGTTGGAATAAATATCAAAGATACCTATCTCAATCAATCACTATAAATTATAATAGTAAGATAAAATTAAATAACAAAAATGTAGGTAAAGCAATATAGAATAATACAATATATAACATTTATCTTATACTATCTGAAGTATAAAATGTGATAGTAAAATGTGTTTATGTATACTGTATATATATATATACATATATATGTAGTCCTCTCACATATTTAGATATGGTAAAATATTTATAAATGGTAAAACACTTGGAAGAAAAAATCACTGCAACTTTTTTTCATTTCATTTTCACTTATTCCTACTAAATGTGTTTTTCTTTAGCTCTGTATATTGTAGATCTTGAAATGAAAGTGCCTCTTAAATGTATTTCTGATGAATGTGTGTTATAAAAATCCATCAAGGCCTGAAGAGCTTTTCATAATCACAACAGAGAGGAAGTACCCTGCTGCAGAAATAGAAGAGGCAGACAAAAGATGTGACAGTGCAGGATGAAGCAGAAAGGAGGCGTAAAGAGGAGGGAGTCAGGAGATTGTGCATCACTTTTCGTCTGCCACGGGAGACTTGCAGCAGATCAAACTGGGCTATTTTTGCAGGTGACGGGAGGAATGAAAATGAAGACGTCTCGGGAAATGCATCGCGACCCATTAAGGAGCCGAGGAGGCTGAAAGATTTCCACTGTTCACCTGCCTCTCCTTGCAAACGTTCATCTTTCACTTCCAGATTGTATCTTCACTATTTCAGCTATAAGAAATACACCTTCACGTTAGATAAAGCTAAAGACCTGCAGTGCGTGAGCCACATAAGCAGAACCTTTCTCCTTTGTTTTTTCTGGGAAGAGTTTACAACCTTTTCCAGGCAGAAACGAATCCTTACAATGTTGAAGGATCACAGCATAACATCATCTTCTGTGCAAACAAAACGGAGGTGAGAACAGTCCAGAGGCATTAATTCCTCTTTCGAGGCCCGTGGATGGGACTGGCATGTTAAACAGCTCCTGGAGAAGTCATTTTCTCAACCTTCAAGCAAGTGTGCACAAAGCAAAGGGGGGATGGGAGGAGCACTGCACACAAACCGTTACAGGTTTGGTACCCGGAGCCGTCTGATAAAATGCCATGAGATGCTGAACCTGCCCCCTGCTAATCCATTTTAAAGATCACCCCACTGAGTCCTACACACGAGGGTCAGCGTGCCGACTGTGAGAGCAGCTCGGCCGTGTGAAAACACTACCCAATGGTACGTGTGGTCATGGAGGAGGTCAGGAAAAAGTTACCGTACAGTCTGTGGGGGGAATTTAAGCAAAGAAGCCCTCTCTCCCTCTCTTTTAAAAATCCCCTTTCTGTTTGATCTACTAACAAAACGGATTCCTCTGCTGCTAAATCCAGATGATCAAAATGCTGATGAACCCACCTAAGACATGTTTATTCACAGTATTTAAGATTTACTACCGGCCAAGAGTGCTTGGAAGGCTTATGAAAAAATAAAAACTCATTTTTGGAATGAATACAAATGCTGCTTGAGCCATTTTTGTAGGTTTAAAGGAAATCATCCAAATGTATTTACTGTCGTAAGGTGGATTGGAAGTTAATACGGTCTTCTCACAGAGGGTCCTGAGTTTCAACCTGTTCGAGACCAGAGACTTCATTGCTGAATTTTTCTATGCATGTACGTATGTATGTTTATATTTGTCCATTCATGTACCTGCATATAGACTGTTGACATTTTTTGCTTTTTTCAGCCACCCTATGATCCTATTCTAGATAAAACAGATATAGAAGAAGTATGGATTTTTTTTCACTATTGGAGAAAATGATTCAGTAAAAAACATGTACAACTTCTCTCAAAAGCACTACATACTATCAATGATGAGTTAAAACACAAAATGTGCATATATAGTACAGCGATCACTGACATGCATGGAGTTTACTACATCTCCTACACCTTTAGATTATGGCTGTTTACAGTATATGTGAGAGCGTTTATAGTCTGTAACTGCACTATATTGATTACCCAGGCTATATATAAGCCCACTGAGGTGGTTTTAGTGCAGAGAGCATTTCTTCCGTGACCGTCCAGCAAGAGGAACCATCCAACATTCCTTCTTTCTCTTTGTTTATTGATTTTCTTGAGACTTTTTTTTTGTTTATTGCAATAGAAAGTTGGAAGACAGAAGATGTTGGATCATGTGTAACATTGTGTAACTCGCAGCCCGTTGGCAAAACGTGGACCTCCAAATAATAAATATGAGTCGAGAAAATCTGATGGTTTCCATTTCTCTCGCTCATATTACCAATATCGGTTCACTTCTTCTGAATCCATGCGGCGCCGTGCACTCTCTCCTCTTACACACATGCTTCAAAGGATGGGGATTAATGAGGCTTCTATAGAGTTTGTTAATGGCCTGTTCCAAGACTGAGAAACACTGATTTAGTTAGTTTACAGCATCCTGTAGACCTTCCCCCTCTTATATAGCTGGGACCTCTCCATCACAGATCCTGTAGATAGTAAACCAAAAAAAAAAATACAACCACAAGAAAAAATATCTTTTAAAAGTCAATGATTTTGTCTTGGAAACACTTGCGGTTGTCTCATAAAAGTTACGCGGTAAAGATTTAAACTGTACTCCGCACTTGAAGGATGCAGTGCGGATCAATACCAGCAAGGATGTAAAATCAATTTTATTGTTCAGGGACACAATAAACAGAACGTTTTCGCAAGAGCAATTTTCTTCAAGCATGCACTCAGTGTGTATTTGAATATACTGTTTATTATACTCTCTGTCACGTTTACTGTTTATCATATATTGACTAGATCTTTAATGGATGAAATAGTTACATTTAGTTGGTAAATATAGTAACATTAATATACATCAAATCTACATTAGATTTCTGGTAGTTGTCACAAATCAAACTGTCCTAAAGTTGTTCTGAAATTCAGGAAGTGGTGATTTTTAACTTCCTGAATGCCGTTCGCATGTTTTATCATTTGTTGAAGTAGAAATAAATAAGAGTGTGTGACACATCGATTATTCTGTATGAATCTTTATAAAGTAGCAACCTACTACATATCAGTCACCTCCACTCTGGCACACTTCCACTGATTCAAAAGCAGGGAAATGGTACAACCCATTTTAAGGTAGGTGTGTCTTTTGAAGTGAAAAAAACAAACATTTTAATCAATATAATTGATACGAGTGCTTTTAGTATTTCATTCGAAATAGTTTACAATTATCGAGTCTTTTCAATGAATATGCCAGGAGGGACAATTTTCCTTATTTTATCTTGCAGAAAGTCCCAAACTTATGTGCTTTCTGTAACCTATTTATCTAAATCATATTTCATTGCACAGCAAAAGACAGACAGCGTCACATACACTCACATTCACACCTATAGTAAAGTCACCACTTAACCTGGAATGCATGTTTTGGTGATTGTGGGGGGAAGCCAAAGTACTAGATAAAAAAATTCTTGCATGCAAAGAGAGAATCCCACACAGAAAGGCCACAAGCTCAGATTCAAACTGGGGATTATTGCTCTGCACCATAACATAAATCATTCATAATTAATTTACAACCATTTTTTAAACAATATACTGCAACACAGGGCTTTACACAGTAATAACTGCAAAATACAGAACAAAACATAAACATTATTGCTGTCACTGTGAGGCCAGAGGGCTTTTCACATGAATGATTTCCTCCCACAATCCAAAAACTTAAAATAGTGTTTCCAATTTTCTTTTCTGTCCTCTCTTTTTATCATTGCAAGTCTTCCTAAACTAGGACCACGATGCCACAGCAGTCAAGCGGTGTGCTGCAACCAGCCATCGTCTTCATCAACAGGTTGCTGCACACCTAAGAATAAAATAGGCCAAAAACTAACCATCAGTGTTCTCTCTCTGAAGCTGTAACTCTATAAACCACTCTATAGTCCATATATAATTGTGGACAAATTGCCATTAGAACTACTGTATTTGTCTCTGGATTAAATTAACTTGACATGAAATGGACATTTTAACCATCTCGTGATGTGGACTTGAAAGATGTGATTGGGTTTGGCATTTATCTGGCAGAATGAAAGGATGCTGTTGCATGAGGATTTAATGTTTTTGGAGTCTGACGCACAAAACAGAAGGTTTCTCCACCTCTGCTGCTTAGATTTCCCATGACTGTACAAAGTGCGCCACTAAATCAGTAGAGTCCCACTTTAAGTGCTTCTGCACACTGATCAGCCAAAAACCATTAAAAGGTTCTACATGAATCATTTTTACATCAGTAAACTATTACCACCGCCATTGTAACACATTAGTATAATTACTGTAAACAAAGTCAGCCACCAGTAAAAATCATTGGCAGCCTCTGCTCGGCTGTTCATGAAATAAAAATCTTCAAGACCACGGCAAACGGAGTGACACTGAAAATTCCTGCGATTGATTTATTTCCAAAGGAGATGGAATGTATGCAAAACAGATGTCTTCACTTGGAAAAGAAGCACAGATGTGAAAACTCACTTCAAAGTTGATGGCATCTGTAAATGAAAACGGCATTGATTAAGTGAATGACATTTATGTTTAAGTGCCATGCAGAAGAGATGTTTTAGCAACAGTTTCACGTCACAAATCCTTTCAGCTGCTAAAAGGGTGTTGGACAGGTTTGCTATTGCAAAAAAAAAAAAAATTGTTTAAGGCATCTCCATGAAAACAGGCACATAAGTCCACAAACCAGTCCAAAGTCAGTAAATAATCTAGACCAAAGACAGTCTAAATGCACTCCAAACCCAAAATACAAACCAATTAAAACCAGTTCAAGAATAATAATTCAATTGCACAGAAAGTATAGTCTAAAGCCTCGTCTTCAAACCGGTTCAAAACCTCCAGAAAATAACATTCAAGATCAAGAGTAGGTCCAGACCAGAACTAGACTGTAAACCAGTCCAAACGGTTGGAAACCAAGTCTGAAATCAATCCATAAACATCTATAAAAACAGTCTAAAACAAAATCATCACATAGACGAAACCAGTTTATGGGTAAGTAGAAATCCGATCTCAACTTAATACAAACATTCTGGATCACACAAACTGAAACTGTGAATGTTCACAGCAACTTTTAATTTCGAATCAAATTCGCTCATTTATACATCGAGTTTCTTTCACATCTTAGTATTTCTACAAGTCCCACAACACACGAATTTGACTTCAATGTGTGTACAGAAATGTACTGAATCCCCCGGAAAACCTAACAAGGCCGTTGCACTATTAATAGAAACACCTCTGGAGAGCTTGTGGTTTACATGTGCCGAATAATGAAAAGGCCTCCTCATTCAAACCAGTCCACACCACAACAACCACTCTCTCTGCTGCACAGTGGCATCGATTTGGTAACGCTTAAATGGGAGAACTGGGATTAATTGGCCCGCAGTGTTTGCTTTAAGCAATAAGCGAGCAGTGTACAGGCTGGATAATAAAATAAGATGAGAAGCTGAGAACTGGATAATGAAATGGAATCTTTCACATATTGATGTAAAATGCAAATCGAGCCTCGCGGCGATGTTAATAACGGAGTGCCACTTTACCTCAGAAAATGCTTCATGTTGGCCGCTGTCACCCGTCAGACGTGTCCGGTGTTTTGTTCCCTGAAGAGATCACCTGAAGATAGAGGAGACGGGCGCAGTTTGTCGCAGGTTTTGTGGATGCGGCCGACAGACGCGCTCCGGTCCGGGCCCGCGGCTCTGGAGCTGTCCGCGGTGCTGACGCATGAACGCGCACCTATCTGCCGATTTCCGCCGCACCGAGTCCGACTCCCGCGGTGTGTGCACGGGGCTAAATTCATCTCGACGGCACGGAAACACTCACGTGAACCTTTTGTAACGTGTGTTCCATCGCTTCAGTGAGACGCAAACTGGTAAAACGCGGCGATTACACGGCTCCAGGATGATTAGCAATCCGACGCGGAGACACTGAATAATCCGTAGCTGCAAACACCGCGTGCGATTTATCATCATCGGCTGCGCAACGTATACAAGCGGTTTGAAAAATAATCCAATGCATTTGGTTTTCTTACCGATTTTGAATGGCGACAGGCGAATCGGAGGCTCGTTTGCAGCGTTTGGTTCCTCTTCACTCGGCTACAGTCGCTGCTTCTCCTCCATGATGACAGTCACTGACTGAGAATCACAGTCTAAAAGCTACAGCACAGCACAGAGACGCAGCGCGCGCGCGCGCGCACACACACACACACACACACACACACACACACACACACACACACACACACACACACACACACACACACACACACACACACACACACACACACACACACACACACACACACACACACACACACAGTGAAGCACCATAACATCAAGTAAATTCCCCCTAAAAAAAACCTATGAAACAAGACACTTCGGAGAGAAAACTGGAGAAGTTAATGTTTTTCACGGTCATTCCTGACTCTCCCATTCATTGTGAAATCAGTGCAGACAGGGGATGTGTTGTGTTTTCATTACACTCGTGCAAAATAAGAAGAAGCTGTGACCTCTGGCGTGGTTTATTATTTTTTTTAAACCAGCCATTACACCCTCTTTGCGCACTTGCAATGAGCTTCTCACCTCACATTATACTGTCGATCAGATGGGCGGACCATCCTTGCACTTAATTATTTGCACATTTCCTTTACAATGTACAGAAAAACGACAATATAGACACCAATTCATCTACCCATTTTCTATTCAGATTTATTCCACTTAGGGATTCACAGTAATGGGCCACATGTTTCCGGTTGCCGGATGTTTTTAGACTTTCTGAGGACACCAGAGTGTCCAGGGAAAACCCACAAAAGGCACAGGCAGACCATGCAAACCCTACACAAAAAGGCCTCCAAGCCAAGACTCAATGTTCTTGCTCTGAAGAGAGATTACACAACTAAATGCTGCATTGCAGGTATTTGTACTACTTCAGTTATAGGATTATTTGACCAATTATATGACCAACCTACTGACAGTATTTTAACATTATTTTACTCTGCTCTATACAGGTAAAAGTCATCCATTCCACAATGCACCCAGCCTTTCACCCCATTTCATCAGTGATGCTGAAATGCCTGTCTGAACCGATGGATCAATGAAAGGGCACCAAGGAAACCACCACAAATTGAGATTGTTTTGATACACACAGCAATTGCTTAACTGGTAAATCACGAGAGTTCAGTGGGAAGAAACTGGAGAATCTACAAATGTCCTATTTCTCAGTATTCTGAGCAATTACATGTTAAAAGAGCATGTCTACAGTATGTGCTTGACATTATCATTATAAAAGTTACCACGTTGACGCTTTAAGAAACACAAAAAAGTAAATATAAAAGGAGAATTTATTAGTTAAAAAACTATTTATGTTGTTCATTTGGCAATACAAAGCAAAGTCACTCAGTAACCCGGTGGATAACAAAATGGCACAAACATGAAAACTGACCTCAGACAACTAAAATAAAATACAATCGAAAATGTTTGTCTGGATCTTAATTCAGTAGATTGTAAAACAGCAGCTGAATACTTCGAGAGAAAAAATATTTGTCTTTTTAAAAAACAGGTCATGAAGTTACCGTAGTCTTTTGGAACAATTTAGGAAAAAAAATACAAGCGGTCAGGTAATATTGTGTTGGACTGCTTTTAGCTTTGATTGCAGCACACATTCACTGTGGCTTTGTTTCGATACGCTTCTGCAATGTTACAAGTTTTATTTTCGTCCAGTGTTGCATCAATTTTTCTCCAAGATCTTGTATTGATGATGGGAAAGTCGGACCATAGTGCAAAGCTTTCTGCAGCACATCTGAAAACTTCTCAGTGGGGTTCAGGTCTGAACTCTGTAGCAGCCAATCCATGGGTGAAAATGATGCAATCCTTTTAGACGTTTTCTCGGTTTGATACATGCCAAAGATGTGACCTTTCTCGAACCAACCAGAATCTATTCCAGCTGAAAGATGATCGTCCATGCAGTAATTATCTAATAGGAGGCTCTAATCACTTTGTTAGTTAAATCCATGTGGCAACTTTTTTTTAGGCCAGTCGGTGTATATTTATATTGTTGGTTTTTTAAGGTAATAACAGTACAAGTGCAGTAGCAGGAGGTAAATGGAAATGACCTAAATATAGTAGGAATGAAAGAGATTAAAGCGTAGTAGCTTTATACGGAAATCCTCAGTAAAGCTTCATATTGACCATCGTAACTCAGAAACTAAGGCATCCTGGAGACGCTTCACAGTCCGTCATAGAGCATCGATCATTGTGAACGTCTCAGATCTCTGAGAGCCTGCGTACGCAGCCTGCTGGTAGTCTGAGGAGGAGCGAACCGTGTGGTCAGCAGACTCTTCAGCAGGCTCCTCCAGTAGAGCAGAGTACGTCGGGACGGCGTTGAACATGACGAAACCCACTGAGATGACCACAAAGGAGATGATGTAGAGGGCTGAAAACTGAGGACGAGACACAGGACAGAAACATTAACTCTGCTACTCTGTCTTGCCCTTCACTGGGATAGGATCCAGCGCCCTGGAACAAAGTGGAATAAGAGATCATGGTTTGATGAACTATCACTGGCGGCAAATTTGGCACTTTGTTCAGACACGTTCAAGACGAATTAACAAGAGATGCCAACTCAACTGAGCGCCTATATGAGCAGCTCCCCTGCAGATCCACCTCATGTTTCACACTCTGAGCGACGGCCATCTGGTAGAAGATTCACAGTTCTAAAGTGCAAATTTACCTTTTTTCAAAAATGGCCCTGAATCTCATTAGTGTGCTCAGTGAGATAACAACAACAACTGTGTAATACACTGTTTTAAGTCCACCTTCATACTAAATGTGTTTTAAGACAGACCTGTAGATTTTATTAGATGCATTTTATATCTTTGGAGCAAAGGTTTGGCTTCCGGTTGAATCTCAGTCTAACATGTGCACCGTTTGTGTTATAATGCATGTGCACGCTTCGTTCTTGCGTACCACTAAAGTCCTAAATAAGTTGGATTAATAAGGAGTATTGTGATATAAAAAGTGTAATTTTGGTCTAATGGCTTAAGTAGTTCTATTTGGAAGTAAGTTTTTCTACTCTTTTTATGTGAATTACTTGAACATTTTTATTTAAATTTTTTTTTACTTGAGCTTGAAGTAGCAACGACATCAGAGCAGCAAATCATGAAATGCTGTTAAGGTACATGTCAATACTGAGACACTGTAGGGATCTTCCTCTAACGCTACAGACATAATTCGGATCTGTTGGAACAAGCAATGCAAACAAAGATATTAAAGCTCTTTAAACATGCTCACCGAATAGTGCAAGAGGAAGAGGCCGCAGAAGAGACTGAAGAGGTCGGCAGTGAGCAGAGAGAGGTTGACCGCTGTTGCACTGGTCATCTTCACCACGACGGGCATGAAGCTGTACAGTGCGTACATGCACAGGGCGTAGACCGCAAACAGCAGGACTGCACACACAAAATGAGTTGAGACATGGTGAAGTGACAATACAAGCGATCATGTTTAACAGCGGTCATTAAGTAGACAGCACAGAAGGGTTTACTCACAAATATGGAGATCCCACTTAATATCGGCAACGGCGCGATTTTCCAGGACGGCACTGCACAATGAGATTCAGGGAAGTTCACTATACGATTGGATATTTGTTTGGATTTGCAAACTTATACGTTTGTAAAATGCAGCAAGCTTTTATTAACTTTAAATCAAAGAGAAAATTCTGATGGAACAATTTGATGTGCTACATTAATACACCCCACATTACAAATATACAACTCGGTTAAAAAAAAAAAAAAAAAAGAGAGAGAGAGAGATGTGGGCGGTTGCATGATGCTATCTGACATTTTCCAGTCATGTGTAAAAATATAACCTTCCGTGAGCTTTGTGCTTCAGATGCCTGAGGAGCTCTGAAAGAATGGCTTGTGTCTCCTCAAGATGTTGACACTTGTAGCTGAGAAGGTCACCATGAGGGTCTCACTGAAGTGTGACCCTCCAACTTCAGCAGAGTGCTTAGATAGACGTTATTGTTTGTTGTCATGAGGTGTGTGTGTGTGTGTGTGTGTGTGTGAGAGAGAGAGAGTGTGTGTGTGTGTGTGTCTCCTCTAGCTCTGGTGACAATTCCAACGCCTGTCTTGACAATGAACACTCCTATGCTTGATTCACCAGTCGCTTAAACATACTAGAAAGTACAAGGGACGTTAATATGTAATTAATACATTTCCACTCTTCTATTGCAAAGAGGTCAGGATGCTTCAAGTGTTTAACCAGCAGATATTAATAATGCAATATTAACTCAAGTGGCATTTTAAGCCTTTATTATATTCTTGTAGTCCAGTATTTTTTGACACAGCCGTCAGGACTCGAGTGAAATTTCATCTCTTCTTCTCTGCGTTTATGATGCTGAATAACTTTGTCTATTGTGCTTGGTGTTGTGAGAAGAAAAAAAACAAACCAAAAACGATATCTTACAATTGTATGCCACTGATAATGGTCCCGAAGAGGCCCATGGTGCCCAGGAATTCAACTCGGCTCAGTTTCTTCACTGTGTGCTCCTGGCACACATTAGAAACGGCATAAAGGACGGCACTGAGGAGCACCAACCCATCCCCCAGGAGAACATTGCTGCCTGTAGAAACAGTAAGAAATTGGTATTGTGCATAAAATTATTGCGTATGCTCATTTATGAAGCTACTTTGTATCAAGAAGCCCGGTGTTTTTGCTCGGGGGTGACGCGTCTTCGTGGCTATGGTCTTTTAAGACATAATTCTGATTGTAATCATGTGTGGTTATCATTGTGTGGTCATTTATATGCAATATAAGCTCCCGACTTGTGGGCCTTTTTTTGTCTGGAGAGAACATCAAATATTAAGAATTTTACTGATGTAGATGACAAAGAATCTCCTTACTGGATCCCTGTTGTCTTCCTGCCACAAGGTCAGCTCCGACCATGGCGCCCACGCCCAACAAACACACAGCCACAGCTACATAGTGGACCAGCCTGAAGCGAGTCTTCAGGAAGACCCAGGACAGCAGCATGAGCACCGGGATCACAAAGCAGTCCAGGAGCTGGAACACACAACATATCAACATATGAAATTGTGTATTTGCTGCAGCTTCTCTGGTGAAAGATTCTGCCGTTTTGTTTTTTCTCACCGAGAATAAATCGAAAATGCGTTTATGTGAAAAAGACAGAGGGAGCCGTGTGCCTTGTCAGATCTCTGAGGTGAAGCTTTTACTGATGAAAGCTGAACCACGACGGCGTTGCCATACCTGAATACTTGTCAGGGTGGTGAACTGGTACGCCTTCACGACAATATAGTTTGCCTCCACGTCTGCCAGGCCCATTATGAAATACTTCCACCACTTGGTTTTTAAAATCTGCAGGATGTTTCCGTCACCTGGAGAAACAGATGAGTGCATGCAACTGAGAATGGTGCAGAAGCTTCGACAGTTACAAGTGCACAACTTTGATCACAGGTACACACTATGAAAGAGTGAATTGCAGATTGTGATTAACACAAGTGGAAAAACAAGTTCCAGGGAGCGGTACACAGGTGAATGCTTTAAGAAAGATGGCATCAAAACTTCTTTCAGGTATGTTTTCTTCTTCTCACAAAGTTCAGTCTGGGCCTTTTGTGTATCACACCTCTTAATTATCACCATTGCGACTTTCTGAGACTAATAAATGACAAACAGCATGCAGTCTGACCTTTGCGAAAGCTGAGGACTGTGGTGTATGTGAGCAGCAGCAGAGCGTAGTTGAGGAAACTCTGCAGCATGGGAGTCTCCACCTTGGCTTGAGCCAGGTACTCACAGCTCACTGCAGTCCCACAGATCAGCAGGGACAGGACCTGACCCATGGCTATGGTCTTCAGCAGATGCCTGGAGAGTACAAACACAACATGTCCTCCCTGAATTCATGCTTTCAGACTACTGAGCGCTGTTTAAAAGAAGAAAGAGCCTTGAACTTCAGCCATGCTGTTTAAAGACAATATTTAGAGATGCAAGCAGCAAATGACCTAAATTAGATTTCTGTGTTTAGATTGAATTTTGAGGCAGATCCTGCCGTGGTGTCTGAGGATGGACAATACCAGGACAGTCAAATGAGTCTTTAATGGATTTAATGAGACAAACATGAATTAAACAAAAAGCAAAAGAGTCTCGGCTAAGGATTTAATTTTAAAACTTTTCTTTAGGCGATGGTGTTTTTATTATACCTTCTTTCAGGGCTCATGCAAAATAGAGTTATTCTCAGGTCTGATTTCTTAAATGAATAAAAATGTATTGAAAAAAGCCCACAGTGTTAGACACAACTTACTTCAAAGAAATCTATCCCACATTGACAATTCAAGAAAACTAATTAGGGTAGAAAAGTGTGCAGCAGTACATATAATTAATCCCACAAGTGAAGGAAAGAAATATTTAAAAAAAAAGACCTAAGTGTTTGAAGTTAATGCAGCCTGTTGTATTCTTAATTATTCCACAACATTATAGAATATAACAAATAATAATTCATAAGCAATAGCTCTCCTTTTTTATTTCGCCGTCATCAGGTTGCAGGTACTGACATAGAAACATGAGAAACATGGCACCCACGTTGTCAATTATGTATATAATACTGTATATCCATCAATCACTTTGGCTGTATGTTATTGAGAATGGAGGCTGCCTTGTTCTTCCAAACCAGCCAAAAACATCTTTGTGAAACCAAACTTCCAACAGCCTACTTTGAATTATGGATGTGAATACAAACCTATTGATACAGGTATTTTCTATTACTTTTACTGAACAAAGTATCTCAGAAAACAGTAATGAAGGAAATTAGTTTATCCTATGCTTTTTATTCAGTTGGGTGTACAATACAATGTTTACTGCTTCTACCATCAGTCTTCACTTAGTTTACCAATTAAATCAGGACTGAATTTGACCTCAGACAGGAGGACTATAAGAGACCGTCAGGTGACTTGAGAATAAATTAGTTAAAGCCTCTTCCGAAAAAGCAAAAACTAGTCAAAAACGTGTGCACAAAAAAACAAACATAACACAGATCGATTGCACAGATTTGTAGCTATCTATTACAGATACAAAATAAATAGAAAGAAACATTTGTATTTTCTGTGGCAGTTAAAGATAAGATGGCTTACCATGTGAAAATGCCCCTGAGGTAACTGTACAAACCACAGGCTGTCCTCAGCTTCCCACACAATCTGTCCTCCACAGGTACCTCCATCTCCCCGAGATCTAAACCTAGAAACACACGAAAGAGAGAAAATGGTAGATTACAACCTTGGAGAAATAATTAAGACTCAGTGTCTATGATACTTAACATCTCTATTAAGACATGGTACTAAATCCTCACAGGAATGTGGATTTGCCCTCAAAATGTCATTCCAGCTCATACTCCTCTGTGCCGGCGAAAGACAAATCTTTCTTCTTCTTTTGAATTAGCCCTATACTTTACAAGGTACATCCACAGTCTTTCAAGGAAAATGATGTTGTGGTCAGTCTGCATAGTTTCAACAGTTTCCAACAGCAATCTATAACAGATATCTACAGTAGAGATATGCCGAATTCTAATGTAAGTCCTTATGATTGTCATATTATGCCATATTACTTTAAAAAAAGTCAGGAATCGCTTTAAATACCCAACTATTTCTAAAGTGGAACATTTTACAATGGAGTTTGGTGTAGGTCGAGCTTTCCAGAGCCACGCGACTATGCTGTCCTGAACTCCTGCTCAAAAATACAAACTCCGCGGTCTCCAATGAAGAAACGGCATACCTGTACATGTGTGCTGATCTTCAGTCATATCATACTAGCTGTGAAGATATTTTCCGTCAATTAGAAAACGACATAATTTTTAGAAAACCTCCAAATTTTAACGTCCATGAGGAAGTACTTCCCATATGAGGTGAATCAACCTAACGCGTGCGCTCAAGACCCGCCTACTTTCATTTGATTGGTTAAAGGAAACTCGATTGTAGTCAAACTTGGTTGGACGCTGATGGGAAAATTCTACTCATCTAGACCAAGGTGACTCAATCTGAGCCTAAAAAATGAAACGGCAGAAAAATAATAATTACTAGAATAGTAATTTGTGCGCCTTGGCACTAAGGGCAGGCACAAGAATAAGCTGCAAATATGTTCATGAACAGATATACAACTTTAATCCCCCCCCCCCTCTCAAATGAATTTGTTGGGGCTAAGTGCGTTGTTAAAACACGTGATACACTGCAAATCTCAGAAACGCATGTTCTATTCAAAACAGTGCATAAACTACATACGCCACGTGAGTATTGTCAGAATTTAACTTGATTGCTGCAGCTCTTCTAAAAAAAAACTAAAAAACCCAGTACGGATAGGAAGAACTATGTTTGTGTAAGCTACCACTCTTTCCTTGAAGTCCCATTTACCCCAAAGAGACAACAAACAACCACAAAGCAAAAATTATTTAATTATTCAGACATCTGTATTGTTGGCTTTTTGTGATGTTTGTGTAAATGTGAGCTTTCTCACATTTTAGCCGTAGAAATGATCTTGCATTCCATGAAATCACCACTGATATTACATGAAGGTTAAAACTCTTTTTGTTTGTGTGAGAAAGCGCTTGACCGAGGTTGTGACACAGAAGAAAGAATGATAACAAACAGAGCACCTAATCTGAAGGATTAACTGCCTCGAGTGAGAACAAATATTGTTTCATTATAGTGGCAGCCTGTTGCATCACCTGTGCTCAAGGCCCCCTGTTCCTTTCTTTCTCTAAACTTTGCCAAACTATTAAATCAAGCAAACCGTGACTGGCATTATTTTTGTAATGAGGGCACAACCTGTTTGACTATTTTACTGAGCTACTAAAGTCCCTTAATGTGTTTTTGCTTTGTTTGTTTTATTTGTTTTTTTTTTTGTTTGTTTTTTATCTTGTGCGTAAGTTAATATTTTGTGGGAACAAGTTATTTTCTTGTTCACACAATAAAATGACAATAAAAACAATAAAATGTTGAAAAGACAGTCGAATGGGAAAACACTTTGCTCATTGTGTATTGTTGGTATGTTCATGGTGGTGTGTTTGTCTTTTGTGTTTGGAGTGTATTGTATATTTGACTTTCTGGTGTATTTTATGTTTTTGCTTCTTTACTTTTGGAATGTTGTATGTTTTGCTTCCTGAGTTCTGTTATATGGTATATTTGGCTTCGTTTGTTGTGTTGTATATTCTGCTTCTTTAGGTTCTACTGTATTGTATTTTTGCTTCTTTTACTGTATTGTATATTTTTCTAATTTTGCCTCGCTGCTGTAACAATGTGAATTTCCCTGTTGTGGGATGAATAAAGTAAGGTACATTTGTAATTTGTAAGTATATTGCACTTTTTTTCAGTTGTAATGAGCTGTTTAATCTGATTATTTCACCTACAATTTCTTTGTATTTAACAATGACAATAAAGACTATTTTGATAATGATTTTAAAATATCCATCCATTTTCTCCCACTTATCCGTTTCCGGGTCGCGGGGGTGGCAGTCTGAGCCATAGACATATACATGTATATGAACACTGTCTGAGCACTGTCACCCAGATCACATTGCACCCATTAAGAACCTTCCTTCCCGGTGAGCCCACAGGAAATTTTGAAGTATAAAAATCATAATAAGTAATCAAATAGATGCCTTTAGAAAATAGTAAAAATGAAAAGTTGGCTGACGAGTATGAATGTTTCTTGACATGGAAACATTTGATTTCATTTGATTTGATAAGTTTATTTCGGACATGTAGGAACAACAACAAACTAAAAAATAATAAAATTAAAACACAAACAAATAAACATAACAGAGCAAAGCAAGCAAACAAAACAAAACAAAACAAAATAAGAAAAAGTAACAGATAACTAAATAAATTATGGACGGACATATCCGAAAAGGACACATTTGTAAAACGACTTTTGTTTGCAAAGATAATAAGACGCACATAAATATAATATAGATACAAACGTGAACTAAAACCTTTGTTCTAAACGGCAAAATGTTCCTATCGCCTTTTAAAATCAAAAAGAGGTTTGACGATGTGACGCGATGAGGTTAATCTTCAGCCGCTCCGCACTTCTCGCGAGATTTCGCGAGAGGATAAGTTGAGGGAACATGGCGACGTCTAATTTGCTAAAGGTAGGAGCCACTTCAATTCAATTCTTTCCATTTAACGCTCGCCGGGGCGCTTGTCACCTGCGTGCCGCGGGGTCGACGTTTCGCTCTCACCTCGGCCAACAGTCCGCCGGCCCTGCACACGGCCGCGGCGTCGCTGCTGCCCCGAGCAGGGAGCAGTTAAGTTACATCTGGCTAACACTAGCTACTTATCAGTGATTTAGCTGGCTAAACAGAATAGCCACAACACTGCTAAATGTGACGGGTAAAGACCGACACGGGGGAGTCGGAGAGCAGCGGAGACGGATAACGGAGAGACGGCGAATAGTTGGATTGATCTGTGTCAGTATGTGGCTGTAGGATGTGCAAATCTCTTGTCATCTGTCACTGAGAAGCTGTGGAGTCTGCAGCTGACCAGTCCCTGTGAGGACTCCCGAAAGACTGCAAAACGTTTCTTTACACTTAATCCTCGAAGCTGAGCTCTTCGCACAGCTTTTGCACTCATGAGTTTCTTCCTCACGTTGTGGAGGAAGGGTGCAAAAAGAGGGCGATGCTCGGGAGTCACCGGCTGGAGCTCAATCACAGTCGCAGAGAAAGGGACCGAGCAGTCCAGTCGCCTGTGTTTACATTACAGCCAAAGCCTGCACGGTCTGTGCTGAGAGTGTGTATTTCTTCGTATCAGTTTCATTAAAAACTTGTGTTCATCAATAACCAAGACAATGGTCGTATTTATTCCAGAAGCAGCAAGTATTGCTCCTCTGACTTCAGTGGTCATGTCAACAAGCCAAGCTGCCAAACCCGAGGAGTGTGCTCTTAAACAGGTTAAACATGACCAGGATTTCCTTGTAACTCTAAAATCTTCTGTCATGAAACTAGTTAGCAACCTCATTTGTCAACCCAGCATCTCTTTACCAGGCTTTGTTTTTCTCCTTGAAAACAAGTTAGAGTTTGTAATTCTATGCAGGTCAGACACAACCATGAAGTCCTTGTATGACCTGAAAACAAATAGAAGTACATGGAGGTAAATGTGGGTGTCGGAACAAAGACCATGTAATGAGAATGAAAATAGCTGAGTCAGGTAATAGAAATATCCAAAATAAGTCCAGGTTTTATCACTATGGCCCGATCAGATGAGAACTATTACCTGTAGGTCTCTTTAACTGAAATGTAATATTGTGTCATAGAGTCTTTTACCCCGCTTTCAGCAAGCGTAGAGAGTACAGAAGTAGTTAATGTTTGTGAATTAACTGGCTTGCCAATCTTGGTTTCTTTTATACTAGCCTCACAAAAACCTCTCATTTATGTAGTGTAATAGCAGCTTCCTTTGTTAAATTAATTTGAGTCGACATAAATGTTCTCAAGGCTACGAGCGCGAGAGCAGCAGATATTAATACTCATAGTAATAGTAGTAGTCAGTGTTTCGTACACTCTGCAGGACTATAAGCCTGTTATTTGATGTATCAGCAGTCATGAAGGTGCACAAATATGTTTTTCCTTTTGACCTTTTCACAACAGAATGCAGGATATCTTATGAATGGTGTCATCATTTTCTGAGATTGACGATTTTTCACTAGGCAGTGCTTTCATACACTGCTATCTTGAAGTTAACGTGCTCTGGAGCAACGGTAAATATGTTGTGATGATCAAGTCAGTAATCCTGAAAACGTTAGCTTTAGATGCCCTTGCAAGAAAACAAAAAGTTTTGTGGCATACCTCTCGGACGGTCACTTGGCCAGGTTTGCTATTTCAGTTTCAGTTTAATCTCATTTTAATGGAATTGAGCAGTCATGAACAAAATTGACCCAGTCACCTTCCTCTAATGACAAGCCAAATCATCCCCTTTAGAATACTGCACTGCAGTTTAGCTTGAGAAATCTTGAGTGTTTCTTAAATGCCCCAAATAGCTGCTCATTAATTTCTTCTTCGACATGATGAGTGACTATTTAAGTTGTAATTGTCGCAGTTATTTGGCAGGAGAGACTACAAGAGCACTACATGGCACTCAAAGTCAGTACATTGGAGACTTACAGACGTTAAAAACAACTTTTCTCATTTGGTGTTTTTAGATAGTATAGTGATAAATGCATCATCCCCATCGGCACTAATCCTGGTTGTTTAATTCATCAGCGACCAAGTGGCTTTAGGAGAAACATTTGCGATTCACATTATTTTTAATTCATCATAAGGTATTTTTACCAGGGACAAGCTGCAGTTACTATGTTTTCACCCTCATCAATACAGATGTTTGAGTGTATTCCATGTAAATGGCTATTTCATATTTTGATAGAAAATCACAATGAGACTAGATTTTAAGCCTTATTTTTTCATATATTATTTCAATGGAATAATTTCTTCAGTTATTATTATTATTAGACTGCTTGAACAGTTCTATATAAAATTTATGATTTGAGTGATTTACTGAGTTTATGCATGAAAAGAAGGGTTATTTTAGTGTATCACCTACCTGATATCCATAGTAATAACATACAAATATTTTTCAAAGCACCAGTTATTGTCCTGACAAAACATCAATAAAGAAATATTGAGTTGCAGAAAAACAAAGTTTCACTTCAAAATTAAGTTTGAGTGTTTCAGATTGTGTTTGGAACTGGAAATATGTGATGTTGAACTTTCATTTACCTCATCTTTTCACTCTTTGTCACTCTGTCAATCTTTGAAGACTTTAAATCGTATCTTTTTTGCTGCCTGCCTCCAGAACAAAGGCTCCCTTCAGTTCGAGGATAAATGGGACCTGATGCGTCCCATAGTATTGAAGCTCCTGCGGCAGGAGTCCGTCACAAAGCAGCAGTGGTTTGACCTGTTCTCGTAAGTTTTCTTCCCCCACGTTCCTCTGAAGTCATCTCTGTCCTTGACCCTAATCTGCCGGAGGTCAGTGGCATCGTGTAACACTGCATCTCCTCTGTGCGCCCACAGAGACGTCCATGCTGTTTGCCTGTGGGATGATAAAGGTCCAGCTAAGATCCACCAGGCCCTTAAAGAGGACATCTTAGATTTCATTAAACAAGCACAAGCGGTAAGGTTCCCCCAGATTCCCCCTTCACTCAGTTCAGTCTCATGATTGAATTCCCAGCATTAACGCACAGAGTGGCGTGTAAGGTCTCACGGACTTGTGACTACAGTTAACTGGCCAGACATCCTTTTGTTGAAAAGCTTTCTGTTCTATTGTTCGAGTGTCCCTTCTGTGATACATTTCTGCAGAATCTAGAGTTTAGTACGGCAGAATGCAATATTAATGCTGACAGGGGAGAATGAGTTTGTAACGGAGCTAACGGACTGAGTAGAAAACGGTAGCAACATGTTTAGACCGGCGCTCGGTTGTATATTTTGGCAACATTATAGACATCAGATATGAAGAAGACAAATGGAATTCCATTTGCATTTTTACAGCTTCAGCCATCTTAACATGCACACACACACCTACTCTCTCTAACCAGTGACAAAGGCTGCCATGCTGCCTTGCAGTATAGCTTGTGTCACAAATAAAGTTTTCTGACTATATGGCAGTTGGTGTTGAACAATTGTTTCACCATCAGCTGTTTGAACACTTGAGTTTTCTTTCTTCATCTGTTCTCCGAGCGAATGTGCAGGTGCTAATCGACCCTGTCTTGTGTTTCTCACCTTTTTTTTGTTGTTGTTTTTTTTCCAAGCGGGTGCTGAGTCACCAGGATGACACAGCGTTGCTGAAAGCCTACATTGTAGAATGGAGGAAGTTCTTCACGCAGTGTGACATCTTGCCCAAACCTTTCTGTCAGCTAGAAATCACTCTGATGGGTAAACAAGGAAGCAACAAGAAGTCCAATGTGGAGGACAGCATTGTGCGCAAGGTGAGAAGGAGCGGAAGTGCTGATGTTTTTTTTTTTTTTTTACTGCTGCACTGTCTCTATACATGGGCTTAGAAGGCAGCTGAAAGCTTTTTCTGGATTCAGAACTGATGAAGTTTTTCAGATGAGAGGTGAAATGTCCAATTGTCTTCTTAGATACCATGACCCGGATGAATCTATAAAGCCTCGTCATATTTTTAACTTCACATAAAACAACACTGAATAGTTTTAACTCATATTTAGTCAGATATGACCATCAACAAGAGTTTACAGAATGTTTACCTTTTTTACCCTTATGACTATAAGATTGTTTAAACCATTCACAACATCTCCACAATCAGCAAATGACTTCTTTACCATTCATGCAATGCAAACAATATCATATCTTCAAGGTTTATTATATATTTGTAAGTTATTTTTGTAGGTTGACCCTTCGCATTAAACCATTTCGTTTACATGTAACGCCATTCACAGGTCACACCTCATCTATTAATACATTTTTCCCCAAAGCTTTTAATGATTTGGACTGTGACTCTGTAGTGGTTTTAGTGTCCGAGGAGTAGAGTGTATACTCATTTGCAGGCATATGAGTATTGTTGCTGCTTGCACTCATACAATAAAGACACGTGCAGTTGCACTTGACTGCCACCAGTTGCATTCAATTGCAAAGATGTGTAACTGCTCATTCTTATACCATCGGTACACATTCTGTCCTTCTTTTCTGTTCACTGCAGCTCATGCTGGATACATGGAACGAGTCCATCTTCTCCAACATCAAAAACAGGCTACAAGACAGTGCCATGAAGCTCGTGCATGCTGAGAGGCTGGGAGAGGCTTTCGACTCCCAGCTGGTTATTGGAGTACGAGAGTCTTACGGTGAGTAACACAAGTCACACTAGTTACTATCTAACAATCTAACGAGAGAGAACTGGATTGAATCAAATCCAACATGAAGTAATCTTCTTTAAGATTAAGGCTGTCAAATAATATTTTTCAATCATTTATCTGTTGATATTTTGTCTTCTAATTCGTTTACTAACACAGGAGTAATTTCTTATACCTACCTGCTTATTCTTGAAACACAATCAACCCATCATGTGACATCAGTCCAGAAGCCTCAGTTTTTCCAGTCTGCATCAGAAGAGGAAGAAAATAAGTAATTGGTGTAAGACATGCTTGTTTGGGTATTTCTACAACTGCCGGTTTTCAAGGATTTTTAATGCAAATTGTTATGTTGCAAACAATGTACGGGTGAGTTTTACCGACACATCCATCATGTTAATGGGAGGTTTAGGAAACGTGGCCAAAGCCAAAGGAATTTTGCCGCACCAGCAGAAGATCATGTTAAAGAGCATTTATGTCGGCCAACAACAGAAATCTGAGAACTAGAAATCAATTGTCTACCAAAACTGGAAAAATTTACTGAAAATCAATACAGCAACATGGTGGTTTCATGAAATATTTTCCTGCCACGTGTGAAGTCCCTAAGTACCAGCCAGATGTGGTTTAAATGGCTTAAACAGTAATTCATATTGTTCTCTGCGAAGCTTCCCTTTTATATTTTATCTTAGTTTCATGGCTTCGTCCTGCATTTTAATGCATCATGTTGATCAAGTTTCTTCAGCTGTTTTCTGTGCGTCCGATGGGTTTAATAAGCCACTCTTTGTTTTAAAGTGTAATCTTTTTGTTTTTCTGTCTATAGTGAACTTGTGCTCCAACCCTGATGACAAGCTGCAGATCTACAGGGACAACTTTGAGAAGGCTTATATGGATTCCACTGAGCGGTTTTACAGAACACAGGCCCCGGCCTACCTCCAGCAGAACGGCGTCCAAAACTACATGAAATATGTACGTATGAGTCCGAAAATCCGGTCACTGAGTTTCTTTATGTCCACAAATTACATCAACATAGATCCGATAGACCCCCTCTTACACTTGAACTCGAACTTTGAGGTCTGAGAACTTGATTTTTTGTTTTGATGATGTTGGCACAAAGCCAGTAGGGTGAATCAGGAGAGAAAACAGACAATCAGCCAGAGTGTGGAGGCCTTTTTACACCACCACCTCTCTGACTCAAGCAGAACAGAAGCACAGCGCGGGTCAGAAATGTTGGCACACTGTTGAGTAACACTCGCAGTTTGCTGAAAACGTTAATATTGATTTGTTTCCATTACCTCAGAGAGGTTCAGCTCCGTTTCGAAATACTTCTCTCAAAATAAGTAAATAAAATAATCAGTTATGAAACCCCCTAAATTTTCAGATGACAGTGAAGAATGGAAAAAGGCTCTGCCGGTTGGAGTTTAGTTTGTTTCAAGAAGCTTTCAGAATCAATATTTTTAGTTTTGGATGCTATTCTGATTTTTAAGAATGTCGCCGTCATAGACGCTTCAGTTTTACACACAAGTACGAAAAGGTTAGATTTTGGTATTTTGTCTTTCTCGTGACCTTGTCAAAAGACGCCGTCACCTTACAGCTTGTTCACATGTGTATATGTTTCTTACTATCATTCTTAACTGGAAATATGTACAATGCACAAAAAAAACATCTCCTTCATAAGAAAGTGCACTGTGTGTACAGTGAAGGCCATTTAAATCAGTGTTGTCAATTCCTAGATAGGGGAACTACGGTTGATAAGTGTAATTTGAATATATACATGGAGTCGGGGCAGCTGGTGGTCCGAGAGGCGAGAGAACCGGATGTGGGATCGTACGTTTGCAGGTTTGATTTCCACAGCGGAAACTTGCACCCTTGCTCGTCTTCATGCCTAATAGTATAATTATACAATGTGTATCCTTTTAGATCATGAGTTCTTTTTTTTTTTTTTTGGTGTGTGATCTAAATGAAAAAAAATACGTTATTTCACCAGGCTGACTCAAAGCTGCGGGAAGAGGAGAAACGGGCGCTACGATATCTGGAGACGAGACGCGACTGTAACTCTGTACAAGCTGTGAGTCTTAAAGTGTGATGCATCGTAGGTTGTAGAGCAGTTTGCCCATTAATACATTTTTAAATCTAAATGTGTCTTGTTCTCATGATATCAAAATACGAATAGCATGATGAGGAGGACACCGTCCAGTATAGAGTATGGAGTGATTGAATAATGCCGTGTAAAGTGTCTTTGAGTGCCCAGAAGAGTACCATATAAAACCAATGGATTATTATACTTGTATGTATGTTAGATTCATTACACATAAGGAAACAAAAAAATGCTTGAAATGTGTCAGTTATTCATTATTTCAGTTCATAAGTCATGAAAATCAAAAAATATAGTATGACAATATTTGGATATTTATAAAACTTCTATAATCCGATGTTTTTACTGTTTATTCAAACCTTGAAACCTTTTATGCTGTAAAAATAAACCACAAAAAGCAAATAACTTTTTAAAGGCTAATCAATTAAATTTTTTTTTCCAGATCTACCCATTTGTCTATCTGTTCCCATATCGCTCTCTGAAAGAAAATGATGTTAAACTGTTCCTTTAAGGACTACTAATCATAATTTTCCACCTATTGTTCATTTCTCTCTGTTTATCTGTCCAGTTAATGGAGTGCTGCGTCAACGCACTCGTAACGTCATTCAAGGAGACTATCTTAGCCGAGTGCCCTGGCATGATCAAACGAAACGAGACTGAGAGTGAGTACGGCAGGACCGCCCCCACCAAAGGCTCAACCAGCTCAGGTTTGCACCAACAAATAGCCCCGACCATACCGACCGGTAGAACATCCATTTGTGTAAAACACCGCCTCACTGGAGCGAGGAGAGCTGCACTCGTCCCTCTGAAGTCAAACTCTGTCCGAGGTTTTTAACAGAGGGGAGAGAAGAGGGACAAAAAGGCACAGAGTGAGGTTAAAAGGACAGCAGGTAGAGCTGCAGCAGTGTTATTACACAGCATGTGGAAGCAATTTAGCCACTTCAAAGGTGCTTTTAATGCTGTGATGTGTCCACAAAGTGATGCTTCTTCCCTGAATCACAGCACCTGATTACATGATAGCTTATATTTTTAGATGCATTGTTGCCACCCACACCTCCTGATAATACTATGTTGTCCTGATAAGTACCTATTGGGCTGCTTCTTTTTACATGGATTTGGCTTACACTTATAATATAAAGATAAATGCTTTAGATTTATATTTGCAAATGTAATAATGGTTTAAAATCAAGAGACATACTGTTGTTAAAAGTCTATGAGGGGAGGAAGAACACAAGCTGGTCAGAGAAGGAAGTGATGACTTTGCCTTCAGGCAGCATGAGAATTAGAAGAACCTGTAAGGAAATAAAGAGAAATGTAAGAACAGGTAGTACAATTGCAGAACGTGAACAATATGCCGACAGTTGAATAATAGGTACAATATACACTGCGACACATGCTAAAAAGCAAATGACCGAAAAGTGTGCTATTTATTGTATAAAAGTTTTAAAAGGAGATCAGAATGAATTAACTCAAAGTTAAAGTCTGCTGCAGGCGATTCCAGCAGAAAGCGAAGGTGGTACAAGCTTCAGGTGAAGCTGCTAGAATGTGATTTGTGTTGAAGATATCAAGGAGTGACTGGTGGATATAACAGGGTTTTCCCACTGGGAGTTTTGTAAATGAAGCCAGTGAGTTTGTCGGGGAGAATGAAGGGAAGGTTAGCGCCGCAGTGTTGAATGAAGCTCCAGTCACAAGGTTTTTTTTCTACCGAGCCTTTTTTTTCATGAAACAAAAGAAAAACACTTTAATGCTGCTGCCAAGATTTTGTCTGCTCAAATAATGAATTGATTTCAACCAAACAGCTTCTCCTGCTCTCAGTCCCATTTGTTTATTACTAGAAAGAACCGAGGACTGGCATTTCTCTGTGCTGGAATAATCCCATATTTGCTATTTGACAACCCTTTCCTGTCCATAATTTACAGTAGAGCTTGAAAGATCAAATCAACTCTTCAGAGTAACCCCAGTCTTAAAAAGTCTTAAAAATAGTATTTGTAACGTGCAAGTCTCTTAGAATTTAACTGAGAACATTTAGGTTGAAAATAAATGTCATGTATGATTTGGATTTCTGATGCGGTGTGTGTGTGTGTGTGTGTGCGTGTGCGTTTGTGCGTGTGCGTGCGTGCGTGCGTGCGTGCGTGCGTGCGTGCGTGCGTGCGTGCGTGCGTGCGTGCGTGCGTGCGTGCGTGCGTGCGTGGTCATGCAGTTTGATCCACCAAATGGATCAGGTGCATCGGCTGTAATGGATTTTAAAGTAGGGTTTCATTTGGCAGCTGCGATGTTACACAAGCAGACGATAGTCTAATATTTAATACATGAGATTGGAATTCATGATCAATTTAGAAAATCTCAATGCTGCTTTTTCTCTCCGTCACAGAGCTGCATCTGATGTTCTCTCTGATGGACAAAGTTCCCAGCGGCATCGAACCCATGCTGAAGGACCTGGAGGAGCACATCATGAGTGCCGGGCTTGCCGATATGGTGGCCTCAGCGGAGACGATCACCTCTGTGAGTACCCAACACACACACATCGACTCAAGCGTCCTTCTACCCTCATTTAGTTGACGTCCTGTTGAAGACGGATCGCTTTCCTTCCACATTCATATTTCCCAGCTCAGGCTTTGAGGGAAGACTCTTCGATTGTGAACTGATATCACATTGAGCGGTCGCGCCTTCTGTTCTTTTGTTGCAGGACTCTGAGAAATACGTGGAGCAGCTGCTCACCTTGTTCAACCGCTTCAGCCGCCTGGTGAAAGAGGCCTTTCAGGACGACCCACGCTTTCTCACAGCGAGAGACAAAGTGAGTTTGGCTTCATTAACTCAACCATCGGTGCCAAAACGTTCAATTTGACCCACCAAAACTGGTTCTCACCCGTTTTTAAATTTCCCTCACAGGCGTATAAAGCAGTTGTGAATGACGCTACGATATTTAAGTTAGAGCTTCCTATGAAACAGAAAGGGTAAGACAAGCTGCCGGGACCAACTTCAGTTTTTGCTGTAGATGACAATTACAGCCGTGTCTGACTTGTACTTGTCATTTTGAAATTCCAGGGTCGGATTGAAAACTCAGCCGGAGTCCAAGTGTCCAGAGCTGCTCGCCAACTACTGCGACATGCTGCTGAGGAAGACGCCGCTAAGCAAGAAGCTCACCTCTGAAGAGATTGAGGCCAAGCTCAAGGAAGTGGTGAGTTTGCAATCATGCATTGTTCTTAATGAGAATATATATTTTATAGTTTTCATTTTTTAGAAACTGACACAAACATGTATAATTGGCTTTTATTTTGAATCACTTGAACAGAAAACAAGCAGACTGTGCTTTGTATCTTCTTTATAAGTTACAGTAATGTGCATCTCGGATTTACTGTGATGTTTTTATTAAATACACTCTAAATACACTTAAGATAAAAAGCAAATGTATTGAGGTTATCTGTACCGCATCATCAATCCACAACATCTCACATCAGTAATGGACACATCATGTCATAACTAACGTACTATAGCAGTGTTGCAATATGTCATATAACCATGTGACGTCTTCACCTCTGTTTTCAGGCTACTCATTCTTCTATTGTAGGTTTTATATATATATATATGTATATATCAGCAGACGTTTTAATGGTGTTTGTGCTGCTATGATACAACAAGGTTATTTACAGAGACAGAAAGTACATTTTAATGTGATTTTTTGACTTATTTTGATTTAAAACATATGCCGGTAGTTTGGCTTTATTCAGTATTTTGACTTCAGTTAAGACACGATTCACTTCTCGCTCTGTGTACTGAACATTAACTCATCAGAGGAGTGAATGATAGGCTTTTGGCTGTGCTCTGTGATAAAGCAGTTTGCCAAGGCATTTATCTTACCTCTTCCACACCAGGTCGCACGGAGGTTGCACTCGTTGGTAGATTTTTTAATTTCTCAGCTACTGGCTGAGCTGCACCAGAAACCGACCGAGTTCGGTCGGTGTGTTGTCTTTACGCTGTTGGTGCTCTTGTTTGGAGTCAACGCAAGGGTTGCTCAGCATTCTTGAAAGCCGCTGATAACTACCTTTCTGTGCTGTTCACAGCTTTTAGTTCTGAAGTACGTCCAGAACAAAGACGTCTTCATGCGTTACCACAAAGCCCACCTGACCCGTCGGCTCATCCTCGACATCTCGGCAGACAGCGAGATCGAGGAGAACATGGTGGAGTGGCTCAGGGTACGGACCGGATGAATGCTTTTGGTTCTGCTGTTATTTCATCCCCATATTTTTTTTTCATATATTTATTTAATATACCATATACACCGTCAATAAAATCAATATATTTACAATATTTAGTCTCATCTGTAGACGTTTAGGTCTTGTTTTTTTTTCCTTACCCGATACAAACTCTTGTAACGTCGGTCTGTGCTGCTTTTCATTGGAACAGGAAGTAGGAATGCCGGCTGACTACGTCAACAAGCTCGCTCGGATGTTTCAAGACATCAAAGTGTCAGAGGACCTCAACCAGTCTTTCAAAGAAATGCATAAACACAACAAGCTGGCGTTACCAGGTAAAGTCATCCTCGTCATAGGCGAAGGACTGCAGCTCTGAAATATTGTTTAACTGGACGATCATTTTGGATTTGGCTGTAAATATACATAAATTGTCTTAATCCAAACCTAATCCTAACAAATCCTGCTTGATCATTTCTGTGCAGGTGCAGGAGTCGTATTGATCTTTTCATCAAATGTTTCGAAATCCAATAAACAGAATGTCAAACTATTTCCTGAGTTTAGCCTCTGTAAGTGGAGCTTTCAGGCTACTACTGACTTTCAGGGAATTGAAATGTATATCTGTGTAGCCTCTTTCAAAGCTGTAATTTAGTACCAGTTTCAGGTGAGCTCGGTGTAAACTGAGATATTTGTGTGTGTATATTCCCCCTGCAGCCGACTCTGTCAACATAAAGATCCTGAACGCCGGAGCATGGTCGCGGAGCAGCGAGAAGGTTTTCGTCTCGCTCCCTACAGAACTGGAGGACTTGATACCTGAGGTAGAAGACTTCTATAAGAAGAACCACAGTGGCAGGAAGCTGCACTGGCATCACCTCATGTCCAACGGCATTGTGAGTCCATTTAATGTGCACAGGAATCAATTTGAATATTTCCTCACGATTTGCGTCCACGTCTGTTTGGAACAGGAACTTCTACATGCAGCACGGCCTTGTAAATAAACTAGCTCTAAAAGGCCCTTTTGTTCTTTTCTCCAGATAACCTTCAAAAATGAGGTGGGTCAGTACGACCTGGAAGTGACCACCTTCCAGCTGGCTGTGCTGTTTGCCTGGAACCAGAGGCCGAGAGAGCGGATCAGCTTCGAAAACCTCAAGTTGGCCACCGAGCTGCCCGACGCGGAGCTGCGGCGCACTCTCTGGGTAAACCAGTCTGAGTGTATATCTTTTGTCGGTCAGAGGCTGGAGACGTGTTTGCTCGGTCTGATTCCACGTGAAACTCTCTTCTCCTTTCAGTCTCTGGTGGCCTTTCCCAAACTCAAGAGGCAGGTGTTGTCGTACGACCCGGTGGTGTCTTCACCCAAAGACTTTGCAGAAGGAACGCTATTCTACGTCAACCAGGAGTTTTCCCTTATGTAAGCAGCTTTGGCAACTCGCCCTGCGATCTCATGCCATGTCACCTTCATTTTACACATTTATATAGTCCCAGTTTAAAGGCTGAGGGTAACCAGATGTATGTTTTTTTGATGCTTGATTGAATTTCATTTGTCAACCAAATGTCATTCATGATAGATTTTTTTAAACAAGTCGTAGTTTAATATGTTAAGATTTGCATGAGCCATAGTTTAAACAAGAAACATTTGCATTGATCTTACGATGGCTTCATTCATGATAAAATGCAGTAAGTGCTTATAATTAGACTCCAGCTTCACTCGTCTGCATGCGACAGCATCGCAACAAAATGCTCCACGTCGATTTAGGTAAAGGTGTATTTGAGTGATTTGTGTAAATTTGACTTTGCAGAAAAAACTCAAAGGTTCAGAAAAGGGGGAAGATCAATCTGATTGGTCGGCTGCAGCTCACGACGGAGCGAATGAGGGAAGAGGAGAACGAGGGCATCGTCCAGCTCAGGATACTAAGAACACAGGTACGGGGAGGAGCTCCCAGCATGCAGCTGCAGATACAGCAGCTGTCTCCACTCTTACATAACCCTACCCACTGTGAATAGATGCTTTCCCATCGCAGAGGTTCAACAGATATGTTTTGGTTTGCTTTGAATAAACATTTGGGCTGCAGTGCAATTCATGGTTTCACAATTCTCATGTTGTCGCATGCTTTTTGAGTTTTTTTTTTTTTTTACCCACAATCCTCCTCTTTTCCCACACCCAGGAGGCCATAATCCAGATAATGAAGATGAGGAAGCGCATCAACAACGCCCAGCTGCAGACGGAGCTGGTGGAGATCCTAAAGAACATGTTTTTACCACAGAAAAAGATGATCAAGGAGCAGATCGAGTGGCTGATTGACCACAAGTACATAAAGCGGGATGAGACGGATATAAACACCTTCATCTACATGGCATAGCACAGCACATTAGGACGACTGGTGTTGACTTTGGTTTCAGTGGATCAGGCCTGATGGACACTAGAATACTTCCAGGCTCCCCGTCCTCTATTTAAAAAAGAAAAAAGAAAAAAACAAACATCAATTCTTGTGCAGGGAGGCATGAATTTAAGACTGAGACCTGTTTTAAAAATAAGAAAAAACTGGAACTTCCTGCCTTAAAGTTGTACAAAGAAAAAAGAAAACGACGCAGTGGGAGTCTGCACCAAGTGGTCATAACTGTTTTTAGTTAAAAGGAGTTTCTTTTGCTGTCCAGATGAGGCTGTTTAATTGTTGAATGGTCCATTTTTTTTTTTTTTTTTGATGTCATGGTGTGTCATCTGGGCAGCCACGACAACACTCCTGCTCACTGCTTGCACAAGTCCTTACGGCATGCTGACAGGAAAAAGCTGCGGAACTCAAAATACCTTGCAGTCCGGTTTTAATCCGTGTCAAATCCAGACCATCTGAACACTGAACAAAACGCTGCCCTCTCCTGTCAGAGGCGACGCTGCTATAACCCAGCTCGCTGGTTTATGGCGCGGGCTCCCCGACGCCATCGCGACTCTCTGCGGTCACGGTTAAAGTGATCAAACACTTCATCCGGACATTCAAAGTGTAGAAAAGAACAACAACAACAACCAGATAAGCACTTCACCAGATTGCAGGACTGAACCAGGCAGCAGCGTAGAGCCGACTCAGGACCCCGTCAAGCCTCTTTCCCTCCGTAAACATCACGGATTGGGGGTAATTAGCGTGCGGCTCTAATCCTGAATCAGACTCCCCTCTTCGAAAAGCACCGAGGGATAGAGGTGGCACCGGAGAGGGACTGGGAGCTCTGCTCATGCTGGCAGCAGGAAGCCCGAGAGTGGAGGACGAGGTCAGTATTACACCTGGTAAATACTACAGTTTGAAGCTATAAGAGAGTGTACCATGAGATGTGAATTATGAAATGATTAAATAAACGGCACCTTATTATAAAAACCCAACGCAGGCTGTTCATTGGTCACATCACAGACGGTGTAGTGTGTTGTCAGAGGGCGACTCACCGGTCCTGCAACGATGAGTCTCGGATGAAGAAAATTCAAATCTGTGATCTCCAAATACTCTTAATTTCTTAAGATTATAGCTACATGGTGTTTTCTAATCTATTTGGTGTGATCCAGTAAATTATCACTGGTCGCCACCAACCTTCACTTCAATCTATAAACCGAACGCTGCACCTCCTCTCTTCATCCACACATATTCTTGATGAACTGCAATGACGTTAGTTTTGACATATCTGGTCTGAAAGTGCGCAAGAGTCAGAAAAGTTAGTTTTCCCATGATGGTGACATAAATAAATGAACTGATATAAGTCTAAGGATTATGTAGCATTTATTAACAAAGTGAGGAAGAATCAATGGTTTGGATTAGATGAGGGGAAAAAAGATGAGATAGCATTATTATAACCTGAACCAAACCTAAATATCCCTCAGCAGTTAAAGAGTCGTGTCTGAACAGTAGATGGCGCTAGAGCTTCAACAAGTTAATGTAGAAATGAAGTCCAAATGAATCGATCACCTTTACATGCTTAATTCATCTCATTCCATTCATTTCCAGCTCTGTTTGTTCTCTTTTTCTGAGCAGTAAGTCTGTGCTCTTTTGATTTACCTCTACTTTGGGAATTATTTCATTCTTCTTTACATTTCTACTCCATTACTTCAACTCAATACACAAAACTGATGCAATCAAAATTGCATGAATAGATGCAAAGGTTTTATTTAAAAAAAATATATAAATAAATCATGCCTCGTTGTGTTTGAAGTGAATCTAAACAACGGTAAGTAAAACTAAATTGATTGGACAATATTTCTGTTTTTATTTATTTCAAATGCTTCAAACTATTAAAAAAAAAAAAAACTTACCAGAATAAAGGATTTTCTACTTTTTCCTTTGGGCTGAGTCCAGGTTGGACTTGGGAGTCTCTTTTAAGTTGTCATGTTCTCCCTGAGTGTGAATCGGTTTCCTCCAGGCTCTCCGAAACATGCAACTTGGCTTTTCGAAATTGTGAATGTGTGCATGATTGTCTTAGTCTCTGTGTTTACCCTGTGATGGACTGGTGACCTTTCCAGATCAGCTCCAGACCCCTGTGACTCCTGACTGGATAGAAGATGAATGGATGGCTGCAGTACACTCAGTCCACCGTGGCTCTACTCTGGATAAAGACATAGAGTCAATGAATGGAAATGTTATTTAATTCTTCCATATTTATTGAGGTTTTTCATCTTATCTGGTGAAACTTGGACCCGAAATGCATATTTTATTCATCTATGAGTTTATTTGTTTATGCTTTTGGATAGAAATCAGTAGATCAGTAATCTGGAGATTACAATAAAAACTGTTTCCTTCTGTTTCATTTGTATTTTCATTCTTAAAACATGAAATAAAGTCCGTACCCTGTTTGTATTTTCAGGTGTTACACGTACAAACACGTGACTCGGGTGGGAAAGCTGTAATTACTCGGATAGTTTTACTTAATTATAGCATATTGTCTCCTCTAGTTATTTGTGACAAAGGGGATTACAGCGGGCCTGTCAGATCGGCGCATGCGCAGTGTGCAGCGACCCCCTCCCTCCCTCCTCATCTCCCCTCCTCCTCACGTCCGCGCGCATCTCAGTTGAGCTGAGGACCACAGGACCACTGTCATGTGGCTCTAAAAAAGACACCGGAAGTCTGCTTGCTGGCGCTTTCAAAATTAAAGTCTTCAAAACTTAATCAAAAAGGTGTGATAATCTGTGGTTATTTAGTTTGCATCGATTGTATGTATTAATATGTCTAGTCTATATTTAGAGACCACGTGAATTTATGTTCAATTGTGTAACATTTGCATATGCATTTTGCATCTCGCTGTTGTTTCCAACTTTTTGTTGTTGTTGTTGCTTCTATTTGGTAATGTTTATGTTTTCAATGGACTTTTCTGTTCCTCTTTATAGTATTTATGCACTTTTCATCTCTTATTATTGGATTTTGTTTGTTTGACCTCTTGTGCCCATTTTATGCTTTTTTGACTGTTTTTAGTCAAATTTAGTATCATTCTGACGCAAGGCAATTCACACATAGTGCTTTACAAAGAAATAAAGAAATGCATTAAAACAAAGGGATTAAAAACAGCATTAAAATGAAATAAGTTGTAGTTGTAGTCATTTAGTCATCTTAAAGTCAACAGTACAGCTTTTTTGTTGTTTTATTTTGGTTTCCTTGTAGTTGTTTTAAGTCTCTGTTTTGTTTTTTGGCTCAAATTGAATTATTGTTTTTAATAACTTTTTAGAAAATGTATTTCTGGTGCTATGCATTTATTTACTCTTTATGTACACATCTTTCTTTTGTTCTTTCTTGGGTTGTTTTGCATTATTCAAGAGCACTTTATGCATGTTTTTGTCTCATTATGTCCTCCCTTGCTCAGGTTATTTTGCATTCCTCCTGTAATTTATAGGTGCTTTTTAATTCAGTTTACCTTGAGATATTTTACAGTAATATCTGTAGCCATTTTGTGGCTTCTTCGTGGTAGAAATGTCTCATTTCTCTTTGTGATGACTTCACGATTATATATCTCTATGTAGCTACAGTCTGAAACAGTCAATGTTCATTTACTTAAATCGCATTTCCTTTCCAAACATTGTACATTTCCCATTCATTGATGACAACTGCCTGTTTGACTTCTTTATTTATTTATTTCTGCTTTTATGTAATTGTAATTATTGTATGTCTCATTTAGAGTTGTTTTTCGTCTGCAGATATTATTAAAGCCTCGAGGTATTTTCTTCTTTTGTTTCCTTAATTTTTGGTCATTTTTCTTTCTGTTGGTTGCATTTGGATTGACTTGCTTTGCTTCGCACAGCCTGTATTCTGTGAGTTTACTTCGTGTGTATGTTAATTCTCACCCTGAGATGTTGCGCGTGAGCTGTGGTTTTACTGTGAAGCCTGCAGGCTGCTGTGAGTCTCTCTCTCTCTCTCTCTCTCTCTCTCTCTCTCTCTCTCTCTCTCTCTCTCTCTCTCTCTCTCTCTCTCTCTCTCTCTGCAGCTTGACGCTGCTGTGGTGGAGCGGAGGAGAGGAGGAGAGGAGAGAGGAGGAGAGGAGGAGAGAGGAGGAGAGAGGAGCTCCACCAGCGGACCAGGGACAGCGTGGTGAGGAATCCCAGCAGCCCCCCCCCCCCCTCCCTCCCTCCCCTCCCCCCGGAGAGCCAGAGCCGGACCGGCTGGAGCCCCCCCACCCCCACCACCCCCGGAGGAGGACCCGTGAGAGACCCACGTTGCCACGGGAGAGGCCTCGGTTCAGGTAACCGTGCCGTGAATCTGGTTCACGCCGCGTCCTCCGGGCGGGCAGGTGCTGTTTTGTCGCCGGAGATGGAGATGGAGAGGAGGCGGCGGCGGCGGCGGCGGCGGCGCACAGACGCACGAAACGGGGCGCTCGTTAAATCTCAGCACATCGGAGATCCTCTTACTTACTTACTTACCGTGGCGGCTGCGGTTTATTCGGCCTCTGCATGAGCCGGCTGTGGAAGTGGGAGGAAATATCCATCACACCGCCGTGTACTGCACCGGTGCAGCATCCCAAGCTGTGCGTTTTGCTTTGCGCAAAAAATAGCCGCACATCTCCGGAGCCACGCTTCACTCTTTGTGTGTTTGCATGCAGCTGGATTTGTTTTCGCCTCGATGCATGGACGTTAATTGGGCATGTCAAGGTGGGGCTTTATAAACAACAACAACAACAACAAAAAACAAACTTTAACTATTTAACATTTTTGGTTGTTATTATTATTAAAGTGCACAGCTGAGACAAAAACCACAGTTTGCTTTGAGTCTGTGAGTGAGTCAAATCTTCAACTAACGCAAGAAGAGCATTCACAAAATCCACTACCGGTCATCAATATTGTTTCATTTTGCAGAAATGAAATACTTTGCAAGTTTTGCCCCTCAGCTGTTATCAAGCAGGGACTTTCTGCCTGAAGCTGTAGAGCCTGTTTTCTTCTGCAAGGGGAGCAATAAATTAGTAATTTCAGAGGTATATTGTTCTGCAGAGTACCAAGGGGGGAATGAATGGCCATTAATAGTTTATGCCTGCACGGGTTTGGACTATACTCGCCAGTTTATAAGACTCCAAAATTGCAGACTTGCATTTGGGCTGAAATGACTGTATATATTTCCTCATAAACTTTGAAGAAAAGCCTTTTTTTTCCGCATAAATGCACAGATCAGTCAAGCTTAGTCTGCTTTATTTCGTGGATAAAATTGTTTGAAGCTATTATCCAGGACTTGATGTCTGCCTTAATTGGCTTCATTGTTCATTAGCCAGAAATAATAATGTGTTGCATGAGTGAACAACAGCTTAAATGTATCTGTTGATTATTTCAAATGTTACCAAAGCAAGGTAATATAATGTCTTATGAAGCAAGCAAAATTAGGATGTAACTTTGTATTTTTCTATCTCTAAGAATGTTTTGTACTATTTAAATGCACGTATCGGATTGTTTTGGAGTTAAAGTGCGAGTCAACCTGACTGGACTTTGGCAGCAAGTGTTTGTCTGTCATGACCAAACCTATAGTAGCTGGCGTCAGGAGGAGATACTGCAGAGAGGAGATCACGATGCTGGGAGGATGGGAAAGCTGGGATAGCCCTCCTCCCTGATGCAGGAGAGAGAGGCGGGGGGGGATGAAGGATGGTCTGGTGCACCCCTCCCTCCCTCCTTCCTTCTTTCTCTCTCTCTCCCTCTTTTCTTTCTTCCACTCCATCTCTCGCTCTCTCTGTCTCTGGTATACTGGTGCATTACCGCTCCCTGTTCACTTCAGGGTAATGAGTTTGTCAGCAGGAGCAGACTCAATCAGTCACTCCCCGAGCACCACCAACACCACCCATGCCCCGACACACCCGACCCTGATCTCTGACCAGAACACCACCACGGCCGGGTGCTCCCCACCGAGTGCATCAGTCATCTGAATGCTTTCCAGACATGAAAAATGTGCTCCGTAATATTCTTTTGGGTGAGTTAGACTGAAGAGCTGATATATTTTACCAGCATCATTATAGTATTTATTAGTCAGACACTTGCCTCAGCATCGCTATTTGTTTAATATACCGCGTCCCGACTGCACTGTTTAGCCGTGATGCATAAAGACGCAGCCACGGAATATAAGCGTTTGAATTTCACCAGGTTCTACATTAAGAATCTTTCTCCAATGCTGCATCCACATGGTACATCAGAATAGGAAAAGTTAATCTATAAAGTTGCCAGGAGTCACCGGCAACAACACGGCCGCCATATACCAAGAATAAACCAGTTAAAGTAACAGGCTGTCGCGGTAATGGCCCGAGTGAGTGTGTGTGCGTGTGTGTGTTTGTGTGCGTGTGTGTGTGGAGAAAATTGCATTAAGTGCAGACACGCACATAAATCCAGTGGTACCTCGTCTTGTTTGTAAGCACATAGAGCGTTTTTTGTTTTTTTCTTCCAGTGTTTAAATCAGTTTATTGCTCTAAAAGAAATGCGGTAGCTCAAGGCTAACCACTCAGGGTCTCATTTAGTGTGGTACCATGGGAGCTGTCTGTGGCACGAGGATTAATGCCGTTCATGATGGTAACAAAGTGGCTCTGTCGTGATCCCGGAGGCCTCCGGCTCGCCTTTTCCATTGTTGCAAATTAGAGATTTAACTGGATGCAAATTTCATTTCAGGATCATTATGAACAAAATTGTTGTTCTTTATGATGATGTGATGTGTCAGAAACATCCCAACTCCCCAAGAATGATGACATGAAGAATGTTTTATCCACAAAAAAACTCACAACTTTCCTCAGATACTCAACAAAAAAAGTTCCAAAGTTTTCCAGTTTGGGAAAAATCCCAGTTGCCATTGAAGTACGTTAAGCCAAAACTTTCCCACTCCTCAATTACTCATGAATGAAGAGACATTTTTCCATTGTAACAGTAACTGAGCAGCAGGATACTCGATGATATATGATGCGTTCATGCAGCATGTAATTTATGAAGTTACTAATTGGGGGAAATCACATTTCCCAGTTTGGGAAGAGCTAAAAGTAAGCCTCACAAAAGATTGACATCGCCTGAAAAAGACAGGGGAAGTTATATAGGGCCTTCTTTTTAGACTCTACTGATACACATTTAAAAATACAGTTTTTGTTGTCATTGTTTTGCAGCTAACTAAGGTTTTAACGTCTAGTGCGTTTTCCCTCAACAGCGATACGGTTTAAAATTGTGATTATAGTCGAGGAAAACATCCTGATCAAAGCTGCAACAGTTACTGTAGCTGTTAGTGAAACGGTTTCTTCCCCAAAGCGTTGATGGCCCGCTCCCATGTTGCTAGTTTTAGTGACCATCTGGCGAATCACTTTTCAAAATTGCTGCTCTGGTTATTTATTTTTGTGTGTGAAGTGGTTACATGTTCAGCTACTTGAGGATTTGCCTTGGTAAAAGTATCATCTGTACTGGAGGCGCCCAACCTTTCTCATGTGTAATTGGGGTTTTGCCGATTCACTAATAGGCTGAACGCTATCAACAATCTGTAAAGGCTCTCTTGTGTCACAGTGTTGTTAGATTAGCTATTCCTGCACTTTTAAGCCGGCGAACATGAAGTGCACCGACAATAGATGTGTTTTGTTTTTGTTTTTATTTCATGACATAAGCCAGATGGGAAGAAGAAGGCAGTGCGGTTAAAAAAGTAAACCTGAGAGAATCCGAGCTGCGGCAGCTTTAAGTTAATATGAGGACGAAGCGCAGTGGACGAGCAGAGAGGATTTAATGGAGAAATCCTCAGAATGCAAACAAATCTGCTGCAGTTGTCAAAAAATAAAAAAATGCAATTTGATGGTTATCCAATGCGTGAATTTGCCAACTTCTCCATTCCTTACATTAGAGATTTAGATAAAAATGCAAATTCTTTTTTTTTCTTCTTTTTTCTGAGCAATCAGTTACATAATTAAGAAGATAACTGTCAGAGCACACGACTGTGTGAACTTGGAGACGGCGCTTCCTCCCGAACCCCTCACATCCCTCTGGTCTATAAAGCAACTCCCCCTGCAGACCGGACCAAAACACCTGGGATGAATGTATTTTAACAAGTGAAGCAAAGCTGCCAACTCTCACACACTGACAGTACAAGTCACAGTATTAACTCTAAGATCACACGCCGGCGCGTACAGTCTCGGGCTAAGTAGGAAGATACATTGTTGTGAACAGCTTTAGGGATTCGTAGGTGATAAAAATAATTTTTGGAGTCATGTTAGTTACAAGCTTTTCCTTTGAAAGTGGAAGTCAGGTTCGGCGGGTCCAGATATGTAACCCACAAATGAGTCGTTCACTACAGCTTGTTGTGGATTTTTGTTTTTATCCCATTCCCATTCTGTCAGTTGTGTTTTTGGTTTGTTTCTATTGGTCATAGGCAGCGAGAAAGGTAAACACCGGACAGGTTGTTAGTGTAGCACAGGACCAATGAGAGAAAAACACACTTGCGGGACGTTTAAAGTTAGAAATTGGCTTCAAATGCAAATATTTTTTGAGGAGTACCTCCAGAAATATCATGGATTCTCAAAGAGAAAATGCAAATTCTACACTGAAAGGCTCCCGATCCTCACATCAAACTAGAGATTCTCCCACATGGAGTCAAGAGTGCTAACCACTGTGACAGGGTTGTGCAGGGTGGACCCAAACGCAGACTCAGCCAGTTCCGTAAAAAACAGGTTTATTGAGACAAAGGCCAGGAAAACACAGGGAACACAAGGGCGACGAGACGAGCAACACGGTGACAAGAGGCTTGATGACGCAAAGACAAGACATGTTGACGAGACGATCCGACAAGGCCAACAGTGGTAGAGGAGTTTAAATACACAAGGAAGGGGTGGACAGAAGTGGAACATTGGTAAATTGGAAACATGAGGTGAGAAACACAGAGGCGGACACAGAGACCTGGCAGACGTGTAGCTCTATTCAAGCTATAATAGTTTTCTTTTTTTTACCACCAAGTCCATCTGTGTCTTATTTTTTGAGGTTGCCTTTTGTGTTGCCACGTCTGCTTGCTGCAGGCACACAGACGTCTCTATCTTATTAGTCCTGAATGCATTCATCTCAGAAAGAAAAGTGTCAGCGCTGGATTAGTTTAGCAGCCGCGTATTACAAAATGATGCCGGTGTGCTATTTTCAATACTCGCTGATACTTCCGCCGGTACCAGGCCACACCGGTTGAATGAGATGAATGTTGACATGTGCTGACCAGCAGCTACTCCTGGCTCGGCAAGGCAGCCATCGCTGGGTGATGCGAGTGCAATTAGCAGCCTTGGACTGATAATCGCATCCCGCCGATCGCTTGTATGTGCTTTTCAGCTACAGCGGAAAAAAAGACCGCACACCCGCCCGCGCTTGGCTTATTAGCACTATCACGGCACTGTCCTCCGAAGTCTCCAACCTCACAAGATGGCAGGCTTCTGATACTGGAGAGTAAACAAGCCAGCCAGCGCGAGTCGACGCGCTTTGCTCACAGTCAGAAACAAGGAGAAAGCAAGCATTATGAATTATTTGTCGTCCTAGATCAACACTTTGGAGTCGCGGTGTCACTGATGATTAATATACTCGGCCTGAAACACTGCATTAGAGGCTGTAATATTGTACCCACAGTGTCTCCATCGGTTGGAAGGGGCACTCCGTTTCCTGCTGCTCCCTCCTAAGAGCATCGATCATTGATTTAAGAGACTTTTGCCTCGGGGTTTTCACCTCAATCTAGTGCAGGAGGTGTCCTTTCCTGAATCATGACTCCATTGTTTTTGGAGGGGTTGGCATCATCTGTCTGCCATGAATTCCTAAACTGTCACGATGTCCTCAGCATAGGTCTTCCTCCTCCTCCTCTTCCTCCCTCCATATTTCTCCTGGCGTTTCAGCTTAGTTCCTCACTCTTCCAGTCGTCCTTTTATTTAAACCCAGCCTGCTGTCGTGAGTTACAATCTACTTCTGACATCCTAAATGTAGTGCTGTCATTCCTCCGACGTACAGTTTACACTGAATGACGGGAAAGCCACTTTGCCGGCATCCACACTTTCCAAGCGACTGTGTTTCCCTTCTATATTTATCATTTCAGAAAAGACCAAAAAAAAAAAACCCACTTTCAGCCACTTTCTGACTAATTGAATCCCTCCTCTCTCCATTGGTTTGCTGCAGCACCATTACTCCTGTAATGTGGCCATTTTTTATTTTTTTTATTTTTTTTTTATCGAGTTTCCATTAAATATTCACCCATCTGTTTTGTTTCCCCACTTTTAGCAGAGCCGCAGTCTTAAATCATCGTAGATCACATATTCACAAACATCTGTCTGTCGTGCAGCAGCATTTCTTCCACATTAAAGCTGAGTTGCACTTTGTTGTTTTGCTTTGTTGTTTTGCTTTTTATGAAATGCAATGCTCAAGACATGGTCATTGAATATTTTAATAATGTCATCAAAAATATAAGTCGCTGTAGTTTCTCCATTCAGTTTCTCCTTTGCTTCTTACTGCAACTTCTCAGGTCACGTGTATACATGCCTTCACCCTTTGAAACCATGCTTTTTTTTTTTCTTTTTTTTTTTTAAGCTTCTAAAGCATAAACCCAAAATGAAAATAGTACATCTCTGCCACTGCGACTCTGTTCGCCGATGCCACTTCTGTTGCCGCTCCTCTCTGGCTGATATCGCACCGATGCTTTGAGGTGGAGTAATATGGCTTAAATTCCCTTGATCTGCAGCGTCTCTGCTTTCATTTGTTGCATAGTTTATGCGAGGCAGAAAATGGCAGAGTGCTCGCATCTGGAATGCAAGTGGGTCAACGAAATGACGGCCCATGGATATTGGTATTTTGTAATTGGTCTGGTCGCTGTTGACGCCGTATTTGGAGAAAGTGAAAACGGCTTTTATAGTCTTCTCTGTTTTTAAAGTGATGAATGTATATATAATGCGTTGGACATGCGTCTTGTCTTGGTCAGCCATGACGTACGGATGGGAATGCAACGGACATTTAAAGAGAAACGGAGCCTTAATTGACAGTTGATCATAACCTTTCTGCTTTAATTTGAAGTGGTGGAAACAGTAGTAGCGGTGCAGCGCCCAGCAGCTTCTCAGGATTCACTCTCTGCAGGTAGTGCTGTTGGCAGTCCACGGAGGCCAGATGACCGCATGGTTTTTCCCCATCCGTCACGAGCCAAGACGCCAAGCCATCTGTCAGATTTAGCTTCCAACTGCGACCTCCTCGCTCCCCGAGGAATTCACTTTATCACTCGCTCAAGAGTCAGCTCGCTTGTTAATTTCTCTCGGTTCAATTTACTGGGTATTTTCTTTAATTAGGGTCAAAAAAACTGAGCCGAGAAAAGGCTGTAGTTAATGGTAGAACACAGACTGGTATTTTTCAACCCTTAATATTGCACTCTTCAACCCGGGAGCATTGTTGAAGAATGTTTTCAAGACTTCAAAGTCAGTATGAATTGATGCCACTATATTCAGTCTGTCCATTTTCAATCCGGCTGAGTCCATATGGCATCACAGTGGCTGCATGGAGAGTAAAGAAGCCCATATATAATGTACCATTTGCAAAGGGATACCCCATGTGATTTACTGGATGTAGTGTATTTATGTTTGAAGATGGATCGACTGCAGCAGTGTTTTTATTTATTCTGTTCCATCAAGAGTAAAAAAAAGTAATATAATTAATTGGCATGCTCTTCTTGTGCGAGGGTTTTCTTTGGGCATTCCAGTTTGAGTCCCCACTGTCCAAAAACATATAAGACTAATTGGTGTCTCTAAACTTTCGGGTAGTTGTTAATCCGAGTTTGAGTGTTTTTCTGCCTCTCTATGTCTCTGTTCGCCATGTTGATGTGTTCAGTAGTGTGTCCTTAAGAACGGACAAGATTTAGATTTTGAGCAATCAGAACTACAAAGGATGGCCACAAGTTAAAAGGAAAAAACCAAACCAAGGGTCAGCTCGTCTGGCCGACGTTGCATTATTTACAGTCCTGTACAAACAAGGTACTGACTATCACTTATCACAGAGTAATGTTGACACTAACAACCACAAAGCCTGAGGAGTAAACCTTTCCCAGGATTGTTAAAGTGATCTGACTTGAGTCAGGTGCTGCTTCAAAGCCAGTTTCTGTGCCTGTTTGGGAACCGCATATCACAGGTCTCCCGAAAGAATTGGATTTCTCTGAATGTCAGAAAAAGTTAGTCTGTAGCACCCTTCAGGTTAATGGTGTTTGAAAGGTGCAGTTGTCAGGTTTCATGTTGCTTCTCACGTCCTTTTGATGTGGCTTCTCACCATTTTCTCTTCAGTTTTCCTGAGGTATGAACTGCCATTGAAGGTCGGTTCAGCCCATTTACAAAAAGAAACTTCATTTAAAAATGCTGCTTGGTCATAATATGACATGAAAAGACTCGACGATAGCTTAGTTTTCTTACCGTGTTTTAATTTGGTGTGCACATTAATGAGGAATGATAGCTTATACTGTATTACCATGAATAACCTGCAGATAAATGGGAGCATTTTTCTTCCCCTTCATGTTGTTGAATGCTTTATGACTTCATTTCACTCTTTGTTTAATTGCCAGCTAATTAGATCAGAGTGGACTTTCTCTCTAATGAGTTCAACTTAGACTCAAACTTCTTAATATGCTGGTCCCTAATGATTATTTTCATTATTGATTAAGCTATAGATTTCTTACATTCACTTCAGTAATGATGTCTTCCATGCAGTGTTGGTCCATGTTGAAATATAGAAATAGTTTCCTGGGACCAAGTTAATATACAGTAGTTGATCAGCTCTATCATCCAGTGCAGGAAGGCCAACTCTTCCCCTTTATCATCTTTTATTCTGTCGATTTAAGTCCTCCGAACATTGAGACAACCATGCGTTTGGTACTGCTGCTGCAGCCGCTGACTTTTTGGCCAAACACAATGCTGAATCTTTATTTTAAAGATGACACTACTGCATGTAGACCTTTACACTTGGCTGGAGTCCGGTCACAGTGCGAGTCAGATCATCTTACAGATGTGTCCCGGTCGATCTGCTTGCACTGCAGTCTGCATGCATCTAAGGCTGCCTTATTTTTTTCTTTCTGCATCCAGATAAAATACTCAAATGCAGGTGGATTGCAGGTGTAAATGGGATGCATCTGCACAGGTCCATCTGTGTGCCACTCCCCCCCCCCCCCCCCCCCCCCCCCCCCGAGCACTTCTGTTCTTAGCACGGGTGACACAAACAACATCACAGGAACATTTCATCTCCGACTTTAAGATGAGTTCGAAAAGCTGTGGAGGAGCGATCCCTCCCACATCATCTGAGCACGGCTCTCACAGCTCCCTGGCGTCAGTTCGAAGCCGAGTCCTACAAAGATGCGAGTGCCTCAAGCAGCTGGAATATACTTTGGTGTCTTTTTAGCATTCAGGGTGTGTTCACTTTAAAACAGCATGATGCGAGCCAGAGAGGTTCGTGGCTCTTTCTGCCTTGTGTGTTTTGGAAAAGTGAGTGACTAACGCTTCAAGGTTAAAAGGCTGGGAAAAGCCTGTGTTTATGGGTAAAAAAATGAATAAAAAAATCAGTTTTAGAAATAAATGGGATTTCAGCTACAGTTTTTGGTGGGAAACCCAGATGGCAAATTCAATAATAAATAGAAGAATTGAGAGTAAAATACCCCATATAATGTCAAATCATTAAATTCTGTCTACATTAAGTGTGTGTCCATATTTGAAATTTAATGAGGCATTCACTGACCTGAGAAACTTGGAATTCCTGTAATAAATCTCTGTCAAATTGTCAATAGTTCTGCAGTCAGATGAATTAAGTGTCACTGATTGAATAGAAAATATGTAAATAGATGACCATGAGAGGGTTAGGCATGAATGAGTCTCCAGATTGATTATCTGCATATTGAGTTTTCTAATGGCATTTTCAGTTTGTTGATGATGACGCTCACTATGTAGATAAATCTCTTCATACTCACGAGGCTTTATTTAAAATTAACAAATTTTCAAAAGTCATTGCAGTGTTTCAAGTACTTTTTATGTCAGTGAGAAATCCATACAACGCTTGACTTCAGTGAGTAATTTTCAAATGATAAATAACTTTGGTCTGTTGTTTTTTATTTGGTAGATTTGATAGATAGTGACTGATAAACAGTGATAGATTGTGATATAGTGGTTTTTTTTCCCCTACTGATCAGGAAAAGAAAGACCGCTGTCGCCAGTCAAGATATTCTCAAAATGACTTTTACCAGAAAATTGATGTTAAATGATTCCGTGGTATGTTGGCCAATATTTGTGGGAGTAGGGAAAGACAATGAATATCCTGAAATATCAAAATATCACATATATTTTGCTTCAGTTTATTGATACTTGAGCGTCATTTTAATTTCAAATTTGGATATATTTTCATTGTTGCTTGTTAGTAATTTGTGCCACACAAGAGCAGGTTTTGACTTCTTCTTTGAATGTAATGGCTCAGGATAGATCACAGCACTGACACCTAGTGGCCAATAGAGGCATTATTTACTTGACTTTACATTATTACTTCTGTTTATTTTAGCCAACAGATCAAAATCAGAACACCTACCCCTTGCCTGAACCAGGGTTTGAATCCCTCCCGACAATATACCTATCTGTCCTACATATTTTTCTCACCTTTGACCACCGAACCCAAAATGGAACAGCAAAAAGTCGCCACTTCGGAGCCTGGTTTTGCAGGTGTCTTCATGTTAAAAGGGAGTTCTTCCATGTCTATAATCGCTTATGCTTGCTCATGTGGAATGGTTGGGGTTCCTCTATAAAATTGCCTTGAAATGACTGTTGTATTTGGCACTATACAAAATAAATTGAATTGAATTGAGTAATTTCTGGCCTTTCTACTCACCAGCCAGAGCCACAGCCATTCATCTTCTAACAGCCCAGACAGGTTCACAATGCAAATGCTGAGAGAGGAAAACGGGCAATTTAGAGTCATCAACAAACGTACAGTCATGTCTTTGTACTGCGGGTGGAAACTGGAGAAAATCCACACGCGCACAGGGAGAACATGTAAACTCGGCTTTCGAGCCTCAAATGGAACAAGGTATGTTTTCAATGCGAGGCTGCCAATGTAACCACTGCAACACTGCGTCTTAGTTAGGAACACACTCGAAATGAATGCAAACATCAATTTATATTTAATCATTGTGTAATTAATCAACTGTATAATTACTCTCTATAATGCCACGTTTCATACATATACAGTCACGTTGTCCCATTAGTGTCATTATCGCAGTGTAATTTCAGTCATTACAATAACTATCATGTAAGGGGTGAGAGGCACTCGCTGAAATGTTGATGGCTTTGTCATTTATTCACTGCCTCAGCATTGATTCTCCCTTCAATTGCTCCATCTTAGTTTGCCTCCGCCCCGACTCACCGGTACCTCTGCATGCCCAGAGCTGATCAATGTGTGCGTTGCTCCTTCAACGCATAGCAGTGATAATTAGACCCTGGAGGATATCAGCGAATTGACAGATTAATCATTTTGACCCAGTGAATCCAGGCTGCGCTGGAGGCAGTAGAACACATCGACTTTCTGTTTCCACCGAGAGCTTTCACTGTTCAGGTATTACAGTCTGCTGGATTCTGCTGTCAGTCACCGGTAAGTGTGTGTTGAGGGGGATGAGTAGACGCGCGAGAGGGGAAAGTGGAAAGTTTTGGTGAGACACCAAGAGGATCAGCGAGATATGATGTGAATCGAGGCGTGTTGAGGATATGTGCTCCTATGCTCTGCGGTCTGACTGGTGTCCCCCGATGTTATGTGGCTTGCCTCCTCCAGGGCTGCAGTATGTTCACTTCAGTGAAGGCCTTCGAGGGGCAGCAGTACTCCACCCTGAAGAGGCAGTGCTTGCAGAGTGGCCTGCTCTTCGAGGACCCCCGTTTCCCCGCCATCGACGACTCGCTCTTCCATCAGGGCAACAGGATCGGTCGTGTCGTCTGGAAGAGGCCTCGGGTAAGTTGCTTCGTGACGTCGTTCCCAAAAGGATAATACTGATATGTTTGTTTTTTTGGGGGCATTTCAAATCCAATTATTGCAAAGATGATTGGACTGTAGGTCACTAAACCTCTGAGCTCATCCAATCAGAGATAAATAAGAGTGAGTGGCTGGTATCTGATTTTTTTTTTCAACAAACCAATAAATTGGTCAAACACTGTGGTAGAAACTAATAAAGTTTCACTAGAATGACACTTCTTTTTCCGCCCCTCATATCTGTGAACGCCAAAAATCAGTACATCCTGAAAAAGGTTTACATGATCTATGAACATCTTTTAACTAGTAATTATTCATCTTATTTATTGCAAGTTTCGGTCAGTTCATATTGCGATAACGATAAATGAATAAATGCACACGTTGTTGTCTGACTGAGGAAACACTGCATGCGCTCTAAGCAGTGATGAGCTTAAAGCACTCGAAACCAACACTAAACTTAGTGGGTTTGATAAACTGGCATGATTTGTCCATAATTGGCCACAACTGGAGGTGAGCATTGCTTAAAGTGTGTGGAACAGAAAAACCTCCAGCGTTGCTTTTCGATGTGCGTTTAGACGTCATTAGCTACATAATTAAAGCGTAATTGTTTCTAATGGCGGCTGTTATTGTTCTCAGGCTGCTTTTGGCAGCTTCAGTTGCAGTCATATTGTTGTCTGTGCTCGTGCAGAGTTGAGTCAGATTTGTAACACACCCAATCAACAATAAATCAAAGTCTGTTTTACACTTTTTAAGTTGGCTGGACCGACTGAGTGTAAATGCATCTTGATGCTTGTAAATAATGTAGGGTTCTTGGTTGGGTTGCCGTCCATGGATAGAGTTTTTTTGCTTACAGATGAGCCTCAATTTCAGAGATCTTGAACTTGATTTGAGGATTTTGTCATACAGGCTGTGGAGCGCTTAGATGATTTCTTTTTTTCCACGTACTCTCTGAAAACTAGACAGATTGTGATTGAAGTTGCGATGTTGGTGTGTGAACAGACTGCTGTCTGATGTGGATTTTATCTTGATGTCAGACTTTTTACCACTGACTGCACACGTTTATATTTAGGTCTGCGGGATCATTTGATCCTGAGCGTGCACCCGGAAACAGATTCTTCTTCCCCTGGTGAACTGGCGAGGGGGCCTCAGTGTGGAAATATGTCATTCTATGAAGCTGAGCATGAACGCTGAGCAGTAGTCGCACCTCACAAAGATTCACACGAGTGGACTGTCTGTGCCAAAGGTCCCGGCAGGATATGCGTTTGATGATGTACAGTAGAACTAATCATCTATAATTTACCACGAACATCAGTAGTAGTGAGTCACTTCTCAGCTGCATTCCTCAGCCTCCTCGTGTAAGCCGGTGATGTCCCTATGTTTTGGTGGCGGGATGATATCGGATGCAGTCCTTAGGATTTAGCCACACACACACAAACACACACACAAACACACACACACACACACACACACACACATACACACACACACACACACACACACACACACACACACACACACACACACACACACATACAAACACACACACACGCGCACGCACACACACAGCAGGCCGTGGTTCTGGATGGTGTAACCTCCTTCTGCCTGTGTGCCGCTGCAGCGACAGCCAGCGTGCATCGCCATGGAAACTGGGTCACACAGATTATATGTTTTGGTCTGTGATGTCAGTCATGCAGACTGAAAACTGGAGGAAGAACGGGAGAAGGAAAAGCAGGAGGAGCATCCTTTTCATTTTCAGTGAGTCGCAATTTGTGTCGTCACTGACAGTGATTTATGTCAGAAGGCTGGGAATCCTAAACGGGCAGATTTCAGGACAGCTTTTTTTCTTCTTTTTCTCTGTTTTGCTGGTGCGGGGATGGATGGGAAATGCAGGGCAATAACAAGAAGTAAATGTCTGCTTGGGTGGAAAATGAATCTTACTTTCATTGGCATTTGTGTCACAACCACTTTGCTATCAGCAAGTATCACCCCACGTTTTTTTTTCTCATTATTTATTCTTACGCACGTGGGAATTAATGTTAATACGGCCTTGAATTATTGGTAGTTTCACATTTATTTCATGAAATAACTAATTTAATTTTACTTTTGTTGCAGTTAGATGGCCACATTTTATAAATGGGGAAATATGTGAGTAGAAATGTCTAAATTTAAAGTTCAGGTGCAATACTATGTCAGCATTTGTAGTTATAGGTCTGACAAATACAAAAATACTATGCAATGGTGAGTAGAAAGTCATGTGTAGTTTTACAGCTTCTACTTACAGCAAACATGTCTGTGGTAAAATAGAGAAAAATCATGAAATAATAGGTTCTTTCCTGGAGAATTGCTGCAATTAGTGGAAATTAAGGTGTCATTCACTTTTCTCAGTACGTGGAAGTTAACTTTGGAATGTACTGTTCTGGGTTCCACTGGTGGCCAACAATCAAAGTATGCTGAACTCTGTGTTTGAAGAGTGAAAAACTTTGTCTTTAAAGTACAATTGTAGTGATTAGTAAGGATGGATCAAAGTCTAAGCATTGCATTTACATTTACTACTTATAATAATAGCAAACATCACAATGAGGTGAAATTTCATGTTCACACTGATGGATAAGTTTTTATGCAAATAGAAGTTCCAAACATTAGAATTGCTGTAATTAGTACTTTAAAAAAAAAAGTTTAACTCAACTTCGGCAAATGTATCCACTGATAGCAAATAACCCAGATTTTGCTGAACTTTGTTTTGAAACTTCGTTTATGGGAAATTATATTTCAGTTCATAGCCTAAACGATTGCACTTATTTTGTGAACACAACTTTGGCAAGACTTGGCATATTCTTTGGCAGGATTTTGCTGAATTGCAGACCACCAAGGGTTTGCTGAATTTACTTTTCAAAGAGAGATTATATGCAAAAATAGGTTACTTCCTGTAGAGTTGCAGAAATGAGTTGGTTTTCTTTCCAAATATCATGTCAGTGAATTAATTTTCTTGGGCATTAAACTCAACTTTGGAAAATGTTTATTTCCTTTTCAGCTTTGACTGTTAGTTAACCATCTAAATATTTTAAAGTTTGTGTGCAAACAGAAACTCTCATGCAAAAACAGGCTCCTTCCAGTAGAAGTGCTGGATGTTTCTCTTGAAAGATAGGCTGTTCATTGTTTTGTGCATTCATTTCAACAAGTTTTGAAATGCGCCATGAGCTCAACACATTATTAGCTTTTACTAATATTAAACAATCCTAATTGTATTAGGCATTGTGTACAAACAGTGAAAACTCCATGCAAAAATAGGTTCGTTCAGTTACGTTTTAAGTGCATTAAACTCAAACTTTGCAGCTTCTTCTCATAGCGAAGCACCTTGAGAAAGCTGAACTTTTAAGTGAAGGAGTTGCCACTGGCCAATGGTTCCATTATTCAATAGCTTTATTGTTGTTCCCACATTTGTTCTGTCTTTTTTTTTTTTTTTTTTTATGCAGCAGCCTGTTTAAAAGCTCATTCCCTATGCATTATTTCATTCAGGGCAGAGTGCACGATAATGAAGTTAAACATCAAACTACGTAGGGGCAAAGTGTCTTTGAGAGAATGAAATGTTCTGAACAATAAAATTTTAATGACGCTCCTGACAAAAGCTCATTGAAAATGGTGTGTCATGCTTAACATGCACCCTCTCGTTTCAACAGGACATTTCTTTTGCACAGTCCGGGTTAAACATGTCAGTGTTTTGACTGCTACAAATCTCAACGGATTTTGAGAGATTCAGTGTTATTTGATACGTTTTGCTCACTTCCTGTTAAAAAGAAATGGGAGTACATTTATCATGAGTCTAATTTGGGTGTCTTTGAGCATAAATTAATATGACATTTCCATTTTTCTTTTTCACAGTTTTACTTGGTTTAATGTTCTGCCAGTGGGCTGCCGGGCCTAACGTGACCTCCCAGCCATAACTATTCCTAAGAATTTATGATCTTCTTTAATCTGAATTTGAGTAGGCGTTGCATTGACCCTCCCCCCTGGTAGTTACAATTAAATTATCGTGGTTCTCCCAATAATCAACGTTGCCCATCTCTGTCCACAAGTGTTGGATCTACCAGATTAAACAGGTGATGTTTGGCTTGATTGGTGTTTTTTTGTTATGTTTTTCACATCAAAAATTCCAGCACTGTCCTCTCACGTTAAGATGAAGCAGGGATCAATTCTGTGCTGTACACTTGTGTAGTTTGCATGTGCTACATGTGTCTGCGTAGGTGTTCTTTGTGTTCTTTGTGGTCTTTCCCCCAATCTCTGATTTGCCAAGAATATTAAAGTGAAGCTAAACACGAGCAGGCACAGCAGCTCTGAACAACTTACAATATCAAAAGGCTTAAAAAAAATATATTTGGCAGTTCACAAGCTTTGCTTTCGATTCCATAAAGTGTGGCTTTTCAGGCCGCACAATATATTGCAAATCCACTGTCAACATGATATAAAAGATTTTTCACTGAATGATCAGATTAATGGGTGTCTCTTTCTCTTTTATTCAATGGCAGCATTTTAGAAACTGTACAGAGTCAGTTTGGGGTTATATCACACGAAAGAGAAAAGTTTCCTCTTAAAATATCACTGCTGTGTCTCTCCTGGAGGCTGAAGATTCAGAAGCTGGATGACATAAAGATGTAAACTCCCTCAGGATGTTGGGAAACATCGTCTTCTGATGATTTACCAGTGTGGATGATTGTGTTTTTTCTATGGCGTCTACTTGCTGCTACATATCAAGCTGCAGCTGACAGGCTTTTAAAGAAACCCATTTTTTCCAGAGGCTTTTGATGCTGTATGGGACACTGAAATTTGTGGCTAAATTTAGATATTTACAGAAATATGCAGCTCTGCACATCATTTCTGACTGTGTAGAGCTCAGACAGCTGCATTGAACCTCAGGATGCTTCGTCCTGCCATGCATCCATCTCCTAGATCTGCTTCATCCGAGTCAGGATGATGGAAATTGGGTGAAAGCAGGGTAGACCTCAGTCAGGGAGCCAGTCCATGACAAGGGGCGTACACAGAGAGACACACAATCGGCTTCACGTACACACTAATGTGTTTGTGTAGAGGTACACATCAACCTCACATGGATGTTTTTGGATGATGGATTATGAGAGCAGTGATTTCCACACAATTCCAATGTCATTAAACTGTATGTGCACTAAATTGCTTAATCTGGATACATACTAAAGAAATAGGCCCCGATGTACTGAGACTGAGTGAATAGACTTTACTTTACCTGTGCACGCATTTTGAAGGTGATTGACTCAGAATAACAATCAAACAATAAAACTATGAGTATTCAAATGAGTGTTTTAGGTGCATTAGACTGTATTTACATGACAATGGTGTGCTGGGAACTGCATCACTTACGTGATTGATTGTTTCTGTTCACTACAGGTGGAGCGCTGATCGCACACGAACACAAAAATGTGTACATCCCATTAACTTCCATGCAATGTAACGTCTGTACCAATTTTTATACACACATTATATACTTGGAATATCAGTATGAAAAACTCTGTTTTCTCTTGTTAGATGCAAAGTCATTGCTACATCAACTTAGTAACGCCATTTATTACAAACGAATGGATGAGAACAATGTTGGTAGGATCCTGATTCACAACCTGGGACTGGGTTTCCCTCGGGGGTGTTTTGGGCTGTGAAAGATCACAGAGCTGTCCTGAGGGTCTGCTACATCCAGTGCTGTCAAGAATAAGACGAGCATGTTCGGGAAATCTACCAGAATATATTTTGGATTTATAGCTGAGATTTCCATCTTTAATCCCCTGTGTGTTTGGACGTGTGGCTGGCTGTGTTTTTGTATGTGTATGTGTGTGTGTGTGTGTGAGACAGTTCCCCTCGCTAACTTGATGAATGGTGCTGAGCAGGGCTATGGAGCTGGTTGAAAGGTTCTCAGTAACAGGGTAAATGATTAGTCTGTGCTCAGCCACAATATTCACATTACTTCAGTGTCTGCAGGGCCCGGTGCTGATCGATACTCTATTACTCTTCCACCTGAGCTGATCCCTGGATGGCGGGCCACCACTGGGAGCCCCCGCCGCTGCTCAGGCTCCACCAATCAATGCAGCTGCGGATGAGGAGAAGGAACGTGATTAGATATCTTAACTCAAGACAGTCTCACAGAGCGACATCCAAACATTGCTTCACGCCGGCGTGCCGGCGTGAAGCAATGTTTGAGATGGTCGTTGTAGGGAAAGATGAGTCTGCGGCTGCTGGTGGAGGGGACAGGTCTCCAGCGAGCACTGCAGTGGCCTCTGCTTCTGATTAAAAGTTTGCTTTTGCAGCATTGAGCATTGCAGAGTCAGCAAATGACTGACCTTGGTGGCGTCCTGTGTGTGTGTGTGTGTGTGTGTGTGTGTGTGTGTGTGTGTGTGTGTGTGTGTGTGTGTGTGTGTGTGTGTGTGTGTGTGTGTGTGTGTGTGTGTGTGTGTGTGTGTGTGTGTGTGTGTGTGTGTGTGTGTGTGTGTGTGTGTGTGGGCCACCCTGTGTGTTTATGCTATGATCTTACGTCATTGTACATACACATGACTCGTAAAGGCCGATGCATGCACTGATGATTCCATTAATTAAAGCCGCGTGGTTTATCCGGCTTTAGCCAATAGCCACCCACGCCGAGAAGAAATCCAGGTTATCACGGGGCTAAGTCGCATGCATCCACACCTATCGGAAACCTCCTTCTCTGGTTCTCGTCAGCTGCAGCGTTTGTCTCGTGGAAAGAAACCAGAGCTCTCTGAGCCAAAACAATATGCAGACCTTACACTGAAGTGCTACAGCTCCAGCCAGCAGGGTCAACCAGTTTGAATTTATCGATCCACTGTAATATAATCTGTCCGAAAAGGCAAATATTTATTTTCTGAGAATCTATTTTGAGGACGTGTCAATTAAAAGTGTCTGATATGTCACTGTGCAGATCCAAAAACGTATCATAAAGAAACAATATTTAATCATTATTTGTTCTCGATTTACTGCATGCACCCATCTTCTATACCATGCTGTTCAATACACACTGTCTAGATTTATTGAGATGCACCTGTATGCACTAATAACTTAACCCACTTGTAACTATTATTATATTCATTCCGCGTTTGTCAAACGAGTTTCTATGGCTGTGGAGTTTCTAAAAAAAAGATGTGAGAACTTCTGGTCATTTTTCCAAGACATCGTCAAATTTCAAAATGCATTAATAGCTTTTCAATATTACTTTATGTTTTCGATGGGACAGGGATGCACTTGTCAGTTTTTGTCATTTGTAAATTCATTATCCATAATTACTATGATCAAAACCAAATACTGCTTTAAATATTTACCTTTAAATTCAATAACCATAATATAGAAGCAAGTTTTGCTGTTTGAAGTGAGTAAACAAATTTAGTTTTCCAATATATTTAAAATATTTGAAGATGCACCCATGGAGACTTATAAAGAACCTAATAAATATTGATAATTCTAGTGGCGCTGCAGTAATTGATCACTGTGAAACTTAAATTTGTTGATGTCATTGAGGAGCAGGTTGCTTTAATTCTTCCCGTCTGAAATACTTGCTTTGAAAGAAAAAGACAAAGTAATCAAAACGTTACTTAAACCAGCGTGAATAACCTTTGAAAATGATCAAAGATCAAAAAACATAAATTATGAATCATTCCTTTGATTGAGCTTCAAGTCACAGTGCGTAGAGAAGGGAGAGTGCGCCGTATCAAAATACCATTATCCTCCTTTAGGAATGATGAAATGTTTTTTTTTTTAAATCATCTCTTGTAAAATGACAATTGCTAGAATGACCTGGTATATAACATATTTAAAACCGCTCACTGTGCAGTGTTCAATATGTTGCATAATATTTGTATTTGTGAGATTAAACTGAGCCTATATGCTCTGTTGCTTTAAACAAACAGGCCAGTGAGCGTATATGGACGAGTAAACAAGGTCCAGCACGCTCATAATCTGTGGGCATCATATAGACTGAGGTTGCACTCCACAATAAAAGGCTGGTTTCCGTCCCGTGTGTAGATAGCATGAGTAAATGCCCACATGGTATCTCCCCTCTTTTACTTTTCTAACCCTAGTTGAGTGGTGTGAGTGTGTAAAGATAAAGAGCTGTTAAGTGACGCTGTGCTTTCCGTTGTCTGTTGAGTAACGGCCGAGGTGCCCATCGACCCGCCGGGCCCATAAAGCAGAGAGCAGAAAACAGACAGACCGTTCACACCCAGATCACTGTGAGTGGAGCTCTGCAGGATGTATTAAAATATTAAGTTGTCCAGAGTGTTTTTATTCTGGTCCGTTGTTAACCTTTGAGAGTCTCTGAGAAGATGGATGCGATGCAGTTAGTTATCTTACCTCATACTGTATAATCAATGTGACACCAGGCTGAGAATATAAAGTATGTAAGCGTGCTTTGATATATGCAACTAATACGGCAATGAGCCGTGATTTAAAAAGTATTTCAGACGCTTTATTTTTGTGCTGAATGTATAAGTCATTTGTAGAGAATGAGGCCTCAAGCACGGGAGTTGTTATAAATTGTGTAGCTGGATGTTCGTTTTGCTGATTAATGGTATTCTAGAAAGGTTACAACAATAGAAAAGTTGCAACACAAATAAAAAAAAGCAAACACAAAAGCTGCAATATGAAAGCCACTTTGCATGTGAGGACTGTGTGATGCTATCGCGGCAATTTTTGATATTACCTTTTTAATCTGTTCCTCTAAGAGTGACGGCTGTGTTTAAGCCCAATGGTGAATAAACTGCGGGACTACCAAGAGGTACTTCACTTACTTCAGTTTTGATTAAACATCCTTTAGATTCAGGTGTCGATAGACATTTCTGAGTAATATTCTGAGTTTCGAGACACACCTCCCCTCATTTATAACACATCTATATTGCAGTGTGCCCATTGTGTCAGACAAACGAGTGAAGGCCAGTGTGTCTCTCTGTAAAGTGGCTGTCGGTTCACAGCCAGTAGTAATCATCCCATGCATTATGACAGAAACCACAGGACATCTCAATTTGTGTGAGTGTGTGTGTGTGTCGTGTTTCACATGCGTGCTGGTTGGTGGGCGTGACAGTCTGGCGTCCGTGCAGGAGAGAGAAAGCAGGATCAGCTCATTGAGCGTGCTGTTAGCAGTAATGGAGGTCTGTCTGTCCACATTGTGGCGGAAAATGCACCTCGACACGGCGCACTCTGGAAATGTGTTTTCACAAATGTACTTAGCGCTCCCACTCCTGAGTAGAGGATCATGAATATGATACGTGGGTGCTCCAGGACAGATGGTCTCCTCCTGAGTCGTGAAGCGGCCCAAGTAACCCATTTGTGTCTTGTGTAGTAAACTCTTAAGAATACGTTACAATTATATACACATATATATGTTTGTTTTTTTTGTTTGTTTTTTATTTATTTTTCTCCTACTAAAGAATAAATAATACAGATATGGGCTGAAATTCTAACCTTTGTTGGGCAACTCGTTCAATTTAGTCTGTACTAACGTCTATAAGCCGTCAGTTACCTTATTGATCCCACTGAGGTAGCTATTCATCTCTATTTCACCCAACATGTTCATTTATCCATCCATCTACCCCAAGATCCATGCTCTTGACTGGAGTTGAACCAGCGCGACGACCACGACAGGAACTCCACCGTCTTCGTTATTTACATCCAGTGCAATAAAATGGAAACGTCAGCCGTCTGCGTTCAGTAACAGTTTGTTTGTCTCTGTGTGCAGGAGCTGTGTGAGGACCCTCACCTGTTTGTAGATGGCATCAGTGCGCACGACTTGCACCAGGGGCAGCTGGGTAACTGCTGGTTTGTGGCGGCATGCTCCAGCCTCGCCTCCAGAGAGTCTTTGTGGCAGAAAGTAAGTAGCCCGACACATCTTTTGAATTATTTGACCTCTTATTTATCATTCAATCACAAACGAGTGGATACAATGGATAACCAAACGAATGAGGACGAAAAAACTACAAAGAAAACAGAGATAAGAAAGATTATTAAATGTTACACTAACAGTGGTTATCACCATCGGTCACTGTCCAGCTACTAAACAAACATTCACATAAGCTAAACGACCAATTTTACATGTTGTTGATCAAAAGCTGGAACATTATTCACTTATTTCGGGTTGGAATATAAATAGAAGTGTTTGAATTTGCAGCACAAACCTGCCAATTGTGAATGAAAAAAAATGTTTTCCACCATCATAAGTATAACACAACTTTTTCCTTTACAGTTTTTTTGCTTTTGCACCATGAAAGAGTTTTTTTAAAACAAACATATCATCCTCTCACTAACGCCCCCTGCTGCTGTTTCAACAAACCCAGTCGGCTGGGCGTTCTGGAGAAGAAATCATTTCCAGCAGCGTTATAAACACACACTCACCAAAAATAATAGAACGGGAAAAAAAAGTTTGGATCAGGGTCAGCCAAGTAATGGTGACCTAATTGAGAGATAATTGAAGATGAAAAGATCGCTGCACAAAATTAGGAATCATACAATTTGAAAAAGGGACGCTGCATGTGCGCAATTGTAATTATTCCATATTTTGAGTTTAAGTGTCCATTAGGAGCCATCATGATGAGAAGTAAACACCAAAGTGCTCATTAGTAGAGCGCGGCACCTCCCCGCTCTCAGCAGGCGCCCTCAGCTAGAGGAGGTTTGATTGGTGGAGACTAATGATGAGTCTCTGAGGGCCATGGTGGAGGCACTAAGACTGCATGACATCCTCTGAATGTGTTTTTAATAGTGTTCGTTTTTATTATTATTATTATTATTATTTTACATAGAAATCCAGAAAAGGAGGGGTTATTCATATAATGCATGCAGGCATAAGGGAGCAGTGTTTTTCTCTTCAGCCCAGCAGACTGAAAATATGGTCTCCAATCTATCATTTGGTAAATTGAAGCTGGTGGACACACCCTCTCTACACCACTCACACAACCAGGAGCCTTCATATGCATCGCTTTCACATTAAACTGACCCACTAAGCTCATATTTTATGTGGTTCTGATCTGCACCGCAACACATTTGGCGTGTTTCGCATTGTTGGCCCACCCAGGTTCGAATCACATGCAAAGAGCAGCATTTCCTCCCCCGTCCTCCTTGTGCACAATTTCTGATCTCCTCACGTTGCGATCACCTCGCTCCCTCATCCATCTGGCGACGCTGCTCTGTGAAGATTTTCTCGTCCACACGGATTAACAGAAGCTCCCTCGTGTCCGGTATGGATATACTATAGCATCTGGAAGCTCATTTAAAGTCACACACACTGTTTAGGCCAATTGCCGTCATGAAAATGGAATTCCAGGCACGCTTCCCAAATCATGTAAAATACAATATGGGATGAGTTTAGCGAATGTACTGATGCACAATGTGATTTACTACCTCTGTGTAGTGAATGCTAGTGTAGTTTATTATTGCCTCTGTCTATATCACGCTTGAAATGATGCAAACCAGACCAGCCTTCAGTAGAAATCTTTTTTTATTGTAATGAGAAGTGTTTCCTCGGCTGGATCGCCATGATTTTTTTCTTTGCGAACTTCATTATTATGGTAGATAATTTTTCTGTAGCGTCCCTCAAATTCTTTCAGTTTTCCTCACATTGAAAACACTGAGTATCTGCTGTGTAGTCATTTATTGTCAGGAATAATAACCTTGCATATACTGACACCACGTTGCCGAATTTGGGGAAGGTACTGCACCAGTGAGCGTGTAATATACAAGTAGACCGTGTTTTTCTACTGTAACGTGACCGCATTGATTCTCGCAGATGGTTGTTTGGTCTCAGTATTAAATATCTACAGCAGGTCAACAGAACTGTCTGTGCTTACCTCAAAATGCTATTTCGAACATGTAAAGGCAGTATTGTCAGTAATTAAAGTCAGATGTGCAGTATTGATTTCAGGTCTTTTGTAGGAAGATGCAGCAGTGTTTCACCTAGTTTTACCGATCACATCTGCTGTGTGGATGATGGTAAATTAGAGACTCTGCCCTCACTTCTTGAGAAAAATTCCGTTTAAACGCTTGTAAGATGTGAGTAAATACTTGTGCCATCCAGATTGGCGACTCAGACGCACGCTTGTCATCCAGCGTCAGCCCCAAAATCTGCAAAGTCGAAAAGAAATCTCTGTGTTTGAACCGTGCTTCAGCTGGTCGTGGCGCTTCAGCTGTCGGGATTATTCTCAAATGTTCTCTGGCATCTATTTTGACAGAGGAAACAAAGTGATTACTGAGGTTTAATGGGATTTGAAAGAAGATGCCTCGGCCTGTTGTGGCGAGGCGTCGGATTGTGGCAGACTGCTCAGAGAGCCAGTTTTCATATGGCCCCGTTTACACAGTGTTCCTCCCTCTATTTACTCCACATTTGTTTCATTCCACACCCATTCGCTCATCTTCATCCACCTGCAGTTCAGGGAGTGTTTGATGCTTCCTTGGTATAATGGTTTAGTCCTATTTGGATTCACGGATTTGACACTCGGACTGAGTGAATTGATCAATGTTCTTTTTTTTTTGAAGAAGCATTAATTCAGACATAAAGGATCTTTCCCCCACTAAACTAATGCAACATAGAAACTTTACATAGAATTAAGAGAAAATACAACCATTAAGTACTGTTTAAGAAAAGCATTTACACTTTTCTGTTAAAGTTAGTTAAAATAAAGGTTTGACTTTGCTCAGGGAGATAAAATACTGGATTTTTGATTGATTCATGACTTTGGTGCAACATGGGGAAACTACTTACACCAAGTTTTGAGTATTTATTGTTTCAGTAACATTAAATAAATTGTGCTAATTTATCTCTATCTCTATTTTATTGCTGCTATTTCCTTGTATTTATGTCTTTCATACATGCCGTTTTAAGTATTTCCCTCTGAAATATTTCTATTCTATCTATTCTATTCTTTATATGCCAATTAATAAGACAAACCAAAAGGAGAAAGAAACGTAAGCGTTATTCATCCCAGTAACTTGTTCGTTTTTATTTGCAGTATCTACTAAAGTAACTACGCCACATTTGTATCCAGTACCTGCGATCCAATTTTTCACTAATATGCACAAAACAGAAAACACACAGCAAAAAAAGGTTTCCTTTCATTGACTTGCATTTGATATTTTGGCTCTTAAGTTAACTAATTTTAGTATTTTTGCATACTTACTCTTTTCCTTGCATTTTTCTTTTCAAAATCATCTGTTGCAGAATTCCAGAAATGTTTTTGGCTTGATCCTCCTCTGTGTCCTTGTTGTTACCTTCAGTCACATGTCACACATGAGGACCGGCATCCTTTTACTGTCCTTAATTGTTTCTAATTTTGTCTGACATTGGCGTTTTCTCCAGTTTTTGTGCGTTGAATACTGAAAATGGGCTTTATAACTTTTATCCATCTTGCTCAGTAGCTTTAGACCATCTTTTCCTCTCTTTCAGAGCGCTGTCTGCCTTTGTGAGGCAGGAAAGGTTGACGTCTGGTGGTTAAAACAGCCTTTTCACCAAGACGATTGTCCTTTCAGAGTCCCTTTAGCCACGAGCTTCATTTCTTATGAAAGCAAAACAAGAAATGCTCCCCCCAGTCTCCAAGGAGATACTTTTCCCCAGTGAACTGTGTGCTGGTACTTCAAAACATTTTACGGTATGCCGCTTTTAGATGAGCTAACTACCGCAAAGAAAAACAAAAAAAACATTTAAACTGCATCGTTTAAGCCTGAGAGATATTCTTTTTTTTAATTTGGCCTCTTACAACCCAATCAAATGTAGAAAATCTTTTGATCATGGAGTGGCCGTGCAAGTGTGAGCCAGAGGACAAGAAGTCAAGACACGAATGCAGATTTGTATTCGTGCGTTTTGAGACTGAGGGTGAGATCGACTTAATTAAGAATCCAGAGAATGTGCAGAGTTAGACTTTATTGAACAGGGAACACAAAGATTGAGCCTCTGATAGTGTGTACCGCTTTGTACCAATAAGGAACACCTGTGATTTTCTCCTGAAGTTATTTTCTTTTCTTTCACACTTTATCAGATCCTCGTCTTTTCATTCACAGTTACACTTGGTGTTGGGTCCCCTGTGGCAAAGCAGTGAAGGAGAGCATGCAAGAGAGCGAAGAGGAGCAGGAGGAGGAGGAGGAGAAATGATATCCACATCCCCCCCTCATCTTGTTTGCGAGACAGGGATAGATGAGGCAGCAGGAACCTGTTCGCTCCTGCACTTGGGAATACTCAGCACCCACATACACAAATACACTCCGTCTCTATGCAATGTCCCATGGGACTCCACGACACAAAACCCTTCAGGGTTGACTGTTTGTTAGGCAGGAGGTTGCAGGAGAGTAAAGTTTTTGTACAACAGTCCAAACACAAAGCTATGTTCATTTGAAAAGAATGTTGATATATTCCTGAGGTTTATTATGATTTTGTTGGGGTTTTTTTCCTACATCAGAGTGCAAAGATAAAAAACATCTTTTGTGAACAACAGGAAGTCTCAACTTCTTGGTTGTCGTCAGGAGACATGGATGTAATGTTGCTTTCTCAGCTAATAGCACATAATCACAAAATAAGAGTTTGCAGCATTTATTGAATTGGAAAGTCTCACTTGTCCACATGGAAGTTGATGGAGCAGTCAATAGTCTCGGGGCTGCAGCCTTTTGCGAACTCGAACAGAAAGTACATCACCTTTCTTACCTTCGCCAACTCGGCAATCCTCTCACCGAACTCGGTGGCGTCCGCATCGTAGCACTGGACGGGGGCATTGGGGGCGGCGGTCGGCTCCCTCCAGAAAACTCCGGCGGGCTCCAGCAGCTGGCGCGTCATCAGGTTGGTGAGGTCGGGCGTCCACAGTTGCGAAGTGGCGGTGACGATGAGGCGTCCCGGCTGAGCGAGCTGCACCGTCCAGTGCGAGAACTGGAGGGATTGTTTGACGAAGTCGAGCCGGTACACGACCTCGTTGGCCTGCAGCAGGCGCTCGCCCTCCTGCCTCTTCTGGCCCCGCTGCTGCAGAGACTGAACCCGCAGGCGCATCACCTCCGTCAGCTGGGTGTCCAGCCGGAAGGGCAGCTCCAACTCTGTAGACATGCTCGGACGGCGGCGCGCCTCAGCAGACTGACCGGTCGATACCGACTGCAGGGTCGAATTAGATCAGCGGCAGTGTTCTCTCTGTCCTGCAAATCTCCGCTCCTTTCTTCAGACCTGCTGCTTTGCTTGTGAGCATGTCTGTAAAGCATCCATAGGAGAGGGCGGGTCTTACATGGAAGCACAGATGATAAGGGAGAAAACATCCTCGAATAATAATTGCGAACAGGGTGCACGGTTTGTCTAGAGGGAGTTGTGCTTGGTAATGTTTTTCTCCTCTCTCTTTGTGTTTACTTGGCGACTGATCCCAGCATTTAATACAATTCCTGCAGTCAGTGAAGCCCGCAAACGTACCAGAGTTGTTCTCTACAGTAGTCTCTTGTTTGTTGACGTGAGACTCCATCGTGTGAGATTGGTGCATGAACGGGGTGTAGCGAAGTGCCATGGCACCTCTGCTTGTGTTCCTGGTCAGTCGTCAGGTCGTCTACCTACCAGAGTCCAGTTTCTGCATAGTGACACTGAGCCCAGATAAAAGCTGAGATCGATGGAGCCTCCCTCGCAGTCCACAGAGCGTAGAGACCGAGAGAGCGTAAGCAAGTGCGAGGCGGAGTGCACCAGAGATTGTCTCCCAGAGGATTACAAAATGACTCCGTGGTGCAGTGCTTTGTTTTTTTTTGTTTTTTTTTCACTCCCCTCACCCTTTTTCTTTTTTTTCTTTTTCTTTCTTTTTTTTTAAGGAGCTGCCAGGCAGAGTTGTTCCTCTGGGGAGGCCAGATTCTCTCCATCAGCAAAGTGTCACCTCCTGCAGAGAGGTTTGACAGGAACTGCTGTTCAGCGAGCGCACCTTGACATCTTGCAAGGACGCCCACGGGAACACTGTCAGTTAGTGGTGTCGCTCATCGCATCGTTTGCAGGTTTTATTGGGTGCCATATATACACAAATAAAGGTTTTACAGGTGCCCCTCGACAGGCTGCTTCTGCATCTGTTGCATGCCCTGTTATCCATGCTGAGGCACGGCGGGATCATGAGAGAATAACACTCCAGGAGCTCTCGATGGCAAAATTTCAGGAAGTACTGGACATCTTCCAGTTATGCCTTCATAGATAAATAGTTAGATAGCATAGGATACCATAGATAGATGCCATAGTTATAGACATTGAATAAAGCTTTTAAAGATAGGTGCCTGTATCGATATTTGCATTTCTCTCTGTGCTCATTGTTCTTGTTACCGTTGATCACTCTCCCGGGTGGACGTGTTTTGTATGAATTAAATCGTGGCGAGGGGGCAGCGGGCACACCTGGCAGATCTGTTTGGCAGCCCTGTCTCCATGACAGGAGTAGGAGAGACAGCAGATACAGTGCAGTACAGTACAGAAATATAACACCACCAGTCAAGGCTGCAACCTCCATTCATCCATCTCTTCCCTGGTTTAATCCACTTGGGGTCACGGCGAGGCTTTAACCTGTTATTTTTACTCTGAAGGTCAGGTACCTCTTCTGTCATTTACCCTTGGTTTACACAATTCAGTGGAGTCGCGTGTGGTACAGTGTGTCCAAGGGGAAGAAGACAAGACTGGAATATACCTTTTGAACCAGTTTATCTGAATCAGGTTCTAGAAATTACGTGGATAGATGTTTATCTTTTCTTTCTTACACCCCTCTACACCTTTGTGGTTGTTGTCTAGTTAGTTTGTAGCTGCATCCGATGTCATTACTTCGTCAACTCAGATTCTTAAGAAGTGCAAATATCCAGATTATGGAGCATCTTCCCCCACTGAATGTAAACAGTGTGTCAGACACAGTGCTGACAGCTCAGCTAATGTGTCACAAAATGTTACTTTTTATTTTACGTTTTATTTGTAGTAACTAGTAAAATTACTCCAGTACTTTTTAAACAACAAACTACTTCCTAATCAGTTTCTTATGCTTTGTAATGCCCACATTTGCCATGAACAAAATAATCCTGTCGCAAGTCTCCATGCACAAGAAAACCCAAAGAAGTGTTGACATCAATAGTCTGAATTACTACAACTCCAAACATGTTTAGTGTTTCACTGTTTGAATTTGACTACATGATAAATTCTTGCACTGAATTCACAGTATCTCAGTAATTTCTTCTACCTGTGCTTGCTTTGGGTTTTTTATGTGAACATGTTGAAGTTTTTTTTCTCGTCTCTCTTGTTAAAATAATAACTACATTGTGCAAAATGGAGCCTGGGTTTTAGGAGTTTCACTGGACCACAGCAAGTGCAATCAGCTGAAACACGCTCATGCACACACACACACACACACACACACACACACACACACACACACACACACCTGCAGTCAAAAAGTTATTACCCCTCACCCATGTCCTATTACAGCTGGATTTATGACTGAGGGAGCCAAGGTTATAAATTTGTCCCCTAATCCTAAATGCATCAGCAGACACAAGGGGGATGAGGGGGACTCGCCCTGGCTGCCCACTCCACCTTGATATTATTTACGCTCCACGGACCAGCGGCTGTTTGTTTGGCTTACCTCCTCCTCCTCCTCCTCTTCCACCCCTTCTTCTTCCTCCTCCTTTTCCGACTCCTCCTCCTCTTCTTCCTCTAGGTGATTCCCGACTGGAAAGAGCAGGAGTGGGATACGGAAAAGCCAGACTCCTATGCTGGGATTTTCCACTTCCGCTTCTGGCGCTTCGGGGAGTGGGTGGACGTGGTGATTGACGACCGGCTACCGACGGTGGACAACCAGCTGGTCTATTGTCACTCCAATGACAGCAATGAGTTCTGGAGCGCCCTGGTGGAGAAGGCCTACGCCAAGTCAGTGTTACTGCCAACACATGCACAGTTTCCTGCATGCAAAAACCCAAACTGGCTGATGAATCCAGTGAATCCTCACTCGTTCGAGTGTTTGACAACATTAACTAACAGTTTCTTTAGTTACATTTATTTGTTCTTGGACTAAATCGGCAGTTGTTTTTATCAATTAATCAATTATCAATGCTGGTGTTCTCTATAATGCATTACCATGACAACAATTAAACCCCTCACTATCTGATTGTTTACAATCATGTAAAAACATGAGGGGAGTGAAAAAAACAAAAAACAAAGCACTGCACCCCTCATGTAAAAACCTAAATTCTTTGTGTTTTCAAGTAGATACAAAATCAAGAAGAGAATGTAGCATATATGATGCATATTGTCAACATTAAACTGATAGGTGGTGGCAAAGTGTTTCCAGTACAATTGGTGTTTGTAGAATATGCAGGATTAGTGAAACACATACACCAGTTTGGCTAACTCAAGACCAAAAGTGGTTTGAGCTCAATTCACAACAGTGTACTTGTGATTCCCTCGTGGTTCCTGTCTGTCTTTTATGTATTTGTCATGTCTGATTATTACACTGAAAAATCCTGTTTGTGGTCTTTGAGGTTGAAGCCCTGGCGTGTCTGTTCAAGTCTCATCTTACAGGGTTGTGTCTGTCTTAACACTGTGAAATATTTCTTATTTGACCCTTTCGGAAATAGCCTTTATGTGGTTTCTCTGACTGTTTTTGCTATCTGTAAACATAAGTCTGCTCCCTCAGCCAAGCTTTATTAGCTATTCAGCCATATGCACAAGACTGACAGATATGATGTTTTCTCTGATCCAAATATAGAAATGATAAAGTGCACTAGAAAACATTTGCAGCAATGATATCTTCACGTAACAAAATATCCCACATTGCTGGAGGATATGGAACACAAAGTCTCAGACGTATCAAGATCTCCATATTGACAGACGCCTCACTACGATGCATGACCAGGTCGTCTTGTCCTGCAGAGTCTATGGCTGCTATGAGGCGCTGGACGGGGGAAACACGGCTGATGCCCTGGTGGACTTCACGGGCGGGGTGTCTGAGCCCGTGGACCTGCTGGAGGGTCAGATGGCAACGGACGAGGTGGCTCGGAACCAGCTGTTTGAACGAGTCCTGAAAGTCCACAACAGAGACGGTCTGATCAGCTGCTCCATCAGGGTGAGCGCTGACACCACGCTCCGACACGAGAGGCTCAGGGGGGAGGCCTTTTCCCAGCATGATATCCCGTTTTTTTTTACAATAGGCATATTTCAACACACAATCATTGTAAGTGTAACTGAACTGAATTTAAAAAATCTTGAAAGAAGCTTTAGTGCAAAGCGTATAAAGTTGCGAGAGGTGCACAGGAGTTGTGACAGGCCCAAACAGCCAATTACAATAACGTCTTATAATAAGTCCAGCATTCATTCAAATTGTATTATTGCAAAGCGCATGTGTCCCGAAAGGTGGGTGAACAGTAGTTTGTGCTTTATGATGGGAAGTTCATCCTCTGAGCAAACCCGATATCGGAGGTTAAATTTTGATATTCTGCTTCAAAAATGTGATTTTTGCAGAAAGACTGTAGCTTTAGTGTAAGGTGAGAAAAGTCTGCGGTGAAGCTAAAGAAGTTTTGAGACTTAAAAGAGGAAACGATTGGATAACTTTTTCAAATGTCATGATTCGGGTCTATTAAAATGTTGATCCTAATCTGCATCCAATCCTATAACACAAATTCATGAATCAGAGAACTACAATCAGTAGACCTTTGATGATTTATTTTAATTTTGTAAAAAATGACATTAATATATCATAAAAGCAGATTTAAAATTTAAAACTGGCTAAAAATGCACAATTTAATATCTTTATTTACAATATCAAACATTCTCCAATATTAAAAGAAATAATTAGATAATTAATGCAAAATACATCAGCGTTTGTGTGATTATGGGAAGTTTGTGCTATAAGTCGTCATACATTTTCAGAACCCAACTGGACAGATCTCGAGATCCAATGGCTTTAATCACATGTCGGCTGATGGTTTGGAGGAAATATGAGTAATCAAGTGTGATCTCCTGCTCAATAAATCGTTCACTATACTCCTCACCAAAACATTACGCTGTTTCACCTTCACATTTTTTTGTCTGTGTTCTTTTACCTGCATATTTGTTTTCACAAGCAGCGCTAGAAAATGTTGCACTGGCCTCTAAATTCTGCATTTATTAAAGAATAACAACCACAGATCTTAACCACTCGTGTTTCCCTTCAAAAATCCTCTTTTCAAGTGACGTTCAGATGGGAAATTTTTATTCAGGTGACCAGAAGCTGCTTGGTCACACTCAACAAAAACAAATCCAAGAGTCCACAGCCGTGTTAACTGCTTTGAGAGGCTGTAATTAGGCAGAGTGTCGCTTCAGGCTAAATGCTAATTCCTGCACGGTGACGTGCTCACAATGAGAATCAGTCTTCACTGTCTCGCATGGGACAATTTAGCCCGCAGCAGCATCTAGTAATGACAATCATCTTCATTTTTCTTTTTTTCTTTTTTAAGGATATTTCAATCTCCAGCAGAGCAGCTGATTGACTTTTGACCAAGATAATAAACATTTTTCTTGAAAAATGCCTGAGGTGAAATCGTTTGAATCAAACTTCACTGTGTCTTCACGCATGTTGAACTACATACAGACAAATTATATTGACCAAAATCGGTTTTATCTCGGCCACTTCTGCTTTAGAAAAAAAAAAAGTGAGATCTTTTGCCACTTCTGGTTTAAAGTCATATTCCTGCATCTTATTTTAGTGACAGAGACACAATGTTCCTTCCGCTCATCATTGATTCCTTTGGAGAAAAAAAAAAAAAACCTTTGAAAATTGTGTAATCGACCAAAGCTGACCTTTAGTGCCCCGAAGCAAGTTTTAATAATTGGACCATTTTCTGCTCTGATTGAAAATCCAGGAAGAAAAAAGTTTCTGGAAACACTGTACAGCAAAAAGAGGAAGTTGTGTGTGTGAAATAAATAGATTTTTTTGTAGTAGTAGTAGTAATTGATGAGCCGTAGACGTTGTTACAGTTACTTCAAAGAGCGACAAGTGTTGTTCCAGTCGGGAATGACATTTTATAGAAATCAGACCACATCTGAAACAAAATGATGTTGTTATGAAGTGTCCTGAAGGACTCAGCGATCATGCTTTAATCCTTTCTACTCTGGATGCTGAACTGTGACCGAACACTTCTAACAGAAGGATTATGAGAAATATGAACTCGTCATGCACGTGTTCAGTATTTTTTTTTACTTTAAAACCTTTTAACTACTAAAGTAATTACAATTGATCTTCAGTTTAAACGTATTCTAATTCTCCTCCCGTCACCTCAAACACGTGAAACCAATAATTTATTGAGCGGACTGCGAGCCAACGGGAAATGTCTGTCTGCTATAGAGCCATCAACTGACAAATAGAAGAACTAAAAGACTCGGTGATCATGCTTTATTAAGTATTACTGCACACCTCACCCAGGAAGGTAGATGTATTTGATATCTACTACAGTGAAGCACTTTGAATTGTGTGAACCTGCATGAAAAGCACGGTGTGATTGGTTTGATTCATTGATTTATTCATGTTCATTAGCTGACTTATGAGCAAACATGCAATTGATTCTTTTCACTTTAACATGGTTTAAATGGCTGTCCTCACCACAACCTGCGAAACCCATAATTCATTGATCTGTGGAAAATGTCACGGCCTCATGTGGCCTGCACAGCCTCATATTTACTGTTGAGATTTTAACCAGTGTCGGGAAAGTCTCGTTTCGAGTTAAAGCAGCTAATTTGTCTCTTAAGGGCGATCTTCTTTGTCACTGTAGATCCATCAAAAAAAAAAATTAAAGGCTGCAAGTGCTTCTCAACTTTAGCTCAAAACACAGAAACCAGATTTCATGCATTTTATTAATTAAGCATTAAATGAAAACAAAAAAGTATGCGACACAAGCAGCTCCACGACTAATTAAAGATTTAAAGGGAATTGTATTTGTTCTGAATGCTCATTTTCCTTTTCTTGCATGAAGATTGGATTTTGCAGGAATTCCATATTCTGATCAAGCTGGAACTCAGTGCACAACAAAGTGTCTTGGCCTCAGTTTCCCTCAGGTTTTCCTGGTTTCCCCTCTGCTGCCCCAGCCTGCCCTGTGTTAGCTGCTTCCTCTCTGCAAGCTCTCTCAGCTTTAGCACAGCCGGTCTCACCACCAGCCAATCACAAACCACAGCCGCTGAATTCAGATTGGCTGTGCCTCCTGCAATCGGATTGCTCGTAGTATTACCAGTTACTAAGGGACTGGTGAGTCTTCTTCACTTATGTCAGAGATGGTGAGGAGCTCCTTAGCATTTCTGTGCGTTTGCCAGAGAAAGCGATCCTGTTATGTTACCGCACAAGTTAAGTTCCCTCTTGATTATTACAGATCGGAGTGTAAGAGACACTTCGACTCTTGGCATTAAGGTTGTTGATTTATGTGTTTCCTGCTTATAAAATGGAATTAGGTCTTAAAATAACAGTTATCATTAATTTCAGGTATTTCTTTTATTGGCCAATTTGTACCTGAGGAGTAAAACTGCTCAGATACGGGCACCTTTTTAAGAAAAAATAAGTTTAAGCTTAAGTAATTAAGGTTAATTTAGTCAATTAGGGTTTTTGTTTGCATCTCATAGGTTAAATAAAAAGCAACTGTATAACATAATTGTTGTAAAAACAGTGTAAGAAAATAATAATAATAATAATAATAATAATAATAATAATAATAATAATAATAATAATAATAATAATAATAATAATAATAATAATAATACATTTATTTTATATTTGTTTAATTTTTATTAAAGTAAAATACAACTCATTCACAAAAAACTGAGTTTGAAATACAATAAGTAAAAAACAAACAAATAAAACAAACAAAAGATAAATAAATAGAAATTATATATATATAAATAATATTAAAATTCATCAATAAATAAATACAAATTTGATAAAAGTGAGTTTTAGTTTTCCAGTCTGAGATTCTATTTATTAACTTCCACAACCAGAGAGCCATTACAGTAGCAGGGCTATTATATTCCATGGAGAAATTCAATTTACATGTCAACAATGTCATATTCTACATTCTATGTATTCAGTAATATTTCATGCAGCAAATGTATTCCATCAATGATTATATCACTCTCTTCATCTGGAAATCAGGGCAACAATTTGAGTTTGCAGCTCTTCCAGCGAGAAGAACTGGTTCTTATTATATGAAGCTGCTGGAAACTGCAAGAACATGTAATACCCGTTTGTCTCTGGGACTTTGCCTCCATTGATATTGCCAGTTTTCATGCAACAATTTTAACATGGTAACTCTTATGCGAGCCATCTTAAGAAAAACTGTGAAAAAACCCAATGTGAATTCCCTAGTTTGAAGCTGGTTTGAAGGAAATATGTGTTGCAGGGATATTACATAACAACAGTTTCAGAGAGAGAAAAGGTTATGGATTGAGTTACTGTTTCTTCAAAGAGCAACCACAATCTATTGTGCTTTACTCCCCTGCTGCTGTATTTTTCTTTCTCTTTCAAGAAAACACAAAACTGCAGAACTCTGTGTGTGGTTTGTCAGCGTGCAGTTTGTTGAATTTCTGAGAGGAAATCATAAAAAATATAAAAGAATTGGGTTTCAGAATTGAGTGTTGAACAAATAACACAAGTAGAAATGTAATGGAGTCACATATCATATTATAAAATACACTATAAGCACATACAGCACATACACTTAACAAAGTCATACATGACTTTTATTCAGGTCAGCTTGTGAAAAAGCAGTAATCACTTTGGGAAAGAAATGTATTCGCCATTCACCATGTAAATACTTTAACGAAAGAGGAGATACATAGACATTGAGTTTAATGTATCAGCATACAATATATAAGTGTGTATAGTACGAGTATATTCAATGGCATTTTAAGTATATTTTAATCTTCAAACATGACTTGAAACGTAGATTTGACGTGTAAAAGTTATAGAAAGTAATGCCCGATATTCACGGTAACGTTTGTGGATGTGATTTTCAGAAGACTGAAGCAGTCCTTATTTATTTCAAACTCCTTATCACAACCGATGATCTAATAATGGCCAGTAACATAATAACTGTCTGTAATGTTCTCATTTTGGCCATTTTGAATGTAATAATGGCTACTAACCTAATAAAGCACCAATAATGTAATATAATAGTAAAAACCTGCTATAAAAGCTTTTATTTCTTAAGAAATGCAGTCCTAATTGTCTATTATTACAATATTGACTGCAGTTGGTTGAAACATCCTATCACACCATTGACAAGTTATTACATTATTGGCAGTATTACGCTATTGGTTGTTACATTTCCTAAACCCCTCTTGTACTCCTGCCGTGTCGTAGGCGACCACGGTGGAGGACATGGAGGCGCGACTGGACTGCGGTTTGGTCAAAGGCCATGCCTACGCCGTGACGGACGTTCGGAAAGTGCGGCTGGGTCACGGACTGCTCGCCTTCTTCAAGTCGGAGAAGCTGCACATGATCCGCATGAGGAATCCCTGGGGGGAGAAGGAGTGGAGCGGCCCCTGGAGCGACAGGTAACCGCAGCACCGCCACCTGCAGGCCGGACTCCTGACGCCCCTCGAGTTTCAGCTCGTCCCTCAATCCGCAAATACGTCTACGAATCAGAGACACAAAGAATAAATTCATCCGGTAATATGTTACCTTGCTTTGACCTACACCAATATAACCGATTCCCCCTGGCCTGTAAAAACACTCATTTCTAAAAGGCTACATGTGATGAATGAGCAAGCAGAAGCCGGACAAAGACCGATCTGTGGCTGGGCTTCATGACGTAAACAAGAGAGCAGCACAAAGAGAAATGTCATGAAAAATGGAAATGCAATCAAGCTAATGGGCCACAGAGCAAACAAGGATAACCAAATTCAGCTCTTTGTAGAGAAGAGTAGTTCCTGCTTTCCTGCTCCATTATGCTTCCGCACACTTCTCACAGCGATAGATAAAACTGGGATTGAGCCGCTCCCTCCACGTCTCCGAGCTGTTGGCTGCCAGACTCTGTGAAACAAACACGGAGGTGGTAAAGCCGGATAATAATGGAGTCTGAATTATTGATGAGGCTCAAAGACAGACAGATGTTATTAAAAAGACGTGAGTCATCTCCCTCCTTTTGCCATCATTCACTCACTGTCACTGAATAATTTATTCATGGTTTGATAAAACCCGTTACTGTAAATGGGGGCCGACAGACTGTTGCGATGTGGACGTTTGTCAGTGAATCATAAACAGAGAGAGATATAAACACAGAGCTAATGCAGCCTGTAAATGTCAGAGCCTCCCCTGAGCTGTGAATACAGAATGGACCTCGATGTTTAGGTATGATTCACAGCGGCAAATACTACATACTGTTTATTTTCCAGCTGAGGCATTAACAGAATGGCGCCCGTGAGCGATACATCCATCCGTGATTTATACATCTGAGGGAGTTTGTTAGAAGTCAATTTTAACATTCAGTCTTTTGCGGAATCAAACACAAGGAGTAAAAACATGTTTAAAGAGCAGCTTGGAGGTAGGTTTCCGATTCTGACCACCGCTGGATCACGAACAATTCAGTTTCAATTTCTTTATTCAGATACAGTAGCACCAAATACTACACGGTCATTTCCAGGTACTTGTACAGAGAAAACTCCAACAAATTAATCAGTATCCTTTGGTTTCATAGATAAATATATTTGCGTATTGTCTGCATAACAATCAAAGTCAAGTGGTGTGTTTTCTGATAATATTCACGTCAGTGAGCATGTATGACGGGAAGACTATGGGTCCTAACACAGAACCCTGTGGAACCCCATGTTTAACTTTAGTTTGAGCTGAGAAGTCATCATTAACATGAGCAAAGTGGAACCTGTCTGATATATATATATGATCAAAACCAGTTTAGTGCTGTACCTTCATCCTACTATGATCTAGTCTCTGTAGTACAATGTTATGATCATTAGTATCAGATGCAGCACTGAGGTCGAACAGGACAAGAACAGAGACCAGCCTTTTGTCTGAAACCAAGAGAAGATCACAAGTATCTTTAACCAGATCTAAAAACCTGACTAAAAAGACTCAAATAAACACAAAACACAAAGAACTGCAGTTTTGAAAATACTTTGACTTAGCCATCACATTTTGATCGCTTGTCAAAATCGCTGAGATCCTTACTTTTCTCTCATTTTTTCTTTTCTTCTAAGGAGGAGAAAATGTTCACATGCTGCCTGATAAAACCTATCTATCTATCTATTAACAGGTGCCAAGATAACGTGATAAATCGTAATATTCGCGTCACCTGCCAATGGTGATAAGTTGTATGTTATTGTGCTTTATTTTGTCCATTTCAGTTCGGAGGAGTGGAACAAGGTGAGCAAGAGTGAGAGAGAGAAGCTGGGCGTCACTGTACAGGATGACGGCGAGTTCTGGTAAGAACCACAAACATGCTGACACAGAATTCATCATTTTAAGTTTGAGCCCATCAGCCCCGTGTCGCCTCGTCTCCATTTAAAATCGACCTGTTTGCTCTGTTCCTGGTCTTATTTCCTATATTTTTGCACCTGTTCAAGGTTTTTTTTTTTTTTTTTTCTTCTTCTTCTTTAAGCTTCTTCCCTCTAGTTGGTATCCACTCTTTCCGGTCTCTCTTCTCCTCTTTTCCCGCCCTCGTGCAGGATGACGTTCGACGACTTCTGCCAGTACTTCACTGACCTGATCCTGTGCCGCCTCATCAACACCTCCTACCTGAGCATCCACAAGACCTGGGAGGAGGAGGTGATGAGGGGCTCCTGGATCCACCGCCAGGACCCCCTCCGCAACCGGTCGGGTGGCTGCATCAACCACAAGGCGACCTTCCTGCAGAACCCTCAGGTGAGTCCGCATGTTTCTGTTGTTATCAGAGAAGAAGAGCAGCGCTGGGAGTGTGACCTGATGTCCCCGGTGTCTCGTCGCAGTATGTGTTTGACGTGAAGAAGGTGGAGGACGAGGTGCTGATCTGCTTACAGCAAAAAGAGAAGAGAGCCACGCCCAAAGAAGGCAAAGGGGAGAACCTGGCTATAGGCTTCGACATACACCGGGTAGGAGCGTGCGCACACAGCACAGACGTGTACTTGTTCCCAGCCTGACAAATCTCAGCTGTCACGTCTCCTCGTGCTGCAGGTGGAGCTAAATCGGAAGTACCGTATGCACTCAGCCCAGCAGAAAGTAGCGGGCTCCATCTACATCAACTCGCGCTGCGTCTTCCTCAGGAAAGAGCTGAAGGAAGGCCGATACGTCATCATTCCCACGACCTTCGACCCCGGGCAGCAGGGCGACTTTCTGCTCCGAGTCTTCACTGATGTGCCTTCTGACTGCAAGTAAATATGTGTGATGTACAAGAGCGTCTCAAACTATTTGAATACAATGGCGAAGATATTTTTGTTCCATAGTTCAATTCAAACCATAAAAACGTGAGTGGATTTTACATTCATGACACAGAGACGGAAATGTTTCAATTTAATTTGACTTTATTACTCATAATTGTAACTTTTATGTCATAACAATCCAAAATAAGGCATAAAAAAAACGATGACACTTCATAAGAGCAGATGTGTTTTTACCCTTTATTTTTTAACTAGAGGCTAAAACTATCTTTGCTTGAAACATCTATTAACGTCTCAATGATAATCACATTTTTTGAGAGGCACCTGTTTCATAACGCTGCAGCTGATATGAAATGAAACTGTAGATACACAAAAATAAACAAAATCACACAAAAATAAACGAAATCACATTATCACAACTCAACATGTTATTGTTTTATAATTATTTCAGCTTGAAAAATAAAAACCAGTAGTAGTATCAGATCTCCTGAATACACTTAACAATACGTCTTTCCTAAAAAAAAAACTGCCAAAAGACATTTAATAGGTTTAATGTATTTCAAACATGTACACTGAGCCTCAAAACAGTGAAATTGAGAAAAGTGAAGATGATTCAAACGCCCTCCAACTGCCTACACACGTTGATACATATGAAAGTAACATTGAAAATGGGAAAAATATATATATTTGTATCCTCAGAAAACCTTTAGTTATCCTTAATTTGAAAGAAGTGATGTTGAAAAACCTAAAATTACCAGAAGAAACCTGCAGCAGAGCCCAAATACCTGCCTCATTTTATGTTGCTCTCTAGTTTTTCCCTCTATTGATACATTTTTTTTTTCGCTTTTTAATTCTTTACTTCACCCTTTTTCTGGGTGGTTACTCTGTCGGTATTACTTTTCTTGTTTGTTAATGTAAAGCACTTGCAATAAAACAGTTAAAATCAATGAGCAGATAAAAAGGAAGTTAAAAAGACGGAACAAAAACAGTTCATGTGTATGTCAAAGTATGTCAAAGATCACTCACTTGGTCTGCCTCACCCTCTCAGGTAGATTTGATTGAAAGCCGTTCTAATCCACCCAGGTGTATCTCCTCAACAGGTTGGATGTTAGTGGAGTGTAAAGAGGAAAAAGAAGAGGCCAACGGTGTTGATGTTGATCTGTCTCATCTCCAGAGAACTGACTCTGGACGACCCTCCTCAGACGTGCTGGACGGGGATGTGTGGCTACCCTCAGCTGGTCACTCAGGTCCATGTACTGAACGCCGAGGGTCTGCAGGGACAGGACTCCAATGGAGGTGGGAGTATGGCCGTGACACGGCCTGCATGTTAAAGATCATGTGTGATTCATGTGTTTACAAAACATTCTATGAACTCCTGTAAAAACCCACAGAGCTGCACTGCCTCTATCCCGAAAAGAAAAGACTTCTGCGCAAAGCAAGAGGTACCACAGCACCACCTGTTGAATTAATGTGTTAGCACCAGCCTGCAGTACACTGTAGTCACTGTGTGTGCACTAACTGCTGCAACTTTTACCAGTCACTCACCTTTAAAGCCACTTTGTGCAAAGATTTATAGAAATTATAGCATTTATGTTTAGGAAGTTGTGTAAAAAAAAATTAACCCTTCTACCGAAATATGTCTTCTGGAGAAGAACTTTCTTAATGTCTTCCTCCACATGATGGCAGTAAGGTTGAAAATGTGCATGCCTTTCACACAGTGGCTTTAAAATTGTTTAGTTTTCATTGAGAGAGCAGTTTGCAGTGTGGATTTTCTGCTTTCCTGCATCACACATTATCGTACACTGGATATCAGCGTGCTATCAGTTTGAGCTGTGGGAGTGCGTGACCAGCATTTCTTGCCATTTTCCAACATGTAGCCGATGCGATATATCAAGAAGATAATCAGATTTCACTAAAGCCTTGAGTCCACTTTGCACAATGTTAATTTAATGATTTTTTTTTTTTCTATTCGTTCTTGGCTTAGCTGTGGATCCCTATGTAATCATCACCTGTGAAGGAGAGAGGGTTCGCTCGCCAGTTCACAAGGACACACGCTGCCCAAACTTTGACATCAAAGGCCTGTTCTACCGCAAGAAACCCAAGGACGGCATCCACGTCGAGGTGAGCTGTCGCTGCGCAGCATCCATGCAGCTGCTTTATCACTTCATCTGACACACCAGACGTCACTATGGGCCCGAATTACTAATATCCGGCGTAAAGCGCACTTAATTGCATGTTCACGCAAATGGATTGTGTGTTCAGTTTGCAGATGATTTGCTAAGAATACCACCATGAGTGATATCAGATTCCCGTTTTATATGAATCTGTCAACATAAATGCCTCACTGTATTTTGCCTGATTTAATGTTGATGTTCCTCAGAGCGTCTTGTTAGTAGATCCGCTCCCACATCTGTGTGCATATGACATCACACAAACCTTGAGTAGATCAGAAAATGATCACACCCGCCGGTCACCAATTAAGCCACCTATGCAACAACATGCAAGACAGTATGCGGGGAGAATGCAAACCTCAATGTGAAGCCTCGTAGTGGGTCATTGCATCACAAATAGCAGGTTCAACCGCACACACACACACTCCTCATTCCCTCCACTGCATGAGCAACCCTATCATCTGTAGGAACTTTACCGTTTTAGGATGTCGAGACCATTGCAAACTTAACGTTTTTCATCGCTAAACGACTTAAACCTTTCTGAATAAATGCTAAAAAGCATGAAGCAGATCCATCAATTTTTGATTTCTTCTCATGGGTCGCAGCTGGAATATTTCTGAATGTTGAGTGATTAAAGCTACATTTCAATAAATCAATCTAAGAAGGGAGAGAGATGACAGATTTTCTTCACTTCTGGGGCGACATTCCCAGGTATTTTACCATTGGAAAACCATTAGAAAGAGAATTTTGCCTATTATGACCTCTTTAATATTGTCACACTTACTTTCAGAACCAGCATCACCTTCTCATACAGTTTGAGTTCCAGTAGTTTTTCTATTGGCGAGGACTACAAAGCCCGTATTTACCCTCAGTGTCTATTAAGGCTTGACACTAAATGTTTACATGTCGATGTATAGTATATATATATATATATATATATATATATATATATATATATATATATATATATATATATATATATATATATATATATATATATATATATATATATATATATATATATATATATATATATATATATATATATATCCCGTCAAATAACAGAAGCCTTAATAAAGAGATGATCAGTGTTATTCACTTCACCTGTCAGTGTTCATAATGTTATGGTTGATCAGTGTGCGTAATTAGAAATGCTTCAAAGATGATAGACAGAATGACGATGACGCCAAAATACAAGATATGCATTAAAACAAATAGTATTTTTCTATTAACTAAAGACTGTATTTCCATGTATTTAGGTATTTTGGTCAAAACACTTGTAAAAGGGTCAAATTCTACATTTTATTGACATCTCCAGTAGCCAGTCATGCTGAATATGCATTATTCAGCCCCGACAGCTGCTGGTGGCGCAGAGGAGAGACTCCATGAAGATAAATGTGCATCACAATAGAGGGGGCGGGGCTTAGGAAAACACCCTCAAGTGCAGGATGAGTCGTCAGATATTTGATGTGGGAAAATATTCAAATATCAATATCTTGAAAAGTGCACGTCACGAGATAAATGTTGGTTCACAGGCAAAATATATAAAAGATGAGAAGAAACAATTTTTCATTTTTAGGGCACTTTGAACTATCTTTGAGAAGACGAAGCAGAAGTAGGTTTTTTCTTTTTTTTTATTCCCTCAGGCGATGTCAAGTTGATTCATATCAGCTGAGAAGAGCGTTTTCTTTTTTTTCTTTTTTTTTTCTTTCGCTGAGTCACTGTTTACAGTGCAGAGCTGGATAATTAAGTAATGATGCACACAGAGGGTGCAGGGACTTGTTAATCACACACTGGATGAAAGATGCAGTGAAGTTTTCTAACGAGGCACCAGTTACCTTCTTCTTCTTTGTTCTGTGTGTGAACAGGCTGCCTTCTTAACTGAAGTTTATACAAACATTTGACAACGCTGATGTTTAACGGAGCCAGGATGATAAACATTTTTAGATGCGAGAAGTGGGAATACAACCAAGCAAAGGCATAATTATTTAAGTGTTTTTTTTTTTGTTTTTTTTTACTAATATCTCTCAGTATCTTTAGACGTTGACATTTGAAGAAGGCACAATCGAGCCTTGAGCTATCAGGGAGCAGAAACAGCCGCTCTTCTTCCCTTTTTTTCTCTTTACGTTTGGAAACGAGTTGTCACAATGTAGACGTCCACTCATGCAAGAAATCCATACGATTTTGACCTTTAATGAAGCTGAAACCAACAAACAAAAAAAACGAATCCCAGGTGAACGAAAAAGCGACCACATCCACCGTCCGCCCTAGAAGACTCTTTACCCTCGATTCAGTTGCTCCGAGATGCTTCCTACATGGACAAATGCAAATATGGATTAAAAGATAAAAACCTCAGCCATGATTTCATACAGTCTGTAAGGCCCAACAGTGCTGCTTGAACTCAGACTTCCCAGGTCACGGTTTCTCCCCCAGGTGGCCTGAATCTGTCTTCAGCTGAGTAACAAACCCGTTTCTCATTTACTGCTCATTTTGCAGAACGTCCATGACCAATCACTTACAGGCCCAATATCAGGCAGTATTTGTAAGCCCTTGTACTTGTTAGAGGAATTTTCTGTGGTAATATTGATGCTGATTGAGCTGTGAAATTGTTTTATTTAAAAGAAATGGAGTGGGCACTGTGGGCGGGCAGAGCGAGTAAGAAATCACTTAACATGGTCTTCACTCGGTGGTTACAAACACCCCAAAACATTGTGTGGGGGCAATTCAATAACTTAAAAATTAATTGACAGCTAAAGGTATTGTGAGCAGGAACTGACATTGTAGAGGTAATTGCTGTGTTTGTGCAGAAATTGATTTGTACGGCTCGTTGTGTACCGACGCAATTCAACGTGCTCTACGTGACAAAGTTAGGTTTAAAGCTGTGAAGTGAAAATTAAAAACAACTATGGAAAAATAATGCATATCTCAGAGAGAGAGAGAGAGAGGGAGAGAGAGGGAGAGAGAGAGAGAGAGAGAGATGCTAAAGTTTGAGAATAAATCTTCAGAAATCTGATAGAAATCTTAGTCTGTCTGTTTTAATATGGGGTTGTTGTTGTATGGGACCTTGGTATTTCATCTGATTTCCACTCTGAGTACCTGTTTTAGTTTCCTGTGTACATTTCTGTTGTTTTTTTTGTAGTTCCCGGTGTAGTATTTATTGAGATTTCAATCTCTACTGGATTGTAATTTCATCAGCAACTTCTAAACGTATGTCTCTCGTGGGATTTGAAACTAAAAATAACCTATTAATGTCAGTTAAACAATATAGATTCAAATATTTATGCAGTAAATTTTAAGAGGGGCTGCTTTCTGTACCAGTATGTACTTTATCATATTTTTGCTTCAGCAAAGCATTTCTTAGTTCTTCAACTGAATGTGGTTGAAACATTTTCTTGTACAAAACCTTTGACATTTGGCATGTCTGTGCTCATGTGTCGGAAAAAACTTTTGGAAAATAGGTGCAAATTGTGGACGTGGTCCATTATTTTACCTCTTCTTGAATCTGCAAACTATTCTTCTAGCGGGTGTTGTTGCGATCGTGTCATTCTCTGCTCCTTTTCTATCAGCTTGTAGTAACTTCGGCTCGTAAGAGTGAAACTGTTCACTAGTGAAGTGGTGATGGGGACATTTCTCCCACTTTAAAGTATTTGGGAAGCGAACTGTGGCTGTTTCATCTTGACAAGGTCAAAGGTCTGATAACCCCTCCCTCTGTACAACATAACATCTGAGATCATTTTGACGATTACTCGTCTTTTGTCTGAGATAAAAAAGAATCACACAGTGAAACTGCCTTTACCTGCAAACTTGACACAGGGTCACTTCCCTCATGTCAACCAAAGAAGCCAAAAGTCATTTTAAAAGGAAAAGTGGACGACCGGGTTTAGTTTTCAGATATATTCCTCTTCCTGCTATTAGACTCGTGTGCGTCGACACTTTATTTCATCCTTTGTGTTTCGCTGTCGTCTTCCTGTCACCTTTGATTTTCACTCACTGCTGTAATTCCCCTGCCGAGGCTCCCCTCTTGTGCTTATTGCCTTTTGTCTTTTGTCTCCTTTCTTTTCCTCGCTTTCCTCGTTGGCTTTCGGACGGCCTCCTTACCCTCCCGCGAGCGGCCAACAGATCTACAACAAGAACATGATCGTGGACACCTTCTTGGGTCAGGTGATTTTGTTCAGCGACCCCAACGAGCGGCAGGAGCAGCACACGCTCCACCTCCGCGACAAGGGCAGCCGCCAGGACAACGACCTGCCGGGCACGCTCACTGTGCGCCTCATCACCTCCACCACACTCAACAACATCTGACCGGATCATTTGGACCGTCGGAACCGTTCACGCCCGAAGGGCGGCTTTCTGATTGCAGCCGCCGCTCTCCGCCACCGTCCATTTTTTTTCCAGCCGATGCAGAATCTCACCGTCTTTCTCCGCCGCTTGCACTCTCTCTGCGTCTCTCATGAGTTTCTAGTTATTTGCTTCAGTTCAGATTTGAGGTTTGCAGATATTTCCACATGCAAGGTGTCTAGTAAGGATACGGAGGGGGGGGGGGGGGGGGGGGGGGGGGGGGGGGGGGGGGTTGAAACTGTTTGAACACATCCCTGCCAAAATTGTCCATCATTTAGTGTTTGCTTCTGAAAATGTCTCCTAAATTAGTTATCATTGCAGGTTTTGTAGCCAGAAAACGACCATTTGTCCCTGTAGTTGTTGTTTCTCGCTCTACAATCAGTAGACTTCATTTTAACTTTATGTGTATTGTTCTAATCGGACACATGCACACCAACCTATACATGCACATACGATACATATGCAGACATTTCTGCACTCCATGCATGTGCCAATGTTTCCAAGGGCTATGCATTGCCTTAAGGCTGAGTCTGTCTCTCCAGCTTGAGGAGACTGGGGGGGGTTATGCTAATCACTACTTGGGTTTATCATCTAAATCAGCTGTTCTCTGTGTTAGCACACCCTCCATTTCTGTTTCTCAACATCTGCATCACAGCTTCTTCTTCTTCTTTTTTTTTTTTCCGTCTCGCCTTCTGTCTCCCGTGTGTGGACATGATGTATTCCCTTTTTCTATCCGTGGATAATCCTCCCACCCAGTCGGCCCACTCTGACACCTCAAGTCTTCAAGCAGTTTGCCGGTGCTTCATAGAGCATGCAGCACTGTCTGTCACTTTTTACTGTGGACTTTTACAAACAGAAAGCCAACAGCAGCTATTTCTCTCCCTCTACTGAGAGCTTTTCTGTGTCGTCCTGTGAGCGCGCTCCTGTGTGACAAGTCTTGCCTCCCGTCTTCCATCACCACCCGTAGAAACTCCCCGAGACGCTTTTCCGCCGGTTGCTTTGGACGATCTCTAAACTGCATGGCTTAAAAATAGAAAGAAAGAAAAACAAAACAAAAAAACAAAACAAAAAAAAACAACCTCTCTGCCTGTCGTGCACATGTCTCCGGTCGTAGCTCAGCAGCCGGTGTTTCCGATAGTGCTCCCTCTTCCATGCGTGCACCTACCCCCAGTCCAGAGGAGTGCAAAGATATTCACCCCGACATAAATCAAGTGCTTTATGGGACCAAAGACGAGCTAGGCCCTCCGCTCTCTTTTCGTCCCTTTCGGACCGGCCTGGCCCGTCCCCGGCCCAAGCCTAGCTACAAACCACCACCCCCTGTGCCACATCATCTCTTAATCGGCAACACCACTGCCTGACGCTTCCTCTGACTTGAGTCTGCTGGCCCGGGCCGAAAGACTCACGCCACGTGATCCCCAAAAACAGCAGCCGTGTTTCTGCTGTTGGCACAGAACAGGCGTGAGTGTGTGTGTGTGTGTGTGTGTGTGTTTGTGTGTGTGTGTGTGTGTGTGTGTGTGTGTGTGTGTGTGTGTGTGTGTGTGTGTGTGTGTGTGTGTGTGTGTGTGTGTGTGTGTGTGTGTGTGTGTGTGTGTGTGTGTGTGCGTGTGTGCGTGTGTGCATGTGTGTGCGTGTGTGTCTCCTCGTCAAAGAAAGGTGTGAACCGAACAGAAACGAGCCCTTTACGGGATAAACACACACCTTGCACTTTACGGGGTCCGAAGAAAAAGACCCTGGAGGATGTTATTAGGAGGAGAGCGAGCAAAGGAGACGTCCTGCCAAATAACCTGTGCCATCGCCTTGGTCCTGGCTTTGCCTCCACAGCGGGAGAACAACATGGATGAACTGTTGAATCGCGAAGGGGTTTTGCATATTGAACCGCCACTGGTACAATGTAATCCATCTCTGACGAAACCATGACTCTTTTTCTGTGTCGACCATGTGACCATGATCAAATCGTTAGCGGGCTTTTTGTGACCGAGGCCCGAACATAAGATCACAACCTGTGACTTTTTTTTTTCTTTTCTTTTTTTCGAACGTGCAATCCAAGTTTTCTAGACATTCAGTTCTGACTTCTGTCTTCTTTTTCCTCGCGATTTATGATGAGTAGAAATGTAATTTTCTGTCATTATTGAGACATTTCCTTTGAATGTAAGACAACAACCATTCGTGGACGAATCTCTCAAATTATTGAGTCTGTTCTCCTGATTTTTTTATTTTTTTATTTTTTACCCCCATTACTTGAACTGTCACACATGGCATTTAATCGGTCACTCATCTTTGTGTACAGCATCTTTCTAACTGTGTCTTGCATGGGTTATTTTTCACTATGTTCATGGCCTTGTATTGTACTGATCAATTGTTACTATATATATTTATTCTTTTCTATCTGAAAAGTCTAGGAAATGCTAGTTTTGAGCAGTCAGCATGTCTGCACTAATGCACCTCATGTCGGCCTGATCATATCAATCGGTTTGAAGCAGTTATGTCTTGTACTACAGTTATGCATTCATAAGGCCTCTAGCATCTGTGAACATTAGCAGCAGTTGTCGACTACTATTTAGGTGCTATTTATCCTCTTAGTGCTCTTTTTGTTGTTTTCGGTCCGGCAGATGGGGAACGTGAACGAGGATGAGGCTGAATTTGAGACAAACAGCCAGGATAAGAAACTGTAGTGCCAAGAGAAGTAAGGTTAGATTTCATTTACAGACCCCTCGGAGAAAAAAAACATAAAAACAAAACACAAAACAGAGCCCGTCTCCTTCCCGCATAGTTGAAAGTGTCCTTTTGCAAGACGCTGAAGTCCTTTCTGTGTAACTTCGCCTATAAAATGGTGTTGATCCTTAAATACTGTGAATATGTTCAAAAATTTGCTTCAATTAGTGAACTGATGGGGTTTTTTTTTTTATTGAAGAGGTTATCAGTGCCAAAGGTGGAGGTTGCTGAGGTTTGAGTGTTGCTACAAGTTTAAACATCTCATCATCTGTGTAACAACGAATACGCTCCCTAATTTATAGTTATGGCAGATTATTCCCAATTTGGCTCCTGTGCTAACAAACAGATGAACCACGTTCTGTCCATATGGTCTCTCACTGTCAGTTGACGCCGTAATTCTCACAGAGTTTAATATAAATATTACATGAAAATAAGCAGCATGTTGTTCAGTATTTATCTGGCTGTATATCAGCTCATAGTCAACACCGGGAGCAAATTTCTTTGGACGCTGCTCAAGACAACCTTTTAACTGGGATTCATTCAAATACAACATAAAAAAGACAAGTACCACTTTTAAAACATTCAGTTTATTGTTGACACATTTGACTGTATCAGAGTGTGTAATCTCTTCTGTCTGTATATAACCACGAATTACACAATTATTAATAGCTTATTAATAATATATTGATAAATGACACTTTAGGTTATTGGTGAACTTGTGAATTAAAAATCAAATTCATTTTTATATACTTATGTATTTATATGATTCTAAGTCTCTGTTCCGACAGTGTTTTAAATTGAAAACTGTTTGGTATTCAACATGTACATTTACATCTAATTTTAGTTTTTGGTTTCGATACAATATTAATGCAACTTTAAAAGAAGAATCGGGTTATCTCTGAAAAGTTGTCACTCATTGTGCTATTGTTTTTTTTTTTTACATATTCACGCACATGAAATAAATCTAGATAGTGTTGAGTAGTAAAATGGTTAATCAAAAATATTAATGTATCACTGATTTGATATCTGAAATACCTGAAATTACATTCAAAAAGGCATAATAAAGTAAAAATCTTATACATTTATGAAAAAAGTATTTATGTTGGAAAAGTTATTTCATTCAAAGTTTAATTCTCCTGCAAAATTAATGTCGCATTGTAAATTTCAGCTGAGCCTCAGTTAGAAATGAATAAGCATTATTAACATCTCATCTGAAACTAAATTCAAACTAATGTAATTACAGTATCAAGTGAACTTGTGCAGGACTTTAATTTCCACTTCTTTCATAGAAGAAGTTAAATAAGTCTCGGAAAAACCCGTGAGACCAATGCAATCCTGTAACGCTCAGGGCTTTGATGAAAACAAATATGCATTATTTAGCTCACACCTAAATGTACATTTACACTAATAGGACAAAGTTATACAAAGACGTTTTGAACACACTGTATATGTGTACAATTGTGCAGGAATAACTACAGTAATTTGAGTCCCTTAAGTCAAAGGTTTAATTCATTTATACACCCAAACTTGAAAGGAAAATTTATACTTATATAATAATATATGTGTTTTATAAAACTAAATGATAGTAGTATATGAGATGCTTTGCTGGTTTAATCAGATGAGGAGTGTGTTCATGGGTTTGTTGCGTATTTGACAATATCAGCTTTCTTGTCATATTTTATGTTTATCTTTGACTTTATGGTGAAATTTATTGTCATCAACCACCACTCGGTTCCTTATACGGCTCCCTCTGTGTTCATTTTTTTAATTTTTTTTTTTTTTTATTTGTATGGACGCGAGACAGAAATACAACAGCACCGACACGCAGGAGTATTCGGGCTTCACTCAGCTGAAATAACAGCGTGTCAAAGCTCGGCGTGAAAATCCCATCGAGGCATTCCTCCTCGAGCTTTCGAGTGCCACAGCAGTGCCAAAAAGACAAAGCGGTCCATTGTGAAGGGATGCATTGTGGGTAAATGAAGTGGGAGTTGAAGATATGTTTGGCGGGGGAGTTATCGTTTTCGGCTCTTTGAGTCCATCTCTTGCTTACTTTTCTGTCTGCTCATGGTAATTGTTGCACACGTTGCCAAAAGTGTTAAGGCGTTCACTGTTAAACACACACACACACACACACACACACACACGCGCACACACGCGCACACACACGCACACACGCGCACACACACGCACACACACACGCACACACACGCACACACACGCACACACTCCAGACCATCTGGATCTTGGCTGGTTTCTTTTGATAGTTGCTACAAAAGCTTCTCCCGTCGTCTGTGTCTATGCTTTCTGCATGGCCGCCGCGTCGAACAAACCAGGCTTGACGAAAACCATTCAAACAACACTGAACTGCTCAGCAACGGTGGTGACTACTTTTGTACGAATCCAAAAATGCCAGTGCATGTAGCAAAATAAAAGGGGAAAAAAAGAAGAAAGAAAAAAAAAAAAGCTTCAAATCTGCTCGCGCCATCTTGGATAACAGAGTAAATATATTTTCAGTTCTTGGAGTGTCGCAGAAACATAATCCGCTTGTTGCTACTTTGATAAACATACTGTGTGAAGTTTAAAAAAAAAAAAGGCTTACGTTGCACACTTGCATGCATTGAAACCGTATCCAGTTTTTCTAATATTTTTGTATTCAGTATCCTGCAGTAAACAGTATGTATATAAAAGTAGCAGCAACTCTGACTTTATCAGTTATTCTTATTGATATGATGGGATCCACGTTTTGATGGGTGTTAAAATCAGAGAGGAAGCCGTTCATGGCCACCACGTCTAGACGGATCAGCAGGTGTACTGCAGGGGAATCAAGTCACCTTATTTCTCTTCCCATTAGACCTTGTGTGAATTATGAGGAGCATGAATTAAAATAGATGGCATGAATCAGGAAAAGTTGATTTTGCTGAATAAATTGAATTTCAGGACCTTGAGGCCAACACTACTCATTTTCCACTAGTATAACAGGTAATGCTTGTGTTTCATATGATTTATATAGTAGGATTTTGTCATTTCAGGCGGTTTTAGGTGCTAAAAGGTGAATTTTATTACTTTTCAATGCTTCCAGATGCATCTTTCTTTTTGTGTCATAATTTCATCAAGTGACATTGGGAGCAAGTGATTCTGAAAATATCTAGAAGCTGTCTTTAACTCTCAAAAGTTTCTCGAAATTATCAACGTTTTCTTCAAATAGTAAAATATGATTTCACTTCTTCCCTCCTCTACAGAGTAAAAGGGAAGAAATGAAAGAAGTGGCCTTTAGTAACAATCACTGGAGCAGTTTATTTTCGAAAAAAGTATATTATAATATGAGCGTTTTTAGGTTTCATGCCATAGAGTTATTGTTGTATGATTTTCATGCTTGTTCATTATTAGTTTGCAGATCAAGTCTTCTGATCTGGACTGAAGATGGTTCACAATTTAAAGCAGTTTTCATGCTTGTGGTTCAGTTTCCTGATCAAAGTTAGAAACTAAAATTTGCCTTCCAGTTTGTGCTGGCACGTGGGCATTTTTAGCACCAGAACAAAAGATGCAAACAGGACAACCGATGGGTGGACAGCTCAATTCTGCAACATAACGTCCACAACAGCAATGTGTGCTGGGCTGCATGCAACCCAGTGCATTCGAGACAATTGCGGCTTTATTTCTCCCAGCCTAGACTGGAACAACATCTTATAAAACATCCAAACAGTAGTTACTACTCTTTTGTGCATATTATGTACAATCTGCTTGGATGATGTAAGATTTCTGAAACTGCTAAGTACTTAGTAAAAAATTCATCTTTGTCAAACTGAGGTGATCTACTGGTTTGATGTGCGAGAAGTCATTCACACTTTCTCAATCGGGTCAGTTTTGACCTGAGCCAACCTGAGACGAGTAAACACCTCAGGATTAAACTCTCTGGAGCTTACCTCTCTTATAGAGCATGTACATGTTGTCCGCAGTGCAAAAACAATGATTTGCTCAAAATATCACGTCCTAGTGAGAACTCTTTTGCTTGGTGAGGTTGAAACGGCATTTGTTGAGATTATTGAATAAAGAGAGCTTTTGTATAGAAATGCAACATCGACTTCAGGATGACAAAATTATGTAGATTTGTGTTGTTGTAAACATATGAACCAGTGTGAAAGAAGTGAAAGAATACCTTAACATTTTAGATCAGGGCAAAGCTCTACCACAGAGACGAATGAGTAGCCCGACCTGCGTGTCATCTAAAGCCATCTCTTCAGGTTTCTCAAATTGCGATCAAACTGACGACAGCTCAACTCCCAACAGTCCCTCTCACGGTTCTAACACGGTCTAATGGGCTTCAGAATGAAGTGGGCAGATGAAACCGAAGGCGTGGTAACAGTTGGAAAGCGTTCCTATTGTTGTGGGTTTTCATGAATCACCTGCAGATAAAGCGGCTGCTCGCGCGCCGATGTCTTTCGCCTCGTCAACTTGCACACGGTTGCATGTGTCTAACTAGGTGGGCGCTGCACCAGGTTTGTCTCCGTGACGGCATCACGCAGACTGACGGGAATTTCTTGACATTTTTAACCCGGGATCGAGTCTTGTCCTCTCTAGGAATGAGCTTGTGATTCTTCTTGTATTTTTCTGCTGATGTTTATTAACTGGAGACTGGAATACCTACTGCATGGTGACTCTTCTAGAAGATGCTACCGTCTTTATAACAAGTATCTTTTATCAGTATTTTATAACCTTGTTAATTTTATATATCCACTCTACTTTGCGTTCCCGAACCGGTACTAGGTATCAGAGAGCCGTGCTGTATGTTCTGTACTGTGTGCCAGTCTGCGTGTTCTTTTCAGCGTGAGCTTTACCTTCCTTTTCTTTTTCTCTTTCGAGGCGTCGTTCATCAGATTTGGTTCTCGGTTACACTGTGGTTATTTTATAGCTACGGTCTGAAATTATAATTTTTTTTTTTCTTTTGTATTTAATGTCAACTTGTGGCATGACTTTGAAATAAAAGAGAAAAACTTAACTTAAGAGTTTGTCGTCATTTACATTGGATGAAAGATGGACAAAAAGAACACCTTAAATTTGGTGCGTAATTTTCATATTTAAAGGGGAAACGTGGACATCAAACAGGCGTGGGACACATTTTACATCATATAAAATGAGATTGCATGGTTTCACCCACTGGTGTGTAAATTTACACACTCGTAATAAACTCCTGTAACAGTGACCAAAGCATTCATTTAGATGGCTGAGATAGTCATTATAATAAACCATGTTTTCCCCCTTCACGCCATCGTCATCTCATTTGCTTTAATGCTGCTATACATGGTTCTAATTTGCTTTTAATTAGTTCATAAATCAATTTTGTTCAATGGCCACTAACATTCAGATGGTAGAACATCTTTCTCCAACCAACTGGTTCAGCTTCAGCTATACATAATGAGCGAATCAGTCAATACGATGTGTCACAGCAACACTACAATAATACAGCCTTGTGTTTGTTTTATAGTAGTTTGTACTGCATTGCATAACAAACTGCAAACATGTTTGCTTTATGACACTCCGCAGATAGTTTATAGCAGTATCGTTGAGAAAATGCCACAGTTTCTCACAGCTCTTTTTTCTCTCCATATGTACAGACTCTGTGGGGGGTCTGAACACCTCCTGGTTAGCTCTCTGGATGGTTTTGGGTTGTGTTTTTACTCTCTCCCTTTCAAATCTGCACCAGAGCAACAACTTGGAAACCATGACCTGGATCACCCCTCCCTCTCCACCTCCCAGCTGGTCTCTGTATCTGCCACCAACAGGCTCCACCTCCCAGCTAATCAGGATCAGCAGCCATGAATGGGACACAGCACCGGGACTGACCCAGACATCAAACCGTAACTGGGCCGTCAACACCGAGGCACCTGCGGTGACCCCGGGACCACAGCACACCTGGGCAGGTGAAGCCTGAGGGGATGATTTTAAGAACGAGGAGCGGAGTAACAGAGAAAAGACAGAAACGGAGCTCTTCATCCTCTTTAGTTGGTCATCATCTTTTTTTTTGGTCAAGCCTGTGCTGCCTGATACGAGAGTAAAAGAGAAGGGAAACAAAGCAGGAGGAGGAAGAAGGGACCTGTGCTGAGGGGTAAGTGGGGCAGGTGAACATGGGCCGAAACTGAGGGCTTATTAGCCCCGCGGCCAGGCCACAGTGCTGCTGCTCTCCTGTAGCTTTAGGCCAAAGCCTCTTACTGCTCGCTGCGACTTGTGCCAGCACTTAGAGCAGCCATTATGTACCCTTCAAGTAGATGCAGTTGTCTGGCTTGTTTATTTGTGTCGTATTGTCCCTTTAGAGCTCACGTCTTCTCACACACATACAACAACAGTTACAGTATAGATATATACAAGACACGAGATATGAAATAATAACCATAAAATACGATCTAAACTCCTCAAAGGTTCTTAAACTCAGTCACGGTATAGAAAGTAAGGACTCCTTCTAGCTGAAGGACTAGAACAGTTTTTTGTCTTTTCCTCATAATCTTATTAGAAAAAATAGAAACCAACTGCTTTTAAATGATCATTTCACCTCTAAATTCAAAATCTACCTTTTACATCCCATGTTTGTCGCTCTGAGTTCCACCTGGAAGCAGTAAATAGTTCCTTGGTAAGGTTTCCTCCAATGTGGTTCAACAGCAGCTTCCAGGCTCCAGAATTAACTTTCACATCTACAAATCTGGATGAAATGTGTTCTGGAAGAACCACGTCGTGATAATTTAACTGTGTTTATAACTACACACCATCCAGCTTGGTGTGAAGGGACAGTTTTGTGTTATAAAACGTATAACTGAAACATCTCACACCAACGACAAGACATAAACCATCTGGATGTTTTCAATCCAGAAGAAATCAAGACAAATTTTTACTCAGACATCATTCTGTTGGATAATATCAATATTAACACCTTAAAAAGTAAGGACATTTGTGTTTCTATTAATGCTTTTTTTTAAATTAACTCTTTTCCTATTGGACAGTCTGCTGGATGAGGTGTGTATGTGTGTAGGCTGTTCTGGCATTGGCAGAAGAGATTCGTCTTCCCCTGCTCATCCCACAAATGCATATTAATTATGCAAATGTCCTTACTTCTCATGCTGAGTTTACATTTAAAGAACCTAAGTTTCACAGCTTGAGGTCACACTTTGGCTAATGTGTGTGTGCATATCTTTCACGCCTGGATGGAAATTTCCGCCAAATATAAGTAAAAGCTTACATTACTACATAAATGTTACCGGCAGATATACGGCATTTAAGCCTTTTGGAGGATCAGGGAGTAAAGCCCCTTAGCCCAGAGAACAATTTGATTACAGTTGGCCAATGCAGAGCTAAGCTGTTTTACTGTATTTCATGCAAAACTACAATATTAGTTCACTTTTTGTTGCCATCATGAAGAAGAAAATATATGAATATAGTACTCAGGTGAATGAAATGACTTTAATGTGTTTAATTCACAGTGTGAGCAGATTTACTTTTCATGCGCGATAACAATTGTCTTAATTAAACTTCTATATTCTACTTTCATTTCCAGCAGATGATGAACCGCAGAGCTCATGGAAGCATGTCTCTTTACCTTCCCTGACCGATGATGAGAGTTCCACGCCCCTCTGAGCCCACGACTCTGAGCCCCTGCCATGTGAGTGACACACACACACACACACACACACACACACACACGTGCAGCACACGTACTTGTCAGAACAGCGTTACACATGCAGATTAGCAGGCGAGGCTTCGGCAGGACTGTTGTGGGCCTTTACGTGACCAGGTGGAGTCGGGGTCTGGTGAGCTGCGATGATGAAACGTAAAGGTTTTGAGCACTGAGGTGTAACAAAGCGCCTCTTTGACTTTTTCTAGCAATGCTTGTTGCATAAGTGATCATGAAGACGACGAGCAGGGAAGAGATTATAATCACGTGATGGTTCAGGAAAGTGAAAATTACACAAAAGTGATTTCCAAAAATTCAGTTTGTTTTTGTAACTTAAACAACATGAGCCATTTCATTTTAAGCCGTGTAAGGAAACGTAACTATCCTTGGTTAGTTTGGTTAACGACAGTGTCTTTGGACAGAGTGATGAAAAGTGGCGCAACCCTGACACTCAGTGTAGGAGAGGGAATATCCATCCATCCATCCATCCATCCATCCATCCATCCATCCATCCATCATTCCATCCATCCATCCATCCATCCATCCATCCATCCATCCATCCATCCATCCATCCATCCATCCATCCATCCATCCATCCATCCATCCATCCCAATTGAAATATGTCCATAGCTTTTGGTTTCCTGATGTTTTTCGCTTTGAGTAAAATATCGCAGCCAACTATTACACTGTTGTCCAAGAGATTCCGTTTTGCTTTGGGTTTTTTTTTTGTCCTCCTGGACTTGAACTCCTTTGCCAGGGCTGTGAACTCCATGACTTACCAAGTCAACTGTATTGGTAATACACTGGCAACCAGTCCAGCTCATAACATCTGGGATAGATTCTACTTTCAATTAGAACTTAGTAACTTGGAAGAAAAGGAATGAAAGGGATGGATGCGTTCAAATGTCCCGGCTGTTAGGTGGACATAGTTTAACTTCACACAGAGTTTGACACGAATCAGAAGTTGTGGAATTGCAAAGATCTGCCGAAATTTAACCAACTTCAGATTTTTCTTTCATTTATATGAGTAAAAATGCGATCAATAAAAATATCTATAAATAATCTTGAACTCGTAAAATATTTTCAGCTCAGCTTAGTAAAATGTTCCATTAAGATGAGCCTTAATTTAGACTGTCACTGTGTAAAACGTGGAATAGCTTAAACGAACTCACAGCAAAGCAATGGAAGTTCAGGTTCATGTCTGTATGCTGGTGAGTTGCAACACTTAGAGCAGATCTGTGTGGTTCAGTTCATTGAACGAGGCTGTAAGTGGGGTGAAATTCACCGTAAAGTTGAGTGCAGATCTATATGTCTTTTGTTCGGCACGGCTGCCAGACTGACCCCCTGCGGTTCACACTAAGAGGCTCTGTCCTGGCATAAGCTCCGCTGGTTGTATGCTCCAATTTAAATGTATATCTGCAGCTCAGCTGCTCTCTGAATTGTGTACGTGCCGGTTTTCAGGACGAATCTTTAATACAGACTTCTTTGGCCTGCGGTGAGTCACATCCAACTAAATGTTAATCCACTTATTGAACCACTAATGGGTCATTAATACATTTAGCCCCTCCCCTGTGACATGCTTTATCCCCACCGCTCAAGCAGTCTACATTGCGTCTTTTTACCGCACAGGCATTTCCTCATGAATGCGATTTCTCACAGTTTATTGTCTTGCTTTTACCTTTATCTTTTCATTCCATGTTGGCTTTTAAATGGTTTGTTTTCAGTGCTCGTCAGTGTTTTGATTTCAATGTATTTCAAAGCTCTTGTGAGACACAGTGACTGGCTTTGTGTCTGAACGGTGCCATATGAATAAACCTGCCTAGTCTGCCGTGCACGGTGCTGCATCACTGTCATTCTGAATGAGGGTAACAAAGAAAAGACGGATCAGTGGGGGAGAAAATGATTCAGCAGTTGTAAGTGCACACAACTCTGCCTCATACTTAAAGCATCGGATTAGCCCCAGGAATCCAAGTAAGCCTTTAACAGCCCCCACTAGACCCTTTAACTCTGCATCCCGCCCCCTCCCCACCCCCTTTTCCCTTCCTGCCCTCCCATCTACAGTATAACCACCCCACTGATTGTCCCCCCTTTGACACCAATGGTAATGTCGGTAATCTGAACTTGAAAGCAGGTTTTGTGGGACCAAAATTTACAAGTGAGATCTTTTATTCTGGTTGATAAGATCTGAAAGTGAACATTTAAGGAAAAAAAAAAACCTAAATAGAAACAATTTTCCAATTTCATGTCCTGTTAATTATCTAGGATCTACTGTGGCTTCAGGCTTGAAAACCTTGTGTTTTCCGCTTTGTTTCCAGCATCTTATTGAGGCTCTTCAAACTATTTTGTACTTTTAATGGTTTAGTTTGGTTGTATAAGTGTAACTTTTATTGTAAATGTTTGAAAATGTTCTCATTACTTAGGAGTTGTGTTTTTGTCTCTTTGTGACATTAATATTTGTGGCTGGTTTTCTTCACAGAGCCCACACATGGTGACTTCTGATGTCCTTGAATCAACCTGAGGCTGAATCATGGTCATTCTACAACAGGTCGGTGATATTCATTAGATGAAACTCAGTTTATCTATTATCTATGGGATTCTTTTGTGGTGAATCTTTAGGGTTCGTCTTTACTTTTATTCCCTACATTTGAAGTTAAATATTTGCACGTTCTCCTCCACACATGCTTGCTCATTCTTTGATTTAAACTCTACGAGGATGAATTAGAGTTTCATTGAAAGGGTCAAAGCAGCTGTGGTCCACGTTGATGCTTCAGAAAATGACAATTAAAATGAATTGTTATAACGTCATGCGTGTTATTACCAGTCTGCCTCAATTTAGTTGAGATTATCTGTAGGATTGTCAAAATGACTGTATTTCAGCATTTTTTTTCCCTCAAAATTACTTCAACTTTAAACATCTTCGAATTCAACTGCTTCTTAATCTGATTCCTTGATCTTATCTTTCACTGATATTATAATTGCAGTCTGCTTATCTGCATCGTAAACCAGCGTTTATGAAAACAGTGCCTCCTGCAAAGGGTGATGTCGCGATTGCTGCAGCTTAGTGAAGGAAAAAAGATAAATCGAGGAAAAATAAGTGAGTTCATGAACTTTTAGCCTGTCTTAAGCTGCTGAATGCTGTTCATTCTGTTTGCGTCACTTCATACAAAATGCCCTCACGTTTTGGTCATGAGAGACCGGTCAGTGGATTTATTGGGTTGAAATTCAGTTTAAAGGAGACAAATTGAAACAAAAGGGGAGGATTGATGGCCTGTAATAACCAGGAGGAGAAATAAAACACATGCAATGAAAATCGAGTGGAAACCAGAACGATTTATGCTCCTGTGTTCCTGAGTCAGGACAGAAGCCGGCGTGTCTCCTCACTCAGTCAGCCGCAGTCACCACATATCAGGCCATCAATAGATTCTCTTCAATAAGCAGATCTCAGGTCCTTTTTTCCCCCCTCCAGACTCCTGCAGGGCACGGCTCAGACACTCAATCTGGGCTCAGAGTCTCGGCTATGAATCTCATTGGAAGGGAGACGTCTGGATGTTGTTAAATGGAGGCAGAAAATAGCATCCTTAAGGTCGAGGTCTGGACTGTATTTTATGCTGGGGGGGGGGGGGGGGGGGGGGGGGGGGGCACTTGAGGTTTCTGTTGTGGTGTTTTCTGTCATGAGAATTTGCCAGAGGCTTTTCCTTTATGGTTAGCGTCTAAACAAACAGGATCTGAAGTCTGCAGCTATTTTAAGAAAGAATGAGGCACGGCGTACGACTTCAGAAATTGTTTCATTAACTAGAAAAAGATCAGGCCGTCAGGACAGCGGCTGAGAACACATATTTCCTGTTGAATGCCAAGATCGTGACAAAATCTACATGAAGTTTTGGAACTTTTTCCTGCCATGATAAAGTGACTTTTCTGGGGCATCTGAGAGTAGGTTGCTGGTTCGATTCTCTAGCTTCACTGAACCCCTAACTGCTATGAATGGATGGATTGAGCGTGACAGCTGTCAACATTGGTGTGTGAGTGAGAATGCGACTAACACTATGAGGTGCTTTGGGAGCTTTTGAATCAATGTAATCATAGTGGACATTATACTCAATATGTTTACTTTTACTGTCAAAACTCATTATATCATCTTATTGTCCAAATTATTCCTGTATTTGTTTTCCAAACTGTTCAAAAATAGATCTGCTGAGCTGTTGGATGAATGGGTGGATAGAATGTACACATACCTTTGTGTTATACCGACTCAACTATGCAGTTTTTAAGTTTTTACATATCAGAAATATGTTTGATTAACATGAGCATATTGAGTTTCTTCTTGTTAAATGGTTCATTCGAATACATGTTGTTCAGATAATATGAATAAATGGGATTCAATCTACTTAATATGAATAGATCGAAATGTGTGACGTGATTAAATTACATTAACTCAACAAATTATTTTTGTGTTTGTGGAAATTACAAAAAATTATGTTTTTCACTATATAGGGTCACTTTTTTCACATAATAGTTTTGCTTATAACCACATCTTTGCTCTAGTGAGAAGATGAAGATCTGTAAGTTCATGAAACATGTATTTTCTTGGTGTGTTAAGTCGTTTTCCGTAGTAGTAATGGTAGACCTGTAGCAGTGTCAGTGGGAAAGCTGGATACATCCCTTCATCCGTTTCTGTTCAGCTTTGTCTAAATGATGAGAGAAAGGCGTGTAGAGACGGTCACACAAACTCAGATTCTGTGAGCGATGTCAAACTGAGCAGCTGACCTGGACTGTGCATGCACAGGGAGAACATGGGCTAAATGACAAGTTCCGTCAGAGATGTCAGGCGCTATTATTACTACCGAAAAGGGAGCTGAAAAGCTTCTTCGGTTCTGTAGCAGCTCAGTTTATGTCAGAGCCAAATATTTTTCTTTGGAAGCCAGATTTGGACCACAGACTGCTGTTTTTCCAAGAATCCTCCAGTTTTCATGGTGGAGCTCGAGGGAGTAATGTATTTCAGGCCGAACTGGAAGTCTTGGTTTGTTGAATTTGAATGACAATATCTTTTTAAATGTTACCATAAAGTTTGAACCTCCAAATTCTTATTTTTTTTTAAATATCAGTTGATGTAGTATTTGGGTTTTTTTGTGTTGTTTTTGATATGTACCAATACTTTTGAATTGTCTAAGTATAATTTTCACTACTTTGAAGCAATTTGTTACCCAAAGGGGATTTTTTTTTTTTTCCTTTTTTTTTTGTGAATCATTTGAAATTAATTAGTTCAGTTGCAGCAAACAATTAAAGCTTGCTTTTAATCTCAGTGTAGATTAAATGAAATCACTAAAATTACCCTCCCTGGCAGTACACCATGACATTTGAGGGCTGAAGTGAGTCAGATTTGAGCTTTTCCCAAACTAAATCCCCCTGTTCAGTGAGCTAAAAACGTGGGCGACTCAGGGAGTGTTTCAGCTTACACAATAAATTATCAGCACAAAATTGTTTTTCTGAGAACCAATGACACAATTAAAGTGACAGCAGAGCAACCGCTTCCCTCACAGACGCTGCTTTTAACACGCATTTAGTGCTTTTGGTCAATTCAATGAACCTTTAGAGGGTTAATCAGACAATAACAAAGTAATCTGAAGGTTCTTCCAGCATTTATTGAGCTGCATTAATTGCGAGTGTGGTATACTAATGTATGCGAAAGTTCATGCAACCAAAAGACAATTATATAATTTATACACATTATGGCGATTAGGGGAATTTTTTCCTATTTATTTTTATGGACAATAAAAAGTACAAGCCACCATTAAAAAAATCATTTTAAAAACAAATCGGTAACTATTTAAAGATTTTCTGTCTTTTTTACTTAAGATAATCTCCGTTCATTAGTTGCACAGCAGCACACTGCAGGTGCTGTTAACACAAAGCAAACACCTGTATGGAGTATTTAGCAGTCAAACAGCCAGAAAATGTAGTTTTTCAGGAGAGAAATGGATGTTTAAAGCTCATTGAAAAAACTTAAACACATCAACTTGAAAACTAGAAAACCCTGAACATTAGACTTAATAGAATTGGCAAAAGAACTGACATTATTTGGAACACAAGTATTTATTCAACACCTTTACTTAGCAAACAAACTAACATTTCTGAAAAGAGGTACTGATGTACTTCAGTACAGACGATGAAAATTGTGTACACGCACATATAAATATTGTTTGTACAAATGTTTGTCTGCATAGATCCCTCAATTTAAAAATGTGCCTTAAAATTTTAATTTTGAAAGAAAAAAAACTGGTAATAACTTAGTAATTGTAACTGGTAATCACTATTATTATCATTCACAACTGTATTGTGTTGTGAAAAAGTCAAATGTAACCCTTGAAATCTTTGTCCTGCGTCCCTTTGGAGGATAAAATCTGACTTATGACTTATGACTCGACATTGCAGTTTTTATCACCATCAAGCATTGTTTCATGATTTGAATTCCTCATCCCTCATTACAATCTCCAAATATTTCTGAATCATACCATCTTTGTGAACTGTTGTTGTGTCTAAGTGGAGCTGTATCTCCTGACTCAGGACGACTATGTGTGGTTGGACCTTAAAACGGGCCGAGAGTTCGACGTCCCTGTGGGAGCTGTGGTCAAACTTTGTGACTCGGGACAGATCCAGGTCCTGGATGATGAAGGACGGGTGAGTTCACAGCATTTTGTGTTTGGCTCGATGTGCTTGAACTGAAAAATATAGACACGAGGACGGAATACACAAGCTGAGGTTCATTTTTTATGTAAATGTAGGATTCAGTCCATCCTCATCTTGGTCACACTTTAACCAAGTCTGGGTCAAACAGTGTTAGAGTTCAGCTAACCAATTATAAGCATGATACGCCTCGGGGCCGTCAAAGTCTGAACCTGGTATATTCTTATCATGTCCATCCAAACATAGAATTTAATTAAATTAACATGTATAGGTTTGTGCAAATTCAACCATATTGAATTTACTATCTGTGGATTCTATTTTACAAGTTGATCAAATCAAGCTTAAAGTAATGGGATAAATCAGATATCATTGTGTGAACCATTTCCAGCTTTAAAAAAAACACATCTTTCAGTCATATTTGACGGGTTTCTGTTCCTCTCTCACACAGGAACACTGGATCTCACCCCAAAATGCCACCCACATCAAACCCATGCACCCAACCTCCATCCACGGGGTGGAGGACATGATCCGCCTGGGCGACCTCAACGAAGCCGGCATCCTCCGCAACCTGCTCATTCGCTACAATGAATGCGTCATCTACGTCAGTAACCCTTCGGGCTCCCCTCTAAGACTCACCTGCAGCATCATTATTTGTGATTTACGGGCTTTTTTAAAGAGCCGGCGGTTACCAGTGAAGGTCTTACTCAGGTTAAGCTGTTTACTTGTACTTTCAGCAGTGGAGTTTAGTTGTTGCTATAAATAAACCGGTATGCCTGCTCCTCGCTCCTTTGACTGGTGACTGATGGTAAACAGACATAGAAGAGACAAAGACAGAAAACTGACTACATAACATTTTCATTGTAACGTCTTCATCGAATTGAGTCAGTTAAGTAGCCTTGCTGATTTATGGTCATGCATGTAGGATGAAACATTAAACTACAAATCAGTCAAATTTGAATCTGTGATGACGATTTAGTGTGATTTTGTAATAAATTAAACTGCTTTTGTAAGCAATTCTCATTTTTATCATATGATATTTTTAAAGAATTTTACGTTCACTGTAAAACAAATTAAAACGAAAAATTTATTTAGAGGAACATACTTAAACAAAACTGTGTTTATTAACTTGAGCCATTTAGCTGTTTATTCTCTCTCCTTGTAGACTAATTGTGGTGGAAGGGTGAGTATTTGATCAAATTACGGATGTTTGACGAGGCATTCTCTAACAAGTTTTCAACAGCAACTGTTAACAGTAGCCATGAATGTCATTTTACGTTTTCAAATAGAACAAGATGTAAAACAGGTGAATACATACATGTGCATGTGTGCGTCCAATAAAATACTACGTAGAACAAGTCAATCTTGAATTCAAACCACACGATTAAATCAACATCATTGTTTTACATCAGCACAATCACAAGAACAAAAAAATAATAATAAATCACCTGTCAATGAGGTTTATTGAAATTCATGGATACTCTTGACGTTCACTCATCTATGGTGCTGACTTTCCTTGCATTAATAATGGCTTTGTTAGTTTAGTGTTGATATTTTCAAATCTTATAACTCCAGGAAACTCAAATAAGTTCACAGTTCATGTGATCACCATCTCTGATATTAATATATCATAGTAAATGGCTGTTGGGTTCCCGAGGTAATATTAGATGCTTTCAGTTGGAAATGTCTGATCAGTCTTTGTTTATAATTTGTGTAACTGTTTTGCTTTAATTTGTCAATCACACTTTTAACAATGTGTTTTAATCAAACAATTAGTAGTTTTAATGGCAAATTTTTTTCATGATTTTTGCTCAAAGTGATTTTGGGAAAATGCATCAATCTTACCCTCAGATTTATTTTGATGTTGTGTACTTGCGGAGGCTCTCTGGCACCCCCTAGTGGAACCCTTTTCTGCACCTTAAAATAACATGTTTTGGGAGTTTCTTTTCAGCAACGACCCGAAGTAATTCAACTTTACTTTAGCAATGAATAGTTGATTACTGCTTTGTTGAAACAATGCTTCTTGGCAATAAACCTCGAGGAACCTGTTTATTTCCCTTTCAAGCACAACATTTGTAAGAAACATGCAGTTGCCGGACGGGCACCTATGGAAGTTTCCAAATCTTTCCTCCCAACGTGGAATAACTTCACATGACTTATTCCTCTTTATTAAATTAATTCATTTCATAATTGGCACTGGCAGATAAGATTTGTTGAATTGATCCCACGGGTTAATTTCCCCTAAAAATGTGGCGTCATTTGAAAGACCATTTAACAGAATAAACATTGTATTGCCAAGACTTATTAGTAACACATGGAAAACAATTATTTATTTCCTCATATCTCCCCAGTATGTTTATATCTTTTTACTAATATAAAGTTACTTCCTGAGCTTTTCATTCTATACTGTCAGATCATACTTATGCCATAATACCGTAGCACTATAACATTTCCTGAAGACTTTCAACCCCTACAATCTGAAAGATTGTTAATAAACATACATTATAACTCTTCTCCTTGTGTTGACCTTGTGTGTCTGTCTGTATTTGGTTTCACGCAGACGTACACAGGTTCCATTCTGGTAGCGGTAAATCCCTACCAGTTGCTCCCAATCTACACCGCAGACCAGATCCGCCTCTACACCAACAAGAAGATTGGTGAGCTGCCGCCACACATATTTGCCATCGCGGACAACTGTTACTTCAACATGCAGCGGAACAACAAGGACCAGTGCTGCATCATCAGGTGAGTTCATCACCGGCATTTGAGCATTTATAGCCTCTTTAACCCGCAGCGGGTGCAGAATGACATATCTGAAAAAGTTCAGCAGAAGTGTGAATTATCATCTCGGGATGTCAGGGAGAGTTAAGGCTGTTTGAGTCCAATACGGTGGCACTTTTGCCTCACAGCGTGAGCGAGGGCTTGAAGGCCTTTCTGCATGGAGTTTGCATGTTCTCCTTGCCTTTGACTCACGGGCAGCTGGTATTGGCTCCAGCACCCTGTGACTTAAGGTTCATATTTGTTGCCTTTCATACCCTCGGGTGAAAGTCGTGTCTCGTATGAGTGTGTGGCCGTTCTTTCTTTGTGGCAGCGGTGAGTCTGGAGCTGGAAAGACTGAAAGCACAAAGCTGATTCTGCAGTTCCTGGCAGCAATCAGCGGTCAGCACTCCTGGATAGAGCAGCAGGTCCTCGAAGCCACGCCTATCCTCGAAGGTCAGAATTTAACTAAAAAACAAAAAAACACACATCAAAACCTTTCTTATGCTTTCATACATGTCTCACATGTATTGATTCACGATCATGAATCACTTTCTCGGCTGATCTGTGTCGTGAGTTTGTGCTTCTCTCCAGAACCTCACTGTTTTGTTTTATTGGCACTTCTCTCAGCCTTCGGGAATGCCAAGACCATTCGCAATGACAACTCCAGTCGCTTCGGAAAGTATATTGACATCCACTTTAACAAACGAGGGGCCATCGAAGGGGCCAAAATAGAGCAGTACCTGCTGGAGAAGTCCCGTGTGTGTCGGCAGGTGAGACTTCAGACGCCTTCGTCCACATTGAGCTCATCTTCGCATCAGTTGTAAACACTGTGAGATCAGTTCTTCATTTGTTCAATTGCCACACAGACACCTTCTACATTTTAGATTTTATTTCTGAGTGGGTTTGACACAAATTATCCTTATAAGTGGCTTAAGCTTTATTGTCCTTTGACATACCGTTTTTGTTTTTCCTCCTGCAGGCTCCAGATGAGAGGAACTACCATATTTTCTACTGTATGTTGAAGGGCATGGCTCCTGAGATGAAGGCGAAGCTGGGCCTGGGACGTGCCACAGACTACTGCTACCTCACCATGGTGAGTCCATAGCTCTGAAACAAACTTCCGTATCATGCAAATCCAGATCAGCAATACTTCTTAGGTACTTGAATACTAAAAGCTGACTTTTATGTATCTAAATTCAGGTTTTTTTTAACTAATGTAAAATATAAAGCAATTCTGTTTTATTTTTGTTTTGTAATTGTAACTGGGGATGAGGGTTAAGTTGTCAGTTTGCACTAATGTATAGTTAATTATTATTTAAGCTGGCTTTATTCTGTTGGTTAACCCTCTCATTACTGATATTTTATCAAGGCTACTTTAATCTTTTTTGATATCTGGAGAAGTTTTACAAAATGCAAAAGTGAAGCTTGTTTTTGATTCCTCTGTCACACTGGCAGTGCTTTGGTGGCTACCAGAATGTAATTTGTAGATGAGTACGAAGGCCTTATTGTTCTGCTTTCTGGTCGGGTTTGAATATTCTATACGTTATAATAGGTTCGGACGTTACCGTGTAAAGTATGCCAGATTCTGTCTTCCACCACAGGATAGTAATAAAACGATGACAACAAGCTGACCGTTTTTAAGTTTTCGATTGGCTTCAAAAGAATTATTATGTCCAGTAACCAAAATACACACTTTTATACAAGTCCCAAAGATACGATGTCTGAAGAATAGTTTTATTCATCACAAATTATGCACAACACATCCACAGTAACAGCTTCATGAAGGAAAATGACTTTTTTCTTCAGATGTGAAGCAAATTAGTGGATTTTTTTCCAATAACACATTTTATTTGTAGTGCACTTTACTGTTAAGATCTCAAAATGCTCCACTATGTCAATAAATAGTAAGAAAAAAATAAGAATAAAACAATAATGAAACAAATGCTGCATAGAAGTGAATTCTCAGAGAATGTGCACATTGATGGAAAACATTTAAACATGAAGTGAAGGACATTGTACTCAGCCGCCTCGACTTCTTTGTGGCAGCTTTGATTTTCGTTTTGCTTTCAGTGGTTTTAAGAAGTTCCTGAGATGGCCAGAGACACCCTGGCTTATCTCACTTAATAGAAAAAGATAAGTGCAATCATCTGTCTTTCACACTTTCCAGGGTAACTGCACCGAGTGTGACGGTCGGGACGACCTGAATGATTACTCCAGCATCCTGTCAGCCATGAAGGTCCTCATGTTCACCGAGACAGAGAACTGGGAGATTTCCAAGCTGCTGGCGGCCATCCTGCACATGGGCAACCTGCGATTCGAGGGTGAGTCCGTACACGCGGGAAAGACGTTCAGAGGGACGTTCATCACAGAGGTAGAACAAGTCTTCTTGTGTCCTTCAGCTCGAACCTATGACAACCTGGATGCCTGCGTGGTGGTGAGATCTCCTGACCTGGTGACGGCCGCTGCACTCATGGAGGTGTGTGACGCAGTGTACACGTGCTTCCACTTTGATGCGATAGATTAAAAAAAACAAAAAAAAACCTGTCTTTCACAATGATGAATAACGAAGCACTTCGATTCTCGACGCTGAATGAAGAGTCTCTCTGCTGAAGTTCCCACTCATCCCCAGTCAACCACTGACGTCCTTGTTGCTAACTGCACTTCAGGTGGAGCCCAAAGACGTCATGGTGTGTCTGACCACTCGGACCCTGATCACACGCGGCGAAACTGTTGCCACGCCTCTCAGTGTAGAACAAGGCCTGGACGTCAGGGACGCCTTTGTCAAGGTACAAACCTTTGAAAAAGAGTCTGAGCACAGAGGATGTAGAAGTTGTCGCTCTTTGAATGTTGCTATTGCAAAAACTCAAATAGGCTCACACTTATAATAGATTAGTGCTTTTGAATCCAACATTTCAGCTCATAAATACAGTTTCACCTTCACTTATGTACTGAAAGTTGACTTATTATTGGTATTTTGATAGTCTGATGACTGTGTTGCCTTTATTTATTTTCATTTTATGATGGTGAAATTGTCACAAAATGTGCAATGAGTGAATTATTTTTCATCCTTCCTTATCTAGCAGTACTTGTGCTTTTAACTGAGAAGCTTGTGTTAAATGTGGCATGCTGTTGAAACCTGTGGTTGAACAGTCTCCAAAGATCAATTTCTCTGCTTTGTGGTATTTATTTATTTATTTATTGATTTATTTATTTTTTACATAGACAGGTAACAAAAACAGACTTTTGAGTTATGGCTATGAGATTACCGCATGTCAGATCCTGTCATTCATGATAGGCTCATTTTAAAAAGGTTGAAAAAAATGAATAAATCACAATGTGATCTTATAAACTTTACAGAATTGCCATTTTTTAAACTGCTCTATTAGATACAGGATTTTTTTTTTTTTTTATATAAATGGTGACTCGCTCTTGTTCTGGAGACTTTGATATTTATTTTGCGTTTGATTTTTTTAATCCAGGGGATTTATGGGAGGCTGTTTGTCTGGATAGTGGACAAGATCAATGCCGCCATATACCGCCCTCCTTTCTGTGAGAGTAACATCCTGCGAAGGTCAATCGGGCTCCTGGACATCTTTGGCTTTGAAAACTTCATTGTCAACAGGTAATCTGCTATCTTGGAGAAAGCTTCTTCAAGTCTGTTTTCATAAATCATCAACATCCTCTCATTGAAAAAATGGTCCTTTCCAATAATTCACCTGTTTCCTCCCTCCTTTGTTTTGCTGCAGTTTCGAGCAGCTGTGCATCAACTTTGCCAACGAGAACCTGCAGCAGTTCTTTGTGCGACACGTCTTCAAGCTGGAGCAGGAGGAGTACAACCTGGAGGACATCAGCTGGCAGCACATCGAGTTCACCGACAACCAGGACGCTCTGGACATGATCGCAAACAAACCCATGAACATCATCTCCCTTATTGACGAGGAGAGCAAGTTCCCAAAGGTATGAAAGTGCGCAATCATCACAAGTATGGAGATCGCTTTTTATTAGCAAATACACAAATACCTAAACATACATGTCTATATAGAGGTGGAAGTAGGAGAAACAAAAGAGGTCTCTGTAATTGCCGCCATGTGTTTTTTACCGATGTAGTGATATTTAAATTTATTTATAACATATAAATTCAGGATAAGTAGGTTAGAAGTTGGATAGATGGATGGATTAAATTGGCATGAAATGTTTTTGTTAATGCACATTCAGTATTGAATATATTCAGGTCAAAATCATGACGTTAACTCCGAGCTTACTATATACCTGCTCCAGACATTGTTGCGGCTCAATAAACTGAATGCAGAATAAACTCAAAAGCATCATAGGACGAGAATCTGACTTTTTATTCTAACTGTGACTATTTTTCAATATATTTCCTGCATATTGCATGAACATTAGCACAATATAGCTCTTTTGATGTGCTACTGTACATATTAACATTTGATTGTTGTACATGTTAATATTTAATACTATTTATTTTGGCTTTATCCTGTCTTATTTGACATTTTATCTTTCTATTCTATATCTTCTGTGTTCTTTTCTGTTTGGATGCAATACTGTAAAATTATTCCCCTCTGGGATTAATAAAGTATTTCTATTCTAATCTATTTTAATTGTTTTTAACTGTGTTTTGGCTTTTACAGCCATGACCAGGTTTGATGTGTGGTTCTTTATCTTTTGCCAGGGAACAGACGCGACGATGCTTTACAAGCTCAACTCGCAGCACAAGCTCAACTCCAACTACATCCCTCCCAAGAACAGCTACGAAACCCAGTTTGGCATACAGCACTTTGCTGGAGTGGTGCATTATGAAACCAGAGGTACATTCTCTTTTATTGATCATTTATGATGATAATTCACCTCTTTCCATTTGTCTATTATTTTGTAGTTTGTGTGCTTTATGCTTCTTCCTATATTGCATTAATAATGAAAACAAAAGTTGATAAATTGCTTTGTTTTTTACTGTCTATGGTGTTTCTGCTGTGAAAAGAGTTTAATCAAATTAGTTTCCTCTCACCTGAACAATATCTGCAATATAGTGTTTTTCCAAACTATTGCTTACTTGTATTCACAACCAGAAACGGAGACGTTGTGACCATGTGTATATTGTTAAATAAAAGATTTGCAAAAACTAAACTCTTGCAAGCAACACTCAGGAACAAATTGGAATTTGAAAATAACATATGCTCCATTGTCATAAGAAGTATTATGACGTTAGTTTTTGTTTTACTTAACTGTTAACTCGATCACAACAAATGAACGAATGAACGAAGACATTTAACCCGTACTGAAGTTTACTAAGAAATGTAAAAAGAGAAGTAGAAGTTTATATTGTCCCCCACTTTTATACTTTGTTTCTTTTAAGTTATACATTTTAACATATATTTAGAGTTCACTCTAAACAAGATAATTATATTACACTCTTTCATTATTCACAAACCAGACCGGACTGTGTCGTATCCCCTTTTTTTTTTTGTAACTTCAGGCTTTACTACTTATCACATAACACAGATTTTTCTCCTCTCATTCTGGCATCGTTCTCAACTGAAATGGACCAACTTTGCCCTCGGGGTATTTACTCCCACGTTGTTCCTGCAGGCTTTCTGGAGAAAAACCGAGACAGCCTCCACACCGACATCATCCAGCTCGTCCACTCGTCCAAAAACAAGTTCATCAAGCAGATCTTCCAGGCTGACGTGGCCATGGTGAGCCCGACAGATCTGTTAATACCATTAGAGATTATTGTCATCATCTTGCTCTCGTCTTATGCCATTTTAAGGTGCTGCTGTCTCCGAGTGATTTCATCAGTGGCGACTTTTTACCCCCCATCAGCTTTTCTCCTCACAATGTTACTAATGGCATACTCCCCCCCTCTCGCTCTGCTGTCTCTTCTCTCTTTCCTCCCTCTTTTTGTCTGACATCAGTTTCTGTGTGGCTATCAGCAGCCCAGCACCCCAGCTCCTAAGGTAATCAACAGCCTTCAGCAACATGTGGTCACTGCGCCTCTGTGTGTGTGTGTGTGTGTGTGTGTGTTTGTTTGTTTCCTTAAAAACGGAATCCAGATGTCCACAGCAGCATCTTTCCACCACCTCAAGCCATTCTTTTCACTCCACAGGTTGTTGTAGCAGAAAAGCAGAGGGAAGAGGGAACACTTTAGGATTTTTAGCATGAAGTTAATGAAAAGCGAATCTACAAATCTCTGACACGCACCCGCAGCCCTCCTCCGTGCAGGGAAACTCTCATGTGGTTCGACGGAAGGAAGGGATAATTTGCTTTTTGGCAGAACAATCTGAGCTTTGGTTTTTCTCTGAGGATCACTGTGAGGAGAGCTGCCAGAGACTTGGAACTGTTTCATTTGTATGTGATGTGCAATCGCTATAACGTGCGTGCATTCTCTGTTTGCACCGTGTATGCTGTGTTAGAAGTGTTAGTTGCCTGAAATGTGTGATAAAGATGTCATTGTTTCCTGCATGTGTGAGTAACAATGAGTAATTGCAATATATAAATGTGTGGTTTCAGAGTATTTTTTTGAGATCAGATGTTTGCAGTTTTCTAATGAACTCTGGCGTTCGTAATATTTTGCCCATTTCATTCATGCATACAAGGGAAATTTAATAAAAAATCCCCCAAAAACGTGTTAAATATTCAGTCAATTCTGCAAGTTGGATGTAGCTGCACATTTTGATATATAAATACTGTCTGATTGTTTAAAAAGCAAACAAAAAAAGAAACATATACTCTACTTCTGACCTCTGATGATGTTTTTTTTGTTTTTTTTCACTGAAGTGGACCACAGTGTCCCACCAGCCCCCATTAGCACGTTAATCATTTCAGATTTGTGTTTCATTCTGGTTTCAAAGATTTTACATTTTTGGAGCTTGAATGTTTTAAAAAAACAAAACATATTAAAAGCTTTTACCTCCTGAGGTTATCAGATAAAAGTCTGGGCTACCTGAAGCTTCACAGTTTTACAAACACTTCTTAATCCAGTCGTTAAAAAATGAAATATTGGGCTGAGAGTTTGTACGCGAGTGTGTGTGAAACAGTGTATGTGTGTGTGTGTTTGCAGGGTGTTGAGACGAGGAAGCGCTCGCCGACTCTGAGCAGTCAGTTCAAACGCTCCCTGGAGATGCTGATGAGGACGCTCAGCGTGTGTCAGCCGTTCTTCGTTCGATGCATTAAACCTAATGAGCTTAAAAAGCCCATGGTGAGTGCGGCTCGTTGGAAGTTGTGGTAGCGGGGAATTTATTCTGCAGAGCACCATTGGATTAATCTGTTGCGTGTCTGTGTGTTTTTATTGTTTCTCAGTTATTTGACAGAGAGCTGTGTATCCGTCAGCTGCGATACTCCGGCATGATGGAGACGATCCGGATCAGGCGAGCGGGTTATCCCATCAGATACACCTTTGGGGAATTTGTCGACCGTTACCGAGTCCTGATGCCGGGAGTCAAACCTGCTCACATACAGGTGAAAGCCTAACTGTCAGGTCCTGGTTAAACTGTGGTTTGGTCATCTCGGAAAGTGAGGACAAGCAGGAGGTCGGTGTGAGATAAGAGGAGACGGGTTATTGGAAGAAGATGATCTGCTTAATGAGAAAGTTCAAAAGAAGAATATACATAGAAACTATTGCAGCTTCTTTGTTTAGATTATAAACGTATTATTTGTTTCATATCACATTGCCATGTGTCTAGAATCCTAACAGATACCTTATTTAACCTACAAAGCAGATATTTTTAAGACTTACGCATTCCAACCCATTTCTCACATTTTAAATGAATACATTAATTGAAGTTCTGAGTCTCGGGGAAGTTAGTTTTTTTTTTCATGAATATGTGTTGGATAACTGATCTCACACATTAACCTCAACACATCATTTTTTTTCAGTGTTGAAAAAAATGTAAATCTGTAGCACCTTTTTGCATCATTCCTCTGGTGCATCGGTATGAACCGTATATCAGGAACTGAAAGGAACTTTCTCACGTGCACCGAGAAACGTTCACTGCTGAAGTCTGAGGACAATCCACAATTGAAATGAGTTATTTTTCAATTAATCAGGAGGACTTACGGGGGACGTGCCAGCGGATAGTCCTGGCCCGACTCGGGAAACACGACGACTGGCAGATTGGAAAGACCAAGATATTCCTGAAGGTTAGAATAACCTCGGCCCCATAGTGGTCAGAACTCTCGTCTCCTAGCAACAAGGCCTGTCTGCGTGGAGTCTGCATGTTCTCCCTGTGTGGGGGTTTTCTCTGGGTACTCCCACAGTCCAAAATCATTTAGGGCTATTAGGTGACCGTAAATTGTCACTCGGTGTGAATGTGAGTTTGTGTGACTGTCTGTTCTCTGTGTTTGCCCTGTGATGGAATGAAAACCTGTCCAGGGTGCACCCTGCCTTTGCCCATAGCTAACCGGGATCAGCTGAATTGGATAAACCTGTAGAAGAAATAATTAGTCTGCCTCACTTGAAAGTCAGTTCAAGCTGTGATGTAATAAAAAATGTTACTGCTCTTTACTTACAGTGAGAATATTCCCACTTCCTGTCTGGGCTTGGTGGACTTTCTATATGGAGCTTTTATGTTTTATCTGTGCGTGTGCCCGTGTGTGTGTGCTTCCCTAGGTTCTCTGGTTTCCTCCCGCAATCCAAAAAACATACGTTTGTATTCATTGTCTTTTTGTAACTGCCATTGTACAACTACAGCCTTAATCAATTGGTAATCACGTTGGATTTCACTATGTTCTATTGCTCAGAATCAAAGCATGACGTTTTATCTATTTATCTCCTCTTTGTCACATTATCTTATTCTCCATCAGGACCACCACGACATGCAGCTGGAGATTGAGAGAGACAAAGGCATCACCGACAAGGTCATCCTCATCCAGAAAGCTGTGCGAGGACTTAAAGAGAGGTGAGCATCTTTCCACAGGACACCTCTAATAACATCTACAGAGGTACAACGATTTAAAGACTCAAAACACCTTCGCTCTGGACTCAAATCTAACTTCTTCCTCTTCCATCTCTATTTGCAGGACAAACTTCCTCAGGCTGAGAAGTGCTGTGATATTTCTTCAGAAGGTCTGGAGGGGTTATCGATGCAGGAAGAATTACCAAATTGTGAGTCTTTTATTCTTTCAGCATGTAGTTGTACCGTGTTTCGTGCATTAAAACATTCTTTAAAACACTAATAACTCTATGTTTTCTACTTTCCGTCACTTGGTCCCTCTGTCAGCGACACAAATCAATCAGGCAACATTGCGAACAGGAGCAATGTGAAATAGTAACTGTGTAACCGGGAGAGTCCGTTTCCCTCCTCCAGATGCAGTCGGGTTTCCTGCGTCTTCAGGCGGTCTACAGGTCCAGGAAGCACTACAGAAGCTACCGACTGACTCGCGTTCGCGTCACTCTCATCCAAGCCCGTTGCCGTGGTTTCCTCATCCGGCAGACATTTGGGCGGCGTCTTCGGGCCGTGTTGACCATCCAGGCCTGCACCAGAGGCATGATAGCCAGACGCCTCTGCCAGAGGCTCAGGGCAGAGGTAAAGAGCCATTGTATTTACTACTGCTACTTCTATCACGTTGTAGTGGCGGAGAGAGAGGGCTACTGGTGCTGAGAGCACGGCACCAGTGACTGAGCAGGAGAGGACGTGACGTGTTTGATTTATTTAGAGGAAACTGTAACGCCTTACATTATTTGTGTTTCTGAAGCCTTGAATAAATGCAACCTAATAGCTGTCTATCAGCACCAGTTAGTTGAAGTTGGTTTGATTTCACACAGAAATGTATATAATAAGTTCAAAAACGCATGGACATCTCAATGAGCTTAGCCTAACACACCTTTTGATCAAAACACCCGTTTGTTTACCACTTTACACAGCTTCTAAAGCTGTGTTATGCTTCTTACAGCTGTATATGTATTTTCACATATGTTTGTCTTTTATTTGTTTAGATGGTCATGCTACTTATATTAAGAAGCAACTTGTTCATTAGCGCAGAAACAGGAGCACAAAGATCAAATGTCCTCATGCATTTTTAGGATTTATATAACCAATAAAAGGTTCTAGCTCCAGAACCTTTTATTGGTTTCAATATTTGGATATTCAAAAATATCCGGAAACGTGAATGGGATTGCCTTACAGAAAGTTTTGAATGCCTCTTTTTTCTAAAGCCACATTGTCTGATACTTGCGTTTAGTTATTTTGCAATTTGTTTCATTCACATGCTATTTATTTAATTTTGAACATTTTGGGCCTGAAATGTCACCACAAAGAACCTTAGATGATATTCTTTTACCTCGCCCTGTTTACTCTTGTCTGCATGTGTGATTGTAAACTTTTCCTTTTGCTTGTTCTGAAAGGCTGCCGAATAAATCGCATCGCTTTTTAAATGGTCGCTTAATGTCAGTTTGTTATTTCATGGGAGTTTTGGGGGGAAAATATCCAGTAAGACATCTACTGTTATGTGTTGTCATACATGTGCATGTGCCAGTCAGAGATTTATCCTTCTGTAGCGTTCAAATTGTGAACAGGAAAGAAAAAGATTGTCTTCAGCTCCTCTCCTCTAGTTTTAGCAGATCAGTAGGTCCAAATTAGCCGGAGAAAGTCAGTCAGATATTGAGTTCAGTGCGAGCCGTGGTAACGCCCTGCCTGCCTCTGTAAAGCCACTGTTTCCTCCCTCTCCTCCACTCGCAGCTGCAGCACCGCCTGGAAGCCGAGCGCCAGCGCCTGGCCGAAGAGGAGCAGCTGCGAAACCAGATGACGGCTCGGCGGGCCAAGGTGGAGGCCGAGAGGAAACACCAGGAACGGCTCGTCCAGCTGGTCCAGCAGCAGGAGGAGAGGGACCGGGAGGAGAAGGAGGAGGCCAGGAGGAAGAAGGAGATGCTGGAGCAGATGGAGAGGGAGAAGGAGCAGCCCGTCGACCACTCCGACATGGTTGACCGCATGTTCGGGTTCTTGGGGAACACTGGGCCGCTGCCCAACCAGGACGGACAAGGACCGGCTGGTTTTGAGGTGAGAGTTCATGGTTTTTTAGTCCGGGAAGGATCTTTGACCAGATTTCCAACGAAGATAAAGCCTTTTATTTGACGGTCGAGTTAATAATGATGACGTTTCAGCATCAACAATATGGTTTAACGTTGGTCATCAAAACAAATTCTACAACAAACAATACACCAACAAATTCTTCAGACCATATTAGCTTGACTTCTTTACAAGTTCCTTTATGCTTTACTTTTCTTTATAACCAACGGGTGGAAGTAATCTCAAGTGTTGTGTTTCTCCAGGACTTGGAAAATAAACCTTGCGGGGAGGATGTTGAAGCAGAGCTGGTGAATGAAGCTCTGCCCTTACCAGAGGAGGATGAGGAGGATTTGTCTGACTACAAATTCTCCAAGTTCGCGGCCACCTACTTTCAGGGTGTTTCCACTCACAGCTACATCAGACGGCCGCTGAAGCAGCCGCTGCTTTTTCACGAGGACGAGGGCGACCAGTTGGTGAGTCTGATCCTTTCCTCATAAAACCACAACGTGTTAATAGGCTCGACGAATTTAAACACATAATGACTGTTGAGCCCATTATCAATATGATTTGTGTCAGAAGCCGAAGTCTGTTGCAGCCAGAGTTAGTGCGTTTTGACCTTTTTGTGAATAGGCAAACTTTACCTGAAGTTCACTTTAGTTACTTTCGGTTCTGTTTGTTCCATTCAGCTTCCATCCTTAACAGGGAAATCCCTATGTTTCTAATAAATACAAGCTCCCTTATGATCCACGTTGGTTATGGCAGAAGGACTAGAGATTAAAGTACATTATTGTAGGATTTGAGATTTGCTCTACCAGCAGTATTGTCTGGTGGAGTACATTATTTATAATTTTGTTTCACTGATCAGGTTGGCTGGTTGGTTTATGAACGTGCTTGCATGGTTGGTATGTTCTGGTAGCAAATTCCACCCATGTGCTAAACCAACAACCCTACTCTGGATGTGTAGACATGTGTTTGATGAAAATGGAACCTGTATCACCTGGATCATTGCCGTATGATTGACCTCATCCTGGCCTGCAGGCAGCGTTAGCGGTGTGGATAACTGTGCTGAGGTTCATGGGGGATCTCCCAGAGCCAAAATGTCAGATGGTGATCAATGATGGCAGTGAAAAGATCCCCGTGATGACCAAGATCTACGAGACCCTTGGCAAGAGAACGTACAAGAGGGAGCTTCAGGAGCTGCAAGTGGAAGGAGAGGTGAGATTGTCTTGGCGTTTTTGTCTCAGCAGATTTGTCTATGAGATGGTTTCCAAATAACATGTCATGGTGTGTGCTCATGTTTACAGAACAGCGCCATAGACAGCCAGAAGAGGAACAGTGTCCGGCATAAACTGGTATCTCTCACTTTGAAGAGGAAATCCAAGATCACAGAGGAGGTAAAGGCTAAAATCAGCAGTTTATTTCAATTTTTAGCTGCAGTCACATCTTTTATATCGAATTAAATGAATATATTCTTCTTCTTTTTTTTTTTTATCATGTGGTTGTTGTGATATAGCTGATGTTTTGAGTCGTCGTTGCTTCGCGTTTCCATGCATGCCATTCAGAATATGTCAAACAATAGTAATCTGTCTTGTTTTTTTAATCAAAATTTCCCTAGTATAATCACATTCGTTTAATGTCTGCTGCAGGTCACCAGGCGGCTGACGGAGGTGGACTACAGTCTTCAGGGTAACAGTATGCTGGAGGAGCGGCCCACCTCCAATCTGGAGAAGCTTCACTTCATCATTGGCAACGGCATCTTACGGCCCGCCCTCAGGTGACCCAGCTGTAGATTAAGTTGAACAGAAAAATGTATACATTCGTTGGAATCAGGTGGTCTTATCCACCCGGGAGTGTGATGAATTCATTAAATGACAGGACATATTTTTAGTGAGGTCTGTAGCAAAAACCTCTTTATCTTATTTTACAAGCAGCCAAAGCTTCAGCCATTGTTTTGTAGATGATTCCTCCAGCTGAATTTTTGAGTGACTCAATACAGAATCGTAACTCAAGTCTAAACAGGCTGGGGCGTTTTGGATAACTCTAGATTTGTTCTCTATCTTAGGGATGAGATCTACTGCCAGATCTGCAAACAGCTCACACAGAACCCGTCGAAAAGCAGCCATGCCCGCGGGTGGATCCTGCTGTCTCTCTGCCTCGGCTGCTTTGCCCCGTCTGAAAAGTTTGTCAAGGTATGAAACCTTAAAGCCGTCCAGCTTCTATATAACTGTATCAGCTTGAAAATACACCTGCAACATTTATATTTGAAAAAAAAAAAAGTAACTTATCTTAAGAAAAATGTTAAGAAATGTAAATTGTTTTGCTGATTAAAATGGTTTTATTCTTAAAAGAATATGTGATTAGCGAGAGATACTAATTAATGTTGAAGCTGTGATGTACTTTTTTATAATTAGCATCATATTTTTTTTGACTGCTTCCTTGTTTGTTGATTTTTTGTTTCACTACCACTCTAGTAGTCTAGTTATACTCATTACATCAACTCCATGCCTCATTGTGTTTCTTAAGATCAAGTTAATTTAAGCATAAAGTTGACAAGTATTTTTTTTAAATATAATATGTAAATATTGTTTACATGCTGAAATGTTGTTTCCTCACTGTTTACTGTTAACTACATAATTACTTTCCTCTGTTTATCCCTTTTCCTTTTTGTTATTAACTTTATTATTTCTTTCATTATGAATTAATTTTTATTACATTTGTATGGTATATGTCATTATTCAATGAGAAGAACTCAATGAATTTCAATCTCATGAGGCTGAGGCCAGATGGTTTTCTTGAACAACATGGTTTTTCTGAGAATTCAGTGGCTTTGTTTTTCTTTGTTTTTGTCCTGATTTGATGCATTTTTAATCCCCTGCTCTATTTTCAGTATTTGCGGACGTATTTGAACAACGGCCCTCCTGGTTATGCTCCGTATTGTGAGGAACGTTTACGGAGGACGTTTGTTAATCGCACACGAACGCAGCCGCCTTCTTGGCTGGAACTGCAGGTACGTCATCTAATGCATTGTGTCATTTGCTCACCTTAGCTCCTCTAAAGTGTAAAAATCCATGAGTCAGAGATTTGGAATGTGTTTTGCTGTTAAGACATTATTTGTACACTGAAAATAATGAGAGAACACCGAAGATGTCACTGGTATAGTCATTTCTGAACATTTCAATAGCTTCCTACAAGTGTAGGTGTGCTTTTAGTAGTGTGCAACGGAGAGGTTAGAATGAGGATACAACACCAGCAGGAAAAATCCAGAGGTCACAGAGATGCCTTTTCCCAATATATATGTACTTTTTGGAAAGAGGGTAAAACTCATAATTATTTTATTAAAACACATTTTCAACTGAAAAGTGTAACAGGTAATTTTGACAAATGAAGACAATATTTGAAGACCTAATAATATATGATTTATCTAAATATATAACATAAAGTGATGAAAATAACTCAATAAGAAAAGTGACATTTTCCCAAACTTTTCCTGATTATTATGTCCATTTTTGGCTCAATCTTGACATTGAGGTTGAATTTTTTCTTATTATATATGTAGGTGATATTACCTATTATCATGTTAGTAGCGTCACATTTTTACTAGTTTGTGCAATCAAAAATGCATATCATACATTAATGGCTATTTATGGCATTTTCCACTATTTAAGGTAGTTTTAGGTTAAAGATTTTTCACATGAAGATTACCTGGACATTTTTTTATTGTGTTTGGGTTATTTAAAGATGTGAACAACACGCTGTTTAAATATTGTTAATATGATGTGCGAGATCAAGGACCAAGATCAAAGTTAGAGATAGTTTGGATAGTCGATGGCTCATTTAAGATTAAGGTTCGTTTTTCTGTTAGGCTACAAAATCCAAGAAGCCCATCATGCTTCCGGTCACGTTCATGGACAGCACCACAAAGACCCTCCTGGCAGACTCGGCCACCACAGCCAGCGAGCTCTGCAACGCACTCGCAGACAAGATCAGCCTGAAGGATCGCTTCGGCTTCTCGCTGTACATCGCTCTGTTTGACAAGGTAAAATCTCCCACCGTCTATCCGTTCATCCAGGGTGAAAACAGGGTAGGCCCTGACAGAAAACATGTCAAAACCCCGTGTTGTTCCATCTGACAATACTTCACTCCTCAGTATGTCTTGGAGGTTTGCGTGTAATCGTATGACCGGTTTCGTCAGGTGTCGTCGTTGGGCAGTGGCAGCGACCACGTCATGGATGCCGTCTCGCAGTGTGAGCAGTACGCAAAAGAGCAGGGCGCCCAGGAGAGGAACGCCCCCTGGAGACTGTTCTTCAGGAAGGAGATATTCCACCCTTGGCACAACCCTGCCGAGGACTACGTGGCGACAAACCTCATCTATCAGCAGATCGTACGGGGGGTGAAGTTCGGAGAGTACAGATGTGAGAGGGTGAGCAGCTTAGATTTTCATATAGATAGAACCACCTTGTGTCAGATTGCCAAGAGAAGCAGATCGGTGGTAAACATTACAGGACCCAGGGATGAACCATGAGGAACACTCTTGGCCATAGGAGGGATTGATGAGGTGCAGATATTCATGTTGGCTGATGGTGAGGGGAAAAACAGTGACGATGATCCAAATGAGATATAATAAAAGCATGAATAAAGGTCTGATCTAACTTTGGCTCAGATGGAGGCAATATTTCAAAGCTAATACAAGCAGGACTGATTTCTTTATTCAAATAACACTGAAAGCAAGGAGTGTTCCCGTGTCTGCCGACAGCAGATTGTACAGCCAAGTCTGTATGATGCAGTAAACAATCAGAAGCGAACATCAGGCTGTTTCCATTCCAGTTGTCACACCAGCTCCAGGACACAGTGCTGATCATCTTACCTGATTTCCTGTTTTTTTTTTTCTCAGCCATGTCATTTTCTTGTGTTTGTGTTGAAGGAGGAGGATCTTGCAGAGCTGGCCTCTCAGCAGTACTTCGTGGATTACGGCCCCGAGATCCTCCAGGAGCGTCTGCTCAGCCTCATCCCATCTTACATTCCCGACCGAGAAATCACCTCCACCAAGACGGCAGAGAAGTGGCTTCAGCTCATCGTCAACGCCCATAAAAAGGTTTCTGCAGCCACTGGAACAACAGAAAAAACAACCTATTTTGGTTTTGTTCAACATTAACTAACTGTAACCTCTCCCCCCATGCAGGGATTACAAACCAAAAGGAGGCTGAACGCTCAGAGGGTGAAGGAGGACGTGGTGGATTTTGCTCGATTAAAGTGGCCTTTACTCTTCTCGCGCTTCTACGAGGCCTTCAAATTCTCAGGTGGGCAACACAAACAAGCTAAACTGTCTTCATATGTGCCAGCAGTTTAGAACCTGGTGAAAATGTGGTGATTTGTTTGTGTTGAATCCGTTCAGAAAAGCAATCTGGGCTTTAGGAACCACCTTTTTCACTGCTGTCACAACATGAGTGTTTTTTTCTTTATGAATCTGACATATTTGTAGGGCCAAGTCTCCCCAAGAACGACGTGATCGTGGCGGTGAACTGGACTGGCGTTTACTTCGTGGACGAACAGGAGCAGGTTCTTCTCGAGCTTTCATTCCCAGAGATCACAGCTGTCTCCAGTAGCAGGTATGTCTACGGTCCAACCTCAAAAAGCCACAGATTTCAGCAGGTCCTACTGGTAGAAATAAGTGACCTTTAAACACTTAGTTTGAACCGAAGCTTTAAGGGCTTTAAGGTCTTCACACAAGATTGCATGTAGTTTGGTGATCTAAGCTCCATGAGGAACCCGCCTGGGTTCCACAACCTTGCTGTGTGCTGCACTATGTCACTCACTGGATTTAAGGGGGAATTGTAAGACTCATCAAAGTTCTTTGAAAACAACTATATACTTTTCAGCACGGATTGAGCTTTTCCGGATGCGTAAACTGCATATGGAGTAAGCACTAATGAAACCACTAATTAAACTTCCTTTCATAACGTACTCTCTCTAACTGCGCATTGATGAGAAGCCCGATGTTCCCTTCTCATTTTTAGCCTGTGCTTTCTAAAATAGATGTCAGAATTTGATTAATCTGCCTACAAAAATGTTACTTAAAATGTGTTCAATAAAAAAGGATGCAGAAAGTTGTGATTTATTAATAATAGGACATGAAAAAAATTATCAGTATTGACAGTAAGACGTTTTTTCCTCAGTCCGCTTTTTCTTCTGAACTATGTTCACATATGGCTTCTTTATTTGATGATATTATAAACTGTAGATGATGGGATCTTCAAAGTCTGTGCAAATTTACAGTAAGGACCCTTTTTCTCGATTAGTTTCACCATTTTCTGATGTAGTTTTTGCAGATCCTTTTTCTGGCCGGTTAACTGAGCTGTTCCACACTGGAGTTGTTTAGTACAAATTACCTTCCGAACCAATTGTTGCCCTTTTCCATTGTGGAAAGTGTTTCTGCTTTCAAAACTATTATGATATCTGTGATGATCTGTGATGCACGTGATTGAAATACCGGTGTATTTTTCCAGAGGGGGGAAACTCCAGGGTCAGAGCTTCACCCTGGCCACTATGAAAGGAGACGAGTACACGTTTACCTCCAACAACGCCGAGGACATTCGTGACCTGGTCGTCTCTTTCCTCGAGGGTCTGAGGAAGAGGTCCAAGTATGTGGTGGGACTGCTGGACTGTTCGACCCCTGGTAAGCTTCAGTAAAAGTTTGAATCTAAATTTAACATCCATGAACCAAATCCACAACTTCATTTTTTATTTATTTTTTTTAATCTTAACCATTCAGCGGGGGTCGATTCCACCTTCCTGAGTTTCTCCAAAGGGGATCTGATCATCCTGGATGAGCACAACGGCGAGCACGTGATGAACTCCGGCTGGGCTCATGGCATCAACGACAGGACCAAACAGAGAGGCGATTTCCCCGCTGACTGCGTCTACGTTTTGCCCACTATCACCAGGCCACAATACGATATTGTGGTGAGTCATAGCAAAGCAGAGCTAAGCAATACGCATGCTTGTTCAGTCTTTCAATTTATAGGTAGACTTTTATTTTTGTGTGTCTCTAGCTTGGTTTATGTAGTGGGTCAGACACATACAAGTGACCGGCTGCAGTTGCTGACACCTCATACATCATTGTGGCTCTTTACAAATGCAAAGTAAAAATGAATCAGTCAATCAATCAGTCACACTTTAATTATATAACGGTTTTTGTATGATAAAATGCAGAACAAAGGATGAAAACAGAGTCATACTGACTCATCCGCTCAGCCCTTGCCATTGTTTAAACACACACATTAAAAACTAAGAGTGAACTGGACCAAAGTAAGAAGTAATAACCAGGCTGAATATCATATCTATAATTAAATAAATTCTAATATCCCCTACAACATGTAAAAGTGGACATTAGTTTAAAGTTTTATTAAAAAAGGAAGGTCTGAATGAAAAACATGAAAAAGCTCATTATTGTGACGAAAATTAAGTAAATATAAAACAATTTTCCATTAAGGCACATCTTATCCTTGTTTACATTTATTTCATATTATCATCAAGACTTACGCTCCCTTACCGCTCTTCTCTCAGGCCCTCGTCACTATGACTCCTGATCAAAGGCGTGAGTCCATCGGTTTGTCCCACCTGAACGTCTCCGACCAGGAAGACAAATCTAAAGCCTACACGCTGGAGGAATTCTCTTACGACTACTTCAGGTTGGTCCGCCGATAATTTAGTGGAAAACAAAAAAAGGGGGGGGTTTTAATGTAACCATAACCCATTAACAGTGATTTAAGGCTGAATTATGGCATGTAGATATATATGATATATGTTCGCAGACCTCCTCCGAAGAGCACTCTGAGCCGGGTGATGATCTCTAAGTCCAGAGGGAAGGAGCGTCCGTGGAGCTGCACCAGGGAGCCCCTCAAACAGCCGCTGCTGAAGAAAGTGCTTGCTCACGAGGAGCTCTCCCAGGAGGCGTGCCTGGCCTTCATAGATATCCTTTACTGGAAGGTGTGACGCAGGTGAACTGTGCTTTAGAAGTTCAGTTTGATGGGTCACTTGATTTCATCAAAATAAGTATGCACTAATGGTGTACTTCTGGAACCAATTACATCAGGATTTAACCCTTTGCACAAAATTACTTCCAGAATTGCCTCTTTTCTGATTGCGGGTCACTGTCATTGTTAGTTCTGACATTACAGGCAGAGGAAAGGGTCAACAGAGCTGCAATAACCAGACAGACAGAAATTAATTGCAAAATATATCAATTATTTTAATAGTTATTTCATTTAAATTTTAACTTTTAGTTTAACATGAATGTTCCTGGTTGCTTTAGTCAACAAAATAAAAAAAAAGTTGAAGACCTTTTGTTTGTGTACAGTCTTTTCATAATTATTGACCAAATAATGACTTTATTTATCAATCAGAAAGTAATTCATAACTGTAATGCCACTTCTTTAGAGAGTAATGGGTGTACGATGTAAATATCGTCCCAAGATAATAGCATTTATATCAGAATAATTTGTTGTCTACTCTGCTTTACCTTTTCACTAAACTTCTGTTTACTGGAGGAGGAGCTGTTCAGCAAATATGAGACGACTCAGCCTTCTTATCAACAGGAAATATGTCTCAATACATATTAAACAGATACAGTCTGGTTTATTTTACTTTATATGAAGAGTTTGTTTGAGTCATTGCGCTGAATTGGATCTGACTGATCCCACTGCACTGAACATTTCGGTTATCTTGTCATTGGTGGTTTTCCTTAACCGTGTCCGTCTACCCGTGATGAAGTACATGGGCGACTATCCGTCCAAACGGGTTCGTTCTGTCAACGAGCTCACCGATCAGATTTTTGAAGGAGCGCTGAAGGCTGAGCCACTCAAAGACGAAATCTTCTGTCAGATTCTCAAGCAGCTCACAGATAATCACATTAAGTAAGTCCCAAACACACGCATGCATTCTCACACACACACACACACACACACACACACACACACACACACACTGGCTCTATCTTTGTGTGACTCACATTGACACAATGAATTTTACAGCCAAACTGTAACTATTGTAAGTAATTGCTCGATGCACAGGATTATGTGTAGAGCCCAACCATTGACATAAAGCTGTCATGTCTTTGTAATTGGATGTGCCAGGAGAAGTCATAAAGTTGAGCTCAATTCTTAAAGTTAACTTAACACTAATCTAAGACATCTCTTCACCGCCAAAAAAAATATAACTTTTCCATTTAGGAACAAAAAATTTTCATTTCCATAGTAACAGAAGTTCTCATTTCCTGCAGACTTACTCTAAGCTGACATTTATTCATGTTAAAATCCATTGATTTGTCATATCCAGACATGTTTTCTGTGCCCATACGATGGCATGTCGCCATAATGGGAGTGAGTCAATAGATTTATTCCCTCACAGAAATAATAAATACACACAAAAAACACATGTTGCTTTGCATTTATTACCTTCCATGGACAATAAAGTCCCGTTTTAAAGAGAGATTCCTGCTGTGGTGCGCAGGTACAGCGAGGAGAAAGGCTGGGAGCTGCTGTGGCTCTGCACCGGTTTGTTCCCTCCCAGTAACATCCTGCTGCCTCACGTCCAGAAGTTCCTCCAGGCCAAGAAACACTGCCCGCTGGCTCCGGACTGCATGCAGCGGCTGCAGAAAGCCTTACGGTAAAACGTGCACACTTTTCACTGGGTCGTTCTCGTCGCAATCCACTCTATTCATCTCTCTTCTCTGTTATTTGTGGTAGAAACGGGTCGAGGAAGTATCCTCCTCACCTGGTGGAGGTGGAGGCCATCCAGCACAAAACCACTCAGATCTTCCATAAAGTGTATTTCCCTGATGATTCTGATGAGGTCAGTGACAGCAGAGGCCCTGGATGTACATTGTATTGTAATATTTGTGTGTATTTGGCCACAATGTGTTTGATTTATTATGCCGTGCTTCGCCTCTCAGGTTTTCGAGGTGGAGTCGAGCACAAAGGCCAAAGACTTCTGCCACAACATCTCCGGACGTCTCATGCTGAAATCCTCCGAGGGCTTCAGCCTCTTTGTCAAGATCACCGATAAGGTGACGATAAGTGGAATCACAGCCTGATTAGAAAAGCAGATTCACCACAAGGTTCATTCAGAGTTATCAGATAAAGGACGAGACGATGGCAATCTTCCACACAGAGGCAGACACTAAAAGACATGAAACATAGGAATTCCTTTTTTTTCTTTTCTGTTTATATTTTGTGTCTGCCATTGTGGCTTAATTTATGCATAATATCTAGGATTGTCATCCTATCGCCTCCTTGTGGTTGAAATCCCTTAATTTTCTCTGCACTACCATTGACTTTCTAGCTGTTTGTTGTCATTTTACATCAATATTTCATTTGCCTTTTTCATGCAGTTTTGCATGAATTGCAGAAGGTTTTTTGTGTATGTTTTGTTTACTGATCATCAAATGTTTTCGGCATGTCGCATTTTGTCTTGAATTGCAGTGCTCATTTGAAGTCATTTTTAAAGCTGATTTGTCTCTTTTTTTTGTTGATTTACAGACTATTGATTTGCATCTATTTTTTGGTGGATTCTGAATAATTTGTCTACTGTCTGTGGTGAATTTATATTTATTTGAAGCCCTGTATGTATCTTTTTGTAATTATCTATCTAGAAATGTAATCCTCACTGCAGTCATTCTTATTAATACTGACGTGGCTCTTTGAATGCGTGAAGCTGACGGAGATAATTCCCTTTACTTCGACATGACATGATTCCTAGTTCATTTCATTCTCTGGTTTCCTGGTTTTCAGGTCATCAGCGTGCCCGATGGGGATTTCTTCTTCGACTTCGTGAGGCACCTGACTGACTGGATTAAGAAAGCCAGACATGTAAAAGACGGTGAGCTATCAGTCTGTCTACAAAGTTTTGTCTCTTCTTGTTAATTTTACTATAAAATAATGTGTGTGTGTGTGTGTGTGTGTGTGTGTGTGTGTGTGTGTGTGTGTGTGTGTGTGTGTGTGTGTGTGTGTGTGTGTGTGTGTGTGTGTGTGTGTGTGTGTGTGTGTGTGTGCGTGCGTGCGTGCGTGCGTGCGTGCGTGCGTGTGTGTGTGTGTGTGTGTGTGTGTGTGTGTGTGTGTGTGTGTGTGTGTGTGTGTAGGTGTATTGCCTTCGCTGACTTACCAGGTGTTCTTCATGAAGAAGCTGTGGACGAATACCGTGCCAGGAAAGGACACCATGGCTGACTCCATTTTTCACTACTACCAAGTGAGTGTTTGTGTATGAGCGGTCAGAAAATGCCTTAAAAAAACATTTTTGCACTACACATTTACTGTTGTAGCATTGTAGGCTTACTTAGATCGGCTGCCAATGTAGTCCTCCAGATTTCCATTTGTGAGTTTAGTATTTATTTTCATTTAGCAGCTTTAAAAGTGAAGGAAACACTCGTGTATGTGATGATCTGTCTCTCGCCTCAGGAGCTGCCTAAATATCTGCGTGGCTACCACAAGTGTTCGAAGGAGGAGGTGCACCAATTGGCAGCGCTGATCTACAGGGTGAAGTTTGAGGAGGACAAATCCCACTTCCACAATATTTCCAAGGTCCTGAAGGAGCTCGTTCCTCAGGACCAGATCAGACATCTGTCACCCGACGACTGGAAGAGGGTGAGCTTCCTTTTTTTGAACATGTGCATGAGAAAAAAAAGAAAAAGCCTCAGCTGCTCAAAAAGAATAATTATTGTGGATTTAATTACAATCAAAAAGCTAGTTTTCTACCAAATGAATAAAAAAATAATATATATATATTGTATATAATTTCTGCTGCATCTTTTTCTTCTGTTTTTCCTTTAAAAGTATGAACTTGAAATGACACATTCATTACACGCTCATATTCTACTACTAAGTTGGAGTAATATAAAATATGTTATGAGTATGGGTCGGTTATGAGTTACATAAAAGATGCTTTTCTCTCTCAGTCCATCATGACGTTGTTCAACAAGCACTCGGGGAAATCTCGTGAAGAGGCCAAACTCTCCTTCCTGAAAATCATTTACAAATGGCAAACGTTTGGTTCGGCCTTCTTTGAAGTCAAGGTGAGACCTTTATAATTAATGTGTTTATAAAATCCTGCAATAATTGGATATATCTTACGTGTTCCTATTTTACCTGCAGAGAAAATTAATTTCTGTATTAATTTAGTTTTAATTTGGTCTTAAATGCCAAGCAAGCACACAAAACCCTCGTCTAAATGACCTTGTTTGGACATGATTTTATGCGTAATGGATGATTTACACATAGTAAATCCTCCACAAAACACACACGAACTGAAATCACAATCTACATGCGATTCAGTAAATCAGGCTTTGTGTTTCTGGAGCGAGGTACACAGTTTAGTTATTAATCTTTGAGGGTAAGAATTAGACATTTCGATACCCTACGTCACTCTGACTGTGTGTTCTTGGGAAAGACACCACTGGTGTGTGACACTGTGTGAACGAGTGAGTGAGACTGGTCATGGAACACACACCTTGAAGAAACGGTCAAAATGTAGTTTATGAAAAAAGTCCATTTACTTTTCAAATGTCTGCTCTGACTTCGAGAAAGCAGTTAAAATAAAAATCAACTAATATTCTAGTTTGTTTCTGTTTCCAGCAAACAACCGATCCAAATTACCCAGAAACCCTTCTTATAGCAATCAACAAACATGGAGTCAGCCTGATCGATCCCAAGTCCAAGGTGGGTTTATGGCCACTCTGTTAGAACACTGGTTCAACCAAGAAGAGAATCAGCGTCCATGTTTATTGTGAAACTCTCTGCAGGATATCCTCACCACTCACCCCTTCACCAAAATCTCCAACTGGAGCAGCGGCAACACCTACTTCCACATCACCATCGGAAACCTGGTGCGAGGCAGCAAGCTGCTCTGTGAGACCGCACTGGTGAGTCAATCAAGTGTCAACACAGTTTGAATACATCAGGATACAACCTCGGTAGTAAAAATGGCACATTGGCACAGCAGCAGGTTTAATTCCACACTCGTGAGGTATTTTATCAGACACACCTGGCTTAAAATGAAGGGGTGGTTAAAATAATTTGTACAATGTCTGATTACTGCAGTGTTTTGTGCCATTGTGTCCAATGTAATGAAGCTTTTATCCTTATTTTACGTGTTCATGGGTAATGTGTTCTCAATATATCGACTACTAGTAATTACCAACGGGTAAAAGGTATTATTATTGCAGTCTCACACATTTAGTAATCAATAGTCTTAATTCTATTTATTAATACCCTACTCACAGTGACATATCAACAGTTTGGCATATTAGAGGGATTCACATATGAATTTTATCGTCACAGGAAAACTTTCAAATACATTTCCATGATCCACAGTGCATCGTTAACAAGTTGACATGGAAAAACAAGTAAAACAATCAAACATCAGCATGTGCTCGTCCCTCAGGGCTATAAAATGGACGACCTCCTGACCTCTTACATCAGCCAGATGCTGACCACGATGACCAAACAGCGAAGCTCCCGGGGCAACAGCAAGTGACGGCCCGATTGGAAGCTCATGAACCGCGCTGGATCAATCCTGAACTCACACACACACACACTCATGTCCGTGTTACTGTTTGTCGGCCCTGTCTTAAAACTCACCTTTTGCCTTTAAGTCACCTTTTTTTCTCCCAAAAATCAAGACATGTTAAATGGATCTTCCCCGCAGTTTATGACTCTCGTCAGTTCGGGCTTCGAGACCAAACGCCCGCACCTAACTCACAACCTGCATCAGCATCCCCCAAAACACGTTTCTTTGTGTGTCTTTGTTCTCATTTGTAAGTAGCTGATGCCTCCTTATTTAAACTCTCTCTCTCCAAGTTTCAAGCACCATTATCCTTTTTTCTTTTTTCTTTTTTAAATCACCCACAACAAATGTGGAATAAATCTTCAGGTCCTCCTGGTTTCTTCTTTGGTTTTATCAGTTTTTCAGCATTTGCCAATTTACCCTGTGACACTTGGACTCATTACAAGGACTCTCCGGTGCTGCTGACGGAGAAAATCTGGATTTGAAATGCAAATAATGGATTTCTCTTTTTCTACTGTTGCATTGTGAGTCCTGCACGTGCGAGTGAACAGCCCACATGTGTGCCACAACGTTCAAACATTGCATTTGTTTGAGTTGTAGTTCTGTTTATGTGACCTAGAAGGTGAATCACTTGATCCCCCACGTTTGTGTTTTTTTTTTTTTTTAACTAAATATACAAACAGTTTAGCATTAATTTTTCAGCATCAAATCATAATCATCATACTTTTTTGGGGGATGTTTATGAAGGATTGTTTCATCCATGATGTGAGCACGTATCTTCTATGTAGAGATAAATAAATGACATTTTGCAAAGAATACTCTGAGGTTCGTTTTTGACATCAAAACTTGGAGGTCACCACATAAAAAAAAAAAAATTTACGGAATAATCATATATCATACCAGCATATAATCCATGTTTTTTGTTACCATGAATCACTTATGTCAGGTCCAACCTCTGAACATTTATTAATTCTGCAAGGAAGAACACACACCAAGTTAAGATCGGTTTTACTCGCGAGGAGAAGGGACAGAGAGTGTTTCAGTTACATACTCCAACCCGCTCTCCTTTTATTAGGGTTCCTCTTATCTGATTTCAAAGCACTTCCCATCTGCAGACATTCCTCCTTACCATAAAAGATCACAGTGGAGAAATACAAGTCGTAATAGATGAGAAAGAATGTTGGTACAATGAATGTGATAACTTTTCGTAAGATTATTCCAACAACTTACATGCAGTTTGTCATCATTTTTAATCTTTCATACGCAACAAATGTCTTTGATTGTCTTTCCTTTTCCTTTTGTGTAAAGAAAAATGAAGGCTGTTATGCAAACAGAATATCCTCTGTTATAGTCATAAACCATCTCATGAACAAGTCCCTCAGTTCTGGAATATTCAGACCTCTGTGCAGCACTCAGACAAAAACAAGCAAGTCGCTGTTTGATTCACTTTATTAAGACAAGGTACACAAAATGTTTCACTGAGGTCTCACAGGTTGGCAGTGTTGGAAAGAGGCGGTTGGCTTTGTGTTGCCAGGTTGGTTAGTCAGTGCTCTGTTACGGTCGCCAGGTTGGTGGTCTTCTCCGTGGGGGAGATGGCGCTGGAGACCGACCAGATGTCACTCATCTCTGTTAGAGATGTAATGGAGGATAAAACTTGTAAAAGTCATGGAGTTAATATGCAATCAAGCTTCAATTAAAAAGCTTTAAATCATCAGTTAGTCTGAATCAACCTTGAAGTGTTCTTTGTAAAACAATTGCTAATTTTTTTAAAGAAATTCACAGACAAATTTGTAATTATGGTCATTATTATACTTTATATTCTTTAAAAATATTGAAATATCCTGGTATGTGCTATTTCAATAAATAAAGGGTGTACCCATGTAGCAGTATGTCAAATAATTTTATTAGAAACTTCCACGGCTTAAACAATACTGAAGCTGAGCTGCAGTGACTCATTACTGCCGCCAAATGCCCAGTTGTGGCATTACTTAAATCTTTCATACCACACCTTTAAGAAAAATTAATAACACTGCTTTTGATACCCTACCTACAATTAAAAGATAAAGTAAATAAGGTTCAAAGGGACCTGTAACATAACTTTATTTTTGACTACTTGTTTGCATTAATAATTTGATTAATTTTTGTATTTGTATGATCAGTAAATCATTATTAATGATAACGATTATCAACATATGTTTTACAGTTCCAACAGCAAATGTTCCTATAACAAATATTTATTGTGTTTCTATGTTTACATGATTGATGCAAAACTGTGTAATGTTCCAAAAGAAAAAAGAAATGATGGTGCATAGGCAACAGAAATGTTTCTGTCATGATAAAAAAAAATCACTTCCATTCACATTTTCATAGCATAATTCCCTAATTTGTCATTGATGTGCAGCACATAAAGCGATCCCAAGCCTTGATTCATTAATTAAAAATTTTAATATAATGTGAAGAATGAATAATTCACTTTAATATCAGCTTCAGGGATGCAAATTTCTTTGTCCGCCTACAATAAAAATCTACATTTTGGGGCAAATTGTCAGAGCAAAGGTCAGATACACATGCATTGCATGAATTACCTGTTTTGAATTTACTGTAAGTGCCATTATCCAGGTGGAGTTCTCTCCCCGAGCAGAAGGCCAGTCCTCGCTCTCGCCACCTGACCAGCACACAGATACAAATATATTGAACCCATAGCGGTGACAAGGTCCTGTCCTGAATGAAGTGACCATCATTTATTCATTAACATTTGTTTTATTTAGAATTGGGTCAGTGTTTACAAATAGTAAGATTTGAACTGTGAAATATGCAAAAAAATTTCAAACTTTCATTGATTGCAATTATACTTATTACACCACATAGAGGTCATTACCATTAATCGTACATTTCTACAGTATATCTGGCAATTTACATACATAAATGCATATAGATTACATCAATATATCACGATATAAAACTTAATTTTCCACAAGGCTTCTTATTTTTTTCTAAATATAAAATGATTCTCTCAGGGTGAATGTTCCTCTCTTTTTTTGATTTGAGTGCCAATATTTATGTGTATTGGGTTTCCTACAGTCTTAAGCTGGAGTTGGTTTGGTTTGTGAAATGCTTCTTTAGTGATACTGTGTGTGACTTACCAGTGAAAGAAGAAGATGATGAGGATCAGTATAAAAGACAACACATCGGTGAGAATCCACATCAGGATATATTCATCTGGGGTCTGAGAAACAAAAGACGTAAAACACATAATGCTAATTAATATCTGACAAAAAAACAATATGCTTTTTTTTTTTTACTAAACTAGTTCATTTGTCTTAGCTTTTCTTCTTGTTGTTACCATGAGGAAGTGGGGGGAGCTCATGGTGGCGAAGAGCTGGGGTGCGTTGGTGGTGACCGAGTGAACGCCAGTGCACCAGGCCAGCGAGTACAGCCACGGCTGGCTGATCACATACAGGTTGGTGGTGATGTTGACCGCAGCGTACTCACTGCACACACGGGGGGAAACAAGGAGTCATGATGCAACAGCGACGCAAGTTTGACATTTACTGCTTCGTGTGATGATGTGAAAGTCCCACACCTGACGAGCTCTGTGGACATGGAGCTATAGTGCAGGTTCAGTCTGACGATGTGGTTACTCTGGAGCTCCTCTAGGGGGAGCCGGCTGCCTGAAGTCTGCTGGAGGTCAGGATCCAGCTCCTGGACCAGAGCTCGGAGATCTGGAGGCAGCCACAACACCTGAGGAGAACACACAAACAATTTAACAAATCTAAAATAAATGGCACTGACGATTACGTAAAATTTCTGAATGTTCCACAGGGACAGTTTTGGGGATTGTACTGTACTTGCACGAAAGCGTCAGAGTGAAGAACTTTTAGTTTGAAGACAGAAAAGAGATACTTTTAGTCGATATCCATTTTTACTTTCCTTTTATTTTTTATGTATATTCTTTTTTTACCAAAAATAAAGAAAAGAAAGTAATAATAAGTTATTAAAGGGGTCATATTATGCAGAATTCACTTTCTAATCATTTTCCAACAGTAATATGTGTCCCCATACCTGGGAACGATGACGAAAGTCTGCCATCTCTCTCCCTGGCTTGTTTCAATTTTTAGAAATTCTGTGGTCCAAAGAGCCAATCAGAAATCAAACCCTATATAGTGTCATCAGGGGTTTAGCCAATCCCAATCACAGTAGGCCCTCACTTTGACTCCGGGCAACCACGAGAGGAAGTACTTCCTCTTCTTCCCAAGATGGGCATGTGTGGGTGGAGACAGTCCAGCTCACACAGACACAGCAGATTCTGAATGCAGCTCCAATGATCCAATATTCAAATTCCAGAATATCAAGGACAAGCTGGATTTGGGGCAATTAACTTTGAATACAACGTTTTTGGACCAACAGGATCCATGTGAAAGTGTTAAAAAGCTGTATACTAGGACCTCTTAAAAGATCTAAATATCAAAATCACCTTGGTTTCAGATTTGTGTGGAATCTTGTTCATGTAACATCACACAAAGTGTAAAAATATATATTACATAATACAGCTGGACTTGGTTGTCCAGTTGATCTGAATCAATTTGAAATGAGATCACAAATTTTGTATTATTGCATAAAGAAACAAGAGAAATTATAAAGCATGCAGTCTGATTGTTTTTATTCAGATTTGAAATGAAAAATTTTGACAAAAGAAACATTCTGAGAATGAATTGGTGAATTTGCAGGGGAAATGTGCCAATAAAAATGAATACAGGATTTTTTTGAAAAAGAAAATCATAAATTTATTTATGATAAAGAAAAAAGAAAACAATATTTTACAGCAGCAATAAGAAATGTATACAATCATTTGTCCGTAGAAAGCATGAGGCACAAGCGGAAGTTAACCTGAAGCTAAATCCTCCGATAAGATAACTCTGTGCTGTCGCAATCGGACCCTGACTCCTTCCTCACCTGAGAGGAGGGAATGGCCGACTCGTTCTGGATGACCTCCAGCGTGCGGTGGATCCAGGTGTCTCTGTACGGGTGGCCCCTGGGCGGCCGGTAGAGGTCAAAGATCACCAGCTTTCCCGTGTGAGCCGCCAGCTGCAGGAATTCCTGCAGGCTGCAGACCGACTGGTTTCCGGCCCGCTGTTTGTCCTCCTCGCTCAGCGAGCCGGCCGTACCGAACGGATTGTGCTGGAAGAGGCAGACATCAATACCTCATTAATGCTGTGATGTAACCTGCAGACTCACTATGTGGCTCATGCTGAATGTAATGCACTAATGCACTGCTGTGAAGGGAAAATTAACTTAGTATCGCAGATTAAACATTAAAATCGGCTGCTCGAGTTATCATTTTCCTTTTCATAAGAAGACTCTTTTTCTTTGTCTCGTCCCTCCTCATTTACTGAACTTGTATGAGCAGACTCACAGCGAGGAACCAGGAGCCGGCGTTCAGGCTCTCCAGCTCGCTCCAGGTGAACATGGCTGCCGGGGTGTCGCTGCGGTTTGGGAAAATCTCGCCGACGTTGGTGGTGCGTTGCAGAGTGTCGTCGTGCATTAGGAAGGGTACTCCATCCAAACTACAGCCAGGACGGAGAAACCGAACAAAAGGAGGTGACGTAGGGCCGCATGTGTTTTGTTTGCGCAAAAAGGAGAGGACAGGAAGACATGAAAACAAAGCAAATAATAAGTAAAAGCTTTAGGTAATGAAATGAAGAAATTCTAACTTTGATAGTATTGCGGCTGCTTTGGCTCTATCGGCAGAGAGGCTCATCTGTCAATCAGAATATCGTAGGTTCAATTCCACATGGCTCCATTAGTGTGAATGTGATTAATAGTGTAAAGTGCCTTGGGGGCTCCTAAAGCAGTGGGAAAGTGCTTTAAAAGCAAAATCCATTTACCGTGTTTTACATGTAAATCTCCTGTACTTCCACGATTGGATTCATATATTCAGCAGTGAACGAGGTGTTCCAAACATTTAATCCCATATCATGTTCGTCCTGTTGGGGGTTTTCTTTCACTCCTTCTGTTTCATTTGTTTTCTTGCTGACTGACCTGACGGTGACGTCCGTCTCCAGGCCGTCACTTCCAGCTTCCGCCGCCCTCTCAAAAGACATCAGAGTGTTTTCTGGAGCAAGCTGCAGTGGAAGGATAAACACTCCGTCAATGCAGTTGCTGTACATGCAGTGACTGAAGCTGCAGCCGGTTTCATGCACGGGGCATGGGTCTCCTTTCTGGGAAAATACATGGAAATAGTTTCAAGACATCCAAACACTGCAGAGAACTTGTATTGTCTTGTGGCTCCAAATAAAACTGACAGGAAGGGTGTCAGCAGAGGTCATTCAGGAACAACCCGGGATGTAGTTATAGTTTGTACTGTCTCTATGAAAACAAAAATCTGATTGTGAGATTTTGTCTTGTACATGGAGCAAAATAAATCCTGAAAACAAAACGGGAGTTTAACGTCAAGAGATTCAGCTTTAGCATGATTTTCCCCCAAAAAAGATGTCCAATGTGTTGTTATTTTGGTTTCTCAAATGTGGGAATGGACTTTTTGTAAAGAGCGTAGGCTGCAGCCGTGAACAAAACGTGTTTTTATGAGTCATTCTAGCTGTTTTCATCTTTCCTTCCTGTGTAATCTTCTTTAAATTATATTCACCAGTTTCATATAAGAATAAAAAGTAGATTATATAATTTAAAAAAATCACAAGTGTTTACTGTTACAGAATAGAAGTCACACTGAGAAAGCAAATTCATTTGCCAGCCAGTTAAGATACCTGAGATCTTGAATCTGTGTAATTAATGTGGTTTTACTTTATTTTTGTGTTTGTTGTTGTTCCCACATGTCCAAAACAACCTTTTGAAATCAAATCCAATCTCAGTGGATAAACTTAGTGAGAGTATTGAAGCTCAAAGTTATTTTTCAACAGGGTCTAGTTAGACTTGGTTAAAAAAACTAACTTATAATGACTCCAACTTAAGAGTCATTCTAAAGCACTAATGTTTGCATGGAGCAGCTGGTTGGCCTCCAAGTTTTAAAAAAGGCAAATTTCTTTGCTGATTCATGCAAAATGTTAAATGTTGTACAAATAACCCAAAGTTTAAAAAAAAGAAGCAAATTTAAGATATGCCCCAAAATGAGGTGTTTTAAAGATACACAGGTTGAAATGTCACTATATAAATGATATGACATTATTATGAAAAAACAAAAGATGTCTGGTTAGATTGAGACTGTGCTCACCATGGGCGCTCCTCTGTGTCCAATGAGATCCGGCGCAGGGCCCAGGGTGCCCTCTTTTTTAATACACGGGGAATACAAGCCAAGGGGCACCAGATAGAGAGCAAACAGGATGACCAGGTAAACCGCGATGATTAGGCCACGCCTTACTGAAATACAAACATGGGCAGCTATCCGTCAACGACGAGAAGCAGTAGAAGAAGCTCAGCTGGAACTTCCGTCACTGAATTAATGTATTAACTTAATGTAATCCAACTCTATGTATTGGGTTAATCTGAATAGGACATGCCCCTCTTTTCAAATTTTGCTGTTTGAGAAAATATTTTTCACCTTTGCTCCTCATGCGGAAGAAATGCAAAGCAATCGGCCAAGACAGCAAAGTCGTCAGTAAGGCTCCGCCCACGTGCAAATATGGTGCGGTCACCTGGTCGGGGGCACAAAATCAAAACCGGCGAAAATCGGATGTCAGGAGAGGAAAAACCGTACGCAGAGGCCCGGAGGAGAGCTGGTGGGTCGGAGGAGGAGAAGCTTCACCTGGAAGGAGAGCAGCAGGGTGGTCCACTCTTTACTCCACAGGTCTGACAAGACGGCGGTGGCCGCGATGGCGAACGCCAAGCTCACGAGGATCCCAATCTGACGAGAAGAGGGAACAAATCACGCGCTCATCAGGATCACTTTATATGAGGAGACACATTTAAGTAGCACACCTTGGAGGATACATCTATTTTACAGTCTTTACTGCGCACACTGACAGACTTTCATGGTCAAATAACCTTATTACTGCTGGAAGAAACAGTTGTGAAACATCCGCGGCATTTACGCATAATAAAATAGAAAAGAAATATTGTATATGTATATATTTGCACAAGGATTCATTTACATTAGGACTGTTTTTAACATAAAAAGGAAAAAAAAGGAAAAACTACAGTTGAAGTAAATAAAACAGTTGTTATTTGGAGTCAGTGGAACTTGTGTTGACATTACTTTTGCAAGGCAAACAAAGCTGTGCAGACGAGACAGATACAAAGATCCTTTCTCACTCCCATGAAGCTCATTTTTGTGTGCACAGTCATCATCATCGCTTCCTACACAGATTTAATTTCAGTGGCTTCATCCCTCAACACGCAAGTCATCAAAGCGCAGCTGACAACAACAAGCAAGGCTTTAAATATTTAAGCTGATTTGAAGATTTATGTAGGAAAATAAAACAAAAAATCGGCAACGGTGCCGCATTACCTTGTGACTCCAGTGTAAATAAAGCTTCTGGCCCTCAGACAACAGACACACAGCGAGCAGCTGCAAAGACACAAGAAACCCGAGTTACATCTGATAAAATGACCACAATAAACATGATCACAGAAGGAGGCTCAGTGAGCGTTAAATATAGAAGTGCAAAAACACAGAAATCTGATTACATGAAAGTGCAGTTTTTTTAAACAGACAAATCGTTTCAACATTACAAAATGTTTAATTATGCTTTGCATGCAAAATACAGTGAAATGTTGAAAATGCATGTCTTCTATTGTGTATTTTCTCTATAAATTAGATGCAATAAAATGACACAACTTCTGTCCAATTCTGTAGAAAGTTATCAAATCTTCTCTGCAAACCGGAAGCGGCTTGAGACACACATGCATGTTTCCCTTCTTTTCGACAAATTCACCATCATGGTAAGATAGGAATTTCAACGTGAGCTTTTTTTTTTGGCAACAGCTACTAAAACTGTGCCATCCCTGGTCTGGTATTCACTTCTTTTAAAAAAAAATATCCCCTGAACCCTCAGACACCCCAGCTTTAAAACATGTTCTCGGATTACACACGGTTTACAATCCGCATGAGTTTAAGAGGTTGTCGTGTCAAAAACAATAAGAAATCCAATTTAATTCCATTCCATTATTAACACACAAGTGTAAAGAATCAAAGAAAAACAACTGCTCTGACATGTGAACTGCGGTCAGTTCAAAAGAATTCCTCCGGTGTTGTGTTTCGGGGGCTCACCATGAGCACAGTGACGTAGGTGAAGAAGGCTGTGGCGATGACCAGCAGCACCACAGACCACGGGAACCAGAAGCCCAGATTCCCAAAGTTAAACCTTTCCGTCCGGCGTGGAGGTCAGGGACACGAGCGAGGAGAAGACACAGTGTTAGTGATCGACTGCAGAGACAATAACATACCAAGAATGTACACAGACCCAGAGAAGATGTGCAGGAAAGAAATGTAAATAAAAGTGTTTTTTTCTTCTTTTTTTTTTTAAACCTTTTTGCTTCATTGTCAGACGAATAAATATCTGGACATAGAGAAACATTTTTCAGCGTTTCATTCTATTAAATGCTGCTTTTTTGGGGGGAGGATTATATGTGCATTCGATGCACAGTGCAGGAATTATGACATATTATATCGGCTCAAACATAGTTCCTAAACTGGATTATAATCAAATAAACCAATACCCCCCCCCCCCTCGCCTTTTATTTCTAAATAGCACGCTTTTGCTTCATCGTCTTCATCCGGGGGAATAAAATGTATCTTATCTGCAGTATCTTCACGGAAATACTTTAAGTAAATGTAACTAAACACACGTTTAACCAATGCTCAACACTGAGTAATGTTTTCCTTACACCAAAAAATACATTCTGGTCGAATTTTTGATTTACTGTAGTTTCAAAATAAAATACGTTGTAGTACACAGTTCATCCATTGAACGACTTCAGATGAAAGTTAATAATAGTTAGAATAGTGACTACGTAATATCCATTATCCCCGCAATCATGTTACTCAATGGGATGGACAACACTGTGCACCTGAAGCACATCTTGATTGTTTCATGTTGACGGCGCCAAAATGTAAAAAAAATCCTAATAATCAAAATTTTTTTAAGCAGATCTCCACTGAAGTTACATAAAAGGATAAAGTCCATAGTGCACAGTGGACAAGAGGGAGCATTAAAACACACTAAGCTGCTTGGTTGTTGTTTTTTTTCTCCTCCCCACAGAAGGTTAATGTGTGACACTTTTATGCACGTTCACACCAATTCTGAATGCTCCCCGTGTTTGCATTCGACCCACCAATCAAAGTCATTGTAGTCGTTCTTGGCTTGTCCCCAGAAGTAAAGAAACAGCAGCGTTAAGCAGAAAGCCGCCACAAGCACAGCAAAGCTGGCGCCCTCCAACTGCAGGCAGGAGAGACGAAACGGTGACACACATGTTTTTATTAGTGCACAGTCAGCAGATTTTCTGTCGTTTTATTGCTCTGTTTTTTGGGGTTTTTTTCTACCTGGAAGAGAAGAGAGGTTTAACATTGATCTGTGTCGTGAAATGGGCTCAAAGAGAAAAGCTTAGTTGTGCCTGTAAAAGAAAAACTTATGCAAACTTTACACTAATAATATTATATAAATAAATAATCTCATACAAAAGTTAATTATTGATAATTGAGGTGAAAAAAAGTCAAATCAACAGAGACAGGGTATTGAGTTTTCCACCACATTCTAGATTTCTACTGATTTACTTGTCTTCCTTAATCCGGATCTATTGATTTCAATCCTCCCACATGGGCTCATTAAGTTTGGTCGCATTAATGAAAACTGATTATATGTTGTTTTAAAATGTGGATTTAAATTGCAGGTCTCGCATTAGTGAAAGAAGTATATTTTTCGATGTGTTCATATACAGTATTTATTTTACATGCCGAGATAGATAGATTCTGAAATGTAATTTTTAGGACATGTGAAACTGAGGAGTTTAAAGAGAAAAAAGAAAAACAGGCTGTTCTTGTAAAATATTTTTGCTATTACTAAAATGTGTAGCTACAGAGGTGAAAGAACTGATCACTACTGAAATGAAAGCAGCTCCATCGGATCAGTTTCAAGTATATCTAGAATTGTTGTTTTTTTTGTTCGTTTTTTTAATAAATTACAATCACCATGATTGACCTATTTAAGAAAAGTGTTTTCAGTAATTACACTGTTAGATTGGAGCATCACTTTCACGCTAATTAAAGCATTCATAGAATACTGCCTTGCGAACTGACGGGGATAAACAGTTTTATAATAATATGTCATTATTTGATTGTTGATTTTGTCTTACATTCTGGAAAGCAGCCGTGTTATAAATGAAATGTTTAGAAGTCATACAGAAAATTGCACAAAGAAGCGTGAATACCTAAATATTAACATGATACAATGCTTTCTAAATCAAATGTCCGTCCATTACAATTTGCTTTGACAGAAGATGAAGCAGGACCTGTAGTCAATCTCTTGATATGTCTGATTTCTGCACTAAGCTGCATGTTATCATAGAATGGTCCTTGCAGTTGAAGATGTAGATGTGGTTTCGGTTGTTTGTGACCTTGTCGCAGCAGCAATCTCCCGGCTGAGCGCCGCCGCTCCTCTCCTGGCGTCTCCACCTGCAGCCGTACAGGCCGAGCAGACACCACACCAGAGGCTGGTGCTCATGCCGCCGCAGCAGTTGGGCACGAAGCCTCTGCACCTGCTGGGAAAGTCTGGAGGCCATGTGGTTCATACAGACTCCGACACAGCCTCCATCCTGCTCCTGTACACCTGAAACAGAACCAGCATGGAGGAGGCGAATGGATTTAACGCTTAATAACTTTAGACACCATTTTACATCAGATGCAGTTTAAGTTTAACTATGAGTTCCTGAAGATAAAACAAGACTGGATCAGTTTAATAACGCTTCCCCTTGTGATGTTGATCCTTAGAGATGTGCACACATGATCCCCAGAGAGTTATGTTTCGGAGCTGGAGCTTATCCAAACTAACTTCTGTCACCAGTCTCAGGGCCCTATAACCAGGCACACACTCACATTCACAATTTACAATCATCATTTGGCCTCGTGCATATTTGCTGGACTATATGGGAGGAAATCAGGAAGAAAACCCAGCCATGGAATTTCCACACTGGCCCGGACTCAAACCCACAACCTTCACATTCTGAGGCAGAAATAACAGCAAGGCCAGGGGGACATGCCCATCTTAGTGTTCATTATGACAGTGGGAAATGAAAATGTGCACCTTCAATATAAAAAGTAATAATCAACTCAGCCAACAAAAGTGAGATATAGTAATAATTAAACACACTAACTGAATAATTGTAAAAATGTATTTCCACTATGTATTATAAATATCAAAGAGAGACATGTGGAGTCAGCATTCATGTTTAGCACCTGTGCCAAATTATCATTTTCGTATTGGCATTAATATGTTATACCCACCAATTATGATGATAAACTTTTAGTTATAATCTTAGTCCGTATCTTCAGTTTGCACTCTCATCGTAACATTGTAATAATGCCGAATTAAAGTCTATTACTATTCACCATGTTATTGTTTAACATCAATACGAAGCTCTGATCGAGAACAAAGAATATCTTAAATCGACTGTTATTCCAACGCAGTCTGGTACAACAGTGTCCACGCGCAACAAAGAAGCTGCTTCGTGCAGCTGATGTTCGCTCACGCGACATCGATCAAAAAGCACCTTTTGTCACATCCTATTGTTTGATTATTATCATTATTATTATCATATCACGATCATCATGTAGCCGGGGACATCCTACCTCCAGGCCGGTTCTCTCTCTCCCGACGGACGGCGCAGCAGGAGCCGCAGTGCGCAGTCGGTTATCTTCCAGAGCAGGTGGCCTCCGGCGGTGTGAAGCCAGACGTGGTTAGTAACACAAACACCGGTAAGAAAACACGTTTCCGTCAAAGAATTCAACGCATAAACATAGACGTACGAAAGACTACGAGAGCATGCGCTGGAGCAATGCACGTGCTTTTAATGCGTTTTAATACATTTATCTAGCAAGTGGCCATATTTGGTCATGTGCGCATCTCTCTTTGTTGCGCACATGAAAGAATGCGCAACAAAGTAAATTGAAAAGGGTTACGGTTTGTGCTAATGATCAAGAGAGCATCTGGCATTTCCATTTCTTGCTCCTGATTCATGTATTTATCCACAAAACGTGACAAAATTTAAAAACAATCGTCACACTACAGAAATAGAGTAGATATTAAAACATGCACACAATAAGTATAGACAGTCATACTTAGTGGTGATTTATTTTTTTCTCAAGAATACACTGTTATATTAAAAAACTAAAGTTCAATGTGCTGAGTATTTTACATTCAATAAATGGTGAAATATATGTGATTTTGCTCAGTTTTACGCGCCCTCGTCAGATTTGATTACAAAATGTAATGGTATGTCTAATAGACTTTAAAGAACATCCTTCAACACTTCAATACTTTTGACTGAGGTTCAAAATGTTCATATATGAGGTATAATATAAGGAAGAATAAAATGGTTTTCTTATATTTACAATTTATTTTTTTATTTTTTTAAACTAACATTCTAAAGTAAACGTCAACTGGAGAGTTTTATTTTAAAAGTGAGCCGGAAGTGAGTGTATTGTTCTTTCCTGGCTGTGTTGTGGAGGCATACTGTGCCGTGGACGTTGTGCATGAGCCACTGCCACCTGTTGCCACAGTGACGCAAACACAGTGAAAGCATCAGGTGCATTTTTACATCCTCATCTTGGAGTTTCATTTGCTTTGCAGAAAATCAGTGAATCACACAGAAGCTGCAGTCACATAAAGAAAATCCAAACAAATGTATGGAATGAAAATATCTGACTACACCCTACCAGAAACAACTGCTGATGCTGTTGCAATCAATATTTTAAACATCCACAACAAGACATGTGAAGAAAACAAATGACATAATCCCAGTCATTCAGTCACTTAAACACACGTACAACTGGAGGCAATGCTTTTTAAGGTGCTTTTAATTACGATGCTTCTGAAAATCTGCCAATAAACTGTTTTTTAGTGAAATCCTTAAGAAAAAAACTATTATTTTAGTAGTATGTATGTGCTAATATAAAGATTTGAAAAAATATTATAGAATAAGGAACAGGTTTTTGAATTTAAACAGTTTAAACACAACAAATAATTTCATATTTTTAATATTTGACAGTATATGTTTTATTATTATTTGAACTATCTTTAAATGCTTTGTTTGAAGTTCGATGGGAATAAACTGGCTGTGACTTCAGAAAACATAAAAATGTACCGTGAATTGTAAAGGCTTTTATGGTTCAAGCTTGTTTTGTATATGTATATCAAAATGATTACTTTTGTTCTCCTTATGTGTATATTCATGGGTTTTTGGTGATTCTTATCTCCATTTCTGTGTTTTTCTGGCTGCACATTTGAGATCTTATAAAGCAGAGGCTCGAGACAAGGTGAGAAGATTAAAAGAAAGTAAAAAGCAAAGCAGAGCTCTCTGCTATGATCAAGGAACCACAACTTCACCTTCACCTGAAAGGCATGTCATGGACAAAGAACACAACGGTTCTCAGTGAAGTTCAGCCCAGAGGACAGAAGGGGGCGCCATTCTAATGGAGGGAGACGGTGAGTGAGGAACCTCCACAAAGATTTGAGATAAAACCACTGTGACAACAGCTGGTGAGAACGTCATTAATATTTAAAGGGAAAGTCGTATTAAAAATAAATGCCAGACATTTAATGGGTGACAGTTTAATTTGAAACACATGAAGGAATTTTCACTATGTTATTGTATGTCATTTTATAAAAACACTGTTATATATGCTGCAACGTCTATATTTACAAGGAAGAGCCTCTGGGTTACTTTAAAAGCTTGATAACCAGCTAAGGACCAACAATAAATGAACAATAAAACACAATCGAACAGAAAATATTTTCACTGCAAACGTATTGAGGTGCAAAAGTATCCCAAGTTGAAAGGGTTGACGTGGCGCTGATGTTTTCACAAAACACGGGCAAGCAACAGGTCAACATCAATAACCACACAGCATTAGAAAGTAAATCCGCCGCAATCAAAAGCATCGAAATCAGAGTCTGCCACCTCAAAGTCGAAACTGTTGAAGTGTGGGGAGTCGAGCGAGGGCCCGCCGGTGTGGTAGGCTCCCGCCGGCCCCATGCCGGAAAAATCAGTGTTGATTGGCATGTCAGGGGCTTTGGCCTCCAGATTAGAGGGCGAGCATGCGCCCAGATAACCCATAGCCGAGGAGGCTGCCGCCCCTCCCATCAAGAGATAAACCGCCTTCATCGCCTGGCTGTTGCTGATTGTGCCGTGACGCAGACATCCCACCGAGGGTGCAGCCCCGGGGTAATACTTTGAACGAGGAGAATTCCTGCCTGTTGAGTTAAAAAAAGAATGGTCTTGTTTATGTGCTTAGAAAGTATTTTGCATTAAAAAAAAAACAGCAACCACTGGAGCTGACCTTTCTCCCTTGGGGAGGCGCAGGTCCTGGGCCCCGGGGAGGAGGACTCTGTGTCGCTGACAGGCGGAGTTGTCGGATCTTTGTCCAGGATTTGCTCTGGCACCAAATCACGCAGGGCGATGTGCGGCGGCACGTGATGCCGCTTACAAGGGCTGAGCGGAGACGATAGACTCTGTGCGGAATGAAACAACAACACGTTTATTGATCAAATAGGAAAATATTCCAAGTTTGATTCCTTTCTGTGTGCTTGATCTCCCTCTGCCAAAGTGCCACAAAATCAACTACATAAGTTACTCTAAAATGCCCAAAAGAGTGTCGGTTTCCACCAATATCAGCTGCATCTACTTCGTGCCAGCCTATATTGTAAATAGATTAATGGCTGGTTCGATGGATGAATAGCTTAATTCAAACTTTCTGAATACTTCACCAATAGATAATGAAAAACATAATAAATAACAATCATCTGATTCTAATAAAATCTGACCGTCACCTGCATAAACCAGTCGTCATTATAACTTACCTTCTTGACTTTTTTCAACACATTCAGCCACTGACTGCAAAATAATGAGAAATAATTGGAAATACGTGTTATTTTATGTATATATGTGTGTTAAGAAACTGAACTAAAGCAGTGTGTTTGTAGCTGGAGAAGTGACTGGACCTGCAGTCTGCGGTGGTTTCAGCCAGCAGCAGCAGGTATTTATTCTGCGGCAGGATGAGAGCGAAACAGCAGTCCCTGCATCCACCTGAGGGCAACTTGGGCAGGTCCAGGATCTCTTTGCCCTCCACTATCGCCTCGCAACCGCTGGGCAGCTGCACCAGCTGGTCCGGGGGAGACGACGCATCGTGGCACACCAGGAGACTCCCTTCAGCTGTCAAGAGCAGAAACCTTTTCTTCCACTGTTTGAAAAGAAATCCACCTGCACGGTGGGAGCACGTGACAAGAGACACAGCAGCAAACGGTCAGGGCGTGCTGACAGCATCAGGCATGGTCTCTGCGATCATGACAGCGGAAGTAGTGTACATGTGGATTAAAGCATGAACACTGTCATTCCATCATCCAACAGATTAGAGGCGGTCAGATGGTTGGAGGATCAGGACGCTGCACCAATCAGACCATGTTGACAACAGAGTGCCGCATCCTCGCCATAATGCCGTGTACACATCTCGATTCACTCATTCTGTACGTCCATACATATGTCAGCAACGCACTGACAGAATTACCAGTACTGACACAATATCCTAGGTGGGGGGAGGGAGTAGATGATAAAGAGCAGGAAACTATTCTGTTTAAACTAAAACACACTGAAGGATCACTAACTATCATCAACCTTAATCATTGATCACTTTTTTAACCCTTTGACAAACATTTGAACAAAATACAGATATATTCATATCCATGCAGGATCAGTTTGCAAAAATGTCTCATCAATTAAAACATATATCTTTATCAACAAAATCTACTGCGAACTCTAGAAGTCACAGCGCGTTATCTCGGCGCAACCTATACCTGTATGCTCCAACTCACCGTACATCCTGAGCGTGCCGTGGTGGATGTCCGAGACGTTCATGTCGATGTATCGTATCCCAGACCGCCGCGCTCAGAGAGAGAGATGTCTGAGTGAAGAGCACATGAGGCTCAATGTGAGCTTTAATGCTCTGCCCTAATCCGCAGTCAGCTGGGATGCTCCAGAGCCACAGGTCATCAGTTTGCTATGAAAATGGGTTGTGATGAGATGTTACACACAAACCACTGTGTGTGCAGTAAAACAGACTTATGTGTGTGATGCAACAGGGCTTGTTGTTTTAATTTGGTTGTTTTTTTTATCTTTAATATTATCTCGGTTTTACTTACGCAAAGCATTCGGAAATCGGTTTTAACAGACACGCTTGTTTTTCCTCTGTTAGGAGAGGTATACAGCTGCCTGAAATCCACCACAGTCCTTTTATTTAACGGCTCCAAACTGTCATTTCCTTTTGGAGAATTGCAACTTTAACTCCATCCTTACATCTACTGCATCACTTTATTCATCACAGGTCAAACACAGAGCAACAGTCAAGCCTGGCTCATGTATTGACCATTACATCACTGTACAACCTAGAATATAACACTGAATCTATTAAACGAGAAGATGACCCACTCAAAAAAGTGCATTTCCATTAGAATATATCACAAGTGTAAATGGAGCTTAAATACAAAGAACGGTACAATATACTTCACGTGCGAGCCAACGAACCCAGAAAGTGTTGCTTCCAGCAGATCGTTCTTCTGTAAACAGGTTCTAAAGCAAAACCCCATTAGAAAACTCCTATTTGTGCAAAGTGTCTTTCATTATTCTCAGCTGATCGACTGCAAAAAGCATGAGAACTGAAAACACCTTCTATCTGTGTGAGCTGCATAAACAAGAAAAAAAAGAAAAGAAAATCATGACCAGGTATGGTAAAAATGTGGCATTTATTATCTCAACTTGTTCCAAAATTTTTTTTACCCCAAACTTTTTCTTTCAAACCACCTTTATTTTATATGTTTGCTTTTTTTTTTTGATTGCATGCGTTGGAGCTTCCGCTCGCAGCTTTCTTGCTGTCGTCGACTTTTTATCCAAAAACATCACTGCTTGTCACATACAGGCCTCACACATACACTACAGTTCTGAGGACAAGATCAGCTCATAGTCATTTTACAGTCAGGTCCATAGTTGTACTGATCCCCCCCCCCCGCCACCACAGACAACGAGGTGCCTTTAACAAACAATAAATAAAATAATTTAAAATCAAACACTGTGCTCTGGAGTATCTGAAGGAAATGAAACACTTACACTGACAAATAAATGTGCTAAAGCTAAATGGACATATTAAAAAAACGTATAATCAACCTGAACAAAACCATTCAAAGACAATGTAGAAAGTCAACTTGTTAGTAACTACTCTGTGTGCTTGTTTTGGTGAGTAGGCACTTTCCCTGGTAAACCATCGTTTACATTCTCACACAAAAAGACGTTTTTTTTCCCTCTCTTCCTAAACACACAATAAATCCCATTGTCCCAAAAAAAAAAGAAGAAAAAAAAGAAAAAAGGATGGCGGTTGTTCATTCAGCCGACATTTCACTTTTCATGAGAAAATTGACAAGATTTGAATTTTTGCAGCGCTCGATGGCTAAGAAAGCTGATCTTCATATTGCTTTCTGAAACAGTCTCCAGCAGGGAAGAAGTCCCAGCATCGCTCCTGGTACATCTTCCAAACATACGACTCCTGAAACGAAGGGCAAGAAGACAATGATTCAACGAAACTATGTGGGAAAATGTAGGGAAATCTATATGAAAAAAACATTCCGACTGACCTGCCCCGTGTGCTCTGTTTCATCTTTATTGATGAGATACATCAGGAAGAACCTGGGAAGGATTATAAAGTTAATACTATTCTGAATTGTATATGCACTGTAATACAGAGGAGACGCACTTACATGTAGTTGGCCAGATTGTGTTCATCTAATGTGTGGGTCTCAAAGCCATGTGGCGTCGTATCAAAGTAGTCGCTTCCGATGCCACATATGAAGCATTTTGTCTGCATGAAGGAGGATTAAAGCCAGAGTATGGTATTAGGGGCATTAGAACCACGAGACAGATTCGTGAAGTGGCTTCGCGTTTATGCTTCCTCTTCAAATAGCATAAACGCTAAAGTATGGGCGTCATACCTCCATGTCTTCTTTGACCTGCTCTTGTTGGTCCCTGAGTTCTCCAAAGGCATCAATGATCAGACCTATCGTGTTTGTACAACAGCGTTAACAGTTCGTCTTGTTCCACAAGTAAATGGCAGCCACAGAAAATAGGATGAAATAGCTGCGGTCAACAAAGGAGGAAGTTTCTTTCTTTTCTTTGGATTTGTAGACTCTGAATCAGTGATCCCATTTGGATTTGTTGGTAAGCTCTTAACTTGACATTTTCAGTTTCTTAGAACAGGTTTCTCCCCCACTGATATTATTACATCCACAATGCCTTTAATATGAATTAATCTTACACGCTTGTGAGTCACAAAAGAAAGTCATGCATATTTAAATTTCACATTAATGTCCTACAGTGAATGAATTTATCATTGATTATACTGTATTACACGGATAACCTGACATTTAAAGAGGATTGTCCAGGACAAGGTTTTACCCTGAATAATGGCCAGCAGAATGACGATGACGAAGAAGAAGAAGGTGATATCAAAGACCACTCGATAAAGCTCATATTCGTCTCCAGCGGGATCCTCGATCTCGTCTCCAATGCCTCCGCCAGCGCGCACGCCCACATACATGTGGAAGAGGTAACACTGCAGGATAAAACGTATTTTGAAAAGAGGTTTTTACGCACAAAAAAACAAACAAACAAACAAAGTGTATGTTTTTCTCGACCCGCGGTGACGTACCGTCATCATATCATCACATTTCATGTCCGGCTCGTCTTCATCCTCGCTCTTGTTGTAAAACTTGCGGAAAAAGTTGAAGGCGACGACCGTGTAAAGGTACACCACCACGGCTAATAAGCCCACCGTCATCATCAGCTACCAAAGACAAGAGCAAAGACATGGAGTTAGCACATTTGGACTGAAGAGACAGGAGACCTGCTGAGTCGGGTTTTCTCGTCTTACCTGTTTGCCATTGTGTGTGACTGAAGACAAGATAGTGCGAAGGGTCTTGACACCCATGGCAATATCCAGCAGGTGACAGGCGTAGAAGAAGTTGTTGTAATGCCCGAGCAAAGACATTATCGTGTACCAACAGAGGTAAAGGAAAGTCTACAAAGGATCAATATGTTCATTAATGTCACGGCACGGTGTATCATTCAGTGTGAAATAATTTAGATAAACATGGGATTGCTTACACCGTCTGTGAACACGACACCAAATTTCCAGATCTGGTACTTGATGTCAATGGATGTCGCCCTGAAAGACATCATGTCAGTTGGTGTCAATTAGAAAGTTAATCATCAGAAGCCCGACTGTACAGCCTGGGTGGTTGAATTGACATCGTACCAAGCGAACATCGAATTGTCTGGCTCCTCTTGTTTCTTCTCATGTTGCTGACTCACGTCCAGGGAGGCTAAATCGACCCCCAGGAGCTCAGCAATCCTTTCCCGTCCATATATGTCTCCATACTTATCGAGGACCTGGACGCAGATATCACACGTTCACAGACACTGCTGCTCTCGTCACACCAACCATCCCAATAGGACAACACTCACCTTCCGTTTGACAAATTTATCCCAGTAGTTGTTGGGAAAGGAACTGCAAAGTGTCAGAGGTCATTTACTAATTCCATCAGAAGAAAAGCACATTTGTCGCTAAAAAGCCTCTCAAAAGGGAAACGTTTTTCTACACGTTTCTTTACATACGGTGTGTTGAGGACGAGTCGGTCCCACTGGCCCTTAATGTCATCATCCTCAGGCTGTTCGGTGATGTAAAGGCCGTCAAACTCCAGCTTTCTCGCAAGTTCCTTCTCCCTTTTAAAGATCACCAGTGGAATCTGACAAACAAAAGGTGTTAAATTAGTTTTCGCACATCAGTTTCTCTTGATATCGTAATAAATATATAATTACACATGAAATCCATTTCCTCCGCTGTGTGGCCATCATACCTTGAGGCAGTTGTAGCCGATGATACAGATGAACGAAATGACTGTGTGCAGGATGGCGAGGAAAGACAGCGTGGGCTGCATATACCCAGTGCTTTCCTCGAGATAGAAATAAAGCGGGACGTCTTCCTCGTCTTCATCTCCTCCCTCACCCATTCCAGATCCCTCATCATCTTCCGCCGAGCCTTCGAACAGCCCAGAGCCTTCGAACAGCCCACTTCCCTCCGACATCCCGGAGCCCTCGAACTCATCGCCTTCAGGAGGGGTGTCAGACACCTGAACAGAGCGACGCACTAACGTGAGCTGTCGTCAGAGGAGAACATCAGAACTTCACTACTAAAGCCACGTTTCTTTAATGGTCACCTTGTAGAACAGCAGAATGAAGTTCAGGGCAAATGCAAGAAACAGAGCCAAGAAACGCAGGTTGTAGAAGTTCCTCGAGAGGTAATTCTAGAAAACAAGATTGAATCAATGTATTAGCTCCTCTGTGAAGTGGACAGTGACGTAAAACACATTCTGGCAAATCACTTTTCAAACGAACAGGAGCAAATATGTCACCATGAATTTATTTCTTTGGGTTTCCAGTTCGGTCCAGATTTGAAAGCCGCCTTCCCTCTTCGGCTTCTTTTCTTTTACTGGCGCTGCTTTCTTTGGCTTTTCTGGCTCTTTCTGTTCTTTGACCTCTTCTTCTTTCTCCGCTTTCTCTCCATTTTCAACGCTGAAAATCAAACGGTGTCTGGTTATTGGTTTTCTATTTCATCAGCTTCAGAATTGGGCTGCACTATGGATGCCGCTACAGCAGATGTGCATAATGTTGATCTTTTCACATTTTTTTCACCCAAAAAAATGTCAATCTGTTTGGGAACTAAAATCATTCTCACTGTATTTTGTCCATGTACAAATGTGCACAGTTAAACTTTTGTGTTATGTCTTATCCAGATTTCAAGTTAATGACGTTTTTATATGTGTGACCTATAGTAGAGCAGTCGCTGCGGGTGAAGACCGGCTGGATAGGTTCCATCATTGGAAAAGCACAGAGAGCCAGACAACCACACTTTCACACCAGCAGACAATGTTTTGGTCCCCCTGTAACTTCAAAGAAAGGATTTTGGTTTGGCTTTTGGAATCTTACTCTGCCTTCTCAGGTTCTGGGGGAGGTTCCTCCACAGGAACAGGTTCCGGTGGTTTCTGGCTTGCATCGGCCTCTTCTGGAGGCTGCAAGAGAAGAAATATTAAATCAGTTCGACAGGTGATTTTTAAATCGTGTCAATTCCATTTTGGACCTCAGATTAATAATGAAACAAACCATGAAGACTTGTTAAATGGGGTGATATTTGGATATATTTTACAAAGATAAAATATATTAAACTTGCCATTTTCCGCTTTGTTATGGGGGTCCCTTCAGGGGTTGGCGGTTCAACCGTTGCCTCAACGCCCATGTCACCAAGTCCACCTGGGGCATCAATACCCGGTATTCTTCCACCTTCTTTTTCCTGAGTGTCTTCCTCTTCCTCCTCCCCACTACCAGTCTCGCCAGTGTCCATCACCCCTCCAGTGTCTTGTTCCTCCCCTGTCCTTGGCTCCCCTGGTCCCTCTCCATGCACGTCGTCCTGCGTGGGATCTGGCATGCTGGCGAGGATCTCAGTCACAGTGATTTTTTTAGCTCCCTCCACCAGGCCACCTCCAAACAGCGTGTGCCAGATGATCATGAAGAAGCCCTTGCACACGTTGTAAATGAAGTGCAGTATACTCATCAGGATGGTCCAGAAAAAAGTCCACAGCGCCACGACGATTTCCTTCAATGTCATTTTCCTGACTCGGCGATATTGCCTGCGGAGGTTCCGGAAGGTGAAAATGTTGAAGAAGCTGAACATGCTGTTTATAAAATCTGCAAAGGTGGAGGTTGATTCGGGTTGCCCTTCCTCTCCGTTGGCCTCCTCATCCCCTCCTCCACCCGCACCCCCGCCTTGTGCTGCCTCGCCTCCGGCTTCCTCTATTTCGTCATCCTCTTCCCCCTTCTCCTCCTCCTCCTGCTCTGAAATCTGTGAGGCGATGTTCATTTCAAAGATGGTGTCCTCACAGAAGTTGACAAACATCTCCATCTTCTCCGATTCTCCGCCCTCATTGACGACGTCGAAGATGAACTGCCGCTTGGACTCTCTGACTTGAGGCATCTCCCACTGTTTGCGGTTCACTTCGCTGATTTCAAAGTAGATGCGCTCGATCTTCCTGCTGGCGCCCATGATTTCAATGCGTCCCAGGAATGGACGGAAGTAGTTCAGCACGCTGTCCGCTTGCTCCAGGAAGTTCTTCAGCCTGGTGTCGTGGGGGACGTGTTCGGACAGGTTGGTGAGCAGCACCGCAATGTTAAAGCCGATGTCCTTGGCAGGCTCCTGGAAGCGATTGGCAAACTCCTCATAGTTGATCATGTCGTTCTCATCTGCTTCCGAGCAGGACAGAAGGAACTGAATCTCAGACGGAGAGTACTGTTTTTGACTGTCCATGGCTTTCTGGAAGTCCTTCTTGGAGATAAGCCCTCGGGGGTCTGTGACATAATCACGGAAAGCATCCGAGGCCACAATGTCTTTCAGTTTGAGGAACATGTCGAAGAATTTGAGTATCATCTCCACATTGCTGGAGGACTCCACCAACATGTCTACCATCTGCCGGGCAATGGTGCCATTCACCACGTTCCCTGAATGAAGTATAAAGAAGGAAACGTTAAACACGGAAAAGATGATGAGCATTAAACAAGAAATTAAAGATCTGATTTTACCCTCCAAGAGCGAGAGCAACATAACCACCATGTCTTTCTGCAGGTCAAGAAGCTCCTTCAGCAAGCCGATCTGACTGGAATCCTGTGAGCATAAAAGACGCACAAGATCTCACAGTAATGGCACCAGATTTCCCTCTTTTTTTATGGGGGGGGGGGGAGATTTACACGGAAATGTGGAGGTGCAACAATTCTCAGTGAATTTGGGAACACAAGAGGAAAGTGTCAAGAATCACACACACACACATATTTCAACATGTAATAACCCAAATATGTGTTATGGTTTGAGGTGTACATTCTACATACGTCACATTCAAAACAAAGAGGGTGCTGCGAAAAGATGTTAATTAGCCAAACCCTCATGCTGAGCAAATTCATCAACATTTATTCTTTGGTTTAAAAAACAAAAAAAAAGTGAATTTCATAGTGTAAACTAAATCTTTTCCAGCTTTGAATATATTACATACCATATTTGTTATTTCATTATTTGAAAAAAAAAAAAAAAAACACTACAAATGTCTCAGTTTTCCATGTGAGAATAATTGATTAAATTTCCATAATATTTAGAATTAGAATTATGAGCTAAAGCTTATGCATACACAATATGTACAATATACACAGATACACACATTTGTATATATATTCTAGTGTATATATAAAATATGCATATACGTATAGATAAAGTATGATATATGCATACAGTGTACATATTGTAGATATCCTGCATACAATAGATATCAAGTCGATACTAGATCTGCATTTATGTGTGTTATTGTTGTTAAGTTTCCAAAGCAACTCAAAAAGCCTCAAAGCAAATCACCACAAATGAATGAAGAATGGAAACAGAAACAAAGTCTCTGTTAAAATTGTTCACACAAAGTAGATGTCACATTAAAATGTATATTCCAACACCCAATAATTTCATATTAAAGTGTATACTCCAATAGTGGAGGTTAAAAGCCGGTCTCTCTCACGCAGGACGTTTTGTAGTCACATGCTTCTCTGTAAACAATTAAGGAATTGAGAGGAAAATAGGAGTTTGCAAATAAAAGTACTTAGTTAATAAATAGCTGTTTCCGTACACAGAACTAGTAAATACTTAATATTATAATATTGTTTTGAAAATATAAAACATTTCTAATTCAGCAAAGTGCCAGAGTAGAAAAATGTTTTATAGTCAAAATAATCATTTTGTAGAGAAACGGTGTACAATGTATTTGTATTATTATCAAAGTTTGCATCTGAGAATCATTTGACACGTTGTCTTTTACCCTCACAAACCATGAGAGCTTTTTGCAAATACAAAAAATTGTATAAAATTCAAAAAAAAAAAAAAAGAAAGCTGCACATAACCAATGTATGTATTTCAGGACATTTCTTTAAAAATGTCTAGTTTGTCTAACTTAACTGGATTCTTGTTGTAGTCGCTCATATAAATGCTTCTACTTCATGCACAGTTGAGAGAGATGCTCAAATAATGAATCCTGTTTAATGTGACAGCTCCATTCATATTCATATTCAGGTCTTTGTTTCAAAAGCAGGTGACTATAAAACAACCTGACGAGAGAAACCCATCAAAAACTAGTAAAACACAATATCACATCAATGAATAAACAAAACAGATACATACTTTACCCTGCATTGAACATGTGGGAGACAGTTTAAATAATGAATTAATGATTCAGTTATTAAGCAAATAGAACATTATCACATTTTCTATTACTCTTGACAGATATTCTCTTAGACTTTGTTGTAAAACAATGTACAAATTTACTGTACACATAACATCCGCTGGAAAATTCACAGACATAAAGAAATACCTCTGTTTTTGCATGGACGAAGTTGTTCGTTAGAAAGTATCTAAGTTATTGAAGCGCCTCCTAGTTTGTTCATAATCCACTTTTGTGGCTGATACTTTCTATAAACATACTGCTCCATTCCAAAAATATATATTACAATATGAATATTATTCATTTAAAAATGTGAAATTTCCATTTATTTCAGATTTCTTACACATAAACTTTAAAAGTTCCATTTTATACTCCATCATTTTAGCCTAAAGGTTGCCATAAGTGGTCCAGAGGCCATAATCAAAATGTTAAACAATGCTTGAACCTTTTTAGTTATGAGTGTAGAATCAAATGAAAAAGAACTTTTCAAAAATACTATTACTAATATTACTATTTTTTGATGATATCAAGACAATTAATTGCTAAATGTCTGCACTGAAGTCCCAAACATGTTTATGACATGATCTGGAATATCAACATTATTCAACTCAAACATCTTCAGGTTGGATGATTTCATGTGTCTTTAATGTGGTAATATTTTAGGATTGCTTGCTCTTTTCACAGATCCAACAACACTGTGCAAAACAACAAAAAAAGCATTTCTGTACATCCATGAACTTTTCATCTGACATACTAGACAACAGTTACAGATTGCTTTTTTCAATTACTCAATAAAAAAACCTCCCCCATTTGCTGCTGGCCCACGGGTGTATAATAATAATATAAAAAAAACAACAAACAAATAGGGAGTAAAGGGGCCAGATCATAGGAAAGTAACTAAATGCATCATTTCGGTTAGCAGGAGGTTTATGGATGAGGTATGTTTTCTCTCCTAACTGGAACATACTACCATGTGGGTTATGCATGCAGGCTTATTGCTGATAAAGATGGTGTGTTATTCGCCTCAGCCATCCAGATTGGATGATTGATTGATGTGATTTCTCAGGAAGTATTTCGACCATTTATTTGGGGCATTTATACACAAGCTGCAACACGTGCAACTATGTCAAATATACATTATACATTTGTTTTGTATTTATCTGACCTTTAAATGAAAAATCATTAATTTTATGAAACTAGTTGTCTTGAATGCAAAGTAAGCAAACAATGCAAAACTGCAAATCTGTTTCTTTGACTTTTATAAATTGAACTTTATTGTGCATACACTTAATTTCATTATATACACTTAATCCAATTGTGAATGTCCCATTAGGAAAGTGGACATGCAGATTTTATAAAGCTCTAAGGACTGTAGCCTGTGCAAAAATTGCAAATAACTGGTAAAAATACTTTTAGAACCAAGAAACCCCAAATGACTTTGCACTTCAAATATTGTGCAGGCAAACTATAGGAGCATGGCTACCACCAGGCTTATGAAAACATGTTTATTTACGTGCACATGTAAATGTGTGGCAAGTACAGTATGCAGTGGAGGTGAACTCCGCTGAACGTCTGCAAGGAGGCAATCCTAAAGGATTTCTAACGATGGGGCGGTTTTGTAAAATCAAACTAACATAGGGAGTCTCTTTAATGATAAACATTGAGAGACAAAATGAAACATGACATGGACGGCAGGGCGCAGTGGAGGAAGTCTTCAGAATATATAAGAGTATCACACTTCCACGGTTAACACTGACTCCTGCTGTGGTGACTAAAGATAAAATGTGAAACGGGATCAGATTTGTGAATTGATTAGAGGATGTGTGGATTTGATGAACGTGCAGAACCAAAACAACTTTGAATCTATACGTACATGTTTCATTTCAGGCTGATTCGTAAAAGATATCATATGATCATACCTGCGCCAACTTCATCATCATGTGAGCAAAGACATGAAGAAAGCCGACAATGGCGTCCCACAGCCTGCTGTGAGCCAGGGACTGCTGGTTTCCAGTGCACGGACCCTGAGAGCAGAGACTGGCGCTGTCACTTGATGAAATCAACAACAAGCCAACATAGTCATCTGGTTTGTTTTGATTTTTACCTGAATATATTCAGTCAGACTGTTGAAAATCTGTTTTGCTACTGTCATGGCTTTGGAGAAATTCTTTTTGCCTGGCTCATCGATGACGTCCTTGCCAGAGTAATACCAGTAGAAATCACTGATAGATTCCTGGATTAGAAAAACAGGAAGTAATTTATAAAACAAAAAAAACAATCACAAAACAAACCCCGCTATAAAAGTTGTCCAATGTCAAATAGAAAAAGAATTACTTTATACGATACTTGAAGGATAAGTTCAAAATGGAAGATCTTTCTGCACATGTTAAGAAGTCGTGCATTTTCCTCCTGCTCTGTCTTCTAAGTCAACTTTACCGTGCTGTAAAGACCCAATGAGTTATCTGGATTTTCATCCAGAACCAAACAGCTTTGCGCCGTGTCCTTTAAAATCCCTTCTCATTCCATCTTCTCGATCCTCTGATGTTTTGTGACACTGTATATTAAAAGTGAATCATCTGCAGGTAGAATCCCTTTCAAAGAGCACCTGGAGCCGAAGGAGATAATCTACAGTACAGATGATGACGTTGATGGTAGTTGTACTGCCGATCTGTGTCCGCAAGTAGTTCTGAAAATCTGCAGCAAAGCAAAAAAAAAAAAAAAAAAGAAATACAAAAAATAAAAAGTTAACAGCATTTAACAAGAAATGATGTGTGAGATTCTGCCTGAATATTTCTCACCGTTATTGTGGCCTTCACAAAGAAGCTGCAGGAAGCGGAAGAGGTCACATGTGAACTCGTCATCAGCCATCACTTTCTCATCTAAAAAAACCCAAACAAAACAAATGTAGTTTTACGATTCAATGTGGCGTATATTAGCCGGTTCGAACGACACGGGAAAGCAAAAAGGTTTTACTGATGAATACTGTCTGAATACAAAGAGTGTAAGGATAATAAAGAAATTGTACAACGTACCATCTGTTTTAAAGTCAATTTAGTATCAGACACTGCTATAACCACCTCCAATCGAATGCTTCTTGTTCCAGTGAATTAAAGAATGAGTCTTAATAATACGAGCATTACGAAAGACTGTGGTCACATGCCAAACAGCATACATGAGTGCACTTCTTGTGAGAGTCGTGAACACAGTAACAGACGTGCAGACACATTGACGACAGATAAAATAAGGCACTGCTGTACAGACAGAAGGACAGCAATAAAGTCAAAGCGCTGCTGTATTCAGAGGTGAACTGATTTTTACTCATGGTATATTTACGTTTTATACATCAGAACAATGCACACAAGGCGACAACGTGTATTTTATCGTTTATGAAATGCATGATTCGATTTCTCTCAGTTCACAGTCCACCAATGAACACAATGGATCACGCAGCACAAAGCAGCGTCGTTAAAGGAGGGTTAGATATCAGAGAGGTTGAGGTGTTGTCCATCAACACAGAAGGGAATCCAGTGCATGATAGAGTACATCTGGGAAAAGGGCTTCACACATCTTTTAGTCAAGTGAGATCGTTGTTCGAGGCAGAAGTGGCTTTAACCAAATAGTTTCCAGCACAGACTAATTTTTCCATCACAACATCATTTTAAAATCTAAACACTGCTGAAACGGACCTATACTTAATAATCTGTGCAGGTCTTCAAAGTGTTCTGCACAAATTATTAAGTTCAAAATGCATAATGTAAAAAGTTCAATATTGTTTCAGACTATTGCTGCCACACACAGAAGAAAAACGGATTAATATCACTTTCATATCAATTCAAATATTTGGTAAGATTTCCAAGCGGCAACTTGTTTTCATGTTTCACATTACCACATTTAATGTCATAATGTGATTAAATTCCTCAATACAGAGTGAAACCTTTGACATTATAGCATGGCTGATTTCTATACTACAGTGTGATCATTTTCAATGATCCTTTATTTGCCACAGTATTAATTTATACCAATCCACTTTCCTGCCAAGGCAGCATTGTGTTTCCATAAACATTCTAAGAATCATAAGAAGAAGAAAATAGATGACAATTAATTCTGACTATAGTTAGAATTATAGACAAACAACATGGTTCAGCTTTGACTAAAAAATGTGCAAGGAGTTGTTAGGGTGGGCAAATGAGGAGCTCTATCACAGTTCATGGTGAACACTTTTCATGACCATCTCACTCGGTTTTAGTAGCAGGAAGGACTAGATTCCATTCGTCACAGTTTTTTTTTTGTTATTTTTTTTCCAAAATGAAAAAGAACACGTGGCCAAAGGCAGAAGCGATGACAACGAAAGATGGACAGAGGGCGTCCAATCCTCTCTCGGCATAATCTCGGTGTTAAAAAAAAAGAAAAAGAAAAAAAAAAAAAAAAGGATGTGATGAAGCGAGATGGACAGGAGAGCGAGAGAAAGAGAGAGAGAGGAATAATAGAGCAGAGAGGCAGATGGACAGAAACATGATTTACCCCGCTCTCGGTTCAAGTCTGAGGACCATGAAAGGAGGGACAAGGGAGAGGTGGCAGTGATCGTGGGGAAGGGAGAGAGGATCAGTGTGTTGACAACAGTAGATGACTAAGAGATGAGGAGGGGGAGATTAACAACATTCCATGGCAACTTAATTCAGGAAGAGATTCAAATTAACCTCCAGAATTAGAAGTAGGTGGAGTCTGATTTGCAAGTCAAACCACTGGACATTCAAAAGGGGGGGACAAAAACAGAACTCCATTTAAGTCACATTAAAACTCCTTCAGTCTAACTCTAGTTATACAAGTGTTAATGATACTTTATGTTAGGAAACCAATCATTCAATCGTTTAACAACTGGTCAACTAATGTCACAGACAGAAGATGAATTAATGAATGCTCAATATATATTAAGTGTGTTGTTTTTTTCCCCACTCTTTTATGTATTTCTTTTTACCTTGCTGCTATGGCTTATAAGAAATAGTGCAAGCAAATCTACAATGAATAAATGTACCAATGATTTTCATTCATGTCACATCCCTACTGATTATGCACAATATTGGTTCATAAAAGAATTCATGTGCGATTATTCAACAGTCTCTTGTGTGACTTTAAATGATTTAAATGAAGTGGAAAAAGTGAAGCTGAACAAGAGGAGAAAGGAGACTTACTGGTGCCTTCCTCCGAAACCATGCCCAGCCCCTCCGCCTTGTTCTGCCTCTCAAAGGCATTGAGATCCAGGACACTAGTGAAAACACACGTTTGTTTGAGCTGTACACTCCCATATAATTGACTCCGCTATCCGGTGATCAGTAACTGACCTGCATGTTTGCATCAGTGCTTGGACGCTCAAAAAGAAGCCCACGTCCTTCTTGTCCCTCAGGTATTCCAGCATTTTCTGACAAACAAAGAGCGATTGAGCCGTTCAAAGTTTGGTTTCAATTCGATTCAGAGTCGAGAAGGTGTGTTTTTAAAGCGCGCACCCGCTGGACCTCACTGTTTCCACCATTAAGGATAGAAATGCCCAGCTTCAGGGTTGTCGATACCATTGGACCGGTTTCACCTGTAAATAAATCAGAAAACCAGAAACATAGTGTTGTCATCCTGTTTGCTGGTTCAAACAAGTGGAGTTAAACAAACGAGAAAGCCAAAGCACCTTTGCAGGCGCTGATCATCTGGAGAACCATCTCGGCAGCACCACGATTGTGAAGTCTGGACTGCTGGTAAAGGAGCCTTTGCTTCTCCATTTCTTTTTCCTGTGACAAACATAGTCGTCATAAGCGTCTGGTACTCCTGCCTCACACATCGAGAGAATATAAACAGATAGTATGGACTCCAGCAGGTGAGAAGAACACCGGACTGATCCATTCTATCAAGTACGTATATTCTCAGTTTTAATCATCTTTCACACGCCTTCGACACGCGTCCCTAAATCATACCTGAGCACCGTTTGGCTCGTATGATTCACAACCATAGCATTACACTTACACTCATAAAGATTACATTAAAGGAAGAACATTGGGTATCTATCAATTGACAAGTTGACTGTCATTCAAACGTGATGCATTTTCTTGCTGTGCTTCTTATTTTATCTTTTATCAACTGTTTGTCAATTTCAATCCACACATTCCGTCATCTCACTTTTATTAGTCGTAGGGTTGTTATGCTACTTCCTCACGTTTGCTAGCTGGAGCAAGCGTTAGACTACAGGAAACAGTCCAATTGGCCTCACCTGTCCACCGGTCAGCCGCTCGGCTTGTCAAAGTGCCTTTACTGCAGCAGTTATTGTTGCAATAGAGACACTTTCAGACAAAAGCTGCGATTCTTCCCTCTCAGGGAAGGAAATTTACAACAACCTGTCTTCGCTCTCAGAAATGCTTTAAATCTATTCTTCTAAGATACAATCAGTATTTGCAATATTAACATTGGTCTGTACAGCCACATCACAAATTAACTTGTAGAGTCACCCCCCCTCCCCCAAACAATAATAACCCCACAACCCGACCACCCTCCTCCCATTCCTCCCACCCCGCCCCACACCCTCCCTGCCCACCCACATATGCCTGACCATGTCTCTACCCACTATGTGTCGTGCAGCAGGATCTCGGCCTCATTCTGCAGCTGATGACCGTCTAATGCGACCTGATGGTCACTGACGCACTGTGCTGTGTGTGTGGACTCGCTCCTGAAATCATCCTTATGTGTGTGCATGGGAAGCTTCTCCTACACTGGCTTTCGCTGTAGTCTGTCAGTACGCTACGTGAGTGGGGGAGGGGAACATTGATAAGTACAGATGCAGTTACCAAAGACGTGTTATGAGGGTGAGAGAAATTACATGGGGTGATGGGGAGAGAGACAGTGAAGAGACAAACGGGACAGCTATATAAACTGGGAGGAATGACATCTCTTGTCATTGAGCACTTTTCGTCACCAACCATTCGCACAGCGTGATTTCGGAGGAGATTGGAATTTTAAGACATTAAATGGATCTTTTTGGTATGTCCAACTCCCCAGTTTGATATAAGCCCTCACACATGTTTGAAGGCACTTTGATTCATTTAAATGTATTTTTTTAGTGGTTTATTGAAGCAATGATACACGTTGACACAGGACATAAATCGCTTATGGTCAAACAAACAGAGATCTTACTGGGACTCTGCGATATAACAGTTTAGTCCCAGTTGCTTTCAACTCTACAGACAGCTGTGGGTATATCAAGTGCAGTTTCTAGGACCAGTAAAATTGTAAAGTAAAAAATAAAGCCCTGCCAGTCCAGTGTTAATTTACTTGCTGCAAAGAGCTTCATGGTAACAACATGGAGAACCTTGGACGGTAACACATTGCTTGCTCAATGTATATAATCAAAATTAATTTGCATTATCCTAAAAACTGACATTATAATAAATTCTAAAAAGCTGTATTTTGTTAGTGTCATGACGATTATTTGGATTATTAATATTATTCTTATAATTGATGTTAATTCTAGGTTAATTCAATCTAGAAAGACCCAATCCAGACTCCTAATAAAAAGGTAAAAAAAATCTTCGTCACAAATGACAACATTGAAAAGCAGTCACGTTTTATATTGACTGGACAGTTTAGAAAATCTGGATTGGAGCTTTGAGTTTCTAAATGACGTCACAATGAATAAAGCACAACGTACAAACAGTGGAGACAGAACAAAGACAGACAGAGAGAGAGAGAGAGAGAGAGAGAGAGAGAGAGAGAGAGAGAGAGAGAGAGAGAGAGAGAGAGAGAGAGAGAGAGAGAGAGAGAGAGAGAGAGAGAGAGAGAGAGAGAGAGAGTGAGAGAGGCGTGGATGTGACGTGATGCTCTGATGATGAGGTCACTCAATGCGTCGAGAGCTACCGCTCCGCTGTGTTCCTGGTCCCTAGCCCCTGGTCGCCCATTACCAGTTCTGACTGTCGCACCTCAAAGGGCATCTCATCCTCAGGGTTTTCCACCATTTCCTCTCCCCCTTCTTCTTCCTCACCAATATGGCAACTCTAAAACAGACAGAAGAAAAAGGCAATATGAGTGTTTTGTCAAAGAGCCTCTCAAAACTGCCATAGATAGATAAAAGAATGAACTGAAATAAATGAAAATAACTCACCTTTGCCATAATATCGGCATATGCCATATAAAGGTGATCTGTATCAAGTTTACTGAAATGCAGAGGGAAACAAGACAGGCGGCGAATTAGAATGCCTGAATTTTGAAGGCACATTCCCGCATTTGGTGTTTATCTATCGGACCTCTTTTCTGTTAGAGCAGTGCGACTGAAATGCAGAATTAGCTGGTGAAGGGGATCCGGCTTTGTTTCCTTCTTCTCCTCTTCTTCATCTCCTTCCTCTTGCTCCATCGCTTTCTGGGATGTAGAGGAATAAAAACAGTGAGTCATTGGAATAGCGGGGCAGATTTAAATGAAGCAGACTTCGCAGGTCACTCACAGACAGGTCGTCTATCATCCGGTCTTCAAACGAGTAACCCTCAGTGTGAAGCCAGTTGCGTTTGTATCCTTCAAGGAACATGTTTGAAGCTCTGTGCCTACAAAACCAAACACAAACATTTATTGAATAAAGTGATTTTTTATTTTTTTTTTTGTAGCTGCTCTTTCTGACAAACATGTTGCTCTCTAACCTTGGAATATTGTACAGTGGCGTCATCCTGAAGCAGGCGACCACGGCCCTGCGTCTCTGCTTGGACAACAGTTTGTGCCAGACCATCTTCTTGGACTTGAATGGATGCTCAGTCTAGCAGACAACACATACAAAGCAAAAATGAAAGAGCTCCGTTGTTAGAAAAGTTGTGGTGAATTTTCAAACTTTAGTTTTTGTTTTTTGTTTTTTAAAAAAAAAAGGTTGTTAAGAGTTTTCTACATTTGATCTATAATTCTAACTTCAGCATCTGCTTCAATATAATATATATTCCGTTTGAGGTCCCTTTATCTATTAGAACTGGTCACCAATGGCACCACTTTATAGATTTTGGCAGCCATCTTAGCCTTTTAACTTGATGACAGACAAAATTTTTATGTGGGATTGAGAACTTCTTATTTCCAGTCTAAAATGACAATTTACACCAAAAGAAAGAATATATTAGAATACACAGAAAAATATGTCTTTAAGAAAGATATAAAGGAGAACAGCTTGAGTTCTTGTAAAAACCTACAAGCATTATCTAGTGATACCTGACATGCTCAAATGAGTTTCATAGTTTTAAGGCTTATTTTAAGGAATCTTCCCATTCATATTAAACTAATTAGTGCAGATCAGCATGTTGTGACTCATTATTCCTACTACAAACCATGTATTGTGTATTGGAAAATCTGAAAAGAAAATCTAATCTTAGCATTTTGTCTTGATATATCCAGAGTCAGTCATCTCTGCTGGATTTCATTTCTCCTCGGTTGAGCGCAGGAATCAACAGACCTACAAGAGCGATCAGCATTTCTCACCACTTCCAGGTGATAGAGGACGGCAGAAACTTCCTGCACTCTCTTGACAACTTTCACAGGAGCGTCAGCATCTTCCGCCTTCCCCGCCATCTCCTTGTACAGAGCCATCTGCCAGCGCATGGATGGGTTGTCCACCTTTCAACAGCACAGGGATGCAAACGCTTCTGAAACATGTCCTGACTGAGTTTCGGTATTCACCATAATCAGGTGCTAGAACAGTCCTTCCACGGTACCTTGCCCTGAAGATGCAGGTTATTTTGCAGGAACTCTCTAACTTCTTCATCAGTGTCTCTCTGTAAATCACATGAGTTCAATCATTGTCCTCCTTAACGCAGTTCTCTTTTAGCATGTTCCAAATCATAGAGATGTAGAAACTTGAAAAAACAACTACCAAAGAGTATCTGATCTTGGCCAAGTTGATGAGCTCCTGGTCGGCAGGAGAACACATGTTGAGGCCAATGGGAAGCATCTTTTTCAAGGCAGCCACAATGAGTGAAGTCTGGACCGAATAACGATCTCCCCGTTTCTTCTTCTTGGTGCGCTCAGTGTCTGAACCTCCGCCCTGTAAGAAGTAACAGTCAACCAACAAGCATTCACAGTGTCCCATCAAAGAAACACAGGCCCCATTAGTAATATTCTCTTCATCCCATTGTGCGAGAAAAGAAACTACAAAGACAAGGTCATTCTAGCTATACTACTACCAAACAGTACAAAATCGTATCTAAATATAAGTATATCACCACAGCCAGCATTCAATAAATTCAGGATTTGATTGGTGCATTGCTAACACCTGAATATTATCGTACCGTATTAACAGCCGGGCATTACACAGAGCTGCAACTGTCTTCTACACAATAAAGAGAGTAAAGCGCTACTTCCTCTACTTTCTACCTTTACTGCTGGTTTTTGTTAAATATGTTACTGTTAGCAATTTGTAACTCAAAGAGAAGTGCCTGCAATTTTTGGTTATTTCCAAAAACATAAAATCACTATTTCTCTGAGCTCAGACTGGTCAGTACAGGGTCCAGTGGAAATGTGAGAGCAAAGTGGGGATATAGCTGCCTTGGGTAAAAGGAGTGGATTTTTAAAAAAAAAGCGAATCAGTGACATTGCTTTTTACAAACATGCGACGGGAAATATTTCATTCTCGTGAGCATCGAGCATACCATGAACATGAAAGTCACCTAAAACAAGCCTTTCTTCTACTTAATTGTGAGTCAGTTTTCATAACAACTGACATTCTGGCACGTTAGATGATGTTAAAGAATGGAACTGCTCAGTTTAGAGTTAATTTCATTAGTTGCAGGCTGTTAAAATCACACATCTCAAGTAAAAACCAACCATCTAAGGAAAACATCCCTGCACTCGCCTCCTGAACTCCTGTTGCTACCAGAGTTCAGTTCTTCTGTTGTCTGCTCTTTCTAGAATCCTCCAAATTGTTCATATCAGTGTGGCAGAATACAGCTCCTACAGTGAATGCATCTAAAAATACATCTGTATCATCTCGTAAAAGTATGCAGCAGAGAAGTGTATTACCACTTGAAGGAAGTAGGTGGTGCTAATGTGCCATGATTACTTAAAGAGTTATTATGATGCTGTCTACAGTGACTTACAGTGTTTACGCCTTTGTTATGCACTGTAAATATAATGGCTATATTTTTAGGTCTGTTTATTTGTTGTCTTAAAACTAGAAAATCTGAGACACCCTGCATTGTGGCCGGAATGTTTAGAAAGCTGAGTAAAAGAGGCGAGCTTCTGGCAGCAGTAACTCAATGATACATGTATTTGTCAGGGTATCACTGATAAACAATTCTAAACAAGTCACTCCCAGAAGCCCTCACCAACCAAAAAAATAAAACAATCTGAATCTTAAATGTCTGTTTGTTATGGAAAGGAGGTTTAGAGGGTGCAAAGCATTTCTGGGAAATATTTTAGACATTAAGTGTGAATTAATGTGCCGGTTAGGTTCGTGGTCCTTTTTGAACACTTCTTAAGAAAGAACCCAACAAGTGATTTAGGAGGTCTGCTTCAGTGACATTAAGCATCAAGCCATGTGTTAGTGTGGATACTAGGAAGTATAAAGAGAGGTCCACCTTGAAGTACCATGAAGTATTTTTTATTTTTATTTTTTTAAGGGAGGAGAGAAGAAAGAGCACAGAGAAGACTAACATCATCACCTAGTGGCAAAAAGCTACATCACAGAAACCTACGAGTCAACAGTCTTTCCATGAAAAGAGACAAAAGGCAAACTAAAAGACTCCAACTCAGCTATGATCAAAGAAGAGCAAACTCAGTGACAGGATGATGGCACTGCGCTCTCACCACCACCTCCGGCCTTGTGTAAAGCCCAGTGCCATGAGCCCAACTCGACAGCTGAGTACTTTCATCAAGCGCCTCCAGACTCCCCCCCTCACACACTGGCAGGACTGAGGATGCCCCCCCCCCCCCCCCCCCCCCCCCCCACCCGCAGGCGGGGCTTGCCCATTCGTCCGGTGATTCTATGTGAGATTGATGTGTCTTTCCCTAAAGCACTTTCATTACTGTATTTCTTTATGTATACTTTAGTTAGAATTAAGGATGAATGAATAGTTTTGTTTAAACTCTGATTAAGTCAGTGGCTGTATGTCGGTAAAGAGACTCTTGCATAATTGCTTTGTTCCTGTGAGGAAACTTCTGGTGTTTTTGTAATATAGCTGTAAAATTCTAACAATCCCAAATTCTCAGCCTAGTTGTGTTTCGTGTTTCACTTCTAATAGACTCCGTCGTATTTATGACTAAGCAGCTGCGTGTTCCGAAATACATTTTCTTGTGCCACTCCTTGAAAGCCATGTGTGGGTCTTTACGTCTGTGAGTGTCGTCGTGCGTAAATGTGTTTTTTGTCGATGTGGTATGAGTGTGTGGATCAGATGTGCCAGTGTGCTGGAGAGGTTGATGAAAAGCTCCCCCACAGTGAGGTGCCATGCGGTCAGCACAGCGGTCGTGCAGAAACAAAATCTAACCTCTGTGTCCCCGCCCTGGAAACCCAGCCGCAAACCAAAAGAAGAGGACAGTGGACAACCAAAGAGAGAATGACGTTAACAGAACTGCTGTTGTTCTCAAATATGTGAATCAAAGTTACACCTGAGAATGTTACTGCTGACTTCACTGTGTTTAAACGGGCAATTAATTTGTAAACAATTTGCAAAATCAAAGGTAAATACACACTGAGGCAGTGAAAAATAGATTTGTAAATGCAGTTCCTGTTGAAAGTTGTGGGCAAGTGCCATTATGACTTAACTGCTTCACGAGAGCATCAATTATCCTTTTTATTTCCAAGAACCAGTCTCCTCGGCATGATATGATGTTTTTAAAACACCATTTTGGAGTAGTTGAAGCGAGAGGCAATAAAAAAAAAAAACAATCACGCTGAAATTATACCAAAAAGCTGGGAAAAAAGGCCTACGAACAGGTGCAGGTGGTAAACACATACCTGCAAGAATCCTAAAAGAGCCTGATTTGAGATTTGACACTATACCAGCATCACTGGCTCTGCCGGTCACTCACTCACCTTGCTCATTTTGCTCTTGCTGTCAGCAGTGAGGAACGACATGTTATTGATCTCATTCATCACCACAAAGTTCTGCTCCTCTCGCTTGAAATTCTGAAAGACAATGAAAGAGGAAACACGAAGTAAACAGTGTGAAACTTTGTAAACAGTTCCGTTTAAATGCCAAATAGACGAAACTCACGTGAGATTTGGACCAGAAAATAAAGACCTCTCCAACCATTCGGAAAAGCTCTTCTGCATCCGGGTCAGGGCAGGTCAGCCAACGCGCCCTAGAGCAAAACAATTGACCTTAAGGCTCTGAGTCAGGTACACACTTTAAACATGATGAAGTCAGATAATTTAGTGTACCTGTTGTTGTCCACATAGCGGATGAGTAGAGGGTAGAGGGCATATAGGTCTCGGCAGAGGACAGCAAACTCATCACGTATAGTCCCATCTTCCTCATCACCCTCTGATTTCCCCTCCATCCGCAGATGGTCTTCCTCAGCAACCACCTTCGAAGTGCGTTTCTTCAGCTTCTCCATTGTTGGGATGAAGTGCGACTTCAGCATTTCTGGCTTCGCCCTGCTGACGATGGGCTGTGAAAACACTGGCGGAGAAATAAAATGATCACTCGCACGCAAGGTTCCTAAAGAATACAAGGTGACCCATGAATAACACGAGTATAAAACAGCGCTCACCAGCCAGCCTCTTCATCCAGGAGGCCTCATCAATGCCCAGGTTGTTGACTACAATTTTCATGATGCTGCCCAGGAGCTGATTGAGGTGTTCAGATGTAACGTCGGTGCACACTCGGCCTTCCATCTCGGGGAAGTTTTCAGGTCCCCTCTCCCACCAGCGTGGTAGATAGTTACACAGCATGGGCAAGGTGATTTCAATCACATGGGGCATCTCAGTGTAACGAGCTCCGGACTCTGCCAAGTCTCCGATCTCCTTCAGCAGAATATCCAGCTCAGGAATATCTGGACATAACTCCTGGACCTCGTTGGGCAGGCCCAAGACTTAAAGATTCACAAGAAGAAATGTCAAAGGAAATCCAAACTAGATTCTATTTTGACAAATAAGAAGAAATGTGCTGCACTCACTGGCTCGCTCCCTGGGTGTCTTCGTGGTGTAGACGGAAAAAGCATTGAATTCATTCAAATGAGGCTCTAAGTAAGCTACCGGCATAGCTGCAGCAAGATGAGCCAAACACTCTCCAAGAGCAGGTCTCTGTCTGTAAATTGGAAGAAAAGTACATTTAAAACTCAACTAATTCCAAAGACACTTCTTCAGAAATGTGAAGCTTCAGAGGCGTGTCGATTTGGCGTTACCTCTCCACATGTGGATTTTTGACCGTGCCGAGGGAGTAAATGCTGCACATGATGCGATAGCATGACATCTGTAGATCGTCCACTGCGCGCAACCAACAGAGCAAACGTAGGAAGGTACAATATTGTCAGTCTGATCCCAAATAAACGGCACAAATATAAATCATGAGGAGGAACTCACGCATGACGTCGTCTCCAAACTGGTGCTGAGCGATGTGATCGAAGAGGGAGGTGAGCACGGGGAGCAGGGCGATGGTGGTGTAGTTAATGTTCTGAGATACACCTTTCACTTGCTTAAGAGGAAAGATACGGCAAGTGATTAGATATTTCAGATCAAGTGTGGTGGCATCATGGTAATTAAGGCCTTTTCTAACACTAAGCACCTGATTGCCTTTGGATACTTTCCCCAGTTTGAGATTTTCCACCATCTTCTCGATGTCGTCAGCAGCACTTTCAAAGAACGAGCGCAGCCCTGCTTTCACGATCTCAGGGCCTGACTTCATCACTGTCCTAGAAAGGTAGATTAGAAAGTTTATTAAGTCTCATAAATTAAAAAAAAAAGGTTTTTAAGTGTCATCAAGAGTGATCAACCTTGCATCCAGTGACCGTGCCAGAATGTGAAGACAGTTAACGATCGCCGAAGCATCGGTTCCTGCATGAGTACGAACAGATTTGCTGTAATGTGAGTTTCTCAAAATTGAAAATCACTGCAGAGGGTATGGCTATAAAACCAGACAAGGGAGCTTCAACCTGAAAGATGAAAACACATAACAAGAGGATCTAGTATGGAAACAAAGAAAAGAGTGAAAAGAGCATCTTACCAAAGAGAGAAACTCTGTGCCTCACCAAAGCAGACATTTTACAGAAGATACTAGAGTGAGAAGGAAAGGTGTGAAGGATAAAGCAAGAGGAACAAAGAAAACACTTAATAGGAGGGGAAACACAATGTATAAAAAGTACACACAGGAAAACATATTATAAGATGTTATGTGTGCAGAAGTGAGAGATCACCTTGCAATCATCTCCTTCTCCTTATTAGAGGAATGACCACCACTACCCAGAACTTTTGCAGGAGTCGATAAGAAGTACAGGCAGTGATTTTTGAAGTACTGGTTGATCAGAGGCATCAGGATCTATGAAGGAGCATGTCAGAGGTTTCTGCAGTCAGTGTAACTAACAGAATAGATTTGTTATTCACTATTGTTACCATCCCAGCCTCACCTTTGCAAAGAATTTGATTTCCTGCTCATGAGGAGACTTTTCCACTCGCCCGCTGCTTACCACAGCCTCTGTAAATCATATTGTGAAATACTTTAGAACAGTATCACAATGAGATGGGAAAAACTTAATGTGATGTGACACAAACACAACATTAAGACATCTGTTTTTCATATGTGCTCCGCAATACCAAGATGAGCAATGAACTCCTGCGCGATTTCCATCCACTTCAGCAGCTTCTGAAGGAAACCGTAAGCGAATCTCTTCTCGATGGACGATATGTCAGACTCCATGTCTTTAAGGCCCCTAAAGTCAACCAGATGGTTAGTTTGTTATCTTTGGATTTTACTTTGGTGGCATCCATCCTTCCATCCATCTTGTATACTGCATCATCTAACATCTGACAGCTGACTCTGGGAAAGACAGGGTATATCCTCTACAGGTTGCTCGTCCATCACAGGGCGAAGACAAAGAGACAGACGGTCACATTCAGGCTGAATATCCCATTAAATCAAATCAAATGCATGACTTGGGAATATGAGATTGAAATGGATCACCTGGAGAAAAACCTCCCCAAATGCAGTTTAAACGTGGCAACTCCACATAGGAAGGCCCCCAAATACAACTCAGATGAAGTTTCATTACCATTTTGTTTTTAATCAAATTTTTAAAACTCAGCTTTTTACAGGTCAGTCTCTTTTGACTGCCTTGAGCTTTGTGCCTGCTAAAGCTATACAGTAAGTGATGCAAACAGATACAATATACTATAAACACACCTGGAATGAGCATATTTATTATAAATCAAGTGAAAACCTGCAAATTGAATGTAAAAAGATCAGCTAAATCTTTTGTAGAACTTACCTTGTGACTGCATAACCATTAAGCTGCAGGAACTTGAGCAGCTCGTAAGCCTTCTCTCTGTCTCGCGCCTTTTCTTTTGCAGTCAGGGTGTCATAGGGCACCAGCAGAGGATGAGTTCCACCTCCTACACAAACAGAAGAACAACCAGAATGGTGGCAAAAGGCCAAAGTTCTCATCCTCTATTGATTCCATCTGTAACAACTCATATCCAACCTTTGGATTGCAGCTCCATCTTCTTCTTCCGTCCCCAGGTGTTGTGGTAATTCTCTGCCAATTGCTCAGCCATGGACTATGGACAGATAGTAGCTGTAAATGCTGCTCAAATACTCAGCTTTAAGAAAATTATTGTAGAAATTCACATTTTGTTGCCATACCTGCAGGTCTCTTGAAAGAGCCATGTGTGAGATATCAATGGGCTGTGGACTGTAGCCATGGCTTGGGTCGTAGGTTGCCTAAAACAAAGAGATTTTCATATTTTGCACCATAAATATGAGCGTAAAAAGAACGTTATTTAACAGCTCAAACCTGAGCAGTCTGGGAAATCTTTCGTGATGCTGCCTTCTTCTTCTCTGACTCCTCTTCCTCTCTGGCTTTTTCAATGTTCCATTCCCAGGCAAGCATGGCTTTGACGGACTCTTTGATTGGCCAACGGTAGATTTCTTTGTCCTTGAGAAAAGGTGAGTGTGATCAGAAGCAGAAAACAAATGAAGTGGAAGTTAAGAGTTTCATTACATCGCACGTATTTGTACCAACCTTCTCCGAAAAGGTTTTGTAGGGCCTGAGCATTGGATGGGTTTTTGCATTTTCATCCAGCACCTCCCCATATGACCAGTTATTCTGAATCTGAAACATACAAGAATATAAATTAACTCTACATATTAGACTAATTTGGGTGAGTACAAGGAGTATAAAGATCAAGTTCTACCTTCTCAAAGGCCCATCTATCATGAGTATATTCAGCATATCTGTTCATGAAGGGATCCAACCTTTCAGGGATGATGGTGCTATGGGTGCACGAAGAATCCAAGTCAAATTACAAATCTAAACATTGGGCAAACTTCTTTTCAAGACACATAGATAATTTTTAAACATGATAAAATAAAACTCATACTTTGTGGTTTCTACTGGCTTCGGATCAAAGTTTCCCTCTGCATCCACTGATGCTTTTTTCTCTGTTTTGGAGGAGTAGCTGGCGTCCACATAGTCAGGAGGAATGGCTCCAGCAATGGCACAGATGCATGGCATGGAAATCTTGAAGATTTCTGGGTCGAATTTCTGGAATCCGAATAAAAAGAAAAACATGGCAACATCGCCCTTATGATGAACTTGAAAAGAATACGCCACAGCGCAGGCACTCCACCTTGTGTGCGAGTGATTCAAAGATCCCCCAGAACAGTTTGCGGGTCAGATGCAGTTCCTCTTCTGAGGAGACGCCAAAGTTTGCCCAGCCATTTGGGAGGCAGTAATATTTCCAGCAGCGCTCATAGTGATTGGTCAAAAGCTGCACAAGAAAATCAAAGTTGAACAAGAAAACTGAATGTTACTGAAAACCTGTTGAGCAAAACTGGTTCCAATTGTCATTTGAATTTTGCTTCAATGTCATCCTACCTTCAGTGGCATTTTCGCATACTCATTCAAAATGGGCACATCAAACACCAGCCGTCGTAACAGGTGCTGAAGCATAGACGGACGGAGATGTCTGAAAAGAAAACGAACAAATTTAGCAATTGATCTTCCAATATTAAAAGATAAAAGGGGTTGATGATGATGATAACCTCACTTGCACAAAGCCATGAGGCACTCTTCAATAATGTCTCTTTGGGCCTTCGTGAAGGCTCGTCCACGAGACAGCCGGTAGATCGTGTGCAACATGGAGTCAATCATTATGGCTCGGTGGTCACTGCCAGCAAACAGCGGGGCACACTTGGTGATGAGCGGCAACACAGCTGAACACAGGTAGCGGTTCAAAGCAAGAGCCATCTCTGTGGTGCTGAAAGCAGCCTGTTGATGAGAGATCACAACAATCAAATATTTTCTTTGCACTTTTGTCAAAAGATTATAGACAAAATATGTTGAGTCTTTTAAGCCCACCGTGTCCAGGGAGGCAGCAGCCCTCATGTCAGGCAGAAAGCCAACTTCCAGCACGTGAAGCAAGAAGTCCTGGTTGTCGATGCCATACACTCTGTCCAGGAACAGCACCATAGGAGCCTTGTGATCTGGTACGAAACTGGCCGACATCTTTGGTTCTATGATGCTGTTGTCTGAAAGCAACATGGAGGAAACATTTAGAAACATTGAGATGCACATGAAACAAACATGATGCACATGATGATGAAGTGACCTGTACACAGATCCGGACGCTGATCAAATATTCTATTGATTAAATAAACAAGCACTCACTAAAAAGACCAAGACAAATTCAGTATGACCTTGAAGTATTTACCTTTTCCAAAAGCAGGAATCTGAACTGGAAGACTGATGACTCCCACCAGATCCTCAATTGGGACCAGAGACCTCAAGATGGCCCTGATCCTCAGAGCCTCACCTTTACCAGCCTGGATCAACTGTAGAGGCAAAAACTTAGTTTAGTTTCATGTGACCACAATTATTGGACAAATCTCTGTGAAATAACTCGCCAACAGCTTACGTACATGCATCTCTGGAGCGCAGCGTCCCAGCAGGTCAATGAGGGCAGAATAAAAGGACATGATGGCGTTTCCCAGGTGCACCCTGTTCTCCTCGTGCTGCTCCTCTCCTCCAAACCTGTCAGTGAAGAATGTTGCTGGATTTCAAGCAGGATGTCAGATAAGGAAGAACTATGAAAAACAGCCAACATCGCTTACATGGGAAAACGTCTGTCCTTTTTAACGCTAGGACCATCCCTTGCTGGGTCCTCTGAGATCTTAATGGCCTCTTCTATTGCAGCCAGCAGACCATTGCCACCTTCCCCTCTCAGGGCTGGACCAAAGCACTCAGGTCTCCGGATGAGAAGACGTACCACCACATTGGCATTCTCTTCTACGCTTTCTCCTAAACAACAATAATAAAAAATAAAAAAAATGTTTAATATCATTAGGCAGAAACGGTGGGTGCACAAAAACCAAAAATCTAATTGTGCAGCAACTGACCATTAACAAAGACAGCAAAACGAAGGAAATCGAGGTATTTCTCTCCACCACATGGATTCCAGCCAATGTCGGGGTAGCCTTTAGCAAGGAGCATTGGGCAGCTCTGAAGTCCACAGCCTGCTAAATATTTCACCACCTGGAAATGTGAGAATGAACAGAAGTGCAGAATGAATGTGTACAATATATGTTTTGAGCTTCTTTTTTTAGTTGTATTTTACCATTTCGAGATCCTGCTCTTGGAGAGCCAATGCAAGCTCATTATTGTCGATACAAGATGCTGCAGCCACGTCCAAGGGGGTGGAGCCACGCATGCCTGAGGAGTAGCAAATTACATCCAGCTTTATAACATGGATAGAGTTTAAGAATTATACGTCAAAATGCAATGTGATAATCAACAACGTTAATCACCAAGGCCGATTCCACTGTTCTGAAGCAGGTAACTGAGGTGGTCGAACATTGACCGCTGATTTTGACGACTGATGCGGCAGAAATAGCAGAGGAAACGACAACAGTTTGTCACCACTCGGGGGAATCTAATCTCCTGTTGGAAAAAAAAACAAACATATTTCAGATATCAAACTGTAGCTACAGATTCATCCTGCTCTCTGATTGTGTCTGCTAATTAATGGCAAAAAAAATTCAATTTGTCGATTGAAACTTACAATTCTGTTAATTGTATTGGCATAAATTTACCTTTGAGTCTCCTCCACCCAACACATTAACCATGACCTCCATGACAGTTTCATGCATGCCCAGGGCTCGCATCAAGTTGGGATGCTGATAGAAAACTTTGTTACTCATGATGTTCCTAATAAAGAAAAAATTAAGTTAGTTTCTACATCATGAAATCACTTCAAGGCCAGACAGTGAAGATAATGTAAATAGAATATTCACCCAATGCTTTGAATCATAAGTCTCTCCTCTTCAGGTCCCATCTGGACAATGAGGAGTGAGCGGATTTGGCCCAAACACTCCAGTAGGTCCATGGTATCCTGAATCGACACCGCATTGATGGTGTAGGCCTTTGGAAGCGCACGCATGAGCTCTCCCAGCCCGTCATACTGTCTGTGAAGGAGGCTGAACATCATGCGCACTAGCTCAGGGTTCTGGATAAATGACTCCTGGGCCCAATGGATTGTCGAGTGTGAAATCAGCTCCTGCAATGTACCTTTTACATGAAGAATAACACTGAGTGAGACAACAAAGGGAACTGCATAACAATGAATCTAGGTTTGTAAACTGAAGAAATGACTATAAAGACATTTGCTAAGGAGATTGTGCTTCAACAAGGACATAGAGAACATCACTTTCTCATCCAATATGGCCAAAATGACTTTACAATGAATTATGTAAACATTAGAAGCTCACTTGGTTTTTTGTCTTCCTGTGGTTCAACTTCCACTTCAACCTTCTTCTCACGGAATGTTTTTACTTTTTCCAGCAAACGAACCAGTCGTCCACGGAGAGAATTATCCACCTCTTCTTCTTGTTCTGCCTCTTCGATATGAACACCTGAGAATGAAGTTTAAATTAAACCACAGCCACTTTCAGTTATGCTTCTCATGTAAAATGTAAATTTATAATCTTAATGACCACAAGCTTGATACGGTAGGTGAAAACTGACCACAGTGTGCTAACAAAGCATTGTGAAAAGCCAGCAGAGATTCACGGACTTCATCCGGAATGGGGCACTCCTCATCCTCTATACAGTTCTTGAAGTTCATGAGCATGTTGACCTACACAACAGTAAGATATGTAAAAACAAGACTGTTTTATTTGGAAAATTTTCTTTATAGGAATTTAATTTCAAGATACAAAACCATGTTTATAAAAGTTGCACCAATCCCTTCATGCACATTTTCTGAGTGTATACCTGCTCCTGTGGCGGAGAGCGAAATTCCCGGGTCTTTCGGGCAGTCTCGGCAGCGCTCATGGTGAAAGCCAGCATAAGTTCATTGTAGCGTTGCCTCTGGTTGGACTGTATCTGGCTGACAAACTGATCTGAAAAGGCGGTGATGGCTTCCACTCTGTGACGTAGCTCACAGTCACAGAAGTACTGCAGTAAAGTACACATCTGAAGGACAAAATCAAATTCAACCATTAACCGTATACAGTGGACACCTGTTGTATCACTGATAAATGGCCTTTTTCAATGCTCATACCTGTAGCTTTACAGACTCTGGCAGCTTCATTTGGAAAAGCCCTTGCTCTACATGTTCTTCTTTAGCTTCTCCACATGAATCTGCATGCTTCAACTCTTTCTCTGTTTCCTCGGCTCCTTTTTCACCATTTACTGGGTCTTTCTCCTCCGCAGCTACCTCTTGTGGCACAACTTGAGCTGTCTGTATTTTCTCTTCTGGTTCTATTTCCTCCTCCACCTCCTCTTCCTCCTCCTCACCTAAACCGTCATCTTCAAACTCCTCTTCTTCCTCTTCTTCTTCCCCGGCATCTTCTAGCTCTTCTCCTTCGAGTGCAGCTTCTTTTTGCGGTGCTTTTGGGTCCTTCGCTTCGATTGCTTGCTCGCTCTCCTCACCAGGCTCCTCTGGTTTCTTGCCACTAAATACTGTGGGCTCTATCATCTTCAGGATGTGTGTGACATCTTCATCATCAAACACACCCATTATTAAAAGGGTGCTGATGAGCTTTAGGATTGGAACAAAATGAAACTCAACACTGCCCCCGACAGGATCTCTCATGGCTTGGCCACCATCTTGCACTGCTTCAATCAGCATGTTTAGGGCCTTGGTCTTCAGCACCTGATAATACAAGAACATATGCAAATGAGTGGATTCAATGAGTGGAGTCAAACGAGCAGGTGTAGTAACTATGTGACTTTGTAATATTTTTTTTCTGCCTTCAAATGCACAGAGCTAAAGTGTACCAAACAAAATGAATGTGTGAAAAGTCTTCAGAATTCCAAATCTTCTCACCTGTAAGGGAATGACTGGACTCAGCGTGTAAATATCTTGATCTGTTCCCACAAACCCTACAGAGGAGAAATGAAGTTTGGGACGCAGACAAGTAGTGAGGCCGACTCCAGGTAAAGCGTGGGATTTTTCAGTGTACAGAGTGATGCTGCGCGTTTCATCTGTCATTGGGACGATGAATTCCTTGTTGGTTCCCAGGCGATTCCTTTTAGCCGACTCCAGGTGCATGCTGATGAGCAGGTCGTAGAAGCCACTCCTCATCGGTCCAGGTAAGTAAGTGTTCTCTATGGCGTAGAAAAGCTGGGACTCGTCTACATGGCTACATAATGCATGCGCCACACGGTTGTTTCCGAGAGCACAGACTGAGCCATACAGCTTAAGAGTATGGTAGTGGAACTTCAGCAGGTCCATTCGTTCAGACAGTTCCAGGATGTCAATGCACCTGAAAATCAATGGGTTCATTTTTGGCGAAGAACGCTAAAACGGCGTATTTCCAAACAACATGGTGAACAAATGTGGTGCACTGACCTGTTCTCCTCTGGTATGTGAAGGGCCATCATGGTCAGTGGCTCCTGACACTGCACCATCCAGCCCAGTCTCTCACTGACGCGCTTCATCTCTGGAGCCAAGAAGTTGTTGGGCATTCGGCTCCAGATGACCGGGGTTAACATCTGGATATCCAGTCGTGGAGGGCACTGTGGGACAGGGTTTTTCCGTTCGCTACGGAACATGGCAGCTGAGATAGGCAAGATGTTCTAGCAGGAGGAGTGCATGACAAATGTTGTATTAGTCAAGATACTTGACATACTTGCTAATAACCAATCTTTGTCTGGATAACTTGGTGGAGAATGAACAGAGTGATTCTTGGTGACTGACCTTTAGTTTTCCAAGTTCAAACTGGATCATGTTCTGACTGGACGGCAGGACAAAGACCGCTGGAAACAGTTTTGTGTTTGGCTCCACCTATAGGAGTACAGCGTAACACAAATACAGTAAATGATCAGCGCTTTCTGTGAGAACATGGATGACGGATTGAAGCTTGTCTCACCTGATAAAAAGTGTTAATTTCTTTTCCATTTGCAGTGAATGTCATGAGGCCGGTGTCCAAATCAATAAGACAGCCAATCACAAAGTCCTCCTGGCTGACCCGGGTTTGTTGAGAGCTGCTGAACTCTCCTCCACATACCATGTAGCAGTTGCTGCGTTTTATGCTAGAGGAGACAAAAAAAACGAGGAGCCCAAGCTGCTATGCATAATAATGGATTTTAAATGAGAAGCACAGCTGATCGTGCTCTCACAACAAAGGTTACATACCTGTCATGAATGTTGCCTTTATCATCACCAACCGTGACTGTTACATTCCTCACTTTGCTGAGATCAAAGTGAGGGTCGTACTGGTGGTAGTCCGGCGTGATCCATCCCACCCACACGCCGCCTGGCTCCTGTCCCGCAAACACTCGCACTGAGTAATAGTACTGGTAAACGAAAGAGGAAGGTGAGAAATGAGCATTAGTGTGGAGTCATGGCCAGATGAATCTGAAACTCCAAATCAAACTTACAAAATTGTTTGGAATTGAATAAGTATTTTTGATCATCAACATGATAGCCATATAATTAATTTTTGTCTTACTGTAGTAGTATTGAGGATAATGTCGACATCATCCCTGTCATCTGGTACCACATCTTCCACAAGTCGAGGAAGAGTTGGAACGACTGGTGGAGGAGAGATTAATGCTGCCTTTTTTGCCTTGAAAAGAAAACTACAAACAAACACATAAATCATTTATTACGTCTGAAAAGTAACAATATCTTTGTTGTCTTAAAGTCCAGTCAACCTCCATCCAAGTTATTTCACTCTCATACCCTTTCTTCTTGCTTTTCTCAGTTGAAGCGTCCTTCTCATTCTCTCCATTTTTAATGGCAGGAGTCTCCTTCGGCACAGAGGGTTCTTTCTTCTCTTCCTCCTGCTCTTTACGAGTTGCTGATTTTTTCAGTATTTCAAAGTCAGAGTCTGGGTCCACCTCCACCACCTCGTCCTCAGGAATGGTCAGAGCGCGAGTGAGAAGTGTGGTCCCTGCTGGGACCTTGAAGGTCTCATGAAACTCGACAGGCATGCTGAGTCTGAAGAACAGCAGATCTGTGTTGGCGTTCTGGGATCCAAATGTCTTGTGGGTCACTTTAAGGCAGGGTGCCGTTTCCACTGTACCGTCAACACGAGAAATCTAGACCCGAAACAAAAGTGATCAGGTGGTGATCTAGTAAATCAATCATCATTCGTGATAGGGAAATATCTGGACATGGCTTTGTAACATAAAATACACAATACCTCAAAGTGAGGGTGATCAGTGGGTGCAGCAATGAACTGTGGAAGGCTCTTGCTGAACCACATTGTAATGTCTCTCTTCATGTTAATGGCAAAGGGTTCAAATCCCTCCTGCAGGCCACAGATGGTGAAGTAACGAAGACTGCTGACATTCTGACCCAGATTGATCCTGCCGACTTGGGACAGGCCCAGACTGCACACAGGTATGAAGCCTAGAGATGGGAAAGTGTATCAGAAACGCATATCCAAATGTCTCCAAATGACATCCCCAGCTGTCACTTGTTCGTCTACTTACCTTCCCCTATCTCAATGTCCTTAAAGGCCATCTCCGAGCCTGAGTCACTGATCAACATTTCTCCGTTGAGTGTAAACATGATGTTCATCTCTGTCAGGTCAATCATACAACCCACCACATCACCGGATAGCCACTGACGACCAAATGGCTCATTGCCAATGTGCCAACGTTGAGCCTGAAAACAAATACATTATTATATTACGGGATTACAGACGGGTTTGTCATCCCTCACAGGCCCAGGAATTAGTTCTCTCTCCCACCTTGAAACCATTGAAGACATAAGCCAACTCATCAGCCCCAAGTTCAGTGTCTGCACGAACACTTGGCCTTGCCCAGCCAACTCTCATCTCTCCAACTGTGGAAGCCTCAAACTCAAAGTACCACTTCCCCTGTGTGACGGCATAAGATTTCTCAGCTCTGAAAACTCTGATTTTATCTCCACGTAAGCCTCCTGCTCCAAGCTCACCTACAGAAACACAACAAATCATTTTCAAAAATGTTGATTTGATCAAATGTTTGTTTTGTTTTTCAGTTTTTCTTGAACAAATTGTTTTTGAGAATGCAAAGAACAAACCAAAAGTACAAACTTACTGCTCTCCTGATCAGGTGGTTCTATGTTGTAGCCATATCCGATTAGTGTGCGAACAGCTGCACAAACTGTGTCTCTGTTGGTCTTTTTAGTCTTTTCATCCAGTAGGTTGTAAGGAACCAGACGGGGGTTGCGTTTGTTCATTATATCCTATTCAAACAAACAGCGTTAAAAATAGCGGAAAAATACAATCTACGCTCATGAAAGTGCATACACAAGCATAGTATTGTGGATAGTATAGTGACTTCTATGACCAAAAGAGTACCTGCACAATACTGTATGTCCAGCCCTGGCGAACTCGGTCTCTTGCCCACACATTATGCCCATTTTCTGCCAGTCTCTCCACAAGAGTGTTTTGATTCGGAGTCAGCTTTACATGGTTGAGATCCAAAGGGGCCGGTTTGTATCCGTTAGTCTGCATGTAACTGAGGAACAATGTTTGGTAGTCAGAAAGACTCTAGAAGGATATTTACAATGCAATCAAAAAAAGTATCAGGACATGTGAATGTTTTGCTCCTCACGTTTTAGCGAGTTTGATCTTTTTTAGATTCTCCTCAGCCTTTTCATCCCCCATCCCGACATGACAGCCTAGTGCCAGCAGCGTCCTTTGAAATGAATCAATGAGAAAAATCAGAAACAGAAACAGGGAAATTCTCCAGTCTAGTCACTGAAGTGAAGACTGCGACTTACTTCAGAGTTTCTCCGGACATTGCTAAATTGTAGTTCTTCTCTGGTTCAGGCAGACCCTGGAAATCTACCAGGCAAGGGTGCAGCTTCTTGTTGTCATCACGAAACTTAAATAGATGAAAGTGGTAGAAATATGATTTAGTAAATCATTACTGCTCAATGAAATATAGTCATAAAAATCAGGACCCACTAAAATTACTCACAGGACCAAAAGTCCACCCTTGTTCAATGCGTGTAACAGCCCAGAGCTCGTGGCTGTTTTCTGCCAGCTTCTCTCGAATGCGCTCCAAATGAGGAGGAAGCACAATCTGAAAGAGTCACAACATTAGTGCAACATAAATGATCAATATGAGGGCAGATGAAGTAGAATTATACCTGAATCGTGTCCACGGGGCACGGAGTGAAGGCTGTATGTGAAAGAGACTGAGTTGGACCAAGCAGGTTACGAACACCTTCAAAGTCATGTTTATACTGCTTGATGGGTTCAATTCGCAAGCGGTCCCTCGGCAGTACTGCTTCATAGCACGGAGCGTAGCCGGGAGGAGGGAGGAACTTGAAATCCCCATGACGCCCTCCAAGAAGAAATCGCAACCTTGAATTTGGAGCAGAAAAAAAATTGTCATTTATTTATTCTTTATCTTTTTATTTGAGTTCCTTATTTAGTTGTGTCCTGAATTAAGTTTTCACTATAGGATGGGAAAGGACAAAGAGCAATCATGGACTTTACTACAGATGTAGAAGCAGTTGGGCTCAATTGATACGGTCTCTATGTCTTTATTTTTTCTATTCCCAACATGTATTACATTAAATGACCATCTTACTTTTCAATCCATCCGCTTATACACATTTTTCCTTTGTTGAAAAAAAAAAAAAAAAAAGGGAAAACGCTAATAAAAAGATAAAAAAAAAAAAAAAGATCAAATTTTGAAAGCATATTATTGTTTCCCTATTCCCAATGTCCTACTTGACGCCTGCAGAGAAGCTGACGACAGGAAAGAACAGTCCATCCAGGTTGAAGTTCTCAAACATTCCTTGGACAGGATGGCCATTGATGCGGAAGGAGATACTGGGCACACTCAGGTCCAAACAGCAGCTGACCACATCCTCTGCAGCCAAGACGTGCTGGTTGGGCATCGCAACGTGACGTGGAACACGACCTGCAAACACAATGATGAAGTGAAGCAAGACTCTGTCAACACATGTGAAATCTCAATTATTTGAGATCAAAACCATGTTGCAGAAGGTTATTAATAAGAAGGAAATGGTTTGTGTAGAAGATGCTCTGATCTACGTGAATGCAAAAGTCGATGCATGTTTCCATTACCTGACCAGAGATGAACTCCATCAAATCCGTAGGAGTAAAGATCATCACCAACTCCATTACATCCCCAGCCTTCCCCTCCACCGGGGTAAGGACTGAACCCTTCTGTAAGAGCCCAACCCACACGCAAGTGATATGGCTGGGCTGTAAGAAATGGCTCCACATGGTCCACCATCACCTCAAAGTACCACTTCTTATACTGAGTGGATCCTTCACAAGTTCCAAGGAAAATGTTGGGTCTCATGCTAAACAAGGATCACAAAATATATACTCAGTTTGGGTCATTTAGCCCAGAAGTGAAGGAATATACTTATACTAAAAGACCCACCTGGTTACATAATTGATGATGTTGGTTTGAAGTAAGAAGTCACGACCTGGAAGTAGATTCTCTGTGATCAGATTCTGATTTGACCTCACGGCCACGCCGTTACACACACAGAGAGAACAGAGCACGTCCAAGACCTGACCCCAAAAAAGATGAAGAGCAGTTAATGGTAGCAGCAGTAACAGCAGTTAATCTACTGAAATGTTTTCACGAGGTCAGAAAATGATGTTTGGGGTTTTTGACCTTGTGATTGCGTCCGTGCTTATCAAGCAGAGAGATGATCGACTTGATGTGATTCTCCTGGATGATATTCAGCACCTCTGGACTCTCAATGAGGACACAATATAAAACCTCCAGGATTCCTGCCAAAAATATGACATGTCATGCATATACTGTACTTAAGCAATGACAGCAAAGTGCTTGAAACAATAATAACGGTTAAGATTTCATTTCATTACATCAGATGCCATAGTTAATTTTAACAAACTGTGTAAAGTGTTGGCAAAACAAACACAAGCGAACAACGAAAACACTAAATGTAAACTGTAGCCTTATGTTGTTTTGAGGTGTGTGAGGTACCTGAAGATGCTTCCAAACGATCAAGTTTGCTGACCAGCCAGTCCAGGTTATCACAGAAGAGGGCACAGTTTGCACGATTACCTCTGATCAAAGAAGCTACAGAAAATAGATAAAGTAGTAGATGTCAGGTAATATATAAACGAATAGACAAAACAAAATACATTACATTATATAGGGTACAGCACTGTGAAACATTTAATCAAGACATCAAAAATGAACATACCCAGTAACTCATACAGTAGATTTACTATCTCCTTCCACGACTCTGCAGCTTCTTCCCCGGCGTACTCTGAGAAGTGAGCTGCTGTATTGTACACATTGAGTCGATCGACACAGTCCAAAACAAGAGTTATCATTCCCTAATAGACACAGGAGAAATAAACAACAAAATACTTTTAGAAGTGCTGAAAGAAATGGTGAAATAATCATTCTGAGACAGGTTGTTTTTATGGATGTCACTACTCAGACAAACCTCTTCCTGAAAGAGGTTCTGTCTGTTCTTCAGGGATCTAAGCTTGAACTGTTTGTCCTCGTGCTCCAGTTCCTCCTCAGGGGGGCGGAAGTAGAAAATGAGGTCCTGCAGGGAGAGCACCACTGTGTCCATAGGCAGAGAAGGGGGATTGGCAGATTTGTTTTTCCCACTCAGAGCATCCAGACCCCTGGAGTGGTGAAGAGAACACAGGAGATGTTGAAATATCACAATAAATGTTATGTATAGTCAACAAAAACACTACCATCAGTATCAATTCCTGTGAAATGTATTGGCAATGTGAGTACTTGATGAACTGGTTGAAGAGTCCTGTTGTGCTGAAAATCATCCTGGCAGCCTGAGACTCTTCTGTCTGAGATCGAGCAACTGTGAGCGCATCATCCATGTGACCTTCTTTATGGAGTATGGCCTTCAAATTTAAGACACACTCGTTAAAACACACATGCTTAATGCATACATATGAAGTAAAGGCTCAACTAGATGTGTTGTTGTTTCTAAACCACTAACTGGGGATTTACTGTTTATGTCGTCTGAAAATATAATTCTGCTTGTACCTTTCTCTTTAGAGGACCCAGACGTGCAGATTTAGCATCAACAGCAGCATATGTGAGCCAGAGTGCGGTTGAAACGTGCTGCACGAAGCACATGGACTCTCCATACTTGATCTCGGCAATACCCATGCCCTCCACGTCTCGCTTCTGCGTCACTTCAATTTTCTCCTGTGGGTCAAATAAGAAATGTTGAAAATAAACACATTTCCGTGTTCAGAAAGTAAAACAGTTCTCCTCGCATTTTAAAAACCTTTGAAATTCTGAAGCAGAAGGCTGTCATCTTGGAAATGGCCCTTTCCGGATCCACCAGCAGAAGTCCTTTCTCCTCATCAAGGTAAAGGTATCTGCCTGTTGTTATGTGACGTATCCGGAAAGACTGGCCCCACTTAATGTGACTGCCACTCCAGCTACCGACAGCAGAAATGAATGAGCATCAGCACAATGTAAAATCACTAATAGTGAAAAAAGCAACGGAGATACTTACCCAATTCTTAGTGGCTCAAGTCTCCATAAGGATCGTGCGTGACTGCATACAGCTCCTCCCTCATAATGAGCAACTCTGGAAAACAACAACAATGAGCCATGTGGCCTACTTACACATTGCATGTATGATAAAAGTTGGCAAAACATTTTGGCTCATCTTCCCACTTGTAGGCAGCCACGGATTTCAAATTAAAAGAACATGACTAAAATATGTAGTCCACTGAATCGTGTGGATCACCTGCGCTGGTCGTCGCCCTGCTCGGCTCCTGGGATTGCCAAACACTCGTCCATGTGACCGTGGAACAGCCTGAGCACGTACCCTCCCGTCAGAAAGCCTGGATACGATGCATACTGTTAATACAGACCGAACGTAATTATGAACAAAGAGACTATTTAGTGACAACGTAATTACAGACCTTCAGCCAGCTCGCAGCCCGACATCACAGGGGTCATCGTCCACAGTGTTTGCATGAAGGACGCGTCCACCATCAGGTCACCACTGGCGTAGGACAGGTGCTGAAAAGAGTGCAGTGGGCAATGTAAGAGAGAATAACAAAGCAAATACTCACTGAAAATACAAGTGAGAACAGTCATCGTTACCAGGTATCGCTCTGAAGAAACGCTGACGAGGATGAGGTCGTCTCCCACTCTGACCTTCTCACCTTCAGACCGCTGCTTAGAGGCTGGATGGATGGTCCACCAGCAGGCCTCCCCTGTGACCAACACATTATGAGTATGCAAATATACTTTGGGTGTATGCGGCACATATTGAAGTTCAGACGCACCCGTGGAGTCTTCCTGCAAGCCCACATCAAACGCCAGCTTGTCTGTGAGCGAGCGCGAAGTGGTCAAACAGCACAGGTACTGCAGCGTAAAGCCAACAAGATGTGTGAGAAGTGCTGCTTGACAAGATGCAATTGTAAAGATCACGTTGACTGTGACTGTGCCCACCATGCTGGAGTGAGTATGCTTCAGTAGGATGGCATGTCCATAGAGCAGCGTTCGGTGACCTCCACCTTGTGACGACTAGAAGACAGAGTCAGTAAGACAATTCACCATAATAATCCACGAGGTTTCAGAAAGACATTCATGGCACAGTGTAGCTGTAGTAACAAACAGACATACCCATTTATCCAGGTCAACCGCCTACAGTGGAGAGTTTAGGAAAGTGGAGATACATAAAATCAGAAGGATGACACATTTGTACCTTTTGAATGAATAATACTTAATGTGTACACTTCCAGTCGTTTAACAAGCTGTACTAGTATCCTTACTTCATCCACAGACGTGTTGGACAACATCTCCTGCAGCGCTCGCACCGACAGAGACTGCTCCAGAATGAAGCAGCAGATAGCGAGATCTGGCGGGACATTCTGGAAAAACAAAGCGGCCACTGAACATGGTGAGAAAGCCGCAATACTGACTTGCACAAGCACTAAACAGTATTGTCTCTCACTACCTGAGCATTTGAGGTGGTCTCAAGGAAACACAGCCGGTTCCCGAAGCCTTCACATGACAGACATAGCTTGATCTGCTCCTTGAGAATAGACGCGGTGCACTGAAGCACAACTTGATCATCCTGCAATGACAGGCGGGCCAACGTGAGATGGCGTTTCTGCAAGAAGCATGACATCTAACAAAAAGAAATTTAAAAATCCTGAACCGACTGAATGAAACCTGACATTTTGATTGCAATGTCAAACAATGGTTGGGACTGTGTGACGATGTAGGTTAATAAGGATGCAATGATTTGTTATTCATATATTGTTTTGTTTATTTTTTAATGTTCAGAAGTAAAAAAACACATTTCCAATAGTATAATAAGTTGTTAGAATATTGCATGGTTGTTATTGAAGTAGCATTAATACAATTCTTACTTGCAACCAACAATGTAATAATACATGCTTATGAAAAATAGGAACATAATCCTCATATTCAGTAATTGCAAATAAATACCATACATTCCTTTCTTAATTATGGTCGTGAGCCAATTTTAAATTTATTCCATAGAAAATCTTTGTTCACAATATTGTTTATTTGCTGACATGACATGACATGAATCTTTATTCTTTCTTAGTCAGTGTTTCTGTTGAATGGTGTATTGTCAATCGGGTGATTGAACGCTCTATAGTCAATCTAATTTTTAATTGAATGATCAATTTATTTAAATTGTATTCTCTGCAATGCTGCAAATGAAATAGAATAACCTCCGTCATGATACTAAATTCAATTCAGCTCTTGTGTGCGATGAGCAGCAAATGCAGCCTTTAGCCACACACTTGGCCTGTATCACATGCTGATACTCTCACTAAATCGCTTAGATTTTATAGACAAGCCTAATAAACTTGCAATCCATGACTGTGGGTCCAATCTGCATTGACTCTGCTATATTTGTGAGGAGTGCATTACAACCAAAACTATTTTAGAGGTGTCAACATACCAAGAAGTGACAAAGGAACAGACCAAATGTAGATGTGTTGACTGTGTCTCACCACAAACATAAAGAGGGATTTTGGAAACTAGTTTTATTGGGGGGGAAAAGAAACCTAAACAGAATCTTGCTGCAAATATATATTTTTCTTTTATTTAAAACTTCTTCTTCTTCACACAACTCCCTAACCTTCACCTCCATGTGTCCTGTTACTCTGTCTGTCACTGGTCCAGCTCTAATCCCCCCCCCAACCCCCTTTCTGGCTCCAAGGCCCCTCCTCAGCTCTCTATTTCAGGCTGCTGCACCTGCTGTTCACACATCCCTTTCTGGAAAGCTGCAGATATTTGGGATTTGACAGTCAGGAGAAAAATAATTGCCCCACATTGCATTGATTCAATGATCCGATTAGTAAAGTTCCTAAGTAGACGAATGTTTGAAATTTGTAATGTTTTTAATTGCGTTACTGAATAACTTCATTCATTCATAACTTCATTAAAGTACATGTGAGAAAGTAGCGACATCTAGATTTAAGTACTAATGAGCTTCACCATGAATTCATGTAAATAATATAATGCCTGATAAATAGTATGTAAGTGCACAGCCCAGTCGAGATGTTGCGGGGTGTTACATACAAACTAATCAAATAATGAATTTTGAGGTTAAGATTTTCTTTTAACTTTTAATTTGATTTTGTTACCCATAACAGAGTGAAGCAAAAATAATAAAAAAGTAATTTTTAGGGGGTTAAATACACAAGTAGAAATACAGTGAAATGTCAAAGAATTATCAATTTTGTTATAACCGAAAAAACAATCTTTTAGAGTATCACTGGTAATGTTGCTGTGTCATGTTCAGTTCTCTGTTTCAGTGCTGCATCATGGGCCCCCGTCTTTCTAAAGCAGTGTGACTCCCAGAGCACGAGCAAGCAGCAAAATAACTGGTGCAAATATGGGCCAAAGTTGTTCTGTGCGGTGTTTACATGTTCAGCCCAGTTAACTGGTAACTCTCCTTTACCCATAGGCATAAATGTGTGTGTGTGTGTGTGTGTGTGTGTGTGTGTGTGTGTGTGTGTGTGTGTGTGTGTGTGTGTGTGTGTGTGTGTGTGTGTGTGTGTGTGTGTGTGTGTGTGTGTGTGTGTGTGTGTGTGTGTGTGTGTGTGTGTGTGTGTGTGTCTCCAGAAGTAACAGCCTTGGACACAGCCAGATAAACTGCTGAATGCGACAATGATTCTCCATCACTTTCTCCGTCACGCTGCAGGGAGCACTCAACCCTCTGATTGGCCCGTTTTGACCCGCGGGCCACACGTTTGACACCTCTGCACTAAAGAGTCACAGGGGTTTCTTCTGTTGAGTAATCTGTTTTTTTTTTTTTTTCATTATGACCCACATCAGCAGTTGGTGTGCTACTCCAATTCATTTAGGTGTTTTGTTACATACAGGGAAAGAAGGAAGTGTTACTTCTTTATATACAATGTTTTCATTGAAATCTCATTTTTGAAAAGAATGCTTACGATTATTTCTTTTGGCTTTGGTGTTTATCTTGTTGGATCTATGCTGCCGTCTAAGGCCACAGTGCTTCTGTCCGATATGAAAAGTGACAATACACCACGACAGCTCTACAACCACATTGGGACTGCAGACAGCACAGGAAGTTCACTGTGCTCCATCCACGGCGAGACACGGAGTGTCAGATCGATTTACTTATGTGTTCCAGCCATAATTTTAACAACCGAAGCACAGTCCTGGAGACAACTCAATTGGGAAAGTGGATATGTCCTCTAGTTTGTTTTCTGGTCGCATTCAGTGGTCGGGGGTTTTCCAAACGTTTTTTTTAAAGGGAAAACATCTTTGACGAATGCTTTGAAAATAGCATCTGATAAGAAACATCGCAGGCACAACATTAACCGTCAAGCTCCTACATGGACTGAAGTAAGCAGGTGCTGAAATAGGCCGAGCTTTGAACTTGCTAATGCTCACACAGTAAATATAGAACTCAGCTGAGTTCGGAGCGAACAGCGACAGACTGTCAGTAACCTAATGACACATTGTCAACATATTTTACTTAGTGCTGAGTTTCAGGCAGAGAGACAATGTCACCTAAATACGTCAGGCTTTTCTTCAGAAATGTTCAGAAGTATGAAGACTAATGTAAAAGAAAAGATTGAGTTTTTATATTGTCTTGAAGTTCACATGCATGCAGAGTGTTTGTTTCCTCGAGACAAAATATTAAACAGCAGTTACTGTACGACCAATACTAAGAAAGTGGGAATGAAGCCCTGTCCATATATTATTTGAGCCTGGTTTGTGCCACCAGCAGGGCTTCAGTTACCAGGGTTCAGAAACTCAAGTGGCACTATGTCGGAGATGAGCAAAATATCAACACTGACGTTCCAAATAAAGAGCGTTACTTTACAGTAGTCATCTTGCAAGGCCACAATGCCCTTCTGCAGGCCATGGCAGAGAGATCTAAGGCGGAAACCTGAAACCCAGCTGTGTTTATTGCAGCAAAAATAAAATGATTCAGACGATCGTATAGCATGTTCCGTCTAAAGTAAAGTAAAACACCGCAGTGTGTCGAAAACGGCCCTTCTTCAGCAAAAAGTTATTATGATCATCAAACCAAAGAGCCCGGCTCTAAAAATATTCACTGCAAAAACAAATGCCCAAACAAATATGATGATATGACGTTGACAGGAGGGAGGAGGGGGTCTCCTAAGGTTTCTGCTTGAACTTACAACTACGTCATCCATGATCAATCGTCATCAAAATACAATGAAATTAAAAGTCTCGATGGATATGAGTGAGTCAAAGAGGCCACAGCAGATACATGTTCCCTCTGTTGGGATTTACAAATACTGAATAAAGTTGCCTCATCTTGACCCAAATCCCAAGAATCTCCTTGACGTTAAGTTAGTGTGATTTTCTGCCCCAACCAAGTGTGCCACGCTTTCAGTGAAATGGAACCTGAAAGTAAACAAACTGTAAAATACACATTTGAGTTGCATTCCTCCAAGTAAACGATGTCCATCACAGTAAACGTGGCGCTCCCTGTATCAAACTTTTATATAGCTAAGTAACCACTCCCAATGGTTTTAGAGAATCTGGTACATGTCAGTGTGTAAAGCGTCACCTGGCACTGGGGGGGTTTCTTGTCTGTGACAACAGTAATCTATCAAGTACCCATTGAGATATAAATAGATAACAATGCAGACAAAACCAGCCACCTGTCCATGTCAATCTGCACTCAGTTAAAAAAGTCACCAAACCCGTTCAATATTTGTCTTTTGTGATTTATGAAGAGATCATTTCACAGTCGAGACACGTTATCATTCATGTCGTCGTGTTGGCCGAGTAAACTTGCAACAAGTACAATTTGAGAAGAGGTAAACAGCATCACTTACTGTCCGCAGGAACTGGATCTCTTCCTCTCCGTCTGCACCCTCTGCCATCCTCCCGAGGCATTAAAATCAAAACCTTGACAGAAACGGGAAAGTCTTTGCTTTGACGGCTGGGTGACGTCTGATGCCTGTATGCCCACCACGCAGGGTGGGACGGTGCTGGTGAAGACTTCTGAAGGGCAGCGTGTGTCCCCCTGCCTCTGCCAGGCTGAGTTATGAGGCAGGGGGATTGACTGTTCATTACAGCTGCTCATTACAGCATCATAAAGAGGTGGAGCAAGATGACAGAAATGAGGCAGCATGTCAACTCTTCACATGGTGTCTGGGACAATGATTTGTGAAGCAAGATCATATTGAATGAACTAAACCTGAATGTTGCTGTCACTGTGCTAAGTTTTCAGCCGGTATTGTGTGGCAATATATGTCAAAATCCTTTAAAGGTAGTCACATTTAAATGAATTAACGAGTTAAAGTAAAGATAATCCACACTTTGCATTGATACTTATTCAAATATATTTTGTACAGACAAGACTAACTTAGTCTTGTCTGTAATAATAATAATGTTCACAAGTAGATTTAGCTAAATTACTCTGCCTGCTGTTGTTTAAAGTTCAACAAATGCATTTTATGACAGAAATTTAGTGAAAAAACACAACTAACTAACACAACTAACTTTGTACAGACAAGACTAACTAGTTAGTCTTCACCTTCTTCACCAAATTACTGCATAGAAACTGCATAGAAAGAAAATATTAGTGTGAGATTAATCTGCCCGCTTGTTAGTCTTGTCTGTACAAAGTTAGTTGTGTTAGTGAGTTGTTTTTTTCCACTCAATTTCAGTCATAAAATGTATTGAAAAACGCAGGCAGAATAAGTTAGCTAAATCTACCTGTGAACATTATTATTTCCAGAAGTAAACTTACTGTTTTCTTGAATCCTTGATTTAATTCGGTGGATTTTGCTGGAAAATTTTAGAAAGGACATAGCTTTAAAAACATGAGGTCAAATAGGGAAAACAGTCTCAATATGTCAGTTAAGATATCTCAATTTAGCAATGGCAAAATGTGCTAAAAGGGCAAACAATTTCAATAAAAATAAAAATCATAATCATACTTGAGCTAATATGCAACTACTTTCAACGTGGTTAAACTAAGGATGTTTTTCATGAAATGCTAATTAAATGAGACGATGTCACGAACGTCCGCTGGAGGCAGCACAATTTCCGGTTTTCAAGATATTATCACACGAAGAAGAACACTGTGCGTCACTAAAATAATCCCCTCATACCTTCAAAACAAGAAGTGGTGTGAGGTAAGACTAGTTAACAGTCATCGGGTTTAACCAGACGTGCATTGTTTGCCCGGCTGGTTATTAATTGTTCACCAAAATACTGCATAAAAACGTGATATTAGTGTGATATTAATCTGCCCGCTACGTTAGCCACACAGCTAGCAGTGGCGTTAGCTTAGCTCTGTAATGGTTTGACTTTGGTTCTTAAACTTCAAAACAAACATGCTGCCTTGAGTTTACTGATTTTAGGAACTTTTAGGACTTTATAGTCACGTTCGTCTTCGCTGTGTAATTAAAGTCCTTGCACTGGCGACCAACATGGATGACCTGGCACACATGCTGACAGACCCTCTTGAACCAAAAGAAGAAAATAGCGGACAAATCACAGAGGAATGCATGCTGGGGAATTGTAGCGTAAGTCTGCCAGAAGACCTGCTTGAAGACGTGAGTAATTTGACCGCCTATACGCATCAGTCTGAAGTGTGGCACTCTGCAGATCATACATGTATGTTTGCTTGTGTTTGGAACAGCCTGAAGTCTTCTTCTCTGTGATGAGTGAAAGTACCTGGAGTGAAGTGCTGTCAGATTCCCAAAAGCAGCATCTTCGTCAGTTCCTGCCTAAGTTTCCTGAAAACAACACTGGGGAGCAGGACAGCACCCTCAATGACCTATTCAACAACAGGAATTTTAACTTTGGAAACCCCCTTCATCTTGCTCAGAAACTCTTCAGAGGTGCTCCACTGTTACCCACAATCACATAAGTGTATTCCACACGAATACATTTCTGAAGCTTTTTCTGATCACTAATTTCGTTAAATGAATGCAGATGGCTACTTCCATCCTGAGGTGGTCAAATACAGACAACTGTGTGCAAAGTCCCAGAGGAAACGACAGTTACACTCCCTTCAGCAATACTACCACCGACTGTTGAAGCAAATCCTCGTCTCCAGAAAGGTTTTTTCCTTCTTTTTCTTCCTTCCTTGAATTAGATCTACAATCCACACTGCCTTTTCCAATCAGCCTGAATGCGGGTTCTTGTTGTAGGAGCTTCTGGACTTTGCGGTGCACAATGGTTTGGACTTTCCGCCAAAAAGACGGCTGCCGAACAAGACTCAAGCCGAGATGCGTGAGCCAAGGGTGAGAAGGAGGCTGAGCCGCATATTGAAAGAGGTCAAAAGTGAGTGTGGAGACAGCAACGCCTCCTCTGATGATGACGGTTAGTAGTTTCTTTAATTACTATCATGGCTGATCATGATCATTTGTAGTCATATTCATATGGATATAATATGTTCATTCTGTGTTGGACTGTAGAAGTAACCATCTGACAAAAATGAAACAATAACTGTAAAATATTGGAATGTATGAAGTCAATTATGCTTTCATGTACTTTATACTTGTAGACCTATCGTTATGGACGCCAGCGCCTCAGTCCCCCTCCTCTCCAACACCCACGGTCTCGCTCAGAGTTCTTCCCAGCCTCTTCACTCAAGACATGAAAACCACTGGTCAGTGATTTTGGAAAAGCTCCGTTTCTCTGATGCCGGAGGCCAGAAAATTGAATTTGTCTTCTTCCTTGGCAGAAAAAATAGAACTGGGGGAGCAGGACTTAAGAGTCATGTTGCAAAATCATCGGGAGAAACGGAAGCGACAACCAGTAGGTTATGATGTGGGGAGGAGGGAAAAAAAAATACACTTGATCTAAACTATTTGTTTGATAATTATTCTTAATTGCTTCCTTCAGGACCATCCAGACCTGATCACCTCTGATATCCACCTGGGAGACATACTTTCTAGAGCAAATATTAGTCGTAAGGGGACTATGCGTAAGTCAAAATATTAAAAATGGTCACTTTATTTTTCATTTTTTATCAATTTCTGGTTTCAACTCGGTCACTTATTTCTTTTAATCTTCCAGCCCTCTTTGAACTTTCCCTGCCGAAGAAAAAGATAAAGGAGGAGAGAAGAAAAAAGAAACTGAAGACAATAAAAGTGGAGTCGGAAGATCCGTGTGAGGCTCTTGCACCTTCGGATGCTTCGTCGGCTCCACCGGTGAACATCATTAACTCCCTGCCAGACACACCGTCGACTCCGCTTGCGAACATTAAGGAGGAGTATGTTTTGAGACGTTGTGTTCACAATAGGATCTTTATATATCAAAGAACCCCCTGTTGTGTGAGAATATGTTCTAAATACATTTTATTCCAGAGTTGTGGAGGAGTGTCAGAGCAGCCCGGTTACAGTCGAGGAAATCGCCATCAGTTTCTTCAGCTTGTTGGAAACTATCTTACGGACCGAATGTCTTGCCAGTACCTCAATGGTAAGCTCTAATACTCCTCTCGCTAACATTCTAAAGATTAGTCTTGCTTCTGACCGCACATTATGAGATATAAATATTTCACTCCTTCAGTTGGAGGACAAAGTTCAGATGTGGCAGTCCTCTCCAGCCAGTACCCTCAATGCCTGGTTCTCTTCAGCCTCCTGTTGGTCTGAATTGGTACTTCAAGCACTGCAGTTTCTCGCAGGAGAGACTAAAGGTAACCAGCAGTCACTGCGTCAAGTAAAATCTTTTCTACACTGTGGGATTAATGTAAATGTCCATTATTTCTATTGATTAGACGGCAGGATGGCTCTACCCAGTGGCTTTTCTCCATTTGTGGAATTTGTTGATGAATCGCAGCAGTGGAGGTGGATTGGTAAGAGAGTCCATCTCTGGGGAAAAAAAAAAAAAAAACCTGCCAGCAGATAACAAGATGTTCAGGATTAATGTGTCAATGATTTCTCTCAGGTCCCACACACGATACAGAGAAAGATCTCAGTGCGCTTTGTCAGCTGTGGCTGGACTCCAAAGACTTTGTCGTGAAGGTAGATACGGCAATTTTATAATTGGTACAGTTTTAAAGGTTGTCTTTATGTTTCTAATAAATCTTTTATTTTTTTCATACTCAGACAGAAAATGAAGAATTGATAGAGATGACTTCTCCCACACCAAGACTGTAAGTATCAGTGTAGTATGAGGTATGAGGTTAATTGAGTATTTCCTTTCGTGAATGATTGTTTTTTAGCTAGAGTATTAATAAATAAAGGTTTTGGGGGGGTTTTCAAATTAAGTTTCTGTTGCAGAAGTAACTGTTTCTTTTAATGCAGATCAACTGATTATGTGGTGCGTCCCAGCACTGGAGATGAGAGACAAGTGTTTCAAGTACAGGTCTGTTAAAAACAAAGTTGTTGTTTTTCTTTTTACATCTTTTTGCCAGACACAGAATTCTCTAAGCTTACATCTTTTCTGTTTCTTTACTAGGAGCAGCAGCGATACAACCAACCGCACAAGGCTTTCACTTTTAGAATGCACGGCTTTGAATCTGTGGTTGGACCCGTCAAAGGCGTGTTTGACAAGGAAATGTCCCTCAACAAAGCCAGGGAGCACACGCTGCTCCGCTCGGACCGGCCCCCATATGTCACCATCCTCTCCCTGGGTTAGAACTCCTGTTTTGATCCACTGTCAGTGATTGCAAGGGGGGAAAGAAACCTTACAATTCCTACGTCTCTCCTCTTACTTTTTTTTTTTTTTTGTAGTGCGGGACGCGGCAGCCAGGTTACCGAATGGAGAAGGAACGAGGGCAGAGATCTGCGAGTTACTGAAAGACTCGCAGTTTCTTGCTCCAGACGTCACAAGTGCACAGGTATGAGTAGCTCCTGGCTTAACTAACCTCTCCGCATTTGAGTTACCTCAAAGTATTTAGCCCGGGGTGGCATTTCCAGTGACTCAGGTGCTGTGTTGTCTCTCTCTCTCTCTCATTCTAGGTTAATACTGTTGTCAGTGGCGCTCTGGATAGACTTCACTATGAGAAAGACCCCTGTGTGAAGTACGACATCGGCCGTAAACTGTGGATTTACCTTCACCGCCTTCGCAGTCAGGAGGAATTTGGTAAGCGGCAACTATGTACCTGATTACACACCACGCTGTTTTTTGAAGCTGCAACATGTTTAGAAATTTTAAAAAAAATTCTTTCCTTTTAATTCTGAGACGAGACGTCCAATAAAGAGTGATTTTTATTTTAGATTTTTTTTCTATTCACCACTGAGCAGGGAAATATTTGTCTTTTCTCTTTGTTGAATCCAGAGCGGATCCACCAGGCCCAAGCTGCAGCTGCAAAAGCAAGAAAAGCTCTGCAGCAGAAACCAAAACCGGCGTCTAAGCCTGTGAGTGCATTGCCTTTTACGACATAGTAAAATCATGCATTTACCACTCAGATTTTAAAGCAGTTGTATCACCAAAAAAAAAAAAAAGAAACCTGCCTATGCAAATCTATTCATTTTTATTTTTTAGAAGACTGGAAGTAAAGATGGAGGCAAAACCCCCGGATGTTTGGAGGCAGGACAGGATATCGGCTCTAATCCCATGTCGCCAACCCCTTCGACACCCACCTCGAACACACCTGGAACGCCTAAGTCACCTTTACCCTGCACAGCCGCAACACCAACAAAGCCCGTTATCTCGGACGCCATCAAAACTAGCCCAGGGTCAGTGTCACACATGTTTGTTTGCCTTTAATTTGTTATGTTCAATATGTAGTCCGGTTTGAAAATGACTCTTCTCCTGTCCTCTGTACATTCCCAGCGTTCTTCTTGTGTCTCCTCCCGCCTTGCCCCAGTTGGGAACCCTCCTGCCCACCAGTCAGGCTTGCCCGGCCGTTTCACAGTCGGTCACATCCCAACACGCGGCTCGGATAGTCAGTCACCTGGCGACGGGCTCCCTTCCTCAGGTTCGCGTTGTTTCCGCACAGCCTGGCCTGGGGTCTTCTGCAGGGGGTCAACAGGCCACGCTGGTGCATCAGACCCCGCACCAGATCAGGATGCCAGTGTCGGTGGCCACCAAGGGCATTTCACAGGTAACGGCGACAACAAAAGACCCAACGTCCGTTTTTAAAAAAAAAAATTTAAATGCAGCAACGTCACCATTCGTTTCTGTTTGCGGATTTGAACAGGCCGTGGTTTCTGTGCCTCTGAGAAGTCAGTCAGCGAGTAGTCCTGTGCAGGTTCCCTCCACTTTGTCAATGTCAGCTGTCACTGTGGCCAAACCTCAGACGGGATCCCCTGGTAGCCCGGCCAACAATCCTGCTTCCCCGGCGGTGCTGCAAGGAGTCGCCAGCTCAAACATCAAACAGGTGAAGAAGTCGGAGGGCAACCTTGGGATATTTGGCAGCCTTAAGATATAAGAATGTGTCTATAATGCTTTTAATGTATATTGTGTGTGGATGCTGTGTCCAAAAATGAAGACATAAATCAGGAATTGTGTGAGCAGAGGCAAATTAAACCGGGAGGAAACATTAAAGATCGATTTGATAAATAAAGAGAGAGCAAGAGGCACAAACAGTTTATAAGACAGATGTAGAGTTGGTTGTCGAAAGTCAAACTGAATCTGTTCAACAGCACCTCTGTTTATATATAACTTAGTATTTAAACTGTAGAAATGAGGTTTCATAGATCCTTTAGTAAGATGTTATCAAAATGTGTTCGCTCAGCTGAATATTACGTTATTTGTGCATTTAGTTTGTTTTGTGCTTCATCAACTGTACATGAGGTGTTAAGATCAAAGTCAAGCTTTCGTAAATTTAATCCAACGTAAATAAATCAATTACAAGTCCAAATGTGAATAGGCTTCAGTATTTATTGAGAAATTTTTTAATATTTAAGTAATTGCTACTGTATAATATCTGTACTTAACAGATGTAATAAAACAATTGTATTGTACTGTAATGTTTGAAATGTGAATTGTAGTACCTATTTTCAACACTGGGTGTCATCATGATTCATCAGTTGGTTTCTCACATGTGCTTTCTTCACAGGTTTCTATCACTGGACAGCTGGGAATGAAGACCTCAGGAGGAGCAGGAATTCCAATAACGGCAACAAACCTGCGTATCCAGGGTAAAGATGTCCTCCGCCTCCCCCCGTCCTCCATCACCACAGACGCCAAAGGCCAGACCGTGCTGCGGATCACCCCAGACATGATGGCCACTCTCGCCAAATCACCGGTGGCAACAGTGAAGCTCACCTCAGACTTTTTGGGCTCTGCCACCACGGGCAGCAAGAGCATTTCCGCCACCCTCCACGTGACGCCGCCCCACCCCTCACCTTCCTCCGTCTCCAGCGCCACATCCTGCACGGGGGACACGCAGACCACTAAGGCGGGCCAAGTCACCTCCACTCTTCTGAAGGCTGCCGGAGACACGGCGATACGTCTGATGCCCACACTGGCCGTAACTGTGGCGGACCAAAAATCGAGGACCTTCACCACCGTGTCCTCCCCCGACAAAAGCACCGCCACCATCCGGATAATGCCAGGCCTCGGCGTTATTCCACAGAAACCGGGCCAGACCATCACAATGACGACCACCACTGGCGGTAAACCCCTCACGGCTTCTACGTGTGCTAACGTAGTGACCATGGCTGCCAGTGTCGTCGGGGGCGCTAAAGGGATCACCGTGGCTCCCGGAGCATCAGGCTCTCCTCTCACTCTGGGAACGGCCACGGCGACGGTGCGACAGGTTCCTGCGACAGTCGTCACTACGCCAACCGTAAGAAACACATTCAGTTGCTGCCCTGCGTTTTCATTTGCATCGCGTCCTATTTTTTAGTGTTGACGCTAATGCGTTGGCTCAGGCAAGTTTCTGGATTTACATAAATCCGTTTGAAATTATCACTGAGAAAACTGATTCCTGATTTAATATGATTATAGCCTGGTAGGCGAGGTGGCATCCATCCCATACAGTTATTTTCTTATTGAGTTTTATTGTTTGTATTCATTCATGCCACACTGTTTATTAATGCTGAACCATATCTTCTGAAAGTCGGCTGACCTCTGCTTTTGATAACATCTCAGGGAAAGTTGCCTGCACGGATCACTGTGCCTCTGTCTGTTCTCAACCAACCCCTGAAAAGCAAGAGTGTTATGACCACGCCAATCGTTAAAGGAAGTCTCAACACAAAGTAAGTCCATTGAATGTAAAGAGGAGCTGATTTTGTCACTTAGTAGCCGTGAGATATTGTGATGTCAAGCTCTCCTTGGCCCTCTGCAGACTGATGATTTTTTTTGTCCGTTCACTTGCTTTCTGAGCAGCATCAGCAGCTTGGGCAGGAACATCATCCTGACCACGATGCCCGCCGGCACCAAGCTGATCGCAGGGAACAAACCGGTCAGTTTCGTCACGGCACAACAGTTCCAGCAGCTTCAGCAGCAAGGACAGGCCACACAGGTGAACACACTGCCCATTTTACCCGTTTTGTTGAGAAATTAACCCGACAAGCTTGTTTTTGATCCACAAGCTGCGTTTCTCTCGTCCTTCAGGTTCGGATTCAAACAGTCCAAGCGCAGCAGCTCCAGCAGCACATAGCAACAAGCTCCCAGAAATCCGTTTCAACGGTCGTCGTCACGACAGCGCCTTCACCGAAATGTCCACCTGATCCTCCCCCGGCTCCTCAGCAGTGATGACCTCGCGTTCAGACTTTAATCCTCAAGCTTTTGAGGCGTTTCAGGGCTTCGCACATTGAAACCCGAGAACCTTCAATAGATTGCAGTTAAATGAAAAATAAACACTTTTTTTTTGTTAAGTTTTCACATGTTTGCCAATATGCTGTGACTAAAGCAGGATTTCATTGCTGTAAAGGTTTTGACGTCTTAATATATGTCCTCTCCCGTCAGTCTCCTATTTTATTTCAAAGCAACGCACACTTAAACTTTGTTAGCATATGTACATTTATTTTACAACAATCCAGTAAAGCACATCATTGAAATTGGTATAATAGTTGGTTTCTTTTGTGAATAAACACAAACACACTCTGCTCAACAGTTGTGCACACACACTTTCCATACGACACAGAAAAGTCACTTTCAGCCGGATTATAACGACGCCTTCATTCTTCATCGGACTCTTCGAGCAAAGCTTTCTGTGAGGTTGAATTGGAGGATGTTTTTCTCATACCGATCTCAATGTCCCGTCCCTTTGCTGAGAATCGGGTCACAATGCTAAAAGAAGGAAAAGCAAGAAAAACATTATGGAAATAGTTTTGCTACACTAATGACCCCCCCAGTGCTGCTACTTCTATTAGTGACTCAACACATTATGTGGCGCTGTTGTGTACTACAAGACTAAATGGGCTCGGATAAGTAGGTGATACAGTTGAGTAGATAAGCAGCGCGTTGATTGAATTTACTTTATTACTTTAAAAAGAAAAACAACATCCTTGCTTGTTTCCATTAATTCACTAGAATGCCCTAGCACACACAACATTGTGTGCAGGTTTCTATCAAGTACAAAAGTCTGCATAAACTACTGATCCAGGAGTAAATATAATCACTAGTGAATGAGCCTGAATACTCAAGTATTTTTAAAAGCTCATAATCTGAAGCGCTAATGATCATGACTAAAAAGCCTCTGTAAGGAGACTGTTGAATGTAAACAAACACGTTGACTGCACACATCACCTTCTCATGTGTTCTGAAAATGGATCCTTTGTGTTAGGTTAAAGGTTAATATGCTATCATCATATATCATTTTTATTGATAAAAAAATTTGAATTCTTCCTCCATTTATTTGTAATAAATGAGGAGCAGCTGCCGTACCTCGCCCTCTGACTGTGCCTTACATTGTCACAGCAAACAGTTTCTGTATTGTCACAAGGCAAGCGTGCTCATCATGTTGCTGCACTCTGACGGTGACACAACAGGGCATTGTTCAATCACCCTGGAAACCTTTTAGAGTGAAGGACAGACGCTCTTTTTTTAATAAGCACTCTTGCAAACCTGCAAAGGAGGTTAATGCACAATATATTCTAATAACCTATCATTTCTCCTGTCCCAAGTGCTCCAGAACGTATTTCATGTCGCATGCGGAAGTAGAGAACATCCCTTGTTTGTTTTGAGTATTTCCCTGTCTACGTGAGCCCGCAGCAACCGCAATTCAGCGACTGGTCGTCAGACTGATGTGGATAGATGATGTGATACTTACATCCAGATGAGACAAGAGGTGCTTGTGACTAAAAGCAGGGCTGTAGCTAAATGCCAGCAGAAGCACATTGTGACAAACATGACGTTGTCGTGGAGAGTCAAATCCCAGTGTGGTCCGCTTAAGGGGAATAGAACAAACCCGATCTGAAAAGACACACACAGTTGGATGCGTTTCATACATTTCCTGAACAACAATTAGAGGAACGACTGAAAATTTGCAGCCCAAATAGATCATGTACACGCCATAAAATCTACTTTAACTTAAAGGAAAATACATATGTTGTTATTGTTTGGTAAGAATTAGTGTGAAAGAGCATCTCAAAAGTATTGAATATAAATAAAAAGCAACTTCTTTTGTCAGTATCAAGCATTTTGAAAATGTGTAATTGTGGTCATTTTGACATGAGATACGATAGTATTAATCTAAAATCTTACATAAACAAGATGGTTGAAATGTTCCAATTCATGTGCAAAACATCTTAAATTCAATTGAGAAATGTTAAAGCAATGTTCTTTGTGCTCCCATCGTTTGCACATCAAATACAAACTTGTTTTCTTTTGGGGTGGGGGAGGGGGATCATCTCACCTGGTAAAACCATGAGCCCTGCAGGATGAACATACACGCCCTGAGCAGTTCCAGTAGGATGTTGTCTCGTAAGAACGCCTCCAGCATGGTGCCGGCTGACCCCACGAACACAGCCACGAGCAGCAGGGAGTGGATGTGGGCATCCAGAGGGGGCCGGCTGTGCACGTGGTAGTAGAACAGAAAGCCTGCGTGATAAAGAAAGTCAAAAAAAAAAAAAAAACAGCACACAGCCGAGATGCATATATTCGAGTTGAGTTTGGGAGGGTGAGACCCCACCTCAGTATTTTCAGAGCATAGTGTATAACTTTAATTCATCTCCATGACACTGGCAACAAATTCGGTTCTAAATATGCGTCTTTTAACAAGCTATTTCATAATTCTACCCTCCAAAATCCCCTCACCTTCAACAAAAAGAGCCATGGACAGAGCGAGGCGGTCCACTCCAATGGGAAGCCCTTTGAATCTCGTGCTGCAAACCAGCGCTATTCCAGAAATCCCGAAGAACAGGTACATTGTGCTGTGCTGCCAGTTCATCAGCTTGACCCACGAGTCGCCGTTAGAGAGGCGGGCATGTGGCCCGTCCACCACAAACTGCTCGACCATGATGCCTGTGAAAAGACGACGACGGAGACATGAGTCCGGGCGGGGACAGGCTTTAGGTGCTGATGGGAGCCCGAAGAAGAACTGACCTACAAATGAACCAAAGATTTGGAATCCTCCTTCCACATAATCCATCCTTTTAAAGAAAGGTGGCATCCTCCGTCTTCCTTTGGGCTGGCTTGTCCTCCAGTAGTGTTGGAGAACGCATTTCACTGTCAGCCAGAAGCCAAAGAGCAGGAAGAAAGAGCCCGGAATGGCATGTCCTCCAAAGTTGGCCATTGTTGGGCCTGAAAACTATGAAGGAAAAAAACTGTTTGAATGGAAACGTAGGGTTATTATTCTGAGAGTGAAAAGCCATTGGGATTAAAGTTCGGCCTCATGATATTGATTAGAAGTAATCTAATGTTAGAGGATTATTTCAAAGGGAATGTCATTATATAGACACATAACTAAGTTAAGAGTATAGTCTAATCTGTGCTTGCCTTTATATAAAACAGCTGAGACTAGGAAACAATAAATACCCGACAGTACGTCCTGCATTTTATCTGATCACAGCAAAGGACTATGTCCCTTAATCCAAAAGGCAGTCTCTCATTTGCCTTGCAAAGTTCAATTCAAATCTGACAGTTTGGTTAAACAATGTCTTGTAAAGCTCACCAGTGCTCTCGGGGAGATTATGCCACTCACCTAATCCTGTATAAAATAAGAAAAAAAACCTAAATATTTACCATTTTTGTGGTGATCAGTAATAAAACTGTTCTAAATGTGTGGATTGTCTCTCCTGTCTGTCGCAGAGGACAAGGTCCGGGTGTGTTTGAGATGCACCTGTACAGTCAGACAAGTTTTTCTTGACTGGCCCTGTTTCTAGTTAGTGAGAGCAAACATTTGTTCTTTCACATTTCATGTGTCATCCAACACATCCAAAGTGTTTGCAAATAGCTAAAAAAACGCAGTTAAATAGGGCCTACTAGTAACATTTCAAGAGTAGACTGTTGAACCATGTAAAGCAGACTCTCTCTCAGTAGAAAAAAACAAAAATAAAAGGTGAATAAAGAATTAATTTCCACAGGTTGTCGCTGACAAAAAAGCACATACCTTATTTTTCTGTAGTAATCCCCTCAAAAAGAGTATTTGTGAATCTTGGCACCTGTCGAAGTGAGAGTCCTGTGATGTGTGTAAACTGAGCACACACACCTGCTGTCAGCACCTCTGACACACTCACTCACACACACACTCACACACACACACACACACACACACCTGTTGCCTGCTCTCCTAACCTGCACAGCATATCTCCAAGCCCCGCCCAGCATTTGCATTCGTTTCTGTGGTCAAGTCACGTCCTCTTTGGGAACAAGTGGAAAACACCACCTCATTGAATGGCCTTGCCCGGCTTCATTTTCAAGTGTTCATATTAACTTCTCAAAAGCTGTTTCTTTTTCTTCTTCTTTATTTAAATGCCATACAATTGATTGATTCAAGGCAATCCCAAAACTTCCAACACAAAGAACCTTGAGACGAACTTAAATGGTAGTTTGGTTAATATATAAACTGTGTGCACAAAGGAAAGAGGCGGTCCTCGCCGGCAGAAATGACCTTTGTACCAGTTTTTAATAAACTTTTATTACCATCATTATCATGATCAAAAAAGGTGATTTTCAGGTCAAGTTTATCATTAAAAAGAGTTTGAATTGAAATGGAACATCGGAAAGAAACACCACAAAACTGTGTTATCAAAACTTTTTTTCACATTTCACATCAAAATAGCACAACATGTAAACGTTTGTCATGTTCAGGCGGGGATTATAGTATTTCGCAGAATAATTTCTTCTCTCTGAAAGGGTTCTCTGATGAGGGGACCGGGGTCACCAGGGGGTCCTCTTTGGCTTGGGATTCACAGTAGGACATCAGATCCGCCGCTGCTTTAGATACCTGCACAAACACATTCATGTCAGCAAACACGAATTTACAATATACTGTAGTTATTAAGGATAAAAAAAAAAACCCAACAACCTCACAGTCAATGTTTTGCCCAATTCAATTTATGACCCACTAAAATATAATGTGGCTTAATTAATTAAAAATGACTTTTCTTTTAATCAGAGAGGCCAGACCAAAACTCTACTCTACGCTCACAACAAGAATATACCCAGTGTCTGGGCCTGGGGGATTTTCTTATAAAGGCTAATAGGAAAATAAGATTAAATTTTTTTGGGGTCTATAAGGTTTTAAATCAATATGCATTTCTGTTTGACAGATGCAAGTCCGATACACATCATAGAGAAAGTGTATTTGTTAAGAAAGGAAGCATTTAAATTTGCAGCAGTGCAATGTCTGCAGTTTCTACCATATAAGATAAAAAAAAACAAAAAAACAATAAAACTAAATATCTATTTCCAAATGAGTCCAGCTAAACTCTTTAGTGTCTTTACATTGTGCCGACTCACCATCATCCTCTCTATGTTGACCTCGAGCTTCAGCTGCTCCACTGTCTTTCGAGCATCTGCGATCTTGGCCATGTTGTTCGACATCCTGCCCCCTTTTCCACGACAGTCATTCACTCTGCTGCAAGACAGCAGACATGACATAACATAACTGTGCACATCACAGATACAGAAATGAAGTCTCCGTGAAAAAGTTGGAAAATAAATAACAAAAAAAGAAAAACGTGCTGTTACAGTGCACACAAGCACAACACACACAGTGAGCGGCTAATTATGAGCCGTTGGTTAGAGACTGTTTCAATTTGCTTGTTAATTCAGCTCGCTGGGTCTCAGCTGCGAGTGGTGCGAGGAGGGTCTCCAAGGAGGAGGGCAGGGGAGCGGAGGCAGAGCAGCCCTCCCTAAGGGGGGCATCCGCCAGCTGAGAGTGTAAATACACCTAACATTAACATGTTGCTCCCGCAGAAAATGTCTGACATTAACTGCACATTTAAACTTACTGTTAACAGTTTTTTTTTCTTATATATATATATATATATATTTTTTTTTTTTTTTTTTTTTTTTTTTTTTTTTCTAACTTGGCTGCTATTATTTGGCTCACATGTGAAAAACTGAGCTGAAAGTGCATCAAATAAAGAAAAGAAGCAATAAAATATTTGCATGTCTTTAAGAATGAATACAAAAATAATATAGGAATGCTTTCTACATGAAGGTATCATTTACAGTTGTATCACAAAACACACACACACACACACACACACACACACACGCACACACACACACACACACACACACACACAGGTAGAGTAATCTGATATTTTTCCACCAATATTTACAAAAAGAACACTTTTCAAGTATTTATCAAGGATTTTCTACTCACCAATAATCCCAAATGCAGCCTCTTGAGCACACTTGCCTTCAGCAGGGTCCGCCACACTAACCTACAGTACCAAAGGAAATGAGATTAATGGCAAAGATGAGCAGGGCGGCTTCAGTGGGTCCCCTCCTTCAAATAATTAGCAGCCGTTCAGACTCCAGGATGGGCTCCGTGCAGCGGTTCAAGGCAACATGTGGCGTGACCTTCAGCTCCCGAGTCTCTCTCACTCGCTCACCTGAGCTCACGATCTGACACGCTCCTTTAGAATGAAAACAGATTCAAATCATCAACAATAAAGATCAAACATCATCCACTATGCCAGGATGCATGAAGGTGTTATTGCAAGACACCTAATGAGAAACTCTCAAGAGAATCGCCAAGGTTCCCCCCATGATATTAATTAATTATACATTTCAGTAATTAAAATCTTAGAGACAAATACTTCAGTGTTATCGTTTGTTTAAGAGCATTACTGGAAGAACAACAATGTTTCATGTGAAAGAAATTGATAGATGAAACATAGACATTACAGATTTAGTGGATTTTTATCATTAAAGCGATGCATTGCAATGAAACCTATAAAATCTTTAATTGACCTCAATGGGGAATTGCACAGAAGTGCAAAAGCAGCTGGAAACGATGCTGGATGCACACACAGTCAACATGCCCGTGTGTTTTCAGTGCATGCAGCATAAACAAAGAAAAAATGGGTTAGAACAAAAAAAAGTCCAACATCATGGAAAATGTCAGTTATTTCCACAGTCTGATTTTGTTAATTTTAGTAGCTGATATCATTAAATCATCTAATACATTAAGAAACTGTATTGTTGCTTATGAGTGAAACTGTGTGTTTAGAACAAAAAAACTAAGTTTGTGTGCTTTAGTTTGAATTTGAAATTTCAGTTTGGACTAAATCATGGGAAAAAATGACGTTTGTGTCCAGGTGACAGCTTTTTTTCCCCCTCAGATTTAATAATCTTGCCGGTCCACCTGGTGGCTGTCAGTCATTCCTGTGGCGCAGACAGTTATTCCACGGAGCAGCAGGAGGCAAAGTGGCAGCGTTATGGAGTTAAATGTCAAATGCCTCATTAACATTTGTTTTCCTGTGGTAACTGGTATCTCTTTATGGAGGATACAGGATAATATGTGTGGTAAAAGCAACGGCTAAAACAAACCAACCTCTGTCACCTTATTCATACATCAACATTGCACAATTCTGTTATGTGAGTCAAACACGGACGGTATAATTTCCTCAATACCTTGATATCTTTGACTTCATTTGTAAACTGCGGTCCTTTATCCAGTCGGGCAACAATCACACTTCCCCCTTAGGACGCGGTTACGTCACAGGACGTATGAAACCAGAGAGGAGACTCTCACATCCCGGAATCACAGTGTGTTTTACCACCGATTTAAATATTTACAGAACTGCACCTTTCATCGCATTTCACTAATTTACACACAAATTCTTTTCGCTTTAAATGATGACCTTAAATAAAGCATCCAAAAGAGCCTGAGATACTTTAAAAACTTTTCCCTGAAAAGAGGGAATCGTAAACGACTATTTGAATTAAGTTGTCTGTGATAAATAAAGAGAGATCGAAATGTTCCCTTTTCTCTCTTGTCACGTAACTGAACAATCAAAGCAGCTACAGAAGCTATTTCATATACAATGATTGGTATCTTACTTTCATTGTTATTATATGTGGAAATGTAGATTAAAAACCTGTACATTGCAAGATTTGCCAGTTATCCTGGATGACCTGCATGGTTTCATTATTCAGCCACCCCACACTGAGCACAAACCAGTTTTTCTCGTTTGTTTCACCTGTTGCTGCCTCATGTGAGACGCAATGCTCCATATTGCCACAGATTAAAACCACTTGATATAAGAAAACCACTATTTAAAGGACTTGCAGAAATTTTTTTGCAGAATTTGCTTTAGTTTCCTCACGGCTGTTCATTTTGTTTCACTGTAAAACATCTAACAGGAATATGAGTTGAATTAACTTGGGCCTATCATTTCACTCACCTCGTAGTGTCGCGTCTTAACTCATATTTTAAGGTAAGAAAATACGAGTTTCCAGAAAATGTTATAATAATAAGCTATTTTGAAAACTCTTATTTCTGATTTTTAATTTCAGTTTGATTTTCGTTTAAATAGTGTTCACAATGTTATAAAACATGCATCAAAGTGAGTTAAACTCTCCACACTTAAGACTTAACACATTATTTGAACTTAGTCTAAATCAGCTAAATGTATATGGAATGTTTCGCTTTATCAGTTTAAGGTATTTACACTTAAAGACTTGAATTTCATTTTCTTAATCGTTCAATAATTCTAAACTTTATTTTAGGTAATAAACGCCACAGGCTCAAGGTAATCGGCTCTTGGTTACTATGGTTACACCCAAACCCCCTCATCCGGGGACATAAGTCATTAACTACCGTGCATTACTACACTGAGCTTTGCTTGTTTGTGGAGCCTTGTTGTGGCTTTAAATTTATGCCGTGCACTTTTACAGCGTCATTGCAGCTTTTGTTTTTATTTTGTGGGCTTTTGCATTCAGATGCAGACTTTGTATACAAGTTGTGGCTTTTGCATTTGTGTTATGGATTTTTTAAATTTTTTTTATTGCAGTGCCTGACTGTGCATTACAAATAAAAATAATGTTACACAAAGAAATACAGCACTGGATTGTACACAGTACAGTATGCAAATATTTACACCGTGTCTGCATCAATCCTTTCAGCCTGGTCAGGCCACAGGACCTCATCAACTTCACCAGCTATGTTTTCTCTGGCCAGGCAACGTGGAAAGAAAGACCTCGTGTGTCTGATCCAGCCCAGACATGCATCAGCAGAAGCATCAGCACATGCCAAGACCATGATTGCAAGAGATTTTTCTGAACACGTGGCTGCCGCTCATATACCTTCCACCTCCGTGTAGAGAAGAAGGGTTACAGGCAGACAGACATTGTCACACACTCACATTCACATCTGTGGAGAATCCAAATTTAGTAAAGAAATTCATAACTGAAATTCATGTTTTTGGACTGTGAGAAGAAAAAAAAACAAGTACCTTGGGGGGGGGGGGGGGACATGCAAACACCACACAGAAAGTACCTCAAGCTCAGAGTTGTATCGGGGATACTATAGGTGCTATATCCAGGTTCAATCGACAATTAGAAAAGAATTCATGGTCTTGGTCTTGGAGTTTTATGACACGTTCATTAAAGCAGGAAAAACATTCAAAACATGCGCTGTGGCCCTTTTAGGGGGACCTGGCAGTGCACACCTCTGTATGTTAGAGTCAGGAATGATGATCCATCTTGCGGTGAACACCAGTAGTAGTAGTAGTATATCCAAACTACATCATGAAATCCATCGAATCAAACAACTGAATTGTGTTTTATATGTAAACGTTATGTGACTTCCAGATGGAAAAGGGAGTCCAGTTTGTGTGAGACAAAAGACAGTCAGTCAGCCAAGTTGTGGGGACTGAGCCTCCAGGGTCGTACCATCATCATCAGCATCATCATCATCATCATCATCATCATCATCATCATCATCACTGTGGTGGGCGTGTACCATCAGTCCGCTGCTAGCTGCACTAACAAATACCGCTTGTGACTCTACAGAAAGCTGCCAAAAAAAAAAAAGAAATCCCTCATCTGGGCTGCCGGGGACTTCGTCCAAGGTTCGGGCGGAATTAAATAGTTTTGCATGTGTGTGTGTGTGTAAAAACACAAGTCTGAGCTAGCTAGTTAATCCTTTAAATCAGCACAGTGTGTGTGACTCCAGCGTGCTAGCTCATGTGAAGAAGAAGAAGAAGAAGAAGAAGAGGAGAAGAAGAAGAAGAAGAAGAAAAAACCCCTCAGCCTCCACCTCCATAACACCCATTTATGTCCATAACCGTATGGGGCAGCGTTCCCGGACGTCGCCGCCGCCGTTGATCGCCGTGTTCCTGCCCGCCGAGATGTCTGGGATGTCGGGATGACAGGAAGATGGCAAACGGCGTTGGAAGTGAGTAACCGTCGGCTCGCGGCGAGGTGTCATGCCATGCTACCCGCTAGCGGAGCCTGTCTCTGTGGCGTACCGTGGATGCTACCGCCCGCAAACTTCCCCCAAGCTCCCCGCAGGGCTCAGCCCGCGAGGATTAATGACTGCCACCGCCGGTTGACGGGTTTATTTACACTTCCGACGGTAGTCAAGGATGTGGTCTTTTGTGTGCTTGATGCTGCTGCTGCACAGTGTGCATGCATACTGCTGCTGGCATGGTGGGCAACCCGGGCATAACATGGCATTGAAAGACCCCCCCCCCCCCCAAAAAAAAAAAGATCCACAGTTAAAATGTTGCTGGATTGTCTCGTGCCTGCAGAAAATACATGCAAATTGCTTTGTTTTTAACGTGGTTGTATGTGTGCATCATGCTTTGTTCACATCTGCAGAGCACAAGCTGCTTGTCATTGGACCAACAGAGCCATGGTCAGTGAAGGAGAAGCTGTGTTTGGCCACATCTGTCATGAAGAGTGGAGACCAGAACTGGTAATGCACTCTTCTCTAAAACGGGATCCAATCCCTTCCCTGTGGTTCACTTGGTAGACGTCCAAATCCAGTCCCGCTGGGGCGAGACACTAAACCCCAAAGTTGCTCCCAAGCGGAGGTCGAGCACCTTCCACATTGCTGTCATGTTTGGGGTGTTAGTGTGTGAATGAAGTGTGATTAACGGCGTGAAAACCCGACAGATATACACCGTGCACATGCTTCCAAAATTCAGTAAAGTCTTGGTTTTACAGGTGATTTTACTGTAAGTAGAGGATAATACGTGTAGATACTTCTGTAATTCCTGTATTACTAAAAGAATTTCTCGAAGAGGAAAATCATCACATATATGCATGTTGATTTAAAAAGCTTAAGTACAGACATGCTGTGAGTTAGTTCCAAGAAATACTGCATATTCTCAGTCACAATTTGGCCCCCTCGTAGTGGAAATTAGATGGTGGCAGTTGCCCGTCCCTGGCATACACAGTTTATTTGTAGTTTGAAACGAGCCAAGTGAAGATACTTCCCAGCACGTTCCAGTTTTAAATGCTTCATTTTGGTTTGGACGACATTTCAGTTGACATTTTGTGATTTGGAATAAAAAGTAACACACGAGGCACATGGATAAATGTTGTTTTTTTTTATCCATCCAACTTCCCGTTTAATTGGGCTGTTGAAAATGAGGCTCGCACACACACACACACACACACACACACACACACACACACACACACACACACACACACACACACACACGCACAATCAATTTAATAAATATGTTATTATCATACCTCAAAGTGTTTTTGTTTTCTGTATGTTTGACGTTTCCAGGAATATTCATATTCACCTTTTGCTTAGATAGTATAACATAAATGCCGTTTTAAATGACAAAAAAAAAATAAACAATGTGAACAGAAACCTAAACTATACCTATGAACAAGTTGGCGAATGAATATGATCGTCCTGCTTTGTCTCTGACCAGTGTGGTGAACGTAGTCTATAGAAGCACACAAGGATATTTCTATAAACACATTATTCCTTTTGTAAGTGAACGCCACTGCTTTGTTTGTATTGTCCCTCGGAGAACTTGAACGCCTGGCTGCTGTGGTTCCCTCTCACAAATACCTGCATGTCAGAGTAAACCGTAGTTACATAGTAACTCTGAGGTTGTTCATCTTTTTGTCACAAAGGAACCTGTTCAAACCAGCTTATGGATTTAACAACTGAACCGAGGCATCAAGCTGCACCCGTGTAGGACTGATCTGTCAACTCCCCGTCCAGCTGAAACTATTAACAAAACAACATGTGGTCCCGGCCACGCTGGAGTAACCTTTTCCACACACATCATTTTGGGTTTTACAGCTTCGGGCCTTTTAAGCAAAAGGTGCCATAGTCCTTCTTTTAAACTGGAAATGTCTCAATATACTGTTTTTAATTTATGTTTTGGTGTATTTTTACTATAATTAGCGACTAAAAAAAAAGAAAGAAAAAAAGTAGAAAGCTGACTTTGATCTTAATGCCATTCTAAGTGTGTTTTTATCAAGCGAGAGAAAGTATCTGAGGCTGCTTCCTGTGGATCATGTGATCCGAATGGAGCAAGTTGTATGCTGAAGGACCATAGTCGGGGAGTAACGGTGTTGAACCTGTCAGGCTTACTCCTTTAACCCCAGAAACACCACTCCCCCCCCCCCCCCCCCCGTTCTAATGCCTCCAAATGTCTTCACCCCATCAGGGTTTCTGTCAGTCGAGCCATCAAACCCTTTGCAGAACCTGGACGACCACCCGACTGGTTCTCTCAAAAGGTATGATCAAATCTGAGACCTCAATTCACACGTTATGTCGTTGTTTTTTTTGTTTGTTTTTTTTAAACTAACTTGCTCTGGCTCCTTGTTTGCGTTTTCACAGCACTGTGCCTCCAAGTACTCAGAGCTCCTGGAGACAACAGAAGCTCCAAAGTGAGCACATAAGTGACTTTTTAACCTGCTGTCTTAGTTACTGAGCAGCCTCGTATCCCTTTTTTTTTTTTTTTTCTTTCACCGTTGATGTGAATCAGTGGCGGGTGTCAGGAGAATAACGTGAGGATCTTTTTACCTTCAGACGGAAGCGCGGTGAGAAGGGTGAAGTCGTGGAGACGGTGGAGGATGTCATAGTGCGCCGGCTGACCGCGGAGAGAATCGAGGAACTTAAGAAGCTGATTAAGGAAACACAGGAGAACCACAGGTGCCGTAGTGTAACACTAAAAAGCATTGACACGACGTCACACAACCCTTTTAACAAAAAAAAACACAACTGGTGTTTTTTAATCTGAGAGATCCCCTGGGGGTGGTTATGATTTTATAGGAAGATGAAGAAAGAGGCGGCACTCGTTCAGGCAGGACATCTGGACTCTAAACTGGAAGAGTTGTGGGATGAAATCTTGCAGTAAGAGCGCAAAATACTTTATACCGGTTTCTGGGTTTTCCTGTTCATACAGCTCAGAATTAAAAGAATATTTATGTTTTCTGTGTGTTCGTAAGGAAGAAGAAACAAGAAGAAGAGGAAGCAGAGTTGAGGAGAAAAAACACAGACGCTGCCTATCAGGGTATCTCCTGACATATTATGTGTTTTTAGTAACTTTAGTAAATTGTGTGAACGTGATCTTTTTCTCGCCTGCTGTTGACGTCATCTCTCAACCTCAGGTTTTGCAGGTGTTAGAGGTTTTCGTTGAGATAGACAACAAAAAATATCATCAAACTACTAGTTTTCACACCGTATGCCATCGCTGCTCCAACCAGGATTCGAATCTCAGTTTCCTGTACTTATAATCAAGGAAAATCTGAATATTCTGACTGTAAACTTGATGAATATTCACTCAAAAATGAACCGTTTCACGCTTCAACATTGGTTTGTCGTCGCTGCTGGAATCAAGACGGTCACTTGTAATCCTTTCAGTTGTGACACGTGTGCAAATTAAACTGTTCGCTCATTTTCACTGCAGACAGAGACATTGAGTCTGTCGCGAAGCGAGCAGACAAGTGGAGAATTTCACCCAGTGTCGGCGCGAGATAGGCAGCAGGTTATCACCCGAACGAGTCGCATCCATCACAGACCATCTGTCCAACGCATAGATTAGAGCAAAAAAGGGGAAGTAAGCCACCTGCTTTTGTGTGACTGATAAGAAACTCCACTCTGTGCCGCTCCTCCCTTCTTCAGCCAGACAGGTGGCAAAGAACACACCAAAGCGGATGCCCAGTGTCTCCTTGCATTCGCCCTCAGGCTGCAGCTCCCCGAGTCAGGACTTCTCGCCAGGTGACCCACTCGAGTGCTTGACGCTGGATCCTGCGTCCGCAAAAAATGTAAGTTACCGAAGCTTCAAATGTCACTAAAAATAGTGTGACACTTATAACATGTCCATCAAGAGAACTACTGTACAGTTTTTTTTTTTTCTTTAAGTATCGTAAGAGTTTAGATTTATTCAAGTAAAGTAGCAACCGTGTGCTATGCTGTTCTGAAGATTAAGATTTGCGACGATCTTCAGTTGGTAACAGATCAGTGAATGTTCGGGCTGTCGCACTGTGTGCTTCCCTCTTGTCTGGCTCCAGGCTTCGGGGACAGCCAGGTTAATGACGTTTGCAGAGCCGGCCGCATCTGGCGGGGAAGATGTCGGGCTCGGCTCACTTCTGGACGACCCCACTCAAAAGAAGCTCCTCAGTCAGAAAGCCACACCGCCGCCCTCTCCACTCCTGTCAGAGCTGCTGAAGAAGGGAAACATCTTGGCCACCAATTCCAGACTGGTACGTGAAGCTGATCATTGCGCTGTGATCAGTTATTTCAGACTTTTTTTTTTTTTTTTTTAGCCTGTCTTGCAAAATGATTGAATGACAAAAAGAAGTTGCCCACAAACGGCAGCAGGACTCTATGAGTTTGTTTTTTTGATTGCTTTGTTTCTAGTTGATGAGGCTTGCTGTATATGTGTGGTTAAAAGTGTCCTGACATGTTGTGCCACGAACTCACAGTGCGATTTGAGTGGAAAGGAGGAAAAATAAACCAAAAAAAAGATTTCAATGGGTGAAATGACTTGTCTTAATTTTAAAGAAAACAAAACACATTGAAGATGTTGATGAATCTGTTCCTCAGATAGGAGATGGTGAGTTGTCCATTAGTGCAGGAGCACATGAGCAGCTGGCTCCACCTGTCCAGCCTCACTCTCAGGCATCAGGTACATGCATAGATCTGCATTGTTAATGAAAAACAATGCTTTTAATGTTTTTGCTTGATTACTACTTTGAATGTGTGAGATGGTAGTTCATCTGATTTGTCTGCACCCTGCAACATGTGTGCTGCGTGACAGGTGCCCCGATGCTGTCCCGTCTCCTGGAGGCGGGTCCCAGCCAGTTTTCGTCACCGTTAGGCTTCATGGTCAGTGCAGACTCTGCCTCCACCGTCCCCCTCTCTGCAACCACTCCTGGCCCGGGTGACTCTGCTGTCTCAGCACATACAGGTCTGTACTTCCTGTCTGCTCACAGCACACTTGGCAACAAAGGAAATTTATGTCATTCCCTCGGTTTGTGTGGTGTCTTCTTATTGATTTGAGCTCAGACTGTAATCTGCACCTATTTCACAGACATTCCTCATTCCATTTTTGTGATGCTAAATGATGTCAGTCGGCCGTAAGAGGGAAGCCTAACTCTCAAATGTTCTCACCTACAAATAAATGACATTAAAGAGTTTAGAGTTGCTGTTGCTCTGTTGTGCAGGGCTGGATGGGATGGGGCCGTCTGTGGCCGCTGGAAGTCTGCCTGTTTCCACGCAGGATAAAGTCTCCGAGCTCATCGAGGATGATGTGACTGTGTCCTACATGGGAGACGAGCTGGATCTGAAGACAGTGGGGGACATTATCGCCATTATTGAAGACAAGGTTCAAATGACCCAAAATAGCTTTCCAGAGTTATGCTAATTTACTGACAGCAAACGTGTACAAACTGAAACCCCTGGTGGTTCTTTGAAAATGACCGTATTTTAATAATGGTTGTTAGGTGAGATCAGTCAGTTTACATGTCAACATCAATACGGAGATTTTGGACTATCACGAGTTTGCCTGAAGATATAGAGTCGTTTTTTGTTTTTTTTTCTGTTTGTGCAGGCGGATGAGGCTGCAGAGGCTTTGGATGCAGCTGCAGTTGAGGCTGCTCTGTCCCTTTGTGAAGAGAATGGCCATGCTCTGTCTGGTGCCTGGGATGCCGGGCCTTTCCGGCCTCACGAGTCTCACTCCACAGTGCCCACAGGGGCTCCACAGTCCTCGGCCCTGGAGGGGAGGACAGAGGCTTCACTCTCCTCCCTCTGCAACACTCAAGATAACTGTCTTGCAACATTTCCCATTGGACTGAGGAGGCTCCCTTCCACTTCCTCATCCTCGTACAACTCAAAGGGTTTGAGGCAGTGTGACAGTGAAGTGCCTTCACAGTCACAGGCAATGAAAGAGACTGGAGGGGCGAAGCACCCGAAATCGCGCATTTCAATGGATGTCTCCATAAAATGTGAAAACGAAAAGTGGGGACAGGAAAAACCTGAAAAACCCCACAAAGGTATGCACGTGCATGCTTGAATCTTGGTGATAACTTGCTTCATACATTACATGCAGTTGCCACACAACTATGCATTTTGCATAACCATTTCATTCTTACTATTCATCTTTACTATCTTGGCAGACTCAGTATTAGAAGATAGCCCACTGACAGAAAGGCATCCCAAGGTATAGCACCCAACGAGGTCAAAGCGAACATAATGCTCGTGATTGCTGTACTGAAATGCAGAGTGCGTAGCTCGCACCGTGTCCCTGCACGCCGTGCTTTGTTTGAATCTCTCCGCGTTTGCGTTCCCCGTCGTTGCAGAAGACAAAAGTAGAGGGTCGAAATGGTGACGAGGAAGGAGAGAATGCCTCGGGGACTAAAGCGTGCAATGAGGTTAACGGCCCGGAAGGAGAAGACGACGGTGACGGGGTCGAGGAGTTCCTGTCAGAGCCGGATGGGGAGCACGAACCTGCAGCCAGCGAGAGTGAAGATGGGTACAGCCTCCACACGGCCTCCTCCTCACTGCAGCTCCACACTACAGCAGACTCCATTGCCAGCAGCCCAGCTTCGTCACAGTTGTGAGTAGAGCACATTCAGGCTCTCAGACGTATGAGATGGCGACGACTTACCGATGTGTAATTATATTGAGTTTTTCAGTGCCGCATGCTTGCAGGTTCTGCTTATATGCACAGGGATTGAATTGCCTGTGGTTTCCCGCTTAATCACCGTCTTTGTGCAGTTCTGTTTGCAGTGAGGACCTGGAAGCCCTTCAGGCTCAGAAGATCTGGAAGAAAGCCATTATGCTCGTGTGGCGTGCAGCAGCCAATCACAGGTCAGGCCGTGCACGATAACAGTACGGGCCGCTTCACACATTGAAGCGTGCAAGCCAACACATTTCTCATCCATATTGTACTCACAGGTGTCACTTCTCTTAGCCTTCACACATCATTATGAACTCATCATGCATTAGGGAGAATAGCTCGAGGTCAACCTCTTAAAAGTTTGAGATTCTGTTTCCTGAGATGCAACATTAAGCAGAATATTCTGTCACACACACATTTCAAAAAACTTCAAACTAATAGCGACAAGGAAGTGTTAATCTAAGAACTTGCCAATAAAGAGCCTCAAATATACCCATAAATCAACTTGTATATCCTAGTAAGGAGGAGGACCACAGCAGGTAGTTTTTAATACGTTTTATTATGTTAATTACTATAATACTATTTTACTTATTTATTTTTTCCAACAAAGGAGCTGGGGGGAATTTGTTACAAATTCAAAATAAACATTCGCAAAATTTGCTTAAATTATTTGTCAACTTGCTGTCGTGTAGATCACTTAATGATGATATGGCTGTATTCCTCTTTTTGTTTGTGCCATTCAAATTTTGGGAACTTTTTATTTTAATATTTTTAATACAAATATAGCAAAAAACAAAAACAAAGCAGCAACAACAACAAATAAACATTAGGACATGACACCCACTCTCAAGTAGGGGAGTTAAATGGGTTATTTGTACGTGAGTTAAAACTATAGTTTAAACTGAGATAGAAAATATGTACACAAAGGAATCTAGACCAGAGCTTATATTCTAATGAAAACTTAATTTTTGTGGAGTCCCAAAAACTCTTCCGGTGATCTTTAAATCCATATTGCCTTTTAGTAGACTGAGATGCATTGTCAACTGTTGCATTCCAGCCATTAATGATTCCGAATGCATTAACCAAAACAAACTATAATAAAATAAAATGGGACTTTTGTGACATTTGAGCTTTGTCACGTAATAAAAATTGGCTCAGGAGACTTAGAAATTTGCTGCCTCAAACCAGTTAATTAAAACCTCAAAAATTCAAAACTAATCCAGCACCATCAGATCACATCCGACATGCATAAAGGTTCATTCATAATTTTGATCCAACACACTCCCACTGTCGTTTGATATTACTGATGTCTGATCTTATACTGTAGAAACTTTCCTCTTGTCCACCTATGTTTCTTTTTTTCTTTTACAATGTTCTAAAGAATTATTACCGTAACAGCTTTTATGTGGACTTGTTGCAGGTATGCAAATGTCTTCCTTCAGCCAGTTACAGAAGAAATCGCACCAGGATACCACAGTATTGTGCACAGGTATCCAAGTATATTGATCACTTGCGATGCTTATATATATATATACCGATTGTGCTTCGCAACTTTTTAAGGAACTTGAGATAACAAGCGCCTCTTTATGTCCTCCGCTCCCGCAGGCCCATGGACCTAGCCACTATAAAAAAGAACATTGAGACCGGTTTGATACGGACCACCGCTGAGTTCCAGAGGGACATCATGCTGATGTTTCAGAACGCCGTCATGTACAACAGCCTGGATCATGACGTGTACCACATGGCTCTGGAGATGCAGCGTGACGTTCTGGAGCAGCTCCAGCAGTTTCTTGCCACCCAGCTCATCATGGAGACATCAGAATCTGGCATCAGCGCCAAGAGCCTGAGGGGCCGAGAGAGCACGCGCAAACAGGACTCTACTGAAAAGGTGCTTTACTAGAGTGTTTGACAAAAGCAGGGAGCGCAGAGGAAGGGATGAGGGGGAGAAAACAGACTGACAGAGGTAGAAAACAGACGGCTGAATCAAGTATATGTGCGGGTCATTTTTCCAAAGAATTGATCTCATATGGATTTACTTTTTAGTGGGCCGCTCGTATTAAAAAAATTGTTTACCTTCAAATCTCCGTGTAGATTTCAACCAGAGTCACTCAATCTCAGTACGAAAATAAACAAGCCTTTGATGTTGATGTAATGTCCTCAAATACGGGAATGAAAACGCGTTTTCTAAACAGCTACTTCACGCTGATGATTTAACGTTGACAAAACCAAATAAACCTGACTCAGTCCGATTTTTGTACTCGGTGTGTAAACTCTTTGGTGAATAAAGACGACTGCAGTGAGCCGGCTAGTGTTAGAGTTGTTTTTTCACGTTTGTTGCTTTCTTACGTCACCTAAGTGCCCTTGTGACGAGAGATTCTCAGTTGTAGGAAGTTTGGAGGGTTTACTAGTGATATTTCATAGCACACCAAAAGTCAAACTGAAACCAGGACCGGAGTGGATGGGAGGAGGCGAGTGTTGAAATTTGAGAAGGTGCCTTGGCAATGATTGATTAGAGATTATCTGGCAGCAGTACTTGTACGCGCCTTTCTAAGGTAAACATGCTTGTGATGTTCCTTTAAAAAATGTCTGATGTGGACAAAGAGGGCAACCAAGAGGTAAAAGTCAATATTATTGCAACGTCTCTGGTTTTATGGGTCTGAGCCGTAGTTCTTTTGAAGCTTGTTTCAATCTTTCCTTCTGCTGAATTTATTGTGTCTTTGTTCCCCACTTGAACTTTTCCGTTCACTTTTGAGTCCGAGCTCTGATGTGCATCAATTTCCTCTTACAGGATACTGTGTCCATGTCCTCTCCTGCTTTCCTCCTTTCACTTTTTGTGAGTACCCTTTATATAACATTGAGAACTTTCCTGTCTTTCGTCTCTTATTTCTGCTGAATTCAATAAGAAAACCTGCAGTTTAACCCATTAAAACAAAGAAACGCTCAGTCATTCTAGATGGAACTTGAATTTTAAAAAAGTTCATTTTATAATTAACCAGCCCAATTTACTTGCTAAGTGAAAATTTGTTTGCTCAGTCGCACTTTTTTGGAGGATTAAAAGTAATCAGTCGTTTTCCTCTTCTTTGACCGTAGGATGGAGGCACCAGGGGGCGCCGTAGTGCCATAGAAGCTGACCTCAAGATGAAGAAGTGATGTCCAGCTGAGATAAAGAGAAAAGACTGATTTCAGTCTTTTCTCAATCTGCATATATGTGCAGAGTTACCTTTACTTGCACTCTAGATTGAATGGGTAGACGTGGATGTAGGGATGCTGGTTCCCTTCAAAGACGTGGATTACATACCGTATAATCCCAGATTACAAAGGGGCATTTTGAAAGACTAGGTCAAACCGCTCATAAATGTAACTGCAGATCACTCGCAGATTTCACTCACTGTGAAGCTCATCAGAATGCATAAGCAAGTATGGGAGTGACTTCTGGCCTACAAGCGAGCTGACGCTAATTTCAATGGGCGTCTGGAGTTGTGTTGCTAAATCTTGTGATATATACAGTGCATATATAAAACCAGAGGCCAAAGAGTCTGGCTAACCTACGGTGGCTATTTGTGAACGATAGAAAGTGTGACTTGTCGAAGAAAACCATACCGAGTAGTAACATTTCCAGTGCTGATATGAAATTCTCCATTTTGAAACTTGATTTCACATCAACTCAGACCATTTTTGGATATGATTGCATTGTTTGTGATGAATTGTTTTCCTCTCCACTCCCACTTCTTGTGAAACGGTATATGCATATCCCCCTTCATTTGCTGTGCTTTTGAGGAACTACGTCACATTTTAAATTGTTTTGTGGACTCTAAAGTGTTAACAAAAAAAAAAAAAAAAGAAAAGAAAAAAAAGAATAAAAAAAACCCTGTTCAAATCCTTCTGTGGTAAACTTCACTTTGCCCAGAATTAGGGAGGTGAACTAGTCCTTTAACGTCCTTTAAGTATAAATCTCTTATTTGTCTCCTGAGGCTCATGTGAAGTGAGTTTAAGGAGGGCGCATGCGTAGGTCGTCTCCAATAACAAGAAAGTACCACGCCATCTTTCATTAATGTGTCACATCTGGAACAATGAAGCAGTTTGCTTGTGTATAACCAGTTTCATTTCATTCTATTGTTTAGACTTGTCCCTGCACAAAGGAATCCTGCACACTTCCATAAAGGCCGTAGTTTGATTCCTTCCATTTTCTATTTATTACCGTTATGAAGCTTTTACAGGAATTGACGTCCCTCTTACAATCATTAGTCCACATATGAAAACAGTAAAGCAGCAAAACTGAACTGAATAAATTAAGAAATGTTAAAAAAAAAAGAAGAAAAAAGTGGACCAGAATAAGTGTTTCTGAGAAACTGCAGCTTTGTGCGGTTCATGCCAGATTCTCACAAACTCAGACGATGCAGAAAACATCTGTTTTCTCCAGATCTCCCACATCGATGTCCAATGGACTTTTAAAGTCGGGTCTTTAGCGTGCAGCTTTGTTTCCAGTTTCAGGTGACCTCCCTTCACCTTTCTTGTTTCATCACACAACAGGCTGTATGGTGGGATCTAGAAAAAGGTGCTGGAGCTTCCCGACATCCCACATTGCTCTTAGAATACTTGTGCGAAAACACTGAATTTCTTTTCCAAAGTTTAAAGTACAGAAACAAGAGGTGAAAATTATATTTTTCACTTTATTAATTTACAACACTTTTCTTGAAAGTTTTCTGGGAATTTTTGGAAATGTACACACAAGAGTTGTTAATGTAAATCATCTGCCAGCGCTCATACACAGCAGTGACACAGAAGAATCATTTCCTGCATTAAAAATGACTGCTTATGTAACGCATTATGAATTCGAGGTAAAGCTTTTCGGGAAGGACTTCTCTTTTCAAAACGGCAGTAAGGTGACGAGGCGTTTAGTCATTAACTTGATGTGAATTAAATTTGTCACTTTCAACAGCTTCAGTGTAATTAACGGTTACCATCAGCTACTCAGATCTTTTCACTGTAACTGAGGTTCAAACAAGTAACCAACCAGTTTGAAGGACGCAAGGAGGAGAAACTACAGATATTTGTGTTCAAATTGAGAGTCCAAGGGAAGTACCATACAGAGCGTGTAAAAACACGCCTTTACCGTTTGTGAAATGTGTCATATTCTGCTTTGAGAGACACAAAGTCCTGAGAACTGCCTGCTTCAGCAGAAAGACGCAGTTTTCTGACCCTCCTATCAGTCGGTAGATCTCAGTCTCACATACTGCAGAGTGGGAGTGTGACCCGGACCTTTCCCGTGAGCGCACCAAGCATTCAGTCGATCCAACAGAAAACACCACAGCTGAACGAACCACACAGACGAAGTACGTATTCTTGTTACGCCTTTAATTCTTTTGGATTATTTGGCTGAAAGCTTAATTTTGCAGGGTTACTCATGTGTGCTTCCACGCCGACTTGATACCAAAACCTGACTTCTGTGTGTCACAGTAGAGGATTTACACGTTTGTGACTTAACCAGTGTGGACCTGAATATTTTTCATCGATTAACATTTACAGTGTCAGTAGCCATGAAAATGCGAGGAAAAAAAAAGAACTAATAAAAATACTCACTAGGGCGCATGCAACAGTGACGACATGGAACACGGGAGTAAAAAGGAACTTAAAAGTGCTTGAGATGAACCTGAATATTTCACAAATAAAAGAGAACCGCTAAGGCAGTTTGGCAGTCTTAGTGCACGGCAACAGGTACTCATGTCAGTATGGGTTTGTCTTGACTTAACTTTTCTCCACGGAGCCACGACCGTGGCACCAAGCTGTGGGAGAACCACGTTTACACCCGGATGGTTACAGGCAAGTTCCCATTTTCAAAACATGTGCCTCTTTTTTTTTTTTTTTTTTTTACAAAAGACCGATAGAAATTAGGAGTCCCAAGATTTAGAAAGCAGGAGAGATCAGAAGTGGAAATCAACTTTGTTGGGGGAGGGGGGGGGGGGGGGGGGGAAGTAAGGTTGTGCATTAATATTCAATGAGTTAAATTATTAAATACAATATTGCATGCCACCACAACCAAAAACATACCCGCTCACTGCTGAGCTTCCCGTATTTGAGGGAACATTGTGGAAGGGGGTTTTAGATTGAATTGACCTTGTTTGTAATAAACAAAATTCTAGTAATAAAATAAAAAAAGTGACAACAACACTACAATATAGGGTTTAGGGTGTAGGAACTACTGACCTATGTCGGAGAGGTTGCATACCGACTCAAAATCAACTCAATGACAACTTGAAACTCCACCGAAACATGTGGGAAGTCCTCTAACAGTTGAACATGTTACTACATGGGTGGAGGTTTCATTCTAAGGTAACGAGAACCGTCCTTTCAGCTGACATTTGAGTTGTCTGATGACAAAAAAAAACAAAAAAACCAACAACTAAATAAAACATTTAGTTTGTGCCAATGAGTTCTTCTTTAAACTGTCACACCGTTCTGCAACTGAAACACTTGTCCCTGAATGGCAGAAGCTAAACGACTGAAGCGAGCAGCAGTGCAGCGAGCTGGAGGCTCGCCTGTGGGAGACAACTTGCTTAATTCTGGCAAATACAACCACTTATTTTGAGAGCAAAAATCAGACAATGGCGGTCACGTTGCAAGCTTACTCAAGTTTCCCTTCCGTAACCGGAGTGTCAGAGGGCAGATCGCCCGATTTGTCTATTTGAATCAATTCACAGTATTATTCTCTCAGATTTGTCCAACGACTACAGTATTAATCAGGTCACTGTACTTCATTACTTCCTAAAGAAAATTAATGATTATCAACTACTAAATAAATACACTTGAAATGTCAGCGGGGACTCTAGACAAAGATAGGTGAACTACAAACAGATAGAACATGTATGTGTGAACATACAACAGCCTTTGTAACCCCAAAGGGAGAACCTATATGTCGCGCCATTTCTATAAGAAAGTTTAAAGGCTCGGAGACATCATACGCACTGCCACAGTGAGTTTGCACCTTTGAGAAGCTGCCACCCCCAGCCAGCGTCGGCAGCCCACGTGCAACTCCCGCGTCTACCATCAAAGAGGAGAGAAGGCACATTGTTTCCAGTGGAACGATCTCCCACCGACTGCACTGTACCCCAAACACATTTCTTTACAAAGTGGCCGGATTGGATAAATTACACACTTCACTAAAATGCAGCACTGGAAAAGTCTGTAAAGAAACCCCTCTTCCTCCTCTTCACAACCGTCCTCACTTGACTCTCTGGCGCCCGACCAGTCGGTGCAGTTTCTCGCAGTTGTCCAGCCTCATCGACTCGGCCTTCTGCTTCAGCCGCTCGTCTCGGTACAGCTGGCCGAGGTTCGCCAAATCCGACTCTGCAAATGACGAAAGAACAGAAAAGAACGTTATAAAATAAAAGTTTTAACAATACAATCAAGAGAAAAAATTCTAAATGTAAAGTGGCTTACAACATCTTGTATTTACTGGGTAAAGATAACCTGCTGGGAATCACTCTGCCAGAGGGTGAATCAAGTTAATTCCTAAAAATGTTTCAAATTCTCTAACAGTGATCAAGTGAATGCAACGTGAAAGCTTTCACATAAATCCAATTTCAATCAAATTCACTATACTGAAACACTCGTCATCCATTTGAAACAAGCCGTCCTCTTACTTTGCTGCTTCTCCTTCCAGCAGCTGCCCTGCAGGTGTTCTATGTAGTCACTTTCGATGGTTTTCTCCAGCTCGTCCAGAGCAGCTCCGTGGTACTCCTTCTCAAAACCTTTATCTACATAGTACGGGACGCCCATGTGCTGCGTTTCCCTGGACACCACCAGCCCCATGGCCCTGAAACCGATGGAGAAAACTCCAATGCGATCAGAAGCATTGTGCATTGTGTGTGTGTGTGTGTGTGTGTGTGTGTGTGTGTGTGTGTGTGTGTGTGTGTGTGTGTGTGTGTGTGTGTGTGTGTGTGTGTGTGTGTGTGTGTGTGTGTGTGTGTGTGTGTGTGTGTGTGTGTAACATGATGGCGCTCTGGGATCTGTTCAAATGTCACGGAGGTGAAGTTGATGGTTTCGAGGACTCACGGCTTATAGAAGAGACTGTAGGGCGGGTTAGTGGCCATCATCTGAGTAAACACTGATATGAGGATTAGCACCAGCACTGGGAGAAGCTGCAGAAGCGCTGTGAAGGTGTTCTGTGGGAAGATGAAATCAGCACAGATTACAAAGAGCGCGGCACTGTGTGCAGGCTGCAGTCATCACGCAGCATCGTAACTGTAGCGTCTTTGATGTTAACCACCATCTTCAAAAGGAAGGGACAAGCAGTACATGAGCAGAAGCATCCAGCTGAGAGCTGCTGCGTCTATATTAAAACCACATGTCCACTCTTCAGTGTGGCTCTTCGCTTCATGTTAATGATGCAAGTGAAGATTTAGCTCGACAAGAAGAGGAACACCTATTTCTGGGATTGTTAACAGGGATTTTTCCTCCAGTGAGTCACTGACCTGACTCTGGTTTTCCTCCACCACCTCTTCACGCCTTTCATATGCACGTCGGCGGCGAGGCTGATAGAACTGAGAGTAGGAGGCTCCTTGGTTGGTGTACACGTGAATATTTCCTGTAGAGAATCACAATATCGCATCAGTCCAAACGAAGAGCGGACACTAAATCGACCACCACCACTCCTCTATCTAACACTAAATGGTAAGCGTGCAGCGGCGCTTCGTCCTACCTGTGGGAAACCTTCCTCCGAAGAAAATGTTAAAGAGTTCCTCGGGGGAAATGTCAGCCTCAAAGTCTCTATGGAAACTTCGGTAGTGTCCATGGTGGCGACTGTGGGCGGAGTGCTGTGGTGCATTAAGAGTCGCAGACTGATCTCCATATTGGTCGTACTGGTGTCTCTTCTCTGGGTTGCTCAGCACCGCGTATGCATTGCCTATTGCTGTTGGGAGAGAGGGAAGGGAATTCAGCCTCAAGAATATTTCTTTTGCAAATATCGCAAAGTGATTGAATCAGGCCAACTGGGCCACATCATATGTGTTGGAAGAGGTTTCACCTCTTATCTAACTGGCTTCGTCAGTACACGCTGTTCACTACAGCGGGCCGGCTCAGGTACTTCCCTTCTTTCTCTGTGGGGGTGTCAGCCAAGGTTTCACATGCTAATATCCGATCTGAGCTCCACACCATTTAGTTTACAAGAAAGAGAATATGCGTGGACATATTTTGGAAAATACCGATTTTAAAGAGGATCAGTTCTAGTTTTAGGTTCTCGTGGATTTCTTTCTCTGCATTCATTCCATCATATCCACAGTTAGCTTTAACGTCACGCACTGGGAGGACTCGGCTCACTCGGTTCAGTGGTCAAGGGTCCCACAGTGGTGATCTGTCAGCTGTGGGATACCAAGATGTGTACCAGTGTATTAATAAAACAATACAATAACATTGAAAAGGGATTTTTTTTTTGTTGTTGCCATTAATGTCTACACTCACAATTTATAATCCACAAAGCTTTTAGGTAATTACTAAACTTTGATGCTGATAGATATGGATACCAGTTAGTAAAACTATCTGATCTTTCTTATTTCCATGACTTACAAAATAAGATTATAAGGAAAAAGAAGAATAACACCGGAATTATTAGAGTTGACAACTAGAACGTTGTCTTATATGGTTACTTTAATACAACCAGAGGGCCAAAGTGCCATATACAAAATAAATAACAATATTAATTCAAATATGCAGCGCATATAAAGAATGAACATCTTAAACAGCGGTAAAACATGAGAAGAGGTGGTTTAAACATTAGTTGAGAAGATATTCACTTATATATTGCGTTGTTTTTTCTTTTACTTTACGCCACGCAGTACGAAGAGCTATGTGTCCTGTTCCTCTCAGTTTAGAACTGGACTGGACCGTCTCTTATGCGCTCGCCTTGAATCAACTGTAATAAATTTAATCTTTGACGAGTTTCCCATCCGAACATGTGGCATCATATTTGGTTTATCTGTTCAATGGAGACGGATAATTTTTGTAGTCTGTTGACTTCAGCTTAGTTAGAAACCAAAAGAAGACAGCAGTTGTGTCTCCAACGTTCAGATTACAGATTAGCTCAGAATACAACTGTAAGAATGGTCTTATTTGATTTCTACTTATTCTGTGTGGAGCATTGCTTCAAGGAATTTCCCTCTGGAATAAATAATGGATTTCTATTGTATTCTACTCTATAGCTGACCACAATACATTCAGTTCTGTAAACACAAGCTCTGATTTAGCCTGACAATCTACAGTGGATCATTGACTTCTTTGATCCGCAGATAAACACTTGAAACTGGGATGATTCCCTTGTAAAATGAGCAGCGTGAGAATCAGCATTATATTTTGTGTGTGTTCATACGTTTGCCTATAAGCAGGTGCTGAGTGTATTTAATCAGCCTTCTCTCAGTTACTGCAGCTGCTTGTATCTGCTGACTGTGTTGGTAAATGAGCCGGGTTACGTCGCTTGACTTTCCGCTGTTTTCATGCACCTCTCCTATTCGCCTCACAGGGTACGTTCGTCTGGAGTCGCTCGCTCGCTGCGCCCCTCCTGAGGGAGCTCAGTCTGCTAACCCCCGCCATAAATTAATACAAACAGCCCAACAGAATTTGCAAACTTGATTAAAACCGCATCAACTAGCTGACCAAGCTCAAAGCTGCAGAAGTTTGTTTACACGAGATAAAACCAGCAGGAGGTTGCTGTTCTTGAAGTGACTTTGACCTCTGGCTTTGCTGAGGGCAAAACGTTGCTTGCTTGTCATAATGTAAGAGTAAGAGATGTCAAATATACAAGATGTTATTGTTACAAATGTAACATCCCCCTCCCCCGCCTACAAATATCCTACCTTTGAAAGCATCTGTGGCTCCTGGAGCAAAGTTTTTATCAGGGTGAAACTTCAGGGCCAACTTCCTATACGCCTTCTTCAAATCTTCATCAGAGGCATTTTTCTGAACACCAAGGATTTCATAGAAGTCCTTGCAATTCTTTATCCTGCAAGAACAAAGAATGTTTTACCTACAAGCACACATTTCGGAGAGGTTTTTTCCAGTTCTCGTTTCTTTCAAAGCAAAAGGACACCACTGGTAAGGGAACTTGCTGTGGACAAATTCACTTTGAGCATCTCAGATATGACCGTGTATCAAATAACAAATTAACTTTCCACTGTAAAACTGCGGCAACTGTATGATAAAGAAAACTGAGAGTCGATGTTTTACTGCAACGTAGTGTCACAATGTGGTTTGGGATGACAGAATTGCTGTTGCACCTGAGGACACCCTGCCGCTGGTCCTCAGTGTAGCTCTTCTTCTCATCGCCACTTGCATTGCTTGTTTCTTGGTGTCTAATGTCCTCATCCCTCCATCCTGCTGGTGGTTGGACGTGGTTCGTTTCCGGAGCAGCGTTCCCTCCATTTCGTAGGATAGCATCTATCAGAACTACAAACAACAGCGTCCACTCAGCTGACAATAGCAGGTCCAAACAGACAAATCCATAGAATAAAATGTGACCAAAATATTGATAGTTTGTTTTTTGAATGTTTTTCATTAAGCAGCTTATGCTGAAACTATGACTGTTTTACATTACCTATACAGTATGTATGAGCAGTGACTTCAGGTGCTAAAGTCTGGTTTAAATCCTTTCGTCTCATCCTTCAAACCCACAACAAACATGTTTATGTTGAGATCGGGACTCTGTGGGAGCAACGTCATCTTCACGCTGGATGGAGTTCTTAATAAACACTGGCTGTATGTACGTGGACGTTTCCCCTGCATTTGAGATATTTTCGTTGTGTGTGTGTGTGTGTGTGTGTGTGTGTGCGTGCGTGCGTGTGACATTTTCCTCCCATAGTCGAAAAACATGCATTTGCAGTTAATAACGATGCTAAAACTACCGACGTGTGAATGTGGTTGTCTTTCCTTCCGTGTTTGCCTTGTTTTGGACGGGTGATATTTCCAGAAAGATAGATAGATGGACAGAACAACTGTAAGGACTGTTTATAGGTATATGATTAGTTTGTGGCAGGTTTGTAGATAAGTAACTTGGACAATCATTGTCCGAGTCATACATGAGCCCCGCTCTGTGTTCTGAAAAGTGCCATTTTTCTGGCTGTATGTTTGTGTTAATAAATATGGAGCCAATCGGGCACCTGCCTGCCTGCCTGTTAATACACGATTGATAAGAACTATTGCATTACACCTGCCTCAAACCTTTACACAGTACTGTATTTACTAATCTTTGCTACAGTGCAGAACATAATACAGACTAATATGCATTAAGATGGTCCGTGGTGCGTTCAGGTGCCTCATGCATGCCATACACAAGGAGGTAATAGAGCTAATAACCCTGGCGGGGGGAAAAAAAACCCACACAACGTACAAAAGAAGGAAAGAATGCAAGAGAAACAGTCAGATTTTTGCACAGCGCTGCCTGGCAGTCTGTGGCTCCGACAATGAACTGCAAGTGGAAATGGAGCCCCACATTTTAACAGTCAGACCAGACATGGGTAAAACGGCTAAATGGCTAATCCAGTATGCGAATATCAGAGCGATTCTCTGCATCTGCCCTGCGGTCTGCAAACACGTTTCCATAAGTTGGCACAAGTTGGCCAGTCGACCAGAGTTAGCTCGTCGTACTGTCACTGCAGAATGTGCGTCAGCTAATTTTACCTCTGGCCCGGGTGCTGGGGTAAATATTCTGCGCCTCATACAGCAGCTGCAGCGCCCGATCTTTCCGTCCTGACCGTAAACACAGCTTGGCCTTCTCTATCAGCCGGTCTGCCTCGTCTTTGTCCATTTCGGCGGTGTGGTGTCGGGGGCTCTGGAGGTCTGTCCCTGTGCACTGTGCGTCAAAATCATGTGTCAAAAAAAAAAAAAAAAAAAAAAGCGAGCTAACGTCAGGTAGCCACCGAGATTAGCGTCGGTTAGCGACAGCTGCGTGCGTAACGTTAGCTGGGCGCGAGCCCGCAGTTCACTCAGAGTCCGCGGCGCTGTCCGGTCAGCGGGCGATGGCGGCGGCTGTCACGCTGCAGACAGGCCCGGAACATTATTTAACGCTAAACAGTCTTTGCTGTCAGATAATTTGATTCAGAGTTTAAAGGGGCAACCGTGTTGAATTAAAGTGGTCTTTCTTTCATCCCTGCAATGGACAGGAGCTTGAGGCGAGTCCACTGACGTCACATCCGGTTTTATCATCGATTAAATCTGGTCGAGCAACAACAACGAAAACAAATCTGGAATAAAAGAGAAACGTCAGTTTATTTGGCTGTATATTTGTCAAATTAGGTATTTACCCTTTCAGCATGTGCATCTATTTGTGATGCAGTTAAAGCCTGTTTGGGGGGGGAAAAAAACTAAGTGCATAGACTGGTTTCCTTTACCACTGAAAGTTGGGTGACCAACGAAGTTTGCTGAGAAGGTTATGTTTTCCTATGCGTGTATTTATTTATTGGTATGTATGTATGTATGTATGTATGTATGTATGTATGTTACCAACGTTTCGCACAAAAATACTCACCCGAATTGCATGAAATTTTCAGGGATGATTTGTCATCATCCAAGGACCAATGGATTAGATTTTGGGATGTTAACGGCTAACCCTTTCTGAATAAATCCCCAAAAAACTGCGAAAAAATGTCCCATTCATCTCCTTTTATCGCACTAAATTTCCTTTGAAATTTTCTAGCAATAATAGCACTAATACTAATCTACTAAGACTAACACTAATACTAACTAATACTAATCTGCCAGAAAGCCTTGCAGCCTCTCCATGACCTGGTAGCTGAGTCGTTTGTCTGCGTGTATTTATTTAATTCTTGATTTGTATGTATGTCTTTTACCAACTTTTCACAAAAACTACTCTCCTAAATTGCATGAAATTTTCACGGATGATCTTTCGTCATCCAAGGACCAAATGATTAGATTTTGGGACGTCAACGGCCAACTGTTTCTGAAGAAATCCCAAAGACCTACGAAATTTTTTTAGATACAAAACGGATGAGAGAGGTACCTCATGGAGGTCAAAGGAGATTAGCATCTGTTGCCATGGAGATGCTCCCTGCTCAGTGTTTCACAGCGGGATGTAGCCACCTAACCTGACCAACCCAGTTACCATCGATATTAGCTAACGGCTATCATGCTCGGTAATTCATTGTGGCGAAGGTATTCGCTCTACCAAGTGCCCGTTCTTGTTCTTATATGTTTGATCAACTCGCTTGACTCACTTATATTCATGAACTAGTCCTATTAGATGATTATTTGACAAAGGTGGCATGATGGTTAGTGCTCTTGCCCTCACAGTGAGAAGGATTCAAAACCGGGCCAAACCTTTCGGTGTGTAGTTTGCATGTTCTCCGCGTGCGTGCATGGGTTTCCTCCGGGGTGCTTCGGTGTCCTCCCTCAGTCCAAATACATGCATGTGAAGTTTATTAGTGATGGTATGTGTGTTTTACCTGTGTTGGACAGATGATCTGTCCAGGATAAAATGTTCAAGCTGAGTTCATCATCCACACCTTTCTCTCCACAACTATTAATCCTGATGCTGAGAAACTCAAATATTTATTGAAACTGTTTACTTTTCTTTGCTTCAGCCTCAAGGGTTTCAGTCGGATGCAGCCAAGCAATGAGTTGTTTTAAAATCAACCAAGTTTCACAATGTATATGCTGGACATTTATTTGTTGTCCAGAAGTATCCCGTGCCCATGTGAAAGGGGAACAATTATTTTGTAACTGTGACTAACCACTCAGTTAGGAACTGTGCCTCACACATTTGTTCATGCATATTTTATTCAAGAGTAAAAAAATGTGATTTGTCCCATAGGGCATGCTTACAATGTGTGTATTATTCAGGAAGTCAAATGCCAAAAACATATTTCCATCGATAATAAAAAAAAGAAAATTGTTGCAAGATAGAATCCATTATAGTTGTTGAAATATGCATGTAGACCATACAAGAACCAGAAACAAAGGAAGGAAAATAACCGTAAGCTAAACTGTAACAATAATAATATCAGCAGTAAATATAACCAGAGTACAATGTTTCCTGTTAAATGCGTGACACATGATTTTCTTTGTGTCCAATTTCATTTACATCTGAAAACCATGCTATCATGCTTTGGCAGCCTGAAAGTTGCTTTTCACTGAGATTATATTCATTCACACTATTGAACATTTTTCTGTACATCAGTACAACAGAAAAAGAATTTAACACAAGGCTTCACACCTCAACGGGAGTCTCTGCATACAATAAATAAATATAAAATTAAAAGCAGTGGTAATAAATAACAGAATGAAAAAAAAAAAAGAACCGAAACAATCAAAGGAAGCCTATTTATAAAATTTAAAAAACAAGACAAATCAAACTACAAATTGAATTCAAAAATAAATTAATTCAAGTTTACTATTTTGAAACACAACTATCACAATTATAATCTCACATAACAATTAGGAACTTGACTGCATGCATTGATGCGTTCCATACCATAGATGCTGTGTTAAAAATCACTTTTTGTCCATTCTTAATTCACATACCTTTATCATTTATTAGAAAGATGGAGTATAAAGTAGAAAAAATATTCATGTATGAAAGAAAATTCTAGAAATTTATAGTATGTGTCACTTGTGGTTGGGCTTCACTGATAGCCACCATCCCAAATTATACGTTTTTGAAATAAAATAACGAATATGAATATTTTTTTTTTCCATTTATTTAGATTTTAAAAAGAGTCCTGAAATGCGACATGACAGTATACTATCCTGGTGAAGTGGGTGTTGTAACATTTTAACACAAAATTAGGACAAAGGAATTGATTTCATTTAGTTCACAGTGTGGGTGCACCTGTAGCGAAGGTTTTTCTCAGCTCGTCTCTGCACTCAAGTTCTTCTGGAAAATTGGATTTATGCTTTTTTAGAAGAAGGAATGATTGATTCACACTGCATTTTCGAAATACCTAAGGTATATCTGAGACAGATTAAAAAAAATAAATATTAAAATTTTATTCTGATAGGAAGCATGATTACTAGTTAGACGTTATTTCGAATACAATTCCAAGATGAATATCTGTTAAATTCTCTTTCAAATATATGAATTCACAAATATGTCAAATGTAACTCTCCTTTGGTTGTGGTTCATTGTTCATGTGGCATTTAACCTTTCATTATCTTAGCAGCATATATTATAAGAACTCAAAGGATGTTAATGGACACATCATGACTGGTTGTCATCAGCTATTCCAAGAATTTAAACCCACTTCCTCTCTTTTTTCTTTTGGGGTCCAGAAATGGTTGTTCATGCCGCTCTGTTGCCAGGCGGAGAGACGGAGGCGAGTTGAGAAAAGCCAGACGCCGAGCCTCACTCAGCAGAATCTGCTCAGGTGTGTATACCTTCAGGAAACGGCCATGTTTGCACGTGTGAGGTAAAACATGATCAAACACGCATATTTTCTTCCTACTGTGAAATGCTTCATGAAGAGAAAGTACATTTCTTTAAAGATGATCCGGTTACAAATGCAAAACCCGTTGAGATTTACTTGCGTCTTTGTCTGGGCTGGAGTGACGTTTTTCATTGTTAAATCTGGGTAGTTAAAATGTGTTGCTGAGGTATCTACAGTAAGCAGTGGAACCAGACTTTCCCTTTCTTCTCTCATCCCGTCCTCCTTTCAAGTCATGCTCGGGGATGACTGATAATGAGGGAGATGAGAAAAGAAGCGGTGGGAACCTGTGAGGTGGAGTTTGATGTCAGACGGCGGTGGTTTGGCCAGAGTTGTGAGCACCCTGTCCTCTCTCCCTTGCAGGATGACAGCATCTTACTACAAGGTAAATCAATAAATTTAAGTCCACTGGTAAGATTGCACTGCAAGTTTAAAGAGGTATGCATTTGTCTTCTTTTTTTTTTTTTTTTTGCTTTCTTCCTTTTTGCATTTCATTCCCACAAAGTGGAGTGACCTAATACTAGCAAAACATGTGGGTAAACAAGATTATTGTCCTTGTGAAGTGAACTGGTGAGTGATTCATCATAAACACTTTATAAAACAGTAAAATTATTTTTGTGGCATGGATACTGCAGTTATGTCTTCTGTCAGGCCCTGTAATAAAGGGGCAGACTGGCGTCGGCACCCAAAAACAACACAACTCCCAACAACCCAATTGATAATTGAATTGAGAGAGGGAAACAACAGGCAGACACAACCCTCAACCACACTCCTTCCAGTCAAGCTGCAGCCTGCTGGCCTCTCCTTATCCATGCCTTTTTTTTCCTGTAAACCCCTGCTCCCCCCCTCCCTCAACTGTGCGATGACATACTGTCATGAATTAAATGACCTTTTTCGCCCGTTTAAGATTTGCGGCAGATTTCATGTTCTATCTGTGGGCCAGTTTTATTTCTATGTTCAGAGGCCTGAATTCAGATTTAGCAAAGTCTTGCTGCACAGCGCAATGGCGGCATGATTTCTGAGGCTCAGACAACACATCACTGGATGTTGCTGCTGTCTTCTGTGCCGTTCGCCTCGGACATATTCATCTTTCCCATGGAGTGACCCACATGGTTCACCCCGTCCTTACGAGGGGGCATGCGCTCATTGATGCGATCCAGGCCCTTGGCCTCCGCAAAGCTGCTGATCTTGTGCTGTGGGGAGAAACCGCGGATAGCTGGAAAGAGAAAACACACGAAGAGATCAGCATCCTAATGTGATGGCGTGGACACAGAGCATTCCCTAATATCATCTCGTGCTGTGTTTAGCCTCAAGATATCGAATGCCACAGGCCAAATAATCATTCAAATAAAGATAAATAAGGAGGAAAGTTCACAAAATAGAAGTAAAATCTTACCAACTGGAACTCACCCTCTATGTGAAAAAGAAATGCGAACCCATTTCTTAACAATCTAGTTAACACGTTGTTACCTTGCCTCCTTTTTTGAACAAGATGTATGAATCAGTGGGAAATGTGCTTTCTGTTGTTTCAAACTGCAGCTTCATTGTTAGTGAGTAAAAATCAAGTCTGGATCCCTGGCTAAGGATGCATATTTCATGTCAATGTCCCAGGCTGTTCCTTGTTCATGAGCATGCAACACTTTTAGAAACCAGATGGAGGCCTTTTACAAGCCAAACTAAAAACAATGCGCTTCAGCCATGCATCTCTTTGCAGCACGTCTTTGCGGTGTATTAATTTATTATGAGCTGCACTTGATACTTTAAAAAGCTACTTATATTTCCTCTAACCTTTTCCGTCTTACTCAGTTTCCCTGAGCACAAATGCATACAACAGTCCATGTACGTGTGAAAAATCGGTATTTTGGTGGACTGTGAGACTCTTCTGTCAGTGTACATGGTGTTTTCTCAGCGTCCCTTACCTTCAGTGCATGTGTCAACACATGCGCACTATCCCTCGCCAGCTCCCCACCCTGCGAGTACTGCCAGTTGTGATATGTATTTTACTGTTCGCTACTCAAGACGCGTGCAAGAAAAATGAAAACGAAACTGAAAATGTCACCGTGTATGAGGTGACCTACATTACAAATAAAAGACGCGTCTAATGTCATCTTTATGAAATTTTAAATAAATTCACAGTTAAAGTTTTAAGATCCTGATCGCCACCAAAGTGAAGTGCCACTTTCTGCACCCAGCCAAGAGATGTGAGTGCGGTGAAGGATCCGTTTGTGAGCATGAACATGTCGGAGGTAGGTGATCTGCGGAGCAGGCGAACCTGCCAATGTACTGAGTGGAGGTGGGATGGGGGAGCACCGCTTTACCTTCTCCGTCCTCATCATGCGTCTCGACGGCTTCAATGGCTTCGATGGTGGCTGAAGGGGGGGAGGAGGGGAGCAGGTTACTCCTGATAAAGCCATGCAAATGTAAAATGCAGCCCCGGCGAGAAGGTGGCCCGTGTTAGGCCAAACAAGATTTACATGTCCGGTGGCGATGGCAGCTGAACTCAGAGGAGTGCCATGCGGTAATAATGAGAGAGTTAGTGTCAGATTGGGAGTGAGAAAATTCATATGGAAAAACAAACAAACATGTATGTATGCTGACATGAGGAACAGATTTCAGGTAAGATAACAGAGGTGACTTTTTCCAATTCTTCTTCTATCTTCGTCTATCACCAATAAATAAGTGCAAAGCAACCTAATTTCTAGCATTATCTGATCCCTATAGACAGTTTTTTTTTTAATTGCACAATGCCAACAAGTCTTAATAGCTACTGTGATGCAGAAACATCATGTGACTGCAGAAACCTGCTGCTGTAAACAGAAACCCTGAAAAGGATTTTGGTGTGTAACATCAGGGTTCTCCTGATATGATCCTGCTATGATCCTGATATGATGAGCACATTACCAGAAAGCTAAAACACTGCTCAGTGGCTAATCTTCTGTTGGAGTCGAGAAGCGAAACAGAGATACACAGAGCGAGAGAGAGAGAGAGAGAGAGAGAGAGAGAGAGAGAGGAGAGCAATGTTGGGACTGGGACTATGTATGAAGGAGGAGAGGCTTAGGCTGAGCCTCGTCTACTCACCGCTCTGCAGAGTCTGCCTGCCTCCGGAGAGAACCCCGCTTGGCAGCATACCAGTGGGCGTCAGGCCTTTAAGCGTCAACACATTTTCACTCTCCTCTCTGTCGGAAAAAATGAAGACACCCAAACAGGTCAGGAAATCTTTTGCCGAACCTTGATCAAACTTAACGTATAATCTCTGAGAGCAGCCGATATGCAGCAAGTGCATGCATATATGAACGCACACGCACGCACACAGCAACTCTAACCTGAGAACAGAGAACATCTTGGCCATTTTCCCAATGGCTCGGATCTTGTTTTTGATCACCTCCTTACGCGCTGCAGCTGCATTTGCTGCAAACAAATATGAGCCGTGTCATTGTCAGCTTCTCACATTGAACAGATGCAGTCATAACCCACTGAGTCACAGAACATATAGCAAATATGACAGTATTTATAGAGTACGTGCATATTAGTAATGCATAAGTAAGGTATTGTTTTATGATAGATTGGTATTAGAATAAAAAAATACTATTATTAAGTGTCCATACTATAGATCAAAATGTTTTGTTTTTCAGCTATTTTACTGGATTTCTTACCAGGTAGCACAGCTGGAAAAGGTGTTATGTTGATGTTGCACAGTTTTTCTTCAAATTCTTCAATTTGTTCAAGTTTTTGACAAACTTTTTCCAATTGTGCAAATGCAGTACAATTTGTAGCTGTCCAAAAAATTTGTAGTTAAAGTTTATTATCCTACCATTTCACTGGTCCAACTGACAACCCTGCTGTGGAGAGTTTTATGTCTGGTGTATTTAAAACAGATTTTTATAGAACTCTAATATGAAATACATGCTGTCTTACTCTACTTTATACTTGGAAAATGAAATATTAATAGAAATGTTGGACTCGGTTGCTGTCCTACTTACTATACTACTATACAGTTCTGGTTAACTTGAAGCCAGTGTTGAAACAATGAAAAGACGTGGAAATGATAATCATCAGAGGCAGTGTAGTTGTAAGAAATCCTGTCAGTGAGAGATTTTGTTAACTTTATGTTATGAGCCCGAGAAAAAGGTGCTGCCTCTGAATAAGTAACAGGTGAGATTTCAGCCAAGCCGCGAGCTCCCGATAAAGTACATAAAGACAGCTCACATAATGAAACTGATCCCTCTGAAAGCCCTTTGTCAAAAACTACTGATTAAATAAAATCTTTCAGGTTGTAAAATAGTGTTATTGAGTATTTGTTTCCAGAACACGGAATATGTGGGCAGATGGCCTGACAGATTCCATTGACTGGTCAAGTTAAGTGTATGAAGCGAGAAGCGGAACCTCCAATGGGCCAATGATACAAACAAAAATCATTTTTACCATCAAATATCTCGTCCTCGTCATTCATGAGCTCATCGTCAGAGCAGATGCTCAGCACATTCACCAGCATTTCTGTGACTGCAGAGAAAACAATGTGTAGGAAAGAGTCGTATTAGAAGCAACTGACGGACCACTTTGTTTTGGAGGGGGGTTAAAAAAAACACAACTTATTACCTTTTTCTCCAACAAATGGCAGAGACCAGGTGAAGACGTCCATGAAGTTGGGAAGCCAGTAGGGATGAGGTGAGCAGTTGAACTGTCGGATGTTCATGACATTATTTTCATATTTCAGTACTGCAGCTGTTGATGAAGCAGTTAAGAGACACATTAGAAAATAATGATTTGACTCTCACACTGACCATACTTTAAGAATTCAACACAATTCTAATATGTTGAGTGCAGTTGTAATATTAGATTTCTGAAGTCAGAGAAGTGCTCTCATTGCGGAATGAACGATAAGCCTGAGATGCATGGAAAATCTGTGCGATAAAGAGATTGCAACTGCCAAGAGCAATTGTCTGTCAAATACAGGTACCCTGCTTACTTGCTTCAGTACAGAAGGAAAACTAGAACCGCAAAATGCAAGTTCATCTATAGGCAAGTTATAAAGTGGTATACAGTGCAGCTAGAAAGTATTCACAGTGCTTCACTTTTTCCACATTCTGTTTTGTTACAGCCTTATACCACAACATTCTACACACAGTAACCCATAATGACAATGTGGAAAACATTTTCTTTCAATGTGTGCAAGTTTATCATTTCTTAATAATAAAAATTGAGCTCTGGTGCATCCTGTTTTCACTGGTCACCCTTGAGAGGTTTCTACAGCTTCATTGGAGTCCACTTGTTATAAATTCAGTTAATTGGACATGAACAGGAAAGGCGCATGCCTGTCTATATAAGGTCGCACATAGTGCATGTCAGAGCACAAAACAAGCATGACGTTAAAGGAACTGTGAAGACCTTCCAGACAGGGTGGTCTGAGTGCAGCTTTGGAGAAGGGCACAGAAACATTTTGGCTACTCTGAATGTCCCAAAGAGCTCAGTGGCCTCTATCGTCCATAAATAGACAGACAACCTTCTCTGCAGCAATCCACCAATCAGCCCCGTATTGGCCAGAAGGAAACCACGAGTTGCTCAAAGGCACATGGCAGTCCGTCTGGTGTTTATTAAAAAGCAGCAATGAACGATTTGGCCTGATTTGCCTGGCATCAGGTTTGGAGGAAATCAGGCACCGCTGATCACCAGGCCAATACCATCCCTACAGTGAAGCATGGTGGTGGCAGCATCATGCGGTGGTGGAGCTGGGAGACTAGTCAGGACAGAGGGAAAGATTGATGCAGCAATGTACAGAGAAACCTGATTCAACCTGATGATGCTTAGGAGGTGCTGCAAAGTGAAATGGTCCAAACTGCCCAAAGACAGGTGTGCCAAGCTTGTGGCATCGTATTTAATCATAGTGTAATTGCTGCCAAAAGTGCATCAACAAAGTATTAAGCAATGACTGTAAATACTAATGTACATGTGATTTCTTTTTTTTTTTTTTATAAAGCTTATAAGCTGCCAAAGGGCATTTTACGTTTGATGTACATAAATAATTGTTCATTATTTAAATAAAAACTTGGTATTTGTTACGACATAAACACTTCTGCTGATAAAACCTACTGGCCTATCAGCAGGCACTATGCATAGTTTCACGATGTGTACTGTTTTACCGAAACTCGTTACAAATCTGCTCATATCCAGTTGTGTTTTCAAAAGAAAAAAAGACATATTAAGCCACTAGATGGCCCGACTGAGGCCAGATATTGCTGACACTGTTACATCAAGAGGGATAAAGCCACATGGAGACAGTCAGCTATGTCGACAGTCCCTCCCACGCTCCCCATCTCCCATAGCCTGTAGCAACCGAGACACAGATCCAGGAGCACAAACAAAACGGGGGCTCCCAGATGCATTCTTACATCTGTTTGCCACTAAATACTGTTATATGAACTGATACACTCCCCTTAAAATCCTTCTAACTGAGTCAAAGTAGGTAATGGGAAGCATTTTGAGGGCTTGAGACACTTTTTAAGGTTTTTTTTTTTTTATCCTCTTATTGCAGCAAAATATACAGTATCCAAAAACCGTTCCACAAACCTAAAGCTACAGATTGAAAGAAAGACGTATTTAAAGTGGTGAAATGTGAAGATTTTCCTGACCTTTGTTGTTGTAAACGTCCAGGTAGTTTGGCGCTGAGAAGATGGTAATGAGGGATGGGAATCCAGTGGTTTGACTTTTACGGTACATCCGATAGCTTCCAGGCAATCAGGTAGGGGTGAAAGGAGGAAAAAAACATTTTTAAATATATATTTTACACCTGTAATTGTGTGTCTGTTTTTGTCAGAGTGGGTCGGTGTTTTGTAATACGTACCCTGCATCCTGTGCTTCATGCGCTCGGATAATTGATAATAGGTTATTGCTCTGTAGGAATTCACACACAGCAGGGTAGCTGAAAAAGAGTGAATAAAAAGTCATTTCAGACAAGATTTGTAAATGTTTTAATAATCTGCTAGTGGGAGACATGTAAAAGTCATCATAAATTCAGTTAATTATGAAATCAGCATGATTCAAACAAGATATTCAAACTGTTGTATAATTGCAAAACATAACTTTACTTAAGCTGCAAGTAACTAATTTAATCCACAGCTTCACTCGCAAGGAAATTAAAAGTAAAAATTAATCACTCGTGGATTTATTTATGAAAGTCTTGCTGAGGGTGATGCAAGTGAGTGAAAATCCAATCCAGCTGCTACCTGTTGCAGTAAAAAACAAGCGAAACCAGCAAGTGGTAGCCAGAGCTTCCTGCCCCGCAGCTGTAACCTGATGGGAAATGTGCCTGAAAAGGAAAGAAGCTGGCAAACTGGCTCAGGCAGACAACCAACCTCACAGCTACGGTCCCATGTGGAGTTAAAAAAAAAGCTGCTGCGCATGTAAAACTAATACACCAGTCTTTTTTTTTTATAGTCCTGTTTAATACGGCTGCGAGTTGTGCTGCTGCAAGATTAGGTTTTTACAGCACAAATGTTGAGCATCATTTTTATCATTTTTTTTTTTTGCTGATAAACTTAAATGACTCATTGTGGACGTGCACTTCTTCTGCTGACAGTGTACAAAACACCGCTCCTCCTCTGGAAGGGTTCACTACAACATTGTGGATGTGGCAACCTGTGATTCACTTAAACAAGATAAGTAGTTGCTTCTGGTGACTGATGTCCGCATCCATGAACCCATGATCAGCCACGGCATGTTCACCGCAGCAAATAGAGCCACAAACACAGATACAAAAATATGAAGTCATGTACTGACAGGTCACCGTAATAATTTAGGGAAAACTTCAATACACCATCTGCTGTGGTGCTCCTAACTGAAACATTTCCCCAAAGGTGGTTATAATGCGTTGTTGTCATTCCTGCACTGGCTGCACACCACAATGGTCCTCAATGCTCCTCTCACCAGATGGCTGCTGACTTGTCCCATGGACAATAATGATAAACACCCATTTATCTACGCGATGGCTCAATTCATCTCATGGTTGTAAACGACAAATTGAGCAGATTTAATATTTTGTGATTCAAATTTTTAAAAAGCTGCACGATTCCCACAAACATCGGATATTGACTGACGAGAATCAAAGCAGCTGGTTTGTCGATCAAAGAGGAGTGAGAAAGGGGTGAAATGCTGAGTAAATCCTGGACAGGTCATCCGGTTCATCACAGCCCAAACACAGAGAAATTGCCTCACGCGATCGCATTCACACGTACGTGCGAATTAGGGTCATCGGATCAGCTTAAAATGCATGCTTTCAGTTTGTGGAACGAAACCACCGTGCATACAGGAAACCACACCTGTATACAGAGGTTGCGTCATACAGAAGAGCCCCCTCAGCACAACCAGTCTCGATCAGGTGGCATTTCGCCAATGAGGCCAGAGCGTTAGCCACTAAATGACAAGGTATAAGAGGTATGCACATATGAAATACCAGAGATAATAAAAGCAAGTTGGTTGGGTTGGTGTTGGTATGAATGTTGATTTAAGGGTAATTTTAAGGTCAATGGTAAGTTATTCATATTCAAAAAAAAAGTGGAATTTAACTTGATTCTTAACTTCATCTTTGTAATAAAATTTTTAACTGATATGTGAATAAAACAATGACTGCTGGGGGAATAAATAGGGGGACATGTGAGGGGTGACGAGGTGTCCTCAAGCTCCAAGAGCTGTTTTTATAGGTATGGCACATTTTTGCTCAAGTCCTCAATTGAGATGTTTCCATTTTAGATGCTTCATTGAGTGATTATCCTTCTGAATTTAACCCATCGTATTCATAATTAACCTTCACTAGTAACAGATGAGTTGGCACTATCAAATAAACAATAAATAGCAAATATCTTTCATCCGATTTTAGATATTGTACGTTCAATAACTGACTTTATAACTTTCCTGTAATATTCCTCTAAGTATAATATGGGTTCATGACATTTGCAAGTAACAATTTAAACATTGCCCCAACATTTTGTGGAATTAGTACCATTACACTTCCGTGATAAAATGATCCTTGCTTGGGTTTCTGAGCAGAAAGTTTAATGGTAGAAAAGTTGTTTTTAGTTTCAATCTGTTGAAACACTTATTTTTAATGGTGATTGGCACTGCCGGTCATAGTTCACTGTATTTCTGTTCAATTACAAAGACATTTTTTTGTTGTTGTTGTTTTTTTTTTTGTTTTTTTTTTCATTCCAGGCATTTGATATTTCACAGATATACACTGATAGTTTGAAGAAAACTACACAAAAAACACAGTGAACGTTGGTTAAGGTGTGGGCTTTAACGTGCTCGTGAGGTCTGACTGACAGGTTAAATGGAGATCTAAGTGGTAAACATGAGAAAAAACATCAACTCTCTGCAGCACAAAGCCACGTTCTTCTCTCTAAATGACTGGAGTTATTGACCAGTTAATCATAATTGCTTCATCACTCTGATTTCTGTCCAGACTCGCACAACAATATACTGTACATCCTCCCCAGCAACAATCCCCTGCTCCTGCACTTCCTCACATTCACAGCTATCCTTGGGCCCATTAAACATTCAAAAGTTTGTAAAATATTAAAGCGTGCTCAAAGGTTTGTGCCTGGAGGAAAACAAGGAGAACTGCTGTGCCCTGAGCACCTGGCGAAAATGTGCCATCCTCCCAGCTTATATAGGTCATATGGCTAACATTCCCGGGTTGACCAATACTGCATATAAATTGCAGGAAAAGCTGTAGTACACACCAGCCTGAATATGCTGTAAACACGCTCCACTATGGCTGACAGTGCACCCTAATAGAACTGCAAAATGTTATATAACAGCTTCTATTAAAAACACAGCGATCGTGCAGTTCTACCACAGAAATAAGGGCAATTTCTGCACAACTCTTACATGCCATTATGTTTGACGGCTGCAAAGAGTAGTTGTTTCATCTATGTCAATAACATAGGAATAACATTCCAACATACAATCATGCACTCATTTAAGTCTTCTCCACTCGCATGGTACCTATTGATTATCGTAAGAGAACACAGTACATACACAATGCCGCCTGCGGCTCACATCACAATCCAACCCCCCTCTCTCACACACACACACACACACACACACACACACACACACACACACACACACACACACACACACACACACACACACACACACACACACACACACACACACACACACACACACACACACACACACACACAATGTGTCGGTGAGCCTGTGAGTGAGAGTGAGCGAGGAATTGGACAAGTGAGTATGAGTGAAAGAGACACAGAGATGGAAGTGCTGTGTTGAGAGTGTGTGAAACTGAGTTGTTTTTTTTCTTTCTACTGTTAAACAAAAAAAAAAAAATCCATCTGGTGGTCATCACATTGATTTCCCCCATCGGATTCTATACAACGACATAACAGATACATAACTGAGCTATGCTTTGATGCAGATATGACAATGATATGTGAAGGTTTTGGAAGAACTACTTGGTTCGATCTTTATTCGTGTGTAGAAACATCCTTGGGCAGGACACTGGACTCCATGGTTGCTCACAATGGTATACAAGCACCTTGCATGGCCATTAGTGTGTGAGCGTGCGCATAAACAGTGTAAAGCGCTTTGAGACTGAAAATGTGTTATATAAGTAATTCAATTTGTCACGCAAGAGGTAAAGGTATAAGACAGAACAGATGCATTGCATTTTATGTGGCAATTCAGTTGAACAGTGACGGAGAAGTTACTAAAATGAGTACTTGAATACAGATAGCATTTAACTGGTTAGTTGAAGTATTTCTTGTATTACTCTTTCTTTATTTTTTGTGATGTCTTAATAATGCGCAAGTAACAGGAAGCTGTGTGAGTCAGTCTATTTAGTGATTAACTTCTGCTGTCGTTGCATCGCTTAGCTGGACATCTAAAGGTGTGTTTTGAATTGATCATTCAGAAATAAAGTCCAATATTAAACATGGATTCACCTCTGTGAGAGGGATCAGATTTTCAGCAGTCATGCAGAAATGAGCATAAAACCAGTTCTTCATGTTACAAATGACTGAATGAATGACGACAACAAACGTGTGTGAACAGCAAAAGAAAGCTTTCTTAAGTTTGTTTAAGAGCAGCAAATACTGTGTGCACACGGGATAATTTAGGCTAAAGCTGAAGCTCACAGCATAAATCTAGCAGACAATGTATTATTAACTCTATAATATTAATCGGTTTTGTTTAAAGTAATGCCATTACGGTAACCTGTCCCTTTGCAGGGAGCACAGGCCCGTGTGTGGTAAAAGTAGTACAACATTATCACATTACATTATTGAAAAGGATAACCCTGGAGTTACACTGGGCCTCCACATAAATAATACATGTAATGCATAAAAGCCATGTGCAAAATCTTCTTTCCTGGAGAATTTGCTTTTTAATTTTTTAAGGGTAGTAATTACACCATTCCACCAAAAGAAGGGCAGAGAAATGTTACATTTTTCATACAAGCAATTTGCCGTTCTACAAAGCATCAATTTGGCCATTATTCCATAAAAACCGTCTACAATCACAGGAGAGCTGAGAGCATAAACACGTTGCATTTACTGCCTGTTTCCACTCAAACATTTTTATTTATTTATTTTTTATCTTAAATGAGCTCCACACTTCTGAGAAACAAGCAATTTTCAGCCACTTTTAAAAAAATGCTCAGTATTGATTTTAAGAAACACACATGGGGAGCTAAATAACACGTCGGGCTGCTTTTGCATGAACAGTTCATGAATTATTGTCAGCGTGTTGCTCAACGTCAAATAACTACCATATGCTTGATTGAACTGTTAATAAAAACGACGGCGTTCTCTGCCCGGCTGCATCCACTTCTATTTCAGATATGGATTTTCTTGCATTTCAAGAGGATTCCCAGGAGAATGTGGCGCTCCATACTGTACATCCCCGTATGGTTGGCAAGAGTCATAATGATGGAGAGGTAAGTTTGAGAGTGAAGGAAGAACAAAGCCGCGGAGAGATAGATGACTATTTTAGCAGCATCCTCCACACATCTACAGAATAATCCTCACAGAGCTCCTACCTCACTGTAAACAGATAACGGAGACCATTTTGCAGCAGAGAACGGAGAAGTTATTACCCCGAAGCATGCGAGGCACCACGCGTACATGCTGTATACCGTAGATCTCATTTCTAATCCACCGGGGAGTTATTGACATACTTGGAAAATGGAAAATCTCAATTCTTGGGTGGTGTTGAGAGATATTTAAGGCCTTTTTCAGGGTTGAGTGGCACGAGAGAGAAGACAAACAACCACACGTTCGCACTCGTACGTACTTAAGAGTCACAGCTTAAACTCAAAATGTTTTTTGGACTCGGCTCGAAGAGGAAACCCATGAACGCACAGGGAGAGCATGCAAACTCAGCACCCAGGAGCCGCCAAGACCGAGTCAGAGTCAAACCAGGGACTTCTCACTCTGAGGCACGACAAACTGACATACTATACATCTTGTACTGTGTTTATGTACAAAGTGCATGTAATCCAATTCTTTGTGGCCATATATAATATTTTCCTATACCTTAAAGTATGTTAAAATAAAAAAAGCTGTTTCAAAGAAAATGGGCAGAAACTAATAGCATGTGTGTAATTTTTTTTCCCCTACATCTAAAAAATGGCAATCTCAATGTACATAATGTTCATAATTATGTTTGTTAGTTTGGGAAATAATGTGGCACATCTATTTGGCCATAACATAAACATATATGACGCATTTATTGCTGCAGAGATGTGTGAAATAAATGTATAACTGGCCTTTAAAAAGGAGTTTTCCAATGAGCCGACAGTGTTTGGTTGTCTTAATAACAAAGATTAAATAAAACTGCGAGCTGATTCATGAACGTCGATTGATACCTTAAAATACGAAACAAAATTCAAACCAAATGAGTATCCCTGCATGCTGTGTTCAGGATGTCATCTCCTCCTCAGTGCAGGGATAAGCCTCCCCATGATTCGAACCGGACGACGGCTCCCACGCAGGCCTGTAGCTGTGTTGGTCGTTCATTAAGAGAAACTCTCGCCATAACTGCCAACTAATCTCTTCTCCTCACCTCCACCTACTTCCCCGCAGCTCCCTCCCGTCCCACAGCGACATGAGTACGGCGTTCACTCCCTCTGCTTTTTTGCGCGCTTTTGTCGCAGGGGTTGAATAAAATGTGAAACAAGCTCATTCCCCATTCGCTTTGCTATTATGATTTAAATGTGACTCCATCCTCTCTCTGCCTCGGCTTTTGTTCGACTCCACAATCATCCAGCCATCTCTCTCTCTCCGTAACAATCTGTTCTGCAAATCAAAAAGACAACCGCTTATCAATCATGTTAACCACCAGGCGATATGACCTAAATAGTCGCAAACACTGTATTTCAGCTTCAAAACCATGCTGATCATTTCATGAAGGCCTCTTGGTGATGACGCCCTTCTTCGGATGGCCTGTCTCTTCTCAGATTTGCCCAGTTATCCGTATTATCCGTGTTATTCATAACCATGTTATCTATTTTAGATTCATCTACATATCTTCAGTTTAACGTTGATTTCCAGCCTATAGTTAAGAACAATGTCTTGAAAGAAGAGATCTAAATACTTCTTGAAAGATGAAATTAGATCTCATCACCACTGATTATTCAGTATCTTGATTTTGTGTCGGTCTTACTTACAATCTCTTTTTTCTTCTCGCTCTTTATTGCACAAAGTTGAAAAATGTGTGATGCAGAGAACAAAGTATTTCAGTTCACAGTCAACCAACTTGTGTCTCCCCTTTTAGTTTACTCTATTTTTACTACACAGGATTTATTGTAGAGACATTCACAGTTTGAGCTGATGTCCTCCGTTCTCTTCAAACTGAAGTGCAATTAGCACAATAGTAAAGTCCCTGTCCTTTTCAGGTTTCTGTACATTTCTTGAGAGTGTTTTGCTTTTTACATTGACTCTCGTTCTTTTTGCTTCTTACAGTCCTGAAACTAGATCCTTACTTTTGTCAACCTCTGAGGACGACTTACAGCCCAAATGAACGGATCAAACCAGCTGAAGTTCATGAAATTAAGAGTGAAAGTCCAGTCCCACTCGTGATGCTTTAAGACCCTGATTCATGTGATATGTATGTTGTTGAACAACTCATTTCAAAGCTCACAGGCACAAAGTTGCAGGCGACCAATGCTATAGACAAACATCCTTTCGAAAACCTGTGAGAATCATAATGTGAGAATCTTAGAACAGATAGCTGGAATGGACCGGTCCACAGAGGAATAGAAGTAACTCACCTGTAGAAGTAGGAGCAGCCTCGCACCGTGTTGTGGCTGAAATATTCCTGGGTTTTTTCGTTGCCAAAGTCTTCCAGAGGATCGGACCACAGCAGATCACACATGGGCCCGAATGCTGGTGGTTCCTTAAACCGATCCAACTTCCAACATGCAAGACGTTTGTGTCAGGTTCAACGTACAAACAAGGCAGCTTGGAGTTGTGCGCGAAGCGGGCGGCTCTTACCTTTTTAATGTCATCTAAAGTGTGTATTTCAGGTGAGAGTCCGCCGTGAACACACAGAAACTGTTGATTCATGAGTGCAGCCAGGGGAAGGCAGTCGAATGCATCCATACATGAGTCATACACCTGCTCCGAGTACTTGATTTTACCTAACACGAGAGAGACGTGAGATAAGCTGAGTCAGGCTGAGAATTCATTTCACTGGAAGAACAACATTTACACGCGAGCATCTGATTTTTGTCTTTCTGAGGACTTATGCAAGCTGTAATAAGCATGCATAAAAAGGGAATGGAAATTGAATTATTCAGAAAGCTTACATAAATACAGGTTTGTATGAGTGTTATTATGCTTAAATTATTAATTTAGTTGGCACAGTTTCATGTCTGTGGTTAAATCTACTTTTTTTTTGGGGGGGGGGGTTACATATAATTTGCCCAGAGTTTGGGCACCATGCGCACGTTAATGCATTAGTGTGCAGGTACTGTATGCATGTGCTTTGCCATCAACTCTGCATTTTCAGTGCTCAACACGGCGAGGTACTCACATTCTTGTTTGAAGGTGAAATATTCTGTCAAATGTCTACATTCATGATTTCCACGAAGTAAAAATAGCGTCTTTGGATAGAGGATTTTCAGCGACCAAAGATATAAAACACACTGCGAGAACAAACACAAAGTGTTAGTTTGAATGCTCTTTGTACTGTTTGTGTCTTCCACACGATAAACTTAATAATTTTCTGGCGGGTTTTCACCTCAATACTGAAGTAGCCACGGTCAACGTAGTCCCCGAGGAACAGGTACCGCGTCGTGGCTGGTGATCCTCCCACTTCAAACAGCTTCATGAGATCAAAGAATTGCCCATGGATGTCTCCACAGACTGCAAAACAACCAAAGGACAGCAGATGTTACAGAATCAGAAAGTCTCATTGAATATATTTATGTGCGTCTTTGTACTTTGTGTGCGTGTTTGCACACCACGGTCACTTTCTTACATAAAACCTCAGTCCTGCTGCAGCCTGAAAAAAAGCACAAAAAAATGTTGCGTGTGTGTGTGTGTGTGTGTGTGTGTGTGTGTGTGTGTGTGTGTGTGTGTGTGTGTGTGTGTGTGTGTGTGTGTGTGTGTGTGTGTGTGTGTGTGTGTGTGTGTGTGTGTTTGTTTCTTTTTTCTTTTAATCCGTCTGTAGGTATTGCCTTTTTCACACGCCTATGATGATGTGTGAGTTTATGTAAATTCGGAGCATTTGGGAGAGGAGCAGGAAATTCACATCAGCTTTTTTTATTGGCTCTGAACGCTTGAAGACAAAAGAGGAGAAAGTGAAGGACCATACTCTGTCAGGATCTCATGGCAGCGTCAAGTAGTACACTTTGTACCAGAGGTGTGTGTGTCTCTTCTTTTTCCGTGCCATTTTCTTTTCTTTTTTTTTTGGGTGTTTGCATCGTAAACAGACGAGCCAGGCGGCGCGACTGCACGGAGTTTGTGTTAGCTTGACAGACCTCATGATTGGTATTTGATGAGGATGTTTTGTTGTGATGATATCTGTTGGTGCAATTAGGATGAAGAAGCAGTAAACGGGATGTCATAAATAACGGCGTATCGAGAACGAAGGAATGTAGATGTTATGTAAGCAATGGTGGAAGTAGCTGCAGCGGAAAACTGCTGAGCAGACTTCACCTATTTGCTTTGAAATATCTTCCTGTCATAATAATGTATTGATGAGAGTTTTCTCCTGCTAAGCGTCAACAGAAAAGCACAAACAAGCCAGTAAGTTTTTAATCGTATCAACATTTACATTTGAATAATGTCTATTTTGTGACTACTTGATATAAAACTGCCAACAGATCAGTGATGTTTTTAATACTCCTGCACATACATGTTCTTCTCAGAGATTGTAATTACATTCACACAGTCAGAACACATTCATTAAATTGGAAGTACTTCAAGCACTGGGATGATGGGTCACTGCATTAAGTTATTTCTCTTTTTTTTTTTTTGGGTTGAAAGGACCCTCAGAAGCGAAGATGCAGAAAAATCTGAAGGCCTCGGGGAGGTATACACTTCTTCATAGCGGACGCCACAGCTCTTTAGTGCAACCCTACATCTCATTTCCTCTCTGCCTTCAATTTTTCATTATCATCTTTCTCTGTCTCCTTCTCTTCTGCTCATCCTCCATCTCCTCTCGCTTTTCCGTCTCCCCTATCATCTCCACAGTGGCCTTCGCCCACTCAAAGCTTAGAGCAACGCGAGTGGGAGACTGCTTGTGTGACTAAAGCAATCAAACGCACACATGCGCACAAGCGTGCATGCAAGTCCATGAAACACACGCATGTAAGTAACCCACACACACACACACACACACACACACACACACACACACACACACACACACACACACACACACACACACACACACACACGCGCAGCAGCGGGTACATCCGAACACAGCTGGACCTCACAGCGACTTAAAACAAATGTACCAACACCCGTGCACAATTCTCACTTCATCATAAATATTTCATAGGTAATACATAAAGCCTCCGTTTTCATGATGTCAGTCAAGATGAGAAGCCTGGGACTTCTCGTCAAGCCAAACGTGCATTTCATCCATTTGTCATCTCTGGTTTGGCTCAACACACCAGACTTGCACTCCATTATGACAGTTGATCTGATAGGGTCCTAAATGCATCTGTATTTAATAGAACACAGTTTCTGTTTCAAAATATATCCAAAATATATCCCTTAAGTACTTTTTAATTGTACTGCCAAAATAATCCGACAAATTTTTGAATAAAAAACATGCATTATTTTTTTTTTTAAACAATTACTTTGTGCCATTGGTTATAGAGGTTAGCACATGAATAGAAACCTTTAAAGCAGAGTAAGAATTCGTATTAAGTATGTTTTAAGTTACAGGTGCCACAGAGTAATGCCTCCATAATTTCAACAAAACGAGAAAAGGTCCATTTTAAATATTATTGAAAGCGCTAAGTGCTGTTGATAACATTGACAGCACAAGCTTGACTTCTTTCATTTGTTGGTTTTTGTTGGATGATGAAAATGTCATTTGTTGCTCATCTACAGATGTCCATGGCTCTGTTAGTGGCTATATCTTATTGTGACGCGAATGCTCCCAAATTGGAAGTGGGGATTTCTTAACTGGTAACGTTTCAAGTTCCAAGCACCATAAAAACACGGCTAAAAAGTAATTACAGTATTCGAGTTCAAACAGCTAATAGCACTTAAAAGTTTATGATACTGATGACCATCTGATTCAGTCTAAACCTAGAGGTCAATTTATTTTTCAAACATTGATTTATTTACGCTGATTGGTTTATGTAACTACTTTTGAACAAAATAAGAAGTTTGCATGATTTCCACCAAGTCAGGGATTTAGTTTAGATTACATAACTCAAACCTGTTCACCAGTAGAAAGTTATCAAAGAGAGAAAAAATGCTTCTGAAGTACCGACGAGCTAATTTACATGGACCTCTCTGACAAGATAATGAGGACTTTGCCTGAAAGTGACAGGTCCCTGCTACCTTTAAATAAATTGTTTTTTAAAAAAAAAATTTTTTAAATCTATGTCTATTCGTGACTTGGGCTCCCGTCGGATGCCTTGTTCATTTTTGTACACGTTCAAACGGCCGTAATACAAACCCAGTGCCTCACTTTCCTTCAGTTTAATTATCAACTTTCAAGTTTTTACCATGAAAAGCTAAATTTGGTCCAAGCATATTCCTCCTGTATAGAAGGTAACCACTCTTTTTAACAGCTGGCTTTTTTTTTAATGAAATCTCATTTTTGTGGTCCAAACCTTCAACTTATGACTGGTTACATGCAGAAGATGTGTGTACTATGAGATTAAAACTATGAGGTAGTAAATCTGTCCAAATGTCCAAACATCTAAATATGGACAATCTCTGTAAATTGTGACGGTCCAGAAAGTGAATAATCTGTTTATTCTGGACAAATGACATGTAAAGTGTGTTGAGAAGATATATTTTATTATGACAAACATCTCTGAATATTAGAACAAGTCATATCATATCATAAATACTATGAAATTCCAAATCCAGGTCAGTGCAAATAACTGCAGTCAGGGGAAGGCTGCTGACTTGCCAGTGGTCCAGCGGCAGTCGTTGACATACAGAATATTTTCTCTGGAAAGGCTGACGAAAGGTTCACTTGAGGGCCACAGTGTAGGAAGGAAATGGTGCACAAGCAACAGCCACAAGCTGATTGAAGAACTTAGAGTAGGTTCACAGTCAGATTTCGTAGGAGAAAAAAACTAATTGGTACTCAGTGGCTCATTCGTATTTCTCCACCGAGGTCACAATCTTGTATTCCATCCGAAGTTAAGGTCCCAGAGTGAGGACGAAGAGTCGTGTCAAATGGCCTGAATGGACGCCTTCAGAGATGGATCTGTGGGGGATTGGTGAGTTATGTATTGCTGATAGAGGAGGAGTGCCTGATGCACACTGCAGATGAGCTGAAGGCCTATTAAATCAACCACCTGAGTGCCACGCTGCACTGATTTTATAAGTTATGCAGTCAGATGGGCAATCAAATTTGAGCGTTTTGATGGAAATACAGTGGAGAAGTTTCAGGTTGTAATAATGTAAATTCTATTTTTGATTGAGCTCGGTAGGCTCAAACCAGGATTTTAGATTTAAATACACCCTCAGTCCAGTCCGTCCATCCATCCATCCATCCATCCATACATACATACATACATACATACATACATACATACATACATACATACATACATACATACATACATACATTTACACAACTCTGGCCAATTGAGAAATAACAGTTTACCAAATATTCATGTCTTTGGACTGTAGGAGAGAGCCACAGAGTAAGTAAGTAAGTAAGTAAATAAGTAAGAAAGTAAGTAAAGTTTATTTATAAAGCGCTTTTCACAGATAAAAAAAATCTAAAAGTGCTGCACATAAACTGAACAATAAACAATAAAACAGAACACACAAATTTGATAAATTAAAGTAAAAGTGCGAAAAGCATTTAGCCAAAAGCTTTCTGAAATGAAAAACGTCTTCAAGTGCGTTTTAAAAGAACTTGTGGAATCAAGCGTGCGGAGGGACAGGGGCAAGTCATTCCGTGGCCTGGGGGCGACAGCCTGAAAGTAAGACTCCAAGCCATTCCTGACATTGGACTGTGAGAACGCAGTGCCAAACAAAACACCACTGTGCCAACAACACACATGATTAGACCATGATTAGGCCATGATTAGACCATAATTAGATCATGGTTTTAATACAGCCACCAATAGTTTCTACATTTGTTCCAATATGATGAAGGCTGCCTCTGCACTAGAATGCTTGTCACACTGCTTACAGGTTGCCAATGTGTCACTGTGCTTTTTAATGTTCATCTAGCCGTTGCATTTCTTATACCACAACACAATTTCTAATGCCACTTTATATAATTTTATAATAACTTATCTTTAAATATTAAGTCACATATAGGTAGACAGGTAACTTGCTTAAAAATGAAGCATGTCACTAAGAATCTGAACAAAAGTGTTGAACATCAGAGAATCACTTCAACTCCGGAAAGAGACCAAACCAGCCAATGAAGCTTCTGTTTCTCTCAGATACGAACTGTCACATAAATGCTTTATTTTTGTATTTTTATTTTAAAGCTCAACACAAACAAACTGTCACAGTTCAACAGTCCTGACTATGAAATCTCTTTCATTTAGGCCAGTCATGAATGAATTCCAATAAACTCCCCAAGTGAAGAGGAGGCGAAAGCACATTCAGAAAGCGTTCACATTTATCACACGTTTTACAAAAGTTATCATGAATAAGATGAGATTTCTTTTGATATTTAAAAAAAAAAAAAAAAAAAAGTAGGGATCTGAAATCTTATTTTTTATCTTATTCCAAAGATATGTTGGCAACTTAGGAAAATCAGCTTTCACTGCTGCAATCAGTCGCATAATTTCAGGTGTCTGTGTTGTGGAAAACTTTGAAAAAGAACATGCTTTTATTAAAAATAAGCAAACAATCTTCACTACTTGCGATATGGCCCAGTGAGCTGGATTGAACACTCTGGTGGCGGTTTTGGCTCCTGAACCATGTTTGACTCCCCTGATTTAGACAAATATCAGCCACATGTCATGAGCCCGCTCTTTGGCCCTTGTATTAATCTTTAAATTGCTGTAGCGATTTCATTTGGTTTACTGGGACGCCCAATGCACATAACTTGTGTTGTTCCTGCTGAATCATTTCAAGTACCCGGCGTTCACAGTTTAAAGTCAAACATCAGGTCCAAGATTTCATACCTGTGACCGGTGCCTCGATGTCGAGTATGGTTTTCTCCTGACGCAGGATCGCCGCCCCCTCATTGACGATCCGAAGAGCCACGGCTTCCTCCACGCGTCCCTCCTTGGTGAGGTGGGCCTTCAGGAGGTCCACGCGAGGTTTCCCTTCACTGTCAAACACTTCCTTCATCGTAAGGCGGTGGCTCAGGGGGAAGGGGACAGCTGAGGACAGAGAAGAGGCACTTACTGACATTTAAAGACAGGGGATATCACAGTTACTATGGTTACTGTTAACGGCAACAAGAATCTTTTTACTCTTTTTTTTTTCTTTTTTTTCTATGTTTTGCTACTGTGGCGATATGGCAAATAGCACGCAGAGATGTTGCAGATGATAAATCATCAAGGAAGTCATGCAGAAATATGATCTGCAATAACTCCATCTATGTTTTGCCTGAAGGCTATATTATGAAGCCGCTGCATCCATCTGTTGTGACAGTCTCTGTGCATGTTTGGCATGCAACACATTCTTATAAACATGGTCTTCTTCCCCATGCAGAAATAATGAACCGCAAAGAGTTATTTATTTAAGCGAGAATTACAATTACATTAAAATATTCAAAAATATGCGTCGGATATTATTATTTGATGCAGAAGTTTACATTTACATTTAGTTGTTTAATTTGTATGCATATCACTGCTTGTATTTCTGCAGTGTGCCATTAATGATAGGCTTGTAGGAAAATATTTAAATGTAACATGGTGTTGCTTGCATGAACAGAATGTCACCGTTCTCACATGCTGGAAAAAGCACAGCAGACAAAGCATAGATGTAATTTAGAACATTAATGGTGGCCTAGTTTCATTTATACACAACTGAAAGGAACAACGCCACTGTCAATGCTGGTTAGACCTGTTCTTCTTTTTTTATTTTGATAATATATAACTTATTCAAAGCAGTCACTAAAACATGTGTAAATTTCATATTTTACCCCGAAGGTGTTGGTGGAGGATATTCCTATACTTCAGGAATTTTAAGTCAGTATGAGAATTATTTGATATGTTTTACTATGTGGCGTGAAACTGATCACAATCACACATATTTCTCCATTTGTAGTTGTCTTTAAAAGAGCTATAAATGGAATTCTAAATTATTGAATACTATAACCCTACAATGCAACGTGTTGTTGTACAATGTGTAAAAAAAAAAGAAAAAAAAGTACACTATAACTTACTAGGCTTTTTGGGTATTCGTTTAAAATATATACTGCCACTCGCAGTAGTTTTGTTCAAGCACAGCCATGCGAAATAACTGGGAACAAGAGATGCACCGTTGAAGCAAAAGTGCCAAACACTATGGTGTTTACATTAATATAATACATTCTACAAAAATAGAACTTGCCTCGAAAAGTCGCAAAACTTTTTTTTCTTTCTACATTGTAATATTTCCTTCAATTTACCACTGCTAGTTTAGAAGAAAACATACAGACACGCACAAGTAATCAATAGTGGTTACTTGCCAGATAAAAGGTTAAAGTGATACAAAAAGTAAATGTCCACATTCCCGTTGATCTTATCTGTAGTTTGAGAATGTGTAAAGCTGGAAGAAATTGGCGCGCGCACACACACACACACACATACACACACACACACACACACACACACACACACACACACACACACACACACACACACACACACACACACACACACACACACACACACACACACACATAAAACACAGTCACTTAACATTTCTTCAAGGACAGATATATGGTTTCTTGCAGTATTTTCAGAGAGCTGGATAAAATATCTGTGCACGCTGTTCATCCAGCACTCTCCCTGGACTGCTAAAGTCTTTGGCCATTAAAATGCACCAGTCACCTACCCAACAGACAGCCTGCGAGAGTGTGAAAGCCAACCGCGGATCATTCCTTCGGCAGCAGAGAAAGGTTATTTATTAGATCTGGTGCTGATCGCTGTGCGTTGCACCCGACGAGCTTTTCAGCGCCCGTGTATTGATGTTAATCTACAGATCATCTGGCTTAACATCGAAACCTCTTCCTAAGTGTCTTGGCTGTAAATAATTTATATGGGAAGAAGGATAAAAAAATAAAAAAAAGTCTGATGAAGTCCAGTCAGAGAATTTGTGAAATAAAAACTCAACTCAAATGCACGCTCGCATATGTACACATGGTACAAGCCGTGAGCAGTGCTATATTCAGGAGTAAGGGTCTGCTTGCCAGATTTGTGCAGTGCATAGCAAACAGAGGCCGCTCGGCACAGCCAAATGAAGAGAAGACAAAGGAAGAGTCTCGACGCTGAAGCTTGAACATGAACATGATCAACATGCTCTTTAATAATGAATGCTCGACTAGAGAAGTCTCAAAGTCAGTGTTCCTGGGATAATGAGGCGAGCCTCGGCAAGTGCCTTTATTGGGACAAAAAGATTTTCACAGCGTGCAGTGTGTATCTGTGATGGCGATGTGTGCTTTGACACTTTAGCAGCAAGTACAAACTCCACACAGTCAGAAAGAGGAGGAAATGATTGAGCCCGTGAGGTACTGAGAAGTGTTCGGGATCTTCCAATTACCGAATGTAGCGTAACGACACAAAAGGGCATTAACCCATGTGCTTGAATAACGTTACATGGGTTACGTCGATTATATTCGGTAAATTTAAAGATAAAGTACGACGCAGGAGCTCATATCCCTCCTTCAGACGAGGTTCAAAATGCCAGCATGATAACCAAAATTTGGACTAAATTGGACGAAAATGAGGCACGTGTGGGCCGGCAGAACTATATTTCCGCTCCATATTGGTTTATGCTGTTCTGTTGTTGATCTCCACCTGCATCGTCTCAGCGCTGATCAACACCAGCATCCCAGCAGCGGTACACATCATACGCTGGTACAACCATCGTTATGTTGTCTGTGTGCGATGGTTGTTTCAGCAGCATGATGCTCTTATAAAGGATATTAATCTTAGCAATTGTCTCTTGCAAAACGAAGAAAGATAAATTTGCTAAAAACACGGCTCCTCAGCCGATGTTCTCCAGCAACACGCGGAAACATCCATATGTTGACACAGATACAGAGGCACGCCGATAAAGACGTGTGGTGGCGAGATGAAACGCTGACTTCTGCTCGGCAGCCGAGCTGACTTGAACTATGAAATACTGTATGTTGCCGGGCAACAGCAGCCGCAGCAGCAGCTGACTGTTGAAGTACAGCCAGTACCACCACGGAAAACTGCAATTTGCATTGAAGCCTCACATGGAACCACGGGGGGGAGCACTCAGAGGGTAAACACCTCAAATTTTAAGATCACGGAAGGAGACTGAGTGTGAGCTTCAGACCCTTTACCTTTTTATCATTATTACAAAAGGCATTTTGTGAAGAGAAGTTTCCACCTTGTAGAATAAAAAAAAAAGAGGTGTCTTTCTCTTGCTAATGAGGAATCATGGGGTCATTCACAAAGTGCTGGACGGGTTCACCTAAATGGATTAACTAGACAGCGTGCATTTATAAGAGGCCCAATTAACATACATGGACCTGAGTGTTAGGCTTTCAACATAGTGCCATGTGAGCCTTTTTGTTTCACCCTAAAATTTCCACCATCTCCGACCTGCTTCGGATGAAATTCGAAGTGGAAATGAGTGTTCCCTCTCTGGCAACATAAATGATTAAAGCAGATATGTTCTGCAAAACCTAACTACTGCTGCATCACGAGTATTAATGAATTAATAATGTCGATATAAGTGTTATTTGTCGGCAGTTTCATGTTTACTACTGACAGACCTGCTGGCTTTTACACTGACCTATATCACGTTTAAAGGGCATATTTAGAAAGTTTCCAGGTGGATTAATGCATTTCCCTCCGACACGAGTCACCTGATTTTGCCTCTGGTTGCCTCACAGGAGTAGTAGTGTCAGTGCAGTGGAAAAAACAAACTGCAAAGGCCAGCAGTTACTGTATCTCTTTAGATATGCTCTGTCAGGTTAAAACATGTAAGAGAAAAGAGAACCGGCGAGGAACTTGCTGTAGTTTGAGTTGGCACTATGTGCACAGGGATAAAAATAACTTGGAGTAGATTGTAGTGTCACTGTTGGGTACTTTGCTACACGCACCACACACAATAACTGTAGGAAATATCCGTCCCGGCATCTTGATGGCTCTCTTTGATCACCTGCTGGATGTGTGATTTCGCTTCTTTCTTTCAGTCTTTAGGGATTGTAAAAACGAAAACTTGGTGTCGACTATGTCATCAAAGTCAGCTCCAGGAATAGGAGAGCAGATGAAACCAACAAGAGGAATATTCATACATCTGCCGAGCAACAACATTCTGTTCGGCATAAGCAAGAGCATTAAACAAACACAATAAATTGGAATTGTAGCAGATGATAACTCAAAAAGGCCCCAACTATTGGCTATTTGAAGTCAAAAGGTTTGTTATCTCGCAGTTCTTTAGCAGAACGAAGCACAAAAATGAAACAAACACATGATAGTTTAAGCGTTTGAAACTCCTAAATCCAGAGTGTTACATGACCATGTTACAAAAGCAGAAAAACTGAGTCAGAATTCTTGGCTGCATCACATCTGCTAATATAAACCTTCTGTTTGACATATTTTTGAATCCCTGGATGTGTGTAAAGCTTTGGCAATAAACAACCACAATAGTTTTGCCTTTCTTATTGATTTAAATAATGAAATTAATGAAAATTTAGTGGGGCACTTGGATGCACTGTCAAAAACTAACTATTGTACTCATCAGTAGAAACAAGATCATGAAATGGTTATACAATTGGTAAAATTTTGAATATTTATGTAAAGGCACAGATTAGGAAGCCTTTCACATGTCCTGGGATGTTTCATCACACTCGTCGCACAGTGCAGTTCAATTATGAATGGATGATTTTGTGACCAGTCCATCTAATGATTAAGCGAAGCCTATTCAGTTGCAACAGCTCACATATATAAATACAGTACATATATATCTGCAGTCACTGTCACATAACTGTATCTCACTGTGCAGAATACTTTGTGTTTCTGCAACTCCAGAGCCTAAAGGACAGAATTGTTCATGCTGACTGAGCTGCTTGGCCATTATGGTAATATACCGAATGTGTGTGTTTGTGTGTGTGTGTGTGTGTGTGTGTGTGTGTGTGTGTGTGTGTGTGTGTGTGTGTGTGTGTGTGTGTGTGTGTGTGTGTGTGTGTGTGTGTGTGTGTGTGTGTGTGTGTGTGTGTGTGTGTGTGTGTGTGTGTGTGTGTGTGTGTGTTCGGGCACAGTGCTGACTGCGAACTGATCCACAGTCACAATGAAGCGGGGCTGTAAGTGAGTTATGGCAACTGTGAGCACTTCATCATCCTCCATCGATCCATCCATTGATTGAGCTTTTGGGATTCCTTATAGTTCTTTTCTAATCAAATGAAAACATGACTCACCCCCGGTAAAATATACCCCATTAAATGTCAATTTCATGCCCTCTTCCTCTTCTGCTGGCCCTGTCAGAGCCCATGAAATCCTGCTGCATCACTGCCCCAGCTCCCACCACAAAGCCCGGTTTCCCCCATCTCTCTCTCTCTCTCTCTCTCTCTCTCTCTCTCTCTCTCTCTCTCTCTCTCTCTCTCTCTCATGCCCACCAGAGTCGTGACGGGCACCACCAAAACATTAATAAATTGGTACAATTACAGCCATATACTGTGTATAAATATATTCTGGGTGCTCTCCTGTGTGCTGCTGCAGCTGCAGCTGCTTCATCGTGGGGGCTGTGCAGCAAAGAAAAACCGGATTGTTTATCAACATCAAAGCCTCCGTGAACGCAACTTGACAACCACGAATGCACCACGAACGCACGACAAATAAAATAGAATACGGATAATAATAATAATGACAATAATAACAGGCCACTGCGACGACACGGAGCAAAAAAAAAAAAAAAAAAAAAAAAACCACAACATTTTGTTATGTAATACATCCAAACGGGGGGGAAATGTAGGCTAACTTACATTTCACCATCCGGTCGGTGGCGTTTAAGACGATGTCAGCGTTAGACATCTTCATGGGCAGTTTGCAGTCTCCGAGCCTGAAGCGTTTTCTCTCCCTCCTTCAGGATCTCTGCTCTCAGTGTTTCTGCTCCGAACGCGTCTGGTGCTGTGGCATCACTCAGATGGAGCGCCCCCTCCGTGCGTCGCTGCTGCGCCGGGCGGGTCGGACTGCTGCTCCCCAGGCAGGCGGGCGGGCGGGCAGAGGCAGAGGAAGAGGCAGAGGAAGAGGAAGAGGCAGGGGTGGATGGGTGGATGGATGGATGCTGCTGCTGCTGCTGGATGCTGGATGCTGGAGGAGCTGCTTCTGCTGTGCTAAGCTGTTCATGTGGGGGAGGATGCGCGCAGAGAGAGGGAGAGAGAGAGAGAGAGAGAGAGAGAGAGAGAGAGAGAGAGAGAGAGAGAGAGAGAGAGAGAGAGAGAGAGAGAGAGATGTGCGCTACACCGACATGGCGGTGGAGGGAACTCCCACGCAAATGTTCCACGGGAGGGACTGCCTGCCTGATGCTGCTATCAGATGGAGGCTGGGACGGGGTTGCCCCCCCATCCCACCCCCCTCCCGACGCACGCACGGTGTGATGCACGCCATGATGCGCTTTCTTTTCAACAGAATGTGGCCGCGGCATAAATATGATTCCTCACATGTGGGGTTTGTTTGAGACCTCGTCCCAGCCTCCATCAGACAGCAGCGTCTCTGCAACCAAGCTTTCAGCTCCGACCGGTGCCTACGTGCGCGCCAATATTGAAGGCGGCCGGGCCGCTTATGGCCACGTTGGCTGGGAAATTTCACTTGGTGGCGACAAATCTTTTTTTTTCCGTTCTTTCTTTCTGCACATTGCTGAAACAATTTTCATTTTCTAAGAAGCAACGTTTTAATTGGGCTATTTGAAAATAAAAATTGCGAAAACAATAGACAGTTGAAACCAGAAGTTCCAACTGCATAATAAAAAGTAATAAAACATTCTCTAAGAAATTCTCTCCCTGATTATCGCGGCGTTTAACAAATAGAAATCCTTTTGGGAATACAGTGTAGTTTCAAATGTACTACGTTTGTACAGTTTCTCTCTCTCTCGCTCTCTTTTTACATACATACATACAGTACATACAGTACATACATACAGTACATACATACATACAAAATGTATAACGTTTCCCTTCACAATTAAAGATTATAGGTCCTATGTTAAGCCACTTTCTAACAGTTTTCTATGTGTCCCTATAGCCTGTGTATGAGGCCGAGAAGTGAAGAAAGCATCATCAGAGATTTCCCCTACATTTCATCAACTGGGGAAATAACCCCTCCCTCTGGGATCCTGACTTTGGCCCTCCTACAGGTAGATGATCTCTCCCCTCTAAGACCCTGTTTACACGAAAACAAGTGTTAGTGTAACCCCCCCATATTTTGTTGGATTTGGGGGGATCCATTTACACGACTGTGGTGCTCAGAGTTTCTGCAACCTTCACTTTTTCATGCTGGCTCCAAGGTGGAACTTTGCTTTCACGCCTGCGATCCGCCCCCACAAAGACAGCCAGAATACCGAGCGCTGTTACTGCGCATGCACACCACCACAGTGGTAAATAGTTCTTCTCTCATGCACGATAAAGGTACGAATGCTAGTTTTATAGTTCATATTTGTAGTTTTATAGTTTAGATTCACCCCTAATAGCATCTAATTCATCATCTGTCCATACGAATGTCGGGTACTCTCGATTTTGTCAATGTTATGGCCGTTTTGTTCTCTGTGCACATGTATGTGTGGTTTACATCTCAAAAACAAGCAGCAGCGCCCACTCGTGGCCCGACACACTAACTACATTGCTGCCAGCGTGTCTGCCGCTGTCGCGTAAATGCAACATTTTTCCATAACAGACAAAGGGTTGTCACTTGGAATGTTGTTGTGTAAATGGGGCCAAAAATTACAAGCAGATGCTATTTTTTTTTCCTCTTTGCAAATATTACCAGAAAACAGACATGGAGTACACAGCTCATTCGCATTTAAAGGTACAGGACACAGAAACTGACGATTTTCAGTAGAGCTCACTCGAGGGATTTTTTTAGACAGTGATGTTGGACCTCTGACACCTATGTGAAACTGTTGCCTTGTCAAGATTAGTCAGGAAAAACATATCGACATATGTCTTTTACACCACTTTAACTAACCTCACATGCAGGAGAACATGCTAAACTCCAGTATTTGAATACGCAACCTTCTCATTGTGAGGCAAGAGCGCAAACCATTGCTCCCCTGTGCCGCCATCATGTCTCGGCATATCGATAATGGGAAATGGACATGTTCAAGAGTTTGTTAATATTGCAGGACGGATCAAAGGAGGTTCATCAAATCCATCCATCCCAATAAATCACAATTTGATTGAAATAAGAAGTTTTTGGAAAGGTTCATTGCGTATCCTCTTCTTCAGCTACTTTAGCCCACCTAATCAATATTGTTTCCTTTCCTTTCCTGATTTAGCCATCCATCCTTTCATCTGCTCTAACCTGCAATCCTATCCACCCCTGGGTCATGGTTAAAGTAGGGGTAAAAGTAGAATACACGCTGGGGAGGTCATCAGTCCATCACAATGCACAATGAGAACATGAAAAGTCCAAACAGAAAGGCCCAGAAGTCCAGAATCAAACCTGAACTTTCTCGCTGTGAGTAAGAAAGTGAAACCATTTCGCAGTGACTTAAAAAAAATAAATAAAAATTCACCTTAACAATTCTATTATTTAACTAGTACTTTAATGGTATTTCCAATATTGCATTCATGTCACAGCCATCTGCTTGTATTTATAATCATCTATGAAAAATGGAGTGTTTATAATCATAAATGTGTTTTTGGGAAAAAAAATATATAACTCAGGTTTAGTTTTTTATTTCTGGAAACAAAATATATATATCGATTGATATTTCAACAGTGAAATATATAAGTCCCTGTAATAGGAGAATTATAATGGAACCACTTTATTCTAAACATAGTAACAAAGCAAGTGGAAAACAATCAATAAATTCCACTTTTATTAGCTTGGATTATATTATGTGAACATACATATCAAATAGTTACAAGCCAAACACCAAGTGTGTGGTCTCATTTATGTCGGTATTGTTTCATTTTCATTATCATCTTATTCCACTATATAAACATCCAATAGTGTCCTACTAGATTCTTTCTATAAGTGGATCAAAGGTATGTCTTCCATTGTGTTCACTGAGTCTTAGTGAGGAGCCTTATCTGCCCCGTCATTACTATCAGCAACATGACATGACAATGATGCATTTCAGAGCTTGTGATGCTCCGTGGCTTTTTTCTTCTTCAGCTGCTCCCGGCAACAACAACAAAATACTCTCAATGACACTGCTGCTCTTGTTTGGAAGCCTTGAAAAAAGAAAAAAGTTGCTCACACTGATTGCTTGTTCTTCTTATGCGGCGTCTTCTCTTTGGCTTTTTAAGAAATTTTAACATTTATGCAACTTTTTGTCATCATTTAATTGTCTTGTTAAAGGGTTTTAAACCTTGCTGAAGGGGCATTCACAAATGTCTTTTGCAAAACAATTCAGAGATGAAATATTAATTGGGACAAATCCTCATATTGCGGTGTTCAGGTACTGCCGGCCGAAATCACTGCTGAGTTTTGGATTTCATCATGTATTTGCAGGCGCCCATCCAACATAGATAGATCTCATGGACTCTAAACAAAACAGTGGCTAATATACTCACTCCACTCTCAGTAACGGCCAGAAGATGTTTGGGTATACATTGGATTTGCTAGAACAACAAAAGTACAGACTTTAAGTTTGGGTTTAAAAGGTATGTCTGATTTCAGTGAAATACCTCTGAGAGGTTGTTCACTTTATTCAACACATCACTTTACTTTCAGGGGGAAGCCGTTACAGTGGGTAACTAACTGTCTCATAGTAGGAAGGTCTTGGTTTGAGTCACAGTTCGGTGGAATTTGCATGTTCTCCCTCTGTGTAGTTTCCTCCTACAGTACAAAAAGTGCATTATGCAAAGGCGTGCATTTTTATAAAAAATCCGTAAATAAGCAGTAAAGGCGGGAAATAATTCATTTTAAGGTAGTTTTTATTCATCGATCTGTAATGTTAGGATGTAAAATTGCTCTAAACTACTGTATTACAAAGTCTATATCAAAGTAAAAAAAAAAACCAAATACCTGCATGTTGCTTAATATCAGAGACATACAATTAGTCAGTGGCATTAAATTAAACGTGACAATTATCTTTAATCCTCGTAGTATTTCCGTACAGTCACATACAAATTTGTTTTGCAACCCTCTCAGTGATCAAACTTTTCCGTCCCTGTCCTGGAGGGTAAAATCATTCCAGGCGCCCTCTGTTGAGTTCTGCCACTAGATGGAGCCCGAACCTCGATTTTTAGCTGCACCAGCCGCAACAGCTGGCCTGCTGCACGAGGAGCTCTGTTTGCCTCTTTCCATCATGAGACATGATGATCTGAGAAAGCAGTGACACCACCTATTTAGCAACACAAACTAATGAGTTGTTGATTGTGTAATGTTTTGTTTTTTTTGTCTTCAAACTGTCAAGTTTTACTTTCTCCCCAACATCGAGGCTGAGCATGTGATTAAAAAGCAGGGTGAGCGATGAATCTCCTGAAATATAGCAGTGTTGCTCGCCGGGCGGCAAGGTCTGCCACTGAAAGGCAAGATGTGACTTGGGCTTGTTCAGCTGGACAAGACAAAACACACACAAAATCCATAACACTTCTCACAGTCAATTGATAACAGAAAGTCCAATACCGGTGCTGCGTGCGTGTGTCCTTGGAGTTGCCAATATTCCTCGGACAGATAGAGAATTGTGATTAAGGTCAAGGGAAACTACGGAGGTGCTTTCGCTGATGCTTTTGTCCTTTGTTCAGTGAGGAGGGCAAAAATCAAGGCTACTTAAAAAACCATATTCTCCCCCTGTATTAAACACAAAAAGTGCCCGCTGTGATTTAGTGCATGGAAAACATAGCAGTACCCTAAAATCACATGTTCTTGGAGGTGCTTGAAGTCACAGGTTCATTAAAAAAAAATGTGCAAAAGAAATATGAAAGAACGTTAGTTTCTTAAACGGAGCGCAATGACCTGTTGGCAGTCACATGTGCCGACCCCTCCTGTAAATGCTGTTTTTGCTGGCATGCCGTCCTGGCACAAGCGTTGGAGAAAATGGCACCACTAAATGACCGACTTCCAGCGTTATATAGCTTATCCAGGCGTAAGTTCCCACATTAGAGGCCCAAAGATTTTTTTTAGGTTTCAGCACCTCACAAGAATAGACAGTTAATTAAGTAAAAAAAAAAAAAAGGCCCATTTCATGAGATCAGTTTGCACCACAAACAATATGTCTTGCCTCACAAGTACACAGTCCTCAATATGTGGTTACAAAAGAAACCTTATAAAAAGAAGTAGATGTTGTTATCTAAAGCAGCTTCGGTAGTTTCCATGTGCTTTAAGTGATCCGTCGCATGATTCACCCATTTGCAGACACAATGATTCACACATTCACACACTGTTTTGTTGATTGAAGACGCTCGGACTGTATATCCTTCATAAGAAGCTTCACACTATATGTAAGTCTCAGGAAAAATTTAAAGTGAATTTTACGTTAGAGTGGATTCACCACAAAATTCTATATATTTACCAGAGGGAGCCTGTCTGGCTGTCTGGCTAACGGCTCATGGTGAAAATGGAGGCACCGCTTGAATGAAAGCTGATGTGTTCCAGAAGATCAGGCAGTAACAGCTGCAGACTCATCACATCCTCCCACCCACAACACTTCCTGGTATGTATCATGACTCCTTACCAGTTTCGTGACTTGAATTGTGCGACAAAACGCGACGCACTAAAATAATATTTGGTAAGCTGACTGAAGGGGGGAGACTTTGCCATGTTTTCTATCTAATGAGGGATTTCTTTTTTTTTTTATCTTTATTTATAGGCATTAAGAAATGTAGAAAAAAAAACCCATATCTCTTAAGACTTTATTTGAATGTCATTAATTAAATTAAATGTAAAGTATTTTAGAAAGCGAACAAAATCCAGTTGACTTTCATTAAGAACTAGAATTAAAAAAAAAAAAAAAATGCATCCAGAGCCCGGAAACATGAGACATGGCAAGTCACCAGCATGACTTACTCCGAAGCACAAAACTAAGCCGAGTAAAAACCAAATACGACTGCCTAATTAAAACTGCTAACTCGAAAGGGAAAAGGTGAAAACATTGTGTTTTTATATAACGGTTTAGCTCATTCTCGCTGGCTGTGGTGGCTTCCCTATTGCTCAGGCCTAGCACCGTCAGCCAGTAGATTGGAGTTTAGGAAACGGTTTAACATTATAGATCCTACAGAATAAGAGATTACGGAAGAAAAAAATAACCGTTCTAATCCAAGATTTTCACTCAGTGACTTTGTTTAATGATGGCTTGCTCATGTCAAGGGAACATTTGCAGTTCCTGGAAAAGCTGCGCGGCGAAATTGTTGCCGAAACACTCCAGCAGCTTCTTAGTTCTGGTGAGAGATGATCTTTAGTAATTCACAGAGAGAAACCTCAACGGGCAACAAACGTGAGGTATCGTTTTATTCCCATGTGTTTGAGATACCATGAAGTCCATATAGAAACTACGATTGCAGGAACCGTTGAGGCGGTCTGATTGACCATCTCGTTGAGTTCTGTAGATGTGGATGAGATTCCGACATTAGAAAATGACCATCGTGGTTGTTGTTGTTGCGCAATGAGAAAGAAGGAGAAATGGTAAAGAAAAACCTGAGAGAGACTCTTGAAATAAGGCCAGCCCCTGAGAACCAGGCGGTGGAAATGTGTCGCAGGGATTATTTGGAGAATTTGAAGGGTTTTCTGTAACATCCCTTCGTTAGAGAAGCAAGCTGATGTTCACGCCTCTCCCCGGACATTTCCTCCCTTACGTACCTCTTTTTGGGCCATCTTCAGGGGCTTTCCTACGATGCTGGTCATGTGTGCAGCTGGGGATGGAGACCATGCAACGCTAATCCTCCTCCCCAGCTCAGGAAAGTACCCTGCCGCCCTGTGCAGAACGAAAACAACAAAGAGCTGAGTGTGGCTGCAGCCTCCGGGGTTCAGTGCACCCACTAGAACGTGTCCAAGAGTCACAGCTTGCTGCTCCCTCCTACCCATCTATCCATGCATGAATCTCCTTCTCTCTCATGCTTTCCCTCTTTGACCTTCTTTTCAACCGATGAAAGGCACGTATGATTGCAGATTGCCATGTAATATTCCTGCTTTAGCAGAAAGGGATAGAGGACTTTAGAAGGTTAAATGGGGGGGGGGCACACACACACATACATTACTTGTTACTGAGAGCTGTGAGCGTGGTCAGTTTAATTCGCACCATATGAAATTCTAATCACAGCCACATCTAAACATTGACATGAAACATATGGAACACGTAGAAAAGAAAGTGAGATTACTCAAGTTTACAAATGAGAATGATTATGCATCAAAGACATCCAAACACACAGAAATTCAAGATCTTTGGGGGTGATTGTGTCAACCCCTTTTAAATATTATCCTTTCAATATATGTTTGTGAAACACAAGTGTCATTTTTATCAGATGCACACTTGTATCATATCTTAATAGTGAGAATTGAAATTACGATTTTCTCTTTTTTTTTTTTTTTAAATGGCTTTGATGAAATGGAAAAAAATGCACCTTTTTTAGAAAATGTGATGCTGTTACCTTGTTGTCGTCTTTTTGCCGCTCAAGGTGTCGCTACATAATATCTACTGCTTTTGTTTGCAAGGTCGCAGTCCATCTGATCACCTTGAAAAGTTCTCTTTACTGAAAAGCCTATTTCTTATGAGAAACTGGTGACCATCACATCCTAACCAGGTGTAATATCCAGGTGTACATGTGATGAATTGGATGAAATGTTTGGATATTGCTGTATCACCACCAGTAATATACTTGTGGTTTCTAATTATTATCAGGCAAAAAAATTATATTTCTTTCTTTCAAGTGTGTCTACTGACAACTCATCAGTAATACTTCACTACAGTATGATGGATATTTTGGCCCTGGCCTTTAAGTCAGTACAATTTGACCTTCACTGACATCTATGTGTGTGTTTTTTGTTTAAATATATATATTTCCTCTTGCAACCACTCTGCCGAGCATCTTGTTGCTGGTAACTTGTGCCAGTCACTTCCTGACTGTGATGATGTCACCATAGCTGGGTGGTGATTTCAGCCACCACAACATGTGTTTTACAGCTCGAGCAGAAAAGGCTAATCGAGGAGGATTAAACCCTTGGCGAATATAATGGTTGTCTTTGCTCAAGTGGAGGACCCTTTCATGTCAAAGTACCCCACAGCCATGCATGTTTCACTTAACACATCATGGCGAGGCTTTAATTACTATCTTAAACAATAACAACAAAACAATGGAGCTTCGAAGCTCAATGGCATCGAGGTTTCAAGTGGCTATATAGTGACAATTGGCCTTGGAAGTTTGCACTGCTTGAAATGTTAAATGAATTTCACAAGAACACATTTTTGTAGCATTAGATGACTGAACTGATTGTGTTTTGGTGTTTTTCTGAGAACTTGACTGTTTTTTTCACACATTTTAAAACAGTGTACAATGCCTTCAGTTAAAAACAACAACAAGCAAAAACGACAAAAAAAAAATTCTATTTGGGCCAATATAGAAAAAAACATGAAATATTATCTTGAAAATATTCCTATTTGTGAGACATACTTAGCTTTTCTTTTTTAACTGTGTCATTATAACAAACACAAAAACGTTAAACAGGTTGTATCAACCTTTAAATACAATTTAAGTTGTTATTTGTGAAAGCTTTTGCACACATAAAATATGGCCCAACTTGTCTGACTGGACACCTTTTTGACAGAGCATTTGGAAAACATATCCCGTGCGCAATTACGCATTGGGTGGCTTTTTGATTTCCACATTTACGAAGTGAGTGTCATGTTTATGGGAGCCAGAGCGTATTTGTTTGCAGGGAGGTTGGTTGGCTACGGGCAGAGTTAGTCGAACACCCCCTCCTCTCTCTATTCCTCTCTCTCCACTCTGTTTCTCTCTCTCTCTCTCTCTTCGGCTGCCGCGATATTTTCCAGCACTGGAGCCTCAACCGCACAGCTCGATCGATTCGCATTGATTGTCCCTGACGAGCTGCTCCACTTTCTAGCCAATGTCAGCCAGTCTGCGATCGGGAAGGAGAGAAATGAAGGAAAATCTCTGCCGCCCTGGCGGTGTCATTTCCACACACTTGGGTTGGCCGCCTGCCAGCAGACAGGGCAGTCGAAAGAGGTGGAGTGGACTCCAGTGCTGAGCGAGAGGAGGAGCGACCACGGATGGGGCTGATTTCTGTGTCAGCATGGTATACAACTTGTGCCCCCCTCATACACTGATGGGTGAGCTGAGTTCACCCGTGTTCACTTCCCACCTAAAGCAACAAACCCAATAATGGTCAACTACACTTTTTTTTTTTAAATTGTAGTATAAAACCTTCAGTTTCAAAACTAAAAGTACAATCTATTGAGGTACGTTAAAATAGTTATTTAAAAAAAAAAAAAAGATCCAATGTAATTAAAAAGTAGATCAAATATTTCTTCTTTTTTGTGACCACATGTTTATGTTGAAGCAGCAGCTCTCCCCTCCGCTGTCCTGGAAGCAGACTGATCCCTGCTGGCTGGCTGGACGGCTTGTCGTTGCCTCGGCTGGAGCGCGCCCCGCCGCACAAAAAGTCCACTTCGGTTTTTCCGCGAAGCTCCAAAAATCTATGAAATGTGTTTGCATGTTCCTCTCTGCAAGCGGGGATGTAGAGGTGGGATTGCAAGGACCGAGAAAGCTCGGGGAACCCACGCGTTCAAGCCTCTGAGAAAGTACGCTTTACCAAAACAACTGACGGCGAATATTTTTTTTTTCTTTTCACATTTGTCATTAACAGACGGGCACTCTGTGGGATTGTGCTCTCGGGAAAGAAGCTTCCCCCCCCCCCCCCCCCCCTGCCCTTTTCTTTTTTGTCACCATTCTGCACGGCAGGCTGAGAGACGGACCGCTCGGACTGTGGGAGCCCTCCCCTCCACTCCGATCTGCTTTGGTAGGTGCGAATAAAAAATGGGTCCGCGTTTGCAAATATGCAGATACATGGACGAGGACGGAGGAGGGGTTGGATGTGTTTGTGTGTATGTGTGTGTGTGGGGGGGGGGATCATACTTTGTTGAAGTCTGCTGAAAGTTGGGCTGTCATCTTCATATAGGATCAAGTTATAGCAGGGTGAAGCGAGGTGCCTCTGAAATGTGCGACTGCAGACCAGACGCTGGTACCGCAGATAGGCTCCTGTGCGCTGAGATAGTCCAGACAAAAGACAGCTTTTTTTGATTCTACTAATTTCTTTTTTTGCTAATGACCCGACAGGTGTTGATGATTCAGCGTTGTGAGGTGAAAACGGTGTTTTTTTCCAGTATTTAAAGAAGCGTCATTTGTCTTCATTTGATAAGTCGTCGCCAGCTCAGATTCGGATCAGCAAGCCGGTGGACCAAAACGTCCGCTGGTTATTATGAATCAGCTCTTAATAATGCGCGCTAAACTAATGAGGGCAATAATCAACGCGTGTCGGTGTTGGGACATGCTTTCTTTTGACAACAGCCTCTTTCTTCTCCCTTTATTGTTGAAACTTTTATCTACCTGTCATCCTCGAGCATTAACGCGCGCGTAAAGGTAAGGATTGCATTCTCTATTATTCAACATCGGTTATTATTGCCATTTGTCTTTGCTTTTTTTCTTTGAGCATCATTAGAAAGTTCCCGGGTAGGTTTCGTCTGCGCTACCCGCAGATTTACAGTCATCTCTCCCCCCCCTCCTCCCTGTGCAAATCCGCCACCGGTAACACCGCTCCAAGCGCTCCCTCCATATGTTCGCGGATAATTTGAAGTCACGGTGTGCGCGGTGTGGTTGTTTTTCTCCCCCTCAACTTCTTGTGTGCATAGCCTAATTAGGGAGAATAAGACGCAGCAGGTTCTGGACAATGGATGAAGCCTTGAGTCTAATTATTGTCACCAGGCTCTCTTAACTTCCTCTGCGTTTTGTGCGTGTCCGTCCGTGTGCGCGCCTCAGTCGATAGGAGGTGGGAGGAATAGGGAATGTGTAGCTCACCGTAGACAAGCACACAGTCCGCAGACAGCGCGTCTGAAGGAGGAGGAAGAGGAGGAAAGGGGGGGGGGGGGGGGGGGGGGGTGCATTTGCATGGTGCATCGCCTGAACTAATGCATTAAGTATTCTCGCGTCTCCAGAGGTGTAGTCAGCTGCTCCGGACCAAGTGATTCATAACCATGCAGGAAATCAGACAATCTTCTCCCCCCCACCCCCCCACCTCCTCAGTTATAGCACTGCATGAGATTACCTGGCACCTGCGCATGCAGTGACGTCAGTGATTGAAACTTATTCAGGAGTTACTTGAGTGCGCTCTTGTGATTCACTCATGGACACAAGCACGTGACAGTTGCGTGCAGGCCCATTGAAAAAAAAAAAAAAAAAAAAAAGAAGCTTTTGATGATTATGACACTTTTACACCCAGCGACTTGTGAAATTTTTTTTTAATAAATATTACCTTGTCACTTAAAGTCACATGTGGGAGCAAAGTCCACACAAAATGATTCACGTTTTTTTTTTGTCAATCATTCATGTGTCGGGTTGATTATAACTTAGAAATATAGTCTTAAAAACAGAAGCGTTGATGGACACACATATCCTAAATGTCTTCCTCTTTCCCCACATCACCAGTGATCAAAATAGTCAATGGCTGGACTAAGCAGCCATTCATCCATCAGTCAGTTGTCACTCCATGGCGGGGTCCTCTTTATTTGTACACACTGATCTCTTTATGTTGTTTTAATCACTCACCCAGAAGAAAAAGTACACTTCAATGTTTGTATTAAATTTGCCAAGTCAATCAAGGTTCAAGATTTGATACCCCAAGGGAAGGATTTTAATATTTAATGATGCAGTTATTCAACTGTAGTAGTGTCTGTGAGGAAATGTTCTCACTTTTTTGTTGTTTGATTGTTCACTCTTGGCTATAGTAACACGTGATAGAATATATTGTATTAATGTTTTAACCAATCTGAGGACTTGGAGGTTTGTAGCCATAAGAACACACCTTGAACCGGACTTTAATTCACCTTTTTATTGATGATTCTTTCAATGCTTTGCCTCAGGTTCCAGAAAACCTCTAATATACTGAACATATCTGTAGCCCACTTAAAAAAAGAAGAAAAAAAAAAGAAGCCATTTCTCGAAATGTCCTCATTTTTTCTTCCCAGGAGATTAATATGACTCACAGGACCGTGAACTGTATATGAAGCTAGCATGAGTGTCTGGATAAAAAGTTAAGTCGCCCATAACTTTCTCGTGTTGCTGCCTGGCAACTGGTCGTTACCAAAAAGTAGTTGTTTCATATTTTCCCACAGCTTGTTGTTTTGCACTTGTCATATTTGATGTAATGTTTTTTTTGTGTGTGTTTTTTTTCTAAATTAACTGATGACTGTATTATTTTAATTAGTCATTTTGAAAACGCCAGTAGGTAAATTATGTTATTTTGTATGCAGAGACCAGCTAGCAGTTTCCTACAGTTGCAGCTCATTGTGCAGAAAAAACAGTGATATCGATATTCTAATCTAACCTTAAGCCAGACAATATACTTTCCTCATTTCGGATAGAATTTTCCTGTCTCTCCAAGTTCACTGATTTTGGCATGTGAGTTTTATGCAAATTATCAGATACAAACAAATCTACATCAGCACTGTCTGAAAAAAAATGTGGAGTTGCAAATCGCAAAAACAGCAAAATCAGAAAAATCTGAGTTCACCTTCAGGACTCTATGGAGCAGGAATATCTGGAAGAAAACACCACATTTCATGCTCATTTGACACAAATCCTCTCTTTTCCCGAGGCTGTGAGCAAAGAAATTGGGATACATCCTCAGTGAAAGTAGCGCCTGTTCTCGTAAACACAGCCATTGATTAATCAAAAATTAAATTTCCCACACAGATTTTTCCCACTTATGTGACATCATGTCATCTTCTTCACAATACGAAATTCTCTGGATCAGATTTCACATCAGCGCCCGCTGTTGTCAAAGTGGCAAGGTTTCTGAGCTGACATCAGTCCACCGATTCAACAAAACAGGCTCCAATTAATGTCATGACTTTCTCCAGGTGTCTTTCCAGAGTGAACAGAAGCATTAATAATTACCATGGAAGAGTTGTCGATATGTTTTTGTATAATATTCCAAAATAACATAACGAGGGCTGAAAAGTACCTGTGGAAGTGTCCGATTTTTAATGATTGTATTAATAAGCTCATTATGTGAAACAGTTTTACTCACGAAACTACTTGACCATAAGAAAATGTTGTCGTTTGTGCGACATCATGTTCCCTAACATCAGTTAAAATACATTATTATGCCTGACATAATTTGCTGTGGTTATTCGAGGTCACACAGAACTTTAATGTGCTATTTAACTTGCTGGCAGAAATGACTTGTTTCACCAGTTTTTTTTTTGCAATTATTTGTTTTTCACACCAAATCATTAATTGAAAGTTATTAATGACTATAACATTGAATGTCACAGCCCGTCACTCAGATTCCCTTTATTTGAAAAGCCTCAAAGCTATTAATGACCAGGATTCCAAGATACGTATGTAGTGAACTAGTTTTCCCGCCACGGTTAAAAGTAATTTAGATAATAGGCAATAAATACAATTAGATGGACTGTAGGTTCCCAAGATGCATTGGCGCTCTGCAATCTCCAGGGGAAGCTCTTTCGTCAATCAGGAATAAACATCACAGATATGCTTGTTGGTTCATGTTGACCATTTGGACCATTTAGTTCCAGATCTTTATCTTTGATTACCAATCCTTCAGTGTGCACAGAGATTAACAGAAACCCAGAAAAACTCTGGAAGACATAATGGACAGCTGATATTTGCGCCTGTGCTCATGCTGAAACAGATTGAGGTGCAAGAAATGCCGCCTCTCGTCGGCTTTAATATGAGTCTACTAATTGCAGCGCTTCTGTCAGCTGAATTCACAGAAGCCTATGGCGAGTTGCTTTAATATGAACCACAGCATTAAGCCTATAACGTCCCAGGAAATTGAATGAACATGCTTAAAGGACAAAACAATGCCAATTAACTGGTTTCAGTGGCAGTTGCGGTTTAGGAGACAGTTCACATGAGGCCATAAACGTTTTCTGTAAATGATGTGGTGAAGGGATCTGAGGAGCCCTTGCGCTGAAAGTGGAGGAGGGTGATTAGCCTGAGACTATATGCCATATTCAGGGTTTATGATGATGGAAAGCGGGTGACTGACAGAGCGGCGAGATTGAAGGCAGATGTACACAAAGAGCAGGAGGGATGAGCGGGAGGCGACAATGAGGGGTCCATGCTTCCATTTCTAACACAATGTGGTGCAGGACAACACAACAGAGCGGGTGTAGAGCAGCAGTTTAAACACAACCAGTAAACACGTGCAACTACTGCGACATGGAGTGGATTGTACTCCCAAAAAGTAATGTTTGTTTAAAAAAAGTTATACGTATCTTTCGTGAACAGTGTTCTCAGTATTTGCTGTGTTTTATTTATTAAAAGTCAATTGCAGGTATCTGATTAAATTTACCTATGAATTATTGTATTGAGCTTTATCTAGTTCAAAGTACATTTCCCAGAAAAACAGTAACGTTTATAGAAAGTATACACTCATAAACACAAGTACATGCAAATCAAACCTCTTCTCTGTAAAAACAACAACTTCTTATTGGCTACAAAAATGCAAAATAAAAGGTTTAAAGAGTAATTCAAATATTGGACATATACAATAAAAACGTATTCATAAAAATAGTGAATTACATGGGGTAACTTGTACATAAGTATTAGGGGAATCAGTCACTTTCCATTGTTTAAAATACTACTAAATCAGAGTAACCTGTTGTTGTTGTTAGTTTTGTTTCCGGGAAGAATATTCTTTGTTGAGCATCACTAAGGACACACTGCTCAGCACTAATCAATTAAATTAGTTGATTGTTTCATTTTGGTATTGAAACTCTTAAGAATAGCTGATGTCAACTGTGCCATTAGGTTTTCCATTATTTTCTTATAAGACTGCAAAGTGTACTTTAAAAATAAGAAAGTTCTCCACATAAGATGTTTGTCACATAGAATGCAGATTCAAAAGTCCCAATCAGTTGTCGAGTCATCAGTACAGTATTTTGCTGAGGAAGCAGAGTGTGATTGAATTACTGTTTCTGGAGGTTTGGTGGGACAGAGGTATTCATGAAAAGTCTAACATCTGTCATGGAGATCATCTTTGAAGCACACATCATATTTTTTTTTTTGTTTTATCCGAAACATATTTCCTTTTTTTAGAAACCACTGGTGTCATCATCAGCTGTTGGAGGCGGGTGGGTGGGATAATAGTGTTCTGGCTGAATTGTCATGTCGCAGCTGATCAGTCATATTTTTGAAACAGTTTTCATGAGCTGTGATTGCCAACTTTGTCACTTTGTAGCTGACTCGAGACCTCATTTATTCAAACTATTGAAAATGAGCCAGTTCATTAATTGTGTGGGATACTCGACTCTTTCAGCGTATTTACTGCATTCAGAGCATTGAGGAACAGTTGGATCAGCTGGATATTCTCACTGGCCGTGATTAACCGAGAAATGATTTAGTTGCACAAGCAGCCACTCGGATTTCGTTTTATGCGCGCCGGAGAGTTCATCTGAGATCATGTCGAAACATAAAATGTTCACAGAAAAATCAGTTTTCCTAATGTGCCACTAAACAGACAATTTTTGGGGGGTTCAATACTCTATAAAAACCACAAACCTCCCTCCATGTATCACTCTGATGATTTTCAGTGCCTTTCAGCCACAACTGAGCCGAGACGCCGTTAGAGTCGAGATGCTTTCGGGAAACCGGACCCTGGTCAGTGCTGTAGTGGGAGAAACTGAAACTATGGGGCTCAGGGGCTGCGGAGCTGGCTCTGGTTCGCTGGCGCCACATCCCCCTGAGCTGGTGAGAATGTGGGGGCTGTGCTCTTGCCTTTGAAGCTTTACCTCCCACTAATTCTGGCCTTCCAATTTCCACACACTGCACAGACACCCCCCCCCCCCCCCCCTCCATCCTCTTCCCCTCCCTTTCCCTTTGTTTCCCTTATAAGGACTTGCCCGGCCATTTCCTCGGCATTTCTGGGGAAGGTAGTGTCCTTGTTTGTGAGCGTGGACAGGTCAGGAGAATAGAAGCCTAGTTTTGTTTTGTTTTGTTTCGTTTAGTCAGCAGTCACACAAATCGTACGCTAGAAACATGAAAATGCATGTTCTCTCAGGAGTCTCCCACTATTAGCCCAGTGAGAACCCTTTCTCAGAGCCCCTGCCAAATTAGCATTACAGGACTTTTTCTGTGAAACCTGAATAAAGACAGATAACGACTGATTGATGTAGTCAAACGTGAAGAATTAAAATAAATCTGAAGTCCAATCTTTAGTGGAGATTGCCATTTATTTTACAGATTGCTTCACGGGCCACTCTTAACAATAGACCATCACATAGTTATAAGATTTAACACACGGTTATTATTATGATCTGTAAATGTGATACATTTTGTTTAATGAAGTCAGTGAGGGGCAATTTAGGGCAATTCAGCTCCATGAACACGGCTGTTAGTTCTCCACAAACTGCACACAAAACTGTCCTTGAGTTCCCCTAAGTTTATAGACGTCGCTATCTTTGTACAAACGTCACATAAATCTTTAAACTTTTTTTCCGTAAGCCTACTTTCCCGCGGGTTCACCTTTGTTAGCTCTGCAAGCTGACACAGTAAAGACAACAGGTGACAACAAAGACCACAACAGCAAACACTGAGGGAAAATAAAGCCGCCTCATTCAGAATAAAAGCAAGGCGGTGTGATATTCCATGCTTCATGGATACGGAATTTCATTTGATTCATAATTTCTCACTCACCTCTCGCGGGCCAGTCAGGAGGAGCTGTTTAATATCCAGGTCTGTTTTTAGTGTAGAATCAACTTTTATCTTTACACTACTGCGTTAACAGCAAAATTGCATTATTGTTAATTTTTTTTTATGTTAATTTTGCGAGTGAAAGCGCTCAGTGGGTTATCCTGAAGTGGGGAAATAAACCTCTGTAGCTGCACTCTGACAAAAGTCATAATATTAATTCTAAAGTGAATATCAACACTGTATATTCTGTAAACTATTTTGTTGACCAAAGGAGTTTTCCTTTCTTTTCAGTACAACTCTAATTAAGTGGTTTGCATCAGGTCTGAGGTGAAAGACTTGATTTATGGACCTTGTGATTCTTTTTCTTTTCAGATTTTCCACTTTCAAAAATGATGTGTTAAAGAATTAGAGGCAGAATTGAAGCAGCTCTTCTGAAGCTCAACGTCAATGAGTGTTGCTTATCTTGTGTTTGCAGTGTGATGAACCTTATAAGTCATTCGAGTCATTCAGACAAGCATTATCACCATTTTTTATTTAGAGAGCGTCTGTAACCCTGGTTGTATCAAAATGCTAGTTAGATAACTTTAAATACTTAAATATATTTCAGTTCGGACATCATATAAAACGATGTGACAATGTGAAGAGGTTTAAAAGATTTGAGAATGATGAATAGATTTTACAGCTTCTTACAGTTTTTGTAGTCCATCAATTCACTGCCTGGTGGACAAGGAAGCATTCATCTGCTGAAGTTCAACAAATAATAGAAACAACAACAAAAAAAGGCTAAAATGTTATTAATGGTCAGCAGGCAGCGAGAAACATCATGCAATTCACACTTTGTGCAACAAGTTTACCGCATCAAATTTAAAATATGATGCTATGACATTATTTGTGTTCAAAAGAGGCCAGAAAATTCTAAGATGCAATAGTAGTAGTAGTAGTAGTAGTAGTAGTAGTAGTAATAGTTTATTCGGTCAACCAAATCCAAAATGCAGCAACAAAAAAATCCAACAACGTAGAGAATGTAGTTGTTGCCGTTGTTGGATGAAGTGATCATTATAGTCTGTATATGTATTGATAAATAACGTAAACACTTCTCTTTCTGTCTCTCCCCGTGTGAAGTTTCCAGATGGCCCGAGGAAGAACGTGGATGAGGGCTGACCTGTAGTGGGGGCAGAAGGCTCCGGGGCCTGCCTGTCGTCGGCTGTCTGATCGGTTCATCGAGGTGAGGTGCCACTCTCACTGGGGCCCAGAACGGACCGAGAAAAGGTCCCACCTCGCTCACCCCTGCCCCCTTTCCACCCTCACCCCCCAACCCAGGCACGAACGCTCTGGACCATGTCTAGCGGGCTGTCGGAGGGGAGCCAGACAGAGGACCTGGAGCGGAGTAGCTGCAAGCAGGACTCTCCCGTTATAGAGCGCAGGAACCGCAGTGGCATCATCAGTGAGCCCCTCAGTAAGAGCCTTAAGAACTCCCGCACCCTCTCTCAATATACAGCCGTCTCATCTGCCACCAATGGACACAAGGACAAAAATGAGACAAAGAGCCACACGGCCAAGCCTCAGCCGCCCCCTCAGCCCCAGCCCACCGTCTCTGCACTGACAGCCGCCAAGTTGGACCGGACCCTAGAACAGGTTCTGGAGGGACAGAATGGCCTGCTGCACTTTGCCCAGGCAGCCGCACTGTTAAAGCGAGCCGGTATGGAGCACATGCTCCTGCCCGGGGGCATGGGAGTTGGAGTTGGCGGAGGCGACGCGGGCTCGGGGGCTAGCGACTTGGAGGGTACGTCTGTCACGGACGCCGTAGGTGGTCCTGTTGACTTCCCATATGGAGTAGGGGGTGGCTTCCCCTTCAACCCGGGGCTTTTCATCATGACGCCGGCTGGAGTGTTTCTGGCGGACAGCGCGCTACACATGGCCGGCCTGGCCGAGTACCCGGCGCAGAGCGAGCTGGCCTCCGCTATCAACTCCGGTAAAAAGAAGCGAAAACGTTGCGGCATGTGCCCACCTTGCCGACGGCGGATTAACTGCGAGCAGTGCAGCAGCTGCCGAAATCGGAAAACGGGCCACCAGATCTGCAAGTTTCGCAAATGTGAGGAACTGAAGAAGAAGCCCTCTGCTGCTTTGGAGGTAAGAGGGTGCGGGGTACGATGTGTCACTGCTTCATGGGCAATTCATTGAAGTTTCTTAAGAGCGAGCTTTGGTTTTGGATGCATTCGCCAATACCACAGAGTGAGAAACCAGTCAAGGGAGCCATGCAGTTGCAATCATGGAATCTGATATTTGGAGGCGATCCACACGAAAGGACTAGAAAGATGTTTTTAGAATTAGAGACCACTGGAAGATCAGATTGTCTTTTGGTCAATACCCGAATGTTCTTCCCCTTTAATTGGAACGGGGGTAGTGGTGGTGGTGGTGATGGGGGGGGGGGGTGACAGGTGGTGAGAAGTGTGGCAGCTATGTGACGAGTAAGCTTACGCCATGGGGTCTCTTTAATCTGTCCACCATAACCGCATCAGTACTATACCCACATCTTTCAACCTGAGGGTAAATTCTTTAGGAAAAAAACACGAGATTGCTTTTTCTTTTTTTTTTTTTTTTTTTTCCCCTTTCCTCAAAATGAGCTGCTCCACAATACACTGCTCTGTTTCCATTTGAGTAAATTTGACGAATTTTTGCAATTTGCTTTTGTAAAGGAATCACATGTAGGGAAATATGAATGTGTATGTGTGTGTGTGTGTGTGTGTGTGTGTGTGTGTGTGGGTAGAGTGGCAGTAATTGTGAATATGTGTACAGTATGTGTTTGTGTGCAACTTACACATGTGTGGGTATGTCTGTATGTGTGTGCATGTAACAAGGTCCATCTGGCTCCGGAGCTGTCATCTGGAGCACCAGGTGTCAGTGTGGCACATGCGCCCCCCCCCCCCCCCCCCTTTTTTATTTTTTTCCTGCCGCTGTCCTTCTCTCCCGTGACACTCCAGCTCATCTAAATAGCCCTCCAAACTTCCTGTCTGTTACCTCAGTCACACTCGCTGGCCTAACTAACCCGGCTGTGGCGACAGAACGACCAATCATGAAATCAATCTCGGCAGATGTTCCATCTCAAAGGAAATAATCTTTTGCGATCAATGGATAATAGTGTCCCTGTGCCATTACATAATAAACAGATAGATATGCAGCGCAGTGTGAACGCGAACCAGTGCTGAGGCTGCCGGTCTAATTGACACAAACTGGATCTGCGCTTCAAACTGCTAATGGCTTTACTTCTTTCTCTTTCTGATACTGATTGGGGGTGACAGCTTGGCCTCTTGTTTGCAGGCTGAAAGGTTGGTTGTTCAACCCCCATGTGCTGACTTTGGCCATCCGCGGCGAGGAACTCATCAGCTGCATAGACTAAATAATTTTGAGCGTTGCTTTCATTTTCAGGCCTTTCTGTGCGCTGAGAAGACGTGAAATGCATCATAGTTTTAATAGGATGACGCGTTTGCCTTCGGGTTAAACAGGATGAACTTTTGTTTTTGTAGTTGGTTAAATAACCAACCTGATAAAACGTCATGATAACACAGAATATGATCCACATGACTGTGTGTATGTATACTAGCAAAATTAGTTGTTTTATTTTTTTGTTTTTTTTACTCATCTAGGATAAGTCAATGACTTTTTTGATAATTTCTTATTCATCAAGTGGTTGGCCTCTAATTTCGCAGCAGGTTTTTTTTCTAAACCTCCTCTTAGATTTGAGTTTTATTTGTTTCCTTGTGTGAGGAATTTACTTGTTGAGGCAGCAGTGTCGATATAAATGACATTTGAGTTCACTTCAGCCGTTGCCGTAAAAGAAAGTGACAAAGCACATCAGTGGTGAGAATATCAACTCGTCTAAGTCTAAAGCCAAGGAAAGGCACTTTTTCACTTTGGTTTTTATTTTTAATATAACTATGATGAAGAAGCTGCCCGGGCCTTTTTGAACCATTTTGAAAGCCGGACTGTGATACCTTCATAAAACTGCTCACTTTTCCAAACCTGAGGCTGTGTTGTCATGATATATTGTATTAATAGTTTCCAGGCAATAGATGCTGCTTCATTGTGTTGTTTTCACGGACGATAATAAGTTAAGTTTTGTTCAATTTGTTTGGTTCAGTCGTTTTAAGTAAACATTTTGTCCTGTTGGATTGTTGTCGGATACATTTTTTTTTTTTTATTAATTTTCCTTTCGTGCTGTCTATTGTAGTGCAACTGTCTAGATTCCTGATGTGAATACTTTGAATTCGTTTTTAAACGACGAGCATTTCTAATTCCACAGCAAACAGTATTCACACCAAATGTAAAGCTGGTGGGGTCAGTCTGTAAAGCAGGGGTGTGTTTTGATTTACACAGACTTCACTGAGATGAATCAGGATTTCAAGGAGTCAAAGGTTGAAAAATAAATGTGTGAAACCGGAGGATTCATAAAGAGGCCATCTTTGGGCAATTTGACGGGAAAAAGCTGAAATTTCTCACATGCGGAGAATCAGACAAATCCGCACGAACGTTTTTTTTTTTTTTTTGGTTTTTCAGTGTCGCATTGTTCCGCTGCAAATTGATGAGACGATTCATTTGTCTCTGTTGATGAATCACCAAAATGGTGAAATGTGTCAGCTTGCTATGTAGGTGGTACGACTCAACGTCTGCAACAGAAAAGGGATTTCATTTTAATTTATGATTTGCAATTGATGTTGTCATGGCAGTTAGCTTAATACCAGTCGTTCGCACAGACCCATGGGGTCTTAAATATTCATGACAGTCTTATGTTGATGCAGGTCATCAGGCTGCTTGCGGGGTCGACGTTACAAGTAGCCAGAAAACTAATGGAGAAACTTGACAGTTGTCCAAGTATAATAGCGGTGTGATTATTGAATTGAGTTACCTGACATAGCTTTTTGTCTTGCCATCTAAGAATATGGACTCCTTGCTAATTTATTTAATGGATCTGTCAAGTAATTTCCTCTTTTTCGGAGCAGCCGCTGGAACGCTCGTTTTACATGAGAAGTAAACTATATAAATATTAGAGTAGTGGGTTTTTTGCTTAAGGGGACCGGCATTTTTCAGTCCTAATACTACTTCCCATGATATGTTCTGCACAAAAGGCTGCGGTGTAAACAAACATATTTCAGTGTTAAATATTGGATTAGTGCTGCGTTTAATGTTTCCCAGGCCTCTATATGTGCTCTGTTTTGCAACTGATGAATTGTACGAGGTGTGAATGCTTCTGCGGCGCAATACAGATACGCTGAAGGATTTGGCCACGAGCTCGCCACAGGAAAGGTGAGAAGCATATTCATACCAAAGTGTGCAACTACTGCACATCTACCCACACCGGCAACATGAACCACACTCGCCCTCCGTCACCTGACAGCCCACAGCTAAAAATGAAATCTTCCTGATCGGGGAGTCCCTGTACTTTTCCTCTGATGTTGCTTTATAACTTAATGGTCTTATTCATGTTCCCTGCCGTGTATTTTTGGTGCCTTTTTGCCATCTGATACTCCTAATCCCAACATTACAAAGTGGGTATTTTAAGGACTTGAAGCACCTCTTCATGAATCAAGTGTGACATGAATCAGAGAATATAAAGTCTCCCATGTATAGTAACGCAAACCGAGACAAGTGTTCGCCTTCAAGCAGAACTCTATTAAAGAGGTCTGCAACCTGTTACTTTTTTTTTTTTCCACCTCAAATATTCAATACGAGGCGGCTGTATCAACTATTTATTCTCTCAAAGAGCTCTGACAGAAGACCAACACTTTCAATATTGGCTGTTTTTTATTCCATTGTCCTCGTGCACTCATACATTATCCATTAGCAGTCTAGTAGCCGTCTCAAAAGGCTTTGTTATTAAGTCAACAGCTCTTGTTCAGCAGGTGATTAGATCAGAGGATACAGCCTGGGCCGCACTGTCAGTGTGCGTGATGTCATCAGTACAAGCTAAATGTCAGAGGGGGAGATTCATGGAAAAACGCGCTGTGTCAGAAGAGAAACCGGAGCGCATCGAGTCAGCAGTATATTGGAAATGTCGATACCGACGAGATGCTGCACGATGGTCAGTTATACCATGTATGTGTATTTTCTAATGTCGTTACACAAGACTTCACTGGAGGGAAATCTCTGCTATCTGTCAATGACCTTAATGCATATTCAGGGCGACTTGAGCAGCACCTGTGCCAGAACAGAAGATCCTCCTGGCTTTCAGAGTCCTCCCTCAGTGATCTGCAGTGAGCCTCAGCTGGAGCTCAGACAGCCCTTGAGTGTCACATTCCCCTCCAATCAAAGAAAGTGCGGCACATCCCCGTCTGCCGTGGCGATTATGCCCGGCGTGCGGTTTCCGAGGGGGCACAATGTCTCATTTAACATTTGTCTCGTTGGTCAGTTTGGCAGACATTTCCGACGGGTTTTCGGTGCATCTGCGTGCGTCCCAAGTGAATAAAGACTGAGCGCAATAGCCGGCCTTTGTTTTTACTGCATTTGCATTGCGAGGTTTTCCTCGTGTGTTTGTACGAGCCTGTGAGCGTGTACACAAGTGCAGTCCAGCAGCACTGTGCTTATTTTAAGGGTGTTGACGGTTTCCATTGAAAGCTCATGGCAGCTCAAAGAGGAGCGTAAAATTGGCAAGTGAGGGGGAGTTAGCATGCTGAGGCCTTTGCCACCTCATAGCTCACTGGCTGAAGATGTCTGGATTTATTCTGGGAATGCTACATTTGAGAGAAATAAGTGGGAAGGCAGTTTCTTTCTGCTGTATGTCTGAATACCCTCCAGTGGTGTCAGTCTCAGCGATGCTGTTCGGCACTGAAGACGACGGAAAGTCAGGGTTAGGAAGTTGTGGCGTACCTTGTTTTGCGTGAATGTCACTGTACATTCGGAATGTACAGCGCCGGTGGGCGGGCAACATTCGGAAAATTTTATAAAAACAAAAACAAAAAGCGAGTTTTTGTCTTCGCCTGCTCGCAGCATTGGGTGATAAAAAAATGAATTTTGTGTGCGGATAAAGCGCTCTGGAGTTATCAAACACAGCTAACACCTGAGCATACTAGCCCTTCCCAGCGGGTCCTACTTTGTTGGTGTCAGACGCCGATACGGGAGCAGCGTATTCCCTCACGGCCTTTCCTGCCTTCCAGACGCCGTACACCAGACTGTCAGGACAGAGGAAACTCATACAAACTGACAGGCATGCAGACTGACACCGAGACGCATGGCTGTGTGGGCAAGTTGCTGGGCAGACAGAGGGACAAGTTGGAGTGGACAGAGGAGGCAGAGAGAGAGAGAGAGAGAGAGAGAGCGAGAGAGAGAGCGAGAGAGAGAGAGAGAGAGAGAGAGAGAGAGAGAGAGAGAGAGAGAGAGAGAGAGAGAGAAAACTGAGGCGGTCGAGGTGTCATACTGTAGCCTGACATCTGCATTAAGCCAACAGTCCATAACTTCTAAAGAGAGACGGGGGTATTATTCACACAGGCAAAAAAAAAAAAAAGTTGCTGTTGGAGTTGCTGCTCAAAGGTGAATTAGATATATTAAGATGTGATTTTTAGGGCCTTCGCTTCTCCGTCTAACAGCTTGTCCAACACAACTTTAATGATTTAATTTTGACCGCTGTCCACATTCTTTTCCTGTGCTTACTGCGAGTGAATTTCCAGGGTTAAAGGGCCTGAGCTAAAATAGTAAGTGCTGTCATCATCATCATCATCATCATCATCATCATCATCATCATCATCATCATCATCATCAGACGTTTGTTTGGACAAGATCTTTGAGTATTTCTTTTTTGTTTTGTTTTTGAGTGTTTATTGTGACCAGAGGTGGAAAGAGTATTGGAACGGTTGTTCAAAATAATCAAATGTAAAAATTGCTCTCCTCAAAAATTTGTTAAAAAAAAAAAAAGTATTTTTGGTCAATGACAGGCATTTGATTTATTTTCACCTGTATGAAATACCAATATGTATAAAGCACATTTCCGAGTTAAACAATAGAATATCCAAAAATGTCAGTTTATTTCGAAAACAAATGTAAACAATGTTCAGAAATCCAGATACGGATCTGACAGTTTGAACGTTATTTTGAATTGCTTCGATGGAAGTGGAAAGTGGATTGCATGGATATTGTAGTATTTGTATGCGTGTGTACGTGCAAAATTCTGTACTTTTGAAAGTACTCAAGTACCCCCAACAACGTAACTGAAACAATTTGAGTATTTGAAATGTGTTGCTTCCGCCTGTTTTGGACATTGAGGGCATTGTCCACGGTGCCCGTTAAGAAATCAGCCATTTTTAAAACTTTCTAGCTTAAATGTGCAATCAGCAAAGTAATCAAAATGAGAAACCAAAAGTAGTGGCATGCGGAGTGATTTTTCTGACCCGAACGTGTTCGTTTAACTGACCGCAGAAAGTGTGTGTTAAACTAATGACTCGGGTGTTGAGTGTTGCTGCCCCTGCCCTGGCTTCAAGATGTGTTTACTGGTCAAATGAGATCAAATCCTATCAGCGTATTTACATATCCACGACAACTGACTGTTGGAAAGGAGAGCAAGTGAAGGAAAACGCGTCACCCCCTCAGCCAGACAAAACCGTGATCGTGCCAGCTGGAGGTCACTGGTGTTTTCATTCACTTGTTTTAAAGGTTTCTTCTCTGCTCTTCTCCTTTGTGAAAAGCAGACGGTGTTGCATCTCCACATACACTACTGTATGTGGAGATGCTTCGAGTTCATGGTGTCAGTTTGTGTGTGTGTGTGTGTGTTTTGGGTTGGGTTTTTTTTTTTTTTTTCTTTCTTTATTATTGTGGGATTCCATAAGAGAATACTGACAATTGTTGATGATAAAGCAATGACAACAATAGGCAGAACGCTCAGTGGTGCCCTGGGGGCAACAACTGAATGCATGATGGCTTAAACTGGCTTACAGGAATTTGCATCAGCCACACCAAACAACATGCACTGTGCTCTGAAAGGCCATTATATTAAGTTGTGGTGGATTGAGCCCATTTAAGAAGCAGTTAGCCTTAAAAAAAAAAAAAAAAAAAAAAAAAAAAAAAAAAAATTGTGTTTGACTTTTGTGGTCTGTTCCGCAGAAATTGTTTGTGCTATGCTTAGACAAATGTGCACCCCTTAAAAAAAAAAAAAAAAAAAAAAAAAAGCCCCACATCCATCGATTTTAGTGATTGGCCACTTCACACCCACAGATCCCATCTGTTTGAACCCTTGCAATCAGTGTTGTGAAGGGAAAAGGGTTTTTCTATTCCTGAAATGCTGCCTTTTTTTCTTTTTTTCTTCTTCCATTGATTGCACATGTTTGATAATGAGGAAAAGTAGCATTTACAGATCCGTGGAGGGATGTGTTGTTTTTCTTCCCTGCACACATTACGTCATGGTCAGCACAGCTTTTACCAGGTTTTTTGACATCTGTGGCAGCGCCAGATGTTGCTGTCCTCTGACCGTCTTCTTAGTAGCTGAGCACTGCTGCAGAAAGGTCATTTCGGAGATGGGTGAGAGGCTACTGATACTTAACACATGGACCATCAAATCGTCTTGGCAATATGTTGGCTTTAGCCTCTGGCTTTGTGGATTTTATCAACATTTTCTTTTGCCTAAAAGCGGTTTTCTGAATATGTGCATTAGGGCAAATGCTATAGCAGTGTATACATGTATAATCCAGATTTAGGTGAATTAGATAAATTAGTATTAATCGACATTTCAGGCTGACCTCGCATCCATCAAACAACCTTGGTGAAATTATCATCGTTGATTTGAACATACACTACAATATGTATGTGAGTAGTCAATGCCTCAGCTGTCAGATTATTCCCGATTAAGTCAATTTGACAAATACAGCACAGTGTGGGCTATATTTAGTTGAAATCAGGGAGTAATTACCGTGTTTGAAGTCTTTTTACCCAAGCAAAAATGTTTTATTTTTGTCAGCGGGAGTTAACTTTCAGGATGAAAGTAAATGAAACCTGTGGAGCACGAACCCTGCTGTCACTCAGTTTCATGTCCCGATATGAACAATAGCAGTCAAAAGAACACTGCACCGCTGATTCAAAGGAAGAGGAATGGTTTAAGTGGGCCCTAAAAAGCAATTAGGACTTGTATTGTTTTTGGTTTTGAACAAACTTCTCTGAACTAATGGGCCATTTACCTCCGAGCTGCCTTTGTTGAAAAAACTCATAATTCCGCTGCAGCTGTGCAAGAGAGCTGTTCAACAACATGCGGGGAAAAAAAAAATGCGATTATGTCCAGGGTACACAAAAGTTATCAGAATTTTATTATAGTAAAAATAGAATTAAAATGTTTTGTGTTTTCGGGAGCAAATATGTGAATCTTGCCTTGACTAATACATCACCTGTTCCTGTTTCGGTGTCGTTGTATTGGTGTGTGTTTGCAGGCTTGTGTGTCTGGTTCCTTTTTAAATTCTCAGTCGTTGAGCACTGAGGGGAAAAGTGAATCTGAATGCAGCGTGCATGAGATTTTTTAGTTTAACTGTCTCACTGTTTGGTGCGATTTCGGGGGTGTACTGCGAGTGTCGGTTAACGTGCCACTGTGTGTGGAGGTGTGTGACTGTACTTGAATACATATTGGTTCGGTGCGAGAGTGTGTGTGGGTGCATAAATGTTTGCCGAGCTCCTCCTGCCTCGCTCCAGGCAGAGCTGGCTGACGGAAGAATCCGTTGCTGCAGAATCGAGTTGCACTTTGCAGGACGCCAACCGTGCTGCGGCTCCAGGGACCCCGAGCCGCTCTCTATCTCCTGACTGGCAGGCTGCTGCTGAGCCCTGCAGCTGCATGCATGTGTGGCACTCCTGCCCAGTGCAATCAGACACACAGATAACCACAGTGGGGGTGGGGTGTGTGTGTGTGTGTGTGTGTATGTGGACAGGGGGGGGGGGGGGGGGGGGGGTCACACGCGTTGCTCTCCCACACCATCATCATCATTGATGATGATGGTGTGGGAGAGCAACGCGTGTGGTGGCTAAATAATAAATGTGGCATATTGGGTTTGGTGTGACTGAAGCCTGATCCTGTGGTGGTGCTTTGTACAGATTTCACACGTGCTCCTCAGCTGGGGACAGAGTGGAGCAGAAGTAGCGTTGGACTGATCAGCTGTTTAAACCATTCATCGATAAAAACACTTCACTATAGGACCTCGGTCAAATTTACATTTAACTTTGAGCTCTTATAGTTTTCTTTTTTTTTTCTCTCTTTAATATTTAATACATGAAGCAATCACTTCATGTCATTACCTCGTGTCAGTAATCATTTGTTGTACCTTCAAAATGAGCAGCGGAGAATAGGACAGGTTGAACATTATGCATGCCCCCATGTCAACTTGTGAACAATTTGTAGCTTCACTAAAAATGTGCTGCATTTCATTAACAACTCCATCCTCCTCCCCTCCCTCTCCTCCTCCTCGTCCCCCCCCCCCCCTCCTGTCTTCTGTTTCTCCAAGAAGGTGATGCTTCCTACAGGAGCGGCGTTCCGGTGGTTCCAGTAGGACTCCTCCTCCTCCTCCTCCACATCCCTACCCAAAGCTCTGCCATCAAGTGCAATGCCAACTCCTGGATTGTCTCCGGAATAGACACTGGCTTATAAACAAACTAGCAACAAATAAAATTATAGAAAAAAAAAAAAAAAAAAAAAAAAAAAGGAACGACAAAAAAAAACCCAACACAAAATGACAAAAAAAAAAAAAAAAGGCGGGAAAAAAAATAATCAATCGGATAATGGATGCACCTACTTATTCCTTGAACCAAAAATGAAGCGTAAAGAAAAGCATCTATGGCAACTTTCATTCCCTTTTCTATGTTTCCATTTTGGTACCTTTTGTCCTTTTTCCCAGCAGGTTTTTTCTGTCGCTTAAACATGGAACTGTTCATTGCCAGAAACAGAAATGACGGACTGAGTGTGGACAATCAACTAATTTCTGTGTTTGGTGTTAATGTTGTTCATGTGTGGAAAGATACAGTACTCGTGTAGAGAATGTAAATTTACAGCTATATTTTAAAACTAGTGGCTAATGGCAAACATTATTGTAATTCTTCACCATTATGTTACTTAAACCCTTGTCTATTTTCTGATTCATTTCGCGGAAGACGAGAGTTTCCAGGCGGTTTTTCTTTTGAAAGACAAGAAAAATGTTCCAAATTGTGTTGCTGTCAATTTTGGATTGAATTGAAACTGAAAAAGTCTCGCTATCGGGCAGATCTCCAGAGACTCTTCACCGGGTTGTGGATGCTGTTCGCCAGAGCCGTCACTACTGTAATTTCCTCAATCAGCCCTCCTCTGCATTTCCAAACTTTTCTTTTAGCGAAACTGGCAGCCTTATGTTACTGTGGCCCTACTGAGCATGTGCCAATACTGCTCAGGGCAATAGCACTAAGAGACAGCACTTGCTCTGAGTCTACCCTACTGAACGCACTGAGACAAGATTGCATTTTGTTTTGTTTTTTTTAAGAAAGTGTTTGTTTATTTGTTATATTTTCATGTTTTTGTTATGTTGCTGGGTAGCTACCGCTTTTAAAAATAACCAATCTTTGTATTTGTTTAGAAAATTGGACTGGTTTTGTGAATAAAAAGGAATGCATGTATTTGTGTCAAACTTTACGATCCGATGTTTGTCTACTTGTCTATTTGCATGTGGGGTTTTTTTCTTTGTTTTTTTTTTTTTTCCCAAAACAGCTGGTTTGACTGACAAACACAAATATTAAGAATGGGTTTTCCAAGAAATTATGAAAATTGTTCCCCTTTGTTTTTACAATTGGATGGTATGAGACAATTCTGACTCTCACAGAGCTCATTAAAAGTAAACCAGGTGGCGGTATGGATCACCGCGATGTCTTTTGGTTTGTCTGAGATCTCTCCCTCACTGCCTATGTTATATCTCCCTACAGTGGAATGATGGAGCTTTGTTATGCTAAAATGTAACCAAAATGATTTAAAAATGTTTGAATATGAACAATTGTAATTGCAGTGTTTCTTCAAAGTGCATGACACCCCGTGGAATAACAACAACAAAAAAAACCCTAAATGTCATTTGTTGTCAAAAACTATTTGCTCTCTAAGATCTTTGTGACAGCTGCCCCACTTGCTGACATTTATAGTCAGAAAACCCAGGCAGAAAGGCACAAAATCACCAGTAGTCATGGATTACTGATGGAAAGATCTGTCTCCAGAGCAATAAAGGCTATCCTGAGGAAGCCAGGATAAAGTGTTTAGGGCTGAATGTGTAATACTGAATAGGAGGAAGAAAAGTTTGGATAAAGACACGGATAAGTGGTAGCAGTGCATATTTAAAAACCTTCTCCAAACTGTGGTCAATTTCACATGGGTCTTAGTGTAATTACCGATTCTAATGCCTCAGGTCTGTGACACTAGAGTGAATTTCCATTTCCTGCTAAGTGATGATTCTCGGTGATTTTCTTTTTTCACAGCTCCATAGTCACTTTTTTCATATCCAGGTGGGGAAGGAGATGTAGATTTCTGCCACAGCCAAAGTGTGGGGTGTTTTTAATTAGCGAATATCCACAGTGGAAGGCCCAGTATGGTGGGCTTGTGTACGAGCTTGTGATCAGCTTGGTGAGCGGAGAGTTGGAGAGCGGAGCTATATTCCCGGCACCCCCCCTCGGAGACAGTGCTGGGCTAGTGCCATCGCCATGGCGATGGGGGGAGTGTGTGTGTATGTGTGTGTCTGGGGGTGGTGGCTGAGGCCTTTCATTATTAATGTGCACCGCGGCGTCCTTACCTCCTCTGAGCCCGCACAGCTCACTGCCTGACCTGCCATCCAAGGGAGAGGGAGTGGGGAGGGAGTGGGGAGGGGGGGACTGAGGAGGCAAAGATAAAGAAAGAGAAGTGAGCCAGAGAAAAAGAAAGAGACAGCACGACTCGCGCGTCGTGTCGAAGCATGTGACTTTAATGTGGAAATTCATTAACGCTACGGCTCCCCTGCATGTGCAATTTCTCCGATTAAGATCTCCGGTTGGAGTGTAGGGTTTTTTTTGTTGGGTGTGGTTGCAGGTGACTGTGGCTCCTGCCTGCTGAGGCGTAGCAGCCCAGGGGTTGGGGAGGGAGGGTCATGTGGTGGTGGTGGTGGTTGTGGTTGTCTCCATGCAGAGGAGTATACGGCTGGTGAGCAGGCCTGTCACACTGGGAAAATCCTGGAATCTTATCACCGCCTCACAGACACTGAGCTGCACTGATCTACTCACCCTTGTTGCCAGCAGACATGCCCTTCCCCCCATCCAAATGCCCCTGCACAGGCTGGCCCCTTCTCAGCTCAGCCGCCACCTTCTTCGAACGGGGAGATAGCAGGAACTGATGCAGTCCAATTGTCGAGGAGAGGGAGGAATGTTGCTTGTAAAATGCGACTCACAGGAAGAAAAACAAGCTCTGAAACTGAGTACGTCGCAGAGACCTGAGGAGTCAGGAGTAACCCTGAATCCACTGGGTAATGTGAGCCAAGTCCAGTACATTGTGTATCATGTGTGAACATCAAAGTGACACATATTGACAAAAAAAAAAAAAAGAAAAAGAAAAAAGGTGTTTTTGGTGAAATACTCCATCACAATATGATAGTAGAAGTTGCAGGTAGATCCTGTGAAAATATCGGCTCACTTACTTGTCTGCCTTATGCAAACTGCTTGCCCAAAGATCAGAAAGACTGTATGGATTAGTCTTTATAGTACTCAGTGTTATATTGATATGAATTTTCAATTCAATTCTAGATTGCATCATATCAAAACCTTGTTCGGATGTTATGCAATTGAATCAATAGATTTATTTATTATAGGACGTGTTAACATGCTTTCATTATCACTCACAATTTCAAAGAGATTTTTCATTTGCTTACACCAACTGTTTGACGCTATAAGGAAAACATAGAGTGTAATGGTCACTATACTGATGATTATGAAAGAAAGGATGGAAAAACAAATTCTGTGTGAGTTCTTGGTTTATTATGGACTTGTCTATTAATACATATTGTACTCCCTTTCCTGCATTATGAATCACCTCCTAATTCACAGTAGTTGTGAAAAGCCTATCTGTATGGTGCAATTTAAAAAGGTATCACACTATACTTATGTTTAATGATTTTGGCCAGGGGCCATGCCTCGGGGTTCGTACCGTACTGTCACCTAACACTGAGAAGGTCATATGTTTAAATACTGACTGGGGCTTTCCGTGTGGAGTTTGCATAGTCTCCCCACCAAGTGCACTCCGGTTTCCTTCCACAGTCCAAAAACAAGCATGTGTGTAAGGAGTGTGTGTGTGGTTGTGTGTGTCTATGTGTTTGCTCTCTGTCTCTCTGTTTGTTTGCTCTGTGATGGACTGGCAACCTGTCCAGGGTGTAGTCTGCCCTCGTCCATAGTCAGTTGGGATTGGCTCCAGCAACCCGTGACCCTGAACAGGTTTATACTGTATAGAAGATCACAAAAAGTATAGCTCTAAAGATTCATGTGTAGTTTTGTATTACTTTGAGACCACTAAGTAATGTGGTTTCTTCCTTTTCAACTAAACAATTGAACAGAGCAAAACCAAGCGGCCAGATTGTCTCTTAAGTACTGAGATGACTTTTTGAAATTTTCATTCTTGATTTGACGAGCAAAACTGACCCAAAACACATTCAAATACTAAAAGACGGGAGAATTTTGAATACGATTGACTTTTAATTTGTAGTGCGAGCTTTTATTAAGGAAGACACCGGAAGTACTTAGTAACGTCAGCTCGCTGACTTGACCTTGGTTGTGACTCTGCTAGCTGGTGAGTGTGTCGTGTTTTCAGGTGAAAATGTTGCGAAAACAAGAGGCTTGTGCTGGTTTCTGTTTATAAATGACGTTTTGAAGGATTCTATAATTTCCAAAATAGGAAAAAGTCTTCAAAACAAACTTACTTCAGTCATGTTTCAGTGTGAAGGCCTGCATTAAAACTGCCGCCGCCTTGCCTTGCACATGTTTATTCACGTTGTTTGATAACATGATATGAAAACACGGTTTGGATTTCAGCTTAAGAAACCTTAAATATTTGCGTGCCAGATGTGGAAAACACACCACCCAGTCCTCAGATATCACCGTGAGGTGATGCTGCAGCTCCTTCCAGACACCAAACCAAGTGTTCGCCCTTTCACCTGAACTGTCTCCATCACGTGATCATACTCAGCCCATCACGTGTCAAACCTATGTGATCCGGTCAACACACTCCTGTAAGTATGAAGATCTGATGTGGGACTGATGTTTATGTCACATCCCTTTTTTACATGATGCCTCTTGTCTGTCAAACAGCAGCCGGACACCGGTGAAGTAAAGGGAACTGGAGCCACTGATCGCCACTCTTATATTATGTATTTTTGGTTTTGTTGTTTTCCTTCCAACTCTCTCAGTTTTGCAGCCTTGCGCTGATCGGAGCTGATCCTCACCAAACATCTGCTAAAGCTCTCGCTTCACTCTTGGAGTTTGAGACACTCGGGTTTGTTGAGAGACGTCTTCAACTACTGCAGGTATTTTTTTATTTCTTTTGTTGACCATGAAAAGGTATTTTGTGTGGTTCGCGTTGTACAAGTTACTGAAAGTGAATACTTGATCAGAGTCACTGCTCTCAAAAGTAGTTGAGTTAATGGAAATAGAAGTAATAAGTAACTTTAGTATGACTGTTAATTGTTTCTCCTAATCAGTGTTTTAAAAAAAAACCCCATCTGTGTCATTGTTATACTGCAGTGATATGTTGCTCTGTCAGCATTGTGCGAGTCCATCTGAGGCCTGATTGACGGATCAAATGATTCATTTGGAAGCTAAATTCTGTATTTGGTCTGTTTGCAGCTCCACTGCCTTTCTGCAGAGCTCAACAAAACATCTATTCTGAAAAGACACCGGAAGCACTTAGTCAAAAGTATCACATTTACAGAAAACTACAGTAACATCACCATGTTTGCAGTTTCCTAATGGTTATTGGTGATAAGTACAATACTGCCAACAGAAAGAGATTTAAGCTGATAAAACTAAAACAAAAAAAAATTTAATCCGATAAAACTAAACTGATAAAACAAATGTCAATAATGGTGAGACCCATCAATCATTTGGAAGCATTTGAAAATCTCTTGACTTGTCACTCATGTGGGATGAAACATCCTCAATAATTGACTTGATGTATTTTTATGTCCATGCCATTAAAGTACTTTTCACTAATCAGGTCTAATATTAAATGGATTTAGAGTCACTAAAAACGATGATAGCCAAAGTAGCACAAGCTTTTGTTTTCTCTGATTTAACCCCCATATGTCCATAAATCCATAATCCAGGACTCAAATTACAGGGGTACCGTAACATTTAATCTTTGAGTGATAAACTGTAAGTATCCTCAACTCGCTGATCAATGAAATGAATGGTATACCACTTTAAGATTCACCTTAAAGACTTCATAGAAAGTTCCGTTTGATGGTCAGTTGTGACGCTTCAGCTCACGGCCCCGGTTGTGGGATGAGTTACACATAATTTGTTTTAACAACTTGAACAAAGACTGACGCCTGTTTCCTCATTTCCAGGTTAACGTGCCGAATAGCAAAGCAAAAAAAAAAAAAAAAACAATCTCACTTTCTGTATGATTGAATGAAATGTTTGTTTACTCTCTAAACCGCTGCCACAGTCCACCCACACACACACACACACCCTCCCCGCGCATGTCTGGTTATGACAAAGTCACTTTGGTGCGTCACTACCAGTGTCACTCATCCAGCATGGAAACGTAGCGTTGGCACCAAGTGTTTCTGTCACGCTCTAAATTGTTTCATAGTTTCTGAAACCATCCTGCTTTTTAGGTAATTTCAGAACAACTCAATAACTCAAATGACAGTTCTTAGTGAAATCCAAGCTCCAGGAGATTACTAACGTTGTTCCTGCGACAGTGTAAATAAATAATCCCAAAGCCAAAGATTATGTCTGAACACTGCTTTCAGAATACAGATTCTACTGAAAACCACAGCAGAGGTTCAAGTGTCTCGGTTGTTGGAGTCAGATTGAGCTCTTGTTTGAAGATCTGTTGAATCCTTTTAACCTGCATCACTAAACAGATGGAATCATGGAAAATGTGTTTGTGGGTGCTTTTTCTTTTCTTTTTTTTTTTTTTTGCTCAAATACAGTTCAAATTTGAGCTGCTGTTGGTCTGCATTTAGTGGAGAGCTGTTCAGTTTCAGTATTTTTAACTTCCACTTCTGAGTGGTGACTATTAACTATAAAAAATAAATAAATAAAAATGTTGAACTCTGAATGCCGGCTGTGCTATTGATATTCTGGCAATAAAAAAAGCTGGTTGCAGTCATCCTTGTTTCCTAGAAGTAACGTGTAATCACCCTTCATCCACAGACTCTTTGTCTGTGGACAAACAACCGCATTACACAGCTTAACAAGTTGGGTTACCAAGCCAAATGATTCGGAACGAGTTGCTTCCTACATGACAAATGTCCACGGATGAAATTAAACTTTCCCCATCAGGTTCGAGTATCCGAATACATTATTAATAACCACAGGGATGTCTAAGGGCATGTTCATCATAAAGAAAATAGAAAGAGCAGCATAATTTACAGCTGACCTTGCTGCAAGGAAAAAACTAAAACCAATTAATGTTTTTAAAACTTGTCATATATCTAAGGGGGAAAAATTATATTTTAGACTATATTTAAAGTTCTGACCGTACAAAGTACTCGAGTTCACTCTTAAAATGTGATTAACATTGAAAATGACCACAAAAATGACCAGCTGGTGTAATCAAAAAGATTAATGGGCATTTTTCTATGCAGAATTTTTACAAATAAATCATTAGAACTGGATCCAGTGGTACAATGTTATAGCACATCCATCCATCCATCCAGCCATCCATCCATCCAGCCATCCATCCATTCATCCATCATATCAACATGTCGTAATGATGGAGAACAAGTATAATTACTCAGAATAAAGGATACCACCGCACCCATGAGTGGTGCACACACACACTGGAGGAACCCCCCCCTCAAAAAAAAACTGGTTTGGTTCATTGATAAATTAGCTTTCCTTTATATTCATCTGTTTCTTCCCTTCACTCGTTACATGTCAGTGATGTCACTAAAGAAATACCACGATGAGTAGGAGCCGCATTGAAGAAAGAGGATTATGAGAAACAGGATGTTTCTTGGCATTTTTAGGATAGAATCAAAATCAAAATTTTGAGTGCAGCCTCAAACTTGTATGTCGAAGTTAAATCTATTCTCCCAATATGGCAATAATCCAGCATCATAGGGAGATAATGCGGTCAACTAAGTTTTTACACCTGACGTAAGAGAGAAGGAGACGGGAAAATATAAAAGAATCAATACACTGGTTTCCTACATTTGTTTTCATTATGGAGTTTGGTCTGTTTTTTTATTTTTGTTTAGTTTTTTATATGTGTGTCGAATGGATTGTGGGTTAGAAAGAAATGAGTTGAAAGAATAACCATCTAAATCACAGACGAGCTTAACATATACACTCAAACACGGACATTTTAGAGCAAACACAAAGACTTACACACTCGTTCTTCCTTTCTCGAGCCAAACCCCCCCCCCCCCCCACCCGCCACCCCCACCTTCCCACCCCACATGCGAGCACACTGCGTCCTAACACACACACACACACACACACACACACACACACACACACACACACACACACGCACGCACGCGAGGACACGTAGGAACAGATTAAGTCCAAATCAATGGCTGTGGCTGGACTGGGAGAGAGATTTCACCCAGGGTTCTCGTTAAGGTCTGACACATGCGGCAAAGGCTCGGGGGAGTGTTATTACCAGGGTGATGGTTGATAAGACACTCGTTTCTCCACGGTGCGTCCTGCGGGAAAATGCATCGCGCAGCCATGGAAACCATAAGGCTAGGTGTTATGCTATAATTGGGGCAGCGTTTCTAACAGTGCAGCTGCACTGCCAGGTATGCCACCGTCTTCAAATGAGAAATTATAGTGGAGCCACGGCGGGGACGATGTAACTGATTTTCAACAAGTATTTTTTTTTATTTATTTTATTTTTTTGCTCGTACCATTTGGTTTTTAATTCGTATAATCAAACACGGTCAGAGAGGAGTCCAGATAAAAAGGCGTTCCTCCAAACAAGCCAAAATACTGCGAGTAAGATCAAGTAACACAGCTAAGAAATAGGAATTTCTGAATAATATGGTTTGGCTGGATAAACAGAACGTAGTGACGTATCACTACATTTATATCCTAAAAGATCCGTTTTGATCTGCAAAATAACCTTTCGTGTTAGGTTTGGTTACAAGCCGCTTTAGGAAACCCGTTATAAGATGGAGGAAGAAGAGGCAAGAAGAAGAAGAGGAGGAGGAGGAGGAGGGACCAGGAGGAGAAGAAGAGAAAGATGGTCGTCGGCCAATCCCTGCTCAGTCTCTGTAACTTGGTTGATTACGATCAATTTCCCTGGTATCGATGGCCTCCCTGGCCCTGAGCTACACTCCCTCCTGCACTTTGCATGGTACGTGCTTTGTGTACCATGACATGACTCGCGCTCCACCATATCTCCCTCCACCAACCCCCCCGGCTCCGCCACCTGCAGTCCTCCGATCCTGGCCTTGAGAAATATCAACAGCTGGGTTACCGCGTTCCGGAGGAGGCATATAAACAGGCGTTTCAAAATCACAAATGGTTCCACTCTGTGTTCTTGGCGTGGCTTTAAAATCTGGGTTAATGCAGTATTTTTAACTGACTGGCTCGTGAGTGCGACAGGTGTAAAAAGTTTGGGTGGCGTTACCGCAGCAGTAAAGAGGAAGGGAGATTTATTTATTTATTTATTTGTTTTTTTGTCTCCTTGCCTTCCCTCCGTGAGGACTGCTGAAGGATTGAGTGCTCGCTGAAAAACTCTGAGAGGCAAGGTGGAAATGATGAGATGAAGTTTGGTCACGACGTGCTGGACCGAAAGCCCCAAATCTGTATTTGTTCTGGGGAATGTGAAACTGTCCTCCCTCCGGCATGTGCGAGGGCGCATCCTGCTCGCTCTATCTCTGCACACTTGGCACGCTCTATCCGAATTAATTGCATCTCTGCGAGGGAGAGAGTGAGATGGATAGAGCGAGGGAGAGAGGTTTAGTCCTTCTGTTGGGCTGGTCTTGCTACAAGGGGAGTCATTTAAAATTCTGCCTCCCATGTGGCTCCTGGTTTTCACTTTAATGACCCCCCCCCTCCTCCTCCTCTCCCTCCTCTCCTCTTGTTTTTCACCCCATGACTTTCCGAGGTTTGGAGCTGCAAGCTTCATGTCCTATATGGCTGCACAGTGAGGCTCATCTTATTCACGCATTTCCTCAAATCAGTAACGCCGTTGTTGACTGACATCAAGGCTGTTAGTGACAAAACACAGTATGTACCTTTTTTGTCTCATTTCGCTGCTTCCTCTTTGTCACTAGACAACAACACCCTCCTCCGCCGCCACAATCAACCACTGCCGGCGTCAACTTTCTGCTACCTGTGTTTGCTTGCCAATTACTGTGAGTACCACCTTTTTTCTGGGAAAATGGCCGCTACACCTGTTGTCAAGCCAAGGGACGTTCAAATTAGCCCTTCCATTAGACTGCAATGCACTAAAAGTATCAAAGCTTAGAAAATTCAGTTTCTTTCTTCTTTTTTTTTTACCCCCTCGTCTACTCACTTATGAATCGTCACATCAAGATTATAAGAAATATATTGACATATTGTAATGATTTTTGTGGTTGAGCTCTGCGGTTGGAGGCTGTGTGAGTGTAGCGGCGGCAGATTGAGGCCCTCTGGACGGTTAACTGCTGCAGTGTTTACCACAGCGGAGCTGCGTAAGAGACACGATAGGAAATGGCCTCAATAAGATAAAGCTGAGCTTTCTGCATGGTTCTCTGCAGGGGTCTCTGCCTTGCGTGCACACACACACGCAAACACACATACATATATCTCCGAGTGTGCGGTGGGGGTAGAGTGGTGTGGGCTGTAGGACGGCGACGGCCCACAAGGTCAGAGTAGGCAGTGTATATGGTTGTTTTTCTCTGTTTTTTTTTTCTTTTTTTTTTTTTTCTTCCCTCTCTCTCAGCGGTGGAGCTGTGTGCTGCCTCCCCGGGTCTCTCCTCTATCTGGTCAATACCACCACGCAGCTTCTGACGATCAATGGAGGGTCAATACCTCTCAGACGCCTGCCTCTTTGTGCTCTCACTGATTTAGCTACCACCTACCCAGGCCTTTTTTTCCCTTTTCTTTTTTTTTTTTTTTACTTTTTCTTTCTCACTCCGTTTTTTTATGACCCGAGTTCTCACTTAAATACATGAACCTCCTGAAACTGAAGAGACACTGCGGTAAATCCGAGGGGCACCGAGCAGGTTTTTCTGCCAAATGGCATAAACCATAGTCCTTCATTAGGTATGCACATGTCGGCGGTGGCTTATTGTCTGCAGACCCGTCTTTGCTATCAGCAGAAGGAAAAATACAGAAAAAGACGTGATACGTGCCAGTTTAAAAGACTAATTGTACTAAACGTCCGAGCGATTATTACCGATTTTGCACCCGCGGCATAATGAACTCTGTCTGAGTCACCTGTAGGTGGGGCTAGAATAAGTTTCCATGAGTCCAAATCTCTGAAAATCTTCATAAAGGAGCTTGCAGCAGTTTATAGAAGACAGGCAGTCATGCATGGTATCAGCTGACCCATGAGAAGGCAAGTTACAATCAGACTGACAATAAGTTGGTCTGTTTAAGCCGAAGTGGCTCACACTTGTTAACTCTGCAGCTGATAATGATCGTTATTTTTTTCTTTTTCTTTTGTTTTTTTGTAAACCATTCCTCCCCTTGTCCAAGTGTCATGCATTCAAACAAGTAGTGTTATCCAGTGACCTTTCTGACCTTTCATTAACATCCCATACTTAGTAAACTTCCTGTTTCTAAAGGGATAGCTTGAAAAGTACCTGATTAGATAGACTAAGACTAGAAGAGTTTGCAATATTGATATTGACTACTGAGCAGAGCTATAGTCACCTATTGAATGAAATGACAGTGATAAAGTGCATTGGTACATTTTACATTTTGAACCTAGAAAGTTTTTTTTTTTTAATTGTTTCTTTTATATATATTTTTTTCTTTATTTATTGGGAGTGCTATTTATTTAAAAAATTTGATAAACTCTTTTTAACCTTTCAGAGTCCTCTGTTAGACATATGAGATGCTTTTGCAAACAACCAGATTCAGATTTATTTATTTTTTATTAACAAAAGAATTCATGGCGTAAATTACTCTGTCATAATAACCACAAAAATATAAAATGTGAGTAATGGCATCAGTGCAAAAACTGTAACTGCAATAACTATTAAATATTGTTGTCTATCAGCGTCTGAGGGATAATTCATTTTCCCAAAGAGTGAGCAGAAGTACTTACAAATACAAAGTGTTTACTTAACAGTCCTGCTAATATGAAATCATCGCTGCAGTCGTAATACTTTTAGCAAGTTATTTAAAGAAATTTGTCTGAGGGATTTCGCGAAAGAAACCGTTACCGCCAGTGGTGCAGCTGCTATTATATTAGAATGGCTTCACTAAAATCATTGTGTGACATCTGTTGTTATTCCATTAAATGGGCAACCATTCTTTCCTCCCCAAATAACAACTCTTTTTACCACCAGAGGACGGAAATGAAAAATTTTGGTGAGACCCGACAGGCTGATCAGACCACCTAAACATCTATGGTTCAAATGAAAATGAGTAAAAAAAACTCAAATAATAGCGTCACATTTCGAATGCAGCGCTGTAAATAAATGGTTTTAGTTGGTTTTTAAAAAAAAATTTACACTCCTAATTAAAACAAACCGAACGACAAAGACGGGTATTTGAGTTCATTTAACAAAAAGCGAAGAGGAAACATTGATTTTTCAACACTGAACAGCAACACCAGCCAAACTCAGTAGGCTATTAAAAACACCCACAGAGTCATTTGGCAATGTTCTATCGGAAACCCAATATTCTCCAACAAAATACCAAGTGGGAATAAACAAACAAACTGTATTAAAAACTGTATTTTGACCACATGTTGACCCTTCAATGATAAACTCCCCTGAAAGTAACTGTCTGAAGCCCCGAAATGCATAAACACATTGATCTGATTTAGGCATGAAGGCCCGATGAGTAATTAACAACAACAATAAATAAATAACTTAAAAAAAACAAACAGCATGAGACCCGACGCAACAGTCTGAAATAATCTGTGAGCTTTGTCAGGTGAGTGTGAAAATGTAGTTATACTCTATTATCCTGAATGCATCTGATGCCAATCACCTTCCTGTCTTACAGGCACATGCAGGTATATAAAAGCTGCTGTAAAAACCTTAATGGTCTACAATATCAGTCACACAATCGGCACAGTTCAGGAAAGACACATACGACAACTACTTTTAAAAGCCTTGCGTTGTCAGCAACAGCACGTCTTTATGTCTTTTTATGAAACGTGAACGCTGTGTCATTAATGTGCAACTGGGGGTTGATTTGTTGCAGCTCAGATTTCTCTCTAACGGAAAGACGAAAATATAAAAGCATCTTCTCCTGATTATCCAAACCTCAACGACAAACTGCATCTTTAAATAACCGTCGCTATATAAAAATAAAAAGGTGACTGAAAGTCCAGTCGCTTGCTGTCTTTGGGTAAATTTAACCCAAGTGCAAACAATTATCAACACAACCAGCATGTTTGTGCTCGAGACTGTGACAAGAAAGGTCTAGTATGTGGTGCCGCCGGCACTATGGTGTCCTTTAGATCTATGGATATATTTATGGTTTGAAAAATCCATATACCTCACGCTCGGACTCAGCAAGCATCAACCCCAGATGCAGTTCTGACTGCCTTGAAACAACCGAGGCTGAAGCTCCATGTAAAAGACAAAGAATGCACATCATAATCAAGCGATGAGCTACACAGAATCGATCTACGTCCGTGCGATGGTATTAATTCAGAAGTCCATCCGTATTCTATCTTGCGTGTCCAAATACATTCACAGTTGTAGGCAATTTTAAAGTCACCAATCAGCTCTTAACACATTTGTGGACCGTGGGAAGTAGCTGGAGTACGCTGAGAAGACAGACACACACACAGGGATAATATGCAAACACCACACAAGGAAGACCTAAAACTCAGACTTACACCATTTACTGTATATGCTTGCTGTGGTGAGAGTGCTCACCACTACACCAGTGTACGGACCCCAGTGGAGAACGTGTTAATGTTTCAAGAAAAACCTGAGGTTTACAGGCTTCTTAGTAAAGTGTGATATTTTCTTATTTAAGGTATAAAGGCTGTAAGGATGATAACAAGCAGTCAAATATGATGCAACTTGGTGGCTGGCGTGAAGATCAGGGCAAAGATCTCCACCTTTCTGCTTTCTGACTGGCTCCCTTAGAAAAATGAAACAAAACACACACTGAAATTTGTGTTGACACAAACAAAGCCAGTAGCATCATGAACAGTAAGGCCGGTTTGCTTTAGAAAAATCACGGGCATACATCAGAAATCCTCACAATTTCTTTTGAATAGTCACAGTTCAGGTTCTTTAGGCAGCGTAGCCAGCAGCGCAGAAATAAATAGGCTTTACAGTCCGTCATATCTTCCGCCATCCACTTTTCTGTATTCTGAAAAGCCTGCAGATAGTGACCCATTAAAGGAAATCAGTCATTATCACATCAGACTGGCCCTACTTATCTGCACCTCAGCGCCTTCTCCTCCTCTCCTGACCTCACCTTTGTCTCTGATGCACCCAGTATACTCACCATAATGTTGGAATACAGGTGTCAGAGCGGCAGCTGCTCAGTCCCAAGCTTTATAAAAGAGCTTCAAATTGTACATATCACATTACATCAATTGTGTTGCTTTGAGAAAACTCTTGTATCTGATCTTGTATCTGTACCTGATCTGAATGATTGAGATTTTGGGCAGACTCTATTAGTCAGCATGAATGGTGACGGAGAAGAAATGTTTCATTAGCGTGTGGAAAGTCGAAAACCTTCAATTAAAACTAAGTTTGACATTGCAAGAAACTCGAAGCCTTCAAGTGGGGTAGAGTTTTGGTCAGACTTAGTTTAAGACGAAAGCAAAATCAACATGCAAACCGTTAAAAAATATTTAGTTTAATGATGACCAATGAAGTTGATGTGGGTGTATCGGTAATTTGGTATCAGTGTGTGTGAGCTTACCTTCATTGTGTTCACATTGAGCAATTCCTGAATTGAAAAACCATTGCATTTTATGATTACATTAAGGTGAGGGTTCAGGTTAGAGCTAATCAGGTGTTACTTTCTTCCGAGCTGAGCATAGGTGTGTAGGAGACTAATGTAAACCTAATGTGTGTGAATGTTGTACCAACACTGTGGGCACCTGAAAATGTTAACACATCAATATAATGGTACAAAAATCTAAATCATTCAACCTTGAGTTGATGATATTTGTGTAAATTAGATTAACGTAGATTTCAGCTTAAGGTCAGAGAGAGGTTGTGGGGGGTTCTGTTAGTGTAAGTCTCCAGAATGTTATTTGATGATGTCTGTGTGTTTCTGTATTGGGGATTACAGTCTGATTAAACAGTCACATTATGCCGTTGTGCTGTCTGTGTGTCTCACGATGCAAATCATTAAAAAAAAAAAAAAGTTTTTGGTGAGAACATGTTTTAACGTCAGACTAAAATGAGGGTTATGCCAGAGATGTTGATTATTTTATAAGCAAGTCTGCTGAAAATGTACTGACATGTAAGTCAAATCAACGTCCGTGCGCATGTGGGTCCATGTAAACACACTAGCATCATGGGGTCTTGTTTGAAATATGAGGACAAACATCTAAATCTTTGAATTGTGTGAGGATGACATACTATTTTTCCTTTTTGGTTAAAGTTTGAATTGCCTAATGTAATGACAGTATTATTGTGAATCTAGTAGTTAAAGTAAGTTAATGGAGGTTGATGATGTGCATGTATGTGGTGACAAATTGTCTTATGAGGATGTTGGGAGGGCAAAAATCAAGTCTCCACAAGGGGAAATGTTTCTTTCTTGGGTGAAGACGTGTTCTGAGGTGAGAGTGGAGTAGAGGTTCTGCCAGGGTTTGGCATGTACATCGTCGGTATGGTTAAGGTCAGAGTAAGTCTGCAAAAACGGAATGTAAGCCAATGCTGTGTCTCCGGAAGGTAATGAATACATGGCGTGCGTGCGTGCGTGCGTGCGTGCGTGCGTGCGTGCGTGCGTGCGTGCTTGCGTGTGTGTGTGTGTGTGTGTTAAAAGATTTTGTGGCAGCACGATGATTAAGAACCAGGTTTGGGTTGTGAGGAGGTATCATAATCAAATACAGTGTTGCAAGCTTTGAGTCTGGCAGCAGTTGACTAACATCCCCTCTCCCAAAATGACGGATGATTGGAAGGCCCCCGTGGAGCCCAGTGACATTATGGTAATTGTCATTACTGGGGTTGGAGTGCGTGCGTGACTGACGCCATTAGAGAAAGTGCAATTACAGTAGGCTTTGGTGACCTTGCTGACTAGTGGAGGTCAGGGCTTCTCATTAGAGTGTGGTGGAAGGCAGCCCAGTGTCTCCACTGTGCCAATCAATAAGAACGTAGCTTGGTCGGCGCTAATCATAGCTTTGACGCAGCCTCACGCCCTGCCACCCCCCATCACCACACATCCCCTCCAACCTTCCTCTGTTCCACCTTTTAGCTCCCTTATTCCCTTCCAGTGCTGAATGGTAAAATGGGTTTAAATGTGAAGATGCACAGCTTAGCGCGAGCAGAAAATACCATCCAGGGCAAATATAGAGAGCAGCCAGGCTTGCAATAATGTTGCTTTTAAATACCCTTTACACATGATTATCAACAACTGATGCATATAATATGCATATCGCGCTGCATCACTTCACACAAGGCAGATTATTGGAAAATTGTAGTTGTTCAAGGTGTAGTTAAAACAAAAGTGATGACTGAGGGCAAAAGATTGAATAAACCAAAACCCCCCTTTTTTTTTTTTCTTTTTTTTTTTTTTTAAACTTTACTAGGTCAGTCCAGGTGCTCCTATCATTTCCCTCGATTCCTTATGCTATTATTCATTGGACTCAACTCTTTAAGCTCTGGGTGGTTTCAAAACTTCCTCCCAGATAAGCCTCAACGTGTAATGAATGATGTATGATCAGCAGTTTTGAACACAAGGATGTGCTGACACACAAAGAGTGATACTGGACAGTGAGGCAGAGGATTTATTTATTTATTTGATCTTTCTCAGTTTTAGACGATGAGGTGATGTAATCTACAGACATCCGTTCTTCGCCCCCCCTCGATGCCGTCTAGACTTATTACAGGAAACATCAGGTACAGACAACTTTTTTGTTTGGATAAAAGTGAGCCGTGCGTTTAACGTGAGCGGACATCAGTGTTGATTTGAGTTTATTTATACACCTCCACTCCCAACACTTCGCATTATATCTGTTCTTTTGGACTGGAGTTACATGAAATGTGGGGATGTTTGTGCAACAGCGTCCTTGAATTGCTGCAGCCTCGTATTGAGTTGCCTGTTGAAACTTTTGCGCAAATCAGACTTAATTAATTCCCTTACAAACATCCTTAAAAATAGCCCTGCCAGAATCAGTCCAAGGTCGCCACGCTGAGAGAAGTGATGGCGCTAACAACTACACACTGTGCAGCTCCTGGAAACCGCCCATCGCTCATTTATTTTATGTACTTCTCGGGCGTTCTAGACCAGCTTGGCAAGTTCCTTCAAATTATAAACCCACAATATCTGTGTTGACACATTTAGCCCCCTTAACCTAGCCAACTGCAGCTACATGCACAGGCTACGCCGTAACCCCTGAACACACACATTCAAATCCCGCTTCAGCCTCTTGCTGCACATCAGGTGGTTCTCTTGCTTGTATATTCTCAAAGGTTAGAGGTTGTTTGACGGGGAATGACCATGCAGCTGCGTGTGCCTGGCCCACAAATAGTGGGTAACAGCTGGTATCATGGTCTCTATCTGATGTGGTTTTGGGAAGAATTTATTGACACTCCCTCATCTGTGCCGTGTTAAGCCCAGTGTATGCCACCGGGGGATGAGGAAGTCATAGCTTAGATAAATATACACGCTGTATTTTTCCATCGCACTCTGGGACCATACGGAGTCGTAGCACCTGCTGCTGCGCATCAACAGAAATTTTATTCGGCGCTTTTCCCCGTTGTCAATGGAATAGATGACCTCTTAATATGCTTAGGAATTGATAATGCTGCTCTGCCGCAAATGTGTGTAGGAGTCTGCTCTGTCCATGGTGGTGCGAGGTATGCAGTATAGCTCGGGGGCAAGTAGTCAGGCAAACAGGCTATGAGCCAACTGCCTGGTTGTCTACAGAGAGAGAGAGAGTAGGCTGGAGTGAAAACTCTAGATCTACCACAGCTTTTTTTTTTTTTCACTGTTTGCACTCCAGTGGTTTAGTCACCTGACTTGCCTGTTAAACCAGAAGTCCCCTTTTGACTTGACTGCCAATTATGCCCCAATGAAATACCTCCCTCCCCCAAGCTCCCCTACTCCCGATCTTGTTCTCCTCATGTCTCCACCCGCATTTTATTATTCTTCACTTGGTTTTATCCTGCTCCCACTCCTTTCTCTCTTGCCCTGTCTGACTTTTATTTTTTCCCAGGTCTTGGTCAAATGGGAAAACTCAGTGTTGCATCTTTGGCCTCCTCCTCCTCGTGTCTGTGCAACTCTCACTAAGCCCTTCTGAAGAATGAAGAAAGACAAACAAGGTTTCTGTTTGGCGATGGCAACAGTAATTGTAGCTGAGGTGTAAAACCGGCATGCCATGGCCATTGGGACTTCCTGTGTCTTGTTTGCTAAGAGGCCTGTTTCTCTCATTTTGATAAGAAGACTAAGATCAGGCGGAGATTCATTTTTAGTCATGCTCATGGTTTAGCTCAGGGGATCGCTGGGTCCCTCTGTCTGTCCACTGTTTTGGTCTAGAATAAAATATTTATTGAATGGATTGCCATAAAATTTAACACAGACCTTTATGGCCCTCGGTAGATACCATAGTGTAAAACAACAACAACAACGTAAGACCAAAGGAAGAAAGTCATATCAGTTTGGGGAATAGGAAATGTTTTAGTTTTTGCAAAGTTCAGTGTCAATCAGAAAATTGCACAGCGAAATTCTATATTGACCTGAATAGTGTTTATGCGATGCTCTCTATTTTTTGTAGCTTTTGGTCCTTTGGGAAACATTACTCTCACTGAAATACACTTTGCAAAAGTGAAATACGTGATGATTGGGGCATTATGTTAGTAAAAGTTGAAGAAATTGATTTTTTGAAAATGATATGACACAATGCTCAACTCTAGCAACTCTAAATTACCTGTATAAGTGTATATGTGTGCATGTGTGTGTGAGACGATGTGTTCATCCTTGGATGGACTGGTAACATGTTGAGGGTGTACCCAGCTGTTTTCCCAATGTCTGTTGGGATTGGCTGCAGCACAACTTTAATAAGCTTGGCTCATCAGATACTTGAAGACTGGTTGATACATGTATACTAGTGTTTTTGGCCATTACATTTTTGGAATATAGTACATAAGATCTTCGTTGTCCAGACACTGGTGGTGCTAAGTTACTCATGAACATGTTGCATTGGCACTCTGAAAGAAGAGTTCCACATCAAAGGTGCAGAGATTGATGGGTTTAGGAAAAATGTGGGAAATTAGATGATTGAACGAATGAGGCAATGTTAAAAATGTAGATGCAAAGTGCATGGATAGTGGCAGTACTAACAAACGGTAGCGTATTTGTCAAAGAGGGAATTGTGAGGGGATCAAATCTTTCTCATTGCAATCATGCGTGCAATGTCAAAATTGTACATTCTTGTCTGTTTTAGGCGTCTCCATCCACATAGATTCTAAAACTGTTTTCACACTGAATCCACTAATCTTAGCCCCCTCTCGGTGGTTGCTGCGTTATCTTTTTATTGGGTCGGACTCTGGGTGAGCAGCTGATACAGTAAATGTTGACCCAGCTCAATCAAGTCATCAAAACGCCTTTATAAAGCCATTGTTCATAGAAAGATGGCCAATACCAAGGAAGGAGCAAGTAAAAGTGTGTTGAAAATTCAGAAAAAAATAGAAGGGAAATTAAAAGGGAGCTTTGCCTCATCCATGGTGAGGAAGTGATTTTTCACTAGAGATCAGTCACGGGGACCGAGTCTTGACCTTTGCTTACCTCGCTGTGTTCTGTTGCCCTGGTAATGATGTCATCAATATGAGGACATCACAACTTGTGCGGCGGACGGACTTTGCCTGGGTAGCCCATTAACGTGGAACATGTCAAATGTTGATCCGTCAAAGATGGCAACTTTCTTTTTAATCGGTTATTTTTAGCATGAAAGGTGCAGAAATGGTGCATTTCAGTTTGAAATATTTTCTTATGGCTCAATGGAATTTAGTTGTAAAACATTCAGCAGCAGCGAACACTGCAACTAACCGACCGAGGAAGACCACTGTTTATTTGTTAGCACTTCACAACTTTTACTCTCAAATGAATTTGTCGGAACATTTGTTTATTTGAAGACTATTTGGAAACAGCCCTTACTGTTAAAACAGTTTAAAAAAAAACATCACTTTACTAAAACAACCACTTTCCTAAGTTAATAAAGTTAATCTAGATCATTTATATCATTGCAGATGCATTCTGTGTGGCAACAAAGCAACCTTCAGAAACACCTGCAAGTTGAACGAGGATCACTGTCAGGAGAGACCAGTGACGAAAAAGGACTTATCTCTGGCAACATTAGTGGACCACATTAATGCTCCTAATTTTGACATGAAGGCAAAAGTACTTGATTTGACGCATTGAATATGTTTTTACCGCCCATCCACAATGTTCCATCAGTTGTTGTAATCCTAGGGAGATGTGGATAAAATTGGTCTCATTGGTTATTCATCATGTTGTCATATCAAGTGAGAGTCACCTGGTTTTTCTTTTGAGTACTGGTTGGGTTGTCTTTCGAGGGAGATAATGGGACAGCATTGTAAGTGGCGGACAACTGGTGTGATCACACCTGGATGACTGAAAGTCTTCACAGACAACCTATTATGTAACCCTAACCCGGTATGTAGTACTTCAATGTAGCAGAATTAGTACTATAGAAAGGAGAAGGACGTATGGTTTTGAATTGAACCAGAAAAGATTTAGTAATTAATCTGTCTTCCTGAACAGTGGGTTAGGTAAACAATTAAACCCTTACTGTATATACAAAATCGCTGATACAGTTTCGAAATTCACCCCTGCTGGGTTATCCTACAACTCGATCTTTCAAAAGAAAGAACCGTGAAATTGTTCCACCATCCAACAACTCACAAATGCACGCGTCACACTGCCGTTGCTGTTAATAGAATATTAATTCTCTGAATAAATAATTTCTCAATGTCCTTGACCATACGTTGTTTTCCAAGAGTCTGATGCATTAAAATGCACAGCCTCATTATTTCCCTACGTGGTAGGGATGTACTGATCCACAGTTTTTCACTTCCGATCCTATTCCAATACCGGAATTCGGATATCTGCCGATACCAATACTATTCCGACACCAGAGCTCTTTTTGCTCTAATATTATTATTATCATTATTGTTGATTTTATATGAGGCTGTAATAAACTCCTCTCTACAGGCAAGTATGGAATGTACAAATGTATGCATGTATGGTCCCAAAAGGCAACTTGAGGTTAGTATAAGGTCAGAAAAGGAAGCAGTACAAACTATATTTGTTCAGTTTGGACAATGTGGGGGTCTACGTGACGTCATCATCTCATAATAAACTTTATATCTTTAAAACTTCAGAATCACTTTTTTAATCTCTGAGGAAATTCTTTAGCAACGCAGCAAAAACAGCAATTTTTCCAGCACAAACGATTGGGACTATTTTCACAGAGTTTTTTGTGGAGTAGCTTCACAGGGGTCTGAATCGCCTGCTGACATCATTGTTTTGATGCAGCGGTCGGTGCCGTCAGCGCTACTACGTTAGCCTGCTCGCTGGCTGCAAACTGTGGAATGGATTTTGTGACTCATTACTCTGCGTCTCGTTAGGACCCGCCTCCGTTCAGGAACTCCATTCCACATTTTGCAGCCAGCGAGCAGAGCAGCTGGCAGGGAAACACTTGTGGAGTCATTTCAGCAGACAGGAAAGCACAAACAAGGTTCGTGGAACGGAAATTTCCGATCCATGAATTATTGTTGTTATTGGAACCCGATACTGGATCGGATCGGCCCCATCCCTACTACGTAGCCCCACGTTGGTATTCAGAGGATCAGTAAAGTTCTGTAGTAGTACTTAAGAGGGAGAGTTTCAACGGTTCTTTAAAAACCAACAACACATCGTCCTAACTGGCGGTACTTTCCAACATCATCAGCCAGTGGCACTCAACACAGATCCGATTAGTTCCTGCTGGAACATAAATCAAATGACAAATATACTGTTTTTCGTTTTTGAAACGGCTCAGTAATTTACTAAAACAACTGGACTCTGTAGCTTTGAGCTAATGCTGCTTGCGCTGTGGTGTTGTAAATGGTGCATTAACTGAGGCACAGGTTCTCTGTTGGATTAGGCGATTTAAATCGGCAGCACCTTATACGATATGTGTACTTGACTGAATCATTTACAGTGCCCAAACTAATGTAGAAGAAGAGGCATGCCACTTCATTTAAGTATGGATTTTGCTAATATGTTACTTGCCAGCAACACAGGTCCTATGCAGCAGTTTGGAGAAAGCTGTAACGAATGTGACAAGCCGGATGCATTCACGTTTGTTTTTGACCTCTTGATCAGATATTATACTAGTTTTCTGTTGGAAAGGCTCTCCAGACAAGAATAGGTGCACTTCACTCTTTTGTTACTCTTTCCAGGTCAGAGTGATGCATGTGCAGATTTTAACACTACAAAAAAGGTTCTCCATTAATCTGTTGAAAGTGGAACGTTTCCCAGAGCTCACCTAAGACATGCTTGTGTAAGCATAATTTCTGACAAACATTTTGTGGCCAATAGACAACTTGGAAGCTTCATATGCGTGCCTTTATTTTTTAACACCTGTACCACAGTAATGGTAAAGAAGTTGAAGTCATTTGAAAACTTTGCTAACAATGTTTTGAAAAAAGAAGCGAGTGAAAACATTTCTTATTGTTTTTGGTGTCTTTCATCAATTGTAGATAGTTTCATGATAATGCTGGCCATGCAGCGTTTTACTGCTTGGGCTGGCAAAGACAGTGGAGGCCTCTCTTTTCAGATAACTGGACTCAATATTAGGGCAAAGTTGGACTCGTGAAGTAATGGAAAGAGTGCCTTGGGGTGATATGTTAATGGATATGACAGAAAGCTCAGACAGTAAATGGCCTTGGCAAAGTCAGTGCACTGTGGAAGTAGTCGCAGTAATATACACCTTCAATTGATTTTACACATATTGTCAATTGCAAAACAATTTAGAAAACCTTGTCCCAATAAAATTAAATCTTGAACTCCGTGTATGTGATGTGGTAAGGGGGGGGACGCATCCGAAGAACATCAAATCTTCTGTTTCAAACTGTGTGGGACACCATGAATCCTGACTTTCCAACAAGTTAATGAAGGCTTCCTTTTGCAATGATGTACTTCTTGCTGTTGTAGTTATTAGTAAGTGGATTACTGCTGAAGAAAAGCCTTCAAAAAACATGCGACTTAGAGAGGAGCCCTTCAATTACTTGCTGGCTTGTGAGCCTCATGCAGTTTAAAGCTTATTCAAAAGAAAAAGACCTGGTGAATACTATCAAATTCATTCATAAAAAAAACAACCAAATAAAACAAAAATTGAACTCAGTGTGATTATTGCATACAGCAATAATAATAAGACTAATTCTCTGTGTTATAACTATTTTATTTTGTACGTGAAACGCAGTAACGTTCCGCTCAGCAAAGGCATTACCACATTTTTAAACGGAGGAGGAAAAAAGACTGGTGGACGTTGCTGCTTGCTGCGTTGTCGATGTCTCTGCATCACTCCATCCACTGGCTGCCTGTGGTTGTTGGTAATGGATTATAAACCCTGGTGCAGGCGTACAGCGCTGCCGAGGGAGCCGCACCCCCATACCTCCAGGCAATGCTCCAGCCCTGCATGCTACTCGTACTCCACGCTCTGCTTCCCTCTCTTGCTTCGCCCATCCTTCTCCGTTCAGTTCTCCACCTAGCTCCAGCTCCTCTACGCTACCTCTAAAACGCTCGAATGACCTTCCCCGTCTACCCTTAATGACCGTCGCTACTTGTTTGGAACCAAGTCATTTTATTAGATATGTTTGTGTTACGCTAATATAGTGGATGTACATATTGTTTAATACATTTCAAAAACATCAACTCATTATGGCCTTTGTAGTTTTAATGTTTCAATTTATCTGGTCTTTCCTAAAAAGTGTCTTGTTGCATTGCGTTTATGCAAAACTATCATGTTTCAAACAAACAATGTGGACCGGAAGGTTACATTTAACCATGAATTTCATGAAACAAAATATTTTTTGTCAAAGTGTTTGATAGCAATTGATATATTTCAGAGCTGACAAATGTGACTCTCGCCACTGCCGCAACGAGGATTAGTCGGGAGCTTAGAAACCTCATGAATATCATGGAGCAGGCGCTCAGGAGAGGATATAGAGAGAACACCACCAAGCCAAAAGCAAGCTCAACAAGGCAATCAGACTGGAGAGTCAGGTTGCCAACAATGACTCATACTACAGGAAAAGACTCAACAGTTCTCCTCAGCCGCACTCTCCAACAACCTCAGCAGCCTTTATTGTCTTATGGAGCAATAAATCTCCACCATTCAGCCTCCTTGCAGTAATCCTCTTTTCTTTTTTTTCTTTTTTTTTTTTTTATACCACAGATGATGTAATTTGTGTCATCACTGACACTTGTAGTTTACACCCGGTGTGTGTGTGTCTCTGTTTGTGTGTGTATGCAAATGAAATTGCCTTTATTTTCTTCAAATACTTTCAGGAACACGTGTTGAAGTTTAAGAAACCCGCCCACTGATTCACTTCTGTGGTAAAGGGCGGTGCCACTGGGACGCAAAAGCATCCAGGTGCAGCTAAAAGAAGCTTCTTCTTTTTTTTTTTTGAGGAAAACAAACAGCTGTGCAGATTGATCAGCAGGCTGCATTTTGACACTGGCAATGACAACACCTGCTGAGAGTATGCAGTTGGCATAAGTAGGGAGTAATGTTTTATCTGAGTTACCCTGTTTCTGCATGGTTTTCTTTAAACGTTCACTTCATAGTGAATGTGATTTAGTAGAACACGCACAGAACAAACTCTTGTTGCCTTACAGCTTTCAGTGAGATGAATTGAAGGTTGGATGCATGATGATATTGTGGTTAGTTCTCTCACCTCACAGTGACAATATCCCTGTTTGAGCCTGTGCATGTATGGGCTTTTTTTCCGGGATACTCAAGTTTCTTTCCACGGTCCTAAAAAATGCATTTGTGGTAACACGTGACTCTAAATTGGCCTGCAGTTGGCAATATGAGTGTGGATGACAAATAATGACAAATAACAAAGATGTAAAAGTGATTGTACTTCTGATTTGATGTGTAGTTGATCTTATAGTGGATTAGTATTCTCTATAAAAACATTTGTTTTTACACTACCATCAGCAGCAACATAATTGTGTGTTTACTAATGTAACCCAAATTCCAAAAACTTCAAGATGAGGTGAAAACTGTAAATAAAAACAGGAAGCCATAACTTGCAGGTCTCATAAACCCACAATATAATTACAGTTGAATACAGACAGTCAATCCAATATTGAAAGTGATAAAGAACCCATTTTGAATTTAATGGGAGGAGAAAAGTGGGGCATGTTTACCATTGCGACGGACTACTGTCAGTACAGGTTTGGAAAGTGAGGAGATAGTTGCCGGGGTTTTAAGGAGAGAAATGCATTCTTCTATAATGTAGGATTCTAACAGCTCAACAGTCCTGTATTTGTACATTGTTGTTTTATTTGTGATTGAATGGTCCGGATTGCAGTTGGGCCAGTTCAGCTCCCGGACTCTTCCTCTGTGAAGCCACCCTGTAGTGATGGATGCAGTATGCGGACACACATTGTCCCACTAAAATATGCAAGACTTTCTCTGAAAGTGATGTTGTCTGACTGGTAGCAGATGTTTCTCTAAAACATCAGTATACATTTCGGCTTTGATAGTGCCTTTCCATATGTCCAGGCTGCCCACGCCATAGGCACTAGTGCAACCCCATATAGTCAGAGATGTTAGCTTCTAAACTGAGCACTGATAACAAGCTGGATGTTCCCTCTCTGGGACACAACTGTGAGCTCTAAAATGAAATCCATTTGCATTAATCGGACCAGAGATCAGTTTAAATGTGGAGATGGCAGTGATTTTTGATGGCTTTCACATATGACTTCTTTGTATCATCGAGTTTATCTGCATGAATTCAGCTGCAGTCTTTCTAGAAGTTTTCCTTGGTCCATGCAGTGGTTTTCAGTTCACATTATGTCTGTATTAGATGCAGTGGCTCCCGAGGGCCTGATTATTACCAGCCTTCACCTTCTGTTCTAAAGATGATATATAGCGGCCATACTGGTTAGGCCGAAAGCTGATCACAGCTGACCATAGGTGGTGGCATTGTTCATCCAGGGCAGCTCATAAGACCATCACATGGCAAACATGGAGAAGGACTGACAGTCACATACACTCACATTCATACCTCGGGGCAATATTGGCAACAATTCACTTCAAAAGCATGTTTCGGACCTTGGAGAGACTCCAGAGATTTCAAATGAACAAAATCCCCCAAAAAAACAACAACAAAAAATATATGCTTGCATAGTGAGAAAATTCAAACTCGGCACCGAAAGGCCCCAAGTCTGGATTCAAACTGTGGATATTCTTGCTGTTAAACTATAGAGCTAGCCACTTTACATAAATAGTAGCTCCAGGTCGAAATGAACCAAACCTTTAAGTATAATATATATCGTAAAGAAATAACTTATAAAATAGTTACTAAGACTATCTGAAATGTCTGCATTAACAGCAACATGATGGGAGAGGTTCAAATACTGGGGACACTCAAAATGTTCATAAGCTCATCAGAGTTTCTTTATTTTTATGGCGACCAGTTTGACCATTCGTGGCACCCAGGCTTCCAGTGACAATGAGGGAGTAGAGAAGGAGAAATGGTCTGTGCTGAGTGGGACTGCCTTTCACTGGGGGAGACAGATGCTTGTTTACTGGCCTCATTATGTCAGCAGCTGTCCTGAGCGGGTCACTCTGTGGTCCTCTGTCCACCTACCGAAACATACGAGTCCAGCACCTGACAATGGACCCACCATAAAAGGCCTCAAATATGAGAAAAGCTTGAGAGGCACTTCTCTAAATTGCTGTCACTTGGGCTCCATGTGCACAAGCGTAGCTGTATCACATAACAAAACAATTTCCTAATATGGTGAACTTAAGATTGAATCTACTTTATTGAGGATTTACAATAGGATCATTATGTTTTAACTTATTACTGAAAAATGATGGTTAACATGTACATTGTCCAGGGAAATTAGTTTGTTCAGCGAAGAAGACTCATTGTTACAAACAGGTGATTACAATTATCTTCTCTTCTAAGTGACGTTCACACTGCTGTGTGACAAGATATGGGTAAGATGCAAAAACTATAACAGGTTCCTCATCATTTTCTCTACTTTTGGTATTTTGCAGTAAAACATAATACCTAAAATGTAACACCAGGAAGTTGCTTTTTTATATACACGCTGCCTCTTTCTATCCATGTTCTTGCCCCAAATGTGGACGCGAATGTGTTGTTTTTCCTCTCTGCAGTCCCCACATCTATAATCCCTTTTATTGAAATCCGTGTCACCTGCCGCCTGCGCAGTCCAGCACCCTGAAGCATTAGACGGCTGGCATAGTGACGGGCACTGCAGTGAGAGAGGAAGGAGAGAGAGAGAGAGAGAGAGCGACTGAGCGAGGAGAGCATGGTCATAAAGTCTTTCATTTAGTTGTGTTGATAGGCTTTTAAATATCACACAAATTAGTGGCTTATTTCATGCCCAAATTTAACCGGAAGGCGACAAGCAGCTCATCAGCAGGGTCCACAGACTGATATATGAGGCAGTAAAAGCAACTAAATTCTCACTGACAGCGCTACCAAATTTCACTGTGAGCTTGACGTGTTCCTGTTGTTACAGCAGCACACAGTCACCCGGGCTGCCCACAGCGCTGGTCAGGAAGACTGAGTCGTGGTGGGCTTCCTCGCTGGATGCTCATCACCCCCCCCCCCCCCCCCCCCCACTTGCGCATTAGCATTTCATCTTCCTTTGACGCACACAGCACCACCAGAGTGAGCATTGTGTTTGGGCAGAGATTGAGATGGAGAGGGTGAGGTAGCCCACGCCACGAGGGAGGTGGAGGAAGAAGACAGAGTGCACGGGAGAAAGGAAAGCCAGAGGGAGTGAGAGGAAGCAGGGAGGATTGAGCGGAGGGAGCGTGAGGCAATTTTACAAACCTGTGACACATTAATTATTAACAAACTCGGGCTAAATGCGTAAACTCTCCCTCCGCGTTCATTCTCTCCTCTCCTTTCTTCACATTCACCTCCTGCGGAAAACGGCCGGGCCGTAGATGTGTATGTACAAGCACGCACACGCAAACAGAAACCCGGCGAAGTGCCATGTGACGCTCATAACATGAAGTGGAGCATGTCAAAGGGCCGGGGAAAGTGTCAGGTATCAGGCCTGCAGTAACTGGGAAACGGAGGAGAAGACGCTAGTGAGGATAACGTGAAGCAGAGCAAGGACGGGGGCATAAAGCTATAAGATAAAAAAAATAAATAAAAAAAAGCAGCGAGAGGCAGAAGAAAGAGGGCAATACTAAATGAGCCTCACACTTCTAAACAGCAAAGCAACGAAAAACTGCAGGGAACGAGGATGAAACATTTATTCCTGAAGTAAGAGTGAGGGAGAAATCTTTGTTTTTAAGAGGTGATGAGTGTACTAACCAAAGAAATATGAACTGCAAGAACATATGGAGTGAGTTTGAACGAGACAAATGAGGGATCGAGAAAAAGGATGCATTAAAACATTACAGCGGTTGAGCAAAATTCCCCCTTTTATCTGCGACTGTTTCTCACATGTCTGTTTGCTGCTAATCATTAATAGGTGGTAAGTCCATTTGGTATTCAGTATTCTCTAATCAATTGGCTTAGAGTGTTACAGCAGTGTGTGTGGTGTGTGTGTGTGTGTGTGTGTGTGTGTGTGTGTGTGTGTGTGTGTGTGTGTGTGTGTGTGTGTGTGTGTGTGTGTGTGTGTGTGTGTGTGTGTGTGTGTGTGTGTGTGTGTGTGTGTGTGGAGGCCTGTCTTTGTATGTGTGAGTTGAGGCAGGCGCTGCTTGAGCGGTCACTCTGCCCCTCAGGCGATGGTGTGTGTTTGGAAGGGAATGGATCCTCCCCCAGGAGTGCAGGGAGGAGATGCGTGTGAATGTCCCGACAATACTTTTTGCTGCAGTCTGTCCTCTCAACGGTTGGGCTTCCAGAAGCGTACGCACCAGAAGGAAAAACAAAAAGGCCAAGACTGACAATTTTGGATCATGTAACCAGCTAAAGAACCATCATTTGTCAATGCATATGTAACGTTATAATACAGAATTAGTTCATTAGCTATTCTAAGGTATTTGGCTGATTTATGGGAATCATGATCTTTTTTCTTTTTTTTTTTTTTTTTAAATCAATGCAGCAGAACCGCAGATATTCAATGCAATCTCCTTCATCAAAACCCAATCCCTGCGTTTCCCTCATCGCAAGCTGACCACCAACTGCTCGGTTCAGGTGTGTAATCCTCATAGCAGCCAGTGTTGCCTTGAGCTCAAGCCTCAAGCAGAGAAGAGGAGCAGGCTACAGAGGTCTAGTTAGCCCTCTTCTTTGTAACTGCAGACCCCTGATTTTGCTTCTTTCCATTTCAAATTTGGAGCCCTCATCCCCTGCAGACGTGCACTCCAGTGAGGCAATTTGTAAGAGTTTGTGCAGTTCCCCCTGGAAACACAAAAAACTTTCACCCCCCCCCGCCCCACATGCAGTTCCCAAGACTTTGATGGTGGAGTTGTCCTTGAGAAAAAAAAAAAAAATCTGATGTTACATCAAAAGTTGGCTACATCCTTAACAAGAGCCAAAGTTTTTTGTTTTGATCATATGCGTTAAACATTCCTCAGTCACTAAAACCTCATATGAGTGGCGCTTTCACTAAGCTGGTATCAGTTTTAATAATTTAAATAAGAGTGGTATCATTTATATGGTAGTTTCTCTCCAAACGACCAGGTTTTTATGCTTTACACTAATGGTATGCGCTCGGTCCTTTAGTATCCGTTCAACTTTGTGATTGTAAGTTGTCACGAACAAGTTGTCAAATTAATCGAACCGCGACATTTCAGAAAGCAAAACTGAGCAGTTTCAATGTGAATTGATCAGGAATCTTTGCATAATTAGGAGAATCAAGAATTGATTAACATTAGCTTTGTTTCCTTCTGTTGTGCGGGCGCATTATAGCTGGGCTCGCTCACAAGACAAAAACGAAGAAAAATACACGCGTTTTTATGAAATAGCCAATATGCTAATCCCAAAACAAATGGCTATACATCATTTTATGCACCTTAATATCACAATAGCCAACTTTACATCACAATGGGCACCACTGAGTTACAATGGGCACCTTAGTGCTTGCAGCAGGGTGTATGACATTTCATCAAGTTTTTTAGGGGGACAAACAATTGTGTTTCCAGTTGAGATTAACATAAATACTACTCTGAGATGCTCGGCTACTACCGGGAGTCATAGTGTGCAATTCAGATTTTGAATATTAGATGATGCATCAATATTTGAGGAGTCTGCATCGAGTTTTACCTGTGTCACACTTTTGATTAGGTCAAGCCTCCATTTATTTTCAATGATATGTCAGAAGTTTATGGGTCATTTTATGAAGTGTGTGTGTGTGTGTGTGTGTGTGTGTGTGTGTGTGTGCAAATTATAACTTATAGGAAACATTATTTTATGGTGGGAAATTATTAGATTTTTTCTGTAGCTTTGTCTGAAAGGGTAGTTCACACACGTGCACACATGTTTATAGCAGATTTTACTCTTCAGTCAGTGAGTCTAATCAGTTTGGCCTTTAGGTTAATCCTGAAATAAAATCTGCTCAAGAACGTTTTTATACATCGCAATAAAGTGGTGTTCTCGGTTTTTTCATATTTTAAAGAAAAAATATTGTTAATATTCACAGTCACAATTTAATCAGTTACAAAATGTAAAAGTAGATAAAAGTAAGTTTTTAATGTTTGTGATCTCTGTTGTTTCTTTGCCCTCAAATGATGGGTGGGTATAAAGTCAAACTGAAAGTAAAAATGTTGTTTATCAGAGTGATAGAAGCTGAATTTAAAACTTGCTCACACACAGGAACATTTTTGAAAGTTACTATTCATTGTATTAAAGATACTCCGATTCTGTAATAACAGTGAGTCATCCACACATCCCATTACTCTGTGCTTAAAGTAAATAAAAGTACCCAGTATGAAGTGATCACTGCAGAGGCAGAGGAATTGCTATTAACGTTGAGTTCAATATCAACATTTCTCTTCACAAAATTCACAGCTTCATCTCATCGTGGAGGCTGGCTGGCTTTGACACCGATAGTAGTAATTTATAGAATAAGAGAAGCAGTAGAGAAAATTAAGTCATTGTATTTCTAAATAAAATCTGATGGTTCTGTGTGTTTATATAGACAGGTGCTTGTTCAACACGGGCAACAACGTTCATACTCTGTATCATATAAATCTTCCATTTCTCTTTGTCCGTTTGCTTCGATAGAGGCCAGCATACAGTATGACGTAGCGATTAGTTCATTTTGAACAAAACACAGCGTTGGCTAAAATGCCAAATTACGACCTCTTAACATCATCTGGATTAATCAACAACAGAGCAGTAAGATAAATATTAATATCTCTGGCAGTTGACAACGCCAATGTACACACTAATGTGTACATCTGGTTCTCTTTTGTCCAGGAGCTTTGAGATACTAACGTGTACAGTAATGGATAATACAGATTATATTGTGGAGGTGCTTGATAACATTACAAAATTACCACTTGATACAAAATGTGAGAACTCTGTTGTTGGTTAAAGTGTGCAAATGATTGCACAAGGATTAATTGGTTAACATAGTTAAAGCACCAGCCTGCAAGCTATTGCATTAGAAATCATGCTTGATCTCTAAATCTTTTTTTTTTTAGTTTCCTGTATGTGAAAGGTGTTCCCTCAGTGAAGATGAGACAGCCATTACCTGTTCCTGCTCCTACAGCACTGCGCTGAGCGATTTTTGCCAATGGTAGCAGTAATGCCACGTCGACTTTTACGCATCAGAAAACTTGGGTGGTGGCCAGTTGCTCAGGAGCTTCACATCACCTCGGAGCCTCACAGCATCGCTCCAGCTAAATGGATCCAGAGAGGAAGCATCAATAAACGAGAGACACAAAGGTGTGGAGTGACTGCACGTTGTTTAAAATAGAAAGGAGCAACACTTGGAAAAATGGTTATACAGTATATTTTGTCTGAGACCTGGAAATAATGTGTTACAGGGAATTTGTGTGGACATTAAAGTATGCATGTGTGTGTGCTTGAGCTTGTGTGTGGCTGCATAAATATATTAACAACATACCTGCTGCCCTTTTCCCCCGGCTTTAACATGTTTCATGCTGTTATTCAAAAGCCTCTGACTGCACATGTCTGAGATCAAATCTGGGTTTATTTAATTTAAAAAAGAGGTTGATATTTGAATATTGTGAGAAGGTTAGGATTAAGGAATCGCCCTTTATTATGATGATACTTTTAATCATTCAAAAATCGTCCGTATACATTTATTCATTGTGTAAATTGTTATTTCTCCTAAAGTCAACTCTGTTATGTACGCATGAACCTAAACTAAAGCTATTCTATTGATAACATGTAATACATAGATTTGTGATGAATTTATATTTCATGATGAAAAGAAACATTTTAGAGAGAAACTTCCGGAAAATGTCTAACTGGAAGTAAGCTGTGCCCTCAGTTAAACAACCCAAACCAAAGAAATAAAGACTCATTCAATGGTTTGATGGTTAATCAATAAAACAAGTGGAATTGTCAAATGCTACACATTTTAACTAGATTAATTACAGGGCTGCTGAGCATTAATTTGGATTAATCTCGATTAAATATCATTCAACTTTATGCAAATGGGCAGAGAGCAGCTCCGGGGTGGCACGCCGCACTCAGCACACACCATGATGCGTTTCACATTTCGCAGAAATGCAGATGGGTTAATTGCGTTAAAATTTGTTTTAGATTAATCATAATGATGGTTGAATCCATATTAACCTGTCAATTTTGACTGCCCTAAAAACAAGTTGGTTTCAAATAAGATTCAGGTCGGGGCCATAGAAACACTTAGAGGGATGTAATGTCAAACCTGTGACAAATCTGCTACAGTATACGAGCTACAAAAAATATGCAAAGAGCAGATATTTCCATTTCTGAAAGGATTGTGACTAATTGAAGACGCAAAGGGATGAGTCATGTTTTGAAATCTTGCCAGGTTTGACAAATCTCACCTGGAATTGTGATAATGTGATGTACTTGAGTTCTCAGCATTTTCTCATATGTCAGATTCTGATGCACACGATACTGTGGATGTTCATCAGAGTTTGTTTTGACAAATCTGATTTCACATGCGGTGAAACTACAGTGCCAACATGATATGGAGGTTCGACGTCACTCATAGTGCAATCATTGGCGTGGCCTGCTATTGATCCAGATTTTAACTGTAAAACCTTTATATCCTTATTGTCACTTAAGGACAGAAAGTCATCCGACAACAATTTAGGTACTGACTTTTAGTGGGAAGTTTGTCACCTTTTCTGTCCCATTAGTACAATCAAAAGTACAAGCCACGCATTTTTACTTCATATGAACAGTTTTTTCAACTTTCTCAATATTAGTGAACAATTAAATCAGGCATTGTCTATTAGAAATTTATTTAGGGAAACTATTTAAAATAATACTATTAGCCATATTCATGTAATGGTCCTATTCATTAATATCAATATCAGTCATTAACTGACTAAATGAATCATGATTATTTAAAGGGGCAACACGGTTGCCAAGTTGTTATACATATAAGAAAAAGGCAAGGTGCTGGTTTCAGTCTTTGTGCCAAGCTAAACTTCTTGCTTCTTGCTACATTCGCAAACAACACGAGTGATATTGATCACTTTATTTCAGCCACGGGGTGAATAAGCGCATTTTCCCCAAAAACTGTGCCTCGAAGTATTTACACATATTTCCCAGCAGCACCCTGCCTGCTTTGACACCCCTCTGAGAAACAAACACCTCGTGAGATCCCCCTTCCTCAGCCCGTCACACATGGATGACTATAGCAGACACATTGTGCTTGGACACTGTCACTGCTGCTCTCCGTGGGTTCTGCCTCTGCAGTAAGGGCCCCAGTGGACATGATCTCTGAGGACGTTGTACTCTGTCAGCCGCTGTGTCTGAAGAAAGGGAGAAGGAGGAGGCACAGCATGAGGTAGCCATTGGTTTGTGCAGTGCCGCAGTGGAAGCCGTTTCTCTGTCGAGGATTTCAGTCTTACTCGTCCATATTTACGGTTTTGTATCACGGACATATGTAGAACAGGATTTGCATTACCAGCAAAGCCAGCTGCACTGACCATGTGGACTGTTAGGATGCTTTCTCCAGGCCCGAAAGCTCAGTTCACCATGGCAACACTTCCCACTGTGCAGGCCCTGCAGCTGCATCAGTCTTCTGCACGCTGCATGCAAACCAGGATCCCAGCGTCCTGAACACATGCACACCCCCTGCAGAGTACATATACACCCACATACACGTGCACACACCCCTTCAAAGACATGTAAACACACATAATCTCAATTAAACAGATCCTAGGTCTTTTAGATCCTCAAAATCTGAAACTAATCACATTACAACTGTTCGTAGTGAACGTGAGAAGAATGCTGCTCCAGTTTGGAAATAATTTCGTTGAAAAAAAACAACAACAACAAACATACTTTTGAGGTGTGGATAAATGCACTGTGTAAAAGTTGGATTTAAAAAAATAAGTTGGTTACGTGTTTTCTTCATTTAACAAAGTACTCAGGGTCAAGGGTCAGCAACAGCATTCAAACATGACACTTAGGCAATGTTGTGTGAGCACCTTACATGGCAGCGATCACCACTGGTCTGTGTGTGTGTGTGTGTGTGTGGTGTGTGTGACGTTATGGGACTGATTATGTAAAGTGATTTGAGACTGTTGAAGTGGTAAAAACACACTATAAGAGTTGAAGTCCATTCACCATCCGTACTTGGACTGCAGCACTTCAGATATTCCAGTTCTTCACACACATTGCAGTGTAAGCAGAGAAGCATCTGATTGGTCCCACATTCATTCTACAGCATGGACTCACACCCAGAATCATTCAAGATTCAGAGATTCAGGACTCTTTTACTCCTTCAAATGTGTATTGATGCACCAGGGTCTTTTTAAAAAAAATTGTATTTAATGATTTCCAATTGGCACTGATAACCACTGTGAAATACAAACATCAGTCCTATGTGTAGCTGAAAATGGAAAAAGATTAAAGCGAAGATGTTCCTTGTGAATAAAACAAATACAATGAAAGTATGTAATTTTCTGTACAGACAAACCTTTATCTAATCATATGACTATAAGTACAAGCTGCTTGTACTGAGTCACAAAAGCGGTGAGGCCAGTGTTTGATTAGAAGTTTGCATGAGGCCTTCAATAATCTCTCAAACTGAAGAGAGCCTGTGCGTGTTGAGAACTATCTTCACCAACAAGAAGAATCAGGAGTCCCACAACAGATGGTGTGGCCCCCACAGAGCCCTTATCCCTTACATCAGTGACTCAGTCTGATTCCGTGAACATGCCGCAGACAGAGATAGACTGGCACATTTCTTTCTAATTTGGCTTACTTCATCCAGTTTTCATGAGGATAAATGATGACTTGATGCTATTATCAGTGTTTAGATTTTTCTAATCAAGAAGTAGTCAACGTCCGGCACTGATCCCTTTTCGTTTTGCTGATATTTCACATCATAGTGGATGAAAATCTTTTCAGGACAAAACAACATTAGATGTTTTCAGCGACACACATAAAGGAGAAATAGTAACTCCTTCAGTTTTATTCCTTTTGAACTAGTCGGAGGTAAAGTTTCTCATATGCTTGGGATCTTTCTCTTGCAGAGGCCAGATATGTTTGAGCTGCAGCTCACTGTTTAATGGCTTTTTTTTTTTTTTTTTTGAAAGAGAGAATTAATGTTTCCCTCAGCTATGGGGCAAGTTGTTCTGACTCTGAAGCAGCAAAACATTCCCACAACATAATGCTGCTGCTGCCATGCTTGAGTGTAGTCATGTCATTTGAAATAAATATTATTTTAGTTTTGCTCATGATTAAACATCCTACCTGTGCTCTTCAGTCCACGAGTGACTCCCCTGTGATATCCGAGGCTCAACAAAGTGCACTGTGAGAAAATTTGGATAAAATATTTCTGGGTTCAAACTCCCCAATAGATGCATTTTTTCCCCCCTTTTGTTGGATCATAGACTCATGAACGTGAAGCTTTTCTGAGATTAAACAAGTCTGCGGTGTCTTGGATTTTTTTCCTCAGATCTTCTGCGACTTCCTGGATGAGTGTTTGCCATGCTCATGGAGGAATTTCATAAGCTTTGCCACTTCTGGGAAGGTTCACTATTGTTCCAAGCCTTCTCCATCTGTAGAAAATGCCTGTGTCTGTGAATCTGTGGATTGTCGGAGCCTTGGAAATAGCTTTGTAACTCTTCCCAGACTGATGTAATTCAGCCCCGTTTTTTTTTTTTTTTTTTTTTTTCTCTTCTCATCAGGAATTTCTAGTGTGCTACTGGTGAGACCTTTTATCCAACTTCGTGCTTCTGGAAAATGGTCTATTAAAGTGATGATTTGATTGAAAAGACCTGGTAGTAATCAGGCCTGGGTGTCTAGTCATGCTGAAAACAGTTTGGTAGTTTTTTGGATTTAGTAACCATGGGGAAAAAGTTTCTTCGATGGCTATCCTGCTGGCATTAAAAAAAAAAAGCCTACACCAGATATGACTACCTTTAAAAATGAAATGGTTTATGTTAGATTTTATTTCAAGACCAAATATGCTTTAGTATGATATTTATGAGTAATGCAGGAAATTAGGAGTCGATCAAAAGTTTCATCACACCTTTGCAGGGCCACAACGTGTATTCACTCAAGCTGCTTTTGCAGGTATTTAAATTCTTCAAAGTGCTCCAAATCAACTCTCCCCATCTGCACGTTCAGCCTGTTTCAAACTGTCTTTTTTTTAAAAAGAATTTGGCTAACTACACAAACAGCTTTACAGGAAGTGCTTGGCACCGTCACTGAACCATCGCTGTAGCACAGAGGCAACACTTTTAATTGAGCATACAGTGCCGCTATTGGCGTTGTGATTCCTTTGTGTGATAAACAAAAGTGTCAAATGCTCCCAAGACGTACCGTAGTCGGTCGTCTTGGATGCAACCACTCCTTTAGCATCATAGCAAAAGTGGATGCACACTCACAGGTGACCGGTCTTACTTTGACCCAGCTGTCCATCTCCCATACTTTTTTCTTTTTCAATCCCACCCGAAAAATTGGCTAAAGCAAACTGATCACGAACATTAAAAAATCATCCTAAAACAAAGCATATGAACAAACTGAGAGCAGCACTATGCAGCTGTCTGGATTATCTAGTGCTGCATTTTTTCAAGCGAACCAAGCAAATATATATATATTTTTAAAAATTTCATCTTGAAAATGGATCGACAATAGTTTCAGCTGAGACTACTAAGGAATTTGTGTATACTACAGTGGTCAAAAGTCAAAGTTGTTTAAGATTTGCCTTCACAGTGTATTAAGACTTCACATACAATATTATCATTAAACTGATCATCCTGTATTTTATTCCACAGCAACTGCAAAAATATACTCACAGTTGTATATAGACATTGTTATTTACTAAGGAACATACAAACAATAAAAATGAAGTGACAAGGCATGGTAAAGTATTGAAAACTAGTGGATATTCCTTTTGCATTACTTGTATTCAAAGAGCATATTTGAGCCATAAAGTGATGCCTGATTTGCACACAAGAATCATTGGTGTATTTGAACAAAACTGTATGCTGTGCGAGTATTCTCCAAAGTAAGCAGACTATGAATCAAGACACGGTGAATGTTTTTGTTTTTTATGGCGCTCCAGAGAAAGCATGATCTAACATCCCCCATCACAGCGGTGAAATGTAAATTCAAAGACTGCCGCTTCAAATATCAGGTGTGCAGTATTTCACAAAAGTGTTGAACTTTCACTTTTGCTTCATGGAGGCATTTAGGGACGAGAACCAGGGAAGCATTTTCAAATACTGCTTCACAGTTTATTCAGATAATTTTAGATTGGAGTTTTGAGGAGGTGTAAAAGAATCTGCAATTAAACCCTGAATAACACATGTTAGAAGAATGGTGCCATCACTTTCCTATGTTGTTGTGATTTCAAGCAATTGTTCAAATTATCCAAAAGTCCAGACTATATTAAAACACTCAGTATAATAAGGACTAAATAAAATATCCATTAGGTTTTTACTGTCACAAAGCTATAGATTTATTTAGGATAGATTTTTCTAGCACATTAAATATAGCTATAAGAGTGTACTCACCTCATTGAATGCATTACTTGGCCTATAGACTTTATATACCGCACCATATATGTTGCTTTACTGTTTTGGTGCCTCGGATGTAAACACGACCAACCGCCAAGGTCCTCTTAAAGTAGATCAGATATGCACACGCGCACACACACGCACACACACACACGCACAGGCACGCTGAGCCCCTGGTTTGTCCCCCTGCCCACTTCCTCTGCAGCCTATGGTGTTTCCGCTGGGGTGAGACAGTGCCAGCTCCCTCCCTCTGCTTCCCAGTGGGGTCCTGCCTCCCGGCATCTGTCAGGGCAGCTGTCTCTTCTCACCACTCTGCACTGCACCACACTATGCCAGGCCTCCAAACAGGATCGTGAGCTACACTCGCACACCCTTGCATTAATACACATTAAGACGCGTCTTCATAGTTTTGTCACGTTTGGTAAAATGTTTTCACAAAAGATTTAAGCGGTTCATTTGGACCTGTGATTCATGGGAACTGCAAATGCTGCAGTTAAATAAAATGCACTTGTCAAATTTAGGTCTCATTAAATTTAGCTCATTTGGCGTTTCTTTAAAAATATAAACAACCCCCGTTGACTGCAAGGCATGTTTGCACATCCTTCCTGTTAAACTGCTCCTCCTCTCCGCTTAAGGCCTCGCACTCAAATGTTAGAATATTGGAGGAGTGAGGGCGCTTCAGACATCAAGGGTTGTCTAGTTTCACAGATTATTGAACGAAAGATGTACTTTGGAAACATTTGTGCGCCTATATATACATACACACTGAACATCCCTATGTTTTTTCACTTGTTTGGGACATGATACACCTGGAATGAGACTTGAGCCCTGAATGAAGGCGCTGAGATGAACGGAGGAGGGGTAACTTGGGTGCAGGTGTGCAAGAAGCTTCAGGAAGTAAACACTGCAGGCACTGAGCCACACAGGTGCTGAAAAATGATCCTTTTCCTGGTGAGGCCCAGCCAAGCGGAGAGGCATGCGTGTTTATGCACATGCGTGATGGGGGAGGTGGGCGTTGGGGGGGTGTAGTTGACTCACAATAATGGCAAAGACAAAGAGTGAGGGACATTGGATTAGAGAAGGAGGTCCATGGCTGTAGTATGACTGCAAAGCTGGACTAAGCCCAGCACCAACAACCTCCTCCCATCATTGCTGGCAAATTCACACAAAACACAAAATCTCCCCCAACACTTCCCCCCCCCTTCACCAACTAGCGTACACTGTACACTCTCACAGGTAGCTTGCACACACACAGACACTCACAGAAACACAAAATGTGTGTGCATCAAGAGACAAAAACACAAGCGTCTGTGCTCCACCCCCTCCCCTTGGGGTAGAGGTCCATCCAACACAGATGTAGCCCTGATTAATTGGGCGAAACGCAGGGAAGTGGGTCTGGAAACTACCTGGCAATTTCCTACAGCCTATCCTCCCCCACTACCTTCTCACCACCTAAACACCCCCCCTCCTCCTCCTCAAATTTGGATCACGTAAGTCAGCAGGTGGGCTGCTGGGAGGAGTGTCTGCCGTGTGGCGTTGATATTCTGCCTGCGTCCAGCTCGCTGGGCGCCCTACATTGCAGGCACTCCCTCTGGCAATGCTTGCCTTGGCTCTGGGCTGAGTGCTGGAAACGCTGAGAGTCTGACAGACTCCATGGGCGCACATACAGGTACACACAAACACACACACACACAGACACACACACACACACACACACAAACATGCATGCAGAGAATGGACCGCTCTCCACTGGCCAGCAGAGCACATCACAGAAAGAGAGAAAAAGAAGGAAATGTAGGGAAAAAAGATGGCAAAACAGTGGAGTTAGAAAGAAATGGATAGACATACTGTATTTACCTCACACTATTTCAGTAAAGCATGTGGATTACCCAGCAAAGCACAGGGAGGCTTTTTAATGAAAGCACAGGAAGGGGGCAGCAGCTGGTGGCATGTGTTTGAGCCGGGAGGATAAGACCCCTTGCGCTGGGCTTGCCAGCCTCCCTCCTCTCTCACTTTCCTCGTCGCCTAACGCCCCCGTCATCCTATCACCACCACCGCCCCATTCCCCCCCACAGAGAATGAAGTCCTTTGTCCGTTCCACCACTGCCTGTCCTGGAGCTGGGCCCGAGCCGCGGGGCCCTGCCGGTCAGCCAGCACCAGAACCAGAGGAGAACCAAGTTGAGCCCCTCGCAGCGCTGGCTAAAGCCCGCCTCCACAGACCAAACCAAGTCCCCAGTCACCCTGTGCTGGGAGAAGAAAAATAAAAATGAGCTAAACAGAGAGAGACATCAACAGAATGGTTGGACAATACCAATGAGAGAGATGGACAAAGAAAAAAACACAGTCAAAAGTGCAGCCAAAACCACAACAGAAAAACAGGGCTTTTCACTCAAGGCAGTGCAGCCAGACGATGTCTCATTTTGACAGAAGAAAATATGCTTAAGTAAACAAGTATGTTTAACTTTTCTTGTCTTTTATTAATGGCCAAAGTTGTAGTGTGTGTTCAACAAACACTAACGTGAAGATGTATCACAAAACAAAAAGTGTGAACCGAGGACATAAACTTTATGTAATGAATTGTACTAAAGCAACAGTAAATCTAGTTCTACGTGCTATTTCATCGTATTACTCTCCGATATTTTTTGTTTGAAATAACTAACCAGGTAAGATAAAAAACCCATCCAGTATCCGTTTTAATCTGCTGAGGGTCAGAGTTGTTAGAAAATATCCCAATTGGTGCCGAGTACACGTTGGAAAGATTGCCAGTCTTTTACAGGGCTGAAAACACACACACCAAAAAAAAATGAAGCAAAAAACTGAAACGAAGAGGCCAATATTCAAATATTCAAAGAGTGGATTTGAGCGAAGTCTGCCTGAGTTGAACCACACAGAAAGATGTGATAAACAAGTGAAGAACACTCTTACGTTGGATCATCTCTCCAGCTCTGGTTGCTGTGTCTGCATCAGGTGGCTTCTATGGTTAAGTGTGTTCAATTAGAGTTGCACAAAGTATCTTTTACATTTTCTATTGATTGGACCTGCATCACCACAGTGCCCCTCGGACACCCATCCTTAATCCACCTCTACTTCTAAACACAAACATAAAAAAACGTCACCCTGCCACTTTAGCGATATCACTGAAGAGCATTCCATAAAAGTTTGGACAACCAGGACCGTCCTGTGCTTTGACGCCTTTCAAGGTTCTTTCTTGCTGCTGAGTGTTTTATAAACACTTAGATAACCCACACTGACCTTGTTTTGTTGATGATACTTACATTTCTGCAGGTAACCAGTCTGTTCATTTGGTCAGCCAAGGTGGCTATGAAAGCACACGCGGAGGCCTTGTATTGATTTCAAACAGGCTGCCGCTGTGTTTTCTTCTGGTAATGTATCAGTTCCTGTGCACCAGCAGAGAGGAATATTCCCAGGCATCAACATCTACTGTAAACCTGCTGCCAGCTGTTTAGAATAAGTGAAAGTAACACCTGTTTGAGCTTTTTTTGAGTTGGTCATTATTGTTTTCAAGTAGTTTCTTTAAAAGCCGCAGATAAGTGATGCGGCATGGTGGATCAGATATGCTGAGAGTCAAGTTTACTCATTTTGGTTGAGAGATTTTTCTCTTGACCAACTGCAATGAACCTACTCCCCTAATAACCTATTCACAGCACTGTCGAATATTAGTTCCTGTGAATATGAGTATAAGGTAGCTATCATTACATGTACTCCTAATAATCAGAGGACATTGTGTTACAACTGAATTGCAATGTGTTGCCATGCGCGGGTGCATTTGTTGTACCAGTGATTGGTAGAGAAGAGATTGATTGACAAGGTGAATATTGTGATTTTGGCTTTGCCACACTCAGCCTCTGTTTATGTCAGTTTGCATAACCGCATTGCATTAGCATAACTTAACCAAGCAAGCTAATGCTAATGGGGTAAAACATTATGGTGGATTATTAGCAGTGCTGGCAGTGCAGACAGCACGCCGACTGTCTGCCTTGTTGCGTCTGAACCACTGAGGAAGTCTTGACATTTGCGTTGCAGTTCCCTTGTCTTGACAAAAGTTGGGGGGGGAAAAAAAAAGGAGAGAAATCCATCCCGGAGTCTGGCTTACTTTAAGCTCACGCTGGCATTTTTACCGTCGGACTAAAAAAATTTCAACAAAGCACATACTGGACAACTGTCAAGCCGCACTACACATCAAGCTTGTTGGAATATTGTATTGGTAGGTTTACCAGTGAGGAATTCACCGCCGGCCTATAAAATATATCAATGGAACACAAGATAAACTGTGAGAATATCCGTTTTCTAAAAATCTGTTATGTCCTGTGTTTGTCTGCTTGCAGCTCTTTGATTTGCATTGTGATTTTACTACCGTTGAATTTGATCGAGTCGCACTGGAGTTTGTTTGCAGACGTTCGATGATCTAAACGATGTCAAGAAGCGGACTCTGTCCTATTTACCTGCAGTTTGGATTTGATATGGCTCCACTCCAAATTTGATCCTGAAACGATGACTAATCATGACTGACACAGATTTGCAGACTTTGAAGTTGTCTGATGATATAAACATAAGAGCCTCTGCCTTTTACTTGAAATTATGAAGTTTAGTAGTCGGAATAGTAGTAGGGTGATAAATGTTTTTGCTGGATTTCAAACTCAGGACATGGCAGATTTTAGAAACATTGCATTCTCTCAGTTTATAATAGTTATAAGTTAATTTATTTGGATTCCCAAAGGTATTACTCCTTTTTTTTTGTTTCCCTGCTTTATATTTCACTTCTTTAAATGGCGACAGTCTTCACTAAATGATATTTCACATTAAGATGACCCATGAGCATATGTGCCATAGAAGATACATTTAATGACATTACACTTTCACCGTGTGAACAATCATGCACAGGTATCCATTAAAGCCCTGTATGGTTATCTGGAGAAGCCCATTCATCGATTCTTGATCAGCGAACTCCATGAACTGTAACACTTCTATGACATCGCTTTGTTATGTGATAGATTTCCCATATAAACTTATTGTTCTTGCATGTATTTTACTTTAATCTAAACTCTAATCATCTAAAATGCATCTGATCACTCTTCAACCCGTGGACAGCTTAGCACAGTTTGGTATACATGTGTTTGTTTTTTGAGGGGTTTTTTTTGGAAGGTGGACGATTAATCTTTTTTCAGTGTACGTACATATATCTAGCAGAGATGACAATGCTGATCTTTTTTCATAAAGTCAGATGTAAACTGTGTGTTAGTTCATGAAGAACAGATTTCTAAGCTGAAGGATTAAAATGTCAATTCCCAGTACCGGACAAAACATGCGCAAAAAAAGAATTTAAATTTAAAAACGCAAAGTGGGAACAGTAGAGTGTTAAAACCATGTAACATTTTTTTATTAACCCCAGAACACACTTGTGGAAATCAACCAGACACATGCTAATTTAAAAAGCAAGTTGGGAGCAGGGAATGACGCCTACCTTAAATGAGCCGACTGAAGCTACCCAATAATCCATGCAATGCATTTCCTTTTATTACAATCACTGGGGTGAAAATCCCCAGACGTTTGTGTTCTAGGGTTTGGAGATGTGGAATTTTAGAAGAAAAGAATTGGACTCAAGGCTCAGCCCTCCACAGCAGGTCTAGATTTTCATCTGGCCTCTCTAGAAAATTCATTTCCCATCTTTGATCTAAACCAATGCTTCTGGAGCCAGTTTTGGACAAGTCTGGCTACCTTTACCTCTGTCATCTGCCCCTCTCGTGCAACATAGTCCACCATCACAATTAGGCAAATCAAAGTGATTTGAATTCAAACTTCTTTTGCACTAGTGCGCCACATCCTCCATCCTCATCGTGAACCCGTCTGCTCTGTGGAGGATAAACTGGCCACATCCGAGGAGGCTCCAAAGATCATGTGCCTGTGACTTCTATTCTTGGCAACCGCAAATGTTGGAATGGTCACATTTCCAATCAGAAAAAAATGGGCTTGGTTGATCCTCTGACTCAGGTGGTGATGGTGCCCCCTAGAGACAGGGTAAGTCATTACACGCCCTTGATGATGATGAGGATGGGCCACATATTCTTTTTCTTTATTATTTATTTGCCCAGGTCTTAAAGTCTCTCTGCACATGCTCCCTCAAAGTGTATTGAATCCTTGTCCTCCCGCACATCGAAACACGGCAAGCAACAGCATCCACGCATGGCAACACCAGCCCAACAACCATCTCCTAGCAACGTAGGTCCTCTGCCCCAGGAGGAATCTGGAGGTCTCTGCTGTAGTCACACCATGCATTTCCTGCAGGGCAATCAGCTTTTTCCTCATCTCGTCTGTGACTCCCTCGCTCTCGCCCAACCTCTTTGTGCTTCTCTCGTCCCAATACTTCATTCCAACTGGCTTAGCTGTTTTGGAAGGAGTCTTTCTTGGGATGAAAATAACAAGTACATTTTTTTTTTTTTTTTTTTTTTTTTTGTTAAACGAAAGGAGAGGGGGAAGTAAATTAGACTCAATCCTTAGAAAAGGCTTGGCAAAGTTAAAGTATCAGCAAATAGACAGCAAATAATATCTGAAGCTAACTTTTTTTTTTTTACTATCCCCTTTGGATTTCAGTCGTTGCTTATTTTTGGCAGTCGTTCTCTCAGTTTGTTGACTTACTATAGCTCAATACAAGAAACAGGATTATGTACAACAGAGATTTTCAAAGTGTAGGAGTTTGAGCCCTCCTCGGAGATCATGAGATACATAGCTGTCCCCTCTTTCCTTCCCTGTCAATCACTGTGTTTTTCTCAATGAAACTATCCAAAGCCTTGAAGACTTCTTACTGTTCTGAATGCCACACAGATGTCATGCGTGAGAAGCAGCATTGGATGATGTTGTCAAACAGTGCGGTTGAGTTTAGATTGGTACCTGATATATTTCTTTAGCGGCAGGTACACAAAACAAAGTTTTGTGGTTGACTTTAATTAAAAATGATAATTATTATGACAATGAATTAACTTTATTCTGTCACCGTAACTCTTTTTAACTTCTCAGAACACCTTGGAAAATTAACATTGTATTGATGATTTATAATCACGAAGCTGTACAAACTAAAGATCAATGCATTTTACTGCACCCCCCCCCCCCCTGGAGAAGTGAACCCCACAGACTCACCCACAGTATCAAAGATATTGCCGAAAGAGAAATTTCTCACGACCTTGTATGACCTCTTTTTAAACTTGTGTTATAAGACACACAACCTCAAAATGGCAAACTCCAGTGAGTTTTGGTGTAACAGAAAGCTCTCAGTCAGAACGGGCTGTGCATGCAACTGCGAGCACGAGCGTATTTTCCCCTTCGTGCTAGTCGTCTCCTTCCCAGCCCCATCGCCACAAACCACCGTTCCCACAGTATTCCCATGACTCTCTGCTGCTCCCCCTCTCTCTTCCCTCCACGGGCCCAGACTTCACCAAAAGGCAGGAGGGCTGCGTTGGCGAGCAGCAAGCTGCTCTAGCCCACCTTCCTCACATCTGAGAACCTCTGTGAAATCCTAATCCCCAGAGCGGGGTGAAGCGCAGGCCCAGCTTGCCTGACCTCTCTGGTTGCCATGGATACAGTGCACTATAAATAAAACAGAGGGGGCTTTTTTCAAGCAGTTTGGCAGGGCTGTGTGGCCTGCTCACTGGTGGGGCTTATTTTCTCTCTCCCTCGTTCTGTCTCTCTTCACTCTCATTCTACTCCCCCTTACGCTTATTCTCTCAATCATTGAGTGTCTGTCCTCTTTCTCCGCCTTGCTCTCCCTCCCTCCCGTTGTCTCTGGTGCTCCTTCACTTCCTTCATTCAACCTGGTCAAGTTAGAACGACCGTGATCGCGCCATACCTGGGCAGACATGTCTGATTAATTCTAGCTAAATACTTCGAGACCTCAACAAGTCACTATACAAATTAGGGATGTTAGAATGCAGAGAGACAACTTCTTCAGCTTTCCAGAAACTTGGAAATAAACACAGATGTTGTCCAAGTTCTTAAAAAAAAAGAGAGAACGAGAGAGACCTATTTCATTGGTGGCAGGAAACAAGGAAGACTGAGTGTGCTCGTGCACTGAATCAGGGCTGTGCTGCAGATTTTTGTCTGGCAAGGCAAATCTCGGGAGGCTGGAAAATAATTTGGTCATGGCTGTGGGAGGTAGTTGGGAGTGGGAGGCGTGTGGGTGATGAGGGGGAGAAGGTTTGAGGGGTGACTGGTTGGTGGGAGGAGGAGGGGGTAGGGTTTTGACCGTCTCGCTGTGGTGAAAACATGCTTGACACTTCATTCCTTTCCAGTTAATGTGGAGCGGACTGCAGGATGTTAACCCTCTGCCTGCCTTTTGATTCTTGGTCTCCAGTGTTGCACAACACCCAGTCCTCGCAACACTTCCTGCTTCACAGCAGATCTGTGCTTAAACGTTCCAGGACAGATTCTGTTAGAAATCTGTCCTGCCTGAAGGATGGTTACCATGTTTGTTATTTTTTGGTATCATGTCTACATTAGTTCGACTGTAATGCTGTGAGACAATATGACAGGCCTGCTGTGCAATCCTCAGCGGCTGTCATGCCTATTTAGATATTTGAACATTGCATGCCAGGTACTCTTTGTCTGGGTGAATTTTGAGGGGTAAGCCACACTTCCTGGACCATCTGCCTCATATGAATTACACAAAAGACGAGACCGGCACCAGGAAACATCCACAATGTTGCCTGGGAGACAGAGGTCACATGAGAGGATGAGTCACAGAAACCCAGAACTACTTCGAAACCCACACTATTGAACGGCTTCACGTCATGGTGATCATGGTGTTCCTTACAGTTTGGCGACGTGCAGGGGGATTAGTGTCGTGCCGGCGCATAAATGACAGTGTGAGCGGTGCCCTTGGCAAAAGGCGAATATCAGTCAAACTTTCAGAATCTGATCCCTCAGTAGGAATCCACTTCAGTGCCACTCACCACTTTTTATTCACACACACACAGGCAGCATTCCGTGTATATCAACCTGTGTCTGATCACCGGTCCACTGCTGCTGCTGCTGTGTGTGTGTGTGTGTGTGTGTGTGTGTGTGTGTGTGTGTGTGTGTGTGTGTGTGTGTGTGTGTGTGTGTGTGTGTGTGTGTGTGTGTGTGTGTGTGTGTGTGTGTGTGTGTGTGTGTGTGTGTGTGTGTGTGTGTGTGTGTGTGTGTGTGTGTGTGGACCTGGAGAGTAGGGAGTTAATGCAGGCAGGGCTGTGGCAGTCCTCCTGCCCCTCAGCCAGATTAATCATGCAGGAGAGACACAGCAGGCCCCCGTTCATTCTGCCTGGGGGTGAAGCTGTGCCCGCATGCTCGTCGTATCACATGGCCCTCACCCCCCCACCCCCCTCTCTCCTCTCTCACTTTTTCTCTCTCTACTGGGGGTGTTGTGGATGGGGCTGGTGTTGGAAGAGGAGGAGGAAGAGGAAGGGGGGGGGGGGGGGGCTTTGGTGGTGTGGTGGAACGCCACAGCGTGCAGTATAGCTTCCTTTCTTTCCTCCACATTGTTGTTTTTTTTTCTCTCTTCTCCCTTCACTTCCCCTTCTGTGAGTGTGAAGCGAGTGTGGGACGAAAAAAAAAAGAAGAAGAGGGAAACAGGCGTCCATCTCTCCTGCAAGGAGACAACAACAGCCTCCTTTTTATCTCCCGTCGGAGGGCCCTGACGACAGCAGTGGCCAGGCGCGGTGGATGAAGAGGAGAAGTGTGTGGGGCGGGGGGTGGGGGGTTGCGGGTGGGGGGTGGGGGGTGGGGGGGGGCATACCAAGGGACTCGCCACAGATATCTCCTGGAAACTGCTCGACGATGTCTCTGCGCATCAGAGAACAGCCACAGCCATTGTTGGGCTCGTTTGGGAGATGGAGATCTAGGCGGCACAGCACAGTTGCGTGCTTCAGCATTTTCAGTGTGTTGCACGAGCACCTACAGCGCGAACAATAGAGCCCTATACGTCCCACGATGTGTGTTTTCAACTGGAAATCTTAACAGATGAGCTGGGTTCTGTAAATTAGCAGCGAGTTTAACTGCAAACATTTTTTTGTTTTGTTTTGTTTTGAGAACATAATGGCAACAATGGTGCTTAACCCTGTGTGGGCCTGCATTGACTCCAGATCCATGTATATTTGGACAGCAGTGCTTTGTTTTCTAGCCATGCTTTGCCACCAGGGTCTTATCACTTTGGCCCTGAAATGACACAAAGACTAGGTCAAGAGTAGCTTCGCTGGACTTTTTTTCAAGCTATACCAAAAGAGTCTTTGACATGGTTCTTTGAACGAATGAAATATTGTCCCAGCATGTAGACAACACATAACTAAAGAAAGCACTTGCACTGACATTTTGTAAAGACTATAAAGAATTAAACCAAGTACTTTAATTATATTTTTGGTTCGACTTTGATCTCTCTCTCTCTCTCTCTCTCTCTCTCTCTCTCTCTCTCTCTGTCCCAAAATCCTCAAGACAGTCTGTCGTCTTAATCCCCCGTATTGATCTGATGCATGACCCGTGGACACTGACTTTACCACAATTATTGCTGTTTCTGGCGTTCATTTCACATCCTGCCTCTTTGCGACATTCTTCTTCAGGTATGACAGAGTGGAAATACTCATTGACAATCCTCAATTTAACTTCTATATTTAAGTTTAATGACACTGAAACATGCACACTGCGCAATGAAATGAGTTCAATTTAACAAATCAGAAGTGTGCCGCTTAAAGTTGTTGCCAACATCGCCTTGAAATGCCAAGAAGGAAACACTCAAAAGGGACAAGAAGATATGAAGGTCTGGTTGAGGAACATCTAGTTCCAGATGTAAAACACTTATCCATTCAAGCGCCATAAAAACAATAACTGCTAATGATACTCGTAAGAGTTTGCTTGAAAGAAAAATAGAATGGATTGTGCAATTCTGTGTTTGTGAATGGAGCCCCTTGAGAGCAGAAGAGTCTTGATGAATCACTGCTTTCTGAACCCTTTTGAAACAGCTATACAACAGCAACAACAGCTCCAGAACATACAGTGTGGAAAACATAAAATGAATTACACATTCACTTACATAGTGTCCCCTGTGGAGAATGCAGCCACTTCGGCACCCTATTATACTCTATCACTGTATTGCATTACAGATCTACTGTTGCCATTGTAGTTCAGTGAAGTGTCACCATGCTCCGTGTCTTTCTGCACATCCCTGTATACATGTGCATTTGTGTGCATTTTCTTGTTGCCTCGCATCTTATCTTTGGGGAAAAAAAACTAACTGCATATACTAAATTTCGTTGTCTTTAAAACTAATTGACACAAGATCTTACCTATGACTACCATACTATCTCGCTTCCCGTCTCAAATCCTGCAGCACAGATCACACAGACGCTGCCTTCGTTTTGACGCCAACTGCCAGATTTTATAAAATGGACTTTATTGTGTTGTACAAAAGACTGGCAAAGATGACCACTTTCTGTCTGAATTGTGTTAATGACGCCACTGTAAAGCAACAGAGGGCATTTCTCACTTCATCATTAATCATTGAGTGGTGCAATAACTAATAAAAATGTTAGGAATGTTCATTTTATTCACGCTGGTGAGCTGATTTGTAACAGTGGAGATTTTCTTTAAACAAATTAACCAGCTGCCAAACATTAGCCAAGGTAACTGCAATCTGCAATGGAAATTACACGTCCAAATGTAAAAATATGCCTCAATTTTAGCATCGGCAAGGATTTCATTTGCAGTCTTGGAGTGCGTTACTCAAAATTAAGCAAAAAAAATGTCTGAGTGCAGTTATACCAAGTGTGGAAGTGCAATGCTCTAGCAGTGCTCAAAATTAAAAGTAGAATTTTACACCCACCGTGGTGAGGCACGCAGGATATTTGCTGAGGCTAGACATTTAAAAAATGCATTACTGTATATTCTAAATAAACTGGCGGAAAACTACATGTCTTTGAAAGGTCTAGCAGTTGAAAAGACTATAATTTTTTCCATGATGTTAATAGGGGATAATGAAACATACGAACAAAGAGAGTGTGAGAACAATAAACATTTGAGAAAATACACAAGAAATGTGGACTTTAAAGAAAATACAAGGAATACAAGTGACAAACCTTTATTGTTTCTTTGATTGCACCATACAACCTTGATGTCAAGGACAAAGTTTTATCTCATTTTAGAAGTGAGAATTTCTTCAAATATCCCATTACAAGATGTCAAACTCGGTATAGAAAATGCAAAAACAACAACAAAAATAACAACTCAAAACCACACATCTAAAAACAAGAAAAAAAGCAGAGAAAAAAAAATAAAGAACGGTAACACAGAGTTGAGTTATTTGGCAGCGACTGTCTAACTTGCCAGGATTTGATCCACTGGGAGTGACAGATGAGTGCATTTGGCACTGTCATTGGTCCACACAACAGGTCGCAGCGAGACTCATGCCAGGTGGCAGAGGAAGACATACATTGCATTGTGACAAATAAACAACCCTACACTATTCCCTGGAAGGAAACAGCAAGATGAAGGAGGACCCTACTGTACCTTCTTTCACCCCATTATGCCTGTCTGTGCTCCTCGCGTTCAACAATCCAGAAATCAGGAGGTGAAAGCACACAAAGCCACACGCGTGTGAAATTCCGCTCATGTAAACTGCCTCATAAGAGAGGAAAAACAAAAAAAAAGTCTATAATTGGTGAGTAAATACTGTGTGCCCAGGCTTTGTGTGTTGGACTACAAACTGTGTGTGCATTACAATAACGGGTGTATTTTCCACGTTCGACAGAGTGGAAAGCATGAGCAACACTCATTCATGTGATAGTCAGCAATTTTCTGGCAAAAGGTAGAAAAACTGCTGATCACACTAACAGGATACTAAATGCAATGCGCTGCTTTGGAGTTTCTTTCCCAACGAGTGTTTACAGTAATACAGCAACCAAAAATAAAACTAAACTACTACATTCAAGCATTTCCATCACTGTGCTTCGGGAGTGATAGCAACAATTACCATTTCTGAGCCACTTTTGGAGCTCTCCGTCCATGAACATACCGACTGACTCTCCGCACGCTGTGCCTGTCCCGTGGGGCCTTCATTTGAATCGCAGGAACACACGGTGTTGGGTGAGTGACCGTCCAGCGGCGTGCGGGGATTACCTGACGGTAGGCGTGGTCGTGACACGCAAGTGGCTGGGCTTGTTGGGAAGAGGTGGCTTGACGCCACGAGAAGGCGTCTGTGCTGCGGATGTAGTGGTTTCGGCGCTGAAGGTTTTCATCAGCTGAGCCACCCGACCACGCCCCGCGCAGATCTGTGGATTCCCTGATGTCGCGGCCTCCTCCGAGGGAGCCTTCCGAAATGTTTCCGATGCAGCAGCATCTGAAAATCACATCATAATGATATATTGAATAATATATATAAAACTATTTGAAAATTGGCTAACAACTATGTAAGAAAGCAAAAATCTAACATTGCAAAATACATCAGTGATATTTTTTAGTAATTAGTGTTGCACTGGGTTAAACTGATGAAGCGACTCAGACTGGTTACTGTTTTTATTTTAGCACAGCGCAACATCTGTGGAGCATGAATTGTTGAATTGATTCCCAAATTGACAAATTTGTTGAAGCAACACTGTTTTCCCCACTCCATTTGGCTATTTCCTTCCTCTAAATGCTATGTCTAGATCTGTCTTTGCTATTTTCTACTTCTTTTTTTTTTTTTTTCCTCCTTTTTATTCCCCTCCCTTCATCCCACTCTGGCTGAACAGAGGTCATCCTCAGTAGAAGTGTTGTAGGGACACAGCTGGGTGTAGTTTGTGTGTGTGAGCGCGCGCGTGTGTGTGTGTGTGTGTGTGTGTGTGTGTGTGTGTAGGCTTGTTGAGGTACTGTGTTTGGAAGAGGGTGTAATTGAGGGAGGAATGGAGGGAACAGGAGTAACGAAGGGGAGGGTGGGCCACAGGGACGGCAATGGAGAGCAGACAGACGCTGCTCAGACACCAGAAGGCTTGAGGAGCCACATATTTTTAGCGTCATCCCCGGGGGACAGAGATATGTGAGAGCACCCGCGTGCACAACTACACACACACACACACACACACACACACACACACACACACACACACACAGAGAGACACAGACACTCACATAGGCTGCACAAAATCAAGTGAAAACAGGCAAGGCGCACACTTTTAAATAGTTGAAACTCAAAGGACATGCACGTTCTCATGTTACGTTCAGGTACGTGCATGCTCTCACGCACATAAACACAAACACACACCTTCACACGGCTCTCCCTGCTCATGGATTCAGTCACGCATGCAGTCCTCTCTGACTAACACCCTAGCACCGCATGCGTGCGCACACGCACACGCACACGCACACACATACACATACACATACACATACACAAACCCAGAGGTGGAGTACAGCCAAAACCACATAAGCACTCCTGGGGCCGGGAAACCTTTAAAGCGCTTGATGTCTTGCAGGCATGAAAGGAAGAGACCTAAAGTAGCCTTTAAGGTTGTGTTATTGTTTATTGTTGTTTACTCCCCTTTCTGTCCTCACTCTCTCTCTCGCCCCTCTCCCTGTGGCTTCAACACCTCCCTCTACCTTCCTCTTCATCTTCCTCTCCCCCTGTCTTGCCCTGCCTTCCTCTGCCCCCTGACCCGCGGTTCCTGTGTTAATGTCCTCTCGCCGCGCTGCGTGGGCTTGCCTCTGATTGTCTCGTTGTGTTGTGTGGTCACCACGGAAACCTTGGATAGGCTCCAGCAATTGAGGCTGACACACATTCAGGCACGCATCAAACACACACACACACACACACACACACACACACACACACACACACACACACACACACACACACACACACACACACACACACACACACACACACACACACACACACACACACACACACACACACACACACACACACACACACACACACACACGCCGACACCGCCACATACACACTCAGGGTCAGAGAGTTTTTTGAGCTCAGAGCCTTGGTGCAGGTCTGAGTGGAATGCTTAATAGAGACCGAGAGATAGAAAGAGGATAGGGAGGATTGGTAGTTTCGGTGATATGGACCTTATATATATATATATATATATTTGCGTGTGTGTGTTCTCCTCACAGGTAACATGACAAGTAACCTGTCTTGGAACACCTGAAAACAAAAATGCTTAAACTGCCTGGCTGTCTGCAACATCTCTCAGAAACTTTAGCTTTATCCGCAGAAGCAGCCCTTAAGGTTACCTGCAAAAACATCTATTAAAATGAAGAGTGCCACTGCACTAAATCACTCTTCAAGATTGATTAATCTTCCATTCGAGCCTTCGGATGCCACTCAACACACATCAGTCCGGCTCGTAAATGTACAGGGAGGACAAAGAAGAGGGGGCGTGGAGCAGTGTCAATGAGCAGGCCAGCACAAAAATTAAAGACCAATCTATCTCTTTAAAGACCTCCACGTCTCTCGCAGAAAAAGAGGAGGGGCTGGATGGGAGGGGGTGGGGTGGGGGTCTTGGGTGGAAAGGTGGGGTGCAGAAATAGGGCAGAGGGCAGAATTCCCAAGCAGCACGTCTGTGGACTGAAGGGCAGGGAGGAGTAGAGGTGTAGGTGTGTGTGTGTGTGTGTGTGTGTGTGTGTGTGTGTGTGTGTGTGTGTGTGTGTGTGTGTGTGTGTGTGTGTGTGTGTGTGTGTGTGTGTGTGTGTGTGTGTGTGTGTGTGTGTATGAATGTGTGTGCGTGTCCGTATGTGTGTTTTTGTGTGAAAGCGCGGGGGCGGGCTCCTGTGTGGGGGCTGGGGCCCCTGTCACTTATCAGCTCTGGCTGAGCGTCGCCCTGGGCTAGAGTCGGGAAGCAGCGCTGGAATGCGTGTCCTTCCCTCTGAAGGTGAAGAGAGAGGAGAGGGAAGCCGACGGACGGGTAATAGGGGCTTCCAAACACGCACACACATATCAACATACTGCAAACTACTGAAGATGCACTCACGCATCCATTTTCGACTATGGCCCATCCACACACTTCCATAATAAAGATCGTAAGGTTTACCACTAAGTCGTACACCGACTCCTTAACCCTGTCTTATTACCTATCATGCAGCTTTCACTTTCCATTTTACGCAGGTGACGCACAACTTCAACACAGCATCCAAGTTATAGGACACAGACGTTTGTTTCCCGCTAAAGGCAAATTTCCACAGTCACAATTTGAAATTTAGGTCTTTGACTGCTCACTTGGTTAGAAACAACCATCTCCTACACTGCAGTGATATAGGCAGACCTATGGGCAATTTAGTCATCGCCTAACCTCACATGCATATCTTTTGACTGTGGCAGCAAACCCATGCAAACACGGGAAGAACATGTAAGCTCAACACACAAAGGCCTCTCAACGTTCTTGCTGTGAGGTAAGAGCACTAAACACTAGTTACTGAGCAGCCACATTAGAAACAAAATGTATTGTTCTTCTCAATGTCATTTATAATTATTCTTTTTTTTTTTTTAAGATTTTTCTTTAATAGTCTTTTTACTTCATTACAAATATCGATTATGCTCAAGTGACACAGTTTGACAATATCAACATACTCATAATGCTGCTGCAGAATACTTTTAGCAGTCTTATACATTCATTAGGTTTTACACTGTGTAACGTGGATTTCATAAACTCATGTATTGCAGCAGTTGAGTGTACATCATCTATGTAGGCTTCTATTGGCTTTGGAAAACAAATATAACTAACAGACAACGGAGCCGTTGTTCTAATAGGATTTATGTACAAAGAAAAAAGTTGACATGGAAATAGTTGGGAATGTGGTCATGATCCTGCATTTTATCTCCGTGGGAATATGCAGACTATTGTGTTGGTTGAGCACTGGGGTCGCTGTGGTTGGAGCATTTTCTGCTACATTTCTGTTGGTTGTTTGTAGCTTTCACCAGACGTCACACAGTCACATGACAGTAACGACAGCTCTGAACCAGTCTCACTTTCTGAGATCACAGATTTGAAGTCCCAATCAAAGATATTGTCGCGATTGCGAATTTCTTGTCTGACGTGACCACACTCACTGTCCAGTATATTGCAGCAAATAATCACAACTTAGTATGTGATGCAACATTTTTTTTTTTTTCAATTTATCCTTTTGGGTGAGAGTCAATAGGATTACATATGTTTACCCAACAAAATCATGTTGACATGTTGGTAGTTTCTTGAGCTTTTAATGTCAACGGTAAGGGAACCAAATACTTGAATGGCTTCGGTGATACGCAAATTCTTTGCTGCCCATTTCACACACAGTAGTGTTCTTCGCCACACTTCTATCAGACAGGTTTTTTTTTAGACTAAAAGCTTCAGTCCACCGGGCCAAGAGGCACACTCATCTGTTTCATTCTCATATCCGTTAGCATGTCGCTGTTCTTAGAAGCCTTCCACGCCGTGCTTTGTTGTCTGATGCGGCGTTGGTATTGTAGCATCCGTGAGGACGCACTGCAAAGACGAGTAAACAAATGGCCGTGCCGGCCGTAAACACACTGGAGCAAAACAACGAGGCTGGCCAGCCACTAACTCCCAGCACGTTCTCCAGCTCCCTCCCCCCTCCCCAAAAAATCCCTGCCCTCTAACCCTTTGTCCAAATACGCTATTTCCACCAGTGTGGGCACATTCACTGTTTTGTTTTAATTAATAACAAAGAACGTGCAGAACATTATAGGGTCACTGCAATATATGTATGCCGTTACCTGACATGAACTTTGTCAGGTGCACTGAGAAATCTTCAGTGATGGAGTGCAAACTTAAAGCATATATATATATATATATATATATATATATATATATATATATATATATATATATATGTACACACACACATACATATAAATAAATAATTTTTCAGACCTCTTTCGTTCAATAATCGCCACAGCACCTATGCTTGACTTCTCCAGCATTGATTTAGGATTTTCAGAACAATTTCAGTCTGGCTCTGGAGGATAATTGTAAAAACAAATGGACGCAACTAAAGCAGGTTATTAAGTTATTTTCCTCCAAGCGTTTTGCGTGGGCCTCAGGGCCGACTCACAGGACGCACCAATCTTTGTCATTACCCACGTTCAAAAGAAAACAGCTGAGCCATAAGCCTTATCCTAGCTGGCCTCCTCCTCCCCTCGGAACAGGCTTCCTGCCATTGTCAAGGACAGACACTTTGTCAGGATTTTTGTCCCAAATCAGGACACATTTATTCACCACCTTGCTCAACCCACCTCAACTCCCACCACACCAGCTGTTCTTTTGCCTTTCTCTTTCTTTCCTCTTCCCTACGTTCATCTGTTATTCTCTGCCCTGGCAATGCCCAATGATCTAATATCCAGCCACTAAACTAATGTGGGCGCAGACACACACACACACACACACACACACACACACACACACACACACACACACACACACACACACACACACACACACGCACACGCACACGCACACGCACACGCACACACAATTTGTTGAAATTGTAGATTTGTTTTCTTCTCCGCATCCAGATTTTACTCATTCGTGTTCTGTGAAACTGTTCCTGTTCCAACTGATAAATCACCTTAAATGCTTTGAGCTCGCTGCACATGCCTCCACAAACAGATTTCTCACTTGATGTTACTAAAGCGAAAATTTTCTCTCAAACAGTTTTTTGATGATAATATACTGTGTTCAGACCACTGCAGTTCAGTCGGTATCTGTAAACAGCATTTCACAAATATTTCCACAATTTTTTTGGTCTCTTGATGACATTAATACAAGCGTGCGAGCGCTCCTGTGTCTGGCTTTCTGAGAAATTCTGCAGCTCTACCAGAAATTTTTCAAGATGAACCAATCACAAGACATTTTGGAAAAAAAAAACCAACCCCATCATCACAGCTTTGGGGTCTTCTTTTGAAATTCAGTTGTCAGGGGTAAAAACACGCAGGCAAAAACTACACTGGCGCAACCTTGAGGAAGTATCTGTCAGTGTTATTATACAGAACGATTGCTTTTACGTTTTTTTTTTTTTTTTTTTTTTTTTCCCCAGGACACTTTCTGGAGAACCTGATATATTTTGTAAAATTGGGATATTTCTGACATTTCCTAATGCTATTTATTCTAAATGAAATGTTGCCTGGTTCCACACAGCCTAGTACAATGATCAGTTTGAGAAACATGAGAAAATATTGAATTGTCTTACTTTGAATGTGGGGTTCTTTGTTGTTTTCTTGCAAGAAAATGTTTTTCCCAGAGCAATGTAACCTCAAGGAACTGTTGCAGCATGTTTACTATGAGAATGTGTTGTAGGTTGAGCTTTTTTCCAGCAGAGGGACCTTATTGAGATGAGATTTTCTATCCAGCTAGATGTTTTTCTTTTCTTTCTACAGTATCAATGGTTTCCACTGGATGGTGCTACATTCACCCCCACACTACCCTTTTGCATGTAAATCTTTGACTGTATGGTGAGTAAGCTTTTGACAGATTAAGGAACAGGAATTCCTCTTTCATATAAAAAAAATTACCTATTACATACAATACAGGCAGAGTTGAAGGTGCAAACTGGATAATGGACACTGACAGGGTGACAACAAACAAATAATCCACTTGCTTGGGTGAAATTAATTGAATTAATTGTGTTTATAATGGGGGCACTTGCTCTCTAGTATTGCTCCTCCTCCTACCAGTGTGTTACCTAGTTTCTGAAGCCGAACTACATCCATCAATTTTCTATCCTGTTGTCGACGATCCCAGCTGACTATGGATGAAGGCATTGTACAGCTTGGTCAGGTCGCGAGTCTATTTAACTACAACACGAGATTAATTAACATCACAGGAGAATATATTTATTTTTTGAAATGCTGCTTAATATCAATTATCTCAGTAATAAGTAAAAATGCTAAAAAGTTGTATTTCTGCTAAAGTGATCATTATGATGTTTGGTGGATTTAAACTGAAATGCTCTGAAAACATATCAGAACTTATTTTCGCTCTCTGAATAGCAACGGCTCTGCTTGTCTATGACTATTCAATTGAATTAAACAACCTAAAGTGGTCTGTAATGCTTATATCCCCAATTTCACTGGTACCACTTCTGAAAGACAATAAAAGAAGCGACCAAACCAGCAGGTGTGCCTGAGTGATGTGGTACCAAGGGACAAATCCCAGTCACATAAGCTTTTTCCCCCTCTAGGCAGGCCTCTTTTACGCTGCCAGTCTATAAAGATTCCTCGGAGCTGAGCCACTATTTGGCGACCACATTGGGTTTGGGGGAAATAAATCCTTCTCCCTTGCCACAGCACTGAGAAACTCATCTAGTGTGAACTTTGTTCAGACTGGTTCTCCACAGCTCTCCAGAACTATTATTATTCTTCGAGAGGAAGCAGCGGTTAAAGATTGTCTTGTTGGCCCTGCGACTGCTGGTGATTGTCGTCCCAGCTTGGTGGAATATCGTGGACTCATTTTTGTTGAGAACAGTAGTGGGTTTTTGTTCAGGAGGCAACATCCGTGCAGTGCAATATAACATGAGTTAGAGTGGCGGTGGCGGCGGGGTGGTGTCATACACCCACATTTACTCTACCTACATCAATTATATTTCTACCGGTTAAGTCATTATGCCTTTTGCATGTATTTCTACCTTTTGCTAAATTTAGTGACATGACAAAAAATAAATAAAAAATCTGCTTTTTTTAAACATTTTTGGGACAAAATTGCAACAAATGACTCTCTGCTGACTAAACCTGCTGAAATCCCACCTGCCACGGTGCTTCTTTTCAGACTAATGTTGGCAAAGGCCTGTCACCACTCTGAGCAAGCATGATGGTAATTCTACATCACCAGCAGTCTTTAGCTTTCACTGCAACATCACTCTCGGCTCAGTTCACAGTATTGTGTTATCTCTGCTACTCTAGGATCTACCCTAAAACAGGTTCTTTATTTGTTAAAATAAACATTACGTTTTCCGGAATTGCACAGTCCGGAGTCAACCCTGTAGCGGGCTCGTGGTATGTTTGACACCGCCAAGTTAGAGTACAAGAGCACGGGCTATCTCAGCTTCATGGATGTCTGTTTGTTTTGTCTATCCACAGAGGCAACCGGCTTCATTTCTTTTGCTGCTTGTGTGTTTATCATAGTTAGCCCGTAAATTAAAAAAAAAGTGCCACTGTAAGACAATGGTCCATTGAATGGACACAGGAGAGAATTTTTACATTAGCTCGAAGCACTAGTCATTTCAAGGGTCACACAAGGTCTGGAGACTCTCCAAGATGACAAGGAGTGAGAGGCGATACTCACCCTGGACAATAAGCCAGTCAAATAGAGGACTTAAAACAACATGTTGAAACAAAGCCTTTTTGAAATCACGCTCACTCACTCTTGCTGCCCTGTGATCCCTGGGCCTTCGGAGGTTCTTGAGAGTGCGGGCCACCTTTGGTGGGTGACGTCACCCCAGAGTCTGTTTTGACAGCGCTGCTGGGGGAAGAGGTGGCTGCCAGTCTCAGATTTGTGAGGCCGGGTCTCGTGTTGATATAGCCCGGTTCCACATTTGCAGAAGCTGGTCTCACGTTGACAGGGCTCGTTCTCATGGGAGGCCTGGAGCAGATGGAGGGCTGAGGAAGTGACTTCTCCTCAGTTGCGCTGGCTGACTTCGACTCAGTCTGCAGAGTGAAGAGTGACAACGGAGGACAGAGGAGTGCGATCAGTGTTGACAGCTAATTCACATACAGTGGAATTACTGTCATGTTTGATTAAATCATTAGATAAATGATTCACAAAATTACAGTTCTCCAATGACAACACTGTGCCATAATGAAACACGCAGAACTATGACCACTGATTAAGACTTTAAGGATGCGCCGGGAGAAAATTATAAGGTGACTTGAAAATCAGGCTGCCTCGCTAATCTTCCTTCCCAATCTTACGCCTTTCTAATCAACAATCTCCCACTCTCCTCCTCTCTCAGGATGACTTGCTCCCTTTCTAAATCAACTGGCGTGAACCTGTAGCAGACTGAGCAGCAGCCTCTGCCACAGCACCAAACCGGCTCCCTCGCTGTTTCCAGGAACAAATAATTGCGTTTACAAACAAGACATTCAACAAAATAATGAGTCTTATAGAGGGAGGCTTATGCTGTGAATTCTTGGCTGTCACAATGGCCAAACCTCCCAAGGTGTGGACGTGCTCTGCCACATCAGCATGGGTGGGACGTGGATGTGTTGGGGCCTGTAATACGGAGAGTCTGGAGTCGATGTAAGAAGTGAGGGAGAGACATTTCTGTCTGTGGCAAAGAGAAGGGGAAAAAAACTGAGAAGAGAGGAGAGCTCACGCGCCCAAACCTCCGGAGACTATCCCACAATCCCATCCATCTGCGACTGACGCATTCTCTATCTCTGGCGTTTTAATTCCCTGATCAAGTTCATCAACCATCTGTTCTAGGGCAGTCCAGAAATCCTTCCTTGCCTCTGTGATTCAGCTGTTCTCATGAAGCGTGTCACCTGCACACACACACACACACACACACACACACACACACACACACACACACACACACACACACACACACACACACACACACACACACACACACACACACACACACACACACACACACACACACACATGCATATAAACACAGAAAACAAGGGGGGGACAGAGAACACACTCCCCAAACAGCGCAGGGCTGGAGCGATGATGGAGCCAGTGGGAGGACAGTTCAGTTCAGCTGTTCCCCGGAGAGAGCTGTGAGGGGTGCGGCAGCTCAGACAAGCCGAAGCACACAGGGAGGGAGAATGCTGGGAGAAAGATGATCTGCGGAGAGGCTGGGAGTGAGGGGACAGCTGGCCCTAACCACCATTTCCTGTTAGATGCAAGGGGGGGGTTGCCTCATGAAGACACAAAGAAGGACATTCTAAAGTCTTCTCCTAAAATAACTGCAGCTCGGTGTATTTCTAATCATACCTTGGCGGAAAGCGGATTCTTTAAGAACACACAATGCTTGAACATAAGCCTCCCCGTGCTCATAAACCACATGGGTTGTATTGTAAGCGCAGGAAAATATTCTAAAAGTTCAGAGTGGATTGAAAAAAAAAAAAAAAAAAAAAAAACACAAGGAAAAAAAAATGCAGTTCCTTTAATTCATAAATACCTTTTGTGCCTCTGTAGCTGGTGAATGTTCGCTCACTGACACCTGTGGGTTTAACCAAGACATTACATGAGCGTTTCAGGCCGTGATGCAGCCTGAGAGCAGAGAGCTCTAAACACAGCAGGCAGTTGCTTTGACTCACCGGCAGAGGGAGTGAAGTAGTCGTCTCCTCACATTTGCCCTGTGTGGAGAGACATTGCCATGTTAGTTTATACTTGAGGCTACACGTCACCCTCCTCAACTTTGGGCCACTTCTTTGAGTCAGTGCAGTTCTCAAATAGAGTACAGACTAACAACCACGGGTGACAGTGTTGGGTGAAAGAGAATAGAATATTAGATCCTATAAAATCACTAATTTGATGAGTTTTTCAGAACGTGTCTGCACAGTGACTTGGATAAAAGTGGCTGCAGGAGAAAGCGCCGATGCTCGCGTTTCCACTGAGTGAGCAGCACGCAGCTTTAGCTCAGAGAAGCACCGTGGTCAGGCCAGATGAGTCCATCCGCCCTGGCTCACTCTGGCTCAGTGTGTTCAATGTTGCCATGACAACACAGCAAATCTCGTTTTGCGATAGCGTGAAAGGCGGCAGAGACCCCCCCGCCAACCCCCCACACACTCACCCACTGCACAGCACAACCAACACACTGCACACACACATGCACACACCCTAAAATATCACTAGCCCAGTAATCATCCTAACCGAAAGCTCATTTTGATACGAAATAGACGGCAAAAATAACCGGAGTACAGTTCTTTAATGGGGACATTGATTTTCACCAGCTATGCTCCAAAGCCTAATTGATAGTTTTCTCCAACCGTTCTGCAGATGAGAGAGAAGAAAATGAAGTGATGGAAGAATTGAATTTGAGATGGAAATCTTCCAATGGCCAAGCTGGAGGTGAACTTTATAGATAAGTTGGTCCGTGATTTTTAGTCTCCATTGTTTTGCACCTTTTTTTGTGAACATAGTTAGTTTGATGGAAAGATAAAAACAAAAAGGTCATAAGACGTGAGATAAAAGTGAGATATCATGTGAAAAAGAGGAGTTTTCTGAAGGCCACAAACTGTTACCCACCTTTAAATTCAGCGAGACTCCAAGTTGTGTTTTAGGAGGAAGGTTCTCTCTTTCTCTTCTGTCAGGTTCCGTATTTTTTCTGCTTTTCAAGATAGTTTTATGGCTGTAAAACACAAACAGATAGATAAATGCTTTCATTGTTCTCTTGCCTTATAAAGATGATAAAACAACTAACCCACTTACTGAATTACTGTTATTAAACAGAAGGCCAAAACACAATAGATTATTCTGTATGTATCGTGTCGACCACTACGAATTAAAACATTTTATAATTTAAAAGTCTATTACTGGGTGTTGTTCTGAGGATTTGGTGACTTCTTTTCTCCCGAGCAGATGAACTTAGAGGCGAGCTCGTCCACCTCCCCGATCGTGATGACCGCCACATCGCCATCCCGGCCGGGCATCCAGGTCACACTCTTACTGTTGGCTGTTTGAAACGTGCACACACACACACACACACACACACACACACACACACACACACACACACACACACACACACACACACACACACACACACACACACACACACACACACACACACACACACACACACACACACACATCAGTGATGATCATTTCTTTGCACCGATAATACACATTTAGAAAGAGTAGTCATTAGCAATGTCCTCTTATAATGAAATTTTAATCCAGATTTGGTCAGGAGGATTTTGATTGTGTGTAGTTTGCACATTCTCCATGTGGAAACATGCAAAAAAAAAAAAAAACCTAAATGATACTCCAAATAAGTTTGCTTCCACATAAAATTCCTTCAAGCATTAGGCGACTCTAGATGGGCTGTAGGTATGAATGTGTGTGTTTAGACTTGTCTTTCTCTCCATTTTTGCCCTGTGATGGACTGATGACCTGCTCTGTTTGAACTATAACTTTACCCATCGTCAGCTGGGATTGATTGTATCAATGATTTCCAAGATGGAGAGATGCTAAGATAATAATAAAAAAACCAAACATAATATGACACAATATATCGTGAATTAATAGGGTGTTTGTGAATTATACACAATTTCTACCCTTCAAAGAAAAGCTAGACAAAAGTGAAACTGAATAATTTACAGGACGTTTGGTCAGTTTCTTTTTAGGCCCAGGAGCTGTAACCTTATTATATTCAAGTAATCATTTTCAAATACTCTGTGGACAACTTGAGATAATGAGATAATCATATGTTAGTGGTGATCATATGTCATTTAAATTGGTGTGTGGTCTGCGAAGATTAGGTAACGTTCACTTCCAGTCTACACAGCTGGTGTTTTCTAACATATAATACATAAAAAAGGAGACCGATGCTGAAAAAAATAGGAAGTTTAAAAAAAAAAATAAAGCGTACCTATTTATGAAAAGCGAGCATCTCACAGTCCCTATTCCTGAAATACCAATACATTAGTTTTTTTTTTTTTTTGCAAGGACACAGAGTTCTCACGAGTTTATGAGCTCAAAAGTATGTTCACTCATACCTATACAAACATACGTTACTGCCGTGTGACTCTGTGAGAGCACGGAGGAGTTATAGAGATAACTGACGCAGGCCGAGGAAGATGTGTCGTTGGTCAAAAACAGGATTGCATACTTTCATGGTGAACTGGTTTCACCAGCCTGCCCTGTGAATCACATTCCAACAGGGCATACCATGATGATGACAAAAACACACCAGCCTGAACATACCTGGGTAAACAAGTCCGCAACCCAACGTGACAGCTGAAAGCACAACTCCGCTGTCAGGTGCACATGAGAAAACTGCTGTCAGCTGAGTTTAGGAGCACTGCACGTTAAGTGTTCCACCATTACCCAGCTGTGGTGCGGCTTCCTCTCAAAGTGATGAAGTTATCTTTGAGAAATGTGCTTGAAACACGGCGAGACTTTCAGACTGAAGTGCTCCTTCTGAAAGTCACCAGTGTGCTTACAGGATAACATAAACACCGCTGCACACACACACCAGTGTGTTGTCACAACCGGCGCATAAACACTGAATACCACAAAGTCGGGTCAACCACAGGAAAAGCACATGATCAGAAAAGTTAAAAGCTGAATATGAGCTCTTAAGCACAGCTGAGTTTGTCCCTGACTTTATTCTATGTACGGTGAAAACAAACCTAGTATGGGGGCTCTCCCATGAGGCAATCTAGATACAATCAAAGTCTCTCTTTGTTTGCCAAACACATACATTTCCTGCGAGCTTCCTGTTACTCTCCATGCTAATTGTTTGAAGGATTGAGTCTTGACTCACTTCCTATTTTTAAACGAAAACACGAACTATCCACCATTTCCCCTGTACTAAACAAAAAAACAAAAAAACTAAACATGAGCCTGTGCTGAGAAGTGTTGTGACCATGTGATCTCTGGCTGTAGTCTCCTCAGGACAGCTGCACTGGTCATTAAGAGAAAGAAATGAAAGAGTGCTGTTCTCCCACTCTGCTCCCTGGTTAATAGTAAGTGCTTTGTGATCAGCCAAGACGAGACAGATCACATTACCATGTCAGTCAGAGTTAATGCACCAGCTGCAGTGTGCCGTTAATTGGTTTTCAGTCATATCGGGATGTGTGGGAGATTTTACCAACTGTCTGATCTTTCTAGTCTTTCTCTGCCGTTTGCTTTGCTGCCTCAGAGCACTTCGTCACGAAAAGCAAAAAAATTATTAAAAAAAAAACGGACAAATAGATTATACCAGAGTCATTACACAAAACCTTTTAGGCCTTCTTACGAATATACACATGCAAGAGGAAATGCAGACAAGCAAGATTCTGCAGCAGGCGTCAAACCAGTTTTGTGACAGACTTGTGACTTCCTGGGTTTCTGGTTCTGTTGTTGGGCTTGATAGCGCCACGAATACTGCTAACCCCAATTGTTGCTTTCAAGCAGAAGCCAGCGTTGTGGTGAACAAATTTACCTTTCACAATGCTTGCATAGTTTTCCTGCCATTTGCATGTTGATCTGTCTGAGCAAAGTTTTTGTCTGCCGTGTTCTGCTTTTTTCACTCAATACGACTTTCAGACTTCAGTGAAATCTGTGACTCAGTGACGGTAATCCCGTGTTGCTTCAAGGCTCACATTACATGTGTGACTCGGACTAAAATGAGCCTGAAAACGAAACATGTGTGTCAACAATATTCACAGCAATGTATTAAGATATCATAATTAAAATTCACTAGTGATATATGTCCTGCATAAAGTGCTCGCTATAGGCTGAGAGTAATTTTACCCTGACGTCTAATTTACCCGGCTTTGGTGAACGTTAACAACATCTGTGAGTGGCGAGTTGTTGACTTTACTTCATTGAGCAGCTTCTGTCAGCTGTATTTGTTTGGGACTTGAGACATAAATTCGACTTCATGTATAAATGCTCCGTGCTTGCGTTGGCAAACAGCTGCTGAGATGAAGGGGGGAACATGAGCTACACCAATGAAAGCAAATCCGGCAGCTCAGGGCGTCTGTCACAGGCAATGTTCACATGCTTCAGCAGTCAGCTTGTCAAGCTTTAGAGTGCTCAATCAGGTAATTCACATGACACTATGCACACATTAAGACTAAAAGGGAGCCGAACGCAGCCTTTTAAAGGACAACAGATGGGTTTCTGTCAGAAGCTTTGTTCAAAGTGTGAGGCGCAGTATGCTTGAAAAACTTGAAGCTGCACCCTGTAGCTCTGGATAAACAGGAAGGAGACCAGTTAGAAGAGTGGAGGAGGTAGTGATGGGTCAGTACGGTTACCTTTTCTGGGCTTTGGCCGCTTTGACTCATTGCTCCTCTCTTCTTTCTCAAGTTTCTCCTCCCGCTCTTTCCAGCGCCGCACCTGCTCCTGGCGCATTTTCAGAAACAGAGTCTTTTTCTGGTCGTCATTGAGGGCGTTGAGCACATCGGGGTCGATGTACATTTCCTTTAGAATCTGCTGCAGCATGTTGGCGGCTGAATGGTGGGTTCACTTGGTACCACCCGGGCCAAGCTGAGCTGTCAGTCAGATGGAGGAGGCGCTGTCCTTTGGCCAGCAGCTTCTTAGCAGTGGACAGTAGAGGTTTGATGGTTTATAGTCTCATGTTGTTCGGTAAAAACTTAGTGAGCTTATTTGTCATGAAGTCACTCCAGATTTCCCACATAAACTCTTCAATAATTGATTGTGCTTGCTCTTTTGTACGTACTGTACAATCTCACACATGCATACACTCGCTCACTCACACACACACTCACATACACAAGCACACACACACATTCGCTCACACACACACACACACACACACACTCACACACACACACACACACACACACTCACACACACACACACACACGCAATCGGGCTTTCTTTCTGTGTTGTGCTCCCAGTTTCTCCACCCTACATGTCAGTCGTCTTTGACTTAGGACATCATCATTGGTCCAATCTACAAAAGGAGAAACACAGGGAAGGCATTCGTATGATTACTGTGAGCTTTTTCAAGGCGGGAATGTTGTAATGCAATATGAATTTCCCATTCTCCACTCTTCTTCCGTCCTTTATCATGTCCCTTCCTTTATGAATACGGAAGCGCCTAAATCCTGTTCCTACACTGACAGGGAGCCTGCAGCCCAGAATGGGAGGAGATTCCAAAGGAATGGGACTGTTTCTGTCATCAGTGGCCCATCTTACTGCTTCCCCTCCCCGAATCCGTGTTTCTTTCTTCACTAGACTCCCACAAGATAGCGGCTTCATTTTACATGGTCAGTGTCTGGTTGTCAGCTGGATAAAAAATAGAAAGACGAAATGGGGTCATAGCCTAGAACAGCACGAGCCAGTTGCTCTAACAAGGGGATTGAAATGGACCCCTCCAATCACAGTGGGTAGTTAAACAATGGCTACCACATAAGCAGCACTTGGAGGGAAAGAAGGCTCGTCTCAGACAGAGAAGTATCACACCGGTGGAATACAGATTGGTGTCTGCTAAACACGTTGCAGTGTGCACAGGAGGAAACCCCGGAGAGAAGGGGGGGGGGGGGGGGGGGGGGGGGGGAGTGAGCGGAGAAAGTGAGTGATACGGAACAAAAGGGAGTTGTAAGAGAAGGGTAGAATTTGCTGAAGTACTCACAGTGGGATGTAGGCAGCCGCTCCACAGCAGAGTATGCTAACTAAGCTGAGAGAGTCAGAGTGCTTGTGGGTCCTCCTCGTCTTTGTGTGTATGACTGAGGCTGATGACATCACAACATTCCACGGTCTTGCTCCCTCCCTCTCCTTACCTCCTTCTCCCCTTCTCTTCTCTCTTTCTCAGAAACCCTCTCAGCAGCTCGCAAAAAAAAACCAAAAAAAAAAAAAACCAACATGCACAGTTAATTTAATAAAAGAGGAAGAGCGCAGTTCAGGAAGTTGACCTCACACATTAAATACGTTGTAAAAAATGGACAGAGAAAAAAAAGTGGAAGCTTCTCAACTTCCAAACTCCGCTCCCACACAGGAAACTCTCTTTCACTAAACTTTACATCTATGTATTGCTCATTATCAGAAAAAGGATTTAAGACCGACAATGTATTTGAAAGATACTGTAGTTTTCTACACTTTGTGTCGATGTCATTCAGTTCAGCTTCTTTTGCTATGTTTATTTCTGTCGTTGGTCAATGTGATATTACAACGCATAAAGTAGGAATAAATATAAATACAACAACAAAACAACACATAAAACAGTGTCGCCCTTTCTTCCTAAACTCTGTCATTACTGAACTTCTCTGGCTATATTCGGATTCATTCAGTGCCAAGTGCTTTATCCATGAGTCTATCACAGAGTTGACTATCAGGGCTGCAGGAGAAAACTTGGATTAGCCTCAGAACAAAATATACAAACCTCTCACAAAAAGGTCAAGTGCATTTTTGTTGGTGTGGCATGACAGTGTGGGTATGCTTTAAACGAAAAAGACATTGGGAGTGCATTAATATTCAACCTCCATCACGCCAGAGAAAACAGAAAAATCTTTACGGGAGAAGCATCAGACCCCTGCAGTTAGTTCAAGTACAGAAGTGGTTCTGCATGTTTGGGGATGAACGTTGTTTCAGTGGGTACCTTTGTCTCTGACTGGTATAAGTTCTATAAATGTCGTCAATGCCAGTGAGCAGACAATGACACTGTGACATAAAGGACTATTTCCTTGTCTAATCATCGGTGCTATGTGAAACATGAATTCCTGAGTATATTATGAAGTAAAATACCGAACCTAAATCCGAGTGTTGAGGCTCTGTAAAAGTTGAGGCTTTGTCTGTGGAGGCGTCACACATTTTCTCCACTGGAGCTCCTCTCCTCTGTTTCTGAGGCCGTCATTTGTAGGTGAAGAGCAGCATCTAGTGGCTCACATCAGAGAAGCCTGCAACCAATTACGTCACCCCCCTAAAAGCTAGTGGCCAACTGCTTCAGACTGTAGCACCACTACATTAGAGTTGAATAAAATGTAAGCGGCAATACACCGACAATTATTTTCCAGCACATGCTGCCACCCTATGGTGCAGCACAGCTCTGCATAAATGTAAGCCTGGAAAAAAAAAAAAGTCATGTGGAGACTCATACAGCGACGGCTTAAAACAAAAAGAGGAGCACCATGTTGCACTTTGCTAGCAGTTTGTCTCATTCAGTGGCTCTCAGGAACTGTATAGAATTACCAGAATGCCTCTCATATATATTGAGCAGTGCAAGGGGATTATATAGCAGCGAGAAAAAGAAAGATACACCCTTTGACATAATGCCAAACATCGGAGGGTTAGCACAAAGAGGCAACCTCCTGTCACCAACTGGTCCTGAATAGTGTGTGTTTACAGTGCGAGAGGGAAGCTGGAGAAAAGAGCCCGTACAGGCACAGAACGATGCCATTTTAATAGCAGGTTCAAACAAACCTTTTTGGTTTGATTGACATTGTACTTGAATACACTTCACCTTGAAGGACCAACCAAATATGAGGACTCACAGCTGCTTATTAAGCTTGTACTAAATGCTCAAGCATTTCTCTGTATATGATAAAGAGAAAAGATCGACTCGGAGTTTGCATCTGGGCCGGGATCCATTACATTTTATCACATCCGTCTTCGATTTTTTTATTTATTTTTTTGTCCCCATCACCCCCCCCGGCCACCATTCTGGGACCGTCAACTTAACAACAGCCCTCAAGAATACAAATGTTCTGCAGCAATGCTGCTGGGCATGTCTAGTGCCTGCACCCCGACCCTGCTGGAACACACTACCTTTGCTTTCTTTCCACTCATACTGGTTTTCTTCCGGTAGGTTGTTGAGGTAAAGGAGACGATTCAACAAAATAACCATCAGAGGCCATAGAAAGATATTTCTACACAGGGCCATGAGATAAGAAATGGAAAACAACAGTGAGCCTACTGATGAACTGATGAATCTATATAACAATTTATTAAAAAACACTTAACCAGTAGTTAAGACAATGATTCTTTGAATCTTCCTTATAAGCAAAATACTATCCTAATGAAATAATTCAGTAACTTTCAAACATGTGGAAGCTGTTTTTTTGTTTGTTTTTTTCCTTTGGCTTGGCGGTATACAGGTTAATGACTGTCTTACCAAATATGGTGAAGCCTGGAACTCATGTCAGGGAGAAAAAAAATAAATCGGAGTCACAGAAATCTTATCAGTTCTGTTGGTTCATGATCAATACCTTCTCATTCCTTCAGCGTTATCTAAACAGTACAACTCACAAAAGAGCAACTGTTGCATACAGGCGATCACAAATTGCATAGTCAGAATGATTAGAGAACAAGGTAATGCTTTATTTTACAGCCTGGTTTTACACATACAGTACTAACGTAAAAATCTCTAAGAAGACATAAGAGATGCTTTTCATTTGTAAAGTTTGCATTTTGGAGGCTGTAAAAAAAAGCTTTAGTTATCAGTATCATCGCAAATGTAGAGTCAGACAATGTAGACAACACTACATCATAATCAAACATATTTTCAGTGGACTGTAGACATTTTGGTCAGTCTTTTCTTTTTCCAACAAGAAATGAAACATGAAGAACACATACATATTGAATGTAGATTTTCCCTCATGGGTAAATTAAAGTTTTCTCTCTTTTTAATTTGTCAAATGTACATAAATTATATGTAATGCATCAAAACCAAATGAGCAACTCAAAATACCCTCTTAAAAAAAAAGAAGAAGAAAAAGGAAAAAAAAAAAGAGGCAACATAAGAGAGAACGACATTCTTTGTTGAGATCATATTAAACAAGTATTGGTCAGGCATTTCATTCACCTGGGAAAGCAAAGTGCTACACACAACAACCACCGAAGACAGTTCACCATACACCTTAATGAGGACTGACTGAAGCACCTTTTCTTAGCTTAAAGCTAAAATGGAGATTTCACTGTTGTTTTTTTTTGTTATTTTCTTTGTTTTCCTTTTCACAAATACTCCATTGTATGTGTACAGTCTACCTTCAATCAACCATTAGCCAAGTGTACCCTTTTCCTTGAGAGGGGCATACTTGCAGAGACAATGATCTAGTTCAAGTACATATGTGAACTGCTTGACCCAACAGGCTGCTAAGACCTTGGTTTAGTATATTTTCCTCCAGGATGGAGCTTTGAGTGCAAATAAAGGCGTACAACTCCTTCGAGAGAGAAAAAAGAACATGGAATTCAGCCACATGCTTTCAAATAGTAATCATATATTTAATTGATATACATATATTGCCACCATTGGCACATACGATATTGCACACAGTGATGAAATGTTGCACAAAAAAAAAAAAAAAGATATATTTTTTTTTGTGGGCGAAAACATTCCAAAATTACAAATAATGTGGAATAACGCCAGAAAGGTCAAACTAGATAAAAACAAAAGAAACAAAAATAGCAAAATAACAAAACAAGACATGCTTGCTACTCCCCATTATTTGAGCAAATAACTTACACGTAACTACCCAAGCCAAAGAACAAGCATTTTCAAGGGGTGTGGGGGCTTTCCAACAATTTCGCTCATGTCAGGCCACTGCTGATGTTGACACTCCGCCCCTGCTCTCCCTGCTAGTGCGCTTGGCTAGTGAAGAGCCGACTCTTCTGCATCATCTTGCATCAAGGTGACCACCCCTTTTTCCATGTTTACAAGTAGGCCGATACCTGGATGGCTGGGGAACGGGGATGGCAATGAAGTTATAGGGAAGGAGGGAAGGCAGCAGGAAAAAAAAAAAAAAAAGTTAAGAATAGTGCTCCTGCTGTTTGTTTTTTGTTTGTTTTTGTTTTGTTAAAGAGTTCGGAACGAACCCTTTTTAGCACCACGAGTCGTGCACAAGCACACAAGGGGGCCAGGACACAAAAGAAGATTAAATTTTTTTTTTTTAAATGGAAGAAACAGGAAACGAGAACACAAAAAAAGAAGCCAAACTGCGATCCAAAGCACCAGGCCAGCGTGTAAGCATGCGGAGTGTGTAAGGCACCAGGTTGTTTATATGCTGAAGAGGATGCTCCCAATCAGGTATCTTTTAGGCTATACCAAAGGCTCCAAAAATAGGTGGTCAAGGACAGTCTAGTTTGCTGGTTTCCAGTCAATCTAAACATGGGAGCAATCATTTAATTCAATGCTGAGGTAACTCTGACATTATCTGATTGTTGTCAGCTTCTCTGGAGATTACTGACAGAGTTTATAAAACCGCTATCACACATCTATGAGATGCGACTGAACTGGACTAGAACCAGTTATTTTCCGTGTGGCAGCCCAAATATTTACAATTAGTCCAAAGACAAAATCTCACCATCAACAGGTAGATATTTGGGCTTACAAATCTGAAGTAGAGCTAAGAGCGTGTATCTAAAGTAGCCCCACTGAGCGTCACATCTCGGGATCCTAAACCTTTTCGGGACGGGAACGACTCGAGATCCAACAAGGTGAATCGGACCCCAGTCGTCACGGCTGAGCCAGGCGTGCTTCTCAGAAGCCCTCATTCTGTGTTGGTGGTGTTTTGATTACTGTTCACAAGGTCGCTCCTTTTAAAAATGACACTTTTAAACAACTTCCACTAGAACTACACCAAACCTTTGGATGGAACTCGCTCAGTACTTGGAACTTGAGATTGGTGAACTACAGGCAGATTTAGATACGTATGGAAGGGTCCTTGAGCCAATATTTTGGGAAACCAACGAAATCTTAGTGCAGATTAACATGCAGCAACAGCACTCCTTGGCACCATTTCGACTTGTATGACTAAACAAGAAAACAAAACGTCTCCGTTTCAGAAATACGAACCAATAATGCTCTGCTGGATTTGACCAATTAACACAGTTTGTGCAGGATGTTTGTCTTCTTACAGGATCTGCGATTTGGGCCTTTTTGCTACATGTTGTCACTGCATTCCCTCTATCAAATACACATTTAGTACCTTTATAATGAACACATTGCATTAACAACGAGACACAAAGGTAGTCTATGATATATCCATCTGCATGGCAACATTTTCAACGGAAATCACAATATTAATATTTCTTTGAATGCTTCTGGCAAATGTCCTCACTCAGGATCCATTGACCAGTTCAATATATATTTGATTTTTATGCAGTGCATATTGCACAACAAATAGAGCACTTATTTCATCTCATGAAAATGCCTACATATTCCTTTATATATATCTATATATATAGATATAGATATAGATATACTGCATGACATCTAACCAGTTTTCCAAAGCAGGCCTAGCCCTCATATGATTTATGTGTAAACACATCTCTACTCACAGGTAAAGGTAAATAGGATGGCAAGTACATGTGATAACCTTTTACAAACTTTTTGAATTTTGGTTTAAAAATTAAAATATCTGATTTGTGCTGAAGTCATTAGCTCACATGAAAAGGACCCCCCCCCCCTCCCCCCCTGAACTCGGCAATTATTCCATTTGAACATTGCAAACACTTTTTTTTTGTTGTTGTTTTTTTTTACAATAGCTTTAACTGGTACAAAAGTTGTTGGTTTTTTTTGTTGGTTTTTTTTCTGTTAATCAGGGAAATCAACACTCAGTTCAATATCGTCAAGTAGGAAACCATGTTCAAATATAATGTTATTACTTTGTTTAGCAGCCTGTTACTGTATTAATGGTGGATAAGTGGGGTAACATCCAGCGATGAGTGACAACATGTCATAACTGTCAGGTTGTGGAGGTTTCTTATATTGTGGGTGATGCTCCCTTGGAGTTAGACCATTACAGTTAAATCTTTAGATTTCTTTCTTTATACAGTAGAGTTTTAATTATAATTCTCTTGTTATTTTCATTACTCTTGCACGTTTTCTTTTCTTTTCTTTTCTTTTCTCCTTCCTCCCGCTCTCTTATCAATCCTCGTCTCCATCATCCGCCTGCATCTCCTCTTGTTGCTGCAGCTCGCATGCCCTTTTCTCCCGCTGCTTCTCCTGGATCTTCTTCATCTCCTCGGAGTATTTACAGAAAGTATTCCCAAATTTGGACCACACTTTGTAGGGCACCGTGATCGAGTTGCGGTACGTGGGCTTCACCTCGCTTACCCTCATGAACACCCCGTACTTATTGGACCCGACGTCGAAGAAAAAGCGCTTGTTGTCCACAGTCAATGATGACCCCTCGGGCAACTCCGCAGGCTCGTCCTCCACGCCGTAATCGTCAATAAGTTTAGCCAAAGCGTCACGAAACTCAATAAGTCCCTGCGCGGGCAGTGCAATGGTCTGGCCCTGCGTGGATCCCAAACCCGGTCCCCGGTTAACGGTCTGTCGGATCCTGAGGAACCGTCCCCTCTGGTTCTCTTTCAGATCCATGTAGTATTTCCGATTCTCCCGCACCAAGAACTCGCTCTTCAGCGCCCGCCGGGGCTCGTCTTGTACCATCCCCGGGTGGCTCGGCCCCAGCTGGGCATAGTGTTCGATGAAGTCCCCCAAGTAGTCGCGGAACTCGACCGCCACGGACATGGACAGAGTGAGGCGGCTCTTGTTTCCACCGGCCCCGACTTCTGCTATCTTCAAGAAGCGGCCCTTCGCGTTCTGCTTTACGTCCAAATAGAAGCGTTTGTTTTGGATGTCAACCCTCTTCGACGCCAGCTCCTGCGTCTCGTGCTGGAGCCCGGAAGCCGAGCCCGCCCCTCCGGCCGCAAGGTGCATGGAAGCGAAGCCCGGGCCCGGGGCTGCTCCTCCCTGCTCACTTCCACTGTCTCTGTCCGCCATGATGCTGCCTGCCTGCCTTCTCCCTCTGTCTGCTGCAAAGCCACGGCCAGCTACAGCCGCGCGGAGCTCTCGCGAGATCTGCACACACAAGGAGGAAAAAAAACCCAACAACTTAAAAATGTTTTTTAATGCAGAACGATCACTCCGACTTCTCCGTGTATCGTCCATGCAATGAGCTGTCGCTGCGTCAAAACGAAACCAGGCAGGCTTATTGAAGGGAAACGATTAAGAGGCTGCTTAAGTTTCGTTTCAGAAATAGTCTCAGCGATAACTGCGACTGCTGACCTGGAAATACCCACATTTTCCCTCTGTTATGTTTTAGTTATAGGGGAAAGTACATTAATACATTCACTGTGATCTACTGGTTAAAATCACACCTATGTCTATGAATTGCACATGTTGTCTCTTGACTTGATCATTTGACAACTTGCTTATTAAAAGTTTCTTCGGCTTAAAAAAAAAAGGACAAACTCAGTAATTTGCAAGCCAAAAAAACCCACTTTATTTTGTTTAGTGCTTCAGGTTTAACTCTTCTATAATTCACACTGCATTGTGGTAATGCCATTACAAAACTATATATTTCCAATATTATTATGAATAAAATAGCTTCGCAAGCATTGCTGCAGTCAGCGATATATCCAAAACTTTATGGGGCATAAACTATATTTATTCAGTTCATTTAAACATACAATTTGGTTATTTATCATATATATCGTATCAATTAAATATATCGATTTAAAAACGTGACAATTTTCGATTTTTCACTTGCTCGGTGTCATTCTTTATATCTACAACTTCGTAATTTAGTGCAGATGAGCTAAAAGCATTCGAGGCAAAGGGAGACTAAAAATCGACCAATCAACCAATATTAAACCAATATTTAATCTTTGATTTTAGAATAATTTTAAAAGTTTTTTTAATCACACTGTGAGAGGTAACGCCATTACACAAAATAGATCCACTTATCTTTTTGTATAATAATCGCACTTAACCGAGCTGCCTTCTACAAGCTTTGGTTATGGTGAACTTGGACTTGTATTTCCATTTGGTATAAATGTATCAGATCATCATATTGAATATAACAGCACCCATAAATGAAGTATATCTATGATCGGTACAGCACAGCCTCACCGCTCCGTCCATTAAGACTGGAGTTTAATAACTCCTGTTGAATCCAGCAAAATAAAATCATTGATGACCTTAGAATAGATGTCAAATTATTTGAACAGAATCTTATTTATGATTTGTATGCATCGTTCCTTGCGAGCTATAAAGCCTGTATCCTGTATTGCGGAGGGCGCTATACTTCATAGGCCTGCTCCTTAATTATTCAGTGAACAGGCCTCCGCCTCGCTATTTATTTTTTCCCATGTCACGTCAACTATGAACGGTGTCCATGCTTGTTTTTTCTATTTTTAAAATTGTGGTATAACACAACTGTAGCTTCATGTGTGTAAATCTGAACAGGATAGACGGCTGCTCACCTGTTGTGCCACCACTGCACTGGGAGTGTGTTTCAGAGGCAAGGCCACATTATTGACTGTCACTATTAAATAATCAAAACATTTCAAAACTTAAACATTTGCATTCAGCACTGTCTGACTATATTAAAGTTGTTGTATTTGTAATTTAGTAGCACGCTCGCAATAATATGATGCATAAGAGTCGTTTGGACAAATACAGATCATTTTAAAAAGCGCAGCCTTGATTCCTAAAAAAAAAAAAAAGAGAAGAGAAAAAATAGCAATTTCAAATATAAGACACAATATTTACCCGCAACCGCTCAGTTGTGCAAAAACCTGGGAAATACTTCATCCACTGTAAATTGTCTTCCGTCTTAGCAACAGGTTCAAATGTTTCTGTTTAATAACTTAATTACTCTGAACGGACCAATTCACACTCATATCATTAGAATTTTTTTTATTCTTCATTCAGCCATTGGATATAATCGATGGAGACTGGCCGTTTTTCTCAGGTCTAAAAAAAAAACCAAAAAAACAAAGAGCATAATTTAAAAAAGCACATGAGATCATTTGAAAGAAAAACAATGTGAGAAACTATGAAACCATGTCGGTCCCAGACCACATCTACTTGATTATAACGTCTGACCTGATCTTCAATTCATCCTTCTTCTTTTTTTAACTCCATGGATGACGATTTTCCTCCCGAATGTCCGAATGATGGCAAGTCGAGGATCTCTCAATTCGAAGCGTATACTTGATAAATACCTGTTTTAAACTAGTGAGAATTGATCTTGGGGCTTTTCTTAGTTGGAAACTAACAATTATATTCCTTTTATGGGATGCAGTATTTTTCTAAAATGTCAAATTGTGTAATCTGAGGCCTTTTGAGTTAGTGCGATTGATACGCGACTTTTTCCCCAATGCGCCTTTCATTTTAAATTATTATTTTTTTAATTGCACATTAACCAGATTTAAAAAAAAAAGAAGAATAAAATATATATATAATAGACTGAGTGACAGTTATGTCTGTATATTCCATAAAGATGTTTTGAAGATCTGAAATTGTAAATACAACGGAGTGGAATGCCATTCTATTGTATAAAATCCACAGATCTCCGACCACTTAGAAATCCCACGTGCTGCATGCATATTTTAATTTAAAAAAAAATTAATTGCTGTGCTTTTCATTTTTAGACTGCATGGAAAAAAAATATATATATATAGGCTACAATGAAAATAATGATGGATTATTTAAAAAAAAAACATAATCCATAAAGTCTGTAATAACTTGAACATGCTTGTATAAAAAAAAAAAAGTAGACATTTAATGGGAATCTGGGAAAAATCCAGCCTATAATATTCAGCACTTCGTTCTAAACCTGCAAGAGGCGAGGCGCTATAGCAGGCCTGAAAGATACCATAGTCCCCCCCCCCTTTTTTTTTTCTACCTTTAAATTGACCCTAATCGCTGTTTTGTTAGTATTTTGAACTCATTGAACCGTGACCAGTTTTTACTCTAAAAGATGCGTCACACAACGAGGTCGATAATAATTGGGGGGAAAAGTAAAAAGAAAACTCATTCACTTTGAAAACAACAACAACAACAACAACAAACACATACAAGTTAAATTAATGTCACACAGGTTATACACCTATGTCTGTTAACCGTCTTGTAAGTTTTACTTGCTTGAATGCATTTATTAAAATTAATTTTATTTGTGTTCGACCTTGTGAATATTTAAATTAATACAGTTACGTCGCTTTTGCCATGCCTCTCTGGTTTTCTTAACAGCTTTTAATTCTCTCATCAGCTTCACAGGAGCCTGGCTGCATCAATGTAAGCCCTTCATGTAGAAATGTTATTATTGAAGATATTAGAGGATATCAGATGAATAAGGATTGCTGATAGCTTTGATGTAGCCTGAAACATAACGTGGCCTATATTCCTCATTTAAAACTCTCAAATTTAAGTCCCTTATCTTTTGCTTAACCACATTCTTACGTTTTTAACGTAAGACCACCACATTTATGTGTCCTGTTTTTATCAGTCCAGCAAACAACCTGCCAATTCAACTAATCTGCCATCCGCTTTGTACTTGTCCCATTTTCGGGCCAGATTTTAATCGTGAATATGGATTTATAAAATCAGTCCAGTTTATATCTTGAGGCCACATCCAGCGCAGACTTCAGCCTGAGAAGGTGTAGTTGTCGTCGCAGTCGGTTAAAATCAGTCGTGAAAGTTTCGCCCTACATCCAAAAACAAGAGGAATGCGGCGGTGGCGTCGCTCCAACGCGCAGCTCCCGTCATGTTTCCGGCCCGATAGCTCGCATGTCATGCTTCTGCAAACTCTGCGAAGCGATGTCACATGCTCGGGCTGCACATTCCGACGTTTAAGCAGGACAGTAACAATTCGAAATGCGTGTAAATAAAGCGTCTTTGCACCGAGCACCTACGTACCTCCCCCCCTCCCCGCTCAGTCTGCGGGCGCAGCGCCTCAAAGCCTCGACGGCGAGCCGCAGGAGACGAGACGAGGCAGCGGACGCATGTGAAGCCACTCGGAAGGCCTTCGTGACGGCACAGGAACCTGCGGAGTGTCTGCTCCACAAGATGGACAAGGCACGGAGAGTCGTGGCACGGACTGAGACAGTCGCACGCACAAGTTCAACGCCGCACGTTTCACCTCTGATGTCAACACGCAAACGTGGAAACGCGGTGCACGTGCGCCACCCGTCGGCTCGAGTCAGGGATTGCAACCTCGCCGTCTAATGGCAACAACAGGTAGGGCAGAGACTATTTGGGCATCATCTGCAACGAAGGAAAGGGTGAAGTGATCCCAGCGCACACTCCCGGTTTTCACGCCACGATCTTTGTCACACTTCACGTCATTTTAGGGAGTGACCGTTACACCCATCGAGTCACACACCACGTGTCTGTTGTGTTTGAACTGTTGTTAAAAACACTCAGTCACCCGGATGGTATCCAGACTGGAGAAATAGATCTCATGCAGCAATAAGTTATGCCGATGCGTGCATGTGTTTGACTTTAACAGTCAAGAGGTTTAATTTATATAATCTATAGAAGAAGAAAAAATCAGCACCACGGAGAGCAGCCACTTCTGCTCCGCGCCTGTATACGCGACACTTTCAACACAATCTCTAATTCCTGTATGTGTTTTGCTGTTTTCCACATTTCATTGTGCCAAATCAATCGTTTTAAAACTTGCTCATACAGGTGATAGGATGTAAACCTCATGTATTTCCCTGAATATGGCAAAACTCCACTCAGATGTCATTGGATTTCAGGTTAGTTCCCACCACATATTTCAAACTTAACACTGCTCTCGTTACATTTCTAACCTTGCTGTTTCACAGCTGCATTTACATTAAGTATGTTTCAAATTGCTTTAGAATCCGTTTTGGTCAGCAGATGTCGCTCTTTGTGGAAACTATCACTCCAACATCCTGTATCCGCATTCTATCTGACAATAAGGCGTAATAAAACCATGACAATAATGACTGAAAATGACGATCGATATTTCTGTGTTAATTTGATCTTCCCAGTAAGATCCAGATTGTTTCCAAAGTCCTTTCACGGAGCTTTTATAACACATTCAATCAAAATTATACAAACGCAGTGCAGTTTGATTGCATTTTCCCTTAAATACATGTTATAATATATATATTTTTAATTTATAGTTGGACTTCATTGTGCAGCTGTTTTAGCTGTATAGATTTAATGCGGTTCTTCAACATCAGTTTTTTTTTTTTTTTGAGTCAGAGCAGTGAATGTGACCTGAATGCAGGGCATGACTTAATGGGATGAGACGCAAAACTCATTCAAAACAGTCTCTTGAAGACTCTGAAATGCTTTCGCAGCCTTAGTCATCGCAGCCATATGATTTCTGTGGGCTCACCGGACTATATGCGGCTGCAATTTTCAATGTGAATGTATTTCTTCTTCTTTTCTTCCCCCCTTTTTTTTTTCTGGAGTGATGCCTTGGCTACAGTAGGATGCGCTTTTGAGGAGGGACAGTCATGGATTTAAGATTCCATTTCTTTCATTATAACGTGAGATCACCGCCGATAAAACGCCATGGAGTGATTGACATACAGTAACAGGGTTTTGGGAGTGAGGAGATCGACCCTTTCGGTCCGTCGGTTGCCTGTTTCCGAGTGCTCCGATCCTGCGTTTTTGTTGACGGAGCCCCTTGGCAATCGGCGTTATTTTCTCTCCGTCTGTGGCGCGAGGAGGCGGAGAGAGAGCCGCGGTGGAAGGCGGCGTATTGGCGTTGTCGCTGCCGACCAGAAATAATTGTTTCATTTTGTGGAATGAAAAGGTGGCTTTTTGTTTTGCGACCGGACTACCAAACTTGTGGTTCACTGCAGCATTTTGCGTCTTTTCTCTCCGCTGCAGATGATACAGAAAACCATCTTCGCGGTACCCCACCACTGCAATTTTTGGGCAAAGATAAGAGTGGCGTCGTCTTGCAGTTAAGGCTACTATGGCAGCGTAGGGGGGCTTCTTCTGGATGGGAGATTTCCTCGCATAGCTTTTCTACAATGCCTTATTATTAGAATACGCTGAGTGGATTCCAGACCCAGTGTCACCCCGCGCGCCCCCCCCCCTCGTTTCAAAGCTGCTGTTTACCCATTGAAAATCACTCGAAAAAGCAGCGGATCCCGATGGCATGGACACTTATGCAAGGTCTGCCGCGCTGCCGTGCTACTGGAGCCTACTCGCCGTCTCTTCATCCAACCCAGCTCCATCGCCATCGCCCCGCAGCCGAGAGAGCCCTGCCGCAACGCGACCAGCGACCACCGAGCCAAAGCAGGCGGCATGAGGCTTGATTCAGTGCATTTATCCATGCTGGTCATCGGGGTCTCATTCGCCTGCTACTCCCCGAGTTTGAATTCCCTGCAGGACCAGGCTTACAAATCCGCCGTGGTGATCGAGGGCAAGGTGCAGTCTACGCCTGTGAACGTCTCTGCGGAGCCGTACCGTGTGAATGTCAAAGTGCTGGATGTTTGGCCCCTGAACAGCGGGGGTCTGGAGAGAGAACAGCTCGTCACCGTGGGGGAATTTGGATCTGAGGCTCCGTGCACCAAAGTGAAGAAGAACCACAAGTACATTTTTTTCATGGACCCCACTGACGAGCCCTTGGTTTTCAAGGCATCGTTTGCGCCTCTTGATACGAGTGGAAAGAACCTTAAAAAGGATGTTGGGAAGATCTTGTGTGAGGACTGCGGTAAGTTAATGTAGCCGATTGTGGATTACCGGTGAAGTCCAACCCGGAAGAATGAACGGTCTCTTGTCAGCCCCTGTCTCGGGGCTTTTGGTGACAGGCTTCCTGTTAAATTGTGGTTATATCGGCCACAGCATGGCTTGGAGTCATTGGGTACCAGATAGGTGCCTAAGGGGCGTCTATGCAGCAATTTTCGACAACTCTCGCAGGCTCCCATAGCCCACATGATCAATCAAACTCTCTTTCTCTCTTTCTCTCTCCCTGGACTGCATTAGACATGCGCCTCGCACTGTTGCTTGTGAGGAATTGCAGTCTGTGTGTATTGAGCGATCTGCATCAAGTAAACTCTCATTACTTTGGCTATTTAAAGACGATTCACACAACACATAGTTATATCTTATATGTCCGAGGTTTTGTGTGATGGTTTGATTCTTAGTGCAGTTGTAGCTTCTCCAAGGAGCACTCCACATGTAGCTTCTAAGGTGCCGGGTATGATTTCAGGACCAGGGACAGCGGCCTCTATCACCGCGATCACGTGTGGAAAATCACGCTGCCCTAAGCAAATTGGCTCCTGGGCTATATTTAGGCTCATGCCCTGCATTAATGCTTAATACCCCACACTTCTCCATAGCTTATTAAAGTTTATGTCCTTTTTCGCATACATGCATTTTAACATGAAGTCAGCCAGCAACTTTCGTTGCAGTACTGGCTTGCAATCCTTTTATAATTCAGCACATGAAATAATCAACATTACCATGCGAGTGTTTAGAGTTTTCTTTATTATTCCCAAGTACTTCAGAAACGGTGTTTTATCAATAGATGTTGCACCCAAGGAGTAATTTTAACACTATATCCTTTTGCAACAACGTTAGGTTTGAGTTTAATTCCCATTGTGGATCATATTGCATGTGTTTCTTATAGTTTTTTGTGCAGTTTGTCCTCTTTCTGTCCCTTCCTCCCCCTCAGTCCACCAACTTTGACTTTAATGTCTAGACTAAGAAAAGTATTACACTATTGCAGTATATTATTGCTAATATACTGTTCAAGGTGAACTGACACACATTTTTGGTTAAAACTTACTTTAATTCCCACGTCCCCAACAATGTGATTACGGTTAGACGTTTTCATGTGCTTCCGCGTGGTGAAATGAGTATGTTGAGTCGTGCAAGGTAGTGCAGAAGTATACTTTGTGACTGGATCTCTGGGTCTGGATCTGTCAGTGCTTATCCTCTGGCCAGTCCTTTGCTTGTGCCCTTGCGTTTACAGCTTATGTCCCATGCCGGCCAGGTTGCAACATAACTTTGAAATTTGAGCTGTTTTCTCTTCTTTACTCTAAATGTTTGATACAGCTAGAGGTTATGCCACTCATAAATCTTAGTAAACACATTTGCAGCGAAGTGTTGTAGCTTAGGACATGATGTGTGCTCAGGGCTGCTACCTTCCTAAATCCTCTTAGCCTGTACTCATGAGACACACACTCTTCCTTCTCCTCCCGGTTTTGCCACACCCACTCTGGCTTTTAAACTCATCATCCCAACAGACGGAGTAATACAAAATAGACTTCACACTCTTGGGTTTCTCAAACAACCTAAATATCCTTCATCTGTTTTTGTGCCACTTAGTTAAGCTCAGCATTGCGGTGATCAGATGTTCAGAGCCACCTATAGTTCCAGACTAAGTTGCCACACAGATTTCTTGAGGCATTTATTGAGTGGAAAGCGCTCAGCAAAGTATTTGATTTGGCACTGTTACACTACTGTACATGCAGGGCTATTTATTTAGTGTGATTTCTGCCTTCACATCTACAATGTGACTCTCCCGTCACCCAATCATTAGCAGAACTTTTCATTCAGACAGTATGTCAGAAGTAGTGAAAGTATCCTAATAGCCCATTGAACTCCAGCTTTCATTCAGAAAACACGAGAAATCAACAATCTTCTTTGCATTACTTTTTCCTCTCATATTAGGTTAGTGAACATCAAATTCGTACGTCTGTGTATTTTAACGCACATCCAAACCTGCCTTCAATCCCTCTAGTGCAGAGGTACACAAGGTGCGGAGTGTGCAACCTGGGGGATTGCGTGAACATACTGTACAATTCTCAAAGCGATGCAGTTGTTGTCTTCCTGCTCCTTAGGGCTGCCTTTGACTAAAAGGTTACCTGCAGCGCTCACCACCTGCACCACTTCCTCAGGACCCAGTCAGCTGGGAGCTCTGGGTGTCAGCCGAAAAGGAAAGGGAAACAACAGCAAGACAAAACAATGCAATCAGAAGTTCAAGTGAGGTTATCATGGTTATCATTCTGCTTTTGTTGGTTTCATGTGTCTTAAGCAGATCATACAGTGATAATGGTTTGTATAAGATGAGCAGAGTTTTTAACAACTCAGTCAGGTATCTTAGCAAGATGATGGTATTTCCGGGGAGAGTCAATTTAAAAGAAGGTTGCACAGCATATAGCAGGTATGTTTGTCACACTTGATTCACAGGCTAAAACAGTACATGGTATCCTATAGTTACATTGCTAGTTTCACACCTGAAATTACCTGATAATTGATATAGTCCCACATCCTTCTTATTTTCCCATCGTTTTATTGTCGTTGTTTGTTGAACTGCAGTGGAAGTAGAACTCAAAGAACCTATTTTCTTCTCTATGTCATTAGTAAAAATATACCAGTTCAGCTGCTGATTTGTGCCTTCTGACAGATAAAGAAAAGGTAGTCAAAAATCGCATTTTCTTATTCTGTGTTTCCAACTTTTGTGGATCATGTGAGATTTAGTATGTCATTTATTTCAATTCACTCAGCGTCTGACATTATAATGTGTGACAGATGACAGAAAAACAAGACAGTAGTTCATCTAATGAAAGTGAATATGTTACATTGGAATCAAACCTGACACTGTTGTACTTTGAAGTGTAATTTCAAATATGTCACTTTTGCCTTTTAGCTATTATTTGGCATAACAATAGTGTTTTTGTCCCTCATGGCTCGGCCTAAATCACAAGCTTTGTCATAAAACAAGTGTGTTAGGTGAGGGCCCCCCAGCTTTCTGTCTATTCACAGACTCCATGGAGGAGAACGACATGTGTGTGGGTGTATTCAGACTAGTGGGAGACATGGCAATATTTAGGTGCATCAGGAGGTCCTCTGAGTTGAGGAGTTGCACGTTGTCTTAAAACCTTCATACAGTACATGTGAAATACAAACATGCAAAGCACTCCTGCTCCTGCAGTCCTTGTGTTCTTTAGAAGTGGTTTCGGTGTAACGATATTGTTTTGTTTGCACAGGCTGTTACTAATCTGTCACAGTGAAGATCCACTGTACGCAGGTCTCAGCTGCTGAATTGAGGTGGTAGACAGGCAAGATTTTGCTCCAGGCGATGCATGTTTCTGTGATTTGAAAGAGCTCCTTAGAAAAGCTAGACATAGAACATGAATGACAGCTTGGGTCGCTCCTGCCCCGCAAGTTTGTCTGGGAGCACTTTCAGCGTCAAGATGCAGGCACAGGTTGACAGTGTCACTCTAATAAGAAGCTCATCAAGCAGGCAGTGGTAACATTTGCTGTATTTCACCGCCAAATACTGTGATGTTAAGGAAAGAATGAGTAAACTGTTTTCATTGGTTGTTGCCTCAGTCTGGATGAACAGATTTGTTTCCATTTATAACTATGTGAGGTTAAACTGTATGTGTTGTGGAAGTGTTTTTTTTTTTTTTTCCAATCCTCACAGGGTCATTTATATAGAATTTTAGCTCTGCTGAAGCTTTGCTTGGCTCCTCCACACTGACAAGATAGCTTGATTTATATTTATAAGACGTGTGAAAAAGGGCTATGGCCATTCTGTGTAATTGGTCGCTCATTTTCCTGTCCATTAGGCACTTTCTCACAATCACTCAGACTTGTACTCTACATTTATAAAGACAGAATTCTACAAGCTAACATTATGATAGTCAGGGGACATTGGTCGTCCATCTTTTGTGATCGCTGAAGTTCCAATTCAGCAGGGACGGAAAAGTTGACGTGGCAGAGGTGCACTGATTCAGGTCAGGGCTGATTTCTGTTTGCTCAGTGCGACTTTTAGAGAAAGGAACGTCTGATGAGAGTAATTGGTGTTTTAAGTCTTTCAGGCACTGGGCTGTGCGAAGTGTTAAGTGATAGTCGTAGTCAAGTGTTGGAGTATCATGAAAATAAATCTGTGTCTGAGATTGAAAATAGCCTCTACTTCTTTACAGATTTGAACAAAGTGTGTATTACTTTCAACAAAGATGTATATAATCGGTTATATTCAATGTGGACAACATTGATAACTGTAGCTGTTTGACCCAATTATCAGAAAGCACAATCATTTCCCTTTTCCCTGAGACATGTTTGCCACAGATTTGTCTGATAGTGATAGTGTCACTTCATGCATTTATTCTGTAAGCAGCAAGTTAGAGGACTCTTAAAGAAATAGGGATTTTATTCAATTTGGCTCCAACTTTGTCCTTGCTACAATTTCTGTAAGTGCTTTACATTCAACAGTCCTTCAAAACTGCACAAACCCAAACCTCTCAGACATTTAAAGTTAGGATCATGTTTCATTTGGACCTAAAGCTCTTCCATCTAACTGTCTGCCCCTTCCGTCCATCTATATCCCCAGTTTTTATACGTTTTGTGGGGACTGGAAAATCTCTGAACAGGGTACACAACTCCATCACAGATATCTCCCATAGACAGACCACTCAAGCATACACATACATATAGAAAATACTAATAATTCCCACAAGCAAAATGCATTGCTATGCAGTCACCCTTATTACATATTGTACCATTGGGGAGTGCTAATGTCCAATAAATCGTATTACATTATGATAATATAATAAAGCACATGTTTGGATTGTGGGAGTCAGCTAAAGAATCCAAGCAAACCCCAGATAGTTAAAACATGCAAACTGCACTTAGACATGTACAGATGCTCTACAGTTCTGGAGTGAGTTGGTATGATTTGCTCGTGAAAGTCAGCACAATAAAAAAAAAAGACATGTAACATTAAGGGATTGGTTCAGTGTTGCTCTGAACAGTTGCAAAAAATAATCTTCATATTAAAAAAACCTAAGTATTATGATGCTGTTGCTCAACCATTAAAACAAATATATTGATTTCTCAGGATATTGTCAATATTGTGAGGATTGCTGTTAGGATATAACCATAAATATGCTTCATTTTCCTGGACCTGTAATTATAGTTAAACAAAAGTTTACTGCAATAAGAAAATCACATAAATCAACACTTGTATTGTAACTAAAGTGTCCATTGCAGTGACACGCTGAACCTGGGCACAACAGGACCATGAAACCGCAGCTCACTTTAGTCAACATTATCAGCAAAAATACTATAACGTAAATAACTTCATAATTAGTAAATAGCTTTGATTAAGAGTAATCAGTGTCGCTTCAAGTACAGTGCAACTTAACGTCATTTCAACTTTTAAAAAAGGCCAACATAACCTGCTTTCACAGCTGTATTATATTTGATATTCACAAATGTGGGTGATACTAATTCATTTGACCAACTTAATGTTAGAAAAAAGTTACATTACAGGAATTATGGTAGCTACATTGTGGAATATGTCAAAACCTTTTGTTTATTTTAAAGTTTTGTAAAGTCAGGAAAGAATACTCCAAATTGATATGCCCTTTTAATTTACTACTATTCTTCTTCTCCTTCTTTTTTTCAAAGTGTCCTTAGCATCACTTTGTGGACGTTCAGGTTGGTGTTTAAACAAAGACTGTGACTTGCTGTAGTTTCATATGAAAAGTGTTGAGCAGAAGACAATTCTATCATTTTATTTTTATTCTGTCTGATTCGAGAAGAGCTGCACAAGCTATTCCACATATATCCAGCACCAGTTTATTTATTGTATCATTACTAGTTTAAAGGTCATAGGAAGAACTGAATAAGTTACAAAAGACAATAATTGATGCCAGCTTTAAATTTGCGAAAACACGACAACACACGACGCTTTATAAAGATCCGCAGTGGTTCAGGTCAACAGTTATTCAAAAAGCCACACCCACAACAATCTGAAGTTTGTTCTGCTCTGAACTTTAATTTTTTTGTAAAAGTGCTTCAAACGATGGCATTTAGTTTTGTTTTGTTTTTCACTTTCCCTACAGTTCATGCGGTTATGAAAACTGTTGCCAAATAGTGAGTGCCTAAAAGAATGCAGACATTTAATAAGGTCATTAGTTACACAAAATGTGTGCCTTAGAGAGGCGTAAGCAGCTTGCCGGGCATTTCACGCTAGCAGACCTCTGACATATCCAGGCTGTGATCGGACGGTGACATGGACTCATAATAATCCTACCAATTACCGTTTCATAGAGGGAAGCCAAAAAAAAAAAAAAAGGAAGGAAGAAATTATTTTTGTCTTCCTTTTATATATGACTTAAAATCAGTTTTTATTTTGTATCGTTTGTCTTGATTTCATTTAAAAAATATGTTGCATTACATCACAGTTCATACTGAGGTGAAGGAATTTCAAGAACATGGAGATTTTCCAGGATTAAACTCCAAAATGACTTACAAAAATGAGAACATGCGAGGAAAGTTGTGTTTTGATAGATTACAGTAGCTCAAACAAGTTTAGCTGGGCTGCGTTTACTCTTATTTAACTGGGGGGAGAAAATATATCCTCATGAAAATAGCCTTCTTCTACTCTGCAGATATAAAACTAAAATTGTGGTTACCGCTTTCCTAATTACTTTAATGTGCTGCACCAACAAACTATAAAGTACTACCAATTTAGTTCTACATGAGTTGCTTAACCATCCCACTGTGGCAGATATTTTCCACAGTTTTAAATGTCTGTTTAACATACCCTTTGATTTCACACACACCAAAGCAATGCTTTGGATGATTATACATTTCCATGCTGTACTACAGAATTATGGCTGGCTCATGGAAAATAATGGGCTTAGTTCAGCTGGATAAGAACTATGGGAACAAGTCTGCAGTGCCATGCAGTTTAAGGCTCGTAATTTCATATCGAACCAATCACAGGTTCAAATATTTTCAGTGAAACTGTTGGGTGTTTGTTTGAGTGTGATCCTGAGGAAGTAGCAATAAGCTTATTGACATCCGACTAATTGGGGGAAAAAAGTTACAGACTGATGGGGGATTTTTCTTTGCAGATAAAAACCTCAATATAATGAATATGCATGCATGGAATCAGTGATTTATCTATTCATACATGTCGATCAGTGGCATTAGATTTTTTTTGCTGTCAATCCTTCATGCTTTTCCCCAATTTAAAAAAGTTTAGAATTGAACTGCCACTTTCTTTCTGAAACTAATAAATATCTATTATGACCATTGTTCTTCAGGTCTACTGTCTGGGAAAAAAAACAACAACATTATACAGAGACAGAGGATTGGGTCACTTCGCGGTGTGATTGAAGATTAGTATCTAGTTGGTACCTAATCTCACAAGCAATAATCTCCAGTAATCTCAGGCTTGGATGAATGGCACTGGCATTACGGCTGCCTTTGTCATTAGCAGAACTATTCGGAGTGGAATTTCACTATTTTATAATGAGCATAAAATGCATTTGTCTTTAGAGACGAGAAAAAAAAGTGGTTTGTTGAAGTGATTCCAAAGCTTTGTCCATCAGGTACAAGTGAAGAAGAGAAAGGCTTAAATCAAAGTAATGAACGGGTCTATAATTAGAGAGCAAGTCACTGGCTATTTTTACGCAGACTTTGAGAGATGATATGATATGATTATAAGAGCACTTTGATGAAGGCAGGGGACATGTAAACATCTTGAGTAATTATATTACATTGTTATTAAGAGATGAGTCATTAGTTATAATAACTATGTCCCTTTGTGGAGGCTGCAGTTTCTGCCTTGCAGTTTGCTAACAAATGTGTCCATATATTTCATGTGTGTCCTTACTTTAACTGTAATGGCAATTTAAAAAAAAAAAGGTATAAATCACATAAAATGTCTTTCTAAATAGAGGAGCTGTTTAACAAAACTGTATTTATGCTTTATCCTCTCGTGGTACTGCTTTACATGGCGCTTCACAGCTCTTTTCAACCGTTAGGACTCTGAATTTTTCAACCCATTGAAGAATGTTACCTTCACCACAATGAGGCAGTATATGATCAGGATCAGGAAGGAGGAGAAACACCGAAAAGTTGAAAGGGATGAGTCCGTAGGGAATGTCACAGCAGTTGTTAGGCTCCCTGCCTCTGCAGCTGGAGCAATGTCAAAAACACTCAAAAGCACAGTCACTGCACAGTCCGGAAGATATGTGCAGGGCAACAACTACAAGTCACTGCCGTTCGGAGCTCACTTTGATCACAAGAGCAAGCGATCTCTCCTGTGGTAGACCTGTGCTGTTAATTCTGCAGTCAGCTGTAGGTGGATGTTGACGTTTGACTGAACTAAACATAATGGTGTCCCTCGAGGAGAGACGATCGCATACAGTGTTAGACTGTGGACAAATAGATGGCCGATTCTAACTCTGGCCGGGCTGCTGTGTCGATAAACACACTTTTAGCTGAAGCATCATTCGACTGGGCTCTTTTCTCCCGAAAAAGAAACACTGTAATATTCAGGAACAAAACCAACCAAATAATTGACACGAGAAAAGAGATATAGTAAACTAATTTGCTTTATAATCCATCTGATTCTAGTTTCTCCCTCAATGTTACTATATAATGTTTTTATATCGACTTGTATCCTACTGCTTTGTGAAGTCAGTTTAAGTTTATCCAACCTTTTGAATCATTCAGTAATTTGCAGCTATCTTGGGCTGCAATACTCTTCCTTCACAGGCTGCAGCCAGTGCATGTAATTAAATATTTAAACCCTTTTTTTCTGTGCACAGCATGGAAGGTTGTCTACAAAATTAACCCTTTAGATGCATAACTTGATCAGCTTAAAAACAGGATGTGGGGGTCACAAAAAAAAAAAAACCCATGTTAAATAAAACACTGAACCATAAACTGTGTATTATGAGCATGGTCTATAGACATATAGGTGTATAGCAAATGTCCAAACAGCCTAACTTTGTTTTGGCATGCACAAAACAAATAACAAACTTGCCTTTTGCGAGCAGAAAGCAACAATCAACATAAAAATCAGCCATTCATCAGCATTAATAAATCACTGATGTCTGTTTTGCAATAGATTCAGACTTTTTTTTTTTTTTTGCCCTGGCTTTGAACCACAAAGGCACTTAATACAATAGACTGGCGAATGATTGCAATTCGTTTTTTAAAGACGGGGGCTAAGATAGCATTTTTCTGTGTATTTGCCTTTGTTTACATCAATCAGCAGCTTCAGTATTAACCCTGATTTGTCTGGTAATCTAGCTCTAGGTCAATGCATGTAAACGGCATAACGCTGAAAACCCCAGGTAAGCTCATTTTTCAGTGATCTGCAATCTTGTTAAGCTGCTTGGCTCACTGCGATATTAAACTGGTTACTGTGGCATGTAAAACCCTTTCATAGCCACTTCTGGTGCTTGTTGTCTCTGCAGACTGACTGACTGACTGACTGACTGACAAGTCACTTTTGATAGATACTTTTTATGAACAGTATATTTGCCCGTGACCCTAGGCTTGTGGTCGGGATTGGCAAGATCACACAAATTACTGTTCAGATGAACATTGTTTTGGCATGTTGTAGAAGTGAATCTACTATTGCTGAGCCCAAGGGGGAGGGTAAAGCTGGCGGGCACACATTTTCATGTTCGGTCGATAGTAGGTTTTTCTAGCTGTGGGCGTACCGCAGAAGAAAACACATTCCATAACATCCATAAACTGGTTTATAGGAGACAATAGAGTTCCTCAATCACAAGGTATCAAAGGTTTGTGTAAACAGCTTAAGGTCTTCAATGTCATCTTTAGCTCTGGTTTATTTATGGTACAGCGTCACAGAGAAGTTAGTACGGTATGTGCTTTACCTCGTTACCAGGGTTGAACAGGGAGACGAGGGGGATCCGCAGGTGAAACTTGAGCAGTCGTTGAAAAAATTTTTTTTTCCTCACTTCATTTCTTGCTGAGAATCTAACAAAACAACACAAAAGCCATGGCATCATGTTTCTGGGGGACTTGTGTTGACAATAAGATAATGATGTTCCAGAAAACAGTTTTTAGGACAAACCAAGAGGGGAAAAACTGCAGACAGAATTGTAATATAGGAAGAAATGGAATCAAATGTGGCTTTAAATAAATACTACTGGTCAGTTCTCCTTCACTATTGGGTTACCTGAGAACAAGACATATGTCATGTTAAGCAGTACTTCAGCGTGCGCTACATATCTACCTTTGTGTGTGTGTAAATATGGGTGTGCGCATCCATCCTTGGGTTGGTTTTCTAGATCTACGTCAATGTTTCCAGGAGAATTGAGTTTGATTCTGCTTGTATATGAAACCTGCTTGTCAGTTATCCCTGTGGAGCTGAGGACACTTCTTCACTGCAGCATCTCTTCACCAAGGTGTCAGGTAGATTCACAGGAAGCAACATGACACTGAAGGACAGTGCAGGAGATAACCTTTCACGGCACACTCTCTCTGTGGCATTCGCCGGCTATATAAGCGTCGCCATGCTCTCATCAAGCCCTCCCGAGGTTTTATCGTGAAATCAGTGTGTCGTGTTTCGTCAGGCTTTGATGTAGGGAACAACAGCGTGTTGGACTTTTTTTTTTTAAATCATGCCATGGCAAAAATAGCTCGTCTTAATGACACAAGAGCCTTAATGTTGCATTAAATCAGCTTCATTCTGTTTATACATCTGTCACCTTCTCCATGAGCTGGAGTGAGTCTTTTCTTTGAGTCAAATGACTTTGGAGAGTTTCATGAGGAAGTAGCGATTTAAGTACGATTTTATTCCCCAACACTGTGTAGGTTCGTGCCAGTGCTTGCGCATGTTATTCTTTGGGTAATTGTCTGAAATTCTGTGAAGTACATTTAGTATAATTCTGTGTCGGCAAGCATATGCATGTTTTCCTGCCTCGGTTGATTGTAAGATGTCGAGTTTTAGAAGCTTTTTCCGCCTTTCTGCAGTTGTTCAAGGATGATTAGTGGCATGCTGGCTTGATAAAATGCTGTACATTTAGGAAAGTGTTTGTCCAGAGGTGTAATATAACTGTCAGTTTTAATTGTCCAAAGAAGTTGACAGTGTCCATGACAGGAACTTCCAACAGAACGATACGGAACAAAAGGACCATGGGAAGGGCAACTGTGTTTGTGTGCAGCGTGCCGAAGTGTTGAAAAGAGGGGCTGCCGGCACTCCTGCTGGGCGCCTCCCGGTGTGTTTAAGGGACGTGTCCGGCCATGTTCACCCCACACACAGAGTACATATCCTGAGAGAAGGTTTGTTTCCTCAGGTATGTTGTAGGTGTGGATTGATGTGTGTCTTAACATGAAAAGACTTTACACAGAATGGAATGGCTTGTTGGCAGTGCTGGGAAGTGGACCAGGAGAAAATCTTGTTACCCTCTACAGGGGTCTCTTACTGTGAAACAGCAGTTTGATTCATCAGAGTCAGAGAAAAGACGTATTCATAGCCAGGCAGAGAGGAATTGCCTAATTCTGTGATTGAACGTAAGGCAGAGGAGGAGTTGATAAAAGATTATGACACTGCTGACTCACTAAAGAATAACTTGTCAACAGCTCAACACACGCATTCCTTGGTATTTACAAAGTGTATGTTGATTCTTAGACCGATTTAAGTTCACCATCATCCCACCATAAGATGACTAGATACTTGACACCCACACTCACAGCAGCTCTTGCGTGCTGTCTGTGCTTCTACAAACTGTGACGCCATCAAGTTGTAAATCTTGGATCTTTTCCAGAGTGAATGATTTGGGAAAGATAGCAAGAGATAGTAAATCACTGCAGCAGTTTTCATTCATATTCAAAGTTACATACTTAAACTTTACAAATAAGAGCTGTGACTAGGTAGAGATGCGTGCAAAGGAAGTACAGAGTATTGCAAATTTAGACGATGAGGCTTTGACATTCTGAAGATAAAAGAAGCATGCATGGCTGTCTGCGATTTATCCTGCATGTATGATGTGAGTGGGGGGTCGGGGGGGGTGACTGGGGGTAGGGGTGTTTTGGTAGTAGGCTGTTCCTCTGTCCTTTACCCTTGCTTTCTTCTGACCTTCCACCAGTGCTCCTGCTCATTATTGTGTTGCTCTAATCTGGAGGGGACAGGACTGGGTGCAGAAGTGTATTTATCTTCCTGCACAAATAGGACCTCTTTCCGTCTGGTCCCTGTTCAGCTTGTTGTTGAAAGATAGTGAGCAGCGTACAGCGAGTTTCAGTATGTGCATGCGTTTGTGTGTGCTGGTGCGCGTGTGTGCACGGGTGAACTGAGATGTGTCCCAGCTGGCCCACGGACCAGCACACTAACCATCACCTCACTGCAGCAAATGCAGACAAAAGAGGAATATATCTGCCTTCTGATATTGATACCCCTTAACTCCGGGGGTGTTTTACCCTAAATGAGAAAGCAACATTCCTCACAGAGGTCTGTTGTACTTGTAAAAGCGAGTAAGATCAGTGTTACAGAAAGTCCCTGTAGTGTGAGCCCTGTAGACCTGTTTCCGCTTTTCTCCATCACATCTGTTGGGATGTGTACTTTTGCGACGCATTGTCTAGGCATGTTTCTTTTCATTCCCTTGTTGCCTCCATGACATTAGACTTACGTACAAGCAAGCAGTTATCATACTGCAAATGGCCATGAGCCAGAAAACCACTGTAGGCTAGTCAGTATTACAAAACTAAAAGTAAGCATGAAAAGGTAATTCTGGTGAATCTACTGGTCAACAACTTGACTTTAGTTTTGCAGTCAGTAAGACGCTAACACGTGCTCCGCATTCTTAGCCGTTCATTTCATCCACACAAGTGTGCCTGAGCATGATATTGTGACTACATGGAGTTTGAACAATATTTGATACCCCGGTGGCTAAAACTCAACTATTAGATTTTAGGCTAAAGCTTTGGTACTGCGTTTTTATCACTAAGCTGCTCACTGCTGGCGGTGGCTTGCCTATTTAGGACTATTACAGCCTTAGCTAGCGTTGACCTCCTTCTGTGTCACTGGTGCGCTTGGCGGCCGCAGATTTAACTGCAGTGTGTTGAAGAGCTTTTATTGCCTGTGTGTGCGTGTGTGTGCGTGTGTGTGCGTGTGTGTGTGTGTGTTTGTGTTTGCAGTCATCTTGTCGCTCTGAGTTGACCCAACCACAGCCCTGGCTTCCTGTCAGCCATGCCTGGCTTGCCAGAGCACAGTGTGAGGCCATCCTGGCACCGTCAGCTGGGGCCACTCTCTTGCCCACTTATCAAGCTCACTTAATTTGAGACCGCCTTGATCTGGGCTTATGCCGCCAAAGAATGATCTAAGCTTACACATGCGTAGTGGCCTGTTTTTCAGGAAAAGCCTACATTGGTGAAAAACAAACAAAGAGATAAGAAAGACTCTTGATAAGCCCGTGCTCAGCCATGAGGGGCTAAAGGAGAAATGCAAATGATTCAACCAAGAAGCTGGTTTCTCTCTGTGTGAAACTCCTCACAGTGTCCTCATTGTGACATGTTTGTGCTGCTCTAAAAGCACATTCTAGAGATAAAGGACAAGTGCAGAGCGCAAAAGGAATTTGATTTGATGCGAAGAATGCGAAGCAGAAACGGATGAGTGTATGTTTTTGAAGGGGGGGGAGGTTTTTGCTGATAAGAGCACAACTGTCCCATGTTTTCCCTTGTGTAAATTTGCATTATGTGCTTTAAAATACAGTTGAACTGTTAATTCATGTTTTCTGATACGCCACAGTAACATTTATTTCATGATTTACTTAGACAGGCAAATTTAGTTTGCTCTTAAAATCGTGACATTGGTTGTGAATGTTGTGCTGATAATTATGCTTGGAATAAAGATAGAGCAAGTAGGATTAGGTAAAGACAACGAAAAGACACTCATTTAAAATAATATGTAATACAGGCATGTGGATACAAGGTTTGTAAATTACAATGTCTGCACAATGGAAAAAACACCCAATCTACAAGTCAAGTAGTTGGCCGTCATTCAGATGTGACGTCTGAAAAGTCCATTTTGTAAATGAAGTATGCTCTCATACAGGCAAATGGTTTGTATTTGGTACACTGTGAGTGGAAAAAAAGTCCACTTTGAGATCATCAATGACCCATGTGCTTCTTCTATTTACGTGTGGATGCACCTGTGTGTTTGCATGTGTGTGTGTATGTGCGTGTTTGAGGGGGTATATGTTTGTATTTGAGTGTGACAGTGTATACTTAGTCAGCCTGAGGACACTTAGATTGAGTGTGTGTTGTTCTCTTTGGTGAGAGCACACATATGTGTTTGCGTGAAGACCTGGTTCTATGTGGGTGTGTGTTTGATAAACTGTGAGAGCATGTGGGAGACTGTTTGTCTATTCATCTGGGTGAGAGCAGGAGAGAACGAGCAGAATGAGGAGGTGGAAGAGATCTGCTTCCAGCCTCTATCTTCAAGTCAATCTGCTCACAGTCACACAGACCTCTTTATCTCTTCCTTAGACAGAAGGTAGAGAGACAGGCAGAGAGAGACAGACAGAAAGGCCAAGATTCAGATAATAAGTACGTTTAGAAGGAGGGAAAATAGAGAGGGAAAGACGGATTGAGAGATTCAATCAGACAGCCTTAAGAAGATAGAGAGGATTTTTATTTAAGAGGATCAAAGTCATGCTCAGACAGCATCTGTCATTAAATATATTTGTGCTATTTCAATATCATACTATAGCGCTAGTATCGTCCAATTCAGAAAGCCCCTGTCGTCATTGAAAAATATACATATAATGTACAGCCAATGAAATACAGCAGCTTTTGTGCTTTTGTACCATTTCCTACTTTTGCCACAGTGGCTGTTGAGTGGCAGTTGTCACCCTCTGCTGCCTTTTCTACAGCACTGATTCCTCTCCTGTATGCACATACATTAGTGAACACACAAACCTCTTCTCTCTCACCCTCATACACACATGCATAACCACATATCTCATCCCTTAAACATGACTGATGCCAAAAACGACCACCAATTTTTAGCCATGAAACATGACTGAGCAGTTAAATGCCTGTTTGGGTATTTGCCCACAGAATATGTAAAATTTTAAAAAAGCAGAATGATTTAACATCAGTTCATTTCTATTTCTGATGTAAATGCATAGCTCTCGGTAACTCCTCAGCCCCGGAAAACATCCAGATAAGGAAGACGTGAGAGTTTGGAGGCGCAGAGATCACATCTGGTAGCAGGGCTGTGTGCGGTGCTGGCCTGTTATTGCAGTATCATGCCCCATTGGCTGAGGAGTTGCTATGCTCATCACTTGTTCCTCTCAGTCCCAATCAAACCTGTCACAATATGAGTCAGCATGGCCATGAGTGGGAAAGATGTCTCTTTACATTAGATCACACAGCTATATCAGTTGTATCCAGTGTGGGGCAACATCTAATGGGAAGAAAGAGGGACTGATGGTGTCATGTGCTCATCAGAATTTACTAGTGACAGATGGAGACTGGAATAGAGCTGAAGAACTGAACAAACTGAGAGGCTAAAGAGCTGAAATCTTATTTTCTCAGTGGCCTTGAGAGTGGAGCATGCTCAGTGCTGATGTTTGTCATCTTTCCCTCTCTGAGATGCTACCGCAGTGCTTCCCAGCAGGCTTGGCACAAGCTTACTCATGGACATCTTTCTTATGGAGCGATACAGTGGCCAGGCTGCAGCTGCTCAGTAGATACCTTTTTCTGCCCCCCCCCCCCCCCCCCTGTTTATGCTTGGTCTCTCGTTGCTGCTCACCTTTCTTTTTTTTTTCTGCCTCTCTCGCTCTTTCTCCCATTGTATTTCTTACACATTATCTCCCACTTTCTCTGCAAGCATCCTTTCTCTCATCCTCACTCCGCCCTTCCACATCTCTCTCACATACTCTAGTTGCTACCCTTAAGACTACGGTTGCCATGGTGACAGCTATGTGCTGCGGAAACGTGAAAGAGCCGAATCCACACAGGATCACTTCCTTGTTTAACACTTAAATTCTTTCTTTGCTGCTTCTCTTTGATTTCTCGCAGCTTCCTGTAAATATCAAATAGCCGTGCTTGATTGCAACTCATCCATCCATTTGCTATGTTGTAAATGAGGCAGCTAATGTGATCTTTGGTCTCTTTCTGTGATCCTGATCAGAGCAGAACCATTAGTAACACTCAGTTGACCTTGGCACATCTGACCTTGGGAAAATAGACCATTCCTCAGGCCTCCAGATGTCACTGACATTGATTTGTGTCATGTCTCCCCTCAAGGGGGCTTCACCAGCCCACCCAGTGACATAAGGCTTTCGTGCTTTGTGTTTCATTTTTTTTGCCAGTTGTTCATATCTTCACTCTGACACAGTGCATACATAGAACCACACGTGGTTCATGCCAAAACTGTGAGCATCAGTCAGATTGTATTTATGCTGAGAAATGTGTTTTTTGTATACTTTACTGGCTCTCTACAACAACAGACACCACAGCAGGATGAACAGGGGTTTTATCTCAGCAATCGGACGGCCTGTCTGTTTTAGTCCAGGACGGTCGGTTGAGGAAACAGATGCCTTGTTAAAAACTGAATATAAGCAGGTGAGGCCATTTTCTGTCATCTGATGAAGATGACAATATTTTCAGCGCCGCTTCTCGCTTCAAACTTTTTACTTTCTATCGTATCTTTTTCGCCTTACATTTATTTTCTAAATTTGTTCCAATTCTTTCTATTTAGTTTCTTCCCCCCGTCCTGCCCTCACCTCACCTCTGAGAATCAAACCTACACATCTGCGTTAAAAGCAGGCACTATACCCTTCTTTGAGCCCCCCACACATATACACTTTGTTAGCAAAAAAAAAAAAAAAAAAACGACAGATATAAACAACATAACCTAATGGCTGTTTAAAGCCATTATGTCCAGGAAGATAAACTCATGTGCCTGTGAAAGGGCAGGAGTTTTTGTTGAGCACTATCAGTGTGATGATGTGCAGGTATGCTGTTGTTAAGAGGGACCTCCTCAGCTCCATCATATAGGGAAACTGTCTCCCTTTTTTTTTTTTTTTCTGGGAGCAACAAGGAGGGATTAGGAGGAAGGCAGAGACGGGGTCTGTGAAGCATTTATGAGCAGGGCATACAAAGAACTTTTAGGGGTTGCTCCTTTTTTTTTCTTTTTGGATGTGCTCTTAAAGTTAGGCTCCTCCCACACGGGCCCATTGTGCCCCTCCACCTCCAAACCCTGATTCAAGGACGGCCCAGGGCTGCTGAAAAACAGCAGATGCTTTCGAGTAGTTCTGGAAAAAAGAAGAAAAAAATTGATTTGATTTAGATCCATATGTCCATAACCATATCCATGTCTGGGTGTGAGAAATTGAGTTAATTTCAGACCCATTTTGTACTACATGGGAATGTCATACACACTTGGGGGCAAAAAGTTCCAATTGGCTGGTCTTACCATCTGTATTTTACTGCCGGCGTCTTCCTTTCCTCTTTTTTTTTCTATATGTTATCGCAGGTTTTACACATTTCTTGTAAATGTGCTTATTCGTCTGTAGAATATAGAGCTAGTTTTCAGCTGAAGTTATGGAAGCTGTATGTGATCCCATAGTTATGTAAAGTTTACCCTCATAACTTATGTCACCGAAGGGTTCCTTTCACTAATTTGTGTAATGTGTGGCTCTGCCTGAAGGTAGTCATGTGGTCTTTAAGAGGCGGGATAAGAAGTGGCGCAAGAGGCAAATCTTGTTCCAAATCTACATCCCATTATGCTGAAAGTCACGTTTTCTATGTCCTCACGTCATAAATACTCACATTTCTGACACACACACACACACACACACACACACACACACACACACACACACACACACACATAAACCTTATGCCCACCCACAGACAGGCAGCCTTGGGAACGAGTCTCTTCTTGTTGGATAGTGGTAGTGGAAGTGAGCGTTAAGATTGAGGGGGAGATAGGATGTTAGGGTGACGGGGCAGCTTTCTGTCTCACTGTAGCCCTTTGCCAGTCCCAAGTTACGTGTGTTGACTGATTGGATCATCGAGAACAACCACTGGGTGGAGAGAAGAGAGGAAGGAGCTCTTTATTTTTAAACCCAGAGAAGCCCTTCATTGGACCTGTTTGGCCTGGCAAACCTTGGCTTTGAGTCAACCTCTCTAGGTTTCTGACTCACGTGAGACCTACACCACTGAGTGAGATGACCTGTTAAGACATTACCCTTCTACTGCCCCTTTTCAATCCCTGCTGCCACCGCCTACTCTCAACGTCAAGAATCCTCTGAGGGCTTGCCTGGGACCAACCCCGGGATGGTCCCACGGATGACTCATCTACTGATTTTTTTTTTTCCTTTCTTGTTTTGAAACTCCAGTTTCATTGAAAGTCACTCTTCTGTTGTTCCAGTTTGTTGTTGATGTTGGTGTTCTTTTTAGCTGCTTAACAGGACCATGGAGTTCAGTCAGCATGAAATTAGGAAGCCTTGCGTTGATGAAATACGTCTGGTGATCATGTAGTCACAGTTCGGGCTACGTTAAATGAAGATAAATAGATGCGTTTCAGTGCTGTCCTCAAACTTATCTTTGCATTACAATCCTGACAATCCTGAAAATACCCTTTTCTGTTGTCGTATGAAAATGAAGCTGTGAGGCAGTCGTCTTCGAGAAAGATGTTGTTTCTGCTGCTTCATACGCACCCTGTTGGCCTGCGAGTTGCCCTGTCTTACCTCTGCCTCATGTGTCTTGTGCCTTGCTCCATTTTCTTGTATGCAGGCCAAACTAAATTGAATGAAAGTTAAAGAAAATAAAGAATTCTCAGGATTGAAGAGTTCCTCATATCGCTGTCACAACTTCATATTCAGCTTGTTGGAGTGATTCTGAATCTTCTTTGCTGCATGGACATTGATGACACCTGGCTAACACTGACAGTGAAAAAGAGAGATTCAACCACAGACATGCCCGAACCCGCCTGTCGTCCTAAGAGAGGTACGGACAGACAAGAGAGGTGAGGAAGGGGAGCAGCATGGCAAAGCCAGAGATGATTTTGTGTAATTTTGCAAGGAGCAGTCTGTCACAGATTGTGATCGGACATTCAGCACCTCACTCACCACTCTGCTACACGTATCCACAGAAATCTGTGCTCGGCAAATGTGAACCAGATGTGAAGTGTTTTGGGACCCCAACATCAACCTGGCAAGGGCAGGTCTCTGCCTGAATTATCTGGGTGGGGTCAGCAGTGCAAAGGGGACAGTTGAACCGGTCTCTCTTCACTTTTGCACGGTCCATTACAAAAGGGGAAGATGCTGCCAGCGTTGGAGAAAGTACCGTTGCCTACAACCAGAGTTCTGAAGCTTGAAACAGTCCAGCTTCAGATTTTTTTTTGCGTGGACTCCTTGGGACCAGCCTCTCACTGTCCTCGATTGTGGCTGCAGGGCCTGGAAGAGCCACTGCTTATCTGATAGATCGTGTAAGGGAACAGTTGATTGCCTTAAAGCAATGGGAAATGCCTTCTGCGCTCCCTCCCTCTTCCCTCCCTCCCTCAATCCCTCCCTCCCTCCTTCCTCCCTCCCTCCCTCCCCCTCCCTCCTCCCTCCATATTCTCTCCCTTTTCCCCTCTTTATTCCCTTCTCTCTCTCTCTCTCTCTCTCTCTCTCTCTCTCTCTCTCTCTCTCCCTACCTTTCTCGCTCACTGCTCCCTCCCTTCCTCCGTCTCTCTCCCTCTCTTTCCCTTCCTCTCCTTCTCACTCCTGCTCTGCTGTGAGTAGGTTGGTCCTTGATTGGTGCGAGTCTATATAAGAGGAGAGACACTCCAACAGGCTCAGAGTTTGGTGGTGCCCACTTGCCACACGTTTCTAAAAGGACTACTGGGCTATTTTTTTTGGTGTTTTTTTTTTTCTGAGGATTTACCTTCTTCTGATAGCATGACTGAGAGCAAGAGGAAAGATAGAAAAGGGAGAAAGAAGGGAGGCAAGAAAGGACAGAGGGAGACGGAGACTGCAGGTAAAATCAAATGAAAGGTGGTTTGTCTCTAACATGTGTTTACTTGTGCGTGCGTGGGGGAGGAAGAGCGTGAGAAAGCCAAAAAAGTGTGAGACTACATTTGTATTACTGTATCACGGAAGTATGAGGACAAATTTAAGTATCACCGTGGCTTGTCAAAGCTTGCTGCCAGGTTGTCACATGGATTGTCCTTCAAATGTGGTCAGTGTGAAAAAAGGCACATCTGGTTTTGGCAGCACTTTGGGAGTATATGGAAATCAGCTGAGATGGCTTGTGTACAACTTAAAAAAAAAAAAAAAAAACTAAAAAGCTCTGCACCTCACCAAGGCAGACTGAAGCTGTCTGGTGAGCTTTAAGCAATGAAGTGACTGGATATAATCTGGTTCACATTGAAAAAGGCTTTTGTTGATGCACACGCTGTATCATCTCTCGGAAGTCATAGTTATTGAAAATGTGCTGTGATGGATTTTGACGTATTTAATGTGAGGTTGTGTACTACGCATGTAGCATAAAGCTGTATATTACTACGCACCCCTGGATAGGGTTAATAATGCTTTTATGTGCTGATCCTAATTCTGAGTGTGCAGTGAGTCATGCAACATAAAAGTCTGCCTTTTTTTTTCTTTTTTTTCCATTCTCTTCTTTTGCCAATGGCTTTTTTCGCATTAGAAGTAGCATGGGAGCTGCTTGTGTTTCGGAGTCACAAAGGTAGCAATGTGCTTGCTCAGTAGTGGATCCTACAAGCTACAGCATGTCACTGTAGTTTGACCTCAGGTCATGGGGAAGCCCAACCCCCCACTTCAGTGACACTTTCAGGACAATGCTATGATCATGACTGTAGCAACTATGTGTCATGCTTTGATATGATACTCTTCGAAAGGATCTTCTTTTCTTGATTGTGCATTCGTACCTGATGATGTCACTCCCGTCAACCTCTGATACATGATTTGTAAACTTCGGTTTAGAGTTTTCTCCTATTTTCTTTTTTTTAATCTTTCGAGAGATTCAAACTGCACGTTTTGCATCTTTTATACACTGTAGTCATATTTTTCTTGTCATCTATTATAACTTTTACTTCTTAAATAAACATATAAATTATTCTACATATAGATACACCGCTGGTTTTTATTCTGAGTTTCTGATCTTTGAGCAAAGAAGTTAAACAAGTCCCTGAACTACAGTAGAGTAGTTCCAGGGGATTTTTTTGGCATTTATCAACCGTGCAGCTGCCACACGCACACATGCGCACACACAAACACACGCGCACAGAACAGCTGCATGTACTGTGCACATTCTGGTTTATTTGCTCCACTTTTCACCAAAGTAGTCGTGTGAAACCTAAACCGGGTTTCACTCAATTTGATGGTATTTCAGTGAATTCCTTTAAAAAATGACTTTCACCGCTGGATTTGACACATTCTTTCAAACTCTATCCTCCAGCACCAACCTGTTCTCATTACTATCAGGCACTGCCATTTTGTCAAAGCTGCTGGCATGTTAGAGAAACCCATACAGTACAATGCCCGTTTGGAATGAAGACACAGAGATGTCTTGGTCAGGTTTCACGTACGCTTACAACCTGCGTTAAAATAAGTATGCCACACATGGAGATTAGTTCAAAACTGTTAGATAATTTTACCCAAATGAACATCTCTTTTCTGTGTTGACATGAGCAGACTCTACTTGGTAGAAATCCTCAGTTTAATTCATCCAGGGACCCTTGATATTTCCCCTGCATTGGCTTCAATCAATCCATCTTTATACGATCATACTTGTCTTTTTGTTTCTCTGTGGTCTGTCGGAAATGCCTGCGAATACCTGCATTTCTGATATGCCAGCGGCTTTTGCCCGAGGAAAGCTGCCAGGATGTTTTAGTTAGATTTATAAGTCTTTATTCACCCTTTGCAAAAAAGTTGATAATTTATCACAAAACTGGGTGAACAGGTCACCAGTGTGTAACCATGTGTTCCAAAGTAGGTCATAATGAAGACATGCTGATGGCTTGTTGGGTCTATATTACCAGCGTACAGGTTGTGTTTTGGGTTTCTTGAAAATGTGGTCATGTATTTGTCTAATTGAAAGAGTACATTTTCCTCTCACAAAATAGGCTCTCGTATCTGCAGTTGGTTTTAGGGAATCCTTCACCGGGATGGAAGAAATATACAATTTCCTGTGTACATTTGTACATGCGGTGCGCCACACAATCTGAATTGAGAGATTTTCATTGAAGCAGGTAGACCCTCTCTGTCGCTTTGACCACCACTGAACATTGCTTTGTCTTCCTCTATCCCTCGCGTTTCTCAATAATTTGTATTTCGCACATTTAAAAAAAACAAAAAACTGAATCAAATAGTTCTCAGCTATATTTGCCATTTTGCTCCTCATTTCGACCAGAAACAATTGCAAAGTGTTCATTAAGAGCAAACTGCTGCTTGAATGCTACATGATGATTGTAAGTTGACATTTGTTTGAGAAGGTTGCATGAATGCCCCGAGTGAAAGACGTTGGAGGACTTTTACAGAAGCTCAGGGTGATAATTCTGCCAAATTGTTGGTTCTTAATCAAAGCAAAAGACACAAGCAAGGGAAAATCAGGGGCTCCACTTGTTGTTGTCCAGTGACCTAAATGCAACATCAATACATGGCCTTTTAAAGTTGTAAGGCATGCCTCTGATTTAATGTTTATGACCTATTTGATTGGTAAACATGATATAATTCATGAACTTCTCTTCTTATCTTGTGCCAAGACAGAACACAACACGCTCTCTTCTGAGTGACTGGGTTTGCGTGCGTACTGAGGCCGGTAATAATTAGTTACGGAAGTGAAACGTTGGCTCCTTTATTTTATGCCAGATGTTGTTTTTTTTTGATCATGTCCTTGTGTATACCACACCTTTTTAAATGAAACAGATCTACTTCAATTATTATGCAATAAAATGATTCAGGGAGACCAATCAGCAGTAGATGAATACGCTCTTAGGTAAACTTCATCCCCCATTTCAGGTGTCATCTTTTAATGATTGCTTTTACATAATAGAGCCTTTGACATTTGTTACAAACTGCAGTAGAATAAAGGTAGGCAAATCTGAAAGCCCGTACATCTTATACATCACATTGTCTGGTCTCTAATCGTGGCCAATCAAACTCGCAAACAGAAGTCTTTCGAAGGTGATTCAGACAGAAATTGCCGTAAGAAATTGTGACATGCACTCTTATCATATGATGTCATACAAGTCTCTCATGGCAACTTTAAGTGAAATTTCAACCCAGTTATGTGGGATTTTCCCCATCATGCAATTCAGTTCGATTTTTTATATAATCACTGCGTGACTAGCCCTGGTGGGAGAGTCCTCACCTTGAGTGTGTGGGACCCAGGGTTGAGCCTCTGTTGCAACCGAAATGGTAAAAACGGACCCACTTGATGGCACAAGTTGCAGTGACTTACTGTGGACCCTTCCTAAAGGAAGTCGTCAGACAGTCATTTTGGTTTGCCATTACGCTTAGAGCATTAATTGAATGATCAGTCAGATATATATGGTTCCTCTTGATGGAACAAACCCGTTAGGTTATGTCAAATATTTTCACATGTGGTCACATCATATGGTTACTGCTCAGAGAAAAAAATACAATCACAATCAATGGGCATTTTTAAGATCCATCATCGTGGAAGCAATAAATATGTGGGTACCTTAGTGAAATTTGCAATTTGATTAGATTTAGGCATGTTTTAAAGCCACACAAAGGCCTGGTGGTGTTTACTGAAGGGGTCCCACAGGTATTAGGTTTGAATATCTACTGTGCCGGTAAAAAAAAGAAAAAAGAAGTCATCTTTGATGTATTAAATACAACCATGTAGATTTATAGATTTTGAACTTGGCAAAGACACTCACCTTTAGCTCAACACCTGCTAACTTTGAAGGGGATGATTCTGGATTGGTTTTACATGCCAATGATGGTAGCTGCCACAACAAAGAGAGTTTCAATAATCTTTGGAGCAAAGATAGGTCGGTTATGCAATTAGGTGAGTAAAGTAAAGTATAATACATAATAATGTGTTATACTTTTGAGTATTACCACAAGTTATTGTTTTTGCAATCGTCCGCCACTACTCAAGAATGCCGCTACATGGGACCGTTTCACCTGCTTGACCACTGAATCAACTGCGGTCAGATTTGTGCTCAGTCACTATGTGTTACAGTGCATATACTGGGAAAAGTGGAGACAAACATGGTAAAACACAGGTTATTGAAATGTGCGCATCATTGTCAGAGTGTAACTCGAGGTCAGTTTAGCTATTTTGCAAGTAAATATGAGAGCAATATGCTGTTGTGGTGCTAATTCTAATAGCATCTGAGACTTTTTTGTGATGGTTTCTAGTTTATGTTCTTTTTGGAGTCTGTCATCACCCTTTCATAAAGTCCACCTTCCCTATATGTATTGTAATTCTGTATTTTTTAATTCATCATTTAATTAATTTCACAGTGAAATGCTGTCATGATGCCGATGATAGAGTGGTAAAAATAATTAATGGTAGGTGTTTTTTTTTTATTTCTTGACTTTTTTGCTTATTTCATGGAACATTTACAAAAAGGAAGAATCATTAAAATAGTTTAACACCATTTCTGTGAAACTCTTTTCATTAGTGTCTGGTCTCCAAAAAGCCCTATTATTTGGATGAACGAAACTCAAATGGAAGCGGCATTTAAAAGTTGACCTGCAGTGTTGTTAACACAATTGTACCATGTCTTACACGAACAATTTATCACATAATTGTTTGGTCAAAGTGTGTTGGCTTTGAAGGAAGATTGGAAATGATCTCTTCAAACAGATGTTCTGTTGCAGTGACTGAGGATGAGTGTTTTAAAACCATTCCCACATCTAAAACGTATTTCTCTGGCTGTCTCACCATGTAATTTGTCTTTTGACAACATGCAGTGAAGTGACATAACAGTAGAGTGATCAGGGATACTTTGTCTAAATGTGAAAGCACAAAGGCATGCCTAAGATTCCTTTTCTAAGCGCCTGGAAGTAAAACAGAAACGTTAAGTCAATAATACGAGCAGTGCATTGTTAACTCATCAGGCCACTATGTTTTTGAACTACTATCTGGGCCGAGGTTTCCAACTGTTACCCAGGGCATGAGCTGTTGACTGGCCAGATAGGCTTCTATTCTCAAATTGGGTTTTTATAGTCCATGTCTGCAGCTGCCCCTGTGCTTCAAAAAGAGAGAATCAGGCTGCTGTTGAAGCAAGGGTTTATCATTACTGCCTGACACTTTTTCCACTGGGGTAATGGAAAGTGAGACAGCCATTTGTGTTCAGGAAGGAAATAATTCAATTTTCGAAAATGATACTGATGCTTTACTTCCCTGTCAAAAATGCAATTTTTAATTTATACAATTTGCATGCTTTATTATAAATATACGCTTGATGGTTTGTGTCCCTCAAAGTGTTTCCTGTGCTGCTGTCTTTATTCATGTTCTTCCAAACATGAGCAGTTCTTGTCTACAATGTAGATTTTACAGTTTAGTTTTTTTTTTCCAGCAACCGGAATAAAAGAGTTGCAGACATTATAAGATTTGTACACGAAGACCTATCTTCTCATGGTTTATTCTTACCAATAAATGTACCTCAGGGGTAAAACTGTAACTGCTGGATTCGACAGATTCCTGCGTCTTCATTAGAAGTGTGGGTTGTAGATGGAGCAGACCCTCTTACACATCTGGCTCAGCGGGTTGATGAGAAGTGCAGCCCTGTGTTTCTGTAACTTCTCCAGTCAAGGACAACGCTTGTTTAATTTACTTGGCAAGGGCATACTTGTGTCCAGGCAAAGTACTAAACATTTTTCTATACGGTGCAACCTCATTTCTGCCGTGCTCTGAATGTGACTGACAAGGCTTTCCTCGGGCACCGGCAGAGTTCAGTGTGCGTAGAGATCATGTAAAGTTGTTCAATTATACAGAGCAGGGACCACACCGGTTTTAATGTCATCAGAAGCAGCTGTAGACTTTAAAAAACAAACAAAAAAAAACCTCCATTGAAATCTTAAAATATTGCAAGGGGAAGATGTTTGTCAAACATGTCGCTGCTATGAAATTGTGTGGAATTACTTTTAATAAAGCCACCTGGACAGTCTTGGTATTTTCAAATAAGCTGTTTGAAATGAATAGAACCAACAAACCATTGGACATCATTTAGCACAAATAACGAATCGCATCTGGAGCTTCAGGAGTTTCACACTCAGTATGTGGTTTTGCTGGGGGAGATTGATAAAGCCAAACCACTTGCAGAGTTGATTATAAATGGCAGTGGGCAGTATATGTTCAGTCTACATAATGTTACGACTTTCAGCAAAACACATTATGCCGTGTGAATGTGAGTTTTATAAATGCGGGTTTTATCAATTCGAACGATCGGCTACTTAAGACCATGAACTAAGTGCTTGTGAAGTTGTAGCCCAAAAATCCATTTTGAGACTACAAGCTCTGTCTTGCCCTGTCATCTTTGAATCTTTGTCTTTGTTTTCCAAATGCCATGAATATCATCAGTCACATTTTCCAACAGGAAGCTGTTCGGATAAAAGTCCCTTGTTTTACCAGACGCAGAGTAATTTTAGTAACAAATGGCTGCTATTGAACTAAGAATAACTGCCTTTCCATTGATCTCTGTTGGTTGTGATCTATTTTGAATTTGACATTTGGCTCTCTGTGATTCCACAGGAAATCAGCATGTACGTCAAACAGATATATACTTGGTGTACTGTCTAGGGCGGTTTAAATAAATTGGGGAAGTCATGCAGGCTCAAAATGTCAACCGCTTTTCTTTTTTTCTTTTTTTTTCTTTGAAAACAGGTCTCTGGTGACCATTAAAATGGTAAAAAGAAATATCAATAACGACTGCAGCAGGTACCACTCAAAAATATCATTATAGGCTTATCACTTGTAAATATTCACCAGAAATGGAATATAGCTGACGCTCTAGATGCAATGTGTTTCTCATTAATACCAGCTGAGAATCTGTCTCGCGCCTTCAACCAAAGAGGTTAGTGGCTGTGACTGAGAGCGCTGACCTCTGGCTTCTGTCCGCAGGAGAAGCGCCAAGTGACTAGAAGAGGCAGAGCAGAGCTTTATAGTCAGGGTGCAGACACCCTCGATCTTCATGCATAGGCACCAGACTGTTTGCCCTCGACAGATCTGCTTCACTCTTTACATAAATGTGCTTCCTGTGCATGTGGAGCTTCTCTTTAATTGAGTGAGGATCAGCACTAAACCACAGTGACCTCTGCAGAACTGACAAGGGACAAGTCCTTCTCAACATTGCAGCAAAATTTCACAAGAACTAACGCATGTTGCTGAAATTTGCCACCGGCAGAGGCAAAGTTAAAGATTGAAAATGCGTTCCTCCAAAACAAAACTGCATGCAAACGCTATCACGGTCGGCTAGCTATAAGCCCACAAACACAACAAAAATTGCAACATCACTGGGGTTTTAGTTCGTGTGCAGACGTGTTGCTTTTAGCAGGTCAGTGAAGTAGGACAGTCTCCTTAAAAAAAAAAAAAGAGGACAACTGAGGATAATTCTGCTGCGCCACTATTTCAGTGTTTAACTTAATTTATCACCTGTGTGGACTTCATTTCGCCTGTCATGCTTTGTTTGTCTTCATTTAGCTGTCAGCCTTAAGAAGTGATGCACAGCAAACAGCTGTAATTTGTAGGACAATTCAGTTCAGCATGTGCATGAAATTGTAAATGCTACACACTGAGAAAGAGCGTGTGTGTGCATGCATGTGTATATCAGTGTGTGTGTGTTTTCTTTTGACGGGGGGGGTTAGAGGGGGTTGGTTTTGGCCAGCCCAGGGCTGACCCCTGTTCACCTCTTTCACTCTCGCTCTGCCGTGGATGAGTCTTCTTCTAAACATGTGCGCAGCTGTCAGCTGACAAGTGTTTGTGAATGTGTGTTGTGTGTGCGTGTATATACATGTTTGGACTCCGACCTCTTTTATATCTCAGTTAAAACAACAAGCAATAACAAATTACAGCCCATACCGAGGTCGTCATTGAAGGTATGAACATACCGAGGCTGAATATGAAAGTTGGATGGAAAAAAAATCACTGCGTGCTTGGATTTTTTGACAGAATTCAACAGGACTTTCAGTGTTGCCAGGTGCCACTGAGTTATCGTTGATGTGTTTTCTTCTGGTTATTATCATCAAAACAAACTAGTTGTTATGGTATCATAATGTTACCGGCTCTTTTGTTTACACTTTGCCTTTGATTGTGCATGAGTTTGCGGTTTGCAGGTCTTTTTCCATCAGCTGGTGGATCTTTGCTAAATGTTGCTTCAGGTGTTTTTATAGCAGCAAACCTGGAGTGAAAATCAGCCTGTTTATTAGTCTGAGGCAAAGCTGATGATGTCTCTTGTGACAACATCTGGAGGTCACATGAGAAATCTATTGGCTCAGTCTGCAAAGGTGGTGATCATCTCTGCTGCTGTCTTTCTTTTTCTTCCTCTGCTTAAATACACAAATATACATCAAACAAACCCATTACCAAGTCTGTGTCCATATATTGACAATCACTTCTCTTTCTCTCTCCGGCTCTCTCCCCATGTAGCTGTGGCTCCAAAGTTAAAACCGATGAAGAATCCAATAATAGTGGGCGAGGGAAGCAAGCTCACAGTCAAGTGTGAGGCCACAGGAAACCCTACCTACAGATGGTTCAAAGATGGCTACGAGTTGAAGAAGAGCAGCAAAATCAAAATAAGGAACAGCCAGTAAGTACAAACCACCCGTGTCCTGTAAACGCAACAAGCAGTGGAAGATGAAAAGAGATGTAGGTGCTCCAGAGGTGAAGCATGGTTGTTATTATCGGCAGGCTGGGCTTATGCAGTTGTTTTTTCTTCAAGAAGGGGTCTTAGGGCTGCGTTTGCTTCAGTTCATAACTTTCTCAGCCAACATGTTACATTGAAAAGCAATGCACCCTTTGCAAGAGCACTCAATTTAACACAATCAAAATTTTGGAGTATAACCAATAGAAAATGATCCCTTTATAACAGTGATTTGCACAAACAATCTGTGGTTCAGGGGATTCACACATGATGGTTTTCCTTTCAATTAAGAAAAAATAAATAGAGAGAAATAGAGAGAAACATTAGGATTTCTTTTTTTTTGTTAGTTTTTTGTTTTTATTAAAGCACACACTTGTAGGACTGAATATATTCTGAGTGAAATAAAAATAAATTAAAATGATAAACGTTGATGCAAGATAAATGAATAATTGTAACAGATAAACAGACATGACAGTTGCAGACTACATATACTAGTCAACATCAACAACAAGTGCTTTTTATTAGCTTTGGACCAACAGCTGATAACAACAATGTATTTCGACTTGAAACTATTCAAGAGGTCCCACATCAAAATGATCCTATTTGGTGTGAGAAAAAGCATGTGCGGTGTGAGCGGTTAGACTTAGATTTGTTAACTTGTGCTCGTGTTGCAAAATATTTTAGCATGTTTTATTATTAAAACAAAAAATAAACAGTCAGACATGTTTTTTTCTGATTTGTTCCTGTGCTTATAAAACATTTATGTTATAGTTCTGACCAAAACTCCAAAATGTTGCCCAGCTGTTCTACAAAGCTTTATTATATATATATGTTTTTCTTGTATGTTGAGCATACAGCCTCCACTGTAGTTGTTTTGGGATAATATCACACCCACAAATGAGCTGTTTGATGCTTTGAAAACTCTAGAGGAATAAGTGACTTTGAGGATCAAGGATTGTCCTCTTGAAGGTTTTATAGACTCCTCTTTTTATGATGTGGTCTTCTGGAAAAAAATAAAAAAGACTTGCAAATTAGCCAGAGGACACTGTATTAATTTGATTTAATGAGGAGTTGGATATTAACAATATCCCTGTGAAGGAAATAGACCTGAAACAATCTCTTGATAAGGGATAGGAAACTTTTCAACATGCGTTTATGCTGTAAGCACCCCTTGTGGCCACACAGGATAGTAACAATCAAAATAATAGATATTTGTTTCAAGAGAAATAATTAAGCAGACATTATAGGAGTGAATCTTTTTTCATGAGGATATTTACATGGGGTGGTGCAGTAGGACAACGTGTTAGGTAGCTGGATCACGTTGTCCTTTTCTTTCTCATTACTGACGGTCCCCCGCCCCTCCGGAGCAAGCGATCATGTGTCCTTATTAGTGCCGTGTTGCTTTTCGCCCTGTTGTCTGCATCTCCGCGTCTCCATGTTTCCACTTGTTGCGTTTCCATGCTGTTTCCTCTCTGCCCTGATTCCCCTGACTCAGCTGTGCGACTGTTGTCACCCACAGGAAAAACTCCAAAGTCCAGATCAGCAAAGCAAAACTGGAGGATTCTGGGAATTACACATGTGTGGTGGAGAACCCGCTGGGAAAGGACAACTCCACTGGCACTGTAAACGTCCAAAGCAGTGAGTACTGAATCCTAAGCAACTAGTGAAGTGGCATAAATGCACCAGCATTGTTGTTGTTATGATTGTTCTCTTGCCAATTGAGAGATCCAAAGGAGGCGTCACAAACAGGCATGTAACAACGGTAACACGCATGAAGAACAACTGTCTGCACATGTGGCCTATTAGTCAGTGGAACCGAGCATTGTACTCTGAGGTGGATGGAATTCAAATGCAGTATATGGTCTGTTGTCCTACTCTGTGATTCAATGCAATTTTGCGTGTGATACGCACACAACTGCTGAACATTGCAGAGTGCCTTTGGCCGTCACCGGAGTACAACACAAGCAGCAGACAGATAGATCGAAATCTGAAACATAATTTGAGTATAAAAGTTGTAAATAGTGCCTTCAGAGCATGTGATAGAATCTAACAGGCTGCTTCAGTGCGTGTGTGTGTGTGTGTGTGTGTGTGTGTGTGTGTGTGTGTGTGTGTGTGTGTGTGTGTGTGTGTGTGTGTGTGTGTGTGTGTGTGTGTGTGTGTGTGTGTGTGTGTGTGTGTGTGTGTGTGTGTGTGTGTGTGTGTGTGTGCATTGCAGATTTTCACAAAGTACTGTAGCAGATGAAAGAGTTTTGATAACAGCTGCATCCATTTGGTGGAGTGGTGAGTTTGTGTTTGTTCCCAGCAGTGCGGGTAGTGAGTTTGTGGCTGCTGTGGGCAGTTTGTTGTCGGAGTGGCTGAAGATGGTATGGAAAAAAAATGTTTTTTAAGGACTTTATACAGCTGATACAGTTCATGCAGCTCCTGCCTCTTTTGTAGAACTGATGTTATCGAGTGCTGGACTGTCAAAGAATTTTATAGCAGGTTGTCTGGCACGCAAGAGTCAGAAACTGTATGATGTGCTTTAGGAAATGCAACTTCCTACTTGTGCATTGAGTTCACTTGGCTGCTCCATCTGGAGATTGCTGAATAATGGCTTAAGGCTTTGATACTGTGCAGAAAAGAGGCTGTGATGCAGGTGAAAAACAGTTCAGATGGTGATTTCATGCATGGATAAAGTCTAAGTTGATGACAGTTATGTATTTACTTTGTTGTCACTGCATACAGTGGAAGAAGACTGAGGTATCTACATCTTCAAACTCATTGCTGACCTCGACACCTGAGCAATTTCTTCAGACATCCCTCTTGGGCAGAGGTGTTGCTGGTGTAAACATGGGACAGAGTGACGTTTTGCCATCACTTGGCGTCCTTGTGTTCACATTCAGGCGTCATAATCTCCCTTTTTTGCTCTTTACATTTGTCAAGGCCACCTTTTAGAACCATTGTTTATGGTTGGAGGACTTAAGCTGAGCTGCGTTATTAGAGTCGGAGCTCTTTTCAGACAAAGGAAGGACCCACAGAGATTCTCAGCGGTTTGAACATGTGACGTTTAATTTCCCGCAAACAATTGTGCAGAAAAAAAGAAGTCACCCATCTTACATTTAAATGGGGGCCTTTCTCGTCGCCTTCTTTTATTTTGTGACAGCCAAAAAGCTTCAGAGGAGTTTTATGGACAGATCGTGTGGCTCGTACTGTGTACTGTTATGACACTTGCCCCCTTTAGTGCTGCGATGACCTGCTTCCACCTCATGAGCATGCAATATTTAAAAAGTCAATAATGCTACGTTCTGAGACATACTGTGCTAATTTATGAAACATTAATGTGATAATCGGTAATTACCGCGTAACAACTATGTTCAATGGTAATTAGGTAAATTGGGTTAAACCGTGCCCTAAACCCTGCAGAGGTCGGGGGAATCCCTGGTGGTAGCACCTGTTGCATGAATATTTAATAAAAGCTTATGAACATGTAACTGGTGGCCCATGAAACTGTATATGATGATCTTAGCAGGCAAAAGTTCTGGTAATGCAACCATATCAAAGAAAATATAATATTACAAAGCAGGGAACAAGTGGGCCAGGATGTGCAGTAGCCTCGATGGATAAAACATGACTGAACAATGATATGGTGGACTAGACAATGTTTTCACTTATAACACACTTTGTTTCAGACAAGTAGAACATGATATCCCTTCATGTGGTGCAGAATGTAGAGAGCACTTTTGATAAATGGAATACCAACTGTTAAAGCTTCCTTCGCTGGAAGCACACGTTCGCATACCGATGCACACACAGAATCACACGCTTTGCAATTTGTGTGTGTGTGCGTGTGTGTGCGTGTGTGTGCGTGCGTGTGTGTGTGTGTGTGTGTGTGTGTGTGTGTGTGTGTGTGTGTGTGCGTGTGTGCGTGTGTGCGTGTGTGCGTGTGTGTGTGTGTGTGTGTGTGTGTGTGTGTGTGTGTGTGTGTGTGTGTGTGTGTGTGTGTGTGTGTGTGTGTGTGCATCTCTATATGGTCTTTGTGTAGCTGTCTGTCAGCACTGTCATTTCCTTAAGTCGCTCCTGGATGCTCCAACAATGGCATCACTGTATGTTCTTTCATATGCCGTGATCACTAGATGTCTGTCTCTGTGTGTTTGTGAACGTGTGAACGTGTGAGCGTGTTTCTTCACTGTTCAATAAAAAAAAAAAAAAAGTCCCATTGTGCTACAACAGCAAGCCTAGTTCTGTCATGCTTGAGGGGAGAAAGGCAAGACGGGGCGAATCAGGGGCGATATGTCCATAGGCAGGGGGAAGGCTTCATTCAAAATACATACGTCACTAAAAGGAATTGGCAGCTAAATAGTGCATGTTACTGTGATTGCCATGTGTTGCTGACAGGCTAGAATCAGCAGACGCTCAGAAATAAAACACAACATTGCATTTACAGCGAGAATGTGACAATAACATGCCTTCTCTGTCTATGAAACATCTTTCACTTTAAAACATCTGTCTAAAGTGAATATACCGTGTGCTTGTTTCCAATGCAGTGGTTGCCTCATCGCTGTAGACCGAAGGCTGCTTTTCATCCTAAGGTCATAAGAGAAATGGCAATTGTGTTAAAGGGCTGCAGTGGAGTATGCTTGCCTGCTGCAGTATGTTGCCGAAGCAGCATGTAGCCGCAGTATTATCTGTGTATGTGTGCCTTTTAGGGAGGGAGAGCGAGAGGAGGAGGTGCAGATGGACGGAGAGAGCAAAAGAAGAGGAGAGCGTGAATAAAGGGGGGGAAAAATACAAAATGAGGGAATGCATGACAGAAAGCAGACAAAGACATTAGGCTCGTGAGTGAGAAAGAGATACAGCCAGAGGAAACCGAGACAGACAGTGAGGGAGAGAGGAAGGCAGAGAAAAGTATGAAGAGGAGGAAGGCATGAGCCCGCTGTGTTGCAGAGGAGAGTTTCACACCCATTTTAGAATGCAGTTAGCTTTGTCTGAGGTACCTCCGTACTGTATCTCATGTCTACATTCGAGTGCGAGTGCGTGTTCTGCCTGTGTCACACCACTGACGGCGTCCGCCACTGCACGCACGCTAACTGCATTACCAAGGTGAGGTCTTCGGAGAAAATCCCGTGAATGGATATGTGCTCACCTGCTGAATTTGCACAGTCAGAAAGTAAGATCGTCACACAGGCTACTCGGCATCATCCGACCACTGGGTTACAGTGTAGCACATGGCTATGCCTTGCTGCTGTCTGTTCTGGTGAAAGCAGCGCTGAGCTCCACCACATGGTGAATGCAGGCCACCACACCCAGCACAGCAGCTCACTCAATTGACTGCTTCTGCTTGTGTTAAGTGGATGGTAAAGGATTTTTTTTTTTATCAACATTTCTGCATATATATTTTGTAATTATAGTTATTTTTTAAATTTTTTTTAATCTTTTACAGGACTTAAAGATAAGTCGTTGCAATGCAAATTGAAACTTCATTTTGGATTGTCATTGGAGTCAAAGATTGAAAAAAGTAGTCCTCTTATGTACTGGCATAGCAAAACATTTGCAACATGTCTGAATAGGAACATAGAGTTACAATTAATTACACAAGGAGTGCCAGACAAAGCTGACTCGTAGCCCTAAGGAGTGATTAAATAGGAGTTGCCTAAGCATTCCCTAAATTAAAAGTGATGCTTCAATTTAGTACAAAATGACTCAATGAAGAATCACAACCACCTCCCATAAAAAAAGATAGGGGGAAAAAACATCTTTAATTGATAGTACACATAATTGCTGGACAGCAACCTGTGTCAACATTGTAGTTGGAGAAATGAAACATTTATGTAAGCTGGAGTGGAGATGGTGTGCAGAGCTGCCCCGTTCAGGACAAATTAGCCTGTGTGCTCAGGGCTGAAGCGTCCCTCAAAGCGAACCCCTTTATGCATTCTAAGGCATGCAGTACATCGTGGCCCCATGCCAGCCATGCAGTTTGCCAATAACATTGATTGATTGGACTTGTGTGGGGATTTTACTTCTGTCTTTTTGCTGGACAAGTAGAAGAGAAACACATGCTGATTAAGTGCCAGTTACTGTATAATTATTCAGCACAGATGGTTGGACGTTCTGCTGAGTCGAATGTTTTAGTTGCTCGTTATCAATGTTTCACCCTTAAGACCCATTTAATGCTCTCTCTGAATGCTTTGGCTCTTTTTTTGCTCCTTGAGGGAATTCAAACATGTGATCAATCAGTGGAGCAATTTTTACATTCTTTTCCGAGTCCACAAGAGTTTCCCTCCATGTTTTATTGTTTTTGTTTTGTCAACTTCGGCATTGGGGCGAAATGTATTACAGCATACGGCATGCGTGTGTTTCCTGGTTCTGACTATCGTGTGTCTTTTAAACAGCCTCTGTAACAATTGCTGCCTTTTTGAGAGTGGTGTTTGCAGCCTTATGCCCAACCCCCAGTGCAGAGGGCCAGGGACCATTTGTTGTCCATGTGGTCTGACCTCTCCCCTGTAATCAGTCTGGCATGGTGAGACCTGCTGGCCTTCTGCTGAACGGTGTAGTATATCATCGACTGTTTTCTATACGGCCAGCGTGAAGGAGCAACACTAGTCAAAGTTTGCTTGGCTCCACGTGGCTTCAGATTAAGGCCTCCCATTATCCTACAGGCTGCTGTGTTGTGATAAGCGCTTGTGAGGCAGCCATGTGTCTGCAGGCTGCAGGTCACATCCTTGGGGGGTGCTGCGCACAGCTCCACTGAGAGAGTGTGTGAGCGTCCAGGAATGTGTTGATGGAAATCACAGCTGAACATATGATTGCTCCAACCTCAGCAGTCCTGCTGAGGCCCACCAGCAACAATTTCGCGCATGCACGCACGGTGCCCCTCCCCTTTTCCAATTCCACACACACACACACACACACACACACACACACACACACACACACACACACACACACACACACACACACACACACACACACACACACACACACACACACATGGGCACACGCGCAAATATGCACGTACCTTTACATTTTTCACCCCATATCCTGAAGTCAAACACGCTCCCGCTGTCAAAAAAACAAACACAAAACAAACTATAAATGCTCCATAACTCTCGCAGTCAAGTAGACAAAACACTTTAACGTCTTTGTAAAGCCCCAGCATCGTCTGTTTGTTGATACATGCACGTTGCAGCCTTGTCATCTTAAAACATAATCATGGGTGTGTGTTTCATAAGGTCCAATACATGTTGAATCTGCAGGCAACATTGCCATTCCTAAAGCTGAAGCAAACACTAAACACTGAATAAAATAAATGTACCGAAAAAAGTCTTATTTGTGATTCTTTTTCAACAGTAAATTTAAATAATGGTTGTGATCAGATATTATTTGATCCAATTCATACTACAAAGCACTAATACCAAGAAAAAAAGATAATATACCATCAGGAGTCACAACCATCACAGTTTTACTAATCAGTTCTGTCCCATCAGTGAATCTTCCCAAACCTTTTTTTCCTGAAAACACTTGATTTTGTTGTCTTATAAATGAGTAAAAAAGCCCAGAGTATAGTTCAAAGATGTTTGGAGCATGCTTTTCCATGCCATGATTCATGAATCTTTTCCTCAGATTGGACTTTCCTTTTTGTACTTGATGTCAAATGTTACTAAGAAGATCATTTACGTAGTAGATCAAAGAAGCCCACCTCTTTTTTTCTGTTTTCTTCCAGTAATTCTCTGTATCTGTGCAGCGTAAAAGAAACATGACCGTAAGTACTACTTTGAGCCAGATAAACAACAACTTCCTTCACTCCTTCTATGTCACTGCGCCGTCCACATAGTAAAAACAAAGCTTACTCACTCCTACTACGCAAGCGACAAGATAAACTCCTCCATAATGACGCTAAAGGATGTTAGTTGTGGCCTTGGCTGAATGTGGAGTATCTGTAAGCCGGTCAATTCTATTGATTGCTGTGGGTAAGTAGCAGAAGCAGCAGCCATGTCTGAAAGGAACAGGCCTTCACATCTGCCAAGTGTTGTGTATTTACAGGCCACTGGAGAACAGCTTGTCAGGCTCTGTGGATCAAGCCGCTGCACCATTAGTCATGCCCACTTTTTCAAAATTATCTCGAGTCCCGAGCCCTGAACAGACGTTTGTCCGCGGTGGCCGTCTGATCTCATGTCTCGTGAGTTGGTGAGCTTAAAGAACATTAGGATCCAGTCCAGGTGCGATGGAGGAAATTGGATGTTGTAATCTCAGAGACACAAATTACAACAAACTGTTTGTAGGGAGGACACATGGTTTTGAGAGTAGAAACAAAACAGCAGACATTTCAAAGTTGCAGTTGCAGTTGTTCTGTGTGATATTCATGATAGCCTCCAGGCAAACTTTGAAAAGATGTTATCTCACTCTTTCAATAATCAGGATGTATACTGCCTCCTTTGCATATGGTTTGACATCATTTCTCGCCACATGACATCTTGAACATAATAAGATTTCAGACCTTGTTTTTGGAAACAAATCCCAAAATCAGAATTCCATCCAACTTTTTTTCTTTTTCTTTTATTATGGTGGTGACTTGGTTGTTGGCTGTGTCCAGTATAACAGCAAGATCCAGAAATGTTCATGTCACAAGTGGCTAAACTCCCACAAGCAGTGGGCTGCGATTAACGTCTGATCCAGAAACGATTTATATTGTTTTGTGTGGGCTCGGTATTTATGAGTAGCCTCATTGAAAATAACTTTATGAAGCACAACAATATATTAATTCATGAAAAACATATGGAAACTTCATAAGACTCCACATCAAGTCTTTCTTTGACATTCTTTCGTGAATTACAGTAACAAGACTGGTGTGTGCTTGTAGTACCTGTTGCCCTCTTTGGCATTCAGATGTACATATTTTCCTACGTTTTAATGCCTCGGCATGTGTGTTTTGATCATACATGTGCTATACCTGAACAAAGTCTGTAAGGCATTTTAGTCCAACACTGCATAAACTCATATATTTAATATGCTTGTACAGGTTTAATGGGTATTTTCCTTCAATTTCAATAATCTCAGCATTTTCTGACAGAAGACACACAGTGTGTGACTCCTAAAGTGTAAATCAACTCCAGTTTATGTCAGTAATTCATTGCTTTTTGACAGAGACTACGCATGGTGCGAGTTATTGGCTTCTTTATCTATGTGCTAATTTGTCTGAGAAGAGGCAGCTGCTCACTCCTATCAGTGCCAGAACTCAAGAAAAATAACTAAAAGATGTAAATAAAAACAACTAAAATTTCTCTATGCATCGCTGCATTTCCTCAGCTCTCCGAATTCGCTTTAATCCCGCCAATCCCATGCGATGAGGGGGCGCCCTCAATCAGATCTCTGCAAGAAATGACTGGGTTATTAAATCTCGTCTCACTTCTTAGGATATCCAGTAATCTGGCTGTGTTATGTGGGACAGTTAAGCCGTCAGTGTGAATGAGTGAGGATATTGCTATGTGTGAGGAAGGAAGCAGCTGTTACACTTGAAAAGCTGAGTGATGTGAGCAGGAGGTGACACAAGGTTTTTGCTGTGTGCGGGGCTTTGTTAACTCTTCCACTACCTCGCATGAGAGACCTAATTTCACAGCATAATAAAAGAATCACTTTGAGCCCCCGACCGCCCCCCTGCCCCCCCCTCCCCAGCTGTCCCGGTGGTCCTCTCCCTGATTGTGACCTCAATTGTGGGTACCAGCACAGGGTTCAGTTTTAACTTGCCCAATAACCAACACAAGCACTTTGTTGTCCCCTCAAACTTTCAAAGAGGAGAAATGACTGCCCCTGAACTCGCTCATTGCATCATAAAGGCTGACTTCTACTGAGTCAGTAATAATTAGCCGCTACTTGAAAGTCACGTTAGCGTAGCCACATCCCTAGTCTGTGAGTAAACCATTGTTCACTCACATTAAACAAAGTTCCTGCTCCTCCTGTTACCCCACACTTTTCAGAATAGGGCACTACTAATTCTGTGTGTCTTCACGCCTTTCTTCAAAGTTTTTTTGTGTGTGTGTATGAGAGTGTGTGTGTGTGTGTGTGTGTGTGTGTGTGTGTGTGTGTGTGTGTGTGTGTGTGTGTGTGTGTGTGTGTGTGTGTGTGTGTGTGTGTGTGTGTGTGTGTGTGTGTGTGTGTGTGTGTGTGTGTGTGTACATGAGGAACATATACTTACCATTCCATTGCACAGTGCTATAGTTTGGTTGCCACAGCTGTCTCTCATCCTAAACCTCCCATTACTCCATCACGCTTGCTTCCTTTTGTTGGTGATTTAGCAATTCATCACATCATGTCTGTTGGGGTGAGTAAGTCCTTTCCAGGGAATTCTGTAGTGGGTAAAGAGTTACCGTTAGCAGCACCGGAACTTTTTTATTTTTTTTGGGGGGGGGGGGGGTGGGGGGGTGTAGGCGTGATTTATATATGGAATAGGGCTCACTTTAGTCATTGATACACTCACACTGAACTCATCCTGTAGTATATACAAGGGCGGCGGGCTAACAAAACACCCTTTGCTCCATTTGCCTGTTTTCACAACGTACAGCAAGTGTGGGTGGTGTCGGTGCGTGTGTGTTTATGAGTGAAAGAGGGCCGCGACGCACACGTATGGGGATGTGCGCCTTCTGGCTTTCGGGGAACAGCAGGGGGAAAAACCTTTCGTCCGAGCAGCTGGCCACTACTGTAGCTATGAGCACAAGACCCAAATATGGAGCTGTGGTATATGTCTTCTGTATCTGGTAAAGGTTGCAAAGTCTGCTTCTCCTCCGAAATGAGGGCCAGCTGTGGAAGATAAGAGACGAAGAGCACATGGTGGATACCGCTCTTTTTGTCCTTTTAAAGTGAAGAAATGTAATTGTATTATACTGTGTTAATCACCGATCCTCCTTTCAAAGTTGTGGTTTCTGTTCCTACTGTTGTCCTACAATTAATATCTTGAAGCAGTAAATATATGACAGCTGAATCTTCAGCGGTAAGTTTGTGGAACTGACCAACCTCATATGATATGAATCAGTTCATACTAGTTCAGTGGCTCCGATTGAGTAAAAGGTGTTTGAAAACATCTGGCTGATTGGCCCCTCATCGGCAGATGCTGTAGGAATTCACTAAGATCGTGTCACTTGGCCCTCAGCTCCAAACTTGTCACCCTCAAGTTGCAAATCTGCTTCTCTGACCTTCACCATCAACCGTCAGCGCCTCTGCCTATCAGGCCGGGTTCGACCAAATATGTCGCCGTGTTTATTGACTCCTAAGTAGATAACCATATGTTCCCTCGGCCCGTGGAGGGTTCCTCTTTTTCACTACAGTGAGTCAGTGGTTTGAGTCTTGGGCTAGAGTAAATTCACAGTGACAGCGAAGGAAATTATCTGAATTCGCGCCCTTATGCTCCTTCTCACCTTTCGCCGCTCGCCAGTTGTCGCTCTGCCTACCTGCTGGAAAAGATTCAAGCTGAAGGATGCAGTAAACAATAGTTTCTCGGGTCAGAGTGGGGGAAAGGAAAGCAACAGACAATCCTCACACTTAAAAAGTGAGAGCAAACAGCTTTTAGAGCCCGAGCAGCATCTGAAAAAGACAGATCTGAGAACAACCCTGTCAGGAAGTGGGCCACGGAAAACACCATGTGTCACTTTGTTGCCAACTGCACGCATACTGGTGCCCGCCAGCGCTCACACTAGCACACGTTACTGCGCCCGCATCGTACCCTGCCCTTTCCCAAGTGCGCTGTGCTTCTTAGCAGCGCGTGAGCAGCTGTTGTGCAATCACATACTAGGTTGCTCTTTGATTTCACTTCACCACTGAGACGATTGAGGCAGGCAAGACCAGGCATATCAGCTATGTGACTGAAAAATGGTAATAGGAGACAAGAATATAAAAGAAGACGCACTGGTTGTTGCAGTGGCAGTCTTGCTGAAGAGTGGGTGGTAGATTAATGTGCCTAGCTGGCTCCATTTTGTTCATTTCTAAACATTCCTGTTTCATTCTGAAGGTGTTTGAATTGTGGATAATTTTCTATTGAAAAAAGCTTTAAGTGCACTCTCTTTCATAATGGGCGCTTTCGTGCGTCGTGCCCACAGTAAATAGTAATTTAATTCCTCTTTGGGTATTTGACATGAAATCTCTTTTCTCATTTTAAACGCCGTACAAAACGCTTCAAAGCGCAGATGCTGGATATTGCTATTGATTGGGTGTGGCTATACTGTATGAGTGGAAGTAACATGCTTGGTTTTTGTTAGCCTTGGCACACTGAAATATTTTCCAACTTCTGATCCTGTCAACAATCCTTCTCCTCTCTGCCTTCTTCCTCCCTGCTGTATGTCTGTATCCATCTCCTTTTTTTTCTCTCATCTGTTTCTCTCCTTTTTTTTTTTTTCTTTCTTCCATTGCTGTCACATTTGTCTGGACTTGAGCTCTTGTCAAAATATGTCGTGGGTCTAAATCTGGGAATGAAAACATGAATCATGTCCCATTTGTTATTCAATTTGCACCATTAAAATAACAACATATCAATCTTTCACAAATTTAAACCAATTGCGCATTTGTTGCAGACAGTTGATATTTTATGCAGACAATTTCCATGTACTATCCGGCCTTATTACTGGTGTGATTTGTCTTTGCTTCCATCTCCTATAGAAATTGTAGCACTATTCAGTATCTCTTGCAATATAACCTTAATCTCAGAGGTAAAAAGCTTTTTCTTCCTTTTCTGTCATGCATGCCTTATCTAAAAACTCATGGCACATCCTCCTTCACCACATCAGGCCCAGCTGTCAACAACCTCATGCTGAACCAAAGCCACACTTCCCAGTTTGGTCTTTTGTACCACGTCTTATCGGCTAATCTTATTTATTCATTCCATGGAGAATAGATGGTCTTGCAGGACAGCAAAAAAAAAAAAGAAAAGAAAAAAGAAAATAGCGCCGTGCATACAAGTGTAGCAAGAATGCATGCAATATGAACCGGTCTTAAGTATTGAGATAAAAGATCGAGGTCCCAGCTGTAACAGGAGACATGTCAAAGATTCTCTGCCAAAAGTCGAGAGGTGAGAGGAGGAGTGTGCATTCAGAGCCTTTTTCTGGTACATAAAACTGACTTGTGGAAAAGCATGTCTGGGTGGCAGAGCTATTACAGATACCCCCCCTATTTATGTGTCTGCTGAAGGGTGTGCACTTAAAACATTTATCACTTTCCCATCTGATTTTTATGGCCTGACTCAAATATCTCTCCTTGTTTGAATTGGGTTGAAAATTAATTTGATTGGATCAAACAAAGTCTTGCCCTTCAGTAGTACCACGTTTGTAGTATTTTGTTTGTTTACACTGATGAATATATATTTATCTGGTCAATGAAGAGCTGATTGAGAATTTTAGTTCCTTTATGTAGTGTCTACATCCACTGACAGAGATAAATATCCATATTTAGGTCTGCAAACTGTTCTCACTCAGTGACACACTCCCAGAGACTTGGCAGCATAATTTATTCTTATTATCATAGTAAAATCATTTTTAGGAGTTAAAACAAACCAAAAAAAATAGTAATAAAGTCCAGCTGGATCTTGTCTTCTGCTGCTTGAATATGTTCCTTGGCTTTTTTCCCCTACACAGATTCAGGTGCATTTGTTTGTGTGTGTGTGTGTGTGTGTGTGTGTGTGTGTGTGTGTGTGTGTGTGTGTGTGTGTGTGTGTGTGTGTGTGTGTGTGTGTGTGTGTGAGTGTGTGTGTGTGTGTGTGTGTGTGTGTGTGTGTGTGAGGGGGGGGGGGGGGGGGGGGGGGGTGCTGCAGAAGTGAACCAGATTAAGCCAAGCTGAAGTGAATTATCAACATTTGTCATAAATTAGGGCTACATGCATACAACTCTGCACAGTGGACGTTCCAATTCCAAATGTATTTCATTACACAATTCAGTGTCCAGGGCTGGGTTGCAAGGTGAAGCACGGCGCTAACCATTCAGTGGAAGCCCGTTTCTGTTTGCTGCATATGCACGGGGTGCCTCAAGAGGAAAAAAACTTTGCAAACGGGACCTCTCTTTTCATTTTTACGATTTTCCTAGAATCCTTTGGAGAGCGTGGAAAGACAGGCATGTTTATGAAGGTTTCCAGATGGTCTTGCTTGCACCCCCAGCTTTCCTTTTCAGTTCTAGGGCCATGAAGGATTAATCAAAGTCAGTGGCAAGGGCTGATGGCTAAACACTGTGGCTCTCGCTAACACAGAGGAAACCTCTCTCCGACTTCCCTCAACTCAGATTCAGCCCCTGGGCTACAGTACCGAGGAAAGTTAAAACCCAAGGTTAAAAAAACCAAGCAAACCCAACCAAACCTTGACAACATAAGTGCAGATAAACAAACTCTACCCACAGTTGTGTTTAGCAGAGCAGCTGATCTCCTCCTCAGGTTAAGGAAATTCATCTCTGACATCCAGCCAGGAGACAACCTTCATGATCGCACCTAAACTCTCTGTGAGGAGGGGGATTGTGCAGCACGGCTGGAGACAGACAGCACCATATGGCAACGCAAAAAAGTGCACCAGAACAAATTGATGCAAGTTGAGTCATATAGACGTAGGTATGTATACATTCCCTGTAACATCAGAAGATTTGAATTTGATGATTTTTTTTTGTTGATGGTCTCAAATCCATCCTCAGTGATTCAACACATCACACTGTGCTGCATTAGGAGAAGGAGAAGATTTTCAATTGCTCTGTTCAAGGTCTCTCGTTTAGAAACCATTTTTAGCCTCGCCATTACAGTCTTGTCTCTCGAGGATAGATGCAGATGAAAGTGCTGTCTGTGGAGAAATGTTGACAACCAAGAAAAACCACAAAGGCAAAGTTGAATCAAAACTGTTAATTTCAAAATTAGATGAAGCTATTTTTGTAAGTAGTGCCGCGCATGGGCCCTTCTGTTATTGATCATTTCAAAATGAGAAAGTATATCAAAGAGTTCTTTTGTTGAAAGAATTAACTCAAATCTGAATCTGCATCCTCGCTGGTTGGTAAACTGGATCGTCTAAATAACGCTGGGGCTTTTAGGGGCTTTACTATATGTTGTTACCAGCCAAAATGTCTTTATCGAACAAATGCAAGAACAGTACCACACTCATCTGACTGCAGCTGCTCGATATGGCAAAGATGAACACGCACAGCATTCACGACACATGTGATGAGAACAACTGACAAGAGAAATGTGCTGCGGTTTGTTAACTGCAGCTTCATTGGATGAGCAGACCAGGTCCAGCTCAGGCCAATATTTTCCAGTAATGTTACAAACAATAAGGGAAAGTGGGGAAACAGTCTCTAGACAGACTGATAAAATATGTCATAATGGCCATATATTCTCTATCAATACATCCAAGACATGATAAAGGTCAGAGTACCACCTGGACGGGTCGCCAGTTCATCACAATGTCACTACAAAGAGATAAACAATCACACACACACTTTATAGCGACTTTTTTGTATCCAAATGTGTAGAGGAAGAACGTGCATACCCCACACTGAAAGGCTTTGTCAGGACTCAGGTTCAAACCAGGACCTTTGTTGGTCTTAAAATGTGAAACATGCTTATTTAGACACTCTGCGTCTGAGAGTTTGGGGAAATGTATGAAACATTGTATATTTGGAGAAACACTATTATCATATTGTATCATATTGCGGCTCTGCTAATAGTTCCAGAGGATATATCTGTATTTATAAAAATCTAAATCCTCATTACCAAGTTGTAAAACATGTTGTGTTTCTTGGACTTTTCTGTCGGGTTCTTGGCCTTGTTGTGGCTTTTTAATCCGGAGTAAACATGTCGCGCAGCCTGAGTAAACACTTTGTCGGCTGAACTGGCTCACCTCAGAAAGAAAACACCATTCTTACATCATGAGTGGGACGGGGTTTGTATGTTCCTCTCCTTGTATGGGTTGGAAGACAGATAGCGGCTACCTGTGACCTGTGATATGGGTGTGGTGGCGCTCTAATTCTCCTAATTGTCTGGTGGAGGTTGAAGTACACTGGCGCTCAAAGCAAAGGGTATCAGGACACATTGGGAACCACTGCAGCACCTTCTGCTGGACCTTATTTCGATTGTGCCGCTTTTGAGATTCAAGCTTCTTTCTTTTTTCTTTTTTTATGTTAAAATGAGTAAGACGCACAGAGAAGGAAGGAGAATTTGTGTTGGAGTGAAAAGTGAGAGAAAAATTGCAGACATTCAGCAATGCACAAAATGCATTTTTCTGTCACTGAATGGTCTTTCAATTTATTGCACAATAACGTTGCTTCTGACTGTATTTTGCGGTTGAGTGTAGTTCATGTGGTGAAACTCCTTTGTGTGGCGACCTGTTGAAAGAACATTTTCATCAGACTCGCCTCACTGCCGAAGGGGCTCAGTCAACAATGGACAACTTAGAGTTTTTATTGGTTTGAAGTGACTTCTTCTGCCATAAAGTCTGCCTCGTGAATATAAAACCCTCATGAATGCCACAATCCAGTTCTGTCTGCTGGAAATCACATTCATTGTGTGGAGTATTTTTTCTCCATTATCTTCAAGGGAGCCGAGTTTGCTGCCTATGTCCTGCGCAACAAGAGGACGGGCTGTGTTTATGGCAATATTATAACATATGGGGATCTTTAATTGAGGAACTTTGTTGAACTCAAACAAACAAAAGCACGATTTTCCTTACGAACCACCTTGTAGTCTTACCAGTTTTAAATGTGTGCCTCCACGTCACTAAACCATACCATTGTTGTTATGAATTGTTACTTAAAGGACGTGAAATTAAATATATTCTGTATTTTAGTGTTCCTTAAAGATTTTTTTTCGCACATTTCTTTCAGATATAATATAGAAATGGTGTTGGAGGCAGGCAGGTTTAACATAACAGTGACAAAAAAAAAAAAAAAAGCTGAGACTGCAGACGAAGATAAAAAGCGGTAACAGACCCTCGTGCAGAAAGTCAAAGGCATCTCAGGGTCCTGGCCTAATATTTTACTGCTTCTCAGCAGGTTTTTACATACGTTTTGTCAGGCTTTACAAGTTTATTATAAAACGTGAAGTGGGTGCATGTGGATGATTTATATGGAATCAGTTTCTTTGCCGGTCTCTTGTGTTGGTCTCTTGCTGTTTAAATCAAAGCATATTTTAAACTTGAAACTTAGACTTAATGGTTTGAAATGTTAAATCTTTTCACATTGATAATTCCTGGTGTCCCTGGCTTTACGGGGTGTGCACACTATGTACTAAAGTTTAGTGGGGGTTTTTTTTGTTCACTGTAGCAACTAATATGGCTTACACTTACATATATGGCTTTAAGCTCTTTTGGATCTCTGCCCCACATGTTGTCATGTCCAGCTCTTTCATTACGTGGCTCTGCTGACAATGCTTGTATGCATCATAATTAAACATTTCTTAACCTTTCTGCACCAGATGTGCTGAATCTGGGACTTGTCTTCACTCTTCCGCGCTGGAGCAAAGCATCTGCTACGGCGGAGTAACTGGAGGACACCGGGAAAAGAAGGGAGGACAGCAGAGGAAAGGAGGAGAGGAGGGAAAAACTGGGACACTGACTGTGCACTGTCATAGATTGGATGTCAGTAGTTAATGACTGCAGGCCAATAAATGTTCCCAAATGAAAAATTGTTGTTAGTACTGGGACGCATGCCATCTTTGAAGTCAGCGAGCGCAGACGCACTTGCTTGAATGTTGCAACGCTATGGGGGAAAAAAAAAAAATCTACGTCCTCTTGAACGTTTGGTTCCATTTACCTGAAAGAATTTATCACTTTAACGACTTGATGATTTTTAAAAAATCTATGGTAAAGCTAATATTAAGTTGACACGATACAGGATGTCGTCAAAGCAGATTTATCCGTAAAGGTGGAAACGATCAGCGATAGCTATGGAGTCGTAATGTTTTTACGTTGATGTTATAGATATAGGCTATCATTTGAAGACATTAGGAAACTAATGAGCGCACAGATACTTAAAAGGAGAAAAAACAAAGTTCACCATGAATGCTAAAAGCCATCTTAGGGTAATTCCTTTGAAGTGTCCAAACAAGGCATTCAGTTTTTTTACTGCTTTGAGGGTAAAATAATGTCCAAAGAACCATGTTTCTGTTTCTCCTGAAAGCTCTCGAACGCAGGCAGGTGGTGTTTGTTGTTTAGGCTATTGAACCCTGTCTGCTGAGGGGAGATGTGTGGGCTCAACTTGCAGGCTTTCAGCTGGACGGCATGGCAAAAACAACCTCGGCGTTACAGCTGTCCGAATCTAAAGTTCACTCACAAAGAGCAGCTATTTATCCAAGACGGTTCAAAAGAAGGTTTTAAGTCTTTCTTTTGCTGTGATGGAGGGACATATTGGTCATTTCTCCTCGCGCCACTTAGCCTAATTTAGTCCGATCGTTACCTGGCACATCCGATGAGCGAATAGAACCACGATTGCATTTGATGTGTTGTCATTGGGAATCAAGTTTTACCCTGGGAGCAGAAATGTTCTTTTCTCAGTTGTTTTTTTTTTTTTTTTTTTTTTTTTGTGTGTGTGTGTGAATGTGGTTGAGGGTGAGGCTTCAGTTCACCACAAAATCTGTCATAAACCAACAGAAATTTTTAATTACGAGAGCATTGATCATGGAGACAAAGTGGAGAAAAGACCTTTTCCACCTGTGGCCAGTTTAAATTCATTTCAAGTTAAGAGAGAATCAACATCAGGTTGTGAAGCAGCAGAATCACGATAAGATTTTAGACAAAACTAATGTGAGGCAGCTAAAGTAATAAAGCCTTTTGACTGAACATGATGAGAATGAGGGGGAGAATAAAAAAATAAATAAAAAAAAAGTGACTACAGTGAAACAGATTTGGCATGACTAGTAGCCAAATAAACTTTGACAGCAGAGCTTGTCCACGGTTCAAATATCAGCCTTGATCCTTTCTGTGTGAAGTTTTCATGTTCTCCAGCTCCCTGTGTGAGTTTTCTCCGGGTCGTCTGTTTTCCACACACAATCCGCCCACATGCAAGCCAGGTGGACTTGGAGATTATGTGTGTGTGTGCGTTGAGCAGCCCTATGGAGGACTGATGACCTGTCAGGACGTTGTCCTCCTTTTTCTCCCGGTGCATTCTGGGACAAGGCTCTCCCCTTCACAAAGCTCTGCGCAACTTGTTTCGGCCGCCTTTTGTTTAGCGTGTTTTTTACCGTTCATGTCTGCACAAGGTTTCTATTTTGAGCGTAGGAGGGTTTTTTTTTTTACAATGTTTTGAGGCTCTCTCTTCCTGACAGCTTTGTCTGATCTTTTTATGAGGTGTTTTACACGCGAGCACTCCAAGCAAGGGGTCAGGTAATGATGAAGTAGTTCTGATTAACTGGTAAAGCTGGAAATGCGTTTGGAAAATCTGGGGGTGGCTATGGAAAGGCGCTTGTTATGAAAATATTCAATGTTTCCTGGGGGAAACTTTGGCAGTGCGATGCCGCGACATTCTATATAGTAGCCTCAAATATGTTACATTTGCAACTCTAGAAATATAGAAGATCAAATTTAACTCTGGAGTCATATCTACATATCATCAAATGAAACGAGCGAGTAACACAATGCATTTTTCCACACCTTTTTTTCCTTTGGGAGTACATTTTGTTTACTAAAACACATTTCTAGTATTTCTTATAATATTTACTTTGGACCTGAATGTGCTGACTGATTTTTACAAAACCCAGACTGATGTTATCTATTTGCCTTGTTATGCTAACCAGTGAGGGACTAACTTTCTATTGTTTTAGCCGAACAGGACATGTTGTCCTGTACCTCTGCAACCAGCACAGACAGCCACTCTGAAAATGTAACCGTGCAACAAATGGAAGTTGTGAAATCTTGTCGCGGTGGCAAAGAGCCCACGATATGTCAGAGCCGGTGGCTCGACCGAAATGAAAACCCCGGTGCAATTTCTTGTCACAACACTCTGCGTGACATGAACATCCGGCTGCTGGAGCTGACGTATTGCGGTTGTAAAAGTCTCCCAATCGGAAACTTTTCTCTCCCTACCAAACAAACTGTCACATTCAGCCAAGGTGCTAATAGCGCCTGACAGCAGGTACGCAGTTGCAATCACATGTCAGCATCTGACATGTGAGGCACACTCCTCAGTTCTCAAGCCCAGTCCCACCACGGCGCCGCTCTCTACTTCTGATAAGCAGCCTTCATCACAAACATATTATATCTATTCAGTCGGGGGGGGGGGGGGGGGGGGGGGGGGGTTAAGTGCAGAAACATGACATTTTGGGCCATTCCATGGACCTGAGTCAATGCATAAACAACTCCTACGCCGTGTCGGGGAAATATTTATGTTTGCACGTAGAACTTCTTGAGAATATGTCAACACTGCTTAAAGACACAATTACATCTACACACTTTGGAGATGGAAAACTAAGAGTCCTTGTGGTGATACAAGTGTATAATGTGAGTAACATAAAACTTTTTAGAGATTCACTCAAGTTCGCATCAAATGGAAATCTTCATTTGAACTTTATGTCGTCATTTATTAATGCTGCTGGGAGAGATGAGGAGAGCAAATGTGACATTAAAAAAAGGTTTGCTCTGTCAAGTTGCAATAATAATTATTTTTTTCCCTTCCCATTGTCTTTCTTTTAATTTTTTCCCAGTAACCACTACGCCATCTCCAGGCTCAGGCCACGCCAGAAGATGCAACGACACAGAGAAGGCCTACTGTGTGAATGGCGGCGACTGTTACTTCATCCATGGTATAAATCAGCTTTCCTGCAAGTGAGTGATCTTTTTTGCTTTTTGACTTGTTTTTAATCAAGCTTTTTTTCTTGGAGTGATAATTCATCTCAAATAAATGTTTTTTTCATGACATCGTTTGCTTATAATCACAATTTCTTTTTTTTGCTTCTTTTTATTTTAACCCCCCCTGTTTGTTTTCATACTATTGCTGTAGTCCCCATCTTTTTCCTTCCAGCAGCAGCGGCAGCAGCAGCAGCGGCAGCAGCAACTCATCACAGGGACATGCTGCCAGTTTGCATAACTACCCACCTGTTGTGTATTTTAACACTAATAATGGAGTGAAGCGGTGGTTTGCTCATCCTTTTAAGTCATGTTTAGTGTACAGCGGGGCCGCACATTAAAAGCCTTTTGAAAATGTCATGAGGTACTGGTTTAGTAGTGAGCAAATATTTATGCCTGTTAGAGGCCCCCAATGAGGTAAATAGAATCCTTGCTTACATTCGGCAGAGGGGATCAAGACCCATGTGTAAAGTGGACTGGATGAACCACGCACCGCTGCTTTCCAGGGAAAAAAAACAGGTTGACTCTGTCACAGGAACAACCTTTTGATCTTTAACATTTAGACTTTAGTTTGTGTTGGACGTGAGCTCGAAGAAACATGTTGATGTTCACAGTGACTTAACAAAAACACGTCTTTTAGGGGGGGGTTTTTGTATTTCCAAACACATTTTAAAACGTTCAGGAATAATCAATTGAAAATAAATCTGCGACAATGTTTTAATTCACTGTTAAGTTATGTTTACAGTTTAAGCCTTTTGAAAAGTGTTGCCCGCTGTTATAATAATCATATTCAAGGTCTGGATTCTTCATTAATTTGAAAGTATCCATGCTTGGGTTCAGCAAACAGCAGTGTATTTTAACTTGCACCACCTTTTTTTTAAATTGATAATGAAAACCAGTCCATGCATACAAATTATCCCTCGTCGCGGTTGTCAGCTATCATGTTGCCTGTTCTGTTGGCCCATGTGTCAACGTCGCACAAGTCCTGTGACTGGTTTGATATACAAGCCAAAACTCTGGGTGGGCCCTCCGTGCCCAGTTGGCTGAAGGCAGAGCGCTCGACAAGCAACGAATGAGGACATGGCTGCAACAGCCGTTCAATACGCTGTGTACAAATTGGAGGCAGCAATAACTCAATTGCTGCAGCTAATTCACTCACGGCCGGGGCATGGGTCCAGAAAAGTTGGATAATGCAGTGAAGGCCTGCAGGGATTTGTTGCCCCACAGCCATCTCATTCAATATAGGCCAGGCTTCAGTGGGTATTACTCACCGGCTAAACAAGTCCCGCAGACAGTTAGCCCTACTTCTATGCCCGGCTCCTTCACTTTGAGGTATTGAACTTTGCTTTAAGTAAGGTTGATGCATGACCTAAACTAAGTAAGGTGTACATATATGTAAATACACTATATTCATCATAAAAATCTGATTGTGTAAATGGGTTTCTGTTACCGGCTTAAAGTATACTACTCATTTGTGTAGTGTATTAGTTATTTTCATAAGTTGATACCACATTTATAGAATGGGCTCTAAGGGGAGTTCTCTTTCAGTTTCGTAGAGCTCAAATCAAGCCATTGTTCTCAAATACAAAGACCTGTGAGCTTACAGTATTCCTGCAGGGTTCTCACTGCGATATGACGTTCCCACATTTTTTTAAAGGATATATGCATTTATGTTTCCCTCCCTGGTGCCTCATTTTCCCCCTCAGAGTTGTTTAAGCTACCTCACCTGCAGACCAGGCAAAAAAGTCAAGTAAATGGATTTTAACATCTAAGTAAAGCAGAGTTTTAAACTTCCGAGCAAGGACAGTGAAAGTAAATTGATTAACTCTAAAGTCACACCAAGTGTTACATTTTGGCTCAAAGCTCGAGTTCCTGCATAGTCAAGCTCAAACATATTATTGTCCCGTGCAGATCCATTGGGGACAAATGTCTTAAGTTGACAGGTGTCATTCACAGGCTTATATTATGAAAGAGAGAGCTATTTAATGTCATGTAAAAACATCCCCCCCTTCTGCTTTTATCACAAGTCTCACCCTGCATGTATGGTTCTTCTGCCATTGCAGTTCATTACCAGCTCAGATCATATTAATTCAACAGCGATCAGACCGGTGGGAAATCTCCCGGTGCTCCCGATGAAAAGTCCAGCCCCGGTCTACATGTGTTTTGAGGTGTGACAATTCCCCGGAGTTATATTAATTACACTTTACCGCAGTGACTCACTCAGAAGTTTCAATTATAAAGACATTGAGTTTACAATCACATGAAGCCGAGAGAAATGTTTACATTTTCTAAAAAGTTATTAAAAGTGCATTTGACGGCTGACTTGAAATGCAAAAAGAAAATTCTTGTCTTAAAATACAAATGGGCGCATGGTGAGTTGTGTCCGCAGTGAATACGCTTTGCGGTTTATTATCTTAAGAGCGACTCCTGCTTCACGTCTCTTAACACGTGGCTAAATGCTTTTTCCTCCTGAATGTCACACGTTTATTTTTCTGCACCACGGTGGACATTTGCCCACTCCTCTGATTTTTAAATTATCTGGTGACAGTTGATTTCTTTCATCTTTCAAGCCAACTTTCCCCAGCCTAGGTGGTGCTATCCCCCAGTTAAACGCCATCACTCAGGATGAGTAATTTAATGCTGGACGTTATGGCGCTCCTGGGAGGGGTTGTGTGAAACCAGTAAATCTGGAGCGGTGACCTTTGTTGGATTGGTGGTCTAGTTGTGGCTGTTAGTGGAATGCTGGTGGCCCTAAAAGACCAACTGCTCATCCTAATGGGATTATAATGAGGAAATATGCTTCAGCCCTCGCACACTTGATCGTGACGGCAGTCAGTCTTCAGTTACAAAAACATAAACTGACGTGTAAGAAACCCTGACTTATGTGTCCAGGCAAAAATAAATAGAGCAAAAAAAAAGAAAAAGAAAGAAAAGAGTTGTGCAGGCACGTTTGTTCCCAGATATAGTGCTACACATTTAGTTTTCAGCTTATTTTTCAAACTAAAAACAAAAATTTGGGATTACATTCACATTTGATTGTCGTGTCCTTTGGTCATGATTATGACGCCGTCACATTTGCAGTTACAAGGATTCATGCGGGAGCTCAGAGAAGAAACCACATTGCCCCATTTTCATCTTTTCTTGCACAAGTTCCCTTGGATTGATTTATTGATCACCCATGAAGCGGTGCATTGTTTATTCCCAGCTACAGTTTCGTTCTTATTTTATCTTCTTACACTCTTTTCTCATCCCCTAAATATAGACCGGTGTCAGAAAGATACCTGCACTTTTAAGAGTGTTGGATTGTCTTATTTTTGTCGCCCTATTTTCTTCGTTTCTGTATTGTTTTGTGTTGTGGGTCACTTTTTTTGTTTTTTTTTGTTTTGTTTTTTTACTGCTTATTTTCTCTTTACTTTTTGTGATGTGCTTGCATTTGAACCAGCTTGACGGTAGGGCAACAATATGTGCCAAGGGATTAGCAGTCCGTGAAATTTACAATGCTCCTCACTTCCTGTGTTTTCCTTTTCATAACACTTGTCTGCTCCTTCCCAGATGTCCGGATGGATACTTCGGCCCACGATGCTTAGAGACTGAGCCACTGCGGTTGTACATGCCCAATCCATTCAAAAGTATGTTCACTTGATATGAGCAGCTGAGAACAGAGACACAGTTGTCACTGGATTACCTCTGTGGACTCCTGCCGCCACCCCCCCCACCCCCCCAGTTTTCTTTCTCTCTCTCGTCCTCTTTCTCCCTCTCAGGTCGACATGCAATGAGCTGTGCACTGCACCCTGCACACGGTGGTGTCATCCATGGGAACACTCTGCTTCTGCTGTCTGCAATTGTGTGGTTGTTCTAATTCTGTGTCTCTCTCTCTCTCTCTCTCTCTCTCTCTCTCTATCTCTTTCTTTCCCTCCCACCCTACTTCCCTCTTTTCTCACTTTTCTCACTTTTCTCTTACGCATACTCTCCTTTTCACTCCACCCTTGCCCTCTCTCCCTCTCTTTTTTTCTCTCTCTCTCTCTCTCTCTCTCACTTACCCACCACTCTCCCCTCCTCTCTCTCTTTCTGTGGCTTTGTATCTTTCCATCAGGTGTCCAAATGACTTTACTGGTGATCGCTGTCAAACCTACGTTATGGCCAGTTTCTACCGTATGTCGATTTCCTCGTCTGTCTTTCTGCTGTAGACTGTCCTCATGTCATGCGTGCATGTTGGGTGTAGAGAGCCTGCATTCATTTCCTGTTATTACCTAATAGTTGTGTCTGTCTCCGATGACTCATTCACAAGCTGGCAGAGATTAGTGGCGTGTTCCTGTGTTTGGTCTGCATGTGAAATTGTCTGCTTTTTAACTTGTGGTGTGTTGCATGTTGCATTGTCAGAAAAAGAGTCCATAGTCGGTCTGATATCAACAAGTGACCATCTGATTTTAGACGCTTTGTTTGATGCTACATGGTTTGCACACAGTCAGCTGCATGCAACAACAAAGTCTAATGTCAGAAGAATTACGCTAATATACTAATGTTGCCTCATTATGCAATCAGCCGGTAAAAAATGCAAGCATGTTATGGTCCAACTAGTACTGGTTTGTGGATGAAAAGCCAGGCCTGAACAATTAGAATCAACTAATAGGCATGAGGAATGATCGGGTTTGTTTGAAATGCACCATTGTGTGTTTTAAGTACATATTTAACTTGATTGGATCTCTACATATTTCTGTAGGAAATATAGCGGATCCCAAACAATATATTGTATGCAGACATTAACCATGTGTGAAGGCTGCTTTGGAAAGTAGTTATTCACAGTTTCTACACAATAATTCTTTTGTTTTGTTTTTGTTAATTCAAAAACCTTGAACTGAATGTGAGAAACACAAGACGTCAGTTCATCACGTTTTAATGTGCAGAGATTAGCAACAAAACCAGATTTCCTCGGGTTGTAGTTCCACATACACAACACAAAGGTGCTGCGAGCTACTCTAGCTTCCAGTCTGTCCTCAGACCAACGACAAAACAGGCAGCAGTTTGGAAGATGTGATAGCCAATGTTATTTCATCACATCACATCGTGCATCTTTAAAGATACTCGCAGTTTCTTCACATTTCCAATCTTTAATGTTACCGTTCTTACTCAGTTGATCATAGTTAAATTATATATAGCATTACTTGTCTTAAGGGCTTAAGGGCATCGAGTCGGTTCATGTTACGACAGGATGTGAAATAACAGTCACATTTACTTTTCCAGTTTCCGATCACTCCACAACTTGCTCAACAGCTCAGGTGTACGATCGAGTCCGCACTGTGTCACCCAGGAAATTTCAGTTGTTGCTAAAATTCGTTGCTTTAGAGGAAACAACAAAATGGTGCTCTCACAGCAGATGTCCTCGGCGTAGAGTTCAAGCGTTGTAGTAAAATGCCGTGTCGAACAGCTTTGCAAGCCCGGGGTAAGAGAAGTCAACTCTGCACTGTGCCACATGGCAACATCGGCTAACACATCCATCAACTGCAGAATTATAGCGAGATTAGAGGAAGGTTTGTGGAAGACTGCTGCTTGATAGATCTTGCCCTGGAGGCTTTTTTTCTTTGAAAAATATCCGTATGGTCTGGAATCAGGTTTTTTGAGATTATGGACTTGTTGGTGCAGCCTCCCTTTATTTAGATGACACTATCACTTGTTGGTTGATTACTTGTAAAGTATGTGGAGTAATATCAAACGTAGTGATTGATCTGACATTAATGAAACATAAACAACAGATTTTGTTTAGATGACACTTGGATTTCTTTTTTTCTCAAAAAGACACTGTATACACAATGTTAAATATGACATATCATAATAATATAGAATTAAATACCAAGTCTGTCATTTGTATTGGATAATAACCAAGAATTCTTTGCGATCTCATTGCATTTTTGTCAGCACCATGTCTTCGCAAGCCCACACAGTTGCAATTAAATGTAAGACTGGAGGTAGAAAATAACAAAGTGTGTCTGTTTTGAAGCCACGTTATGGTGTACAGAGTCGCTTCCCTGTAGTCTGAACACATTTTGTACAGTTTACACTTAGTGTTTGTTGTATGTTGGCACAGAGTAGAGTGCAGGAAAAAAAAAAAAAGGTTCTTAACTACAAGTAATTTCATCTCACTTTAAGTCGTAACGCACCGTGCTGAAATTACTTGCTTTTTGGCAGAGCAGACACGAGTGTGTGGGAGCTCGTTTTCTGACTTTCACTCACTCGCTTTCCTGCACTTTTTTCCGTTCAACTTCGAGGCAGCTGTGCATTTGCATCAGGCAGCAGCATTTAGTTCCTCTTCTCAACCAGCTACACCAACAAGGGCCAGAAACTTTGATTACTCCTCGCTTCTCCAAACGAAAACAAGTCAGTTGAAAACATACTTGAGTTGCGAGAGCTTAAACAAAAGCAGAATTCTACCTGTTAACGTTTACGTTACGCACAAATGAAAAACAGGTTTCCTCTGTACATGATGGTATTATCAGGGGAACCACTTGCTTTTTAGATTCTACCCTCAATCAAAGAGAAGAAGTCAGGTTTGGTTTGGAAGAGCAGGCCCATGTGCACACACACATCAATTCAACACAAGAAGGTCCGCCTCCAGAAGGGGCGCCTCCCATCCCCAGGAGATACCGAAAAGAAGGAGGATGGCTTCTGCTCCTCAGCCATAAGGGCTTGGATTAATAAAAGCATGTTGTCATAAGAACAGCTGGGACTTGCTTTAGCCTAAGTAAAGCATGTGAGTTGCCAGAGATATGGACTCAGTGAGTTGGTACAACCCCCCCCCGAAGGCCTCACTTTGCCATATAACACAAAGTCCGGCTATAATTCTCATTCGGTGCGATTATTTCAAAACAGTACACATACACTCCTTTTAACTTGTCCGTTCATGTGATGGGTGTGTCCGACAACTTACACTGTAGCATTTTCAGAAAGGGGGGGGGGACAAAAAAAACTTTAAAGTGCAGGTAATCTCAGCTGTTGACGCACGTCTGCATCACACGGTAGTCACGGGAGAAACTCTGTGACCTATATCTACGTCAGATTAGGAAATTTCATGGAATCGTGTAATAAAGTTGCACTTTCTAAGAACCAGAAACGTTGAGATCTTTATGGTTCATGTGGAAAATGTGTGTTTTCTTGCTGAAGTCTGCATGAACATGAACAGTGTTGATGAAAAATCTAAATACTAATATAAATAATGCAGTTTTTAGTTTATATCAGTCAAAAATGTATAAAATAATACATTAAAGCAAAGCTGGAATCTGTGTGCATTCATAACTGTGCGTGGTTGTTTGTAGTGTGGTTTGGAGTCTGTGCTGCATGCTCGTTTTCCTTTCTAGATTTTCACTGACTGTGTTGACAATTACAGACAAGTGATTTTTGTCTCAGTTGCTGTAATGCCAATTTGTGTGTATTCCACTTTATGCTGGAACATGCTACACTCTTAATCTGGTCTTCTCTTTCTGTTTTTCTTCCGCCTCTCTCAACCCTCTGCAATGGCAGAGCATCTTGGGATTGAATTTATGGGTATGGAACAATCCATTTTGACTCTCCACCCTAGCGTAGCTACGTCGACGTCCTTCATTTTTGACATGCTCCTGCTCCATCTGTGATGTGAAACCTGTAAATCATACCCCCCCCCCCCCCCCCCCCCCCCCCCCCCCCCCCGATCCCGATCCCGATTAACCATTTGATCTCTCCAGCAACCATTCAGTAACTCATTAGAATGAGAAACTCTCAACTCATGCAACCAATCCTCCATCAAATTAACATGGATGTGATCATCTTGAACTCTCATACCCATTCAATGACACCGACAATTAACTGAGTTTCGTTCCTTTTCCCTTTGGACCTTTCCATCTGTAACAAGCATGATGTGTCATGTTTGTGGCCGCCAAGCGTCTTCCTTCAATATTCAGCTCTATCTTTCCAACCCCTTCAGTCTGATCCCTGAAGTTTCTCTCGTTGTCTTTGATATGCCATCTCTTCCTTTTGATTCATGTGTGATCTTGTCTATTCAACCTCCATCACTCCGTCGCTAGTATAGGTGAAATGTAACTTTTGGATGGAAACCTTAATACCTGTTTGAATTATCCTTCAGTGAGTAAATGCTGTGACGTGAGCATGCGATGCCAAATTTAGAATGAAAAGTGTTTCTTCTATCTGTCACTGTTTCCATCCTCTTTCATAGTTAGTGCTTGTTTTCCAGAAAAGTGCTTCAGTGGTTGAGAGAATGAAAAAAAAAAAAAAAAAGCTTGAGGTGTTTATTCTGAGATCAAGTACATTCATTTATTGGACCATGCAAACATCAATTTCATTGTATTTGTTTAACAGTCATAAGTAGGTAACAAGTGAATTATTGCCGAGCTTCCTGCTATAAATGAACTGGCTTCAGTGATTTATCTAAGGTGTCAGAAACTTGACACAAATCGGGCTCCTAATGTAAAATGCTGCTGGTGGCTGAAATAAAGGAGAGTCGTTTGGAAGGAGTTTTACAACTTCAAATCATTTATACTTCATTGTTTATCCGGGGCCTCAATTTCCCCACTCAGGAAACACAGACTCTGCCTCAACCACGCGTAGGCTCTTCTCTAGAAAAGCAAAAAACATCAATCATGTATTGTAGTCACCTCATTTCGAAATGTATTTATTCTTGGAGAAATTATTTTAAAAAGATCAAATCTCTGTATTTTTCTTCTCTAAATTCCTGAGTAGATGAACACTTCATGATGGCTTTATCAGATGAAGTATAACACATATCAAAGTGAGTCGTGCTATAAAAACTGCTAGTTTGCAAGTGTAACAGATTACTCATTTTCAAATCTGGACCATATATACATTGAAACCACATTTTCAGAAATTGCAGTTGCTTAATAGATCAGCCTGAGCTCCAAACCCCCACCTCCTCCACGTTACTGCAGCAGAGGGAGCAACAGCATCTGTCGTATTTGTGATTATGTGAGAGGAGAGATCTGAGTGTGAAGTTCGTTGTCAGGGAGAGGGAGGATGAAGCGTCATACTGCTCAGGATTTAGTCAAGAAAAAAAAAAAATGTGGATGTACATTGAAAAACTGTGACCGTCTTGAAGGTGCTAATTTTTCTTTCCCGTCATTTCTCCATGGTGTGTGTGTGTGTGTGGGTGGGTGTGTGTGTACGTGTGTGTTTTGTGTGTCTGTGTGTGTGTGTGGGTGCGTCTGTGTATTTATGGGTGTGATGTTGACAGAGGCAGAGGAACTTTACCAGAAAAGAGTCCTGACAATCACGGGTATTTGTGTGGCTCTGTTGGTGGTGGGCATCGTGTGTGTCGTTGCCTACTGTAAAACCAAGTAAGTCCAGCTCACAATAGAAACCAATAATCATTTTTGCAGATTTAGCCGCATGTAACTATTTCATCCTCAGAGAAAAAAAAAAAAAAAAAAGCAGTTTGCTGCCTGTACAAGCAGTTTGCTGCCTGTACAAGCTGCTTGTGCGCTATAATGTGAAAAACAGCTTACTGTCTGAAATCCAATCTTTTTATATTATTACATATGTTTAAATAGTTTGTTGCATTTTGATGTAAAGCAGCTCACTGGGACCAATGTCTGGTTCACAGGAAACAAAGAAAGAAGATGCACAATCATCTGCGACAAAACATGTGTCCAGAACATCCCAATCGCAACCTAGCTAACGGACCCAATCACCCAGGACCCGGCCCAGAGGAAATCCCCATGGTAGATGTATGTTTCCAACTGGATTCCTAACTTTGTCGAAGATCCCGTGTACACAAATAATATTTTGAGATACGAGCACAGTTTGACCTTGCTTTTTTCTTATTTGTACCTCTGCGGTTTCCACTTCTTCCCCATCCTAGTACATACCAAAGAATGCCCCGGCAACAGAACGAGTCATACGGCCTGCAACAGAGGGATCGTTCCCTGCCAGTCACGCCTCTTCCAGATCTCACAACTCTTCCACACGAGCCCACTCATCAACTCACAGGTAGGGGTCTGCTACATGCTCTCTCAGGTGTGCCGTTTCGTTAACACAATCATTGTCCTGTAAAATATTCAGGTCCATGTTAGAGCTTATTAACAGAATAAAATAAACCGCTAAAGAAATTTACATAAACCATCATGTACTATTATGATTAGTGTTCAGCACCGGACCATAGAATGTATAAATACTGAATAGACGCACCTGAAAGAGGAGATGTGCCGAGTGTGATTCAGCTGCTCATAATATTTGACTGATTTTAGAGAAAACTGCCAAAGCACATACTGTGATGTTAAACTGATTTCTATTTCCTAAATGATGAGATGGAGCTAATCTGGCGCTGACAACCAAATCCATCCAACCTTCTTGTGTACCGCTTTATCAAACTTAGTATCGCGGGACACTAAAGCCGATCCCAGCTGACTGGATGAAGGCAGGTTACACCCTGTACGGGTCACCGGTTCATCACAGGACAAACTGGGAAAGACACACTCCATCTACCTCAAATCTACGATTTTGGACTGCGTCAGGAAAATGACAGAACTCACACATGCTCAAGAAGAACACGCAAACTCCCCACAGTCCGTGGATACTCTGGATACTTTTCCACAAACTTGAATAGAATTGTTACTGTTAATGTGAGCTACAGACATTTCTATAGCTGACAACTTTTTGACACGTTATGTGTATGTGTAATCCAAGATGGCGCCTAAGCCAATGAGTAATAAACTTCTGAGCCACACACAGAATCTATTGCTTCCATGAGAACATGTCAGAAAGCAATATGAATGTGTTGTGCTCGAAATTCTATCCATTACTCCATTTTTGGTTGATTAACTTTTTCCAGATTAGCGCTGGAGCTATTCCCAACCGACATTTGGAAAGTGGCAAAGAGGCCTCAAAGAGGTCAAAACTAACACAAAGAGACAGATATCCGTAACGGAAGAAAGCATGTCTATGTGAACCAGAAGGAAGGGTGGAAGGAGATCACGCAAGCTCTTCCAGTAAAGTGACAGATGCACCGACTGGAAGAGAGGTGTAGGATTAAATCATCTGCCTTTGAGAATATTTGCACATGGCCAAGCTTCTTCTCGCCCTGGAACTTGCTGTGTGTGGGCCGTTAACTCCTCTGTGTGATTATCAGACACGAGGAGCGGACGTGGAGCCTGGAACCTTCTGACAGCATCCTCTCCGACTCGCCGGGAATGATGTCGTCATCCGTGGGGACCAGTAAATGCAGCAGCCCCGCGTGCATGGAGGCACGAGCACGGCGCGCTGCACACTGTGGTTACTCTGACCCGCATCGGCCGGGGCTGCAGTACGGGGACTCCTTCGACTCGCTGGGGGACTCGCCGCACAGCGACAGGTGGGACACCGGCCCGTGTGGCCGATATGGCACTGGGTTTGTCATGAACATTTTGAGAAGTTTCCTCTCTCTGCTGGTTCTCTCTCAGCCTCGAGAGGCCAGTCAGGGCACTCTGAGTGACTCAGTGGAAACTGACACACAGCAGGCATGATGATGAAATACGCTAAGGTAGGCAAGAGTGAGAAACAGTGCTTATTTTAATGGGAACTCTGTGCATACAGCTATTGTAACATGAATCCCTGGCTAGTATGTGATTCCAATTGGCTCATGTTCCCTTTAAGTTTACGTAAGGAGCGGTGTGAAGTTTTGTGAAATATACTTGTTTGCTGTTTTGCTCACAGTCACATAAGAAGATGTCAATGTCAGTTCCTCATCCAGAACGGTTGGCAGATAAAGTGGAGACACTGTCAAAGCAAAGAAACGTAGCCTTCATCACCTCCACAGCAGTTCATATTTAGCTTGTACATATTTCTGTTCTGAATCCGCAGCGATGTCGGTCCTCTCATGTGACTCTGGGAAAGACATCAAACAGCCATATTTCCCCAAATATCAGACTGTTCCCTTAACATGAACTAGTACGTGACAGGTCAAATGCAGTGTATTTACTCTAAATACCGTGCTGTCAGGTCTTCCACATGGTGTATATTCAGATAATGTATTTCAGGAGTTTTCACTGTTACCCATGACCTTGATTCGAGTTTGATCTTCAGGCACCTCAGATGGTCCCAGATGTTGTTATAGGAAAACTCATAGTGACCCCACAACTTTCTTCTCACTCATTCCTAACACTTTTGAATTACAATACAGCTCCGGCTTTAAGGATGTGTTGCTCAACAAGGTCGACTTTAGCGCTGCGCTGGGTGGAAACTCAGACATTTGGGAGCATAATTGGTCTCTACTGCATTAACACAACTTCGCCCTCAAAAAAACATTGGTGAAACTTGCTATTAGACCACAAAGCAGTTCAAATAAGGAAGTTGTGTGTGTGTGTGTGTGGGTGGGTGGGGGTGGTGGGGTTGGCAAAAAAATGGCACAGGTTTTCTTACGTAAGAAACCTCTGCCGTCCTATCGCTTGTACCATTGTTTCCAAATCCGGGTCCAGAGAGACCCGCAGGTCTGCGTGCTTCACAGCTCCAGCGCATCTGATACAAATGAATGGGTTGTCATCAGGCTTTTGCAGGGCTTGATGATGGTCCAGTGATTCGAATCAGGTGTGTTGGAGCAAGGGTACACCTCACACATGCAGGCCAGCGGGTCTCCCTGGACTAGAAATTGGAAACACTGGTTTTATACACAGGCCTTTATTCATTATTTAAAGTCTTCAGAGTCAACATTAATCTCAGTGTCTTGCAGGCCAATTATTCCGGAGGAGTCAGCATGAGAAAAGATCTGAGGAAACATTTTCATCATCACTTTTCCATTTATTAAAAACAGAAGTGGTCTTGTTTTACCATGAAATTTTCATCCAAGGGGGACTAAATCATAATTTGGTGTGTGGTTTGGACAAAAGCATGAGGTCACATTTATTTCAACAAAGACAAATTGAAAATGTAAACAAATGTTCAGACTTCAGATTTGTATTTATTTTAGATGTATCGGAGTGTCCATTGAACCACTCATCATAGTGGCCTCTTCCAATCAAAGGTGCAACTGCTTCAGTGAACTACTGCTTGTTTGTAATCTGAACAAGATTCAATTAACTCCTCATTTTATTCATTTTTTTTAACATTGGGGCCGTCCAGAAGAATAATAGGGAACAGATGTAGGCATCTTAAAACATTAAACAATTCTAAAGCTGAAGCACGATGCAGTGATTCATGGACTGCTATTGCTGCAAGATGCAGCCTGGAGGTGTTGTCCAGCTTCACTCATGCTTTATCAGCTGAGCCAAATTTGAAGGAGGTTCGTAAAGCAGCTGAAAACCATAAATATAACAGTATCCGAGTCGACCCTCCTCCCTAGAACTTCTCCATAGCGGGTCAAACAAGATATCGCTTGCCTTTTATGTACTTGACTTCGAAGGATATCAGCCATACCTGCAGAGGGGAGGCATGTGTGCATGGCCGTGGCCACTGCGTTGCTTTGCATTGCCAGTTGCTTAATCAACATCAACCCTGAGAGTCATCCCAGGTAACACATACCTCTTATATCATGGTGACAGCCTCTGCATCAGCTGCATCAGCTGAATCAGCGGTGCTGTGGGAACATCTCAGGCTTATGTCTCACACAGCCTGTTTCCCAGTTTCCTACAGGCAGTAAACAAACTGTCCATCCGCTCTGGTTCAAATCAATTCACCACTGCCTTGTCAAATGTAAATCCTGAAATGCTTTTCAGATGTATTAATTGTTTTCTGATTGTAATAATGTAACTGCACAAAATATATACGTATATACTGTATATACGTGTGTATATATATATATATATATATATATATATATATATATGTTTATATTCTGTACAGATTATCCAGATTCAGGAAAATAAGATTCAATCAGTCTTTTTCATTGCTCGTATTTACATTTTTACATGTCTTACGTATACATGTTGACTTAAGATCATGTAGCCATAAGACTTCTGCTAATCATGTTTATGTTTACAGCTTGAGACTTTCTCCCCATATCAGGGAGCCTTACTTGTTAACGGACTTTCTTTTCACGCTATCAGCATGAATTGAAAACTTTGTTTTGAAAAGTAGGACACAGAGTAGACTTGTCCATCTCATTGGACAGGTTGGTCCAGACTCCAGACCCTAAGGCAGAATAAATTGAGCCAAGAGGTCATTTCAGTAACTGTGCAAAGGTTGTCAATGGAGTTCCTCACTGTTCGGAGCAGATTAAATCCCATGCTGTTACAAAGAGGACCATGGTGTTAATAGGCATAGAATGATCATTTGACTTTCACAGTCAATTTATATTTTATACAGTATGACAACAAAAATATTGACAAAAGAATGGGATCCAAGACAGATCCCTGAGGGACACCACATGAAGCGTTGTGATGATATTGGACTCATTTTAATTCAAGCCCGCAGCAAATGAAATAAAAAAGTTTTTTTCAGGTGATTTTGAAAATAGTAATCAATCAACTGAGTTTTGCCTGAATGGTGGGTTATTATTCATCCAACCAGGTTAAATGTATCTGTGGAAATATGACCTATTTCCTTCTTTGTTATATCCTGCGCAACTTGACACTTGGTGTCAAATTTGTATTTAAGTAACAAACTGCTTCCTCTTTCTCACTTCTGGTCATTGATCTTCTCTAATTAACTATAGTTTTCTTTGTGTATTTATCGCAGATACGTGTCCGCCCTGACAACACCAGCCCGCCTCTCCCCAGTGGATTTCCATTATTCATTGCCCCCGCAGGTGCCTACCTTCCAGATCACGTCCCCCAATGCCAGCCATGCCATGTCCCTCCCTCCTGCTGTCCACAATCCCTACCCTCTGGAGGACGACCAGCCTCTGCTGCGTCGCTACCAGGTGCCCCTACACGACGCCCAGTGCCAGGAGCCCTACCGGCAGCAGCGTCGCACTTATCTAAATGACAGCAGGGGTAGCCTGCCCTCCAGCCCCTACCGGCTGGCTGAGGAGGAAGACTATGAGACCACCCAGGAGTATCTCTCCTCTCGGGAACAACCAAAGAGAAGTGGGTCCAGTGGAACGGGCAGCCGGCGCTGGCGCAGATCCAGACTGAACGGCCACGTGGCCCCACGTGGATACGAGGCATCTCGGGACTATGGGTCTCGGAGCTGCCTAACGGATAGTGAGTCAGAGGAGGACGGGGAGAGCACGCCCTTCCTCAGTATGCAGAACATGAATGCCGAGCCCTCCACCATCTACAGGCCGGTGGACAGTCGGACTTCTCACTCGTCTGGGCGGCACAGTGGGCATGGGAACATGCACACGAGACTCACACACTCACGCTCCAAACCGGACAATACACCCCATTAAAGAGTGATACTGAACCAACAAAAATCAATATAGTATAGACCTGCATCTATAAGAAATATTTTTATTTTATATAACTGACAGATATTCTAAACAAATGAAATATTTATTTTCATTTTAGCAAAAGTTGTCTACTAGTTAACAGCAAAGACTTTTTTATAGGGAAAACTCTATTTATATGTACATTTTGATTTACAGCATAAAAAGATGTGCCAGTTTTTTCACAACGTAAAAAATAGAGTAATATTGTGGTGCCTTTTGCTGTATGCCGATACCAGAGGGCCAGTGGAGGTTTTTGTAGCCTTTCTTATATGGACGCCTCATTTTTTTATACACATTTATGTTTGTTTTTTCCTCTCTGGTTTTCTTGTTTCACTTTATTTCCAAATTGCATTCTTTAAGAAGTCTAGCCCCACTGGAGCATAACTCCTTTCATATCACGCAATATAAACCAATTCAACATAAAGTGTATGTTTACATTGATATGATTCGCCTTTAGGGTTTTTTGATTTCGGATCTATTAGAGCGCCTGATAAATACACCGTAGATTACTTTTGCCCTCTGACTAATGTCTACAGAGAGAGAGAGAGAGAGATGGAGAGAGAAACAGAGAGAGAGAGAGAGAGTGTGTGTGCGTGCGTGCATGCCAGCTTGCTTGCATGCATTTGTGATTGTTAGATGAATTCCATTGTTTGTTGTGGTAACACCAAACGTGTGGGTCTGCTGGCGTCTCAGGAGAGCTGAGAGTGGAGCGTCTCCGAGGTTCACAGAGTAGTGGTTGATCAGAACACTGACCTCCGCTGTAGGCGGACAGGTAAGGCTGCTGTCGGGTCGTATGTTGTGCAGGTCATTGCTTGATGTGTTTACAGCTATTCTGCCCCCTTTTCCAGGCTGCCCCACCTATGCCCCCCCCCCCCCCACCCCCCCTTTTTTTTTTTTAATTCCCCAGCAGTTTTGTTGCCCCCCCCTCCCCCTGCCCTCCCTCCTGTTAGCCTGGTGTGAGGCCAGCGAGCACCGAGCCACTTGGCGCAGGGTGACCCGGCAGAGGCAAAACAAAAACATTGCATCTGCTTTCACTCCAGTCCTCCTCCACTCCATCTCCCAATGCCCCGTCATCTTTCTGTGTCCTATCTGTGTTTGTGGCATGTTGTTAAAGGCCACACAGTGTCTCAGGATTTCCTCACGCTCTCCCCCACTTCCACCTTCAAACTCTGTTCACCCCCTTCCTCAACTTAAGGTCTACCTAAGACTACGGTTCTCACCCGCTGAGTACCTCGATGTAAACATACAGTCTGCCCGCTCCCTGCATACTCCCCTACAAAGCAAAAGGAAAGCCAGGTGGAAGCAGCTCAGTGGAGAACTGTACTCGACAAATTAATATAAACGAAATAGCTGTGAAACTTTGGAGGATCATACAATGCAAAAATATGCAAACTTTCTATTTTGCTGTTTGATTACATCATTTTCTAAGAGGTGACCGTCGTGTGTCGTGTGTGAAAAAACTATGTGATGCCTGTAGTGTAGAATGAAATAACATGATACAAATGCATATTTACCTGAGTTATGTTTTTGAAACCATTATGCAGCCATCTATCAAGCTGTCAGCCTTTCTTGTTCACGTACTCACCTCCATCGAATGACTGTGTACATGAGTTTTTTTATCACTTGTTTTTAATCCCACTCCACTTCACATGCACACTTCTAATGTCAAATAGCATCCAGATAGTGTCTCCTCCAGTAGTACTGTGTGCTGCCTTGTCTCGTTGACGGATCTAGTCATTTCAAATTTCAGCCTGTAAATGATGATAATTAAAGGAATTCATTTAAGCCCTTTGTCCTCCACTGATGAGAAATGATATCGGAAATGTATTTCAAGTAATGTCACAAACCATGGAAAGGTGACGCTGTGATAAAAGACAGCTGATAATGTTTATTGGTTTGTTCCTACGCCTTGTTTTAAAAAGAAAAAACGACGAAATGCTGAATTATCAGGCGATTATCGACCTTTAAAAACATCTTAATGAGATTGATCGGCAACCCAAGCGGTAAATGCACGGTTAGTGTTGTTTTAGGGAATGGTCTCTGGTCACATGTTGCAAATATTTCATTGAGTTTCTCACATCCGGGTCTAATTTTGTTTGTCTGAATATTGCAGAAGATGGCACTGCACTCCTAGTTCCAGTGTGGTCCTTCCCTCACTTTGCCAGTCCCCTCACCGCAATTGAGATGCGACCAGGCACGTCCTGCCGGTCTCTACTGTTTAATTTTATGACCTCCTCCCGCCCCGCCCCACCTGACCCCGCCCTCGCTTGAAAATGTTTGAACACCTCTCCTCTGCATGTCCTTGTGGTCAAGGTTAGATGGGTGCATGGTTAACAAAAAAAAAAAAATTTAAAAAAAGAAGAAGAAGAAGAAAAAATTTTAAAAAAGCAACAGACAATTCTTTTTCCAGTCAGTGAAAGTGTATTTCATTTAACATTCAGCAATAAAAAAGAGAACCTTTCCCCCATGTCATTCCTGAAATATGCTAGAAAAAAAAAAAAAGAAGAAAAAATGCGAGATTGTCATAGATTGTAAAATAAAATGAAAAATGAATCCACCTGTTCATATGAGAAAATAAATCTTTATTCATATCATTTTACGTTGTAGTTATTTCTGCAGAAAACTTTTGCTCTGCATTTTGAAGTCGTGGTTTGTTTTTGGCGTACGGTTTCCCCCCGTCCGCCGTCCGTATGATACACAGTGTGTCTCCGGAGTGCACACATAAAACCTGATGTTGAAATAAAATCTGTTTAATACGGTGAGTGGGGATTTATAAATTATGCCTAAAACTGTTTTAGATGGTTGCTGTGCTCTTGAACGTGATAGTTAATACAGACATCTACCATAAAAACTACACCTCTTGCGTGAGAGCTGAATATTGTAAAATTACATAACTATGTCAAAGAGGAAAATCTGATGTAGGTCTGGACTCAGTTAAAGAACAATAAGCATCAAACAGCTGGTACATCATTTATTTTACCAATCAACTGGATCTTGATTACACCGGCTTCATCAGATTAATGTTGAGGATCATTTATGATCATTTAATCCTTTAAGTTATTGCAGCCTTATTAAATGAAACTCAAGCCACTTTGTCAGACTCATATCTTTAAAAAAAATAGATGTTTGTGGTCAGTGTGGTCAAGGCTTGATGAAATGCCTTGACTTAAAGCTTGGAGGAGTTTGATCCTGATTTTTTATCACATACAGATGTTGCTCTGACGATATGGCAGCGCAGGTTGTGCAGTAGCAGGAATGCTCCACTAGATGGTGTCACAGCAGTAAACTGCACAGTCTCATTATAAGATGAGGTTATACTGTATTTTTCTTTTATCAATATTTTCTACTTAAAACCTCTGGTGGTCAAATTCCTCTTCAAAATATAGAAAAAAAAGTTGTTATTAAATGGACTATTCATGTCGTACTTTATTTAGAAAAATCACATCTAATGAGTAGTAATACAGTCACATATACATATAAGGCATTGATTTGTTGATCAGTAGTATTTTCCTGAAATGAGCGGGCTTTTGCTCAGTTTGACACTTTAAAATTGATTTTGACATAACATTACAAATTTCATTCCTAAAAAAAAAAAAAAAAAAAAAAAATCCTCCCCAAAAAAAGGCAATGTTAAAAAAATAAGTAGCCCTCTATACAACATTTTGAAAGGTTTTTATTAAATGCCCTAAAAGGTCCTCATAAAAACTAGCCATGAGGAGCAGCTGAACAGACTCTTTTTCCTCCTTGCCTGTAAATGTGTATTAATGTCATCGGGAGAACTTTATTGACTCTCATGTTGGTTTCTAGATTTCGACATGTTTCCGGATCAATCTGGTTTTTCTTCTCGGTCATGGAAATTTTGCATAAAGTCTCACAGCTGGATCATGGCAGGAGAGGGAGAGGTGTGTCGTGCCAGTGCATAAAACATGGTCACCAAGTGGAAACAAACACACACACACACTGCACACTCTTTCTCACCAAACATTAAAAGCTTTACAGATATTAGTTACACAGCCTGTGAGACTTACAGGCTTAATATTTAAAGGCTGGTGGGATTGTTTTGACCTTATTCCTGGAAAACCTACATGCTGGTGCAAGGTTTATAATCAAGAACAAACAAAAATGTCAGCCGCGCTTGGGAGAAATCCTTCTTTTATGTGTTCTTTCATAACGTAACATGAGGTTGGTTTACTCTTTGATCGTTCCAGACCAGGCTCAGGCTGGTCAAATCTGCATCTCTTTCTTTCTGCTGTTTTCCCGCCTTGCGATGGGTGGCACTGTTTTGTTCCTGTTTTTTTCCATGTGTTTAATTTGGAGTTTGATGTCCTGCTCTGACTTGCTTGAATTAATTTGGCTGATGATGACTCAGTCCAGTTCAATGTGACTTTAACATACCACGCTTCGCTGGTATTTGGCTTCAGCAGATGAAGACAAAAGACGTATTCACACATGAATAGCTGTTGATTTCAATCAAAACTCGTTTGGATATACAACATTCAGGTATCAAAACAACAGTGAACGCATGCTTTTTTTTTTTTTTTAACCTCTCAGGTGCTTAAATATAGAAATTAACCTAAACAGATACTTACCATAAAAAAAAAAAAAAAAAAAAAAAAAAACGTACTTGGTGCAAAATGTGGCTAAATTACTTTGTGCCTAAGATAAGCAAAAATCTGATTGTCCACGACACTCATTTCTCCATATTGACCTGTTGAACAATAGCATTTGCAGCTCCATTTCTCCATGAGACACAATGAACTCTTCATGGAAATCAAAGCCACAGAAAAGAAGCAGTACCCGCTCTACTCTCATTAACATGTCAGCAGAAACATCAGGAGTACAGTGCAGACGCCCTCAGGCAGCCTGCTTCAGGAGATTCGCCTGGGTGTCTTGTAAGATTACCGCCTCCTTTGGTGATGGTTTGGATCGTATCCCAGATCCCCTGTGTTCAAAATAGGAAAAAAATAAAATAAAAAATGCAAATCAGAGAAATCTGTTTTTCTCTTGCTCTCTCTCTCTCTCTCTTCTCAACAGTACGCGCCTTTCTTTTTCACACAAGTAAACCATGATGATGGGGCATTTGTTTCATTGATTCCTTGCTGAATGCCGGGAATGTGGAGGAGGAAGAAAAAGACTTCGTATTTCACCTTTCCTCCACGTCTTGTATTGTGTCGGGAAGGGGAATGCCGAGGGTTTCTGGGAGGAATATTCCGGCCAGCCCGCTGATGATTGGAGCTCCTCCATAGATCAAACCAGGCAGCCAGGCGATGTAGTCACCGCTGAGGAGCACCATGGGAGCCACCATAGCTCCGACACGAGCCATCATGGACACCCATCCCATACCCGTCTGACTGTGGAGCAGGGAGAAGACCCCGACAAGAAAGCCCAACATTTGAATCAAGGATTGGCGATACAGGGAAACAGTAAAACATTACCCAGAGTGCAGTAGGGTTCTCCGGCTGCACCTTTAAAAATTGCACTACAGTGAATGATCTGAATACAACGCAGTGAGGGAAAAAAAATACTACTGAGACCCTTGTTTCTCAGAAACATGTGCGACGGCACAGTGTGGAGCGCGCATATCATATCAGGTCACGTTCATTCCTGCATTTGAATATTTGAAAAGCAAATGCGCTTGAGGACTGTTTGTTTGAGGCTGATGAAACTCGGAAAAACACTCCATTCAGGACCGACCGTCGCTGCGTTTCCCAGAGATTGGTATGATAAACAAACAGACTTCTGCCCCAGAGGACGGTGCGTATGCAAATAGCTACAGAACTCCAGTGTCAACAGCATCTCGGATCTGCATGAACTGAACAGACTGATGGCATGACCCAAAAATCTCTAAAATCTCTGCACAAATCAAGATGTTGCATCATTTAGGTGACTGACACAAAAATGAGCTGCGTGGATTTGCACTGCAACTGTTTCCAACTCCTCACGACCTTTGAACTCTGGTTCAGTGTCTGCTCTAATAACCGTTCCCCCGTGTTCTCCGTGACCCATTTTCTCTGTCTGTACATGGAAATACCTCATAACAAAGTGCAGCATGTCACTAGGCTTTTTTTCGCTGAAATGTTCTTGAAAATGATTTCTCTGATGAAATGAGTTACTAAACAGTCACTAATTCCCTGTCGTGAGCTTGTCACTTGGTCCTCGTTATGAATGTTGCAGAGTTGATAAATAACTTTAGCAAAGCTGTTGCATTAACTGTTAGCAACTGTTTCCCTGAAGAAACTACTAACATCACTAAATATATCAAATTAAATCATACATAATTAAATGTAATTTATTTTTGCCTTTCCCCTGCAGTTCCCGTGTTTACCAATAGATGGCACACTCCAGATACAGCAAAAACAAACGACCATCGAAGTTTTTTTTTGCTCGCATTCAAATAAGCGAAGGCTAGCGGAACTTTCGAATTTTCAAAAGTGGCACTGGATGAACACAACGACATGAAACGCAACTTTTATCTGAGGAATTAGCTGTGCTTTGAGATAAGGGAGGAGTCTGGGACCATGGAGTCTCTAAAATGTAAAAGGTGGGAAGAAGAATTATATGACTGAATTGGTAGAAACTGATTTGATGGAGACACACTTGTTGTCGCGTGAGACTTACCGGATGATGGTTGGGTACAGCTCTCCCGAGTAAAGGTAACAGCAGTTGAAGGATGCGGCGAGACAACCTTTACCGAACACGGCCAGACAAGTGCGTGCGTTCTGATTATCTGAACACAAACGCAACGGCATCATGAGATCACTGACTTGCTTCTGCATAACCTCACGTGGATGGTAGTGTGTGTCGTACCAAGAGGTACCAGCACGTTGATCAAAATAGTGATTCCAGCGATCATCAGAGCGCCACACTGTGAAGGCCGGCGGCCAATAAAACTCATACAGACAGTTATAACAACTTTAGCCGGGATGTCGACAGCTCCAAAGATGACTTGTATCAAGTAGATGTCCACGCCAAACTTTTGGAGATCCATTGCAATACCATAGTAAGCAAAGCTGGTTGATAACCTAAGGAAAAAAAAAACAGCACACGTTTAGTGTCTTTACAGTTTTAGAACGAGAACGTAAAAGCTGCCACCTTCTTCTAGAGTAAGTGCAGAGTGTGTACCAGACGGCGCTGAGGCTGAGAGTCATGACCCTCATATGGGGAGTACGGAACAGATCCAGGACCGTGTAGGAGCCATGAGCGCAGGACAGCTCCTTTTTCATCGACTCCTGGAGCGTCTACGCACAAAGACAAAGTCATATCACTGCGTCATCCGTACACACACACACACACACACACACACACACACACACACACACACACACACACACACACACACACACACACACCACACGGGAACAGGTGGTACAACGTCAAAAACACACAACTTACTTTAATACTAATTTTTTCTCCTTCCTCTTTGTGCCCGTTGAATTTAGCCACACTCTGGAGATTCTTCACGGCTCTATCGGCCTTATTATTTAGAGCTAGCCATCTTGCGGATTCATGAAACCACCTAAAGGAAACATTTGTTTAGTGTGTTTGGTAACATATCAAAACATGAATTCCATTCAGGGCTCCAGTCACATTCATAATATTGATCTTAAACATCAAAGCCGCTGTGACTGAGAAAATGACAATTACTTCAAGGACTGTTCCCTTTACCACAAGACAGACCGGATACTTATCCATACATGTATGTATGTATGTGTGCTACATGTGCATGTACGAAGGCATGATTGTAACGGAATGTACAGTGACACAGTGTATAGACATATATTTAATAATAGTTATGGCATAGCATTAGTCAAATGGTAAAAAGGGCTCAAGTGCACTTCCTGTCCTTAGCTATCCATTGCTGTGTATTTCAGTCTGGGGATTTTCTAACTTTGAGACAAGAGTGTTAAACACTACCTCAATGTGTGTGTCCCTTTTTATGCATCCAAGCAGCTGTAAGTGATTCTTTTTTTGCCTGATTTGCAACTCACCAGGAAACCAGGAAGAAGACATAAAAGGGCAAAGATACGGCCAGGGTCAGCCACCTCCAGTCTCGCAGGAAGTAGGCTATGACCGCCAGGATCAGCTGTCCCACCGTGTAACAGTAGCCTGTTAGTGTCCCCATCAAAGTTCGCACACGGGTAGGGATCCATTCGACAACTACGTTTTTAAAAAAAAGCCACATATTGATAATTATTTTTTGCCATGTTTAATACACCCTCTCAGCATGTGGCTGTGTTTCCTTTGTGTGGCTAAATGTCTTACTGAGTGAGAAGGTGTTGAGTCCCACACCGGACAGGGCCATGCCGCAGCCGAACCGGAACAAACAGTACATGGAGAAGGAGGTGGAGAAAGCAACTCCTGTCCCGGACACTGCCATCAGCAGGTTAGAGATGAGCAGGAGGATCCGTCGGCCATATCTAAGACCAGGAGTGAGCCATACAAATGATTATCTGACGCTTTGCATTGTTCAGCACAGAAGAGAAATGCGTGTGTGCAAGTATACGTTACCGGTCTGCAAGGCCTCCAAAGACGATGGCGCCTACAAGCACGCCTCCCATGTAGACGGTTTGTCCCATTTCCTTGAAGGAGCGCATGTCACACACCAAATGCCACTGAAAAAAAGAACACAAGTTAAAATCTTTACACGTCTGAACAGTTCGTGTCAAACGTCACGGGAAAAGACAAAATAATTGGTCCTCACGTCCGATATGATGGTGGAGCTCATCTCGGTCATATTATATGACCATCCGTCTGTGCAGCTCTGCAGGTCAGCATCCTCAACATCGTCCAGCTGCCCCGAATCCGAGCTCCCGTTCTTAGCCAGGAGGTGCCACTGTGGAGCAATGTAACGCTGGCATCTGTGTGGAATCCCCTTGTGGTCCAGTGGCACCGTGATGCGAAGCATTTCCTCCGGGCTCAGCTGGCCCTGGGACACGTTGGATTGGGCGCTGCAGAAGTGAGGAGGCACCGCGGCCACAAAGTTCTGCAGCAGGTTGTGACTGGCCATCATCAGGATAGGTATGGACAGGAGGATCACATGCACGATCTGAAAGCGGCCTGTGCCACCCACCTGATCCAGGAGGTCACCAAAAGCCATATTTCTTATCTGACTGCCTCTAAAATTACGTTGTTGTTTCCCAGATTAAATCTTGGATGTGCAAAATAGAGTTGGCTGTTTCTGCACCTGTGACAACATTGGAAAAAAGCATCAGCTGCAAAAAAAACCCCCAAAAAACACCCACTTAGTGTGCCACTTAAAAGTGTTGAATAACAAGAAATTTGCTAGACTTACCTGTTAAATTAGTCCTTTCTCATTACATAAGATGTACAGAAAAAAAATATAAATCTGCCAATTTAGTAAATTTGGCAGCTTCATGAAAACAACTCACTCACGTTCATGTCATCATTTCACAATAAATCCTCCAAAGTGTCCCAAAGAGAGTCCTTTAAAGAGAAAAAAATCTCCCCCAAAAAATCAGAAAGAAGTAAAAGAAGCCGTCTTGTCGCTGCAGAGTCTTAATGTGAGTAATCAGCTCTCAAATTCCAACAGCTTTTCAGAACTTTGGATTATTTGAAGTACAGTCAAACCTCCAGAGGTATTACCAGCTCACTCTGCGAGTGCTGAGGTAGAATGCAGAGTCCTTACTGTGCAGACACAAAGTAGCGCAGAAGTATTTGAGAGCAAATGAGCTCCAGCATCCAGAGTGGGTCTCATAACTCCAGTCAGCTCTTTGCCCCTTTGCACCGAGACACACTCCATGACCTTTAGTCCTGTTTCGCTCATCTGTGTGCAAGTGTTGTGCTTCTCAGCCTGTGTACATGTGAGGTTACGCAAAGAATCCTTTTTTTTTTCCTGGATAGTTTTGCTTTCCCTTATTTACTTTTTGGTTTAGTTTGTTTTTTTGTTTTTTTAACTGCGATTGTCAATTAATTGGTTCATAAATACAAGGATCAATGCAAAACAGAAAGACAAAGTCGTGTTCAGGCTTTATTAGGAAAAACAATAGGTAACAGTTTTACAGAACTTACAAAACAGTTGGATGAGCATTTAACTTTGAATCTCGTGTTCAAACTCAGACTTCATTGTCAATAAGTGGCCCTGAACTTCTGTCGGATCGAGATGTGTTCACACACTGACGAGCACTAACTTTATTTTCTCTAAAGATCGTAATATTTGTATTCTGTTTGTAGAGCATGTGCAGCTAAAAACTCACATTCCAAAACACATGTGTGACTTTTCAGCCCGGCCTGCGTCCTGGAAGGGAGTTATGAAGAATGTGTGCATTGTGTAAGGATCAGCATGAGATGTCAAACCCAATGAAGCCGCAGGTGCACCAAAGAAAAAAAACAACAAACTCTCAGTTTTTTCAGCTGTGAGACTGTTGGGTGGAAAGATTTGTCCCTTTTGATTCCCCCTCTTTATCGCGTTGCTTTGTACTTTGAGCCTGTGAAGTACTGCGTTCTGACAGAACATATGAAAAGCTGCTGGAAAACGAAAACGGGGCTACAAACAGCGAGCTGCACGGACCGTGAGAGCTTTGTGGAAGTTCAAAACGGGTGAAAGTAGAGAGTGACAACTCAAAAAGACAATATCCGGTGACTTTGTGTACAATCGCTTGAAACAACAGTCTTGTTACGTAACAAAGGTGATGTTGTAATGAGTATGGTACCTTTCTCTGGGGAAAAAAAAAAAGTAAAAGAGAGCGCTGCATACATGACTGATGTATTTTGTAACTGGATGTAAGAGGTAACCAGGTGTTCATTCATGTGGTATTTTGAGAGTAATTGTGTGTTTCCAGAAGTCTGCTGCGGCATGTAGGAGCTACCAGAGGCCAACAGGCTCATGACCCAAACAAAACAAAGAGAATTACTGCGCCTCTTATCAGGGAGGGCAGGATTACATGGGGCCGAGTGGAGAGAAATGTGCATCTCTCACCGCACCACTAAAGACACGGGATCCCCGTGGTGATCACTCTTCTTTACTGGACATGATTGTCTGAGCAGAGTTCGTTATATCCGTCTGATCCAATAACTGACAATCGCCAAGTATTAATTAGAGGGGACAAAGTCAGAGTTGAACCATTCAGCACAACCAGGTTGAGATGTGGATAAGAATATATTGACACCAATAAGGCAGAACTGAAATAAAGATCTACATGTATTGACCAGCTGCAGATTTTATTCTGCTGCATAACACCCACAGTTTCACCCAAAATGACCTTCGCTTCCTCTAACTACTGAGCTGAGAACAAGCGCGGGCAGCCGCATCATTTTCAACATCTGCTCAGCCAAGCAAGCTCATCAGATGGGTAAACACTTATTTATTTATACACCTAAGTGCTGTCTACCAATAGACTTTCTCTGTCCATAATGGCCAGATTGATTGTAATTGTATGTACATAAAATATTTCTCTAATTTTGCACTGTTGCTGAGGAGAAGTTTTCATAAAGCCCCCAGGGTTTCTTTGTCTTCCCGGCACTCATCCACACACTGAACTATGAAACTGTAAACAATGTCTGTGCTTGGATGTGCTAAACTAATAAATAAATGCATTAAAGTCCATCTGGCGGTAAACATCCTGAAAGCGATGGAATTAATATGCATAACTTACACACACGACCTACAGACACAAGCAAACATAAGAATACAAAATGTTCTTCAAAATGTGTTAAACCTGCATCCCATGAAGGAATATTCACTTCATCAGCTGAAACAATGTCTGTTTTCACGTCACTTCAAAAGGCAAACCGAGACCCCGGAACTTTGTCAAAACATGTTCTTATGAAAGGGAATTACTGATCAGTCTTTTATTTTGAACAGCATGGACACAGTCTTCTGAAACGTCGTGGATGTTCTTGATGAGGACATGTTGTACCTGCTCCATCGATCTTTTAAGTTGCAGGGGTCAGGACTCAATCACAGATAGTTTCAAGCCTCAAATACAAGTTTTTAGGGGTTTTTTTGGGTGGTGGATTGTCTATGTAAAGAAGAGTACCTGGAGAAGACTTGCGCAGGGAGAACATGAAAACCCTGGACAGTACAAACCTGAACTCAGTATACTCTCGCTGCGAGATAAGACTTTGTTTAAAACGATGCAGATCCTCGTCATCTGTGACGCCTGCTGGGTCGATGAATCTGTACGGCAAAGTACAGTTAATATTTAAAATGTCTCACCACGTTCTTCTGGTCCCAGATTGCAATACTACTCCAAAGTTCAGCGGTTTTTGTATTCACCTTCTGGAAAACCATCCAATGAATTAGCCATGTAAAATATATATACAGTAAAAATCGGCGTTATTTGAAGTTGAAATGAACTATTGTTGATGTGTCTTTGCATGCGGCCGTCACAGTTGTACCTCAACAGTTGTAATGAGGTTTTTTGTTTTTTTTCATGATATAAAATTTGTCCATACCATTTTTCTTGTCAAAACTGAATAATAAAGACATTTTTCTCCTCTTTCTTGTAAAGCCATTGAAGTGATTTGAGAAGGGGTGCTGATTAATAGCTGAAAATAACTCTTTTGTGTAAACCTGCCATGTTCGGGTCTTGAGCTCTGCTTTACGTACATTGATGAACATTGTCAGCCTGCCGTTAACGCGTAACACATTTCCAACTGCAACTGAGTTCGTGTTTGTCACTAAATTACAGGTCTCATGAGACCAAAGGGTGTCTCTGGGAACATATTTACATGCTCTTTCCCCCTTTTTTCTTTCTTTCGGTTATCTAAAGCCTTTCAGTATTTCTCGTGTTTGAACTTTAAACTTCTTAAAAGAGACAAACCCTGAACGAAGGGGTTATCTAACAGCTTCAGTTGCGATCACGTTGACAGTGGTGAGAAACCCACATGTGAACTCATGTGTCATGTTGCCTCTGCTGATGTGTCGGTCGTTCCTGAGCTATGACGGAACATCTTGGCCTTGGTGTCGCAGAAAATACACAATGGTTTAATATTGGTGAAAACTCCAGGTCTGTTGCTATTAACTATTTCCACTTTCATCCTCAAGATACTTTTCTTTTTCTCTCTTTGTGAAAATATTAAATGTCTCCAAAACTTTGCTGTTTGTCATGTTGAGGTTTGATGATGTTTTTGCTTGTTTTAATCTGATCGCCCATGTTATCTAATAATTTGTATAGTAGTGGTGTTTGGAGTATGAAACACAGCTGTGAAACCTTCATTGTCTCTGTATCCTGTTTCACCTTTCCAGCCACTCAGAATCTTTTCTGTCTATGAACAAAATGAGAAAGGATTCGTCCGAAGTGCCACTGACCATTCATCACATCAACATTCCAATGAAATTAATTTTATTCCCGTAAGCATTCCACCTCTTCAATGAGTGATTTTCGCGTCGAAATCATTAAAAGTTGCATCATTCCAATTTGTGGATTTTCTTCGGGTTGTGTTCAAAACAACATATGTAGCTTTGTGTAATGTAGTGTTTGTTTTGTTTTTTTGTGTAGTGTGGATCTATGTGCTGGTCTTTCATGCAGATCTTAGGGATGTTGCACTTCATCATCACTGCACAAGTGCAAGCTGATCCAGGACGTACATGCTATAGGGTGAATAAGTGAACATAATAATACAATGATCATGTCACTGCATGTCACTGCATGTTCTCATTAAGGGAGATGAATGTGGCTCCTCTTTGTCCACTTCACCTTTTCTCCCTGCTCTCACCTGCACATGGCAGCAACACCTGCTACTAACAGGAACATCAGGGAACTTCAGCTTGGAGCTTTTCTGCTTTTTGCCCGTTTCAGCCAGAGGCAAGATCACAGTGGAAGCTGTGAGAAACAAAATGACCAATACTGCCGTTGACAATATATTGTGTTTGCTATATATTTTCATCAGTATTTAGTATACTAATTAGTATTTTCATTAGTAGATATATCCTCGGTGTGACATTTATGAAGTTTAATTTCAATGAAATGCTCCAAGGATCCTCCAAAACAAATCAATGGTTTTTAAGACGTAGTGATTATGTAACTGTTCTTGACAGTCTCTTCTTGTAATTTGTGGGCTACAACACATTATCAGCTAGGCCCACGATAAGTTTTACTGCCATCTGGCTGCATGCCATCATTGAAGGGCAGGGCACAGTGCCAAAGTCCTGTATGGCGTCTCGTGCTGTTGTGGGCTTTGGCCTATTAATCACTAATCTCACTTTTGTGTAATTGTTTGTGCTTCTTTTTTAGGAACCTCCTCTTTTTTCACGGTCACCCCTGACCACTTAGCATCAATCAAACTTCAGTTCAGGAGTCCAGCTTGAACTTATTCACATCATGGCCGATTCAATATTTGCTATAAATCACCTTGACAGCTTTGATGGCTCATGCAATTTTAGATTAATTACAAATAATCACGTTCTTGCACGCAAACAACAGATCAACACCAGAGAGTCTCTTTTCATTTTCACTGACATCATGCAGAGTCTGCTGTGTTTCGGGGGGAAGCTGACAGCGCGCTCGGGTTTTTATTTCCTGCCTTCACACTAGTCTTCCTCCAGTTTGAGAGAAAGAAGAAAACATCCACGGCTTGCACACAGAAAACCCATCATACAAAACACAGAGAGGTGTTTTGGCATTGACATCACCGCTTCTTTCAAATTACAGACTGGACTTAGAGGCCTTGAGGATGATTGAGTGTTTTCTATTTTTGACAAGTATCTAATTATACTTTTGTGCTTTTCTATCCAATCATCGATGTCATCATTTAACTGGCCTTTTTCCCTTTTTAATGCAATTACCCTCCCATTTCACATCTGTCATATCCACTGAAGCTGCACAATGGACAAAACATCTAGTAGGTGGAGATGAGTCGTACGGGTCCAAAAAACTAAAATTATATACATATAACATTTTTATTTTTTTTGCTTTTGTCATTCTAGATCACGTATAATAAAAAGAAAACTTCATGAAACATTGTCAAAATGAAATTACATGACATATGTCTGACCTTGTAATTTGATCAGAGGTTCACTGTCTTCTTCTCTGGGTTTTCAGTTTCTTTGTCAAACCCTAGTGTAATGTTTAAAACATGAACTAACCTGACTTTTTGCCTATAATACCAATGGTGTTACAGGAAAAAAAAAAAAGTCCCTTTGCAACATTATATGCATGTCAATGAAGCAATAACTCAGTAATGAAACAAACCAAAAAAAAAAAAAAAGGCTCTCAGACTGTTATTGTATTTTAGACAAACTTTACTTTTCAGAATGGGACTGTGGAAACACAAGAGTTTAAATTTTGGAATAAAAAAAAAGATACCACCATTAATATGACAAAGCCAACCACAAAGCTTTTAATCCACTTCTGTACTCCTGCACAGACACCTGCAACAGTTCTATCACACCAGACTAAAACCTAGTTATTGTAGATATGTAGCTATGAAAATGTAAGCCTTTAATAGAACGGGGTGTGAAACATTGTAAAAAAAAGAAACCCGTGGATGCAGGTTTGTAGGGGCTTTTACGAGACAAGCAGTATCCACCATGTAGGCTCCAAGGGCATTTGAGCCTACGGGGAAAGTTGATGTGTTCGCTGTTAAGTGGACAGTTTATTCCTTGTCATCGGGGGCCGGGATTTTCTCAAGCGTGGGCTCCATTCCCCAGATCTCACGAGCATACTGAGCAATGGTGCGATCGCTGGAGAATTTGCCACATCCGGCAATGTTATAGATCACCTTCTTGGTCCATTCCCTGGGATTCTGGAACATCAAGAAAGAAAGATGAATGACCAATGAGATTTGCATTTGGTTCAATTATCCAATGATTTGGAGCAATTTAATAAACGTGTTTGAGCAAATACCTTGTAAAGAGCATTGACCTTGTCCTGGGATTTAATGTAGTCTTCATAGTCAGCAAAGACCTTAAACCTTTGCAGAGAAAAGTGATTAATCATGTGTAGAAACACCCAACATGTACTAAGTAGTGTTATTGCATATGTGCATGAGTGTTGAATATTGGGCATGCAAAAGACTTGCAAAAGACTTGCAAGTTTATACACATTCTTATTTGTATGTGTGTATGCATGTTGGCGCCTCGGGCTGCTCATGTTAGATGTGTCTCTACCTGTCATGATGCATCAGCATGTTGACAATTTCCTTAAACAGGTCAGGCTGCTTTGGGCTAAAGAAGCCTCCAGCAATCTGGTCAATCGCCTGTTTCAGCTCAGGCAGGCGGTTGTAGTACTCTTCGGCGTGGTATCTAAGCAGGACCAAAAAATAAATAGAGAGAAGCTTGTCACTGTAGTAACCACCTCATTCACAAAGGAGTCGTCATCAATTGTTGCACAGAAACATCCGCAGGTTCCCGAAGGTCACATCCTTGAGCGTGGCAAACCTCAGCTTGTGTGAACAAAACATTGAGTCAGGGAGCACCAGCAGGCTGAGTGCAAGACAGAGATCAGTACCAGTACCACTGCAGGACTGCAGAGCTGCAGGATTGTCAGACCGGATGGGACTCAGTGAGTTGACACTAAAAAGTCTTGACAGTTGCCCTATCTTGGAGGTATTTCCCCAAATGGATGTGATAAGTGGCAACACACTATGTTCTTATATGCAAAGATATTGCAAGCATGAACCCTTTTTCTGCCTCTGCTCCCATGTATTCCCCCCCTGTGGACCTATATCAAGGTCAAATATCAGCTGACTTGAAAAGATTTGATTGGCGGCAGGGCAAAATATGCTTGAAGCGTGACATAAAAAAAAAAAGAAATGCTTGTGTTTGCAGTGATTGAGGCTTGTTTAGTTGTTTTTTTTTCTTTTACCCTTTCATGTCAAGTTTATCAACGTCATCCACCCTCATGCCGAAGATGAAGAGGTTGTCTTCACCAGCTTCCTCTGCCATCTCAACATTGGCTCCGTCCATGGTACCAATGGTCAGAGCACCGTTCAGCATGAACTTCATGTTGCCGGTGCCAGAGGCCTCAGTGCCGGCTGTGGAAATCTGCTGTGACAGGTCAGCTGCAGGGATGGCTGAAAGATGACAGAAAGGGGGCATTAATGACTCTAATAAGCATTTTGTGTTTGTTTGGTTTTTTTTTTTAATGCTGTATAATGATTTAGTAATTACCCCTCTCAGCCAGTGTGACTCTGTAGTTCTCCAAGAAGATGACTTTAAGACGGTCTCCGATGACAGGATCATTGTTGACCACCTCACCGATAGCCGTGATCATACGGATGATCATCTTGGCAGTGTGGTAGCCAGGAGCAGCCTAAAAGGAAAACGCAAGTGATGAATGTGCAAACACATCACTACATGTGTTGAACTTCTACTTTTCCAGTAAAAGTCAAACCTTTCCTCCAATCATGACTGTTCTGGGAGTCCACTGCTTGTTGGGCTCCTTCTTGATACCTGGCAGGGATATAGAGGGAGATCATAAAACTGAGGCGCTTTCAAAAAACGATTTTCTGGCTCCCATACACAATCTGTGAATCTGAGCTTTTACAGGGGGTTTTTGAATGTGCACTCACGGTTGAAATATGTAATGATGTGTAGGCAGTTGAGCAGCTGTCTCTTGTATTCGTGGATTCTCTTGACTTGAATGTCAAACATGGAGTTGGGGTTGATCTTGACCTTGTAGTGCTCCTCCAGGTGCACGGCAAACTTCAGTTTGTTCTCCTGCGGGATCCAAACACTTATTTAGTTCTTAATATAATTCGAGCTGTTTTATGTCTGTATCGTATCAAATGTGGGGGAAAAATAAATAAATAAAAAATCATCTGCAAAGAGGAGTGCGATAACTCACTCCATACATTTTCAAATAGTATCAGAGCACCTCTTAAAGTTGATTAGTGGCTGTCAAACTCAAGAAGGGGTGTTGGCTGAGAATAAGTTTTATTTTGCAATTACCGGCAGAAAGAAACTTAATGAAAGAGTGTCATCGAAGAGTCCATCTAAGTCTATTAAAGAGCGCTGCACTCCTTTAAAAAAAAAAAAACCCGAGGAGAGGAGAATTGGTGGCTGACCCTCTGACACGATGAAAAGACATGAAGAGCCAATAAAGAGCAGAGCCAGCTGCTAAATGTTGTGTAGGTCAAAAGGAGCGACGCATTGCCCTGAAGGTCCGAGGTAACCCCGCTGACTCACAGCAGGCTGACAGATAGGCAGCGGCCATCTTTATCCTGGCCTTAGCAAAGCACAGGGTATGCACAGCGGCACGCAATGGAAATACCGAGGATAATTACTATCTACGCAATAAAATGATGACGTCCCCACAGTGGAGAGGTTACCCTGGCAATATGTTCACATGTACAACAAAGACGTGGACCTTTCATTTCATCATATCAGCTGTTATAACAAAAAACCAATAAAAATCTTCCCCTGCTCAGCATTGATTCCTGACTACAAATCCCAGAAACCACTACAGCCAGCTGACCTCTATGAATCCGATTGACACCCACTACATCATGTGTCGTCTGAGAAGAATAACAAAGACAGGCTGTCAAGAACTATGAAGGAAAATATGAAGACATCTAACACCATATGAGAAAGACAACATCATAGAAAGTAGTGCTGAAAAAAAACCCTAATCTTCAAGTTGTGCTTCTCCCAGCACTTTACCGACCCAACACACAAGGGAAACAGTTTGAATGAATTTATTTTGAACTTACTTCTGAGGCTGTTGCAATTTTCCTTAGTTTCTGACTGTGTGTGCTGACACCATCAGCAGTAATACAGGGTCAATTAGACAGCGCTACGAAAAAGAAGCTCTCACACGTGTACATTATTCATGTGTACATGTAAATAATTCGCTTGAACTTTTACACCCGTGTCAGTTCTGCTTTTAGAGAGAGAAAGAGAGAGAGAGAGAGAGAGAGAGCGAGAGAGATTTCCCTCCAGGACCATTCTGATGTCTATAAAAGAAAAAAAAAAAAAAACCTTACATCAACACAACCTTACATCTATAACAGTGAACAAAACAAGGCAAAACTAAGTTTTTCACTGATAGACTTATTGAACATAACAATGTGCAGAGCTTGTTATAACACCAGACCGTCCTACCCTGCTCAATCAGCTCCTCTTGAACTGTTAATTACAGAGTCATGCCAAGACTTTGAATCATTTTAATTCTGGGGATGAAACAAACTGCAACTGCTTCTCGGGCAAAGTGTCACTCTAGTTAATTTGGCAAAATTTCAACCCCGAGATTATGCTGCCGTGACATAATTTGTTCACCACCTTAGGCCTACTATTGTTGCCTTAACGTTTTGCCGACAAGCTTCTTTAAAAAAATATATGTATTTTCACTGCACAACATTGCAACTACTACAGTCAATAGTTCTCACCAGCCAGACCTTTTTCTAAGAACCCTGCAGGCAGCTGTTATTTAAAAAAATAAAATAAAATAAAATATAAAATCCAATCTGGCTGCCAAAGTAATAAACAACTTCAGGACACTGTCAAACCTGGCCTTTTAGAAAAGATTATTTGACAGGCTGTTTTTTTATACTTTTTTGTTGCAAAGTAGGTTCTTAAAAGCTTGTCACATGGATTCTAAACACTCAAATCACAAACACTGCATCTATAAAACACTTAAACAATGGACCTTTTAGCAATGACAGGACAGAATTTACATTTCTGGTGATTTCAGTGCTACATTTTCCGCACAGGAAATGATTTTCTGGCTTTCAGGCCTTGTGATGAAAAAAAACTGTGTACCATCACCACATCGAATTCCTAATTTAGTGACCAACAAGAGCATGCTATTTCTTGGATATTGTGTTGATGCACGTAAATGCTTTAGTTGCCCATTGATCTTCTATACCACTTCATGGTCACAGGAACACATTTCAGCTGAAGACACTCCCAGGAAAGATCACCGGTCCATCACAGGCAAACACAGGGAGGAAGTTAGTCACGCACACTCACATTCATATGTACAGGTAAGTTAGATACACCAGTTAACCTGAAACAACCTCTGTTGGGTTGTTTTTTTTGTACTACAGTACTCTAAGAAAACCTATGCGCGTTCACTGTGAAGTAAGAGTGGTACCCACTACTCCATGTGAAGACTCAGTGCGGTGTCTGCAGTTGTCTGTCTGTGTGTGTGTGAGTTGCCTATTAACTTTATCTCCTTAATAGCTCCCAGCTGGCCACTCAGCAGAGTTGGAGCACCTGGGCTTGGTGCTGCAGCAGGTTATAAAAACTCTGCCTCCTTTGAGGCAATGTCGGGCTTTTCTTTGTTGGACTCCTGCCAGGGTCACAATAGCACCTTTCTGGTTTGGTATTTAGCATCTCGACACATCATACACCATGTCTGACTCCTAATATTGCCGCAGGGTCCTTTTCTCAGCCGTCTTGTACTGGTGAGCACGTTCTTAGTTGTGAGATGGGTTCAACAGTCCAATTACATTACATGAGGTGTGTTACTGGACGGGTTACTGGATGTATCCCCCGTGGTCACAAACAGCCCGATTAAAGGTAGAACTCAGGAGGTCTGTAGTTCTGTACCGGAGGTCATGTCTGCCTGTGCAGTGATATGCTGCATGAAGAACTCTGATGGTGTCATGTCAAACACTAGAGGAGGTAATGTGGGTCTGAAGTCACCTATTTGATTAGATTTCTCCTTCTCCCATCTCTCAGCATGAAGATACAATATACATATTGTGTTTTATAGAATTTTCATAACAATATTTAATGTCTTTTGATGAAATTGGGATCATGGCTGATGGTTATTTTGAGGGGTAAAAAAATGGGGCATGATGACTGTGGTCATTTTCAACAGATGAAATTGTTTTGAAACACCTTGAAACATTTAATTGCCACACATCAAAAGAGATTGTTGCGGTACTGTCAGGAAAGCCAAATCAGTGCACTGAGGAGATTTCACCAGACACTGAAATCAAGGTTACGTGTTTTCTGCACAGAACTTGGTTCAAATGAAGAAGAACGGCCTCTGGTGATGTTTGCCGCCAGAGAAGCACGAGAGGAAAGCACCGGGTTTGTTTTTTAGGCAGAAACTATGTTGGACACTGGCTGTACTAAACAATGGCTGACGGACCGAGAGGCACTGAAAAACCTTTTGTGAAAGGATTTTACTCTTGTACTTTGATGTGTGTGCTTAATGTGACCATGTTAGTGGGATATATGTATGAAGAACTTGTTTGGTATTTTGCATGTCGACACAGCACACACCATCTCTACACATCTATCACTTACACTACTGATTAAAGTCGCTTTTGTTGGTTGAAAATGAATTTAAGTTGAATGAAACATTTCTTTTTCTCATGGCTTTGAGCAGGTTAGGAAATTCACTTCGCACCCCAATTGTTTACAAGTGAATAACAATATGCCAGGCGAGAACTCTAATTTGTTTCAGGCTCTGAAGTGGAGTAAATTTATCAAGGTCATTGTTGGTTAACTTGGAGTTTTTGAGTCTCAAATTTAAAAAAAATGAAATTTCGGTTCCTGTGTTTATCTTCAATGAGGTTGAAGTCTTGGCACAGATTTTCAGAAAAAAAATTAAGCCAAATGATATTTTTCTCTCACCTGCTTAACTTTGGCAACGTCACGAATGAAGGCATCATCGTTGACGTATTCGCGGAGAGACTGCAGCTGATCGAGGTCACGAATGAACTCCTCACCAATCCTCTGTGGAGCAATTAGCCAAACCAATTGAACACAGTATACATTTTTGTGCCTTGTTTGGTACAAACCAAATATCAGCTTTGTGTTGTTTGTGTGTTCGAGTGCTGACCTCTGCGATGACCTCGGCCAGCCCGGGGTTGCACATAACCAGCCAGCGGCGGGGAGTGATGCCGTTGGTCTTGTTCTGGAACTTATGTGGCTCCATTTCGTAGAAGTCCTTGAAACTGCAGACCGAGCAAAACATAACATGCATTACTCTGATGATACGTGAGCCAATAAAAGAAACAAAACAGTACATACAGCTCCCTTTGGTTGCTGTATTTTTGTATTAATTGTGATTTATTTGCCATAATAAAACGTAAACACGTTGATGTTTCTTTGAGGGACATACACTGTAGCTTTGAGGATGTCGGAGTGTATCTGGGCCACGCCGTTGACAGCATGAGAGCCCACAATGCACAAGTGGGCCATATTGATCCTCTTCTGTCCCCCTTCCTCAATGAGGGACATACGGCTGAGACGACCGTTGTCGCCCGGATACTTAGCTGCAACTCTCTGCCGAAAGAAAAGGAAAAATAATTTGTTGCGTTTCAGTTGGCACACATAAGCACGCTTCCTGATATCAAACCACGATCAATAGAATAATTACTGAAATGAAAATGTATTAAGCTCAGTGTTGATTGAGCTACAGCTTAATGTCAGAAACAATTATTTATCCATTCAGCAGGAGAGAGTGAAGCTCCGTTCTGACAGATGTTGCAATTAAAAGTCAATCAGCACCATTTAGTTCATTGGCTTTCACATTACACCACTTAGGTCTTTGTGCCAGACTTTAAAAGCTTGCACTGTACACATATCCATTTGCACAAACACAATGTAAAGGCATTTTACAATTTGAAATAAACACCAAATACTTCCATTATTCAAAAGATAATTTTTTTCTACTTTCCATTAAGGCTGATTAGGCAATTCATTTCATAGAATTTTAAAGCTCAGTCTCTTTAGGTCCCTTAATCCTTACAGAGAGAATTATTAATTGTACAAAGCTCTGACATGAGGTACCTTCCTTGGATTGTATCTTAATCACAGATCTCATTAGATGTGCTATGCAATCCAGCAAGGAGTAGCAGCAATCTCTGCTTGACGTCACAGACATGATGGTGCAGGTTGCAGTGCACCACACTGACCTCCAGGTGGCGGCGGTTGATCTCATAGACAATTTCCAGGTGACGGGGCAGCAGATGAGCAAACAGGTCGACTGGCCAGCGCTCCAGAGCTTCAGGAAGGACTGTGTGGTTGGTGTAGGCACAGGTGCGCACACAGATGTCCCAAGCCTTTAAAACAAAACGAAAAAAGCATTGAAAATTAAGAAAAGGCTTATAAAGTTCTGTAGTGATTTTTATCATTGACTCTCTTACACCCCAACACGATCAATCTATCTATCCATTTATCTTTGACATCGCTTTTCAGCTGGGTGGCTGGGATGGGAATCATACACATACACATTCACATTCACAATAACACATAAAGCCAATTTAGAGTCACCGATTAACCTCATGTGGGAGGAAACTCACAATCTAAGGAAAATCCAAGCACACTCAGGGAGGTCAATTTAACACAACATGAATTCAAACGGGAGAACTTCTCACTAAAGAGAGCCTGCTATCTCACTATCAACATGATGAAAATTTAATGGAAAAACCATTTAGCGAATGCCAAAACTGAAATAAACCTCAGCAATAATGTTAAAAATATACAGTAAAATATCATAAAATTAAATCAGATTTAGGAAATCACTATTTTGGCAGCATTGTCCTTCCTCACCTTATCCCAGGCAAGCTTCTCTTCGTCAACCAGAACCCTCATCAGCTCAGGAATAGCCATGGCTGGGTGGGTGTCATTCAGCTGGATGGCGACCTGAATATGCAGAACATCATTAAAAGTCAATACAGAATTAGACTTTGCCTCAGCGGTGCTTTGTAGATACTATTCATTTCAACTATTCTCCTAAGGTATAATAAAAAACCCACGTACAACCTGTTCAACACACTGACAGAGGCAATTAAATGAAGACCCAGAGAGAACATCATGGGAAAATCCTTTCATTTCTGACAGAAACTATTTTGTTGAGTTTTTCACTTCACCTTGTCAGGCAGTTTGCTGAAGTCTGTGCGAGCGATCTCCCTGGAGCCAAACTTAGAGACCTTGAAACGACGGATGATGTCTTGCAGGGTGGCAGACACCACAAAGTATTCCTGCTTCAGACGGAGCTCCTTTCCTTCAAAGAACTGAGGGTAAAGACACACATTTGTCTCTTTTTGTTCTGCTGGCAAACATGAATAGGTTTTCTTATACATTAAACATATGCTTTTCGCATGATAAAGACTGTCTTTAGTTCGTGGGTGCTTGAAACCAACTTTAATAAAATATTAACCAGAGCACAATATGGAAAAGTGTTGCGATATCACACCACTTCATTAGCTTTAGGTCTGAGATGTGGATATTTCATAATAAAAAGGCTTTGCCTGTAAAATATTTTATCGTCATCAAAGCGTTAATGCAAATCATGAGACATTCTGGATGCTTTCCAGAGTTCAGCATTTCAATTTGAACATCCCAGAAATGCACATCTTATAAGATACAGGAAAAGAACTAACCACAAGTGGGTTTAAGGCATCGTTAGTTTAAAAGTCTCCTATCTGTTTTAATGTTAGCTTTATCCATCGAACAGCAGGCAGTAAATAAACAGCAACACTGACTATGTATGATGAATTGATAGCATGGAGTTATTGTTCAAGCAAATAATTAGTCAGATAGAAAAACTGAAATAAGTAATCCTCCAAAGTGCAAAGCGCAAACAATCATGAAACTAAGAAAAAGAAGTCACGTAGGAGAACCTGTAACCTTTGCTTGTAGGAGGTGACATTTAAAATGTTCACGTTGATTGAATTAATAAATATTCAACCTATTCTCTCAGCGCTGCTTTGTTTCCCACAGAAACCCACAGCGTGATTGAACAGTAGTGAGACAGTGACTGAGGTATGAGGTCCACCTCGGCTTCTGCGCTCACACGCACAGACATAAATTACAAGACCAGACATGAGTTACGTCTCAGGCTAGATGGTTATCTCCTAAATCCTCCTCCTCAAGCCTTCGGGGAGTCAGCACATTGGACAGGTCTTATGTCAGATTTAAAAGACAGATTCAGGGAAAGCGGGAGGAGTGCACAGAGGATCTGGCTGAACAGAGAGGACGTTGAATTGGGTCCAAGTGATGGAAATCCACCTCCCCACTGAGCGAGAGTAAGCCCCGTTCTGTCATACAGGAGCCACAGAGTTCACAACCCGCTTATCTACACCATCAACATTCATCTGCTTAATGTGAAGATCATAGGTGTCAAACTCGCAATCCGTGCGTCAAATCCGGTCAACAATGGGGTTCAATCTGGCTGAAATTGCAAAATTGAAAAAAGAAAAAAGACATAAGACGAAGTTAAGTGAAGTTTTTCAAATAAGTTCCTAATTTGTCCACTGGGTGTTTTAGTAACATTAGAAGTCATAATGCACCACACAGATCTAAAACTGAACAGCCATGCTCATAGCAGCAGACATAAATTCTCACTACCTTATTTGAATATTGAAACAGAACTCGTCATTCTTGTAATTTGAGTTTTAAAAAAACGGATGACCAGATTTGGATGTAATCCTAAACTCTGCAAAAATGTCCGTGTTCTGAAAAGTGACCGTCTCATGTTATTCTGAGCAAACAAGATTTAAGTTTGAAAACTTGTTCTCCTGAGAAATATTCAGATTATATTATCAGATTAAAACAGATTTTGTAAAAGTACATAAGATGTGATCGCTTGCAGGTTGTATTTGTAAAAAAGAATTTCCCCACTTAAACTAATAGGAAACTTGGTGTTGCTAATATCTCTTGTTATGATGTTATAGCTTTAGCAGTCCAGCCTAAATGATCAAATCAGGTTGTTTGTGACCCATGAACCATGAACAGAGGTGCAGGCCTATTGTACCAAGAGGTAAACAGTCATATCATCTTACATTATCATTGGGATACAACACACGGGAGATGTTCTCAGCCAAGTTTCTGTCCAAAACAGCCTGGATGTAGCCACCAACATTGACTGTAAGAGGGGAAAAATTGCATGAAAATATTCAGCAGAAGATGATCCACAGTGAATGGCTGTGACAGCATTGAAACCACTTACAGTCTTTCAGGTTGAATTCGCACGGTGCCTTGGCGGACCACAGCCTCATGGTGTTGACAATGTTGTTTCTGTAGCCTGGGACAGGGGTGTCATATGGCAGAGCCAGCACTATCTGTTCATGAGGAGAGACCGACATTTTTGAATGATATGTGTACAATATTTCAGAAAAGATCTCTCGTGTTACTTTACTTATCGTAATATCACCTGAGCGTCAACCCATTTGACTCCATCGGGGCCATGCTCGGTCCTACCATAGTATTTCACCGGACGCATGTACTCGGGGCGCGCTTTCTCCCAGGGGTTGCCATAGCGCAGCCAATCGTCAGCCTCCTCAACCTGAATAATGACATACATTTAGGCCGGAGGAGAAAAACACTCATTAGACAAGCAGCTCCTGTGCTGAGCCAGACATAGAAAATGACAAGGAACATCAAGTTGGGATAATGATAAAGGAAAGTCATCAAGCAGGTGCTTTCAGGTGAAAACAGACTGACTAAGAGCTACTCTAGGTCACTGAAGCAAGAATCTGAAGTTTCAAATATAAGTTGAAGTCCATCGCTCCTCACCTGCCAGCCGTTCACAATTTTCTGATTGAAGATGCCGAATTCATAGCGAATACCATAGCCATAGGCAGCGAGGCCCAGGGAGGCCATAGAGTCCAAGAAACAGGCTGGAAACAGAAAGGAAGAATGCACATTGAATTGATTATTTATAAAGAAACATACAATATCAAAGACAGTAAACAGTGGCAACAAGCTATGATGGGGAAAAGATACCTACCGGCAAGGCGACCAAGGCCACCATTACCCAGACCAGCGTCTTCCTCCATGTCCTCCAAGTCTTCCATGTCCAGACCCAACTACGGAAGACAACAAGGAAAATTACAGTAGTAATTTGGGGATTTGCTTCACGTTCAAGATGGTATTTATAGCTCCTCTGCTGTACCTGGTACATGGCCTCGTCACAGGCGTTTTCCAGGGCGAGGTTCACCATGGTGTTTTGGAGGGTGCGGCCCATGTAGAATTCAAGGGAGATGTAGTACACGCGCTACAGGGACAAAACATGGACAGACACACAGCGTGTCAAAGAGAACATACTCTGAATTGTTCTTTGAATACTTGTGAGGTTTTTCCAGTAACATCACACGTTCAAGGTCCCACAGCGGGCCCCGCAGATGTATAACGAGGACAGATTTGGTACATGAAACCAAAAGCCTGTGAAATCATATGCCAAATGTCACAATCACAGCCACAGAGGACGGCCATGAAATCTTCAGGTTTCATGATTCAGCTTCATGGTTAGAAGTACATGGTAAATATGCCACCTGAGCCTGTGGTTAGCCTTTGCCATTTACCCCCCGCCCCGCCGATTTACATGGAAGGGCAGACTCAAACTGAAGAAGAAAGGCAGAAGAGAGGAGAGGAGAGGAGGGAGGAGAAGTGACTGGAGGGCAGATTGCTTCGGGTGTTGCGTAACACCAACATTTTGGCTGGGGCAAAAATAGCTCCTGTAGAGGTCGCTGCAAAGGTCAGCCTGAGCCCGATACCCTTTCATTGTGGAGTTCAAGTATGAAGCAGTACAGAAAACAGTTTGGATAGATAGATAATAACGAATACAACTGACAGAGTCCGATTATTGATTAAACAACAGGATCTTTTGAATTATATATGACTGTGTGTTGGAAATCTGATCCCACATGATAAATTTCATCCATTCACTTCATTACGCTAACTGGCTCGTTTTCCACCAAAGTATCCATATTTGCAATAAAAAAAAAAAAAAGTAAATCTGACGACTTGTTGTATTTAGAAGCTTTGCTGTTTGTAATTTTCTGCCCAAGACTATTCGCAAACTCAGACCTCATGCGTCCTTGAGTTTCCCGCTGAGACCTTTAAGGGATTCACTTTTGACCTTTTCGACTAAAGCACAGGAGCACAGTATCAGATGACTTCTGGGGTTTTAATCATATGCTGGACCCAATCAACATCTTATTAAACTCTTTCAGGGAGCCAGCTTATTGTGAGACGTAAAAGTCTCCCTGCTCAGATTAATGCTTTGGCACTTAAGTTACAGAACTCAGGTGCACACGGGGAATTTTGATCTGTTTTTAGGAGACAAAAAATTACTCTACTTATTCAGTGGAGATAATAATGATCTTGCAAGGGATTTTTTTATTAATTTTTTTTTAAGGTTGAACTGAGTTTTCACTCTGCCTCTGAACCCTCTTTTGTAATTACACATAGCTTTGTGTGACATTTGCAAGCAATAATATGGTGCGGTTTACACATTTTTTCGCTGCTTGATTCTAATGAAGCCAGCCCCGCATTGTTCTTCTCCAGCCTTGCTGTTGGTTAATGACACCACAGTTGCTGAGATACAGCTTCAATGTGGCTGCTTTTACATGAACTCAGGTGCCCTCAGAGGCATGCGCTCATATGACACAAGTTAGGCCTATGTTCTTTACGGCCACACAGGAAAGGAACAGAAGGTCGTGGGGTGGTTTAATGTTTCAACACACTATAAGCACAGCTGCATACCAGCTGAGTGTCGAGAACTCCCAGTGAAGTTTAAATGTCATGCCTCGGCATTACAGTGACATCAGGCTGTTAAATGTTCTGATGGAGTCTATAAAGACTGTAATCTCAGTGTTGGAGGTACTATTCACATCTTTTAGTTACTGTAAAGTACAAATTCAGTGATATGAAAATAGTCCTGCATACTGTGTGTGTTTAAAAGAGCAAGAGCAAAAATGTTATTGGACTGGTTATTGAAATCCCGTACAGAGACAGACAACATGCCTCTTAAGAGAGATGAAACCAAAGAAAAAAGGCTTTGGATGAACATCTACTGTCCTAATATCCCTAAAATATGAAGTAGTACTTTGGTCAAAAGCATAGATGTTATGAGTGGCACATGCATAACAACGACAGTTTTTTTTGGGCGGCTGGCTGTCTTTGACTCAGACTTACTTTGGGATCCTTCTCATAGTAGTGCTGCTGGGTTCTGATCCACCTGCCAATCAAGTGGTCCCGCACTGTGTTGGCAAGAGCAAAGTAGTAATCCCTTTTGGTTGCCACATTTCTGTCCTTGACCAGCGTAAAGTGGAGATGTCTGTTGAAGTTTTGCTTCAATTCTGCGACGTTCTCGACCCCGGCAAGGCCTCGCACTGAAATCTGTTTCTTCCTATCATGGTCAGACAGAGGCTTGGACATGGTGGCACGAGTTGTGGCAGCTCAGCTGACTCTGACTCTGGAAGAATGTATCAGTAACACAGTGAGTACCAGACCCAAACACAGCAAGAGAGGCACCCACAGTGCGGGCTCCAGTTCAGCATTTTAAAGGCACAGCTATTAATATTAAGTAGAGGGCGGGCCTGATATCTTCTATTAGGTAAAGGGTGGGACTTATGCTGAGGGCATGGGATGCAGCTTTTTAATTATGTAACTCCTAAATAACCGAGAGGCCTATGAGATGAAGCATGTGTGACTGGCAGGAGACCCCAGTACCATAAAGGATAATGACAGTGTTTTGATGATCGTATAGTAATCAAGTAAACCAACATTTTCAATGTCATTTCATCTACTTAACTGTTCCAGGATCTTCAAACCAAAACGGAAACCTTAAACTTCTTTGTTTATAGAGATGGAGCTTTTTCTTCCCTTGTAACGCTTCTCGTTAAGTTTGTCAAAATGGAAGAACAAGGAAGGCGAAAGAAAGTGATTTAGTTTTACTATTACAGCAAGTTACAGCTTAAATACAAGTCTGAATATATGCCTCTGTGTATAGTAACCCATCATGTTTTGGCTACATATCTTGAAAGTGTTAAAAACAAACAGAGCAAGGTGCATGTGAGGGGGGCCTGCCAGGCCTCTGACATCTGACTCTAATCTCATGTTCTCATGATGTGTCTCACACCTACAGGCACATTTTGTCTGAATGTTCGTCCTCCTAACTATTACCACTATTACTTCACTATCTCCTTGTGAATAGTTGGGTTGAATTCGTGTCAGCTTGTTTATTGTCAGAGTATGATCCTCTTGTATTCTAGCAGTAGTAGTAGTAATAATAATAACAATGAGAATAATAATAGGGACATTGTGGTTAATATGGAATTGAGCAGAGCAAAAAGTTACATTAGATGGAGAAGAACCGTACATAGTTAGAAAGGAATTCAATTAAGTATCTATAAGATACGTAGTTGATTTTTTATTTTTACTTTTGTAATGAATATGAGTAAATTCATGATGTTGCACTCCAAAACAGTAGGTGGTGACAAACACCTTTGAAGTTGGTTTGTAGCTCACTATAAAACCTTAAGAAAAAGAAGATCTCAGAAAAACTGTGAAGAGGGAGGCATGCTGGGAAATGCTCTTGATGAGGTAACATGCACAAACATTTCCTAACTTTCAGCAAAAAGTTTTCTATTTGAAAGACGCTACCTGGATATAGTAAGTATGGACTTGGCTGTTAGTTTTCTGTTTATTTTTTTTGCAGAACAAAGCATATGGGCAGAACATTACATGTATGCAAACATGTTTATCGTTGAAAGTGCAGCAGTGAGTCACATCGGTAAACCAGTTTTGAAAGTTTGATAGTTGGACAAGAAGAGGTCTATTGTGGTTCAAGGTGTCCAGACTGTTTGATAAGTTCATTGATTTGACTGATCCAATGTTATATCTGAATGACTGTCAATGATCTATATACCAAGGAGTAGTAATGTACTTAAGGAGCGAACAAGTTACATACATAGTCATTGTGACAACACTTCCTGTTTCTGTTTTGAGAAGGAAATTAGTGGTATTTTATAGACAGTCTGGCCGAGAAATCCAGAAAATAGTTTTATGGATTGTATTTGTTGCACAAGTTGTATCGTGATTTCCAAAATTTCTTATGATGAGGCTGACAAATATGACAAACAACAAGTTTGTACTATTTGTGTGTGCAAGAGAGAGACTCTTGCAGCTCTTTCATTCATGCCAGGATTTGTCTCATTTTCCCAGTGCATCATGGGCCACATTTCATAAAATTACATCAGTATGAAGTCTAAGTGCATAATATGACTTGCACTAATTCAATGCCTGCAAGACAACAGATACTTGGTTAAGTTTTTAATTATCGGAATAATTTTGCTTGTGCAGATAGAAAATTACACATTTCAGTGGTACGATCTTTCAGTTTGTATTGTGGACGTTCGTATCTAATTACATAACCTATGGAAAATATTTTCTTATTGTGTATGACAAACACATTATTTTAATCAGTCTCTAGGAGCTCCCTCATTTGTCAGGATTGCTGGCGCATTGCTTTATCATTACATAGTACATCGTTTCCTCTTTTTTCCAAGAGGGATTTGTAATTGCTGAAACATTAAGCAAAGAAAAGTTAAATGATCTTATTGCTGGCTGACGCTGTTTTTCTAAGTTGCTTTCTTCCGCAGTCGCAGCAGTCGAGCAGGTTACTGCGGAGACACTGGATCAGGTCTCACTTGGCCTTTTCTGACACCCAGACAGCAACATTAAACATTTTCATGCTACTGTATCAATCCATGACTGCTGTAAATAGTGCTACTGTGAATTGTAATGAACCAGTGATCTAGTTTGTGTGTGTAGGATCACATCTGTGTAAGAGCCTGAAGCAATAACAGGCACATAATCAGCTGCAGCGTGGCAACTAAAGCCCGCTCTATTTTCAGTTATCACTCCAACGAGCTAAACTATCATAAAGTCCTGACCTTCTATAAATAGTAACCCTGACCCAGTCCCAAAGGCCATGATATTTGAAAGGCATATCTTGTTAATGTCAGCAGGAGCCAGCAGACAACACTAGTGTATTACTATTAGCTGGACTACAGCACAAGGGGGAAAGTAGTGTTCGCTGAGCGGCTCTTCTCTGTGGGATGTAGTACAACATGATTATCATTATCTTGTTATAGGAGGAGTTTTGCCCCGCGACTGAAATTGGTTAAAAGCTGGATGAAAGAATGACTCTTACTTAGGTGTCAAGATGCACTGGATTGGGCAGTACTTTAAATAAATGCTGACAGGAAAAGTATTGAGAATAAAATTATCCTGTCTTTCTAGCCATTCCCCTGTGTCAAGCTATTGGGCAAGATGCGACTCGAGAGAAAAAAAACCCAGACAAAACAAAACAAAAGATGGTGCTGTCAAATGGCATAGCAGTCGGACAGCAACTAAATAGAAATCAAATTGTAGGTGGTAGTTGAAGTGCTCGGCAGTGCTTCGTGGCAGTCTCTGCATCATTTGAAGAATTTTTAGAACTTGCACAGCACATAGATGCCATCAACACCATTTCCTGTGATGTTCCTTTTTAATGGCCATGCATGCCAAATGACCCCCAGAACGGAGGACCCATCACACAGCAGATGACAGAGATTGAAGCTGGCGTGCCCCTGATTTGTCCATTATGATGAGCAAATTATGTTCTTACATGTCTACTGGCTGTTCTGTCAAATGGTACATCAAGCATTTCAAGACCGAACTGAGTGAACGCACTGCCTGATGGAGAGTGAAAAAACATTATTCTTGATGTGGAGGCAAATTTTCAACAACAAAATGAAATTGTTGTGACAATCTTGCCACTGAACCAGGCCCATGTTCCAGCTTATTACGGCAATTTTCCAAAATAAAGCATGAAAAAAAACATCTCTTTATTTTCTATGTGCAGCATTAGCTTGTCCCTGTAGTCTTTTCATCACTTAATCAGTAAGACGCATTAGTTAAATTAGTTGAAATCTGCTCTATAGTAAGTTAAAGTGCTGTTAAGTCAACAATAATTGCTGGGACAGTTTCCATGTTTCAGTTTTATGAGCACATTTCCGAACACAACTTCCAGATCAGGGTAAGATGGCTGCGTATGGGGAGAGCGAGGTGTCGATGCTGATGTTGGTGGTTGGATCATAGTTTCTCCCAATAGTGTGCGAGCACCTTGCATGCAGCCTTCACCTTGTGTGTTTGTGTAATCAAATAATCATGTGAAGTCTTTATAATGAAGTGTATTCTATAAATGATTCATATTTACCATGTTTCCCTACTATATAGGCTTGGAAGACAACAGGGTGATTCTGGGATTCTCCTAAAATAATAATGTGTTTTATTGCACAGTTAAATAGATTTTAGAATTACGTTTAACAGATATTAATTTGTTGGATACACTAGCTCTGGTCAGCTCTGGTATTTTATTTTTCTTCTTTTGCTGTTGTTTTGCTTACGTGAAACTGTGACCTCACCTCACTCTGTTCCAAACACGAAGCTGACATTACAGCGAAACCTCTCCTCACACAGTTGTAAACATATCTGAAAGCTGCCAAAGAAAATAATATGCTATGTTTGCAGGTGCAATCTATGTCTCTCACCTTAACATCATGTTGCCCTGCAACCTTTCATAAGCTTTCAGGTTTTTCGATTGATGCTTTTTCACCACCTCTCTTACCACCAACGCCCCCCACCTCTCATCCTCCTCCAGCCTCTTATTCAACAGCAAATGAATTAAGCCTTACCAAGATGAAGAAAGGAAGTAATTATTAATTTTCACAATGGTTGGACTGGGGAGTTAGGGGATTAGCCACATTGAATACAAAAGGAATGAAAAGCAGAGACTTGTCAGACTCTTGTGAGAAGGGTTTTTGTGTGGCTGAGTTGACCTGAGATTGCATTTGTTTGATACATTGATACAAGAATAGTGTATGACTAATGGGCGGCACAGAGCATTGCATTGTTACCGTTTTCCCTCGTTTTTATGTCACCGGTTTTGCTCTCACCAACAACCACCTCCTGTACCCGACTTTACCGCACAGCAGCCAAATAAGCAGATCTGAAAATCTCGAGTTGATCTGGCTGCAGTTCCTCTTTGTTCGCTCTCCTGGCTCATTCACACATTGACATCAACATTGTTACACACAGCCTGTTTGGAAAGCTGTTCCCTCTTCTTCGCCTGAGGAGAGAGAGCATCTTTGTTTACATCTCACCAAAAGTTAAGGACTTAAGGTATTACACCTACTGCTTGGCACACAGTCGCCTCTTTGCATGAAGCTGAGAGCAGCGATTGTTTGTCGGCCTCGGTCCTTTTTGACACGTTGAATCTAATTAAGTCACAGAGTTAAAAAAACACGTTTGACTAAACTGTAAAATCTTAACTTACTCAATTAATTTCTATTCCCCATGAAATCATTTATCTTCAGTTTTCCCTACAATGATTTTGAATGGTGACGGGCAAGATAAGTGTTATTAGTGTGTGTGTGTGTGTGTGTGTGTGTGTGTGTGTGTGTGTGTGTGTGTGTGTGTGTGTGTGTGTGTGTGTGTGTGTGTGTGTGTGTGTGTGTGTGTGTGTGTGTGTGTGTGTGTGTGTGTGTGTGTGTGTGTGTGTGTGTGTGTTATCTCTGATGGTTGGAAAAGGCATTTAATTGCATCCTCACTAAGTATGTCTGTTGTGTAGAATAAAAGCGGCGTTGTGTTTGTAGAATACAAATCATCTGATTTGCATTTCGTGTATCGCAGGAGGGGAAGCTTCGTGGGGACGTTGAGAATTTGCACTGTGTTTGTACTCGGGTCAGACACTCTTATTTTGCCTGTGCGTGAACTTGTCAGCATGATGCTCGCACACACACAGCAGAAGGAATACTGTCACCTGGTGGTAAATATGGAAACCTCACCATGAAAACCAGCAGGCTGCTTCTGCAGCAAGTGGAGAGGAGAGGACTGGCTGCTGTATCTACAGGGAGCGAGCTAATTAAATACATTCCTAATTAACACGCAGGGATGTATAGATTAATTAAAGGGGAACTCCACCAATTTCACACACGGGATTGTATTCATTCCTTACAAGGAGGTAGCTTGTAAAAACAGATGTTTCATGTCTTCCATGGAGCCACTGAAATGGAAGTTGGTGGAAGATTTAAGGGTAGTATTCAGCAGCATGTGGGTTACTTTGAGCTTTCTCAGATCGGCCCACTGTTGACAAAAATCAGCTAATTTCAGCCTCCGCTGCTTTGATTTTCCTGTTTCCTTCTTTTTATCTTTTGCGGTCTGTATCCACCAATTTAAGAAACAGCAATGCTAATTCAAAGCCACACACATGGACCACAAGGACAAGTTATAAGAGGGTTAGACGACAGGGAATCAGATATTCTATGTTTTAACCCCAGACGTGACACAAACAAAAGCTGCTTTCCTCTACATCCATCCGTCTCCCTGGACAGGTCATCAGTCCATCGCAGGGAAAACCCAGAGAGACAGACAGCAATTTAGATTCAGCAATTAGCCTCATATGCATCTTTTAGACTTTGTAAGGAAATCAAAGTACCCTTGGAAAAGCACAAGCATGCAGAAGGAGAGAGGACAATGCAAATTCCACACAGAAAGCTCCCTGAGTCGTTCTGCAATAGAACGAGAGCACGAACCACTACAGTTCAGGTCACATGGGGTACATTAGTATATCTTATAGTTGTCCCCCCCCCCCCCCCAAAAAAAAGAATGTTGTAGATTAAAACAATGAAGAAAGTTTGATAACTGCTTCTCTTTTTGATTGGGGTGAACTAGGATTACTTTATTTCCAACAAAGCTGGAGATATTTGGATGAATGAGAACATTGCTGATTATATTTTGCAAAGGGTTTGATACAGAGGTTGAATATGAGCTGGGTATAAAACTCAGCTTAAACAACAACAACAACAACATCAGAGGTGCATTTTATGGCAGCTTAAAATAACAGCCTTTTCCAAAACGTTTGGGGCAATGTATGAGTTTGAAATGACGGGATACATTGTTTTCCTAACCTCATAAACGTACCTATAATTTATTTTCCAATTGAACAAAGATGCCATATGAGCGGAATATAATTTGACATTTTTACAAGAACTGTTGTAGCTTATTTTGAATTTTATGGCAGCGATATATGTCCAAACAAAAACTGACTGAGTATAAAACTAGCATTTTACAAAGTCTTTCAAAACTAAAACTTTCAGTTTTTCCCATCTGCAAAATAATTTTACATACTCCGGTAGTATATCCAGTTCTTCTTATTATTATGAGATTATTCAGGGGAATCAGGAAAATTGGAACAAGTCTGAAGGTCAACGTTAGTTCCTCAAGACGTTTCACACTGCATTAGGAACAGGTCGGTATGATTCCACATAGACAACCACTGCATGGTCTCAGGAACACTTCCAGAAACGGATGTTTGTAAACACAGTTCACAGCAAAAAAACAACAACCCTGAAACAAAACAAAACAAAAAATATCATAGGTCAATGCAATATGAAAATGGATTTTAGAAATAATAAAAAATTGAGAAGCGGGCTTGTCCAATGGTGAGTCATAAAAAGACTAACGCTGATAAGAATATGGAGGAATTGGGACGGCGTCGGCCTCAATCTCGACAGCCTCTCTTTCAGAGAAGACCTTCTTAATTTCAGCAAGACAATCCCAACATTTGAATTAGAATAAAACTCGGACTCTCGCAAAGAAAACCTTCGTCTGCTGTGCGGCTGAAATCCCTCAGAGAAGGAACATCTTTTCTCTCCCCACAAACTGATCGCCTCACTTGCCAAATGTTTACAGACTGTGATAGAGTAAGAGATACTTCATGGTAAACATGGTAAACTGATGCAATCACAATGACTTCACATTTTTCATTGAGAAGCTTTTTTTGTTTGTTTGTTTGTTTGTTTGTTTGTTTTTTAAAGAAGAAAGCTTTATTTGTCACATACTTTGAATTCATAGTAAACTTTGGTCTCTGTAGTTATAGATGTTTTAGCTTTTTTGGTTGGTGTGGCTGTTTTACCTATTTTAGCCAGTTTTAGCAATTTTTGTGTTTTTACTTATTTTATCTGCTCTACCCAGTTTCAAACATTTTAGCTTTTCCCCTCCATGTGAGATTTTTCTAGCAATTTAGCTGTTTGACTTATTTTCCTTTTTACCTTTTCTGGTGGTTTTATCGATTTGATAAATTCACCATTTTAGGACATTTTTAGGCAGGAGATGAACCAACTTTTGAAAGGTTGTGCACCCCTGGTCTAGGGCCTTGCTCACAATTTGTTTTGTTTTTTTAATCTCTCATGGAAAAACTGGAAATACAACTTTGTACCACAAGCTGGTGCAGTGAGTAACTGTTCCATCTAGTCTGTCCTCCACCAAACATTAAAGGAATGAGCAGCATTTGCAAATGTCCAATGCAACAGTAAACACATTGATTGCTAAATTTCTTGCCACGCAAACTGAAAATCTAACTGCCAAAGCTTTGGGAGCTTGATTAATAGTAGATTGGCCCTGTAGTGTTTCAACAAATGTTTCGTTGGTTAAATCTATACCTTTTAAATGTGGTAACTTTTTATCTTCGTAAATGTTCAATAACTAAAAATCAAAAACTGCCTTCTTCTGCCAACAGTAATACATTTTCAAAGCTGATTTTTTTTTTTCGGGGGGCTTGAAAGCCCAGATATTATTAATGAATTCACAATGGCTTGGACAGTGAGCTACAGCCAGCGAGCCAGCATTCAAATACCAGGACCCTCAATGAAGCTGCCAGGCAGAATTCAGCCACCATTCATTTTATTATTCACACCTATGATTTTCCAACTGTCAGTACGCCTTCTGTGAAAAGGCCTATTGATTTTCTGTCTTTGTCTACGATATGTCATGTTCCCACATAATCATATCAATCGGATGTGCGAAGTCAGTGGTGGTAATGTAGTTACAACACAAATATCGTGTGAGTGATACTCTACCATAGTAATGACTCTTCATCTGAAACCCAAACTCACAAATAACACACTAACCAATTACCCACCAATATGTCACTCACGTTCATCCATTACAGCGCTGCATTACAGAGACGCAAGATCAGTGAAGTGTGGCTTTTAGGAGACTAGTTTTGCTTACTGTTGTTTTTGTTTACTTCAACTTGTTAACTGCCTAATTTCAGTGAGGAAACAGGCAGCATTTTCATGTTCTGATTTTACTATAGTTTTGTGATAGGAATAAAATTGAATTCCCAACCCCCAAAAAAACAAAAAAAAAAACTGCACAGGAATGTTGTGTATAACTGTTCTTTTGTCACAAAGCGAGTAGCTTACCATTTGCAGCTCAGTCCCAGAAAGCAGGTTCAATAGTGTGCACGCCTTCCATAAGTCCTTGGGGCTTTCTCATGATATACAGTAGATATTGCTTAATATTTTATTGCAATTGTATCTCTCCGCACAACAGATGAGCGCCTTTATTTCCTCAGTGAGGCCACAGAGCTTCGCTCAGCTTTAGACCAGAATGAAAATCAATAATTGCAATAGACAGATCACTAAAACACACACATATATAAGTCACAAAAGTGTTGTAGTTAGTGTAAGTAGAAACACCACATTGGTGCAAAGATGAGTATGTGCTCAGGTGAAATAAAATATGGATAAAGGCTTTCATTGAACATGCAAACTACTACAATGAACTCAAGAACATGTATCTTGTGGCACATGCAGCACAAAAAATAGTAATGTAGTTTTATGAAAAACCTGGTTTCCACTTTTAAAATCCTCCCATGACAGATACATTTGTGTTTCAAGAGGACACATTTACTGTTTTCCTTTGTATGCTTTGGGGAGATCTTGAAAAAAAATTAATGGCAAGCTTGTAAAACAATTGATAGTTGCAGACTCTATATAAAGACTTCCCACATACTTCATAATAGCATCTGACAGAAGTTATGTTTCATTTATTTATTTTTTTATCTCAAGCGTAGTCACTAACAGTAATATCATATAATGGAAAATGCATTAGGACATCCAACTTTGAACAGAAAATAACTCATCCTACGAATTCTAAAACACAAAAAGCCCAAAAAGAGAGACTGGTGGTAATTTAAGATGATGACTAAAGAGGAAATTCATAACCACTCAACCTCGCTGCTAAGTAAGAGCAGCCAACTAGCCACTGGTAATTAACCTCTAAAATATGTGTGAACTTTATGTTTCAATGAGCGTTTGAGACAATTAGACCGGGTTTGGATCATCTGCTATATAAATATAATTACAAGTCAGACGGGCTGGTAGGTTGGATCAGGTTAGTGATGTATACTTTAATTGGAAATGTTTGTTGCAGATATAATACTGCACAGGAAAATAACATTCTACAATCACTCTCATATACTTGCTCTGCAAAACACAGATGAGATACTACATAGTTAAAATGCTTTCATTCAAAGCCCCGCTCTCTTCATTCTTATCAAAATGATGATGCATCAGTAAATTCCCACAGGTGTTAAATTATAAAGAGTGGTGTAGCGTTAATTTTTAGCAGTCAGGGTTCTGAAATATAGCCGTAAAAGTATTCAACCCCATTTACTCACTCAGGCTGAATTGTTTCACAGGAAAAAAAACATTTCAAGACATTCATTATTCATTCGTCATCCTCAGATTCAAGATTGCTTTGATTCTATCTGTCTCACAAGGAAAGGCTTAGACCCATACCGGCTCACCTTAACAGGCTTTTAGAGGTTTGTATGGACGAGTCAACCGTCACTGATAAGTCAAATAACTGACGCTGACTTCACAGCATGATGCACGGACCCAGTATAGGATAGTGAATATAAAAGCAGGGTTTTAAAGGATGATATGTTTGAGACATTTCCTGTTAATCTTGCTGTCTTTTACTGCACAAATTAAACTCGTCTCAGGCTATTTGGTCCTTTGACGCTTATCCAGCATGGAAAAGCAGCTTTATTAGATTTCGCATGGCTGAGAAAACACGAGGTTAAACATTGATGTTCCCCAGCAACACACTTATATGAGCTTGTGTTTACGATCCAAACATTCTTCCTATTTATTTTCTTCTTTTGCTTTTCAATTTCCCATGTCAATCTTAACTAGATTTCCTTCCTCTTACTGTGTGTTTTCCATGTTTTCATAAGCATCACCTCCTGCATTTATACTTGGATCAAATTCATCTTATTTCTAAGCTGCATTTCGCACTACTAGGTTTAAAAAGCTTGGCCACACAATTAATAATGAAACCCTGCTTAGTGAGTGCAACTTTATTGATGAAAACCAAAATTAAATACAGTTTAATCAATATGGAAATGTGTGCGTTGTGCTTTCTCATTATGTCTGCGCTGGTTCCCCAGACTTTCTGTCGCCCTTGCCGCTTTGCAGACCATTTAGCAGACAGTGGTGCCAAACAGGTCCCCATCCACCCTCTGGAAAGAGGTTAGACCTTAAAAAATAAATTAAATACATACACAATTATGAATATTGTTGGACTGCTTTTGCATTTGTTAATACACTAATATTGATGTGTTTTTTTCCCCCTCCCATTTCACACTCTGCTGGCCTTCTTGTATCCATTTAATCGCAAATTCCCAACAAAAATTTAATTAAAGTTTTAACTGTTACTATTCTTAATCTTAGAATCCCCCACGTCTCCTTTTCCCTGCCATTAATGTGACAGGGCAAACTCTGGAGAGGCTGCAGCACTTAAGGTCTCTCTGTGTGTAACCCCGGGGGCCGTTATACTGCACAAAACTCACAATTACAGTTTACATGTTATTCTACCGCATGCAAACTCATGTCACCTAGTGACATATTGGAAGGATGGTAAGTGGATGGTAAATGTAGTATTTCTCATTTAATAATAGTATAGGTATTACTATACAGTGTGATGCACATTGTGACATTTGATATCAACACGTGTGTCTTATCAAAGCAATGAAGGACTTCCTGGAAGTAATTCTAAGAAAAAAAGATGGAAAACCAGGTGGGATAGGTAGTCTGAACACTCGCTGAACCTTCTTTACACCCACACAAATCTGCATAAGTAAAAGCAAATTCAGAGCAGATGTACTAGTAATATATGTAAAATGATGCATTTAAAGCTATAAAACAATAGGGGTTGAGTTATATATTTATTTACTGTACATATTCATAAGAACGTCCTGTACAGTTGTGGACTATTATTTTTGTTTGTTTGTTTTGTTTTTTGGGAGGGGGGGATCGTTCTGCCTGTGCATGCAGGCGTTTGATCCGATGGTCAGGAGAATGTGTATTTAAAGGTTAATAGTGACTAATGTGATGAATGAGAGGCCTGGACAGGTTAAGGAAGACTAACCCTGCAACAGTGAGGTGGAGAAAGAAGCGGTGTCGAGGATATAAGAGGATTAAAATCTCAATTTAGAAAGGGGAAGTTCTTTTCTTTGCATCATTGAGTGAACTGGTATTGGTGGTCTGGGGTTGGGGGTTGAACACGATCAACTGGTTGAATCAGGCCTTGCTTAAGGGCACTCTGGCAGTATGAGGGTTGGGGGGGGGGGGGGCTTTGAACCACCTCCTTCTAATATCATGCCTGATATGGGGAATTGAAGGCTGTTCGGTTGTGGTTCTGTGGTTAAAACGCCGTTTAATCCTTCATGGCAACGCAGCCGTTAGTTAGCTGGGCAGCGGGATTGGTCAGCGGCGGCTGACCGCGCCCTCAACCCGTGTGAGCTACCTACCAAACTATTACCATCAAGTGTCGGGGGGATGAGGGCTGTGCTGCTGCCTCTGCCTCTGCCTCTGCCTCTGCCTCTGCCTCTGCCTCTGCCTCTGCCTCTACCGCTGCCGCTGCCCTCGGTGCGGCGGAGGACAGAAAGCATCTTTGTCTGAGCTCCGGAGCTCCGGGCTTTTCCCTTCCCGTTCGCCTCCATCGACACAGCCAAAGATAAGAAGAGCATCCTTCCTCAAGACAGAGGTCGCAGATTCATCTGCCGCATTCATCTCTGCTCAATTTAGGATTTTTCTTCTCTCTCTCTCTCTCCCACCTCTCTCCTCCTCCTCCTCTCTCTCTCTCTCTCTCTCTCTCTCTCTCTCCTCTCTCCCTCCTTCTCTTTTGTGCTTTGCCGTTTGCCTGGTTGGAATATTCTAACCCTCCCTTGTCTCCATGTGTCGGATCGCCGGATGATGTTCAGGTAAATGACACCTCCTACACACAGACGACCTTACGGAGGTAATCAGCTTTTAAAAACGTGCTGCGGTACAAAGCTCCAGGATACAAAAAAATAATAATTGGACAAACGTATTTGTGTGTCTTTTCTTTTTTTTTTTTTTTCAATGTCAGTGGTCCGGGATTGTTTGTATTTCATTTCGGGGGGATACTGCGCTGCTTTCCTCCGCCGCCGCCGCCGCGCCGCCGCCGCTCTCCAATTACTGGCACTTCTTTAAAGCTTCTTTCTTATTTTTCACTTAATGTGGGCAGACATTGTTCATAGATTGCCCTGTGTTGTTTTTTATTCCCCCCACCACCAGTGTTTACAGTCAGTTGAGGTGGGTGGAGGAAAGGAGAGGTGTATATATATATATATATATATATATATTTATTTATTTATTTATTTATCTATATATATATATATATATATATATATATGCTTTCCAAATTCAACACGGCTGCGGATGAGGTCGCTTAATTGCGTGCCGGAAGACATGCCCTGTGGTCGGGCTTCTTTCCCTGTGAATAAAGACTGCAGCTCCAAAGGAAATATGGAAACCAGCAAGCACCATCTATTGTTTGATTGTCCTCGAGATGCCACATGCCGGGCTGCCTGGCTATTAATTTTTTATATATTTATAAAAGTGAAGTTAAGGTGGTCTTTGAGTCTAACTGCATGCTGGGCCCTTGTCTCTGAAATGCTCGAGGTAGCCTATTTATTATTGAGAGGGATTTCATGTTCTGTGCCAGAGGACTGGCCAGTTTAAAGATAGGGGAAGGAGAGAGACAGAGAGAGAGAGAGAGAGAGAGAGAGAGAGAGAGAGAGAGAGAGAGAGACAGAGAGAGAGAGAGGTGGGGGGGGATAGCAGGAGTTGAGTCAAGGAGCCACCACATCATTTGCAACAAAGGGAGCCTCACTGTCGGCTCCAAATCCTGCTGGAAATGAAGGCAAGAAAGTTGTGAACATTAGAGGATTTTTCTTTTTTCTTTTCTTTTTTTTTGAACCTGGGAGATAAGGTAGCATTTCTTAACACCTTCAGCCTTGGTATCTATATCCCCTTAGGAAGCTGCTGTCTCCACACAGCAGATTAGGTTGCACCAATTAAGGAGGGTTGACCACTGAGGAGTTGATGTTCAAATTGCAGCCTGTGTCTAAAAATACCAAAATGTTTTTCAAAGAAATGGAAGTGTCAGTAAATCCCCCACACTCATTTACAGCCCTGCATATTTTAAATGAATGAACCGAGACAGTTCACTTTATCATCATCTATTGTGCACAGGATTGTAGGAACTGGCGTAGTGTGGGCTTTTAATATTGTAATTCCATCCGAGGATGTGTTTGTTCTCTCCTTTGAGCGTGCGTCTTCAGGGCTGTCACTTGAAATGGCAACTAGTCTGGGTCACAGCGTGATATTCCTCCCCAATAATTAGATTAATTTATCAAAGAAAGAAAAAAGATGGGAGGTGCCCAACATTTGGAGCTACGCTGCCGCACAACTCGCAGGAGTCTGCTGCCCTGCCTGCATCTCCTGCAAACGTATTTGCTTTGCAAATTCGGCTCCAACTGTAATCCGACACATTTTGTTACCGAGTCTCCCGAATAGAAAAGCTGAAATTCAAGCATTAACATAACAGGCTGGGGGAGTTACGAGCTCAGATTCCATGTTCACCTGAGATAGGTGACCAACCTTCCATTTGAATAGTGTCGCAATCTCACCTGTGGGTGTCACGAGTGTTGAATGTCAGAAGAAAAGTATATATGGAGAGAGGGAGAGAGGGCCCCATTTTGATACCAATAACAACAAAGTCGTGGCTTGCAAGCCTCTAAACATGAGCTCCTGCAATGCTGAGCACGACTTTTTGTTCGAGCATTTTCATGATTATATATTTGAAGCAGCAATAAAACAGCAGGGTGTGTCACAGTCCTGCTTTTTCTTTTTTTTTTGGTTTGTTTCGTTTTTTTGTTAGGTTTGCATTATACTATCCCTTTGACGTGCCCCCTTGATGCTTGCAGCACACACAGTACAATTTCCGTGTTTATTTTCATGACTTATCAGCTCTGTTGTGACACAGGGCGCGTAATTGCCAGGCTTTCGCTCATCATTTGGTATTTTTGGTGACTTCGGTGCCATCTTTGCCACACTCGCGTTGCTATGATCTGACTCACAAGACATCTGTCTCAGTTGCTGCTTCCAATGAGATTTAAGGGGCTGGAAAGAGTTTGCGATATAAAAAAAGAAAATGGTGTCACTTGCAGTTGCGACAACAACAAATACTCAACAAATAGTCGTGATTTAAAAAATAATGATTTTTTTTTTATAGCTTGTAGCAGCATTACTGTGGAGTAGGTTGCGTCTCTTCAGCACACATGGCGTTTAATGTTTAAACACATTTGAGTCATTATTAGTAAAAGCTGATTTGACTTTTGCGTTAGTGTGGCAGCTGCTATGTGTATGAACAAGAAATGTAGAATTAAGATATCATGCGCGACGCACCAGCCGATATACAAAGGGAGATGGATGTCTGGATGACATGAAGGAGGAGACTGCCTGAAATAACAAGAGGGCACAGTTGACATGGTGTGTGCGTGTGCGTGCGCGCGCACGCGCGTATGTGTGAGGGATTGTATGTGTGTCAGAGCTCAATAGCTTCAGCGTGCATACTGGGGAAGTGGAAGGTTACAGATATTGTGTGGCATTGCGAATCGTGTCGCTTCCTCTCTATCATAGCCCATCAAGGTCATATCCACAGACTGAAAGTGGTGGCCCTGGCCTTTTCCACTCCTGGCTCTGGCAGAGGAACGGGGCCCGCGGACCACTGCTGCTTCTAATCAGGGCTGACGCGTGACTCAGTTGCATGCCAGCTGCACAGCCAAACAGGGATTATGTCCCTGGATGGTGAAGACAAAAAAAAAAAAAAAGGTCACTGTGGAGATCTTTGTCTCTCTACACCTTTGGCGAGTTTGTTTTATTTAATTATTTGTACATTGTCTCTAACGAACTTTACTGGCTGAAGCGATGGTGCTTAAAAAAAAAACCCAACAACAATCCTGCACACGATCCAAGTCATGTAGCCAGAAGTTGTGCGGTCGGAGTTATGACACCCGCAGCGTACTCTTGGCTAACTTACAATCTGGGTCATTGTGCCATTTGTTTTATGAGTAGCTACTGGGTTGTAAAAAGGTATTAAGGTGCAGATGTGGACACTAAAAGGAAAAGACCCCCCAAAAAAAAAAATCTTTTCTAAAAAAAAAAAAAAATAATTATTAAGTCTACTTATGCGGTCGCAACTGATTTGGAAAGCTTGATTGGTCTTGTTATACATCTGTGAAATAATAGACAGTGAAATTGCCAGTTATTTTCTCCACAGGTGGTACAGTAGGTGGATTGGGATGGAAGGTGGTCTGTAATTTTCCCTAAGCAGAATGCTACTCAGGATTCAGCAAAGGTTGGTACATTGGAGCCTGTCATACCGAGGACACTTTGACAAAAATGTGTTGGTTTTTTTTGGTCCTCAAAATGCTCGGCTGTAATCTATTAAATACGTGCATGACAAAAATACAGCGGATCACATTTCAGCAAGAGCCATTACAGGGACTGTGATGAAGGAATTACATTTGTTGCATACTTCTTTGCAGTTTTAACTGGTAAAAGGCTGTCAGATGGAAATTGTTCTCATAATTTAGAAATTAAACCTTAAAATAATTTTTTTTAAATCGTTTTCAGGAAAGAAAATGGCGAGAACAGTGTTGGAAAATTAAAGCCTTTTCATCCAATCGTTCTTTTCACAGTGTAGATCTAACTGATGAGATTCTAACTTATAGGTGGTCGTGCTGGACAAAAATATTGATGACATTTAGATGTTGCGTCTACAGTTTTTAATCGTCCTTTGCTTTGGATTACAAAGCTTACTATGGACCACTGATAGCAAGGAAGAACAGAAACAAGATAACATAAATGTTCATAACCGCATTGTTTTACTCCGCAGGTTCATGTTGTAATATAACCAAAAGAAATAGGAAGTTCTTTGAGTACAGATAAAAGCCCCAGAAGGTGAAACTTATTATAATAAGCATTTACTGCTCAACTTAAGATATGAGGCCCCGCAGTTAAAGAAAGCAGCTTTGTCTTTCTGCTCCATTCAGGTATCTGGTGCACATTCAGTGGGGTTCCATTACATTGCAAATGTAAGTATTTCAGCTCATTCATTGCTGGTACCGTGTGACAGCATGGAAAAGGGGAAGCTGAAACCGCACCGTTAACCAAAATGTGCCCAGGCAGCATAATCAGTGCCCTTAGAGATATAAAACACAATATCACCCTGTCAGGGTATACATTATGCAGTTACAGTGCTCAAAAGACGGCAGAGTAACAAGGCCCAAATCTACCACACAGTCCTGATGAGGGAACTCTAGAAGTGGTAAAGAATAGAAATGACTCAGTATGCTCTAGTTAGGGTATCATTTTTTTAATCTGCGTTTTGTCTCTGGATGTTTATTGTGTGGCATTTCAGCTGTGCTCCGGTATCACAATGTACATTGTTTGTGTTTTCATCATCGCAGAGTCCCAGTTCTGTGTCATATCGACTGTAAAGAACAAGTCATTTTCCAAAAGTGTCCCCCCACATTTCTGTCCATTGATATATTGCATAACGGTGGGATATTTGGGTTCTGCGCGTTCTATATTTGGTTTTGGCATTCCCAAATGCTTTAGTAATGAATGTCAAGAAATAAGATAGATCACAAGTCTAACAACAGGCTGGATCGACTGTATAATTCATGACTGCACTGGAGTTGGCTCCTTATTTTTTTTTTACGCTACATCAGAGCCATCTTTAAAGAAATGTGTCCAGAAGCGAGTTTCCTTCACCAAGAAAAGAAAATAATGCCAGTGACACAAGGAAAGTCAAACGCTCACCTTGGTTGCCTGTCAGCCTGATAATAAGTATCATAGCGGTCATTAACTTAAAATGAAAACTTTATGAAAAAGAATCCAGACGACTGTTGGGCCACTTGAAATGTTTTGATTGAACTTGCATCAGATCTGTTGCCAGGGACATCTGACAGGGCTGCCGAGGTCTTACGCTATCTTAGTTGCAGATCACTCAATGAATCTTTCTCTTTCATTCTCGACATTTGCTTTCAGTGGCACAAGCATTTATCTTTTCAAACTAATATCCACAACACTCTCTCATGGGTGGCATGGGAGATTTCACAATGAGAGGTAGCGTACGCTTTGGGGGAAAAAAAAAAAAAAAGCATAGCACCTTCCTCGCCATTGTGAAAGTGCTCCGTGAGACCGAGGCTAAAAGAGTAGAATAATGACGGTTTAGCTTTTCCTCTCTTATCTTGTCACATTAAGGCCAATGGGCTGTTTAGGCGACGCATTGACCAGTGAGCAGCAGGCTAGTCGCGAATCAAAAGGTTTTTAGCAGCTGCCTGACTGTCCATCCATCACTGTGATTTCTGTCGTGCTTGAACTGGGCCTGTCACACTCAGATGGCCAACGGACTGCAGCGTGAGGGTTGGTGTGGTAAACACTGGGACAGTCGTTTATTTCAATTCCGACTGTGTCATCAGGCATCTCTCATGGGGAACAGATTCATGCTAATTTGTTATAGTATGCATCGGAAATCTCATCTAATGCTGCATTGCAAAATCAATCTTATCCTTGCCCGAGGCTGCTTTGTCTATAAAGGCGTTTGTCTCATGCGTCCTACCTGTACGAGAAGGCGCCATTCCATATCAATGTCAGCATTCATTGGGTCTTAGTGAAGCTGTCTGATCCTGGCCAAGAAGCTGTTACCCAAGATTAACCCAGGCTGTTCTTTTGCATAGCAGCTGAAGAGGAGTGTGTGTGCGTGTGCGTGTGCGTGTGCGTGTGTGTGTGTGTGTGCGTGTGTGTGTGTGTGCGTGTGTGTGTGCGTGTGTGTGTGTGTGTGTGTGTACATGTGTGTAAAGAAAAGAATCAGTGAGTAGGATCTGTGCTTGCTCCCACACTCCGTTTTGTCTGGTGGCATCCTCCTCAGGATGGGATGTGACAGCACTGGATGATCTAATCATGGATGTCATTACATAGCTGCTTATTAACTGAGATTTCAAGGGCAAACATTTCCATCATTGGTATACTGTATAAATGAGTGAGCTCCACGAGCAAGAACAGTGCTGAATGATGGCTCGTGGTAATGTCACTGAAGCACAGGAGGGACTGGTTGTCTCATTAAATTTTTTGTGCATGTATTTCAGTTGGTGTCTCCACGAGGAGCTAGTTTGTAGGGCGTGCCTTCGATACGTCGCATCCTACAAGAGGACAGAGTCTCAACAGCAATTTAAGTCTTCTTAGAGAGTTGTGAAGGAAGGTCTGTCATTTGTCATAAAAATCACTGGGGTTGCTTTCGTGATAGATGTCTTGCAGAGTATTTGCATATCCAGAGTCCTGAGGAGGAAATGAGAACGATGAGCAAATTTCACAGGAACAGGGAAGCTTCATTGATCTCATATATCTGTATTTTCTCTTTATTGCTTTTGGATGTTTTGACAGATTGGATTTTTAAAAAGATGACGCGGCCATACAGCTTTAAGATGTGTGCAGCTGGTTGAGTTCATCTTCCAGAAGCTCCTGGTGTCTCCCAGTGAGGAGTTATTTTGAGTTTTCTCTCCGTGAGCTGTGGCAGATGAGGATAACTCAATAAGTGCTGTCAATATTTAGCTTTGTTTGCTCCTTTTCCACATTTACTGTATGTTAGCAAAAATAACAAGATAATCTGTTTTGATCACATTCGATGACAGAGATTTACAGCGGCCTACATTATCAGATGGCATTATAGCTTCATAGGTGTGACAGTGGATTTGTCTGTCAGTCCAACAGCTTTGTCCACAAGGATACACCGAAGTCGGAGCAACAAAAAGCGAGCAGGTTTTTCATGTTTTAGTTCTTTTACAGCTACCCGGCAGTCTTTTCAATAAAGAATATTGAGAGCGGTAAAATGAGGTCGAACTGTTTTTTGGCGACTGTTTTGCTCTATTTTGATGTCAATTCCTTCAACTTTATAGAGCTGTCAGTCAAACCTCCTGAATTTCATGCCTCGCAGGAATCCGAAGCAACACACCCTCATCAATGCAGCCCCTGCATTGTTCTTATGCAGGACTGAGCACGCACTCAGACAAGAGGCATTCTCCTAAACCATCGGGACTGCGAGATCACACTGTGTCATCAGAATATCAAATGCGTTCGTGCGGCCAAACCAAAAGATTTTCTCGCTCGTTCCTACTTTAGCTTACCTGTGTGAGATTGACGGCGTCTGACGAAATGGCGCTCCACGCCATCCTTTTGCTCGTCCACACATATCACTCATGTCATTATGTGCCGGAACAGAGTGGAGTGGGTGGCAAACGGAGAGATTCAGGCTTTTCTTGTGGAGGGGAAAAAAAAAAAAAAATGGCTCAAACAAATACTTCAGGTTATGTTCTGCATATAATCACTTTTGCCTAAAACACTGAAATGCAAGTGAAAGAATTTGGAGTTGACTGTGATAATGACAAGTCAAAAACCTGTCTAATGATTCGCAGGAGCCTATGATAGGTATACCCCACCTTCACCTCGGTGTATGATAAGGATTGTGCTCTGATCCTGCTGGGCAGGACAGAGACGCTGATGCAGCCTCATTTGCAGCGTGCAAGCGAATAAGCTGGATGAAGCCTGCTGTCTTGTCATTTAAATCTTTTCCTTTTCCTTTTTTTTTTTTTTTATGCTGCAGGAACTCAACCAAATAACATCTCTGAAAAAAAAAAAAGCATTTTGAATCGTATTACAGTTATAGCTATGTAGCGAGCAGATGTGCATGCATTTCATCCCTACTACGCCTACAGTACATTTATGTTCACTTAATGAGAATACTGTGCACCATGTTTACGCTTGTAGCTAGTTACCTAATTACCTGGCTTGCTGGTTTGTGAAAATGTCAGCTGTTCGGGCGCCCTATGCTACAGAGAAAAGGGAGAGGTCTGTTCTGTTGACGTGCACTCAGTGTGTATAGGCGACACTGTGCAAGTAGATAGGTACTTTAAATTGGTCGTTCTGTCGGTGTGTGGTTCAAGCCACGGGATCATATCTGCTCATATTTATCACACTTATATCCACAGGTGAAGTCATAACACAACTTTCTCCTCTCTGTGCCTTCCTCTGTAGGAGTGTTATCAGCAATTTGGCTGTTTTCCAAGAGATATAAAAGCATGACCATGTCAGTAAATGTTGCAAAACCTTACATGATTGCCGGATATTTAGCGACTTAATGAAAAGGCTGCTTTCAAGTCAAATCCAAGCGTGTTGTGCAGCGTGCTGTGTGGACATAGCGCAGCTACAAAGATCTCATTTTCATCCCTTGATGTGTTGGAGGGAGTTGTACATCGCTTCAAATTATGCGAGCTATAAGTCACAAGGATAGCAGCTGATGCAGGGATATGAGTTATTGGTCAAGATGAGGATCAAGTGGATGATGAAGATGAGGATAATGATGGCCTTGTTGATGATGAAGACTTTATGCCTGATAGCGAGGGTGATGATAGTGCTGATGCAGATGTTGACGAGGGTGGTGATTACATCTCTTTACATCACAGCTGAAGCGAAAGCATTCCACAAATGCAAGCGGCGCAGGACCTACACACAAAAATAAAGTCTGTGCATGGTCTGAAAAATGTTATTTTAGCTGCCAAATATTATAGCTTATTTCCATCATGTCCAAAACGTGTGCCATTACCTTGAGAACTTTACAAATAGTGTGTTTGAAGGTTGTTTTTAGTTAACAGAGAAGGCCAGAGTCTCAATGCAGCAGTGTGAAAGGAAAAGTTCACTGCATAGTAAAAAAAAAAGAAAAGAGTGTTCTACTTATTTGCTGTCTTACAGTGAGTTAGAAAAGATAATTAATGGCACTCTGATGCCTGTATAGTAAATATTAAGCCTCTTCCTGCAGACAGCTAATTTATCTTTGCACAAAGCGTGGCAACAAGGGGACAGTTGGCTTTGACCAGCGTTTACAGAATCTGCCTATCAGCAACTCTCAAGAGAACAAAATCCGTAAAAGAAGAAAATGTTATTTTGCAAAGTATTTATTAGTGTGAACCAGTGGTCTGTCACCCTGTGATGACTCTGGAAAACTGTTGTTGACCATAAAATTGCCTCTTTCTCCTTCCTCAGTCTTTTTGCTCTGCCAATATTTTGAGCCACTGCAGCCTGCAGCTTCATGCACGCTATGCTGCGAGTCTCATCAATCTCATATGTTTTCTAAAATGTCAGACTTTTCTTTTAGATATTATGTTATCACGAGCAGCCATGCAAGAACTCTCCCTTTTATGAAATACCTTATCAGGGATGGGCAACTTTGATCATTGTGAGGGCCATGAAAATTACATTCTCACTACCAAAGCAAATATGAGCAAGCACTTGAGCATGAGGATTTATGTGAAGTATGGCCTTTTTACTGAAGGAATACATACATGAATACAATTCTGTTTGTCCTTAGATTAAGTTTATTGAATAGAAATGCTTTTTTTTATGTTCCACCTTAAAATGCATAAAATGATTCCAGAATATTTGTACATATACTGCATGTTGTAATGATGTTTTTATACAGTCATTTCAGACCTTTTTGGAAATTGATTCTAATGATTTGTTTGTTTGTTTGTATTTTATTTATTTATTCTATTTTCAAACATGTAGACACATTTTTAAAAACAGAAACAAGAGTAACAAACAATTAGAAAAAAAAAGCAACGATCATCCAAATGAGAATCCAGGGTTCCACGACACTCACTCAAACTTTTTTTTAATATGTGCGTCACATGTTTGAAAAGGGGTAGGAAGAAGTATCACCGTAAAGGGCCTGAAAACTGACAACACAGCAACAGATCAATATATCTGATCAATAAATGTACAATTCTCAAAGGATGTGACACATAATAAGCAAATAATGTAAAGCATTGAGGTTCAATATCAGGACCATGTCGGTCATTTGTAGGAAGAATAATCCGTTTTTGTTGAACAGGCAAAGTAGTTTCCACTGGATATTTTATTTCCTGCTGGATAATAAACAGTTGCCAGCTGCAAAACCTTCATACTGTAATATCGACGCTACATAAGAGCAAAAATAAAATAGCCGATCTATCACCGCCGCTGGAACAACTCAGTCATCTCCTGTGCTGCACCTGCCAGGAAAGATGTATTCTCAAGAAAAAATAAATAAATACTAGATGTCATCTATGAGTAATTAAAGTTTCAAGTTACATCAACCACTATAGACAAGTGCATACCCGTCATCAAAAATTGAGCTATTTCAATGAAGTGTCTCCAAAAAAAGACCTGAGCGCTGAGCAAAAGTAGAAGGAATAAAATGTAAGATTCATAAAGCTGTGAGAGGAAGAGAAAGTGTTGTTTGCTGCATGACATACATTTGAAGTTGGGACACTATCGTGTGCTGTGAGAAAAAAAAAAAAAAGAAAAAGAAAAAAATGGATCTCATTCTGGAGCATCGAGAGACTGGAACGACAGAGCGGATGCCCCGAGAATGCACGAAACAACATCAAAAATATTCCAATTACATCTTGTACCACCTAATCGTGCTTTGCTTACATGTTCGCACTGAGTGAATCACTCTGTACAGCAGAGGCTCGGTGACAAAAGGTGACATGTGAAGCAAAGGAGCATCACCTCAGTGTTTAATGCACACTGCTGGGAGGAAAATATCACTGGGGCTGATAATTGGATGACACCGAATTAAAAGGAGGGAGTGTTTGCTCACAGATGCATTTAATAAATGGAAAATGAGCATCCCCTGAGCATTTGACCGTTAAATATATGTATAAATATGCTTATTAGCTTCTTTTTTTTTTTTGTGGATAGCTGGATGAGACGACTGGTGTCACTTTTACGACTGTATCAAGTATACAACTGTTATAATTTAAGCCTGATATTTTCAAGGAAAGATGAGATGTCCACTTGGAATTTGAACCATATCGTTTCCCGTCATGCTTCATACGGCACAGGCGTCGCCTATGCCGTCAGTTTTGCTGGACTTGGAAGTCTTCGTAATGCATTTCACGCCCATTCTTCCATCAACCCCTTTTTCAGCTCAACAATGTTTTAAGATCGTGAGGAAATTGGAGTAAACCCTCATACACACAGAGGGAACATGCAAGCTCTCCACAAACAGCCCCCCCCCCCCCCCCCCCCCCCTTCCCCAAACCCAAACATGGACCAGTCCAGAGGGGTACCTACCTTGTGTTTGCTCTTTCAGAGTTCAGATTTAGAAATATCTGAAAAGCACAATCAAGGCACATATACATACAAATATAAAGGATTAAATCTGAATTACAGCTAATTGTAAGTTCAATTGGCTCCACCCTAATGCTACCTTAAAAAGTATAATCCAGTATAGAGAAATTACAACAAATAAATAATGCTCGGGAAAAGGTTTCTTTCTTCTGTGAGATAACAGCAGTTATCTTACCTCAGCTGAGAAACAGCGAGTATTCTGTGTCTGATGTTAAAAAACAAATCTGCCATCAATCTGCCATATATTGTCCTTTCACTTAGGAGGGTGAGCTTGATAAACACGATTTATGAAAATTTATTGAACCTAAGAGACAATGTCAAACAAACAAACGCTGATGAAATCCAAACGCACGGTCCAAAACTAACAGGCTTTATTGTCGAGTCGTATTAGATAAAATGTCACTTTACTAGGTATGATCATCTGCTACTTTCAACCACGAGCGTGCTTCAAACAAAGAGGCAAATGATCTTACAAATTTATTCAGACAGCTTGGTTTTTTTTTTGTTTTTTTTTATTGTTAAAGGATGTGGACGCAGCTCCAAAAGGACTCCCGCAGACGTAAGAGGGACAAAGAGAGAAAAAGGGATTGGATAAACAAACAACATCCTCGTCAAATTACTGCCCGCCACACAAAGACAAACAAGCCAGACTGACTGCAAATATTGCAAATTACTTCAAACTGACCTTTGAAAGGAACCAGACCTGCTATTAACTGTAGGAACAAGGGTGAGTCAAGTGAGACAGGATGATGCATTAACACAGATTGCTCTTATCAAAAGAACTGCAATATAACTTAATATATTACCTCAATTTAAGCCTGAATTTAAGCCTGAAATGTTTCAACAACAACTTGGGTGAATTGCCATATAAAATTGGACACCTGACACCGAGGACATTGTTTTTTTACGGAATTGGGTGTTTTCCTGGATCTTTTAATGCGGTTTGGAGTAAAATGTCACCGTTATTGATTCACCAGGACTTTGAGGACATTACAGTCACTTTGTTGCCCCAGTAAGATTTCATCTCCATCATCCTGTCAAACTTTAAATTTGTCCAGCTCTGACAGCACCATCAGTCTTTGTGTTTACTTCTAGCGTACGAGCACTTAAAATTAAGAAAGGCTATTATACCTGCTTCCCTCGCAGTGTTAGGACTGCCATGTTGAGCAGGTTAGCATGCTGCCATTAGTATTTAATGACTGTGCGTCTAAATGCAGCCGACACGGCCATTTTGCACATTCGGAGTCTCTTTATTTTGTTATGACAGTACACATTGACCTGAACTGCATGTCAAAGTAAGAGTGGCTCCCATCTTGTTCAGGATTCGTGGCTCTCCGTGGTCAGGTCGCTGTGAACACGTGTGATCTCCTCCATGTTTGTCACTGAGGTTTTAGTCTTGATTTGCCCTCAGCCAAAAAAAAAAGAAAAAAAGGTCATCATGACGTTTAATTTGTGGTTTATTTCTAAAAGATGAATAACCTCTGCTTGTTGTCGCCGCTTTTGAAAACCAACCTGGCTTTCGAAAACCAACCTGGCTTTCATTTCTTGATTTACAATACTTAGTGTTGGTTAACCTGTTGTGGTTTTAAAATCACATCTTTTATTACTGTCAGACGTTTCAATTACAGATCAGATTTTTTTTTTTCTTCTTTTTTTAAATGTGTGTTTTTTTATTCAGGCCTTTGTAGAGAACTGAAAACTTAATTATTCAACCTGGCCTCATTGTTGCTTTACAATACTTATGATTTCTAACCCTTACATAACGTGAAAGTCATTTGCTTCTATGTTTTTACATTTTTTTCCTCTACTTTCATTGGTGGTGTGACAGTTAATTCAGGTTTTGATCATTTCATTCTCATGCAGCGATTTATGGCCTTGCAGTGTGAAACGTGCACAGTGAAATATATATGAAGAGCGTGAATGCGCTCTTAAAAAAGATCTGTATTTGCCAGTAGCATAAAAATGCAGGTACTTTTGGTAATTTCATAAATATAGATACTGCACATTTGTCACCATAAAGTGTTACATTTTAGAAGAACCCGCACGGGAAACGAGAAAATAAACATTTGAATGTCGTGCATCTCAACTCCTATGTTGAAGAGAACTCCTCATCAAGGCTGATAGTGATTCAGCGAGGAGTCACTGGCATGGGCTAACACTGGCGGAATTTATTCCAGCCCAAAACCCAGTGACAACGGCTCACTGAGGTCGCTTTTGTAGGCGCCTCGCAAACAGCGTGAAAAGCTTCAGCTGGGCCAGACTGAGGTAGCAGCTTGTTAGAGTGATCCCACACAGCTGAGCAACCTTCTGTGGCTTCGTCCTGGGTGCTGCAGGGTGGAGGGCGGGTGCTGTCCTTGTAGCTGTGCTGTAGGTCCCCGGGCAATATCATGGTCTGAGTGACAAACCTCCTGCTGCCATTTGCTCACTTATATTTGTATGCGTGTCCTATTTAAATACTTTAATTCCAGAGCGGAAGAATGAATGCTAATTTATTTTCTTTTTTTTGTTTTGCATAAAATATATTACTAGTTGGTGTTTCACTTTTAATATATTTGTAGTCTATTTTTCATGTGCAATTAGCCTTTTATTTTCTTTTTCCAAATCAGCTTAAAACACCCACAGCCCTTTATGTTTCTTGTTACTTCCTTTTGTGATGGAGAAATAATTTTATGCAAACTCATGCTGGTTAGGTGACTTGACGTATTGGCTGCGTACGACGTTGTAGGAGGAACAGCACAGTCAAGATGAATGTCGTGCCTAGAGAAGACATACTGGGACATCCTTGAAGGCAAAGGAACTGTGACCTGCTAGTGAGATGGTTGATGACTCAGATCGCATTTACGACATCAGAGCGCTTCACCCTGATTTTGTCTTTGTTGATGGGTTTTAAAAACCTTGGAAGTCCTTTTCTATTTACTCATGTGTCATTCTAGTTCAAGCTCACCCTCGAATGAGACAACAGACTTCCACTGAGTGGCATGGAAGCAATCTTTGTGGTAATGGTTACCAGCCTTTTTTTTTTTTTTTTTTTCTTAAGTTTGAGATCATGAAAAGCTGCAGACCCTACTAAAACCTTACATCAAATGCTTGTGGACAGATCCACGCTCCACAGTGGTGGATGCGTTATGGGAACATGGCAGACTCTTTTACCAGGCTGAAGGATGAGTTAGAGATGTGGAGAAGGAAGGAGGTTTTTTTTTTTTGGTGTGTGTTTTTAACTGACATTTAAATAGCAGCGAGCAAAGACTGATTGGCCCCGGAAAAAAAAAAGAATCAGGCATAAAGATAATTGGAGGAAAAGACTGACATAAAAATTGCAGATCAGGTGATTCTGCAATTGTAGGAAAGCACAAGTTGAAAAATGAGAGCTGAAGGAATGTGCATATTTGCTTGACGATTATAGGAAAGATTTTAATGAATAGAATATCATTATGATTTTAAGTATATTAGGATGGCCATATTTTAACTTTCTAAATATATTATGCTTGGCCTGACCTTCAGTACTCCCAACTGATACTCAAACTTTCCCTATAGGTTCCCTATAATTTTAATATATTCAAAGTATCCCTCGTGTGTATGGATTACCACTGAAATTCCAGTGATATAACAAAATAATATCCTACAATAATCAAAAACAAGTTCAAATAGGCTTCTAAGAAGTGATTTATTATAGCTAAGATAATCTCTCAGTGGCAATGTCTGACTTTAAAGTCTGAATAAAAAAAATAAAAAAATCTAAACACTTTTTTCAGGTGGCACTAATCCTCCTCAGTAGAAACAAAGTCTCCCCCTTTGTCAAATTACAACAACAAAATAATATTCTTTTTAAGTCTTACTGGACAGTTGATTTAGCTGAAACCTCTTTTAGAAAATACAGATAGAACAAAATATCGCTTACTGTACAGCAGCCTAACAAATATACTCGGTAAACACACATTTTATGGTTGGATTTCAAACTATCCTGCTCTAAAGCCTAATATGTTCACGAATTCAGGAAATACCATTGACAGGACATGAAAAGTAGACATGTCAAAGTAACATTAAAGTTTATGCTTCACTTAAAAAATATATCCATTTTTCTCCCATTGTTTGAGACAAAAAGTAGTCTGTGTGGGTGAAATTCAAATTATTCTGTTACTCCTGACTGTCCTTCATATGCCTGCCTCTCAGTTCTGATTCTCTGTCGAATGAGTTCACTGAAAGTACTGAAGATGACAAGAAATGCAAATGTAAGCTCCAGCTCTGTTCTGTAATTTGTTTTGTATCAGAACAAGATGTCTCCACTAAATGAACGAGCAAAGCGAACCACTAATCTGGCCGGAATGTGATGCAGTAAATAAAAATGCACTAATATTTTTTGGAAAATGTCGATTTCATTAGGAATATTCCAGTTTTTCTTTGTAATGAAAGTTTTTCTTTTGGAAGCAGGAGTGCTGACTTACTGTGGACTTCAGGTTTGGTGGAGCGTGAACATCTCCCGGTCACTCGCTTCCTCTGCTCTGCAGCAGTCCTTCCCACTTTGCTGAGCCACACATTTTACTGTGTGTTTGAGGTACTCCACTATATATGTGATAAATAGTGCGTTTAAAAAAAATAAAAATAAAAAAAATGTCCACTATGTGTCCCCATAGAGGAAGAAAATGTTGTTGCAATTAGGGGAAACTGAGATGCTTCCCCATGAGCTCTGCCTCCTGGGGGAAACAGATTAAACATGAAGAACTGGATACTTTCTGAAGTATTACTGAAGCAGAGTAACGTCTTTACAGGCAGACTTTATTATGAATCATCAGCAGCAGGATTTCTATGTCCATACACTCGTATCTGGGAAGATGCATGAAGACCTGCTTTAGGCCTTTTCAAGTGATCGATATACTGTTATTCTCTTTAATGACGAAAACATGCAACAGATGGATTAATGATTCATTGTGGGACAACAAACGCAGCAAAGTATTCTAAATGTTTTGCCAGTTTTTCCATTTGTCAAAGCTTTTTCTAAAAATTCTTCAGCAGAAAAAAAAAACTGTACTTTAATTAAAATTGAAGTTTAATCAAAAAATATTTTTTTAATGTCCAACCCAACGTTTCTATCAGTGAAATTGTTCCAGTCTATGTGGGTCAACTTTGTTCTATACGGGGCCAGATTACTTTATAATTCCACAACAGTTCAATAAAAAATCCACTGTTGCATTCACTGGTTCCATCTATGCTCAATTGTAATAATCTTTGCGGAAATGTTCTTGTTTGACATGAAAAGCTTTTAAGTGATTGAACAGACTTTAATTTGTCTGCTCTCCCACTCAGAAGACGCTTCTGCTCTGTATTTAAATCACGCCAAGGGCAGTGAACTCAAGAAACACAGACCGACAGAGTTATATGACAGTGTTTCTCCAGTCATTAATGAATTTAATAACAGTCAGCAGTTATCTTCACAGTGATGTGGACTATGACTTCATGCTCTTATCAGAGCAGTGGTTTTAGAAAGACGTGAGGGTCATTTCATAGCAACCTCTCTAAGTTATAAGATCAAGATTTCTCTTTTTTTTTTTTCTTTATATGGAGGTTAAAATCATTTAGTAATGTCAGAAACAATTATATAAAAGAGGAAATGTAAAATAAGCTTCAGTGCGAAAAAAGCACAAGATTCACCACCACATTGCAATTCAGAATATTTTAACAAGCACCAGAGTTGTGCTTTTCAGTGGCTACGGGTCTAAACACCTGTTAACAATAACAATGTAGAATGTAAAAAAACAATAAGAAGCCCGGGAGCTCATCCTCCCACACTTTGAATATCCCTGTATTAGCACTGTCACAGCGAGAGTGAAGCTGAGAGGAATCTTCACCTGAGTTCAATGTGAATTGTAGCAGGTATGATATTTAGGCTAACACTTTTCTATTTCCATAAAACATCTCAGTGTATCAAGACGTGTGTCTCTACCCAACAACATCAGTATGAGTGTTTGTTTTGGGGTTTTTTCTGGAGCATTCGCTCTTTGTGGAATTACTTTGACACACTTGAGGAATCTTCTGCCCAAATGCTGAGCCCAAATGCTATGAATACTTCATTAGATATTTTCAAATTTTTATTTTTTTGGGCAATTCATTTCCAAAGATATGGCCTATTTTGCTTCCAGCAATGCTCAGACTGGGCCCCAAAGCCTGAGGCTGTAAAAGATTACAGTGGTGTGGTAAGAAGTCATTACGTGCCACACAACTTTCACTAGGTGCACAGAGCCATGACACACCATACCTCTAGTTGATTGGGCGTGCATATTGAATGCACTTTTCCTAACATTTCCTCCTGTGTGCCTATTGGAATTTCTTTCATAGTCTCGCAGGCTCCATTTAGAGAAGGTGCTGCGTGTTCAACCTCCACTGGTCCTTTAATGGAAAAGAAAGATGAATGAAAGGTATAGCGCTAAACAGCTGGAGAAAAATATGCCTGCGGGACATTGGGTACAAATGCAGTGTTTTTCTGCATTGTAATCCGAGGACCTGCTTGGATAAACTGATACGAGGGATAATTTCAGTTTATTGGAGCGTGGGAAAGAAACTGATGAATTTAACATAGTGACACTGCAAGACGGGGGGGGGGGGGGGGGGTAAGCTCTGTCCTGTAGTGTGTGTGTGTGTGTGTGTGTGTGTGTGTGTGTGTGTGTGTGTGTGTGTGTGTGTGTGTGTGTGTGTGTGTGTGTGTGTGTGTGTGTGTGTGTGTGTGTGTGTGTGTGTGTGTGTGTGTGTGTGTGTGTGTGTGTGTAAAAACTCAGCCCGCACACAAGAAAATGACAAGCAGTTGTAGACACCTAATGTGATTGCATCAAACACGCATTTTCAACAGTATTCGTATAAAAGGAGTGCTGCAGTGTTGCCTTAAACCTTCCTCATGCACATAATAATTGCACAATTACAGGCATGCATCTACTGCAGCAACTCTGTTGGTGATACCTGCAATGTTTCCATCCTTCGTTTATACATACTTTGTTTGAGTTTGAGTCGTGGGAAACTGTCTCGTTTGTGGAGGATATTTTCAGCAGTTGACTGCTCCGGTTATTTTTAGTTATTTTTTTTTTTGATACTTCACAGTCCACCTCCTGTTAGGCTTTTTCACCTTTTCATCCAGTCCATCCTACAGAGAGCTGCTTCACAATTATTTCCATGTTCACTGACATGTTACTGAGTATCGGGACCGCGCTCCTTCTTGTTTGGAGTTCCGCTAAAAGAAGAAAAAAAAGGCTTCAGTCGTATTTCCTGCAAGGCTGAGTCTGTGTGATATCTTCACATGCGCAATCAGTAATTGCTGAACCTCAAGCCCCTCTGCCTGCCTCCGTGTCCTTCCCCGGGGGTGCGGCGTTGACTCTTTCCAGTAGCCACTTGGTCATGGTGAATGGCTTCAGCTGCTGGGCAATGCTGGTCCTGAACACTGGGATCCTGGTATTACCCTGAAAGGTTAAATTTAAGTCAAAATATTGACTTAGTAAAAAAAAGGTTGGATGGATAAAACAGCCTTAAAGTAGTCCCCCATGCTCGTCTCTGTTTCAATATCCATTCCCGGTGCAATAAAGATTTTTTATTTTATTTTGTGGGGGAGCAGCAGCCATGACATCCCAATCCTCCAAAGTATCTCATCAATCATCCTCATCAGGTCCCTGCCCTCCGGCTGCATCGTATGGCTAGGTCACACAAGTGCTGAATGTTAATTGGTTCGTCTTCAAATATTTACATTTAATCACAGAATATCGGTGAAAGTGTGTGGCACATAGAATGTGAAAAATATTGGAAACCTGATGCAACATGTAACCTAAATAACTGTCAGCTCTGTGTGGCTGTGCGGTGGAAGGCGCAATTTCTTTTTACTCCTTTATTAAGTCATTAATTCCATTTTCCTCAATGTAGTCCAACATTATACGTTAAACAACGCAGCACAATATTATTTAATGGATTTTTACAGAGGGTGTCAGCAGATTTTATTATTAAACTATGTATATTAAATGTCTAATACGGCCAACAGCCAGCGTTTCACTCCACCTTCCAGTGTGACCATTAGGAAAAGCTATAAACCCTTTAAATGTCCAGTATGGCTGAAGCAGATCTCTTGAAGTGTAATTCAAAACCACACAACTCCAGTCATGCTGCATATGCATCCATAACCTGCCTTTCAGATGAACTCTGGCTTTATGTGCTGCAGTGCTGTAATTTCATGTGTTTCATAATGTGGGAAATACTTGTTTTGCAAATCGAACAGTGTAGTTTGTGTAAAAAGTGCATATCGTGAAATGGCTCCTCCAGTAGTATGAGTTTAGATAATAGGAAGCCATGTGACTACTGTCCTACAAAAGATTGATAATTGTATCATCCAAAAAATATAGAGCGCAAAAGAAAGAGTATTCTGCATAAACAACAAGGCCAACAGACCTGAGGAGAGTCATGGTTTTAGGTTTCAGTCTGTTTCAGCAGTGTGTGTCTCTGGTTTTGCTGTCAGGGTTGGCTCAGGCTCTCGGGGAAATGAGAGTAATGGATAACCCCTTGTGGCTCCTCAGACCAGGTTCTGGCCATGATGGGTAATTGTCCTGTTACTTTTAATGAAGGCACTGCTTGTTACCCAGTGAGAAAAACCATTAAACGGAGAGGGACCGTTCTATGAGTTTGACTATAAACACTGCTCACAAATTGACAAGTTAATATTGTGTGATCAATAACGGACAGGGGAAAGAGCTGACCCGGGTCCACACACACCAAGGGCACTATTTTGAACATGCAATGTAACATGCAAATCATCGGAATGAGATCTGTTAGATGGGCAGTACAGAAGCAGCCCTTTCAGATGAAAAGACTAGAAATATCATTTTTTCAAACATTTCAACAGATAATTGTCTTGCAATAATAAATCTTTTTGGGTTTCTTCTCTGCTGTATCAGTTTTAAAGTTTGTTGTAGAGCGGAGGAGTGACATCGCCTGGCGAGCATCCTAAAGGCCCTCTGGAAACAGGGCCCGATTCTCTGTCACTAAAAGAGCCTCAGACGTTGTGAGAGTTGTTGAAATAGTTGTGTGTGTGTGTGCAATGGAGTGGGTGATCACTGCAGGAAACACAGATGTCAAAGTGTAGAGGAGAGTGGCTTAACTCTGCAACAATATGTCCAGTAAATGCAAGATGGTCACAAAAATACTTGATATACTCTGTTTGATTTTCATTAGATTTCTCATTATGTTCCCACTTTTTACCGGCACTTATGTGCAGTAAATACAGGATGCTAGTTTATGTTGCTCATATTCATAAAGTGCGCAGATAAATATAATTTTTGCGCTGAGTGGTTTGATTTTCATTATGTTTTCCACTCTTTATGAGGAATGTACGTTCAGTGAAATCATGCAAAAAAAAAAAAAAAAGTGTACAGCTTCCTATATTGTACAGATGTTCTTATACACTACATTTAAGCATACCTAGCAGGGGGTGCATATTACCATATTTGTCTTTTCTACCCTCACATTATGGTTCATTTATATATCTTACAATAATGTGTTGGAGTGCAAGTTTCGTTTAATGAGTGTAAATGAGAGTTGCTGTGGAACAGTTGTCGTGTGGCGAGGTCATTAAGCTGAGAGCACCGCATACTTTCTTGTCACCTTCTATAGAACAATACAAATGTGCTGTTTTTTTTTTATTTCAGAATCAAAACAAGCTCAATTTGACCACGTACACTCGACCACACTAGTTTCTGAAAAGCATTTCACACATCACTCCTTGACCCTGGCAAATTGCTATTCATCCTGTGTCAGTTTTTATGACCTTCCAGGACCCAGCTATTCCCATGATAAACCCGTCTATCAGACGGCTTTTCTTCCAGCCCGGAGCCCTCTGACGCTTTGGGGTGGAACTTAGATTTATTTGCCTTGGTGCACTCCTTTTGCTCCATCTACCTTTAGCAAATAAACCCGACTGTAGCGGTCCCTCATCAGCAGGATACCCAACAGAGGCTGTAATTCCCAGCAGACACAAACACACGCTGTACCTAGCTCGGTGACAGACATGAAATTGGGCCAAACTTGCAGAAAATGTCTCTCCTCTTTATTGAGAAACGTCTATAAGTGAGCCAAAAGAATAAGCTCTATTCTCAGACAAATACACAATTTTCAGTTGTGTCGTAAACTCTAATTCTTGAACTCAACATTGTTTTGTCAAGTCTGTTTTTATTGCGTACCGATTGATTAGATTTGAGTGGATTGTTATCTGGGATGTGAAGTGGTACATTATCTGTATTCCTTTCTTTTGTTTTGAGCAGACAAGGTGACTTTGGGGCATTTTTGTGAATGCTAAGAGAAGAAATCTCAGCCCCTTTGGTAAAAAAACTTGTTTTTAATTGCTTTTTAATGAGACATATTTTGAGTTTTATCATATTTGTAATATGTGGCATGACGTAAACACTCAGCTGATACACAGTTGTTACACTAATTTGTACAAGCTAGTTGTAATTAATTCTAATAGCAGATTTTGATTTTGATCACTTAATTGAATCGCACAATGATATTGCATTTTTAAGTGTTTATAATAGGTTTTGGGCAGCAGTGGAGAATTTTGGCAGCTATATCAGGATTTAGCTACACAGAACATATTTGTCCGGAGAATAATTTCATTACTGGCTTTGTTGTCCTCTGGGTAGTGGAAAGATAAATAATTTTTTTTTTAAAAAGTCGCCTTTTTTGTTTGGATATAAATTTTGCTTCTTTGAATATGTGCAGTTTGCTGGGACATTTCACAGGAGGAAAGCACCAGTTTGACTGCAGGCTTTTAGCCTGATGGGTAGTAATGAGTCGGTGCAGCTTCCCCGTTAAGTCAAAGAGCAGTGCATTACTTTGTTTGTGTCGTTAGGCCCGTGAGGCACACCCTCCTGTGTTATCGTGAAGTATTGACTTCTTTGTTTGCCGGTTTGTTTCTAACATAGACCTCTATCTTTTTATCGCTCCAGCCTCTGGCCTACATGTGTTGTTTAGCTGTCGCGTCTTAGCTTGAAGCCGGGGAGCACAGAGGGCTTAAGGGTCTCAACATCACTGGAGTTACTGAGGCCATGGATTGCGCCAAAACATCTGTGGAGGCACTTGTGAAACAGACCTTTCCCAGACAGCCTCTTGGAAATCAGCACAGGTTTCAGTGATCTACTGAGGCCCTCGGTTTGTGCTTCTGAGACATTTGGTTTCTGTTCCTGCCTGAATGTGAAGGCAGAATGGGGGAGTGGGGGGGTGGGGAGGTGTTTAGGGGGTGTTGGCTAAAGCATTGCATTGCGAGCATCTAGCTGAAGTATCGTGGCTGTAGTCATGTTCATTATGGTAGCTGTTGCAAATCACTCTTAATAACACAAATCAAAGCTGAATGTGAATTTTTCATCACAATAGAGGATCTCTGCCATCCCCATTTCCCCATATCCCCCCCTTTAACGATTTGTTAACTTTTGTGATTCATTTGCTTTGTTACTCATGACTATTGTAGGCTATTTGCCTTTTTTGTATAATCAGCTTCAAGTAAGGTTTCCAGCTATTAATCACACATTTTTCTTTCATGTCTTAGGATGCTGAGGAGGATGGAGGCTGTACCTAGGCTGCATGCCTAGCTAACCCATGGAGAACTGACAGGAACAGTGCTGGATGGAGGCCAAGACACTGGATGGCGAAGACGAGGAAGCGCGCAGTGTTGTGCATCACTTGTGTTGTTTGTTCTCTCCCTCTCTCTCTCTCTCTCTCTCTCTCTCACCCAGCCAATCCAAAGTAGATGCAAAGTATTCAGCAATGTGCCTCAGTTGTTCACTCCATCACGTGTCACCTGTGGAGAGATGGCAAAAAGAGTCAGGATAGACAGCCAAGGCTAAAGAAACTCCTCTGCACCACGTGGGAGCTGCAGTATCATTTCAGCACATCTTAGAGTGATAAAACAATTATAGACTCAAGATAACGCTTCCTCACAGCGATACCAGTGATTTTATATGAGTTGGATAAAACACAGGAGCAGTGAAGAGTAGATAGGAAACAACATGGGCATGTGCAAAAGCAAGGTTTCTTGGCTATTGTTGTTGGCTGGGTTGGTGCTAACGGGAATAGCTTTGGAATATGAAGGGGTTCCTGGTCAGTGGACACGCTATGGAAAGTGGGACGCTAAGACGACAGGAGAGCTCAGCTTTATTCTGAAATCTAACATCACCAAAGCTCTGGTGCTTTATCTTGATGATGGTGGAAACTGCGACTTCCTGGAGCTCCTGATTGCAGATGGCAGGCTCCAGATGCGATTTACCATCCACTGCGCAGACCCAGCCTCCCTGCACACAGAGACATACATCAACGACCATCGCTGGCACAGAGTCCTTCTCACCCGTAACTACAGAGAGACCCGGCTGGTGGTGGACAACGAGGAGAAAGTGGCTGAGGTGAAGTCCAAGAGGAAAGAGATGGTCGTGGCCAGTGACCTCTACGTCGGGGGGATCTCCCCTGATGTGCGTCTGTCCGCCCTGACGTCGAGCACCGTTAAATATGAACCACCGTTCCAGGGCTTTATAGCCAATTTGAAACTAGGAGAGGCACTCCCGATCCTGTTGGATGGTCAAGCTGTTCATAATGATTTGGACTACATATGTGAAGCACATTCACCCTGCAGCAACAAAGGCCTGTGTTCAGTTAATCAAGGAGAGATCCTCTGTGACTGTATCAATACCAGCTTCAGAGGAATGTACTGCCAAGAAGGTAAGAAAAGCTTCTTGTTTGGACCTCAATGTAAACTATATTTTACATCAACAGAAGTGGTGGGTCTATACCGAGGAACAAGAAGATAGATGTTCTACCATTACTTAAATATCACCAAAATAAACCATGTCTACTATAGAGTCTATGGAAACTGTGAGGCGAGGGATTTTAGGGGTATCTGTGAATTGTTGGTGATGTGGCGCCTTTTGTGGTGCCGTTGAACTGAAGGCTAATGGCTGCAGAAAATGGTGGAGTTATAAATGGTGGCGATAGCTCATTAATATCAAGTTCTAAATATACGGTCCATAACCCCATTGACCTCCAGAGGATAATCAATAAAGCCCACTTAACAGCAATCCAGGCCAAAGTATACTCCAGCGGTACTTAAAGGCTGCCTGTGTGTTTGAGTCCAGCCCTCTCAGCAGCTATCTTCACAAGTCAGACGATAACAGGTTTCTAATGTGATAGCTCTCTGCATATTTTCATCACTGACACATCTAACAGGCCACCAAGTCGATGTCATTTTATCATTCTGGAAAATCTGCTGAACACCAAGCTTAGAAGCTAACACTTTAGAGTGTGCTTTAAAACCCTTTGTTAACCTTACACAGTGCAGGAAGGGAGATTTTTTTTGTTACTCTTTACAAAACACTTCAGTTTTTCCTCTTATGAATTTCAGTCATTACTATACAATTAACTTAGAACACCTGCTTTGAGTGGATGATATCGGCTCATTTGAGTGGCTTTTGTCAGTGCTCATCAGTCCTCGGATGTGGGTTAGTAGGGCCCACCTCCGAAGCTGTTACCAACCACATACAAAACATGAATATAACAGACTACCAGCGACAGACGCCCTCGATGTTTGTAACAATAAAAGCATTATGACAGGTTGTTTTTAGGTGTTGACAACAAAATAACTAGAAAATTAAATAGTTTGGATTAAAATACATTGCACATAGATACCTAACTCTGCTGCACGGGCCATAATAAACAAATCATTAACAATGTCACACAGCTGCTATGAAGTATTTTTAATTGTCAACATGCCTGCAGGATTTAATAACCACGCTCATTACCAACATCGCATTACTCTGCATGTGTACGTAACTTTTTCAAAACTCTTTATTCAGTGTTGCTGTCTCACGGGAGTCGATCACTGGTTCTGTGTGTGAGACTTTGTCAGGAAGCTCTGTCTTATGACTTGAACATTCTTCCTTTTTTCTCACTGTCCTCTGCTTCTGGGTTTGCTTCTGTCAAACTCAATGTAACATCCAGAGGTCAGCATGAAATCCACAATCCAGTTCAGGGAATGGCAAGTCAATTTTCCTGATCGGCCCCATAGTTAACTTGGTTTTGATGAGCTATTGTCCCTGCTCTCCTTCAGTCACGTTTTTGTATTCTTCCTTTGTGATTTGTTCGGTAATTGTTATCAAACTTGTGATCAAGTATCACATACGTATTTAAATCCTGTTTAAAAAATATATTCCTGTATCAATTTTGAAGATGTGCACAAAATCCTCCATACATTAAAGATGGAGTGGCCACCGTTCAAAAGAAAGAAAATCATGCAACAAGAGTTTTTTGATTCATTTTTCCTAATTGACTTGATGCGGGTCAGTCCAGGACCATCAAACCTCCACACGATGCCCCCAAGCTGCACAATGCTTAGATCTGGTCTCCTTCAAATAGGATTATTTTGGACTGGTTAAGGAACTGATATAAATCCAACAATGAACGTACATTTGGACCAACATGACTGACCTTCATGTTTAATGCTTATAAAAGTTTAAAATATCCTATGCTAAATATATCATCTATGCACCTATTGAGCCTCTGGGGATAATCAATAAAGCCACTTAAGAGCAATCTGGGCCAAAGTATGCAACAGCAGCATTTAAAAGCTGAATGTGTGCAGGAGTCTCGCTTTCTCAGCAGTTATCTTGAAAAGTCAGAGGATAATAGATTTCTAACGTAATAGCTGTTTCCATGTTTTCAGCTCCGAGACGTCTAACAGGCTGCAAAATGAATGTAATTTTCTTACCCTGGAAAATCTGCTTAGAACTTCTCGTTTTTAAAGGGCGCTTTGAAACTCTCTTACCTAAAATACAAGACAGAAAGTGGAAATGATAAAAAAAAATGTTTCTCTCTCTCCGTTTGCAAAACACTCCAGCTTTCCCACTTATGAGTGTTAGTCATTATAACACGACTGACTGGGAAAATCAAGATTTCACACGTTTCACAAGGTCAGGGGCCCTTACAGGGTTCTAAGACTGACTAAAACCTTGACAATTTTTTTTTCACCCAGTTAAATGTGAAAATATATGATCTACGTATGTCAGTATGTCACATTCAACGTCACAGACTTGTTATGGTGCCTCTATTATTGTTAGTGATGTTTCTTTAACTATACCAATAGAGGAAAAGAGCAACCTCAAAGGTTCAAGGCAGATTGTGTCAGTCAGCTTGAATGTTTTGACAGGAAAAGAAACTGAAAGGTTGAGCAAAGCTTGATGTATCCGTCTATGTCAGATGAAATGCAGATAATAAACTGGAAGCGGATTATTACTCACTATCATACTGTCAAAATTAAACCTGTCTGTTTTTCTTTGTTCTCCAGCAGCTGTCCAGAGAGAAGTAGAAGGTAAGACAAAGCAGTATATAATGAGTATAATGATGAGCGTAATTTGTTTTTCATGATGCTTTTATTTGCAAAGGCTATTACCACAGCATCAGTGTGTGAGAGTGTGTCTGGTTATTATCAGGTTGTTATTGTCGGTTTGGACTGCAGTTCTGACATCCAACAAATTAAGCTGAACGGAGATATACTATCACTGCTCATGAGGTCACTCTGGAAAAATGCGCCTAATGTGCCGAATGCTCATTGTATATATAATCAGTGAGCTCAAGGTGACAAGAAAGGTCTGTAGAGTATGTGGGTGTCACACAATATGGGTAGCATTCACATACTGCTTCACAGAGGAAAATGACTGTACAGGGACGCTTTGTTTCATTATTTATAAATTCTGTGCTTTTTCCGCTCTCTTTGGTGCATTTTTTTTTCTCAGCTAAACTACTGTTGCAAGGTTTACCAAGACTTATATGCCATTATGTGCTGAGGTCAATATGTGGATTAAAGTCAAACACAATGGTATAAATCCTCCGGCACATCACGGATGATTACCGACAACAATCATCCAATTGTAATAATATCTGCAATGGTGTTTTTTTTTTTTCTTTTCTTTGTATAGGTGCATTTAAAGCTATTCTCTTAAGAGGAACTAATCTTCTTTGGCAGCAAAAGAGACATTTCTCTTGTTATTAGCAACATTTAAGTGACCACAGCTAAACAGGCTTGTCTTCTAATGAGGTGCACACACCAAACGGGAAATGAAGATTGAAAGCGAGGAGGCAGATTTGTTTAGTTGGCATCACAGCAAGACATCCATCTCCCTAGTAAGGACTGCTGGTTCTGGTGAAAGGGCAGCCAACAGGCTCAGGAGACCGGCACAAGGTGCACTGAACCACTGCACATTATAAATCACTGTTACTGACTCAAGATGCGCAGACCTGTGCACACCTGCTCTCTGAAAGTTGTGCTCCTGACACTTGCATTTGCAGCATGACAGTAAAATACACTGAAGGTAGTAACAAGATACTGTCTTCATGTACAGTCTTTTCACGTAGCTGTGCGAGACACAAAACAGCTGAGGGCTATAATGACAGCACATATGTTCACGTTATGTTGGTTATTAGACATCTTTTTGGTTTTTAGTATGATGCATTTTATGTTTTAGGAAAAACTGTCAACATTTTAAACATAGCCCAAACTTAACTGTCACGGAATATGGTTGTACTTTTTAGTGTTAGGTTTTATCTCTGCACAGTATCATGAATAAAAATGAGAAATGATTAGTCTTACCATGAGCAGAAATGGCTCTGCTCACAGCAAAAAGGCAGGCATTATTAAATGACATGCTGCAAAGAGAGCACATCAGAATGTTTATTGGATTAAAGCTTGACATGGAGACAATCCCCAATGCAGAATGCATGAAAACAACAATGACAACAGAAAAATCACACTCACCAGATGCCTCTTTTTTCCTGTCCTTCATACCACTCCATGTGCTATTCAGAAGCAAGTCTCTTTTTTGTTGTTGTTGTACTTGCATCAACAGAATAACACAAATCTGTATGCTACCTAAATTTACTCCTCCCTCCCAAAGATGACAAAGATGGTAACTCAAATGCTATATTTACTCTTGCCTGTGTGTTTTAAGAGGTGCAGGAATTATCCTTATTTGTCTGAGGGACTGCTTTAAGGCAGTGAAAACCTCTGGCACAGCAGGTGAGTCTTCAGTTGGTCATCTACTGTATGCAGCACGTGGGCTCCCATCGATCCGTGCGGACAAAGGCCACGGTGGGGCATGCTCAGGTGCCAAAAGAGTGCAGCATCCCCTGATGTTTTGTGAGCGAAAAAAAAAAAAAAAAAAAAAACTGGTCTGTGAACAAGAGATAAGGACAGGCACCTCACAAGGCAGATACAGAACACTGAGAAGTCACTCAAACATGTAGTATAGCATTACCAAACACACATGCCTCGTGAAAACACTGCCATTTTGCTTTTATCCCTCTCAAATGTTCACGTGTAAGCACACAATCATGACACATTAGGAGGAACAGGGATGCAAAAGCAAGCACTGAAATCTTCGACAAAAAAAGGACACAGCTGGTCCTGTTGGGCTTGCATCTTTCTGCAGCAGTGACCTTGGTCTAATCCCTCATTACAACAGGCTCCATAATACTGTACTTTTCACGGAAAAACAAATTTGGTAAATCCTAATCCTCAAGCATCCTTTCATTCTTAGATGCATGCTAATTAATGTCACGATACTGACTGAGAGGTCCTTCAACATCTGCAATCTGTTTTTGCCACTATATTTGTCTAATTAAGCTAACAATAATGTTCTTTTTTATTTTTGGGAAGAATTTAAATTTTTTTTGTTATTACTGTACTAAACCATTGTGAGGTATCAAATAAAGATGGCTTTTGCAACAAACTAACATAAATGATCTTTTTAATGGGATTCCTGAAACTGCTGATCCTTAAAGAAAATATTTCATTTGACAGGTTTGTTTCAGGTACTTTTTCATCAGCCTGCTTTCAATGAAATAGATTATGAAACGGAGGAAGAAAAGACAAAGATTGCATGTCTAGAGGTCAGGAGCACATAAGAAAACACTGTCCTATAGTGTGAAGTACATTTATTTGATACATCTAATCTAAATAGTCAAATTAGCCGAGTTGCTTTATGCATTCAAACATCATGATGTGAAGGTCTTGATTTCATCTGGCAGTAATTGGGACGTGGACAAAGGTGCGGCATTCGGGATAACCTGAAAAATGAAAGCAGTGTTCATCTTCAGATTTCTATGCGGTGTATTCCGAGTGTCAAGGTCAGCAGTTGTTGATGAAGTAAAGTGTTCGTGAACACAGCAAACACATTATTAATAAACTGTAGTTGAAGATCGCAAAGCAGCGTGCGGAGTACCATGATGAAATGATATATGACATCCCATCCTCAAAAGAACTCATCCAATTACCAGGTTTAAAATGGCCCTGACGGAAACAAAGGGCTTTAAACTGAGTTTGTTTTCATTCTTTACAGCAGCAACAATAAAAAAAAAGGGTTGTTATATAATGAGGCTATGTCAAAAGGATCGTCAGTGCAGCATGCAAATATTTTTATTAAAATGAGCTCCCATCACCTGATTATTGATTTTTACTTGCTTTGAATCCGTTGAGGCACTAGCGTATTCTTTAGGTGGGCTGGATATTAAAAATAGAAAGCGGCTAGATTACTGGTAGGAAGAGCAGTTTGGTTCCATACTGGCTTTTCCCTCAAACGGGACTGTACAGATCTTAGCCAGTTATCTCTGCATTTCCACATGTGAGATTTGGATGTAAAGCGCTGCAGAGTAGGATGCGCATATTCAATTGGAGGCGGCTTCTGCAGAAGGGCAGCAAAGACACCACTCCTAATCCACTTTTTGTTAACTTCTCAGCGGTACCTACATAGACAAAGATTAGTGTGTTTGCTAGTGTGTTGCTTGCAAAGTGCTCGCCATAACCTTATCTGGCGTTAGGTAGAGATGCATGTGTGGAGTCGTCGTTGGTGCAAATTGTCCAGGTCTAAACATTTTCTCCTGCTTCATAGAAAATAGACCGGTGCTTTCCCCCAGTTGTTGGAGCAACAAGCTCTTAGTTTTGTCACTGCTTCTACTCAATAGTTGGAACAAGGTAAACATCTTCCTCTCATCTCTACTGGGACCAAACACCTGACAGCGGGAAATACACTTTAATAGATATTCCTCTTCTCCCCGGTCAGTGACGGCTTACAACAACACTGGCTTTGTTTCCATTAATGACGGTGTGTACACAGCTCACTTCTCGCCTCTGTTTTTTCTGACGCTGTGTCTCAGCTCTGTAGAGTGCTTTCTTTTTCCTGCAGAAAGGCCGGCAGAGTACATGCAGACACGATCATAATCCCTCCTCGTGCAGCTGGTGAGAATGAGATCACCTGAAGGGTAATGAGGATAAGAAGAGGTGGCATCATTTATGTTGTGTGGGTACCTATGTTGGCCTGTCATGTGGAGTACACAGCAGCAGTGGGGGTGCACACAGTAGCTCTTTGTCTGCTATGCAGACAGGGCTGTGGGTGAATCCCGTCTAAGCAGAGGCTCAAGCACTAGCTTTGCAATGGTGCACTGTAGCAAAAAGACTACGTGTTGGCAGCCAAGGACCGTCCCGGGGGTAATCATGTCCATTCCACCTCAGGACTTGCAGCATTCACAGTCTTATTTCGTCGAACATGTGAAGATTTCTCCAGCAGTGACCTGAACCGTCATGAGGTTTTACCTAATGACTGAAGCCGGGCTGGAATTGTGAGTAAGCGGACTGCTGTACAAGAGTCCTAAAGTGCTGATGCACTGATGAGAGCTGTTTGTGTTGGCAGGCACAGTGGGGCTCATATGCTCAGCAGAAGTGTTGCATTGTGTCAGCCCCAGCTCCTCTTTGGCAGGAGGAGCAGGTGAAGTATGCTGTACAATTTATGGCTGACCTATTGAGATATTTGTCTGAGCTCCACAGTGTCTGTGTTTACCGCAGGACATGAGAGCGAGAGACTCATGCTGGTGGGATAATGTAATTTAAATACAATATTTCCTTGATCGCCGCAGTGTGCACAGGTGAACAGGCTCTGGTTCTGTACAGTGTCAAAAACTGCAACAGATAATATCGTATGTGCCTTATAGTTTGCAGGGATTTATAAAAATGTATGTTGATAAACTCTAATGCTTCATTTCTTGTTGTGATTATATGTTACACTGAATCTACAGTACACCTTATTGTGTCAAATTGTTTTAGGTCCTGCCTGTGTAGCCCAGTGCAGGTAGCCCCTGTGTTCAGCACAGCACCCACTCAGGCCTAATCCTCTGCCTACTGTGTGACAGAATATGGAGGTGGGCTGTGGCATTTTTTCCTTGGCTGACCAGCTTTATGATGATTTATAGTCATTGAGACGTTCACACAGTGCACCATTGGGCTATAGCTCTCTTCTGTTTTTGTCGCTTTACTTCAGAATTTAAAGGTTAGGTGTGGCAGATCACTGTGATCCCAGCCGCCATATGATGGTTGTTATTCCGTCGTATCGGTATTATGAGAGAGGTGTAGTCTTCTGGCTCCACCTCCAAATCCACTACATCAGGTGGTAAGTCCTCTGTGAAAGTGTGAGCGATAGACTATTTCGATGATTTAAAGGATAAGGAGTGGTGTTACTTCTGCCCTTTTATAATTCTCTCTCATGCAAAAGGTTGAAAAGGCTCAGCTGAGCTTTCAATGGTAAATACTGACGTGTGGGGAAGTGGAGATAAACTAAAAAGCATTTCCATACATATGGAGATAGAGGTAATAAAAACCACCTTAACAAGCATTACCATGATTTTTTTTTTTTTTACATTAGGTGTAATATAAAACAAGTTTTATGTATACCTAATACATCTCAAACGCTGTCTACATCAAGTAAAACATACAGTATGTGTTCCATTAGAAAAAAGCATCTATGTGAGCAACCTATGAGGGTTGCACCAGTCAAGATGTTTTTTTCTCTCCTTGCCTTCCCTCTCCTCCCTTGAGATGTTTGTCTGTTTTTAGTTTGATTTCCCCGTTTATATTTTAGTTCGAACTTTGACATCCGTACCTTCCCCAGGATGTCTGTCACAAACTGCAGTCCAACATTGTGACAATGCTTTTGTTCTCCCGAACCTCTTTATGAACTTCCTGTTTTCGTATCCTTTTTTCTGTTCTTTCCCTCAAGGTCTGGCGCACCTGATGTTAAACCGCCAAGGTATGGGGTCTATTGGTTTGCTTTTTTCCTTCCCAGCCACCTCAACACTCTTCCCTCCCCCCTGAAATCATTTCAGTTAACTGTGCTGCACTAATATTTCCTCTCCTCTTTTTCCATATACTTGCCTATTCGTTTTTTGCTCCCTCTCATGTTATGCTCACTATTCACTCAATTTGTGTCCGTCAAACCCTTGTCCTGACCACTGACTGAGCTACTGGAACATCACCTTTGACCTCTGCAGTTTTTCGCCAAGGTAATGCATTTATGGTCATAGCGTCTCTCCGGTTTGGTTTCATGGTGTTTTCAAAGTAAACAGGTATCGTTAATAAAAAAGAAAAAAAACAAAACAAAAAGAAAGGTATCTTATACTGAAATTTGACTTTCAGGTCAGAATCAAAACCATTTTATTTTTCTTGCTGCAAAAAATGATCAGTCAGTATAGACAAATAATCACAGGAATTTGTTTTGTTTCTTTTTTCAAAGTTGTTGAATACATAATCCTGATACATATGTAAAGGAGCACTCATTTCTCAGATGTGCTACGTTTAGGGGTGCTTGTGATCACTGATCAGTGGATTCAAAACGTATCGCGCAGTTTCGCTGATAAACAGCTCAAATCAGAGAGAGATGTTACTGTGATGCCCTTTACTTTTTAGAGGGAAAAAAACAACAACACTGTGATGCTCATCAAGGACAGATCATTTCACACACTCTTAAGTGCATCTCCACTTGAGCGTTAAAAAACATTTGGGCTAAGTAAAGCTACAGTACAGCAATATAAAAACCTTGAAAGAAAAGCATTTATCCACCGCGATATAACGTGAAGATTTCCTGCTTTTAGAAGGCGAATATGGCATTTTGGCTGAGGAGTATTTTTGTGGCACTGACCTAGATGAAGTGTGTTGTATTTGGGCTTTGTGTTTTCTAGCACGTGCTGTGCGATTCAGATAAAAGTCATCATCCTGTCTCCATGGTAATCAGCGTTGCCTCTAAACATATTTGCGACTTGGCTTTGATGGCCCACTCTGACAGTATAATACGTTTGGTCGAAGTCCTCCAGAAAATTACATATCTGACCAGATCGTCATTGATGTGGGGCTGTCATTACTGCTCCCGTGTTTGCGCCTTTTTTTTTTTTCTTCTTCCAGATCTGTTGTTCTTTTTGTGTGTTCTTTTTCTCCGAGCCGAATCAACCCTGAGACATGATGATGAATAATCTGCAGCTGTAAACTGAAATAGCTTTGTATGTCATCTCGTGTTATTCACACTCCCACTCAGTAAAGATAAGAAAAAAGAGGGTGTGGCGATACCCCGAGCACTCTCATCATCAAGGTCATTTACGGTGGATCAAAAGGCTGAAGCAAATATTTCACAGAAAGATTATGATGGGTTTTTTTTTCACCAGCTATAAATGACGCAGCTTGAGGCTGTACATGACTACAACATTATAGATTAAGGCCTGTATTCTTTGGTTATCCACTCGGGGACAAAGTTGTCCATGTTGAGAAGTATTAATTAGTCTTCATAAGTCCAAAGAATATTGTTAAATTTAAGCCTTTACTTAAATTGATGATTACGCCGACAGAACAGTGCAGTGAAACACACTGTACGCTGTTACCGCCTCGACTCTCCAGCGATTAATATTGTCTTCTGTATAACAATAGTGCTGCTGTGTAAAATCCCGGGTACATCACACTGGAAATGTGTCCTAAAGCCAACTGCAGGGTGATTTGTCATGAAATGAGGCCTAAATGTAATCGCTCAATTTCATGCATTGAAATGAAGACGACGTCAGTAATTGATTGTGGAATGAAGATTTACAGAAATAACCCTCCAAGCAACGCTGAGGCTACAATTAGTAACATAGCACTGTGTGCCTGACCTCATGGGATATACATGAGACATCAAAGTTTCATTCAGCCACTTTATGTTATAACAAACATTTGTTAATAACCGCATTCTAGCTTTAGCCAGAGGGAATAGACGAGAGACGCTTCTGATTTGATCTGTACTTATTTTGCAATGAACAAATGCATACTTCAGGAAACTAAGAAAAAGCGTCTGGCGCTGATATTTCAGGCCTGTAATTCATCGCCGATGTATGCACACTGTAAGTGGTGAGATTATCCAGACACAGGTGTAGTTTTCTGACCACCTGCCGTGCTTATGCGTCTCCCTGCCTCAGACCAGTGGTCCGTTGCTTTCCCGCCACGTACACGAGTGACTCCAAGCTCTTGAATTATTCTGCTCTGAAGCTTAATATAAATGAGCTGTGCAAGCGTTAACATTTTTCATGAGCTGCAGCATGTTGTAATTGTGACAGCAACACATGGGTTAATAGTGCATTTGATGTCTTCCCACCATGTCTTTTTCTTCTTTTTTTTCTTCTTGTTTTTATGTCTCATGCTATGGCGTTCAGGAGCTGATGAATACCTCTGAGCAGAGCCTAACAAATAGTGCTTTTGAACTAAAGCACTCTGTCACAATTATCCAACTGAGAGTTAACTTCAAGGGGCAAATGGATACATGTGATTATTGAATTGATCTACTGACTTCCTGGAAGGATTCTTCTTGGATTTGTTTCCTGTCGTCAAAAGCACGAGGCAAGAGCAGATTGTTTGTTGTGTGTAAAGTAGTGCAGTGACAAAGACAGGAGGGGCTGCCACGGGGAAACAAGACGTGACAATGAGAAGAGAAGCGGGAGAGGCCTGCAGAGATTGTCGGTGCTGCCATCATTTTCTATCAGTATATGTTTCCATTTACGCCGAGAGACGGTTCAGCGTGGTGGTCTTATATAGCTGAATCCAAGAAGGCTGATAGCTCTGCCTCCCCCACCCCCCCCCCCCCCCACACCCTTTTCTCCGTCCCCTCAAGTCAGCTACAACACACATAAATGTTGAAATGCTCCAGCAGTGCCTTTTCTTTCTGGCACGGCGAGCGCAGCCAATGTATTTCAAGGTATTTCCTTGGAGTTCATGTCCAAGTCTATCAGGTTTCAGGGAAAACAAAGCCAGTATTTTGCTTTTCCACAGGTTGGTAAACATTGTTGCTGCAAACAACAGGATACCTTCTCAATAAGCTGGAGAGCAGAAATGGGGCTGTCTGCCTTTCTACTTTGAGGGACTCCTTAAAGACCTTCAAGCTTCAACAGAGCTTCAGGGTCAGCGACGTCTTTATCCTAGACAGCTGGGAATGACAGAGAGATTATTAGATAGATGGCACAGGCTAAACTTAGCATATGGTGCAGATGCTTTTGTAAGAACTGACCGAGCATGAAAAAATACTACAAAACATTTTTATTAATCGGTTAAATGAAAGGAAGCAAATAAGGAAAAAGCTAAAAAGAAATAGTTTGAGTATCCTATTAATACTATTCCATTAACATTTTTCAATCACTGAGACTTTTCTCCCTGTGTTAATGCTATTATCTCTGCTCCTGCACTCGGGCTTACATTTCTCCTCAAAGCATCAACATTAATAGGGAGCTGTGCACTCGGTATTTGAGGAACCACATAGTTCAAACAATTGAGGCTAATGGCAACGATGATCCTGCGGCCTTAAATTGGCCACTGAGATCACAAGTTTACATTTACTGTACACTCAGACATGGACTTAAGAGATCGCTCATTCTTCCTGCTCAAAACACTCTAAAGCTGCATCTTATGAGCTAGAGAAGAAGCAAGCCCACCCGTTTTATAAATATTATAAAGTACTTAATCCTGCGGGTCAGTATAATGTCAGGTAGTTCAATATGTTTAAAATTGAGAGTATAGTTCAGAATGTAGTGTGTGTGTACGCATATCTATCTATCTATATCTGTCTATCTATGGATCGATTGATCTATCTATCTATCTATCTATCTATCTATCTATCTATCTATCTATCTATCTGTCTGTCTGTCTGTCTGTCTGTCTGTCTGTCTGTCTGTCTGTCTGTCTGTCTGTCTGTCTGTCTGTCTGTCTGTCTGTCTGTCTGTCTGTCTGTCTGTCTGTCTATCTATCTATCTATCTATCTATCTATCTATCTATCTATCTATCTATCTATCTATCTATCTATCTATCTATCTATCTATCTATCTATCTATCTATCTATCTATCTATCTATCTATCTATCTATCTATCTATCTATCTATCTATCTATCTATCTATCTATCTATCTATCTATTTCCCCTGGAAAGCTGTGCCGCTCACGTGAGAATATGATATTTTTAAAAGTATATACAGTATTTATAAATGAACAAATCTTTATACAAGCTGTCTCCTTCATTCTGAATAGCTGGAGAGTTTTTCTTCCTTTGAAATTGTAAAGTGCATTTGCATTACCCCGTGGATATCCCTTGGACTGTTGTTGAAAATTAGATGTTTACCTAAGCCTGACACATTTATATTGGCATTTTTTCAAATGTCATTGTTGAATAAAGGATAAAGCTGGTGTTTGTTTATAGTTTGAGAGAAATTCTACTTAAATATGGATAAATATTTCTTGGATTTATTATGACTATTTTCAGCTCTGGGTTTTTTTCTGCAACACTTCTGATGTGTTTTTATGGAGCAAATAATTGAACTTTTTTTGGAACACACATCAATACAACAAACTACAGGCTATCGCCAGACTTATTCTTTAATATGAAAAAAAACAAAAACAAAACACAATCATGTGTTTTCCCAGTGGCAGTACATTCGTTCATCAGAATGTACGTTGCTATTTTAGCACATGTGAATGGGTCAATGAATACATATGTGGCTTGTTCAGGTCTGTTTTTGTGACCACAAGTTATTTCTCAAACAATACAGTATTGCATATTTTTGATCATTTTTAGTTCATCCTCAATACATACATACTGTACTTGAATTCGGTAAAGTAGCCAACACACCCAGTACATAAGTTAAAGTTAGGCCTGATGACAGGAGCGATTATCTAAGATGTTTCTCTTCCCCTCATAGGGCAGGAGGAGTCAGTGGCCACCTACAAAGGCAATGAGTTCTTCAGCTACAACCTGTCCCAGACTCCCATCCAGAGCAGCTTGGATGAGATCACGCTGTCCTTCCGTACTCTTCAGAGGAACGGCCTGCTGCTTCACACGGGAAAGTCGGCCGACTATGTCAACCTTTCTCTGAGGAACGGAGCCCTGTGGCTGGTCATCAACCTGGGCTCCGGGGCTTTCGAAGCTCTGGTGGAACCTGCCAGTGGGAAGTTTAATGACAATGTTTGGCACGATGTCCGAGTGACTCGCAACCTTCGCCAGGTTTGTATACATTGCTTAATTACTTCTTACCAGACTAGGAAACGTACACTTCAGTATCACAAGGAGGATTGAAAACTGTTTAGCCAAAGGAAAAACACATTTACGGTACTAAATAATAATTCATATTTGCTCAGAACATTTTGATTAAATCCCTGTGAGCTCCAGATGATATCAGTTTTAGATTTTATTGTCCACTGCCACTGTATTCAGGCAGTAAACAACTACTGTTTTACATTCTGTTCAATGTTTATTACTACTGCTCCCATTTCCCAGAGTCTAATATTGCAAGCTTACATCAGGTCATTCCTCTTTTTCTTATGAAAAGCTTGGCAGAAAAGGATTTCCTTTAATTTCCAGCAACTTGATTTTAGTCTGTACCCAAAAGCCCACTGGAAAGTTTTCATTTATTTACCTCAGTGGAAAAATCAACTGATTCAACAACATTATCCATTGTATTAATTTACCCTGCAGTGCTGATGATATCTCAGGGGCGTCTTTGCTACTTACAGATTTTCAGATTTTTATGATTCCCTCTTAAAAAGGCAGAAGTTAATTTTTTGTTTGTTGGCACTGATGCAACATTGCAGCAGCATGAGCAAGGTCTTATATTCATGTATAATGAATATAGCCCTCGAATGTGTCCGGCTCTGTGCTGCTGTACTTACGGTACTCAAGCCAAATGCAAGTCGGCCCAAAGGTTTCATATCATTAACACTGTCTGGACAAGGCCCTCAGTTCCCAAACTAATTTACTGCCTGGATGTGTCTGTTACATTATATTCTAGCCTGTTGGCAGCATTCCCTAACTGTAGCTTCATTTTTTCATATTAACACAGAATAAATATAATTAAGTGCAATAAATAGTGATTCTTTGCAGTGGAAAACCCACACATAGTTGCCTCTTTCTGCAGGTCATTGGGTTGTTTATCTCATCAATTTAGCGGCTTGCTCAGTGTCAACACTCCAGAAACTGCAGCTAACGAGCAGCAACAAGCTCTGATATTCGTACTTGTGGCAGATGACAAAGAATTAAAGTTAACTACTAACTAACTGAAGTAAGTTAAACGCCTCGTATTTTTCTCAGGAGTTGCTTGAGACAATAAAGAGTATATGGAGAAGTTTTGTTTGTTCGGTGATGGATTGATAAATATAAACATTACCCTGTATGAAAACGATGCTCTTTTTGTGATATGTAAACGTTACTTGGCCTGTCAGTGAGTTTGGAGTTTTGCTCCTGATAGTAGCCAAAATCATACAGCCTGCTTTCGGCCAATCTATTTTTTTATTTTTTTCCACCTGTGTGCAGATCATATAATAGTGAGTCGTTTCCTATTTTTTACATCCAGCGGGTTACAGACACACAGGACATTTAGAGCTGACCTAAGCTCGAGCAGCCTTAAAGAGCGAATAGGTTTATATACTTTAGATATCACCATGAAAAAATAATAACATAATTAAATGTCAAACCAACAAGTCAACAAAGCACTGGATGAATACAGCTGGCCTTCAGTTAATACAAGGGGCTATAAAGGGCCCGTCGTTTTCTTTATTTATGGTATATCAATACCGATCCTGATAGTGTAACATTTAGCACTTTTATACACAGGTTTTTGTCACCTGCATCATTTAGTGCTAATAGTCTGATTCTATTGAGATAAAATATGTAATGTATTTATTGATTTGTAATTAACAACGAAACTGCTAATGAAATTAAATCTCAATCCAATAAGTCAATAAAAAGTGCAAAGCACAAAATCTCACTGGCATTTAGGATGTGAGAGAGAGTTCCACCCCGAATGACACGGTAATAATGTTTTTTTTTTCTGTGTTCCGTTTTTATCACTTCACCGTCAGGTTAGTTTTCTCTCTTCTGCAGCTAATCTGCATCTACCTCAGCAATAATTGATTTTTTTTTTCTTTTTTCAAGTAAAAAGGGTCTCCAAGCTACATCACTTTATTCCAAAACATTTTTTAAGCATCCATCCTTCTTCCATGACACTTTATCTAACATAGGGTTGCAAGGCACTGGAGCCAATCCCAGCTTACTATGGGCGAATACAGTGTGCACTCTGTACAGGTTACCAGTCCATCACAGGACACAGACAAAAAGACAGACACTGACATTGAATTTACAGTCGCCAATTAACCTCAAATTCATGTATTTGGACCTTGACAATATGCAGCTTTTACGTTCTCTGACCTGCTCTTGAACTGGGGATGCTGTTGCCGTGAGGCGAGAGTGCTAACCACTACAGCACTGTGCATGTGTTTTCGAAAAACAGCTTTTCCTTTTTCCATGCTCATCAGGTAGACCTGCTAATGGGGATAATGTGCCCTAATTAAAGCATTAACCCAAATAATTCTGAGCATGTTTTTCAGCCAATTACTAAGAAATTGTGTCTTGTATGTGTTGCAGCACACAAATTGCAGCTTCATCTCCTCGAGCAGGCAACATTCAAATGATATGCAATGCAATGTTATAACCTTTAAAGTGAACTTAAATCTGCAGTAGATAAGTCACACAACTAAAATCCAACAGAATACATTTGTGTCACAATGCTGAAGCCTTGTGAAAATTAAGCTTCTAAACGTAAAAGTGAGTCCTCGCTTTTTTGTGTGTGTCACATAAAGGGATAACTTTGTGAATTTGCTTTAACCATAACTAAACTTAATATATTCCCTATGACGAGCCTGGGACACACAATGCATATAAATACTACCTTTCTTTGCTAAAGTGGGGCTCATTTTGTGTCTAACCATCTCATCATCACCAATATATTCTGAACCTGTCACACTAACCTGCATATAAACTTGCTTCCTCCTCCACATCTATTTCCTCACCCTGGCTTCTGGAAGAGCGGCAATCCAATGCTCACAACGTCACTTATGCTTTCAGGCGTGCATTTGATCCCTGTGTAAATTGCTTTCCTCTCAGATAAGTTACCTCACTGACATGTAGATAGGAAGAACTGTAACTCCCAAGGGAGTGCTGGTGGAAACATTTCATTAGATCCGGTGGTGCTTTTGAGGCTAGAATTCCTTCTGTTACTATCTCTCTTTCCATCTGTCTTTTCTTTTACCGTCTTGGACAAGCTGGCTCATGCTCAATCTTTCTCATTTTCTGAACCCTTATTAATGAGGCGCCCGCCTATTTCTGGGCCTGACCGATGCACAGCGCTCACAAACATACACTCACATTATCTGTCGTTGTTCCTTCTAAACACTGCTTAGTCCTCTTGATTACTCTTGAGCTCCACCGCAGTCATAAATATATGTTACCCTTTATTCATCTCTGCGTAACGCCAGCACAGGAGAAATTATAATGAAAGGTCAGGCTCAAATTGTACCATCCAACACTTGAATGTTATCCCGCTGTGTGCGTCTAATTATTAATGGATTAATTCAGTAAATTTGTTTGAATGCACTAAACTTTGACTTCAGATGTTCACACAGTATTAAGGTAAAGCATCTGGGTGTCACACTGTGGTGTAGCAACATTTCAGACACCGGCCGCGTGTTTGTACACATTGTAGCCTGAAAGACAAAGCAGCATTGATCAGATCCCCGAGACACAATCGCATTTTTTCCCTTCCCTCGGTTTCCTTGATGTTCAGTATCACCAACACACAGTCAATCCTTCCCATTGTCTGATGTCCACCCATACGACACTGAATGTTTCACCACCTGACTGACAGAAATCAATATCTGCCAGTAGCAGAAAACAGAGAGGCAGGACCTTGTTTTATAGACCTGACACCCGAACACACCGTGTCAGGGCATCCTTTTGTCTCTGTTCCTGTTCCGTTCAAATACCTCGGATCGTCTCCAAATAAGCATGACAGATCTCACAAACGTAACACATCCTCAAGATACAATGTAAAAACGATGGGAGATTTCATGATCATGAGTCACGCATGCAAAAGATTTATTATTGTTTATGAGCTTACTCTTATCTGCTTTAGTCAGGCTTTGTTGGATGTTGCCTACATTCTTATCGTTCTTTTCTTTTAATGGAAATAATCTCTTTTCTCATAGAGCTTATTGTTCTCTGCAATATTGATACCTGCTGAAAAACAAGCAAGTATCATTATCTGCTTGTTTGATGGTCTGAGGTTGATACACCACATTTATCATGCTGATGTGATCACTATAGTTTAAGGCTGATAATACCAGCATATGTTAGTGACGGTTAGCGTTGAGGACAGGGGTGAGCTCAGGGGGGCTTGTGGGTAAATTTACAGGAGTCACAAAAACGTGATTTGTGTTTGATTAATATTTTCTCTATCGTAACAATGCCTCTTGATAAGCTTGTACCATTCGACAGCCTTTTTACTTCCCACTGAATATTTAAAATGATGCCACATGTGTAAGGAACATCCGTTAGTGGGATGAGCAGGAAAGCTGGAATCTCGGTTGCCCCAATGAAAAAAAATGAACAAATTCTCTCGACCGATGTTGAGCAGCTTTTCTTTGCTGCTGGTTCTCGTTTGGAGGACTGGATGTTTGAAATTGAACAATTTATTCCCATAACAAACAGAAGCCTGTGAAAGAACCACGTTCAGCCACAATAGAGTAGCACCTCTTCCTCATGGTCGCCACCCTCCTGCTCACACACGTCTTCGAAGTGGATCCTATTCTTGGATCAGCAGTCAGACAGTGTTATGTTGGTCACTCGGGCACAAACAGCATGTCCAAACTGATCCCACAAGTGTTTATTGGGGTCGAGGTCAGGACTGCTGACAGGCCGCTCATTTCTCTATTCTCACCAAGCCTCTGATAAATCCCACTCTGTGGGGATGAGCATTGTCATCTTGGAGGATTGTTTGGTCCCAGACTGTGAACTTTTCTTTTCATTATGAAATCGTCATCCCTGCTCATCCCACAAATGCATATTCCTTACAAATGTGGTGTCATTCTAAAGGGAAATAAAAAAAGGCTTTACAATGATTTAAGATTTGTTGCCAAAGAAGGTTTGTTACAGCAAAGAAATAATTTACCAATATTATATTTATTATATATATTTATTCACACAATTTTACCCCAGTTCTTATGCACCATTTATATTGTTAGAAGGACATATGAACAAATGCTTTTATTTAAAACAAAGAAAAGTGAAGAGCACCAACAGAGGCGTAGACATAAAAGGACAGCACGAGCCAATATACTTGAGCAAGAACATCATTTTGATCTATACTGGGGTTTTTTTTTTTGTTATTTTTATTTTACAAAAGACACAGTGCTTAAAGATCTGCTTCGTCAAAATTAAGATGATAAATGGGAAAGTCAAACCTTATTAATCATTAAACCATAACAGTTAAATTGTGCACGCTGACTTTGCAGAGGCTGTTTACTTGGCAAAAAGGGAATAGTTTCATTTCCCTTACATACTCTCTGATGTTTCCAAACTGCCGGCCCGATTTCTGAAAAATGAATATCATCACTTGTTTTGAGTGTACGCAGTATCACTGAAGAAACAATTCTGCGTTTTAAAAAATGACGGTAAATGGCCTGAGATTTCAGAATAATTAACTAGATTCTTGTACATATGTGCCTACAGCCTCACTGGAGTCATCAGTTTCCATTTTTGACCTTAGAATGTAATCTATCATGGGCAGAACGATTTGCGAAAAGATCATTATGTTTTCACAGTCTATTTTCTTAAAAAGCGGAAAAAAGAAATAGTAATTGTTTTCAATTATTACTCCTAAGTGGGAGCTATTACATTTGTGGAGGAATACGTGTTAACTGTAGGCTCATTGTCATGGCAACAAGCATATCATTTTTACCTCTATAGCCGTGTTCAGCCAATCATTCCCTTCTCTTTGCACTGATGGCAGTGATATGAGAATAATCTTGCCTCCTTGCCGTCGATGTACAAGTAATGCAGCTTGCCATCGTGATAGCTTTAATCTCAAATTAATTGAGCACACTGAAGTATTCTCGATGCTTTTAAGCCCAAATATCAGCGGCACGAATATTTATGGTATATTGACTCCACAGCTATCCTGCTAATGTATCAGAAACAGGGATCAGCTGAGATTAGTGAACCTTTCAAAGCTGTTCTTGTAATTGCCTTCAAGATCCAACATTAAGGCGCGCTCAACTAGAATCAAGAAATGAAGCATGAAATAATTAGGCCAGCTCTTTCTGTTTGGCTTAAAATCTCTGCTTGTCTTGTGATTTATTTTCCTTGCTTTCCCATGACGGTCCCTCTAGGTAACGATCTTGGTTGACGGGATTCTCACCACCACGGGCTACACTCAGGACGACTACACCATGCTGGGCTCTGATGATCTCTTCTACATAGGGGGCAGTCTAAACACAGCTGACCTGCCCGGCTCCCCGGTCAGCAACAACTTCATAGGCTGTCTCAAAGATGTGAGTATGGCTTGACCTCAGCCGCTGCAGTGGCCTGGAATACTACCCCAGCCTTCTTAGATAGCGCGAGCCTATAAGCAGAGCATGTAGTGCGCATAGAAAATCACCCCTCACATTTATATTGATTCTTCCTGTTGTAGGGTGTTTGAAGGAGAAGCTCCGAGCTGAGAGGCTGTGCTGTGCAGAGCATATGCATTTATAGATTCCCGTGGGAATCCCTTTGAGAATCAAGCACTAATATGCATAAGAAACAGATGCATCTAATGCTCATTCCTGAATCCTGGCCTGAACCCGGTCTTCATCACTACTTTGGCATTTTTAAAGCATTTTTACCCTGGCCTGCACCTGTCACATTGATTATCTTGAGCAAGCGAGCTGAGATCATGTACTTCGCTCCAGAAGAAGTATAGACAAAGCAGTGAATTAGGGGTTAATGCCCAATTTCAGTCTGGTCTCACAAATTTTTAATGAACTCAGCAATCTCATAAAAAGCAAATGATGTGCGATGTGTTTTATAAGTAAGAAAAATACTTTCCCTTGCCCAGGGACTATTAGCAAAAGACATGATTAAACAGGCAGTAGTTTGATATTTTACAGTGGTGCCGACATCACAGTGACAGATTTTCTAGGGGTCAATGCTGAACTCACACGACTGATTTTACTTTTGTCGGGGACATTTACATCAATGATTATAAGACCATCTATTCTATAATCGCATATAAACCGTTATAAAGGCCCTGGTCCTGATCCCTATTAAATCCAGCTGCATGGGATGGAGTTGAATGCAGCGACAGGAGAGCGGACACGTTACTTAGATATGCGACACACAAAAAGAAATGAGGAAAATAGACTGGAAATAACCTGATTAAGCTCGTAACAGCAGCTCAGAGTAAAGTTTGTGAGGTTGATCATTTAGGAAGACCGCCTTGGATTCCTGTTAAAAGAAGTTTAATAACTGACGATTGTTGGAAACTGTGTGTTTGACTTCAGCGCTCTGCCAGAAGTAACATGAGAAGTTTCTTTTTTGGGATGCAGTCAAAAAAAGATCTTTCAACTTGCCAAGTCTTGTATTTATAGTGTAGAAGTTACTTCCTTAAGCTCAACAGCAAGTAGTCTGTGTTTTAAAGATCAGTCAGATGGCACATACACAGAGAAGTTACAGACATATGTTTTTTTAGGCTGTGTTGTAAGCTCGCCCAGTGTTTGTACAATCAAACGTCTAAATTACAAAACATATTTTTACAAGTACTGGAAGCCTTTAACATTAAAGTAAATACACATTTGTGGCTGATGACTTAGAAACGCTGGTCCTACATTGTGAATTTGTATCTGTTCTTAGCAAATAGTTATTGGATTGTACACTCATTCCAAATGTTAATCGCTAATGATAATATTGTTTCACTGAGTAATTTTAAGTATCTATTGAGCTGTTTATTTTACAGGAGTTGCAGCAAACCATAACAATGTGTACCATGGACTTTTTTTTTAATGCTTTATTTTCACGAGTTCACAAATTATAACTCGAAACAGTGGTGCTGAATATGTTAAATCGTACTAGTTAAACACCAGCAAGTTACTGCTGAGTCTCTGTGCATGTTAACATGCTGATGGGAGCACTTTGCTCACAGCACCCAGTACGGACCTGCTGCCTCGGAAAACCACCAGCAAGTTGTTTAAATATGTTTTATTGTAAAACTTTTTTTTAAATCCTGTAGCCGACGTCTTCAGATTTTTAATGATTTCCTCCGAACTCGGCTCAGAAAACTGATATGAGATTCATTTTTGAAATAGTATGTGCAGGTAACTGTTTGTGGAGGGTTTCTGAGCCTTCGATGATTTACTGAATGATTTCAAATGGACTGCACACTTAATAACTGCGCAGCTCGCATCCGCTTAAATGAAAATTAGATTTATTTTTAGACAAGTTATTGTACCAGCATGGTTGCCAATGCTGCAAACCTCCGCTCTGTGGGCGGTGTGACTGGTGGCAGCGTTTGGACCTACGACTGATGTGTGGAGCCACACAGATGTACGCAGGGAGGTTATAATGGGATAAAGAGTCAATAAGGATGAGTTGACAACCCCAAAAAGTGGTGGTAATGAGTGTGAGTGGTGACAGAGGCATAGCTGATCAAATGGGATCAGCCCTGCAGGAAATCCACCAGCTCGGTTCACAGACGTGTCAGTCCTGGACGGCGCTCTCCAGCTCGGTGATGAGCCAAAGGAATAAAGCTAGGTGGCGAATGGAGGGACTTCACACATGCACATTCATCTTGATCTATGTGGGAGAGAAAAGTGAGCGCTGAGTAAAATATTTATTTTGTAAGCAGTGAATCTATTTGGGGGGGCATATCTTTCTTCTTTTACTCAACGGCAGAGAGTTTGGGCCATGACTAATCTCTTCAGACGTTACATGATAATAAATGTGAGTACTGCTGGGAAGAGGCCATCAGGTTCATCAGGTGCAAGGAAAATAATGGCCACCTTCAGACGAATGTCATGACTACAACAACCAGCAGGGAGAGATGAATTTGTCTTTGAAGTCACCACTTTATTGGTCTGCTGTGTGTGTGTGTGTGTGTGTGTGTGTGTGTGTGTGTGTGTGTGTGTGTGTGTGTGTGTGTGTGTGTGTGTGTGTGTGTGTGTGTGTGTGTGTGTGTGTGTGTGTGTGTGTGTGTGTGTGTGTGTGTGTGTGTGTGTGTGTGTGTGTGTGTGCCCACAGGATATCCCACACCGCATCATTAGGTTTCCTGCGCTTTAATGCTTGAGAGATTGTACCCAATTTGGTTATGAAGAATGTCTTCACATAGATGTTTGCAGCAGATAAGGTCTTCATTCTTACTCTGTTGTTATTCTTCACTTGAGCGTTAAAGACACAGGGATTGTGTCAGTTGACTGGAGGAGCTTTATTCTTGTGTTTTGGGACATTTGGTAATCCATGTCACATACAACAGGCGTCTGAAATGGTAAAATGGGATTTCACGTGCTGTATTGTCCTTTGGTTTATATAATAGCCCTGCAGGGGTCACAGTGCCTTTTCAGAGCCATCTGTGCATTTCCGTGGCACGGAAGTTAGTTGTGAACCGCTGACGCCATGTCGGCACTTTGTGTAAGTGACTGCCTTGATTGACTGTCTTCCCATTTAAGAATTGTCTGTTACACTCATTTCTCGATGGTCAGTTTCACCATCTGATTTCACTGCTTAATTAGTCACACTGAGGCAGTGTGAAGTGTGATATTGGCTCAAATTGCCTCTCAGCTCTGCTGATAGTCCTCTGTGCAGTGTGGTGTGTCACCTCAGGCAGCGACTGGTTGCGGAGTGATGTGGCAGATAACAGTGGGCTGGGGGTGACTTACAACTGATACAAAATGAGACAAGGATTGTTGTGTCCTGCTGTGCATATTGATGAACCAAGAATCAAACCTGGATATAATAAAAAGGAGCCTCCACAGGCTTTCTATTGAATGTATGTTTGCACCTTATTATATCGTAATGGTCTGACTTGCAATAAAAAAATAAGAACTTGTGGTTGATGGTGACCCTATATGCTAAAAGATGGTACAGCAGTCTTAGAGATGTTAAAAATACCTCTGGGCTGGTTATGTAAAAAAAAAAAAAAAAAATTATAAAAAAAAAAATACATTTTAACAGAAACTGCCACCTACATGAAAGCTATTGATTGAGCAAAATCATCACTATCAATCAGAATGCGACATTAATATAAATGATTTGAGAAAATGTGTACAAAAAGGTTGTTTTTGTGTTTTCCATAATTTACTATGATCAATCTAAAATAACAAATCAATAGCAAGGCATTTATCAGAGGCAAACGGTGACTCCGCTGCACAGTCCTTTCTTGTCAGAGAGCAAGATCACATTTTTCACCAATATTCATGCCCGTCATGAGCCCATGTTCACCAAATTTATATCTATAAATAATAAACTGTGTGGTGCGCTTGTAAAGGATAACGTCCACATTCCTCCCACCCACCATCTCTGCCTGGACGTGATCTTTATAAGTTTACCTCGGTATGAACACAGAATTGTTTGTCGTTGTGTTCATTCAGTGTTTGAGGCTCCTCCGCTCTGAATTTAAGATAAATTCTCTTGGACTCATTGTAGCTTTCCTAAATGAATCAGCTAAGTGTCTAAAATGTAAATGTTTACATTAGCATTTAAATCTAAATGATTCAACTGCCTCCTTCTTTTTTTTGTTTTCTCAGATAATCTCATCATCGCTGAGTAGGTAATGAAGAATTTGTTTTATGATGAGCCTGAACATGCAGATTAAAAACCAGGCGGTATCTTATCGCCTGGAAAAAGAATGTCTGAGCCGACAAATAATTCAAAACAGTCATCCTTCCCAGTCTGAGCATCAGTGAAATGCAGTTGTTTTCAGTTCCCTGTGCTTCCTCTGTCTCTGCACGGATACACAGCATGAGTCTGAAATTATCACAGTGACTCTAAATGTGGTTGATTTATTTATTTATTTATTTATTAATGCGGCGGGTGCTTATACGTACATTGATGAAAAGTACCGGTTTATTTGACACATCTCTTGAATTTAAATTATCAGACCATTTTTCTTTTTTTTTCCTTTCATATATTTGAGCTTGAGTTCATGGATGATTCAGCGTTGTTTGCTGCGTGTCTTTGTGAATGCCGCAGCGTCATGTTGATTCTAGTATTTATTGATGACTAATATTCAACCTTTTGCTCTAAATTCATTCCACTTTCCCGCTGTCATCTCACCACGACATCTCTCTCATTTATTAGGTGGTCTACAAGAATAATGAGTTTAGACTGGAACTGTCACGGCTGGCTGAACAGAGAGACCCTAAGATCAGTATCCATGGTGACCTGATATTCAGCTGCGAGAATGTGGAAGCCCTGGAGCCGGTCACCTTCGACACGCCGTCTGCCTACCTGACACTGCCCAGGTGGAACACAAAGAAGACAGGCGCCATATCTTTTGACTTCCGCACCACGGAGCCCAGCGGTCTCCTGTTGTTCAGTCACGGCAGTCTGCAGGGCTCGCAGCCCGACAGGAAGCCCCGGGCAGACTTCTTTGCCATCGAGCTGCTGGATGGGTTTCTCTACCTGGTCATGGATATGGGCTCTGGCAGCATCAAGATGAAAGCCAGCAACAAGAGGCTCGATGATGGCGAGTGGTGCCATGTGGATTTCCAGAGGAAAGGCCGCAACGGTGAGAGGATTTTGTGTTTGTGGATGCAGGGAAAGCCTTCTGTCTACTTCTATTACCGGGTTTCTCCACTTTTAGCTGCGGAGAATAAAAGGTTTTTAGCTGTGAAATCGCCATATGCCAGCATTGATACAGTCACATCTACTCATTTCTTTTTTTTTTGCCCACAGTGAAACATGCATGCACATTGGGTTTTAATTACAATGATATTTTTAGTAGCTAAAATCTATGTGTGACATTTTGAAATCTGGGTTAATCTATTTCACCAGTGGCCAATTATATAGTCGCCCAAGTGAAAGTGGAAAGACCAGCCTTATTATTACAATTGTGTAAGGTGTAAGTGTGAGGCTTATTAGTTGAAGCACACACACGTACACACACGCACACAACAATACACACTTCCTTCTATGTTCTCCCTGACATTTTCATAAGGAAATGTATTTTCTTCTCAGGCAGAGCAGTATGACACTGCAGATTCTTCATGTATTCAATCTGTCAACTGTTGACTACATAGTTTATCCAAAGCACTGACCTAAAACTAGTAAAGTCTGTGAGTTTCCAAACATCTGCTCAGTATCTTTATCGGGTAGCCCATTTGTTTTGCAAACAGTTTGCGACAATAGGATCAAATGTCCGTTACATTCGGAGGGATGTATCTCCATTTGGAAGATATTTTAACTGGCACAAGCAAATGTGTTACTTTTGCATTACGGCTCATTGCTCTTCTCTGAATACACATATGGACACAAAGAATGATACACAACTTCATAACAACTTCCAGCATCTGTAGCTGGCATGTCGAAGTCATCCACCCGGGATCATTACTATGATCACAGTCAACCTTCCAGTATTGGTACCAGGTCGGCTGCTGTGTGGCAACTATTCTCAACAGGAAAAAACCCACTAACAAGTAGATGGTCAACAATTCATAAAAATGGCCGTGAAGATTTCTCATGGAGCGGGACCTTTTTATAACTTGCTATGTTCTGTTGACCGTGTTGAATCGATCCCATTAACTTCATGACTTCACAACCTGTGGGTCGCCCGCAAGTGTGAAACAGACCAAATGCCTTTGCAATACAGTATCAGACTTGTCTAAGACTTTGGCTCAGCAGTGAAAGCAGCAATGAACCTCGAATATAAGAAAAATACCTTTTCCTTAACTATTTCCAGGAGGAAAAAAAATCTCTTTTGTTTTCTCATAATTCTGTAGATTTTCAAGTTGAGATTTGTTGGAAACAGTTGCACGAAAAAGCACGATACACCTGTTTCATAAATTAATTTTGAGTGAAAATTAAGCAATTGTATGAAAATTGCCCAGCACTAATTTTAGCTCATATATATTGTGACACATTTGTGGTTTGTTTCACACTTTCGCAATAAACTGCATCACTGGTATCTGTCAATCATTGCCTTTATCAGCAATTCCCAATCCTGCTGCTCCACTGTCTTGCATGTTTGAGACTCCTCCCGGCTCAAAAACACCTGATTGAAATGAATGGCTGGTTATCAGGCCTCTGCAGGGCTTGATGAAAACTCATTTATTTGAGTCAGGTTTGTTGTAGCGGAGAGACATCTGAAATATGTAATGCAGTCGTCGTTGATTAACAGGATTGGGAAGTGCTGGCCCACACGATGGGAGACTTACTTAAGAATTGGCAAAAGAAACAAAGTTTTGAAATAACATCTCCAATAACACTATTTTCTTCCATCCATGTTGTTTAACGCTTGATCCTGTTCAAAGGTGCTGCTGATCCCAGCAAACTAAGAGTGGCGGTATCGTAAACCGTTGACCGACCACCAATCACAGGGCATACACAAAGAGAATTGCACGGGGAGAACATGCAAACACATGGAAAAGCCTCTTTAAAGCGAGATGCTTATCACCACGCCGCCATGCAGCCTCAATAATTTCCAATTTCCATGTATTTCAACGAGGGTTAAGCCCAAAATCATGCCCTAAGGGCTGTCAATGAGCTTTCTTTATCTGCACTTCTTAAGACAAACAGACTGGTGTCCGCTTCCTCAATTTCACAGTTAATTCTTGCTCCTCACTGAGCACAACCCACACACACCTGTCCCAAAACATTGTCCAACTCCAAAACTGACTCACTGTTAATGCCCTCCCTGCAGGCTTCATCTCCGTGAACAGTCAGAGCGTCCCCTTCACTTCTAATGAAGGCAGCGAGATCCTTGACCTAGATGGAGACATGTATCTTGGCAGTTTACCCGAGGATCGCCAGGCCCTCGTGCTTCCCCCCGAGGTGTGGACGGCTTCCCTCGGCCTCGGCTACGTGGGTTGCGTCAGGGACCTCTTCATTGACGGACAGAGCCGGAACCTGTGGAGGCTGGCGGAGGTTCAGAGCGCTACAGGTGTCAGCAGTTTCTGCACGAGGGAGACTCATGTCCGCTGTACCAGGGACACGTGTGCCAACGGTGGACACTGCAGAGAAGGCTGGAATCGCCACATCTGTGACTGCAACAGCACTGGCTACTTAGGCCCGAGCTGTGAGAAGGGTAAGAGTCTCAGAGCAGGACAGTGGTGGATGGGCAGGATGAGTGATTCTGAAAAAGCAGCTGCAAAGCTTTTAACACACTTTGGCTGGTATTTTATTTATTAAGTTAGGTGTGTAGTGGCTAAAAAGGGGCCTGCACAGATAGAAAGAAAAAAAACAAAAACAACTATGTAGATACAAAGAAAATTCATTATCAATACTTAGAGCTCCCAAACAATAATAATTCAATTTTCAACTGAAGCATGAGCCCACTGTATAATGTCATATATATTCAAATGAGAGCCGTCCTCTCGGCTAAGCTCACTTTCAGCTCAGGATCACTCTCCCAGTCTAGAAAGCCGGCTGCTGGCAATGACAGGACAATGGAAAATGCTCTGGTTTTTGTTTAAGCTATTCAAAAATAAATTGCAAATGTTTTCCTACAGTAGACTGATTCATTAATGAATTGCCAGCGTCATGAATTTGCCCATGCTATGAGTGTTTCATTAGAAATGCAGTGGTGCTTCGGCAGAGTGATTCGGCCTAAATCACGCTGCACTTACCATGCAGATGGTTTTCTCGCAGAGAGGCCAAATTACGCAGATCCATTGGCAGCTAATAGTATGAGGGATGTATGAAAATCCCCCTTGTATTGCTCTATGATGGGTATAAATCCTTCATAAATTAGATTGCTGCTGCAGTCTTGCCACTGTCTTGTACGCTTCAGGCCTTTTCTGCCATCTGGTGAAACTGATGAAAATTGCAATCTAAAGTTATATCATGCAGCACTCTTAAGATAATCTGAAACTAAATTCAGGTTTCCTTCCAGAAATGCCACTTTGTGCTTTTAATTTAGTCCCTGTGATTTCCCGCTGGGCCTCCATATCTGTTAACACTTCCCCATTCCTGAAATCCCCAGAAGCCACCACGGTGAGTTTTGACGGCAGCATGTATCTGAAGGTGGTGCTGCCGAGGACGCTGCACACAGAAGCAGAGGACGTGTCCCTCCGCTTCATGTCCCAGAGGGCTTTCGGGCTGCTGATGGCCACCACCTCCCAGCAGTCGGCGGACACCCTGCGAGTGGAGCTGGACGGTGGCAGAGTGAAACTCACTGTTAACCTGGGTAATGCAGCTGCAGCAATAATGAGTCGATGATGCCACTAAACTTTTCAGGATCTGCCACCTCGACAGATATCCCGAGATGTTGTACTTTGTCTGGGGCTCTCTCATAACCACCTTCATACACAACAAGTGCAGTTGCCTAAAAAAGTGAAGCATAACTCCCCAAAAAGTTTTGTGTTCTTAGTCATTTTTTTCATTCTACACCATAAACCTTTATGGAATTAATATAATTGGTTTTAAATTGGATGTAAAATGACCTTGATAAAGAAATAATACGACATGTTTTCCCATATTTATTATCAGCTATACATAATTTCCTAACATCTAAAAAGAAAATAAATTACAATAATTTTGCTCTATTTCAAAATATCTCCTACTTTAATGTCTAAATTGATATAATATAAAAATCTTGAATGAATAAAAAAACATTTAAAAATGTTCATCAGTGTTCAAAGATCAGGTGTAATTTGAAAGTCATGTAGCCTGATTGTATGTATAAAAATGAGTACTAACTTGAAATTGCACACACAGACATGCAGAACCTGATCTAGTAAGGGAACACAGAAGAGCTGTGCCTTCATGAATATGGAATATTGCGCCTGTTTTCCACATCCCGCAAAATACTGGGAGGAGTTGATGCTAATGGGTTAATTTAAAATTTACAGACTGAGAACAGTTTCTCTGTCATCTTTCTGAATTTTATTCTGTTGTTCTTCCTTAATTTTTGAATTTGTGACAGATCATCTAGTTTTCTCCTTCAATTCAGATTAATCTGTCCTGAATGTTTGATAACTTCCTCCACCAACCCGTCCAACTCCACAGCAATACATTGTGTACTTTTCCAGCCAACCAATGCAACCCATGCTCTAAATTCACAAGATTTTAGTAAATCGGACCCTTAATTCCATATGAGGAAAACAAATATGACTACATACAGTATGTGTTGTTTTGAGTGAATGAGGATTTTCAAATTATATTCATAACAACTTTTTTTCACGTCATTAAAAAAAGATTTTTCTCCCTTTTCTCTTCATCGCATAATTGTGTAGCAATGCACAAGAAACCATCCAGTCCAATAAGAAGAGTTGATATTAACAAATATCTAGAAAAAGTTACAGTTAATGAAAATGTGCATGTTTTGTTTTTGTGCTTCGAGATATCTTTTCTGATAATGTTTACTAAGCGAGTAGAAATGAGGTGGAGAGGAGACACTAATATTTTCCCACAGACATCCCAAAATGTGTTTTTAGGCACCCTCTGATGTATAATCACTGTCCACTAATTACTGTAAAATTCATGAGTGTGAACTATATCAAGAAGGCTACGCATACATTTTTAATCATTTTGAGCAGCTGTTATTCGAAAGAAGAAAAAAACTATGAAAAAAAAACAAGAATTTTAAAGCCTTTTTTGAGCAACTGTATGTGTGTATGAATATTCAGCCTCATATTTCTCCAGTTTTCTCTCTCTCTCTCTCTCTCTCTCTCTCTCTCTCTCTCTCTTACTCTCTCTGTTTCTCCTGTGGTCTGGTCCCACCTGACCGTCTCAGCTCTTTCAGCCCTTCAATGGCTAGTCTGCAGTTCAAGGAGAAGGCAGTCAGAGACCTGATCCCTCATTACACTGAAATATTACCACTTTAACTGCCTGCACCCTCCATGTGACCATTGTAGTTCCCTCCCCTCAAATGTTCTGGCTTGGATAGTTTAGAGTCACGCCACTGAACAAAGAGCACCAGCGAGACATATACACACGCACACACACACACACACACACACACACACACACACACACACACACACACACACCTGCAGCTGAAAGCCGCTCTGGTCTCTGGCTGTCTGAATCCACTGCTCTGTGATGGTTGACAGCTTGAGAGCACTCCTCAGCCACACGACTTGCACCAATATATTCACATACAGTTGGGTAAATTGGTTTTATTATTCAGAACATGCAAATGATGAGTGGGTGACTCCATTTTGAGGCCAATAATTTGAATATTTTAGACGGATTTAGAAGATGTTCAGCTGTTGAGAATATGAGGAAATATTGGCAAAGCATAGCAATTGTCGAGTTGTCATTTTTTTTTCATGGTGTAAGTATCACTGTGGCTGCAGGTTGTGCAAATCGCCGCTTTTCCCCTGTATTGAACCTGGAAAGTGTATTACCAGCAGGCCCTTTCGTTTAACGGGAATTTGAGTTGAAGGCGGATCGAGGTTTGAGTAGAGGTGCACCTTAGGCTGCTCACAGTGAATCTTTTCAAATGGCAAAATCAGACATTCATGACCGATGGTAGTTAATTTCATTGATTTCATTAAAGGTCAAATAACGTGAATTTACAGAGGCTTTAGTTCTCTTTATTCGTGTTGGGATCACAGGGACTGAACTCAATGAGTGAGTAGCACGATACACCTTGACACAAACTACAGGCAATTTAGAGTCATAGTCCAATATAAGAAGCATGTTTTTGAAGAAAACTTGCGCAAACATGGGAAGAAGTCCACACAGAAAAACCACAACCTGGAAACAAACAAAACACCTCTCACTGTAACTGGTGAGACATCCAATAAAACAAAACAAAAAACAAAAAAAAGCAGGGATAGTGTGTTGAATTTTACAACACACTGGTCATAAAGTTCACAATAACTCGTTATTGTTCAATACCAACCAATAATTGTTGTAGCTTCAGGGTGTTTTATTGTTTTGTTTTTTTCATGTTTATATCTTTACTGTTATCTCTTATGTGACGCTCTCAAATCTTAGCACAGGTTCCTCTTTGGGTTTTTGTTATCTGCTTCAGACAGTTTCCCTCACAGCAGTGCATGTTTGCTAAAGTAGCCCAAAGCACACAACAGTAGAATAATCAGTCACGGTGTCTGAAACTGTCAAATTCTGCCAATGCTGGATGGAAGCAGCCGGAGCACAGCAAATACTGATGCTAAAAATAACACATGTGCACCTCTACTTTTATGGTCAATAAAACTCTTATTGATTCAAACTTCGAGCGGGTCTGTTTGACTTCCAGCAGTGCCCAACACCTGCTGAGGTTTTCCTTTCACTCGTCGCTCCTTCTCTCTAATGTTGTGCACGCTGCAGGGAGGAAAGTGGCGGTTTAGACTCTCGAGGCTGTCCCCGGATGGTGGGCTCTGAAAAGTACTGAACTGTCTGCAGAATGTACCTTGAAGGATGTGAAATATTCTCCTCTTTTGTGCTGTTCTTTTTTTCTTTTAATCTCACCATCTCACTCTCTCTCTCACCAGATTGTATCAGGATAGACTGTAATCTCAGTAAGTGTCTCCTATGATTATTTACTGTACCATGACTTAGAGAACATGCACTGTGCTATATTCCTATGGCCCTTCGCTCTATCCCCTTATGAAATGGAACATGATTCATTTATTCTGCACCACAGCGCCCCTTCCTTGTTTACCGTTGCTGTTATCTTACTCACAAGCAACATCACAAAAGATAAGAACAAAAATGAGACTTCACCATGGCACGGAGCTCTACAGCTGAACACAACTGGATCTTTTTGTGCGATCGAATTGCCACATTTCATTCTAATTCGTTGTAATCAAATGCATCTAAATTTGACTTCCAGCAGTCTGTTGTTGTCCCGCCATGGAAGCTGTCATTCTTATGAGACTAAATTACTCGCACTGCTAATAATTGGGTGCAGATTGTCTGTAGTGAGTAAAGCAGTTCTCAATCTCACCCAGAGAAAGAAAACTCTCAGTGAAACCGCGACAGATCACAGTTAAACTGAGAGTTTGATTTGATATGTGATCAATAGATGACCATGAGACACGAGACTGGCAGATTTCAAAAAGTCTTCCCAAATGTTTGAAGACAGAAAAACGGTCACAGCTTGACGCACCTTCGTTTATCAAGCGCAATTCAACAAGAAGGCAATTAAAACTGCTCTACATCAGCAGACATGAACTGCAACAAAATGCAGAACAATAACAAGAAATTAAAATAACAAGGGAAGATAAAACACAACATTATTAAAACACGTAAAAATTTTGGAACAGAAAGAAGCAGATTACAAAGAAATGCAAAACAAAATAAATGAGTGTTGTACTGAAAGCCGGCAGCAAGGTCTTCAGCCTTGTTTTAAAAGAACTCAAAGCCTGCAGGTTTCTGGGAGTTTGTTCCAGATGTCTGGTGCTTAAAACGTCTGCGTGTTTTGTTCTGATTCCAGGAACAGAAAGCAGGTTTGATCCAGGTGACCCGAGAGGTCTGGATGCTTTCACAACATACTGGAAGATCTGACTATACTGGGACTGAACCATTCAGGGCTTTAGAGATCAAGTAGTAGTACTTTAAAGTCAATTCTCTGAGTAGTGGGGATCTGTTGTTGTTTTGAATCCTCTGCAGCGGTCTGACCAGTTAAGACTTTGTCACAGTAAACCAGTCTACTGAAGAAAACTCCAGGAATCAGTTTTACTAAATCCTGCTGAGACTTCAGCCCGTAAAGCATATTTATTTTGTTCAGGTCAATTTAAACATCTGATGCTAGTTTATTTCAAAACAGTAAGTGTGGAATCAAACTACATTGGAAGATTGTCAGTTGTTTTTCCTGCTTGAGGTTTTGAAAACTAGATGCATCCTGGATCAGATGTGCCGGTGACTGCAAGATCAATGTGTGAATAAAATATTCAATCATTTAACTTAAAAGAAATAACTTGATTCAAACAGTCTGGCTCACAATAGCACCACGGTACAGATGAGTGCATCTCTATTTTTTTTATGGAGCTTGTAAGTAGTTCCTCTGACTCAAAGGCAAGATTAATCCAAAAGAAGATTTCACTTTGGATTAACAAAGTAAATTTTTTTTATTTTTTATTTTTTTGCTTTCCTTTTCTTTTCTCTTGGTACTTAAGGTCACAGCAAGAGTGATGATAGAATATTTGATGCAGATTGTCGCACTCACCTGATAGCGAGCGACAGGCAATTTAAGTTTTGGTTCAGACTACAGCTGTGTGAGGAACAGATAAAAGCAGTTGCCAGTGGAGAGGTGAACAGCTCTCTGATTTAGATCGTCCTATACAGAGGAGGCTCATGAATACTTTTAAAAAGTTATCACGCTAATCGAGTGCCAACTGAAAGCTTGTTTCCCTCTCGCGTATGTATAGATCCTTGATACCCGAGAATGAAACGGTTTAAACGTCCACGTCCGCTTTCTCAATGATTTACAAGGCCGCCCGAGCATTAGTCATTATATTGTATTTATGATCACCTGAGATGCAGGGATCTCATTGCGGCATCTGTTTATGTAGTTTCAAACATATCTTGACATTTAATCCTGTGTAACTGAGCAATCAATGACGCACAGTCTGTAATTCTGTCTCATGTTAATCTATTGATCTAATGTGCAGCTTTAAAGGTGACATTATACAGCAGAAAAAGGCACTTTCTCAAGAGATTTAATGCACATTTATGAGCCTTATCAACTGCCCATTGTATTGAATGGATTGCACTCATCAAGGTGAGTAGAGGATGTGTTTTATATTTTGTGTGTGTGTGTGTGTGTGTGTGTGTGTGTGTGTGTGTGTGTGTGTGTGTGTGTGTGTGTGTGTGTGTGTGTGTGTGTGTGTGTGTGTGTGTGTGTGTGTGTGTGTGTGTGTGTGTGTGTGTGTGTGTGTGTGTGTGTGTGTGTGGGTGGACAGAGATTGGATGTTAGATGTGTATATAACTACCATCTCTTAAAACTAGTTCAATGTTCCATCAGCAGGAGAGCAATTTATAGCTGTTTTAAATACTTCAGTGCACATTGTTTATACAGATGGATGATTATGCAAATAACAAGGAAAACTATGTCATGGTTGATTTAGATTAAGGTTGAATATTAATATTTTTTGTTAGGCGTCTGCATAAGAATTTGTCCCCTCTTACCAGCAGATGGCATTGTATCATCACACACTGTCCACAGAAACTAGTACCTTATGTGCACTCCTCTGTGTACAAAATGAAGCCTCCCCCTGATCCATTTCACTCACTGTTTGTGTGCTACGCCAGCAGCCTTTGAGAAGATTTTGCACTGCAGATATGACGATGGAGGCCTTTCTTTTTCTTTTTTCTTTCTTTCTTTTTTTTTCTTTTTTTTTTTTAATTCATTTTGGATTTGGTAGTAGCAAAATGAGCCAAATTTTAAATTGCAGAATTATCTGCCTAAATGATTTGGGAGATCCTCATCAAATTAGCTATGTCATCCTGTTTGCGGCACACATCCTCTGTGAATCCTAAATGTGCTTTGTTTCCTGGATTTCGTTACAACTTGTTTATACAACGCAGGATTCAAATTTCTCGGGGCGAGATATCTTGCAAGTGTAGGTTTTTGGGTTGTTTTTTTTATTCATTTATTTTTTCCGAGGCAATCAGAGAGGCAGCCCATCTGCAGCAGCTGCTTGGAAGCTGTCCACAACTGCTTACACAGTGGGAGGGTAATAGTTGTAAGAACAAATGTTGCTGCAATGCTCCTGGTTAATTCTCACAAATCTGGGGGAATAACGGTGCGCTGTGCACTTTTGAAACCAGGTTTGTTCTGCAAAATTATAGAATTACCATAACATGCTTTGATTAACACGCCACGTCTTGCATTCAAAGTCTGAGCTCCCTCATAACGCTGACCTGCATAACTGCACCAGGCCTTTGAAGTCGTCTTTGTTTGAAAGAATTAATCAAATGTGATTCTAACTAAGGGATCAAACTGGACAAAATGCACCCTTTACACACGCGTCTCGCTCTCGAGCATCTGCAGGCTGAGCTTGTGAAGCGACGGTGCTTTGAAAGGAGGCCGCATTTCAAAGGGTTTACAGTCAGATGTGTGTGGGAATACAGAATTATATTCCACCATTTTAGTGGCTCCCGTTACATATGGTTCCTGATCCCTGCATTATTCTACGTACACCATTTGTATTCTTTGAAAGATTACATTATTCATATTCATATTAATGCCTGCTGCACGTCATGCTTTTAATTATTTTTGTCCAGTATTAATTTTAAATTAAGAGACAATTATTCAAATTTTGAACCAGACCTGGACAATATTGTTTGACTTGCAGTCAAAGACAAATTAAAACTAAATTCTATAATTATTCTTGTATGGAACATGCATCTCCTATATGGGGAGCAGGCATCACGCATTGGCTTCATTCCATTCCACAGCTGTGGGCTGTTGGTAATGTCAAAATTGTGGCCTCTTTAACCAATACTGGCTCAAAACACACACAAGAGTGTTTATGAGATTGTCTTGCTTTAGACTTTACACATGTGATTGGTTAAAAACAGCCAGGATCACTGATGTCTATAGAAGTATAGATGATTTTTTATTGCCAAAAGCATTATTTATAGGAAAAATGTGTTTTTGATAAGCCACTCCTTGTATACTTTAATACCAACATAATAATTTACCAGACGCAAGGCTTTTCTTTTGTTATTCCCCGTTTAATACTTAATCTCATGCATGTTTAAACAGTAACCAGCGGTCTTTGTGTGATTTCTCTGAACTAATGAGATAATCAGCATGCATTCACAGAACAACACATCAGTAAATACTGCAGCAGTGAAAACAGTGATTTAATACCATAGGTTCAAATTTTATTGATTCTTTGGGCATCAACATTAAAACAACACTGCAACCTTTTTTTTTTTTTTTTAATCAGAAATGTAGGGGTTAATAGGTGCATTTTTGCATAAGAATTAGTGCTACAAAGGAGCTGGTAAACACACTTTGATATGTAAATTCAGGTTTTATTTTTAATGTATAGCTACAATTTTCTCACCCCAAAAAAAATCCTCCTTTACCTCCCTTTTAAGAATCTATCTGTGCATTAGCACGTTTGCCATCACATGCGTACAGTAGATAGCGAGCCCCCCCCCCCCCCCCCCCGCCCTCTGAGAAGCACAGATAAGCACACTATTGACACCTCTTTGATCGCGCCAAATCTTGTCTGCACTTACGTTTTCATGATTATCATTTTGTACAGTACACACTTCTGGTTTTCTGTTGGACACAATTCCAGCAAGTGGTTTGCTTTTCATTATCTGAGTAAATCCATCAAATACAGTGGAGCAGGATTTGGTGTGATTGATCTGTCTGGTGCACCGAGTCAATATTCAGCAGGTGGACGGCGGTATCACGCGGCGTGCTGTGAAGACACTTGATATGCAAGCCCGGACAAAGTCCCCCAGTCACAGTTTTATTTCCCTGAGGATGAAACAGTGAAGTGTTCGGAAACCAGTTGATGTTTTCCATTTATTGCCCTCTGTACGTCCCCTGTAATTCTCTTGCACCCTGAGCTCAATTAGACAGACAAACCCCTAAAGGCGCAGTCAGCTTAGGCATGGCCAATTAGTTTCCCAAGCGATGTCAGAACTCCTTTGAACTGCTGTGTCGGCCTGTTGCATAGGCACTGATTCAGGATGACGGTGCTGCAGTGGCAAGCTTCTGCACTGTGACCTGTTTTGATGCCGGTGGAAAAAAGGCAGAGGATGGTGTAGAGATTCAGAAACTTAAAGGTATATGTCGAGCCAGCCCGTTAGACATTCCCCCAAAATGTTTTTCCTCAACAGACCTCACACCAATTCTCCAACAATAAGAAAGGCTGTACTGTGCGACTGGCGAGTGCATTTTTAATATTCAGTTTTCAATAGGCTCTATTGATGTCATTTAATTTCCCATTTTGCCGGTTATTAGATGAGTAAAATTATTGCTTGCTGGTCAGGATCTGTGGCTGTGTGTGTGTGTGTGTGTGTGTGTGTGTGTGTGTGTGTGTGTGTGTGTGTGTGTGTGTGTGTGTGTGTGTGTGTGTGTGTGTGTGTGTGTGTGTGTGTGTGTGTGTGTGTGTGTGTGTGTGTGTGTGTGTGTGTGTGTGTGTGTGTGTGTGCGTGAGAAGCAAATGAATATATGCACCCTGAGAGTGCTTATCATGCTGAGAGCTTTGTGTGGAGAGAGTGCACACTGAGCTCATGTGGTATGATTGTCACTTGACGCTTTCCTCCTCTTAGGCAAGGGACCAGAGATACTCCTGGTAGGCGAGAAGCTGAATGACAACGAGTGGCACACAGTGAAGGTGGTGCGGCGTGGGAAGAACTTGCAACTCTCTGTTGACAACGTGACCGTGGAAGGTAAAGTAGGGATGAAAGCGCCGTAGTAGTGAAATGTGCTTCTGCGGCATAATACGAATGTGCTGTGCCTTATAGGCCACATGACCGGCGCCCACACCCGCCTGGAATTCAACAACATTGAGACAGGGATCATGACCGAGCGTCGCTTTATCTCTGTGATGCCTTCCAATTTCATCGGCCATCTGCAAGCGCTCTCCTTCAACGGGATGCTCTTTCTGGACCAGTGCAAGAACGGAGACATCTCCTACTGCGAGCTGAACGCACGATTTGGCATGAGGCACATTGTTGCCAATCCTGTAACTTTTCTGACACAAGCGAGCTACTTGGCCTTTTCCACCTTGCAGGCCTATGCTTCGATGCACCTTTTCTTCCAGTTCAAAACCACCAGTCCCGATGGCCTGATACTTTACAACTCCGGGGACGGCAGCGACTTCATCGTGGTTGAGCTAGTCAAAGGGTGAGTGCTGGACCTGCCACTTGACTATAATCTGCGTCCAGGCCTGGGGCGTGGAAGGATTAAATTGGCTGCTTGTCACACGAATAATCTTCTGATATATTGTATTCCTGATTTCGTGCCTTAGTAGATGATTATTTCAGCACAACATTATTTGTCCTACACATTAAAAGCAATTTGGAGCTTCGTTCACTTTCCTGGGCTCAGAATTATCTTATTGTGAGTCACATCATGAATGCATCAGCCCGCAGGGTTGTCGAAAGCCACCAAATGGCTTTATAGTATCTGTTCATCTACAGCAATTTGGTCGAGGGAAGACGAGCGCACAGAAATCACTCACACTCGGCCTGACTCGGCATTTTGACGTCATTCCATTCATGTTTGGAATGTTGTCTTCCTCATAAAAAATTTTTTTTTGTTGCAGTGAGGAAAGCGGAGAAAAGGTTATTGAAAGAGATCAAGCAAAGCAACAATTGTATCTTCCCCCTGTCAGACCTTACACGGACTTTCTCCCAGAAAGCAATTAGTCAGCAGGAGCTCTTGTTCAGCTCTGCAGCCTGCAGCAGAAGCTTGCTTAGACAAAAAAAAAAATGGCTTCCAACACTTCTGTCATACTTTCTAGCTGCTCAACGCTATGTGTGAAGTATGGCAGCTTATTCATGAATGTTTTTTTATTTTTCATTTGAGCAATATTGAGGAGGAGCTGTTTTTCTTTTACGCACACCATCTGATAATTCGGTTTAAACTCAACGCAGTGGTTTGCCCGAAGCCCCACTGTGTGTGTTTACATATGCTCACTGTGATTTGTTTGAATGCATGTATTCAGAGTGATTTGAACCATGATGGATTCACATGACGGTCCAAAACATAATGATTTTTTTTTATTTTTTATTATAAGCTGACACCGCTAGTTTCTGTGTGGCTGCATGTAATTATAGATAAGAAAAAAAAATAGTAAAAGTAAACATCTGTATTTTCCTGCAGGTACATCCATTATGTTTTTGACTTGGGAAATGGGCCGTCACTAATGAAGGGAAATTCTGACAAGCCACTCAATGACAACCAGTGGCACAATGTGGTGATTTCCCGTGACAACAACAATGTGCACATCCTGAAGATTGATTCCCGCACCGTCACCCAGCATGCCAACGGAGCCCGCAACCTGGATCTAAAAGGTAACTCACAATCAGTGTGACGGAAACGTCTGCTGCGATGAGTTTTTTTTTATTTTTTAGAGTCTCAAATTAAAAACTAAATTCAGCTATTCACACATTCACAATTTGTTGCATTTTGTTTTGGTGGAAGTAAAAACAAATCACAAATAATCATTAGTATTTTTGGTACATTGTATGGAAATTTAAGTAAATAATGTAATTAAACATGAGTATTATCACAATTATGAATGAATTAATAATCAAACTATGTGATTTGCATTTTTGCAACTGATAAGTTTCATTTGTTCTCAGAGGAAATTCCTATTGTGCTGATATGCCCATGTCTATCTTTGTTTTTTTGTTGTGACTATTTTGAAGATGTTGAGAAATGTGCTTTGAAAGTAAATATGATCAATTTAATGTGTATATAACCTCTCACTTTTGAGGAGTTTATTTTTTCATTTTAGAGTTTTCCACTTCCAATTTTGTGCCTTATTGTGTAAAAACAAAAGAAGAAGATAGCATTGCTTTAGTTGTATTAAGGTTCCACATGCACCAACATGAACTTGGATACAGCTAATTATAACGAACGACCCCTGATTGACTCCCCTGTCTTTCAGGGGAGCTGTACATTGGGGGTGTTGGAAAGAGCATGTACAGCAGTCTGCCCAGGCTAATAGCTTCTCGAGAGGGATACAAGGGCTGCCTGGCATCGGTGGACTTGAATGGAAGACTCCCTGACCTGCTGGCAGACACCTTACACAAGGTGGGGGAGGTGGAGCGTGGCTGTGGAGGTGAGAGCACACCAAGCGTCCGTGAACCGTTTCCCATCACCCGGGTTTCTTGTATTTATTAGCGCCGTCTCATTGCATCGTGAATAAAAACAAAGGGGCAACTGGTGACTGCAGATTGGAAATTAATTATACTATATTTGTTATGGTGTTAAACAGCTTTGTTGAATGCCTCATAATGATTGGCCAGCAAACACTTTCTGTGGCTTAATTATTTCTGATTAGAAATGCTAACTTGTAATATCACTCTGCAGTTGAGGAGTCCTGCTGTTTCTGCTGAGTCCTAACAACAAAACTCGGTGGGGCGAAAAGTGAAGAGTTTAATCGTCTCAAATGAATTCCGACTACCAATACTTTAACAAGAAACACTGCACTGGTTGCCGTTGACAAGTCATGGAAGTGTACGCTGAGCGTTTCAAGAGGTGTACTTCCCCTTACAGCTGGACGTAGCAAAGACAGTTTTACACCACTTATTAGGTGCTGGTGAGAAGAGAGAAAAATCTGTTGCCGCTCACTCACTGGTGCGGAGGATTTTTGCTCACCAGAAAGAAGGAAAAACTATAAATCCTTCTCTTTCCGGGGTGACAGTGCACAGGACATTTCAAATCAGTCTGAATAGTATGTGGCCTGTAAAAGGTAAAGAGAAAAGATTCTGTCACAGGGACACAGAAACAAAGACGGATCACTTTTGTTTTATTCAATCGATTTTCAAGGGAAATCCACAAACTCATCAAATTTCAGTACTTCGATATCACTTTCGGTGACGTCTGCTACTTTATACTTCACTTTCATGAGCTGAATACGCCTGTTATTGGCTTTTAGTTGCTGCTTTGTCAACTGTTTCTTCTCCTTAAGTTAAATTTCTGTCATTTATTCTCTTCAATAAACTTTTGACGAAAGTGGAGATCAATCAGACCGTAACCTTCCCACAGGGCCCAGCACCACCTGCACAGAGGACTCCTGCCACCACCAGGGCGTGTGTCTTCAGCTGTGGGAGGGCTTCTCCTGCGACTGCACCATGACTACCTACGGGGGGCCGTTCTGCAACGACCGTAAGTCCAGGCGTGTCACGCCTCGCCGGGTGCAGCGCTGGGAGGAGTACGGTGGAGATGACGCTGATTGGGTCCTGACGATCAAACAATCAGTCGATAATTCATCACATTGGATTTACTCCACAAAGAACAGCAAGTGAAAAGACAATCCAAACAGAGAGTTTACAAACAAAAATGAAAAATTAGGGAGGTGAGGCAGATTTTTAGAATCAATCATAACACTCATTGTGATTGAGTGCAAATTCCTTGTGATGTGACATGAAACAAATGACTCTCTCAAAGGTGGGAAATCAGCCTGAAGATTCATGGGATGCTTTGAAAAATGACTGATCCTGACTAATGTGTGCAAACACAACGGAAATCGATTTTTTACTAACAACAATTCTGAGCATTAATTGATTATTTAACTCACCAGTGTTTAGTAGCTTGTGTGGAAAACAATTGAACTCTGGCATAAAAATAAGTTATATTGCTCATGTGTATCGAATACATGCTAATATAGTTCCAATTGAATCAGTTCAGTCGATCCTTAACACACTTGATGACACAATGTTGCACAAACATCGACCACAAAGAGCCTTCTGTCTCCACGATAATGGAGCAGACTTTTACCCGAAGCTTTTCATACTTATAATAGCAAAAGATTAACATTAAGCTCATTGGTCCGGTCATGGCAAGTTAAGCTTCATTTGCTTCAGAGTCATTTAGAAGAACTGCAGAAATTGCCTGTGTGGTAATCATTACTGAATTGTGGTGTATTAACCGAGAGGGACATAAAGAGAAGGACGGTCTAAAAACTACAGGGGGGCTTTTCGAAGATAATGTCATAATAAAGATGGTTGAAGAAAGTCGAGTTGGTTGGAACAGATTGTCATGAGTGTCTTTAAATGTAAGTAAAACACAGCTCGTCAACAGTCGTTATTTACATATTTACTTGGTTGTTCACACTTATTCCGGTTTTGGCATTAAGCTCAATTGGGCAAAACTGGAAGTTTATGTGGTGCATAAAAACAAGCTTCTGCAACGACCGGCGCAGTTTATCTGCTCCTGTTCGACGTTACAAACTGACACACAGCCAAAAGTCTTTGTTGCTGTGATCTATTGATTTAACCTGAAACTCAATATTTGTCCTTTGTAGTCTGTTATCCAGTACATCTCTCATTGTCCCATGCCTGTGTAGTAGTGAAATATATATTATGATGTTCCAGCTGCTTTTTGCCCACAGCATAACGAGGAGGAAAAGACACTGGATGAAGCAGGATTTCGACACTTCTAACACTCCACTGTGTGAATGCGAATCCAAATCAATTAGCACCACAAATAACTGCAGACAATTAGTTCAAATGATGTGAATTAGTTTGTTTGAGCCTTTTATTACAGACATAATTACACTTCAACAGTAACATCTTGATTTGAACAGGCTTTTCCTATTTTCTTTATTTAAGAAAGGACCGACCCTGACCTTCGTCATCATACAACTTGATCATTTATTGAGGCAATTTAAAACACTACATTTGGTTTGTTCTAATGCTCCGGTGACCTCAGTGCATTGATCTTCCTATCGCATCAGCATCTCATAAGAGTGACCCTTTGTTGTTCACTTTTGATCAGTGCAGATTTGTAGACAGCGAGCCCTTCTTGTTTCCGGTAACGTCTTCTCTACACGGATGATAGTTCTCGCAGGCTGAGATTCGTCAAAAGCGAAGAGTTCCTGCCACTCGTCATCTTAAATAAGCGACTCAAAAACATATTGTTGATCTTTATTAACCTCCAAAACGATTTCAGCGCAGATAGCACGTGTCGCTCATCTCCAAGTTCAAAAGGTGCATCACAAAGCTCCTCCTAACGTCTGGTGGAACCCAGCTCTATTTCAGTTTCTGTAATTGCAGCTTTTCTGGCGCACATCACACCGCCTGAGCTGGAATTCCTAATGGCTGCCTACGGCGAAACCTTCACATCAGTCTCTCTAAGTGTTGCATTTACAGTAGCATTCGCTTCCCTGAAACACCGGCAGCATTTGCCTGTTTGAACTCCGGTGACTCCAAGCCTTTGTCTATTTCAGTGATGCATCAGCGTCACGTAGTCATTGTGATTTTATTTTGGGACGAGAGCTTCCAGCTGTAAATATTTCACATCGATCATGTTTCGTATCCCACAAATTGTCAGTGTTCACTCGTTATCACCCACCAGAAACGTTCTCCTATTATTGCGAAAAGACTCTTAAAAGAGACACTTTTAAGATTACAGCAAAAAAAACAAAAAAAAAAAAAACATTTTCAACACAAGTACAATTTCATTGCAGCAGCTTTGGTTTTCATCTGGCCGTGTTCAAAGAGGGCTCTCAATCATGCGGGTGGTAAATGGCGTGGCTGGCCAATAGCAAAGGTCAAACCAATACATCAGTCCAACTCAGAGGAAATAACAAGCCTCATGCTTCACATTGAGCCATCATCGTTGTCATTACAACAAATTGAAATGCGGCTAACTGTGAAAAAGCAAACAAATATGTAGGCAGGAGAAGGTTTGATGTGCATCAGTATCAGTTGACAATGCGTGTCTCAACTAGCTGCAATCTGTTGGTTTGTTTATCTCACTAATAGTAACGCTTAACAAATGTACTCCTCCCACCTTGGTCGACTTCTGCATCTGTGCAGGAGCTCAGAAGGTCAGCTGTATATTCTCAGAAAACAGCCATTAAAAAAGAAGCAAGAATGGTGTGTTTTACCGAGCAGACTTTTTCTTTTTTTTTTACCTCCACAGTTTTACTCTTAAGAAACAGAAGGCGTACTAAAACTTATCAAACCATTCTTCAGTTCTTTGTGCCTCTATGCGCTGATATTTGTGTGAAAAGCAATTTACCACGTGCATGATAAACATCTGTGCTAATTACCTCGAGGTCATTGTTTTATCAGCAGAATCGCCCAGAATGATGTCCTGTGCGTAATTTTCAGCACTGCCTTCTGTAAACATATGGAGTGTGTAATTATTGGTTAACCTCTGCAGTTACAGATAATTGTTTTGGCATATTCATTAACTGAGAGAGAGGGAGAGAGAGAGGCAGAGAGAGAAAGAGGAGTCCGTGTAAAACTTGCAATGTCCGTGCCCCTGTGCGTATTTCCAACTGCTGTAATTATGGTCTGTCCGCACGCAGACACTGCCGTGACAACGGTATGACTTTGCCCGTCGTGGTGTTGGCATGGCGTCGGCCTCCCTGCGTCTTTGCTCTCCGTCCCGTTCCGTGTCCACACACAGCATGCACAGCACACGCTCAGCAGACACATGGAATTCTACCTGACACAGCTTTACGTAACCACAGCACTTCGACCCCCCCGAGCTTTCTGCAGAGTGGAGCCCACCTTCGCTTAAAATTGTAAGTCAACATTTCCTTTTGAATTGTTTAATTCCTATGGAGGGAATTCAGACTATAAATTGGGCTCTGTAACTTACAGGCCTTCAGGCAAGATACAGTAACACTGGAGAAGAAAACTGCTGTCTTCTTGTACTATTTCTTATGCCAGTAAGCCAACATTTTATCAGGTTTTCACTTTCTTATGTGTCAAAAACACTATGGTTCTCTATTTAGTTTAAAGAAATAATACTGAAGTTTCAGCAAATGTAGTTTTTGTTGTAAAATATAGACAAGTAAAACTATAATCACATTTTTAGAAATGAGACAACCTGTTTGGATTTATCTACTCAAATATTTTACCTTTAAAAGGAATATATTGTTGCATTTGGAAATAATAAAGTTATTCTGTAAAGAGTTGGTCAATGAAGTCTGAGTTTCCATGAAGCGTGAGAAAAGGCATATGCTCTTTTGTAATGCAACAATGCTGCACGTTGAAGTGTTCAATCCAATCCTATTTTGCTTTTGACCTTCATTTCAGGTGGAATCATTTTTGATTATGAGTGTGTCCCGAAGGCCACGAGGATAATCCAGGATCGAGGTTCAGACTTAAGCTTGCACCTCGGGACAGAAGCTCAAGAAAACATATTGCTGTTCACAACACAGTGACCCACCAGGAATAGACTTGTGAGACGATACCGAGTCTCGACCACTTAAAGTCAATGGTCTGGATTGGTTTGGCTCAAGCTGACAAATCTTGAAGAAACAGTTTCTTTGAGAGTCATGCACAATTTCAAACTGATTTATATTCCACTGTAATTCCACAATTCTGTGTGTACATATAAGTTTTGTTATTTTGGCCTCCTGCATGGAAACAAAATAATAATTGTTTTGCGCCTGGCCACTTAAAGCAGTCTAATTGGAAAGGTATTGTTATTATGGAAAGGTCTTATCTTCCTTTGGGGTAACGTGTGCGTTCACAATGTTTCACTGCTGGTGGTTAAGTTCACCTTATAAACGCAGTGCTCTGAGAAAATGGCACCGTGTATACATCCTGTTTCTAACTGTGACATTTCAGTGTCGCAGTTTGAGGCAACAACCCACTGTGTTTTTTGTACTTTGTGACTGATGCAAACGTTTCTTTGAAAATATCTTAGAAAGATTTTGGAAAATGTCCAGTAATTTCATTAACATTAAAGTATTTTGGGATTTAACTTGAATAAAACAATTTGCAGTCATCTATTAATAGAATGCTGTGTTTCTTTTATCAGTAGTTATATTTTATCCAAATGATAAAAAATAAAAACAATTTGTGTAATTAGTGACAATACATATTTCACTATGTGGTTGAGTGCTTGTTTGGACAACACTCCAGATGTATTGATGAATAATTTGGGTGTGCAATTAGTGATAACAGATATGCCTCCCTTCTAAAAAACAAACAAACAAACAAAAAAGCATGATTCATATAATTCATATAGAAAATTAGCAATTCCAAGCACCATTTTCCAGATGTTACATTTTTAGATTCGTCCATTAGTAGCCACCTGGCTTTATCAGCCTTGTTCCTCACAGAAACCAAGCCTCCCATAAGTGATCATCTCTGCCAGATATCTTCTCTGTGTGAGTCATATGTAAACCCTGAGCCCGACACTGCTGGCACGGCTCCCCACAGATATATATTATGGAGGTAGAAAAGCTGGAGCATCGCATAATTGACTGGCAGAGCTTACGGGGTCATAAAAGTTAACCTGCCATTTACAGGAGGCATTGCCTTAATCTTTTTAATACTTTGCCAAAATAAAACCATGCAAATGTATCCTCTGATGAATACATCACAGACGTCCAATGTGAACGTTATCAGGTCAATTTCTGACCACTCACAGCATTTTTACAGCTTATTTGCCTTTCAGGCAAAGTGGAAAACTTTTGACATTTACATAAATGTGAAAAGAAGTCAAGCGCCTGGGGGAATAAAGTCCCCCCGTGGCTTATTTTGGCTTCTGTCCTTGTAGTTTCACACATTAAAAACATCTTTGTTGTCGTGTGGCGTGTCATACTTAAAGGCTTTTTTTCTGTAAAGGGTGGCATTAAGTGTATTTACCATGCACATACCACATTATTCAACTAAGTCTAATTAATGGCTCATCTGTTATTTACAACTCCTTTTTATCACGATGTTACTAGTTTTCGGTGATCAGAGCGGATTCATTTTTCACTCCGCTCGGCAATACTTGACAGGACACTATGTTGAGACTCGTAGTGACACTAACACAATGACTCACGCTGTTTAATAAGCTGTCAAGTTACCAAAAGCAGTTGCATGCGTAAAGACAAAACTGATGATGCCGCTCGAGGAACTGTGCACATAAAAATTTGAGTAGAGTCAATAAGAGCTTTTAGTTCATATGCCCCAATTATTTTTGATCAATAGCACTGGTAGAGCACAAAAATAGAAGGAGGGATTACTGCTATTTGTGGCTGGTATGTCTGGAGAGGATATTCACACGTATTAACTGCTCAAACACCAGCCAGGCACGGGGGACAACGTATTGAAGTTCATCCGGTTTAGATTTTCCCTCCTTCAAATGTCAGAAGATGGCATTAGGTCAAAGGTAACCTACATTAAATAGTCATTAGGTGAAGTGAACTGAAAAAGGGATTGTCCCATGATGAAACAGGCATCGCAGTTATTCATTTCCTCAAGAGATAAACGACATACTAACCCGTCTTACAGAAGAGCTGCGGATGATTTCTTTTTGTTTGGGTTTTTAATTTGCTTATCTAATTCATCTTTTTCATTGTGATGACTTGATTGTGGATATTTAATTATTGGTAACATGAGCAAACAAACAGTGAGCGATTATCCTTTGCTTTAATGTCATATCTCACTTTAGCCGGGAGAGTGAAAATGGAAGTGACGGCAGGGGCATTATTAGTAACAGCAGTTTTCTATGCCAACTGTTTCGTTAAAGGCAAAGCCAATTTTGTATAGGATCAGCAATAGTAGTACTAGTAGTAGTATTAGAAGAAGATGAAGATTATTTTGTAAGAACAAAACTAATTTTACATCTCTTTAGCCAAAATCAGATAAGTACAGAGTACAGAAGATGAGTGTCATTTCACTTTTTTAGTCGTAGGCAAAACTAATTGTGTTCCTCAGAATAGAAGTAGTACTAGTGGTAGTTTCATTGTAGTGGTGGTTGCAGGAGTAAAAGATTCAGGCTATTTACTAAAATGTCAGTTATGAATTGTAAATATAACTTCTTATCATAATCAAATGAGACTAGTAAAAATATCAGTGGTTGCCATGGTAATAGTAGTAATAGTGGTGGTAGTCGGAATAGTACTTGTATCAGCAGTAGTAATAATAGTAACGATAATTAATGGCAGCTGTAATAGTGGTAAGATTAGTTGTAATTTTATCTCACTTGAGAAATAGTAAAGGTAGTAATAGTAATGAAACTAGTAGGGGTAAAAGGTAATAGATGATATGTAAGGTTGATTTCATAAGCTGTCACTCGTTTTGTGAAAGACAAACTTATATCTCATATGAGTCAGGATGGTAAAGATAGTAGTAGTTATAGTAGTAGTTGACTTAGTAATGGCTCTTGTACTAGCAGTGGTAACAATAGAAGTGATAGTCATCTTTGTAATAGTGGTAGTTTTAGTCAAAGAAGTAGATTTGGAAGGTTATTTTGTAAAGTGTCATTTCTTTTGTGAAGGGCCATGCTAATTCTATATCTCATTTGAGTCAGTATAGTAAAGATAGTTATGATTGGCAGTAGTAGTATTAGTAAAAGTAGTAGCTCTAGTATCAGCAGTAGTAAAAATAGTAGTGGTATTATAGGACGAGGGTTATTTTGTGAGATGTCACTTGTTTTGTGAAAGGCAGATATTTCCACCAGCTCATTCAGAGTCATTTGAAATGATTTCTCTCTCCACCTACTTATTAGCTTTTCTCTGCAGCGTGTCGGAGCATCTGTGGTGAGATTTGAAACAGTACAACTAACAGACCCAATGGGACGCCAGAAGCATTAGGTTTCAGCTTCTACTTTTAGCTCTATTAACATAACACAATGTTTCGACAGGAAACATTAGGACAGAAGAAATGCTCATTTTCTTCCTCTCCACTATAGAGATGTAAGCAGTATTTCACGCTTCCAAGTATTACTAATAAATAGCTCCGAAAATCACTCTTGCTGCGAACATAGTTGTCTGATTGCACTCTCCTCTCACCCTGGTGCTGTTTCGTGTTCAGACAGCAATGCTCCCACTATTTCTACCCCTCAGGTATTATAAACACAAAACTATGTCTGAGATAAAGCTTGCAGTACTCACATTATTGCACATTTTAATATATTTTTCTTCCCCCTTAATGCAATATTAAGAAAAATAAGTGTTGTTAGATTGCCACTGTTAGCTGTTTGCACCGCCATACTCCCTGTTAACTGTTAAAAGGCAGTGATGCACTACGGTTTTTAATAACATTGCAATGTTTTTCAGTGACTTTTGATGCTCTGCTCTGCTACTCCACAAGGCCGCACATACCTGCTTTAATTTCAGTTGTTGTTGTTTCTAACTAAAAGTAATGCCACCATGTCTGCCCACATTCAAGTAATCATTCAAAGCATGTAGTGTGTGGTTTCTACCATCTTCATTTCTATTATTAGTCTCCGGGAACAGCGAAACGTGTCCATAGCATCAGCAGCAGATCTCTGTGACCGTGGACTCTGCCTCTTGTTATTATTGTGGAGACTGAAGTGCATTAAGGCACTTACTCCGAGGTCTAAGTACAAGTCATTAATGCTCTCATTAGCCTCAAGAATTTACATCATCAGTAATCAGCTTTTTTTTTTTTTTCCCCTTTGCAAATAAACCTGCTCATTATTTGAAGCAGTCAGTCATTGCTTCCTTGACCTCTTGCAACTTTTGGTGGAAGTGTCACGGATCAGGATAATTTAATGCAAGTTGATAGCTCATTAGAATGCAAACAGACACGGACTATGCTAAGCTATGTTTAACAGATTGGAAAATACAAGCCACACTGCCAGTTTCACTCAGATATGCGACAGGTTATTTCATGATTAGTCATGGTCTCTTATGACTCACCCTGCAAACACTGACTGCTGGAGAGGGAGTTCAATCTTCTGCCAATGTCACACTGACTAACAGAGTTAGAAGAAATATCCAAACCACTATAATACACACTTCTCTCTCTCTCCATCCACCAAGGAGTTCAAACCACACTTACATTGTCTGAGATTGGAAGTTACAGGAAGCAATCTGGCATCTTTCTGCAGCTATTGCGCTCCACAGCTTCAGGGTGGCCATTCTATCGTGAGTTATACTTTCATACCTTTTATGACTTCTGATGGCTTTTGTCTGCATCCTGTTCTAGTCTGAGTCTGAGTGTGATAATAACTCTTTTGTAAATGTAAAATGTGTATCATCAAAGAGTTTCAGCATGTGTCAGCATGCACTTTTCATCAATGGTCGATTTAGATTTTAGTCCGCCTATATAAAATTATAAACAATAAATCATGATTCATTGATTGTAATATAAGTCAAACATTTACTGGAATATCGTAACCAAATATATATGAACTGAACTCTGGCTTGTATTAGAACAACTTCAGTTTCAGTAGATCTACTGCCCGTCTGGCCTGATTTCCCTCCCATGGAGATTATTCAATAATACTGGATTTCTCCTGCTGGGAGAATTCATTTTTATCAAACAGATGTTTTATTGCCATGAAACCAACACGTACAGAGTGACGGCACTCATTAAAACCTGGTTTTGTGCCTATGACTTCAGTATTATCTCTGCACACTGCCTGCTTTGTTAAAAAGTACCTGACTGCATTCAGTTTGTGAACTCGACTTATTGTCAACATCCTCGACAGCTCCTCCAAGCAGTGAAGACTTATTATATGATAGAGCGTTGCCAATTACCTGGAAGCACTTGAGCATTTAAACACAGGGTGCTGTTGCGTCTCTCTCTCTCCTCCCCCTAAATTGATTAAAACATGTGAATCCACCCGCACTGAATGTGTTTCATGAAATATGCTGGTGTTCTGTAAATTGTGGCACTCAAAACTGTTATTATAATTAAGTTGTAAAATTAAAATATATTTGACACTTGCCTTCTTTTGTCCCAACACCAAGTTATTGTTAGTTTTCAATTAAAATAAATAGAACAGAAACAGACATAAACTTGACTGATAAAATGAAGAATCTTATATTCAAAAATGATGTTTTCAATTGTAATTCATGAAGAATAGTACAGCACAGTGGCGTAGTGGTTATTCTTTCCCTGTCCTGATGGATTTTTTTTTCAACTCACTTCAGTTTGTTCCCACAGTGCAAAGACATAAATATTGGGTTAATTAGTTACTTTAAATTGGCTGTAAGTGGGAGTGTGTGTAATTGCCTGTTTGTCTCGGTTAGGTCTGTGATGGACTCCTAACTGTTTGTCTTTCTTCTTGTGTTAACTTGAATAGGTTTGAACCTGCTGTGACTCTACCCTGGAGAACTTTGAAATAGAAAAAAGATGGATGGACGAGTAAAACAAAACTGAAGCAAACTTGTTGAAAGGTTTTTCAGTTCAGGCTACCATGTCAGAGTTATGACTGTAATTGTTGGGTTGTTTGCTTTATATAATTCCAATAGGGGGGGTTGTTTCCAGTTCTAAAATACTTTTTTACTGAACCATAATATTCAGTGATTTCAGAAAAACTCTACATGTACAGCCATACACCAGTTTTCTATAGTCTACGAGGGGTTTTCAAAGCCCCCCTCACAGACTTTAAATCTCTTATGCAGAAGGTGCAGATGGTGCAAATAAATTCTAAAAATGATTGTTTATATAATATAGTTCATAGTTTTACCATCTATCCATGCTCTATCTAACTTATTGTTGCACCGTGCTGGAGCTGATCTCAGCCGACCCTGAACGGGTTGCCGGTCCATCACATAGAGCAAACAGAGAAAGACAATTACACTCACATTCACAATTACAGGCAAGTCGCAATAATAATAATAATAATAATAATAATAACAATAATATGCTTCGAGTGCATGTTTTTGGACTGTGGGAGGAAATCTGAGAAAGCCCACCCATGCTCAGCGAGAGCATGCTAACTCCATAAATCCAAGATTGGAATAAAAGTTAATAATGTAATACCTGCCAATAATGGGCACATTTTGGCCAGTTAAAATCTAAGAAAAAAGCAAATGATATAATAAAGTAATAGGACACTTGAGCAATTATTGTAATAACATTGTGTTAATAGTCAGTTATAGTTATAAGTAATAAGTGCAGCCAGTGATGTAATACTGCAAAAATAGGTTTACATTTCTGAGAAGTAAAAGCTTTTTTGTCAATTATGTGCAGTTTACTTATCAAAAATTGGCCCTACTCACTAGTGCTAACCACAATTCCACTTGGGCAGCCCAAAAATAAAAAATGTTCCTTCTTTTTCCAAAAAATAAGCTGAATAAAATATTTTGGTAAACACATCCCTTCGATTCTTCACATTGTTCCCATCACTGTGTTCTTAAAAGCACTGCTTTATCCACACAGAGAATGAATCCAATCCCAGCTGATTTTCGGAAAAATCCAGGGTACAACCTGCACGGGATAAACTCAGAGATACAGACAATGAGTGACGTGGCACCCACAGGGAGAAGATGGAAACTCTCAGAATCAAACCTGCACCTGCTTGCTGTGAACTGACGGTGCTGCCCCACCTGCTGACCCCAAAAATATATGTTCAAGAATCTCCTCAAAGCTTCATCTCACTTTGTGTTCAAAGGTAGACTGAGGGGAAAGCCTTCATTGCAGTATTACAAGCAAACAATAAAAGTGAAAGATTCGCTGAAAAGAGCCATCAGGAAGGTTGTATATCAACCTGAGCAGCCTTGCTGTGATGACCGATTTTAACAGCCATAGGCTCTATTCAGACTTCATAATAAGAAGATAAGAGCTGGAACCAGACCTGGAACAGAGTGTCACATCCGTCGATGAGCCATTTGAATTGAAGAAAAAGTTTATTATTATAATAGCAGGCAATTTGTTAAAGAGGATATTTAGGGATGATGCTCATAAAAAGTCTATTTATTATAACAATGCTTTTTCTAAATTGCTTTGTCCAAGCAAACAAGTAACACCAATCAAAATATGCCTGCAGGTGAAATAAGCTGAAGCACATGTAATTATGGCAATAGACGGTGTAAAAGTGGGGTCAGGGGCTTTCTGAGAGGCTTGGCACTTGTTCAAACAATGAGTGTGCTGCGTGCGCACAGATTCAAGGAATAGTGTAAATTGCCTTACTTTGGCAGTTAGTGTCTCATGTTCATTCTCCAATTTCCAGGCACAGTGTCTGTGAGGCACTATCCATTTTGGGGAATGGCATTATGCAAGACTTGATTACCAAGTGGTCAGTCCCCCACCCTGCTGTGAGTGTCCCTCTGTGCCCCGCGCTCCACAGGAAGAGGGTGCGTTTCACTTGACACCCAGACCACGCAGCAGCTGAGGCTTAAATGAATGCGAGTCTATGCCGGCTCCCGAGGGGAGGGGGGCTTCCTAGTCCCCACTGCAGGGGCTGTGTGAGAGGAGAAAGGTTACATTCAGTTTACATCATAAAGGCTAGATACACACACATGCACACACAGAGGCCTACAGAAACAGAGTCTGCTTCTTTCTGGCTTAATTTCTGCCTCTCTGTCACTCTCTCTAACACTCACAGACACAGTGACATACTCACTTATAGATCATTCACTCTGTGTTCCTCTCGCAAAGTCAAGCTCTCACTCTGTTTTATGCTCGATGAAATTATAAACTGCTGTAATGAAGAATTTAGGAGGAGAGAGCACACGCACTTCTGTTTGGAAACCCTGCGTCCACACTTTGACTTTTGCATTTGCAGCATCACAAATTATTTTCTCAACCGTTATAGTCATTGAAATTGGATTATACATACTCTTAATGAATCTTTACCTCTACATTTTAACAAGTGCGGGTCCAGGGGTGGATCACATGAGATTAAAGCAAATTTAGCATAATCTCTGAGCTGTTAAACACGTCTGGTCTTTAAGCTATTAAAACAACATGAAAGGATTCACAGATCTTTAAAGCAGGGCCATATGTGCTCAGTTTTCACGTGCTCTTGATACTGTGAAATGATTCAATTTCATCGGGAAGAAGCCGACAAACACAGACCTGCATAAATAATGAGAAGCCAGTTGAAGTCACCAAAAGGAATAAGCACAAGGTTCATGGATGATCAGCCAATTATGGCTCACCTATGTGCTGTTTGTAGCGGCGATGGCCCGAATGAAATATTGAAGGATCTTTTATCTTGTAATCAAGTAAAAAAAAAAAAAAAAAAGCGAGTGATGTAAAAGATAAGAAAAATTTAATTTTAATGTCAGACTTTGATACGATGGTACATTTAATAGCATGTTGTCTTCTCGGTGTGTCACCTTGGATTATCAGTGGCCACACTAACTCTCATGGTCGTAGCACAGCTTCACATGTAGTCAATACGAAGCGCCTGCACTTGGCATACTGGGAACAGCGGACCATACATCACTCTTGATATACTTCAACCCAAGATGGATTTCAGTACTTAAGGTCGCAACTGTCGTCTACTCCTTTCAGCCAGAGCAACTGTCTGCTGCTGGAGCTGCCTCCGAGTTCAGATAAGAGCTCATGTACAAATCCTCCACTTTCCCCAGCCCACTTCTGTAACCTATTAAAACTCACGATCCATATAAAATTGGCATTCAGCAGATTAGTTTATGGAAACAGGGTATAACAAGGCATTCAAGACAGCTGCACTCTTCTGCATAGCAGTGATAGTCAGAGCTGTCATTACTAAATCACATCATTTGTGACGTGCATGCCAAGTATTGTGGGATCACTTTTCTGACCAAAGTCGTGCCAATCTTCATTGATATGACTTGTTGTGAGCACATTGTCTTTATGTGGGGGAAAAAAACAGATGTTTGATTTAAGATTAAGTCTATTAATGAATATATTCAAGTTATGGCAAATTTACCTGTACAGCACAATTCATGATAAACTCGATGTTTTTCACATCAAGGTGTACAAAAATCCTCCCATACAAAGACATTATGGGGCAATATGGCCTTTTATGACCAACTCCGATTGTGATTTCCTAATTTTATTATTGCAATAAAATGCCGAGAGATGCACCACTGTGCAATTCAAGCCCTCGACAGCATTAGTTGTTGTTCCACAATCTGTATACACTGCAGCATGAAATGTGCATTAGTGCTCTCGCCCTCATCTTTGACTTGCAAACCTGCTAACTGTGACTGCATGTACACATGCTGGAGTTAATTTCCAACACTGTTTGTACGCTGTGCACAATTTTGTCACGGAAACCAGACTTTGCATTTGAGGTATTTTATATAACTTCCAAATGGACTGGTGATCTCTCAGTGCCTGTATCTCTCTCTCACACACAAACAAGCTCTCCAATTCCAGCCTTTTTTATTTCTCCCTATCTACCCCTTTTCTTTGTCACCTCCTCTCTATTCCTGGCTCACACTCCGGTCATTGTATAACAAAGCAGCAATCTCTGCATGCTCAGCAAAAGAAAACCTTTACATTTTTTTTCTTTGCTCCCAATTCATTTTGATAGATTGCTCACTCACTTTCCTCTATGTTCAATGAATAATAAAAAGATCTGCAAAGCTTCCTACCTATCATGAAGCAAGCCGCCGTCCCTTATACAATTTTCCCGAGGTACAATTGTTATATAGATTAGGATGTATTCATGACACACGTACATATTCATTTCTTACCTGCTTTGAGCTTCAATGCTGCTCGTCCTTTCTACGCTTTGAATGTCATTTGCTGTTTGGGCAATGCAATAGTTCAGGATTTGAATTAGTCTCTTTTGGTTTCAAGTTAATAAACCTTGTAATAGGCAGATTCTATTTATACATTGCTGTTTGTTTGTTTCTGAGTTGGTAAATATATGATTAAGAAAACTATTCAAAAAAGCCGCTTGATGTCCGCTTGTCCAGCACAAGCAGTCTGGAGGAAGGACTGTTTGCATAAGTCTTGGTTTAAGCATGCAGGAGTTTAGTGAAATGGTAATGGAACTTCTCTTCTTTGCATTCAGTTAAATATGGATGCTGAAGCTCATGGTTGGCCTGCTGAGCAGGGCAGAGAACGACAGCAGCTCAGCAACTGTTCACATGTGCAACCAAATTATTAAGTGTTGTGTGTGTGTGTGTGTGTGTGTGTGTGTGTGTGTGTGTGTGTGTGTGTGTGTGTGTGTGTGTGTGTGTGTGTGTGTGTGTGTGTGTGTGTGTGTGTGTGTGTGTGTGTGTGTGTGTGTGTGTGTGTGTGTGTAAAATTCAATAATCACAATTGTGTTACTAATGTCATTGTCGTCATCAGTGGCTAATCCCTCACTGCCAAAACAGTAACGTTACAGTCACACGTTCAAATCTATCAATCTGTTTGTCTTGAATTATGTTTTTTGGATCGGTTGGGAGAATGGTTGTCTCTGAACGGGGAGGTTGCGGGTTTGATTCCCCATCCCCACATGTTAAGGTGTCCTTGAGCAAGGCACCGAACCCCAAATTGCTCCCAATGGATAAACTGAACACCGTGCAAGGCAGCCACCTTCATCGGAGTGTGAACGTCTATGTGAATGGGTGAATGCGATTAACAGTGTAAGGCGCTTTGGGGGGCTGCGCAAGCATTGGGAAAGCGCTATACAAATGAAATCCATTTATCATATTGCATTGTCCGCTTCAAATCAACTCTCTAACAACATCTCCTGTTCTGAATAAACTCATACTGTGATTAAATCAGCATATAAAAAGGGGAAGTGGTTCGTGTTAAACATGTGGTTCATACATTCATTTCTGCAAAGGCTGCACATCGCTTCATACCTTGCGATATTAAAAGTGTTGGGCGTGCATCAAAGCTACATCAAAGATTTTTGTTAGGTATATCCTGAGGCATGGTAAGATGGCTGCTAACTAAGCTTTAATGTTTCCAGTGTTGTAAGGAGATTATTGTTGGAGAGTTTTATTGTTCCCATTTCTTCTTTACGAACAGGTTTGCCATGGCGCTTATTTTTGGTAAAGCCTTCACGTAAAACGCTGGGGATTTATGCAATTGTTATTCTTTGAATGATGAAATGGCAGTCATATTATTTTCACTGTGTTGTTCTTACTTTATCCTCCGCGTCCGCAGCACGGCTCTTCCAGTGAGGAGCAAATGTTGTTTTTGTCTTTGTCGTAACAGGAAAATGCCGTGATTAAACATGAGGTGAAAGCCCTCCAATATACTCACGGTTGAGTTTTGATGGATAATTACTACAGTTTCTCCTCGTGTCTGTCATGATAGCAGTCTTGTAATTGGTCCTTATATAATTGTGAAAATTACCAGTGTTCTATCAGTGTAATTAGAAGAAACTAAATTCTAAAATATCATGTTGATTTATCTTCCTACACCCAGAAGTACTTTTAAAAGTTTGATTGAGATTCAGTAAGGGGGGAAGGGACTGAGCACACAGTTGACAAGATGCTGTCGGACTCCTTTCCTAGACTGAGGAAAAGAGAGACGGGCTATCAAACTTTCAGCACCATGGAGAGAGACACTCACACAGACTTGCGGTGCATTTCATTAGTGGTCTAACAAGCCTTTGTTCACTTACCCTCCGTGCTTTCCCTTCCGGGAGCGTTGACCATCATCGACTCAGAGTACCTGCAATGCACAGATAAATGTTTAGTCATGAGTCACCACCGGAACATGTGTGTGTGGACTGCAGACAACATACACACCTAAAAAAAGAACCCACACAAACATGTCAGAGAAACTTTGGACTCAACATTTTGTATAGACAATATGACATGAGAGAACAATTAAAACCATGCTGTGAAATGTTCATCTTTTCTCCATTATGCACCATTAAATAGCAATCATTATAACAAAAAAGAACTATATTTTAAAAACTGAAAAGAGAATAATTATCCTGAAGCAATATGAAAGCAGATGTTTTTTATTCAAAGGTTGTTGTTTTTTCCCCCAATCGGGTCATTAACAGTTTTCATTCACAATATATCTTTTATATTTTTGTGAATATTTAAAATTCTTCAATTTTTTTCAGGTTGACCTCTTGCTGTCTATTGAGCACATCACTGCTAAAATGCTAAATTATTTCAATATTTTGGCAGGGAAGCAATAAATAACTAACCAATACAAATATGTAACTTCATAGACAGACAGACAGACAGACAGACAGACAGACAGACAAGGTTATCTGTAGGGTAATCCACCTTGATTATGAACAATACAAAGTCAGAACGAAGGATGTTTTTCTTCCCTGTCTGCCCACATGGTATAATTGAAGCATAAAGGCAGGTGCATTCTGTTTTAAGAAGATCACTTGCCTTGGATCAGGTCCCTTCACTCATTCGGTTGTCACTCACATGAAATATGATGCTAATTAAAGTTAAGTGCGGAGCCGCGGTGAAGGAGGGCGTGACAAATGAATATTGACACACATCAGAAGGCTGCATTGAAAAGCACTCCCTATTTATTACCTATTGCACTCCATTTACCCTCTGTGGTTTTATTTGATTGTCAGAATTCTCAGTGGGAAATGTTTGTGGTGTCAAAGGAGTGACACTACTTTGATGCAGCCGGAGGTTTGCGTGTTAAAAGACCAGCACAGCCGACACAGGCTGCTTCGTTCGCTCTCTTTCTGCTCCCCAAGTGGTCAAGGGCAGTAACAACAGGAATCCCTATCTCAGACTGTTTTCTGATATAATCTGCATCCCCATGTAATTATACAACCGTAACTCAAAAACCCATGTACAGATAAGACTGTGTGATTAATCACATTTCTTTTCAGTCAGTGGAGAGAAACTCACAAACATGCATTGGTTGTTCTCTTGAGACCACATTTACCGTGTTTATATTTATGTTACCTTGTAAGAAAAAATCCACGGTGGTCCTTGTCACACTTTTCAATATATTTGATTAGAATCCTTTCTGTTGCTTTTCAGCTATCTGTCCTCTAAATAATAAATAAAGAAATGAAACCTACTCAAAGGTAATAATAATAATAATTTTAAAAAAGGCAGGTTATTATGGAGGATTTTTGGATGAGAGTAAAAAAAGGTCTGTTCAGCCTGACAGCCATAATATGCAATTATCAGCGAGCTTTTGGGTCACAGCTGCAAAGGCCAGCTTTTACTTGGGAGTACAGCCAAAAAGCATTACCTACATTATAGCAGGCCCATTGTCGTACAGTAAAGCTCCAGGTCAAGTCCACAGAATATTTTAGGACAATGTGTGGAGTCCCTTGTAATTGATTGTAATACGAAAAGAGACTTTCTCTAAAACGTTCTTGGAGTGTATGCAAGGACACTGGAACTGAGGTGATGCAAGTCCACAATCTGCTCGGAGTTAGAAGTTCACACACACACACACACACACACCCTTTTCTCTCTCTTGCCGTGTGCGAACTTGGCCATTTCTACCTTTAAAGGGAAAAAAAAGGTAATTTACAATGTGTTTTTTGTTTAATCAGCCAGGGCAACCAAACATTTTTTCATGTTCACAATGAGGTTCTGCCAAGAAGTCAAATGGGTTTTGATGCTAAATTAATTTGTTACATCATAGGGCAATTTCTCATGCCTCTCTGTAGCTACTTTATTAAGATAAGATGACAGCGCAGCTTCTCACAAGAGTGGCTGACCTACTAGTATCTAAAATCTCTGGTCTGAAAATGTCGCACACAATCGTTAATGAAGGGAGTCATTAATGTCTGAAGTATCATTGTGTAGTAACTAGGAAACTAGATGCAAGATAGACATAAAAGAGACAGAACCTTTGCGCTTTATTTTCTGCCAAGTCAAATTAAATAGAAGTCACAGTTTTGATACTCGCTTTAATTTCAAAGGCACCAAAAAAAATTTAAAACTCAAAGTGAGCTCACAGTGTGTCCAGTTGGAGCAGTGTTATTTTAAAAGGCCTACATGCATCATCAATCTATCCACCGTTTTATACGGTTCAGTGGCTTAGCCAAGCTGACTATGGGGAAAGGCAGTGTCCTGTCACATGCATCTGATAATGTATAAATAATTATGACTTTTGAGCAATTGGCTTGCAAAATGGATACAGATATGTTAAGAGTGCAGTGAATCTGATGACTGAAATACCGTTCTTCTGTCCATCTTCTGTGCTGCTTTATCCAGTTAAGAATCTCAGGGTGCTGCAGTCAACCGGTTGCACCCTGGACCAATCACCAGTCCATAATAGGAAAAAACCCTAAAACTGAGAAACAGACATTCACACACATACTCATTTTCACACTTAGTTGCATTTTTGTGGCACCAATTAACCTCATATGCTTTTTAGAGTGTGGGAGGAAACCAGAGATAAAGGGCTACTAATCCAGCTAAACAGGCAGGATTACTGTACACTGCACAAGTAACACTCATGTCAGCTGTAAATTACCCAATGCACTTCTGACAGTGCTTTTTTGTAATGTTCATATATGGAGCGACATATGTAGATCACTATAAGCCAGCAGCAACACTGCCTGTTTATTTTTGGACAGCTATCCAGCTGATGGTTCCCAAGGCACATGATCAAAATATGGCAATCATGTGATTGAGGAGGGAGGGAAATCGAGGTCGATATCAAAGCAATTCTCTTTCCCCATTTCTTTCCCCTCAACATCTCTTTTCCTTTATTAGGAATTTATGAATCGTAGTTGATGGAATTCAAGAGGCTGTTGCTCCTTCTCGTGTTTGGTTTTGGGGAGGAATAGTAGTGGGGATGTCTCCACATTTTGAGCATCGCCGCTGCTCCTCCTTTCCAGAAGACATGCTGACACTCGTAAGCTCAGCTAAACAAGCAAATGAAATCTATTTTTGCCGGCGCGATGTGCAGCCAGCAATATGCAACCCACTGTCACATGCAGTGTCTTTTCAGATGGAAAGTGCACATCGTCTGCCAAGCCACCGAAGTCCCTAAAAAAAGAAGTGGAAATGCATGTTTAATCAAGGTGTGAACTTAGGAGAAGAAATGTTTTGTGGGTAAAGCTGTATATCCTCCTTAGACAAGTGAAATCTCTCTTACTATAGATGCGTACCTGCTGAAGCTTTGGAGGTTGACGTTTTTCACATGGGAGCCAACGACTGTCAAACTTGCATTATAAACATGCTAATAAGAGAGCATTTGCAGTTGCTGCTTTGGCTTTGTGAAGTGAAAAATGATCTTTTGAATCTGCTAGTTATATGGTTCATACACATATCTATTGGCGGAGCCATTGTACATCGCAGGGCCTTCAGATTTTTCACTCCTTCTTCTCTCCTTGCACTGTCGAAGCTGGGCTTATTTTAGGTGTTGTCGCTTTGAGCCTAATGAAATCAACCAAACATCACAACTGCAGGCCATGCCTTTCAGTGGATGCTCGCATTATGAGTAATTAATCTGAAAGTGCTATGATTAATCCTGCTACTTTACCCCCTCGGGCGAGACTGGATGTCTGTGAAAAATCGTCTCTCACAAATCCTCCTGAGAACAAACATGCACATTTAGGTTTCTTAAGTCTTTAAAACGCTGTACACGTCTTCTCACATCATGTCATTCTTAAGTTTGCGAAAAACCTTTCGACTCGTGCTTTTTCAAGAAGAAAATTTAAGCACTGTTTTTCTGTAGTATACATACTATGTAATATGCCATTTTATGGTAAAATGATGTGATTATGTAAATACTTACAGATCTGCCAAGGCTCTATAAGTGCGGAGAAAGGGTTTAAAATAGCCGGTAGAAAAAAATTTAAATGCAAATTTAAGATTTATTGATCTGGAACTGCAGAAATCACACATATAAGAGCGTTGTTCCATTTTTAAAATCCCTCCAAGGTCAGACAGAAATCATATCATAACTACATGTGCAGTTGATGTGTATAATATGACGTGCGTCTAGTTGTGGGTTAATGGGAGGAACTGAATGGTTTCTAACTTATTAAACAGCCAAGGACAACACAAGGTTACAATCACACGGCTTCCCTCTTCTTGTTGTCCAGATAGCATGGCTTTCATCATGTTGAGCAACCCTGAAGCACGTAAACTGATTAATGCAAGCCTTCCATTGTAGACGGCCCTCACCGAGATATCATCACTGGCTCGAAAGATGCTCACATGCTGGAGAACCTGACAGTCCAAGTCACTCGCTATAAATCATCCCACTCTAACTTCTGGTACATAGTGCTCATGGTTACTGGAAAGTGGAAGGCTGGTTTAATTTGGCTTGTGAATTTAAAGCAGACTTTTTTCTTTTTTTTTTTCTTTTTTTTTTTTGGTCATGGCTGCTCTCATGTTCGCTCTGTGAAACAGAAAATGGCTGAAGCTCTGAAATAAAATTTACTTTTCTGTTGGCGTCATCTGGGGATTATTCTCCATGCTTGTCAGTGTGTTTTTCTACCAAATAGTCATTATTGTATATGTGTCTACATGTTATCGGCAGGCAGAGCTCTGTTGTCCGCTTGTTTAATCTGGCATGCACTTTTCAGCATTAGGCCTTACTGAGAAACATATAGAGGAGGATACACATAAAGGATTTAAATCTTCCTGTGACTCAGATTGGACAGATGTGTGCAGTTGGTGGGGATTGGGGTGGGGGGGTGGGGTGTCCACAGCTTCTTTCAATTTATTTATGTTCATAATACCAGTAGATGGATGTCTACACGCTGTTAGGGCACTTGCCATTCCAGAGTGTGATGCACTCATCCCTCCTCTGTTCTTTTTGTTCAATCAGCCTCGCTCCCCCTCACGCCCCACCCCCTCCTCTGCTTGAGTAATGGGCTGCGTCGACTTCTTGTCACTATGAGAGGTGGTGCTGCATGGCTTGCCTCTGTCCTCCTGTTTCCATGTGTGTCCTTTCAACCGACCAGGCAATCCCAGCTGATATCTCTATCGACCCTGATTTAGCTGATATCGCTGCAGTCTCCCTTCTTCTTCTCCCTCCCTCCCCCTGCAACCTCCCTGTTTCTCCTTTCTTGGCTCTATGCCTCTCATCCCTCCCACCCCACTTTGTCTCTCTCTTTCGAATAATGTGTTCATCCTCTAAAGTGTCAATATATTCCAATTCATCTTCCCATCACACACACCCCCCACCCAAAAACCTCAGCAGCCCTGAAGCAGCCAGAATACCTCAGGATAAGTTCTGCATGGCTAAACAGCATGAGAGCAGGGGGCTACTGAGCTTGTATACAGATATGAGGTGAACACATCAGGCAGAAGGTTTTAGCATACATTGATTTGGAGGGTAAAAACACCAAATGTATAGACGTCCAGAGCTGGGGAAACGACAGGTTTTAAGATTGGATTTTGATGCTACTGATTTCCTTAGAATAGAAAGCAAAGCCTATAACTTCCTGGTAGTGAGCTGCCTTACATCATTCTGACAGGTATTTGTGTTTCAATCGTTCATGCTTCTTGTAGCTCCCGAGTCTTTATGTTAGAAGCCCCGTCCATACCAATACCCTTGTGTTCATTCTGTAACAGCTCTGACAGCTCACCTAAATCAGGCTCCTCCTCTGCAGTATGATTCCTGCGTGTTACTGCCAGGACCTGAAAGCCAGTGCACTGTGAATCTCTCGCATGTATTTATCCACATAACCCATTTACTTGCCTCACTATTTCGCCGTGTGTTTGCGCCGAGGCTGCCTGTTTTCTCTCTCGCTGTCTCTTCCTGTGTCTCCCTCCCGCCTGCTTTTGCTCACCCACCCTTCCTCCACCCCACCCCCCCCCCCCCCCCCACCCCCACCCCCACCCCACCCCCACCCCCCACCCTTCCTCACTCATTTGCTCACAGACTCTCTTTCTCAGACGCACACATGCACAGAAACACACACAGAGGCACATGCTGTGCCTCACCGGATCAGAGCCTCTGACTACAGTATGCCTTCAGAAGAGCTCCTTTATCTTGTATTCATTAGACCACAACTCTGAAGCTAGGTTATTTCTGCTGAGGTCCAGGCTGCCCTGGAATTTCACTCATCCCGGATTCATTATGATACGACGGTGCTTTTTTTTCTTTTAATTAGCATAATTTTTTGCTGCAGCAGACCACGGCTCCATCTCAGCCCCTGCCATCTGAGCCATCTGATGTGAGAGAATCACCTGCCCTCCTCCGGAGGCAGACACATGCGGCTGTCACGTTAATCGTCCTCCGACAGAGGCAGTACACCAGATCTGGACAAGGTAACCGGAGAGAATAAAGGAGGAAAAAAAAAAAAAAAAGGAGCAGCAGTGAGGGGGAATGCAGCAGTAGTCGGTACTGCGTGAGACTGAGCAGGTGGAGCGTGAGGGAAGGATCTGACATTCATTTGAGATAGAAACACTCGGCTGCTGCGGCTGCATTGTGGTGGATCTCTGCCACACCACAGACTGCCATTCGCTGGATTTGCTGCGCCTGTGAGAGACTGAATGAGGAGCTGCTGAGAAATTATTTATTTATTTTCTGGATTTTCTCCTTTACCGCGCTGCTGCAGATACTGCCTCCCTCTCTCCCTTCTCCCTCTCTCTCTCCTTCTCTCTCGCTCTCTCTCCTTCTACCCCCTCCCTATGTCTGTTCTCTTCTCATTCCCTGGCTAAAGGGGAACAAAAGCGCTGGTTCCTGCATCACCCTTCATCGCTGCTTTTTCACTTGCACGTATTTTTATCTGCTTGTGATTTTTTATTTTTTTTTTGTTTTTTGCCTAATGAGATGATCCAATTTCCCACGGAAGCGTGTGTTATTTTCTACTGCGGTGGAGGTGCACTCTTCTTAGTGGGCAGGCTCAGCTGCCCTCGAGCTCTACCTGTGGGCGATGGAGACTCTTATCAGAATTCTTATCACATGAATCTCAGTCCTGCCACTTTCCATGCCTAAATATCATGGTCGGACAACACGTCTGTTTGAAATTGCAGCTGGATTCGCCTCGATTCTTCATTTGGATGTGTATCTCTCCTGTATTTTGGATACACCTGGATCACTTTTGGAAGAATGTGCTTTGGGATGGTCTTTAGAGATATTTTACGAATGGATTTTCTTTGCAGTAGGCATCCTTTCGTGGCAAAATGTTAACCAAGATTAGATAGTTTTTTTTTTCCCGTTCGGGATCGTCCGCAATAACTGGATTCTGATCGTGTCTTTGCAAAAAAAATTTTGTCTTTTTTGTACATGCTCAAAGGATATTTTTCCACCATTTACTAACTCCTTACCCAAACTGAGGGGTTAGGAGAGAAATGGGCCCCACTCACCAGTGAGATGCCCTGTTGTCTTAAAGCTGAGCTGCCAGAGGCCAAATCTTGGCCAAATTGTCTATCCTGGGCCCATGTGGATCTAACATACATGGGTAGACTCTTTGCAGCCACCTCTGTGCTTGGACAGTGGAGCAGCTGGTCACGGTACAGCTTAGGAATGGGCCTAACTTATTGCTCCAGACTAGCCTTTTGGTTCGCCTTGCTAACTGTACTGCCCATCCAGACTGGAACAGCACGTGTCTCCTCTAGTCTCAGCACCACGCACCATGTCCACCACTTCCACAACAGGCATGGTACTGTTCCTATTGCTATCAACAGGATGCCTTTTCTTACCAGAGGGGGCCATGGTAAGATATTTCCTTCCAAGATTTTTCCTGCTATCTGCATTACTTTGTTTCTGATAATACAAGATACAGAAGTGTTAAGGTTTATAGATGGGATAGTAGGCTTGTTGTTGCCTGGCATGAACATATCAGTGGGGTTTTTTTAGTTTAGTTTTTTTTGGGGGGGGGTGATTTTACAGCTTGAGTGGCTCCTGCTGTAGTTATTGGTGGCACAGTTGGTGGTTTTCTTGTGACAGCGAGTGGGATGATGGATCCTACACAAACTATGTATGTGCTGCAGCTTCTGTGCATCATTAAACTCCTTCATCTGCCCATTAGTATCAGTCTTCAATGCCCTTTCTCTGTGCTGCTGTTTGAAATGCTACAGAATTGGTGCAGCTGCGTTTGTTGTACCACAAACACACATCAACAGTGTGATGAATCATCTTTGCAAATCTCCTTATCTTTCTCTACGAGGTTCTTGTTTATTTGAGTGGCATAAAGCATCCAATGTAATAAGCCTTGTTTTTGTGACACAGGTAATTGCAGCAGTTTCCTGCATACTGTCTCATCATGGTTTGCATAAATTGCCTAAAATTTAAGACAATCATCACAATTTGTTGAGCTTGATAAACCGATCTCCACTGGTTATTTTACGAGATATGATTATAGCTTGCATTCACTGGAGGAATATAAAGCGTTCGCCTATCCTTTCCAATGTTCGTCAAACTGGATATGCTATTTAAACTGGCTCCTTCAAAGCACTGACACTAGAGTAGTTTCTCTCTTACATCTCACTTTGAATTTTCTGTCCTAAGACTCACTTTTATGTCCTATAAAAAGAGAGCAGATAAATTTGTAGTGTCTTTTTGGCAGCAGCGGTTGTGTCAGTTACAAAAGGGCTTAAAATGTGATGAATTAGATCTGTGCTAATAAAGCGACTGTATGAGATTCTGGACCAGGCTGGACAGGCACAGCACAGCTTGCAATCAAACAAGTCTGAGGGGGGGAAAAAAACAAAAACAAAAACACTTCAAAGAATTCACTCATACATTTTCAAGTACCTGGATTGCAGATTGTATTGCATTGTGGGTTATTATGATGTTAATGGTTCGGAGCAAGAAATTCAGTTTACTGCGACATAAATGATGCAGGCAGCACTTTAGATTTCCAATGTCCACAGTGCCATAATGCACTATGTGAAATGCACATGCAGATATTGGTCACCGTTTGCTGTCATAGTGAGCCATGCAGATATGAGGGAAAAGCAGCACAGGCAATATAAAATGGCAAAGCCAACTTCGTGCATGCTGCTGTCACAGATGCAAATAATGTACATTTAATTTATTATCACTTAATCGAAAACAACAAGATGCAACACAATGAATGCATGTGTGTGTTTCAAGGCTAGCCAAAGACTTCTGGAGGCCCCTGGGCTATTTGCTATTTATAGGCCACCTACCCTGCTGCAATGCCTCACATTCCTCATCCAAAGCACAGGTTATTGCATGTGTTGTTACATTATTCTTGTTAAAGAGTAACGAGCACAAATGATGGGAGCCTGTCAATAGTGCCTCATCTGGGATATGGTAAATGGATTTCACGCATATAGCGCTTTTTCACCGCACAAGCAGTCCCCAAAGCGCTTTACACTTTTAATCACATTCACCCATTCACACACACATTCACACACCAATGGAGGCAGCTACCACGCAAGGCACTCAGTCCAACCCAACCGGCAGCCTATTTGGGGTTCAGTGTCTTGCTCAAGGACTCTTCAACATGTGGACAGGTCGAGATGGGAATCGAACCGGCAGATGACCGGTTGGTAGAGATGAGCGCTCTACCAACCGGGCCACAGCCGCCCTTGCTACAAGATATCATCAAGCACCAAGCAAATTCAAAAACGGGCTATTATTTGCAATCATCAGTGAGAAAATGTACCATATTGTGTATTTCTGGATCTCAATGTTAAACAATAACTCAAAACACGACTGATTCTAACAGTTTTCAAACCACAGTTTATCCGAGTGGTGGCTTTGTCTCAGTAAGTTGCCTTTCTATAGCATCATATACACTTAACCCCCTATAGCAGCGGTAACTCACATAAAAACTTACAGAGCACTCTGCCTCGAGGGAGCTCTGCCAAGAAGCCTTTATGACTGAAATCCAGCCTCTTTCCACTTTCCATAACAATAATCCTTTTGGCCAAATGCTTTAAAGGCAAACCTCGCTTATTATCAAGAAAGAAGGATTGATTCTTTCAGCGGCTGCAAGATGGACAAACCTATGTCAACTGCCTCAACACTATTTTTTCATGATAAAATGTTTTAAATTTACCCCAAGAACAAATCAGAAAAGAATCCTTGTGCACTGAATGAACACAGCTTCATCTGTCTTAAATTCTAATGTTCATTCGTGTTGGATTGTATTTTTATTATTGTGTTAACAATATTGCCAACTTCTTAAATTACAGCTGCCATTAGGAGACCACGAGTAGCAGAAGTAAAGTAATTTAGGATGTCAACAAAGGTAGGCTTCACTCATGTCGACAAATCAATGTCATTTATTGGACAATAAGATGAAGCAATATTTTTGGTAAGCAAATAAAAAAGATTAAACTTCTGTCATAGAATTTGTCAAAGAATCACCTATCCGAGAAAAATCAACAAGGTGTTCTATGAAAATGCCTTTTTTTATATCGTTGCAGCACCTTTAAAAAAAATCCTTATACCGGACACCAGCTCTTGTCTCAGCTCTAAAAAGTTAGCAAATTCACTTTAGCGCATTATGTGTTTCAATCAAGATGTATTTTCTTTATCCCCTGCATTTCTACACAGCCTTTTATTCAGACAAACCTTGAGCTTCACATTTAAACCCTTATGTCATACCTCCCATACACACAATCACAAAAACCTGCCACATGGTTTCAACAAATGTCGCACTAATTTCAGCTTTGTACCTATGTTGTTAAAAATAAAATCTTTCCATGTGCTTAACAAATCATCATACAAGATTGGATTACCTATTAAAAAGGATTTTTTTTTTTTTTAAGAACGTTACCACCATGTTAACTAAAGCATGGAGAAGGAGAAGCCAAATCCCAGCTTGAAGTATATTATGTAACTAACATGCTTACTGTCTCCCACAGTTCATATTTTGACCCTGCAGTGCCACGATAACTCAGAGATTTTTTTTGTAACCACCCTCAATGAGTTTTGCTCCTTAAGTGCAGTGTGATTTCACAGCAGGTTTAATGCTGAGGGTTATTTTTTTTTTCCATTTTGAACTAACCACCTAACCACTACACTGCAAGAGAGCAAGACTGCACTACGACCCTCTGTGCCTGAAACCCAGTATGCTCTCAACTAAAATGCAAGCGAGACTGCACTGTAGCTGACCCCTCATCTTGCTCCCAACATGCCGGCACGTTGAACACACCGAGTAAAAATCTGCTGCACTTCATTCTCCAGGGCCCCCACGTTAGTGTAAGAACTGTCTGGCTGTGGCAAGGCAAAGAGCAGCTAATGCTTCCAGAGAGCTGTCTCGAGTGGAGGCAATGGTTTTGGGAGCTTCTTACAATGATGATACCTTTGAGTCTGAAAGACTGAATACGGCAGAAAGCAGGTTATCCTTAGATCAACGCATTAGTCAAAACGACAAAAACATAGTTGTGTGAAGGCTGACTGCAGTGAGATATAACCCACTGTTTATTTTGTATTATTTTGCTTCAGCAGCAGCAGAAAGGGGAAAAATACAAAAAAAATAACCAAAGGGACAGGGGCATCGGAAGGTCTGTTGAAGAGGGCTCAATTTCCTCCGGGTCACATATTACATTACCCTCAAGGATGATAGTGGAGCGCTTCTCCGTACACCTGCACCGACAGACACACACCAGCGTGCAATAAAAAAAAACAAAGTGGAACAGCGATGGTTTTTCTCCACAGCTTGTATGTTTTGTTGTGCGAGTGAATTTTATTACTGATAATGTGATGGTCATCAGCGCCGGGGCTCTCGTCCTGAATACAAATACTTTGAATGCACTGAACAAGTGGGTGAGGCAAGGGATCGAATGCAGTGGCAGAAATGAGAGCCTGTGGTCGCCACTGCTCGGCTTCAGATCTGCAGCAAAGCATAACAAATGGCAGAATGAAAACGTGAACCGACGAGAGAAAGGGAGACACAAAAGAAGTGCAAGTTTCAAGGCTGTGTTCTTTGCAAAACGACAATGTCACACATAGTTCGCTTTTATGCTCGACATGATTTCGCGCACACTCGGAGCGTTGAACGTTTTCTGAAAGGATTTGAATGACAACAACCGACGAGCAAAGACGTGATGTTACAGCGATGAAGATGATCATTTGGGAGACTGCGTCTGAAAGTCCAACAAGGTCATTAGAAACACAGACAGCGCCATCAACATTTGTTTATGTGCGCTCCACCACCGCTTTAACTCTGGTAGATATAATTGCTTTGTGTGTGAGCGCAGATGGTGGGAAACCAACACTGTCAAGCAAATAGGTTTTGAATAGAAATAAACCGCCAAGGAAAACTGAATATTACCAGCAAATGATCAACCTAAGGTTTGCTGCTTTGATAAAAAAAAAAAGCAATCGTGCTGGTATATATTGAAAAGATGTGTGTTTATTCATGAGTCAGAGAGCACATTATAGGTCAACCTGTACCGCTGACAGACGTCATGATATTAGGTTTTCTCAAGTAAAGCAGAAATCTCACTGATCCACATCTTATGATAAATGTCATGAATCTACAGTTAGAAGATTTAATTGAAATTTCCTTACCGGTTTCACTACAAAAATGGTCATAAACAACATATCACTTTTTACGATGAATATCCCCCGATGGCCACAGTTAGGTCTCATTATATGATGAAAATCTTCTTTTGTCTATGAGAAGAGATGAGCCATAAAGATGATATCTTAGTGGGTTTTATGAAATACAACAGAAGAGCTCTAACAAAAAGTGTGTCTCGCCAATAATGATGTTTTCTGCTGCAAGATGAGTTTTAGATAACCCCCATAACCACTGCAACCCGAAGACCAAATCTGAATTTTGTAATTATTCTGTAAAATCTTTTTATTTTTTTTTAATCTGAGGGTGTCTTCAAAGCTCTTCTGATCCCGTAGTGTAATTCTCTTATTCCCAGGTTTCATTCCATTTCATTGCAAATACGCACGCATATTAGTATATGAATGTTTCAGGATCACAAAACTCCTGTCATGGAGTGTACAATCTCCTGTTTTCATTCAAGTAAGTGTCAAAGTCTTGCTTTGGTGACACCTGGGATTATTGTGTCCCAGCAAGTGCAGGTAAACGCCACAGGAAACACTCCTCGAGCAGCTATTTTGGCAGAAATGCAGCAGAAATTAAGGCAACAATTGGTGTGTCTGTTTATATCCCAGTCAAACAAGCTCACATTGTTTGGTCTTGGAGACACATTTTTCATTCTTATTTAAGCAGCCCTGTGTCTCAGCCAAGTGGCTTTTATTGTGAAGCAGCACCGAGAACAAAGGTGAAGTGTGCATTAGCAGTAATGCATGTGCACCACCTTTGATGCAGTGGAATCACAGACATTGAAATATTTTTCTTCCTCGCCAAAACCTGATACACAGTGCCCCCACAAAGCAATTTTTACAATATAGTGTGAAATTCATGTGCAGTGATAATAGCAGGTGATGTAGCTTTAAATGGTAGTTAAAGCCAAGACGAGGAGCAGCCCACAGAGGTCTGGTGAGCTGGCTTCTTTTTTTATTCATTTTCAAACTTGTAGTTTTCAGCTTCAACCAACATTTATCATATTTTATGCGGCTCCCTCTGGATCCACTAAAGCTCCCCAACACCCATAAACAGACTTTGATGTGGAAAAGTGGTGAAGTCTCCTTTTATGACATTTCTGCTGTGGCTTTTAGAGAAAGAGCAGCTATGAGTTGGTGTTTGATTTAACTGAAATGTTTAAGGATTCTCAGTTTAAATGCGGCTCATTCAAGGTCAGTTCACTAGAGATCAATGACAGTTGAATTCATCAGCCGTTGCCACAACCTAACAACCCTATTTAGTCATAGTGTGATGAAAAATTATTTTTCCACACTAATCGGGAAAACTGAATGTGAAGGCCACCAGTGTGATTTACAGAGGGGCAAAAAAATACCTTGAACATTGGATTGAATCTCCTGATGAGAAATGTCTTTGACTTTCGCAATAAAAACATTGACGCACGATAGCAGAATTGCACTCGAGTCAAAGGAGCTTCACCATGAACCAAATCACCTGAAATTCAAATTTAAGAATACTTCAATATTAATATAGAACTCGAGGTTGTTTGAGGTGCTCAGAGCTGCAGATATTCAATTTGAGGAGCGACTGTCTGGATACATCTTGCTGATAGGAGCAGAAATGGCAGTTCGACCATAATGGAGCCGAGGCCTGCGTGCCCCAGCTGCACGCTCGCTCATTTAAGATTCTGAAGATTTTCAGTCTGGCTCTGGGTTGATCAAATTTAATTGATTTGATTGATTTGATTCCTGAAGTCTGTGTTCACGGTACTAAATATGTGATGCCACTTTCTAACTCGAAAGCCATATTTTGCCTTCAAACCCGTATGTCCTCACTGTCGGGTTTTAGGCTGCACTATTCATTCTCATCATTTCACAGAGATGCATTTAATAGACCATGGAGGAGTGTGCCTCAGATGCCATAAGTCAGATGACAAATTCAAACTTAATATTTCTCCATAACGCCCCATTTCTGCAAAACTGCTCACAGTTGAGAGATTTATCTAAGTTTTTTATTCCTAATAGAGGAGCTTTGTTTTCCCAGCAAAGTGCCCTTGTTGCCCTTCACAAACTGCCTCAGCAGAATGCTGTATGTGAGACCACCCTGTGGCCCTTTTGCTATTTAGAAATGTAACTGTTTAAGTGGAAAACCTTCAAGTCATATACAGCATATATAGATTTTGTTTATTTCTTATTCATTTGACATTGGCAGTGTTTATTAAAACAAAAACTGGATTGGAGCTAGAATTGGTCCAAACTCACAAATGTGCATCGATTGTGGAGCCATAACCAAATAAAACATCCTGTAACAACAAATAATGTAGTAATTTTGGCTTTTTTAATGTAATAAAGATAGTAACGTATTAACTTGTCAATAACATATTTGATCCATCATCATCATAACATTTTACCAATATTTTCATAAGTTTTTACATGATTAAAGTAGTATTTAAAAAAAAAAACTTTTCTAGACAAATAATAGCTGCAGCCCAAAATGTACTAATGTATAGATATGGCTGCAATATCTGGTAATAATGCCTTTTCTGCAGGTTTCTTGCCGTTTTATTATGAAAAATAGTTATAGTGGGTCGGATCGTCTTCATAATCATATATTACTTACTTACTTAGTATTAATTACTTAAACTCTCTTAATCATGGTTGTAAAAAATGTTTGTTTTATTATGACATTATTGGCTTTATTACATTCAGAATGGCCAACATTACTATGGCTAACATTATCACTGTTTATCATTTTATCCAACATAAGGTTGCACTGGAGCCAGTCCCAGCTGATACTGTATTCATCCTGGACCTTCACCACAGGGCACACAGAGTCTCTCATCACACTCACATTCACACCGATGGGCAATTTGGGGTCAACAATTAACCTGAAACGCATGTTTTTGGACTGTGAGAGAAAATTGGAGTACATGGAGAAATCCACACATGAGAGCATATGTACGGACTCAAACCGATGACCTCAGAGTTAGAAGTGAACCACGACAGCGCCATGCAGCCACAAATACTACTTAACAACCAACCAAACGTCCATCAATGCATTTTACGTATCACTTTAACCCGTTTCAGGTTCTCTCTGGTGAAGGCGGGGTTACACCCTGGACCGGCTGTCAGTCCATCCTCCCGATCAGCCAAACATCAAAGAAAGGAAGGAGAAAAAAGAAAACATATACACAATATCTCAACACAAATTGCAATGAGAACATGAGTAATTTACTATTTATTCCACTGTTGTAGGTCTGTAATGTACAGCTGATAGTAGGTGTCATTCGCATGAATCAGTAATATTTTTGCCTTTAGAAAAGTCATGATTAGAAGTATAATGAGAGGTAACACTCGCTCACTCAGGCCACAAGAATTAAGGATGACAGCAAGCTCAGGGGGTGTTTTTTATTTATTTTTGAATTTTTTTTAAATCTTTTCATTCCTAAACTGTTACATGTGATGCACATTACTGCCAGCATCTCAGTGTATTTTGCAAGTCCTATGAGCACATCGCCTCGTCGCTTGTTTATTCAGCTGGCCAAGAGCGCAAATGAAAAGGACAGGATGTCTGAGTGGGTAGCGTGCGTCTTGGCACAAACAAGCAATCCATACTGTTATATTTGTTGTGTGAAGATCCATTAAGACTTGACAGCCATTCATGGTGGCTTTATAGAAATTTAGGAGCTTCACTGACACCGATACAACGCGTCTGAATAGCAAGTGAAGCTGACACTAAGGTCTTGTTGACCCCCGTAATGCTTTCAGTTTATTTTCCAGCAGGTACGTCGTACCCCCCCCCCCCCCCCCCCCCCCACCTTTACGATATCCATATCCAATATGTAAGCGCCATGCGTATTGCAATGCCTGCGCACGATATAATTAATTATGAAGGTTTCGCGAATAATGATGTGATGTACGCAGCACATTTTTGCAGTTGATAATCTCAGAGGGAGCCTTATTATCCCAGCGCAGATGTATTGTACAGCCATGAGAGAAGAGCAGAGAGCTCCCGCGAGAGAGTTGGCAGAGGGGGAGCGGAGAGCCGCTTTAAAGGGAGCAAACTGTGATGTTTATAGTAATAATCTTAACAAGACTGATTTACTGCCTTCTTTATTTGATGCGGGTCTGCCACTGAAAAAGGAAGATAGGAGGAGACGAACCAGCGTGACAGAAAGGTGTGATGAAATGCTTTAATGTTATGACTAATGCAGGAGTTATGGCTGTCTTTAGACAGATGCTTCCATGTTTTCCTGCAGGTGCATTAATATTCCACATTTCATGATGCACATAAAAACGGGTGAATGTTACGCTTCTTCACCCTTCAATTTCCTCTGTCTCTCCTCGTATTACCAGCTCGTCGCAAAAGCTCAGCGACTGTCAGTAGTGAGGTGTTTCCCTCTCAAATCAAATCAAAGATCCATTCAGATTTACAGTCGGTCTCAAATAAACACCTGAGCTATTTCGAAATGTGTTTATTTATTTTAAATTAGGAAGTCAGCCCTTGAAGGAACTATTGCTTTTCTAGATTTAATTAGAGATCTTCCGGTCAAGTCTTTCTTGCCTCTGATCTTCAATCTTTAATACATTATTTCATATTTAGGCTGGAATTATCAAGTCTGATACCCCAAGGGTGATATTTACCAAAATGCTGATAAAATATGTATCTCGCACATTTAAATAGCATCTATAACCCACTTAATCTGGCATACCTTATTTTTCCACATACTAAGTGATCCAATTAGGATGTTTCTGGTTTAAAATAATTTGCTTAATAAGCTTAAGCTTATCAAGTCGTTCACAGAATTAGCATAAATTAGCAACAACTGATATGACCTGCCATCGGCATCATTTATCATTCAAACTGGAGGAAGCAACTGGCCGCGGCAGCCACTGAGGATACGCGGCTAACTCCGTGTTTTATGGGTTTGGTGATTAGCATCACAGCAGATGTAATCAGGGAATTTTGACGGCCTATTTGTCTGAAGTCAGATTCACTTACCAGTGCATCCAAATGGTTTTTACCATTTTCCCTTGAAATTGAGCTGCGCTGCAACGCGAGCATGCTGAGGTGCAGTTAAGCGCAGCAGAAAAGAAAATAAGAAGGATTGGACTTCTATCTGTTTTCTTTCTTTCTTGAAGCATTTGTCCAGCTTTGCTGAAGGTGATATAAGTTCTCACTAGAGCTAGAGAAATCAGGATATCTGCAAATCAGTGAAAGCACTGCATTCTTGAAACATATCCTGTTGATTTTTACTAATTCACATTGCTGAGACCTTGTAGTAGCTGCATTTCGGTTTTCGCTCAGATGCAGCGACGATTTGATCCCCCATCACTTGCAGTAACATCACATATGAAAGAGAATTTGTTTTCTGCACTCAGCAAGGACAGTGAACAATGACTTCCCCAATAGACATGCCAGCATTTTTTCAACAAAGCAGAAAAACATGACGCGAACACGAGAAAGCGTAATCTTCTAACTTCAAAGGTTCTGTGCCTCATAATGGTTTTAATAGTGAAACGTGAATGTGCTTTATCAAAACATTTATGAACGCGATAGTAGACGTTACTGGTGTTGTTATGTAAGATAACATGTCTTTCAATTAAAGCGTTATTGGGAATGTTTGATATCCAATAAATCACGAGCACCGATCTGAACGATGAATTTGGACAAAAGCATAAACAAGATATACCCAAAACATAAAAGGATGTTCAGGACTCACGCTTTCATGTATATTTGGAAATAGTGATCTTATTGAGGATTGTACAGTGTTGTCGTGGTTTGCACTTTTGTCTCATGATGAGAATATCAATGATTTGTGGATGGATGGATGGATGGATGGATGGATGGATGGATGGATGGATGGATGGATGGATGGATGGATGGATGGATGAATAATTCAAACATCCTTAACATGACTGAAAACTCCATTCAACATTAACTCAGTTCAATAAATTCAAAATGCATTCATAAGATCCATAGACATTATAGTTTAATTATGCAGCATTTCGGCCTTCACAAACTGTGAAGCTTCATGTTTGATTACTGTTGAGCGGCTACATTATGATTTTATAAAAGAGTAAATATTGTTGAATGCAGAGCTGTTAGAATACATTTGATTGTACATGTGTACATGGCAGTATATTCATGTGCTTCATAATGCCCAAGACATACATAAAAGAGATGTTGAATAATTTTTTTTTAAGTGATTAAAAATTTGATCCTCAATTGCAAGAAGCAAAGGAAGCTTATATCCATAATTCTGTACATGAAAGTGATTTCTTGGCGAAAGAATAAAAACAGACCAGGAGGTCAGATGAAGTTAAAACTAATTAAAAGAAAGAAACCAATATGAAGAAAAAAAAAAAGAAAACGAATTGAAACTCTTTAATATAGCTAATGTAAATGAATCACTACTGAGTGCAAATCCCAGACATTAATTAAGATTAAAAAGAATGTTTTTGTTGGAAACAGCAGCTGTTCAAAGACCTGTCCTTTCAATTAAGCCCAGCGGCTGTACAAGATGTCTTTGAGTCTATGGATTAGGCGTTTAATGGTAAGAAAGCCTATTGTTAAGAAACTCACCACTGATAGTCGTTATCAATTGAAATCCTGTAAGGAGAGTTTCCATTACACTAAAGCGGGGGAGAGTTTCTCGACGGCGGAAATTGAAGCTACAATTTTGTGACAAGTGTTTCCCTGTACTTGGATACCCATATCTGAGGCAATTTGGTCATTTGAAAATTCCAGTCATAAAAACAACACTTAGGTTTCAGGTGTTAGAACAAACCTATAATAACATGAATTTGTGGAGCACTATCAAAGGTAATTGTTGTCTCTGTTGAGCCATGTATCAGGATGACTGCACATCTGTCGTGGCATTGTGATCATGCCTCTCTCTCTCTCTCTCTCTCTCTCTGCAGGTAACACCTGAAATCCTAACTTAATTTTTTTTTTATTCCCTTGTCCTGTTCAACAGCTTAGGCCAACAATATTATGTGATTGAGAGCCTTCTGGTGTCACAGCAGTTTTTTTCTCTTGCAAGAGGAAGAGACTTGGAATTCCCTCCTGTTGTTGAAATCCTAACTTTGTATTGTAACACTAGATTTAAATGGATTACATAACATGTTACCACGCTGGCTTGAATGTCCTCATGTGAATGTGATTTTCCAAAAATTTAAAATTGGTGTTGTGTGGTGTGTGAGAGGTTGGATATGTATCATCTTCTAACATGCAGAAGGGTCTGATTTACAAGGTGAGCAGCGAAAGGATTTAAACTCGAACTTGCATGGATTTTCTCAGGTATTTTTGCAATTCAAGCAATACTTACAAATGGAAAATTAACATCAATGCGCCTCATTTATCTCAAGGAGACGGGCAGGATTCAGAGAGCAGAGAAATAACTTGATGTGTGACGGGAGCTAAAGCAGACTCTGTTGCTTTGCCATGCACCTGCTCCATACTGTATGAGCAGATGGATACATTTTAATCAGGTTTAGATCAATGGCAGTTATTAAAAATGTATTGCTTACTGATTCATGTTCCTTATGGAAGTGAATTAGACAGTGAATCCTATTCTTAAGCATCCCATATAGCATGAGGAACTGTGAGAAGAAAAAAAAAGAAAGAAAAATCAATCTATAAAAACATTGAAGAATGTCATTCCTGGACAGGCGTCAGTGTCTATTAGAAACAGAAGAGGTACAAGGGTCAGAACATGTTGACAATTCAGTGCACACTCAAGTGCATACTTGAAATTAGCCGGTCAAATGCTGTAATAATTGCAGGCAGTATTTGATGATGGGATTCATTAAGTTGGATGAGCAGACCGAGCGAATGCGAATGACTGTAAGCACTACATTTTTCAGTGATTCTGGAGGACATGCAACTCTTGAGGAAACATGCATCATGAGCTCATTGATCTGTCAAGAAAAACAGCACCGCTGCGGTTTACAGTGTGTCATGTAAAACCCCGCTGAATACCTCACAAATGCAAATCTGTAGATTTAATCTATTTGTCCCATCTCCTGGATTATGTTCCCGTCTTTCCGCGTTGTGTGAAATCAGTGCAGGGCAAAGCTTCATCCTCTATTTTTGAATTTCCGTTGGGTTTTTGACTCAGGCTCAGCCTTTTCAGTGCCATGCAGCCTAAATTCTGTGTGATGCAGAATATAAAAGATATAAAAGATAATTACTGCGACACTCAACTGCTGCTATTTATATACATACATCTGTGACTGTAAAGCTTTATTTTACTTTGTAAATCAGGCTTTTTTTTTTTCTTTTTTTTCCAACTGAGATTTTAGAGGAAAGCGGGCATCTTTGAGAAATGTCTTCTTCCTGCTTTGAATTAGCTTTTCATTACCTGCTGTACGATGTTACAAAAGAGAACGTGAGTGTGCAGAGTGGCTGAGTACAGGAGACTGAGTTGTTAAGAGGAGGAAGCAGAATCTTGTCTTTATAATGGACATGTTACAAAATACAAATAAGGATGATAACCATTAGGACGCTTATCTCTAACAGCTTCCTGAAACTTCATCGACTGGCTTTTTAAAGACAGCGAAAAAGAGCATAATCATGTTAGTTGTATTTGCTTAAAAATATTACAAAATCACACATATGTCATGTCTTATATTTTATAAATATCTTTACATGGAAGCATTATTCCCTAAAGATGTGAAAAATGTTTCTTCTTCAACTTTTTAACACTCATAAAGTCTGTTGGCGTAAAATATAAAGTATCATTTGCAGAGAAGTTGTATATGACTTTTTTGAGATTCATTGGGTGTGTGTTTGAAAATGCACATGCCTGCAACTTGCAAAGCGTAAAACACAATGCTGGAGTGAGAATGGTGAAGCAGGAATGACTATTTTTCATGATTCTGGCCGACTGTAAAATCCTTGGACGCTCACAAATATAGGTTTAACACGGCTCAAAATACAATTTACAGTCAAAAATATGCTATTTCCTACTTGCTACTTATGGCTGCTGTTTCTCCTCATGTGTTCCCTCCTTCCTCCGTTTCAGCTGGGACTACATATATCTTTGGGAAGGGAGGGGCTCTCATCACATTCACCTGGGCCCCCAACGAGCGGCCGAGCACCCGCGCCGACCGGTTGGCCGTGGGCTTCAGCACGCAGCAGAAGGACGCCATCCTGGTGCGAGTGGAGAGCACCCACGGGCTCGGAGACTACCTTCAGCTGCACATAGTAAGCACGGCAGTGTTGTGGAGTGTCACACAACAAAATGGGGAAATTTGTGGGTTATCATACTGCAGCAATCAATTTTAAAAAATGAAAGAAAGCAGGGGATTAAAAACATTCATATGACCTCCGGCAATGCTGTGGATATTTGTGCACAGTCCTATTCTGATTCCTAAATCTCGCACAAGAAAACTTGACGTGTAAACAATACATGTAAAAATCGATTGTGTCAAAAGAGTTTGAGATATTGATCCGCTCTATATATTTCACTTTCTTCTGTAAGCCAGTGGATTTATGCCACCTGTATCTGTAAGCTCAAAATGATGCTCTCTGTATTTCAAAACAGACATTACTGCCTGGTGGATCGCTTGCAAATTAACCTTAATAGCATTGGTGATCATTCGTAATATGTTTTTTAGTGTAACACTCTGAGCACAGCTAAAATGAAGCCTCAGGTTTGTGATTGTAATGACTCACTACCTGCTTGATCTCATAATAATCAGATCAGGATGAAGTGGCCAACTAAATGGAACTGTGCATCGGAGTCTGCAAACACTGGATGGAAAAACAAAAAAACAACAACATATAGATGAGTTTTAATCTTAATCCATTGGATTAGTAAGGTTTCAGTAACTGACATTCATGAATAATTAGCATGTGCCTGGGATTTTTATTTTGTACATTGACGCTGAGGCTATAAGTGGAAAAGACATGTTTCCTATCAGCAAAGCCTCGAGACACAACACATATTTTATACCGTAATGGTTTTTATTCAAATATATGCATGGCAATGTATTTGCATGGCGATGTATTTGTGCAAAAACGATCTCACATTTGTACCAAAAAGCTTCCTGATAGAGATGTAATGCTGTAGTCTATATAAAATGAATTTAACTGAACCTCTTATGGTCTATTTTTAAAATTGACTTCTAACCAGAATATGCCATTAATATAGCTTGGCTCAAAAGCATCACAGCTTGTGTGATTCACTGATTAGTACCATCTGAGTCCAAATATTGAGATAAAAACAGGAACAAATGAATTACGGCCACATGTATTGAACCGGGTGCACATCAGCAGATTGAGAGATGTTTTCTGGTGTCTGTTGGTGGAAACCAAGTTACTTCCTTGGCAGCTGCCAGAAACAGCGTCTTTTCTGGGGGGAAATCAGCCTTTTTAGTATGTAGCCACAGGCCAGGTGTGCCATGATGGAAAACCAGAGGGGAGATCTGTCAAACGTCTGTGAGGGGTGTAATAATTAAAATCACATCTGTTGTCAAAACAAAGGACAAAAATCAGAATTGCAGCTACACCCGTGTGAGCAAACATTTTGTTGTACCCACCCAGATATGGTTACTGAAAAGCACAGATCTGGAAAAAATGAAAAGTTGTAATTTTTCAAAGGTAACACATAAGATCATGCAGAAGGAGGAACTGATGGCGATCTCCTCCACATTTTCACCAGTGGTTCAGAGTTGTTATAATTACAGAGGGTGCAAAACATGAGGTATTACATTGACTCATAAGTGACATCAGCGTTATCCAGTTGAATGCAGGACACGTCTTAAGTGATTGAGTTACATCAGGGATTAATCAAATTATCATGCTGGTGTTTTATAGTTTCCTATATTCTTAATATTTTGTGATATTTATGTTGTGCCTGGTGTGTCTCACGTGCTCTGTCTAAAAAGTCTCCCCTGAATGTATCTTATTTAAATAGTATTTTCCATTGTTAAAAGTATGAAACTGACCTTACCTGCCTTGGACTGTTGCTTGTAAGCGCAAAGGCTGCTGCCTGCATGTAAAAACCAGCTTTTTCAGCATCTGCCAAGCCTTGCATCCAGACAGATTGCTTAGTTTGACATCCTATTACTGCTTAGTGGAGGGGAATCCAAAAGAGTTCACAGGGTGGTGAGGTTGTCTTTTTCAGTTTCTCAACTGCGCTTCATGATATCACACCTTCCTGTCCCACGGAGCCATTTAAGTTGTCATTCCTTGTAATTTATGACTGTTTATTTTCAGTTCCATATTTTATCTCTTCGGTGAAAAGGACGAAGACTTGAGAAAACTAGGTGAAGACAGAGAGGAGCGGCAGGCTCGACAGAAACACAGTGGCCTTAAGGGAGAGTTGATAATGGCAAAAGAAACAAATGATATATGACTTTTATGACCTGCAGGGATTTAGGTGTTTCGGATGGGGTACCTCAGAATACAATTCTTTTTTCAAAGCTGCAATAACATGAATAAACGCAGTGGAAAAAGATATCTGGATCAAAATGGTTGCATGGTTACTCTGAACATGATACGTACAGCAGCTTCAAAGACTGATTATCTGTGAAAAAGAAAGCAAACCATCACCATATTCCCTAGAGGGCACATTAGATGGGCTAATGCTAGTTTCAAATGGTCATGTTTTTAATGAGTGACTAAAAGATTTTTTTTTTTTAAAAACAGAATTCATTCATTATGCAAAGTGATGGCAATTACACACGATGAGGAAGTGCTCCTGCATCACATGGCTTGAAACCACAGGAGAAAAGAAGATGGAATCAGTCACAAGTTGAGATGTAGATAGCCCTTTTGAGATACCAAAAATGGTTTTCTTTTTTGTGCATTTTGATAATGCGTCAATCAGACATTGAGTCAAGTGAGTGGGCTTTTGTATAGGAATGTCTATTATTAATTAATATCCGATTCTTTTTCCGTGTGTGGTTGGAAATAGATGTTTGTGTCTCCTGGGGGCACTTTTCAAAATGCTAAACCTGCCTTTTCACTCTGCACCGCTCTGTGTGTGTGTGTGTGTGTGTGTGTGTGTGCGTGCGTGCGTGCGTGCGTGCGTGCGTGCGTGCGTGCGTGCGTGCGTGCGTGCGTGCGTGCGTGCGTGTGTGCGTGCGTGCGTGTGTGTGTGTGTGTGTGTGTGTGCACCATATTTGAACTTTTCATTTTAAATTAATGATTAGTTTGTATTGCTGCACAATGTAGTGGTTAGGGGTTGTTAGATTTTACATTGTACATTTCTTTCTAAATGTAGATAATATTGTTGTAACAAGTCAATTTAATAAATTTTAAACTAAACAGATCATCATGCAGGGAATATTATGGAGTTAAGTATAATCATATTTGGAGCAGTTGAAAGGTTTTTACTTATTTTCATCATGTAAGTATAAAGGACAGGCACTTTCAACCACTATTGTATTCACTACATTTCATGTTGGCTATAAGCATCTGTCACTAGACTGGTAAAAAGACATTTTATCACTCTCATGGGAATAAAGGGATAAAACCTCTCTGGCTTCTCTTCAGTCCAGCCTTTGCGGTGTATATTCCAGCAAAAGAGCCTAAGACTGCACAGAGAAGGACAGTCAGCTGGTGACAAACTGAGACGGACAGATATCCTGGTGTCTTTAAAAGAATCATGATCCGTCCACTCTGTGCATACTTTATTAATGGACCCGGTAGTGCTAATGTCCCCCACAAACAAATGATCACTGCCACAATCTTTGAAAGTTTCCCTTTCCATCTAATCAAACAGAAATGTTTATAATAATGCATCATTATATTAATCAATCCTTCTCCTTCAAATTGAATCAAAGTAGGCTGCGGCTAAGTTGATGAAATGATCCCATTAGCACGGTGTGGACACAGCTAGGTGGGAGACTTCAGAGCTTTTCAAGCATATATACTTGATACCCACACACATGAGCTTTATGTCGCCTTTTGCAGCTAAAAACAAAGGATAAAAGGTGAACTGGAAAGACCGAGCCCTTTGTTTACTACACTACGGTGCAGCAGGGCTGCTTTGACAGCTGTCAAAGGCTGCTTTCAGGCTGTTTTGAGAATAGGACACCACACCTCCTCTGTTCTCACTCTGAAGACAGGAACCCCACAGGGCTCTGTGTTGAGCTCCATCCTCATCACACTGTTCACTCAGATCTGCACCCCCATCCTCACCTCCAACTTCATTATTAAATTAGTCTACAACGCTTCAGTAGTGGGGCTCATCTCAAACTACATGAGAAGGCATAGAGGCACGAGGTGGCACATCTGGCTGAGTCGTGCAAGGACGACAACCCGGTCCTCAACACCTACAAGACAAAGGCGGTAACCATTGACTTCAGGAGATCACAGGGAAGAAAACACATTCATGGAGAAGCTGTGGAAAGTATGGAGAGGGTGAAGTTCCTTGGAGTCAGTGTATCCAACCAATTGTCACAGACTGCCAACACCTCAGACCTTGTCGAAAGAAATCTCAACAGAGACTCCTCTTCCTCAGAAGGCTGAGAAAGGCCCAACTCCCGCAGGGAATGATGCTCAACTTCGGTGCCCCTTGGAGAGAGATCCTCACGCACTGCATCACCGTGTGGTTCATGAGCTGCACAGCTGCTGAGAGGAGGTGAAGGCAGCCCAGCGCATCATCACGCTGAAGCTCCCTCAACTCGACACGCCAGCAGGCTGAGGAAGAAGGCCAGACACATTTTAATGGACACTACACACCCGGGCAACTCCCACTTTGAACCGCTACCATCTGGGAAGCAGTTCGGAACAATAAAGTTTAGCACAAACCGGCCAAAACACGGCTTCTACCCCGGAGCTGTGGCCTCCGTCACTGCCCCCCCGGCAGAGACACGCAACGCAGACACAGCTTACACACTTCAGACTGTGTGTAGGAACCATACAAACTAAGTGACTGACCTACACACATCACAACCTTACCTTTAGGCTTTTTACTTTTTATTACTGTACGTTTTTTTCTATTTATATTTGTATATCTGTGCAAAGTGAGACGTCATAGGTAATTTCATTACACATTGTGTGATGACGATAAACCTTTTGTAATTCTAAATCTTTTGCCATCACACTCTAGGACTGAGTAGGCAAAATGGAAGCAATTCTTTTGCTGAAGCCATTTGCAGCCTCAGGCAGACTGTTCAGGCCCAGGAGATTTTAATTGTTGTCCAGAAGAGACATGGGTTCAGTTTGACCGGAGGTCATTCTACCCTGTAGCTGCCTAATGACTACTCATTGGTTTGCTTCGCCGGATGAGTAATTAAACCACGGACAACTGAATAGCAGTGCATGTTCAAAATATAGGTGAACAAATATTAAATGATGCATAAAACTTTATTAGGATAATACATTTTCTCTGTTATTCTAGCATGCAGTTGTTTGAAATTATATCCACGTGCAGATAAATGTATTATAAATCAAGCATCTAGATTTTGACAGTTATAGAAATTACTAAGTGCTCAGGAGAAGGTATTAATGTCATAAAATTAAGTAATATTCTCTGCTATGAAACAGTAGGGGCATGACCAGTGAAAATGCTCAGCAGGGATTTTTCTCAATTGTGAAAATGTATGCTGTGTTAAGCAGATTTTTATGAACTTGACCAGCCATGCATGTTGAAGCCATCACATTTGGTGCAACCATTACAAATTTAAGATGACTGCAATTCCACTGAATTACTGGGGATGGAATTACAGAGTGGTTTCACATAGCCACTCACACTAATGGTGAACACGTTCAGACTAAGACTACGGCAGATATGGACAAGAAGAGAAGGGCGATGGCTATTTCTGTTCTCACCTGTAGGAGCAGAAAACTAAGAAGCCCTTGTGCTTTTCACAAAAGTTTATAAATGTTTTGCCCTACAGTGAGAACGTCGTTCAGTTTGAGGCGGGGTCGTGCAGATGTGGGCTTTCTCCTTGTACTTCAGGTTCCTTCCACGGTCCAAAAACACGCATCTGAGTTTAATTGGTTTCTCTGAATTTCCCCTAGGTGTGAATGACAGTGTGTCTAATTGTCTGTCTCTCTGGGGGGTTTTCTTTACCTTGTGATGGACTGGTGACTTGTCCAGGGTGTATTCTGCCAATGCACTTAGTCATCTGAGGTTGTTCCCAGCACCCCATGACTTAGGTTGATTAAGTGGTATGAGAAGATGGATGTAGGTGTAGAGGATGTAGTTAGTGTTTGGATTGACAAACGCTTTTGCTTCATAAATGTGGCTTGTTTACCGGTGGTGTCATACTGAATATATTGTATTTGCATCAAATGGTCATAATGATATCATATCAGCCATGGCAAAAAGAAAAGAAAAAAAATCAGACATAACTATCGACTAATTAGTGATCAAACTTTATACGAAGCTATGAATAGCTATGAATGTGGCTCGGCCTTCTTGAAATTAATTCAGAAATTAATCCTCCGTTCTTTTTAAAGGTTTCCCTCGCAGTGAGGTCTAACTCCCGGCTTGTTCTCACCAAGCCACAGTGACACTTACTTCAATTAAATGACAAGTTCCAGTGAGTAACTGTGAGTGGGTAGGCATTTGTCATAAAGGGGTTTCATCTTCCTTCTTCCTTGTGTGAACTTGATTATGCATCTTTGGTTCATGCATCATAAATCAGTTGCACGCCGCTGCCTCTTTCTGGGTTCGTGACAGCTTTCACGTGATTAAAGAATACTGAAAGGTGGCAATCTGAAGAGGCAGCGATCTGCTGCTGACCTTCCCCAAAAATCTTTTTCAGGTGGTGATAAAGTTGCTTAATTTAAAATGATTTGAAAGTCTATTTCTCAAGCTTAAAATTATAGTATTAATGGGATGCTCAAGGTCTCTAAAGATTTAACACTTCTGTACTTAACACCAACCGTGTCAGCATGAATAATTATTTCAAATTCAAAAGGTTTCCAGAATGATTTTACATATGATTAGTGGGTGAGAGCAAAGCACAGAGGCAGGTTTAACATCACACAATAGCTGCCAGCATCAAGACAAAAATGGGAAATATTTCAGTCCACATATTTGAATTTTTTGTATTTGACTCTGAAATGCAATAGTAGAAGTCGAGAGAGAGCGAGAGAGACGGAGGGAGAGAGAAATGGTTGAATTAAATGGTGCATGTCAGAAAATAAGCTGTGAGGCTGGGTTCTGACAGCAAAGTGGGAGCTTCCACTTGGAATGCGAGGCCCAGTGTTGAAGATATTTACATAATGGCTGTAAGGCCAGTAAACATTGTGCACATCATATGTCATGGAGGACCAGCAGTTTGCAAGATTTTATTTCAATAAAACGCTACACCAGCCAATTTCACTGTTTACATCCTCTCACCTCTGTGGGTGAAGCTGTGACACAGTGAAGCCAGCTACAGGAGTGGAGTTTGTTTGAGTAAGAACCTGCAGACTCATTGTCCTTCATATCGCACAGCGAAGAGACAAATTTTACGGGGGTAGGATTGCACACATTGCCTTGGTGCACACTATGTTATTGCACATGTGGGACATTTATACTTTCTACAACAGACCCTTGACTTGCTGTTAATGAGTATGTCGGTGTAATTTCCTTGTCTCCTTTTTACTGCCACACCTACATTTCAAGCTAAAAACAAAGTGTCCCCCTTTTCCTGCAGTTGCTGATTTTAAAATATATGTAATGTCATCATAGTTAAAAGGTTATTGCAAGCCAGCAGTTGAGGTGCAGTGCTCCTGCAGGTTTGTGTGCCGTTCCTCACATGTCTTTTATAACCACATTAGCTCTTTGACCTTGCGTTACATTTAAAATGACTGCAAGGCAGTGAATGTATAAAGGCCAGACAGGCATACAGACTCCACACAGTCCGTTTCCAATGTTTCTTATTAGTGCCACCCAAAGGCAAGCTTGAGAAGCAGCGTTGACCTTTGAGGAAGGTTGGCAGGAGTAGGGTGAGGCTGACGGAGAGAGAAGTTGGTCAACCAAAAGGGAAACAGCAGGATTCTGTCAAGAGTGATCCCCATCAGGAAACCTGAGCTGGCTGTTGAGGGGAAATGGCGCTGAACCCTAAAGAAAGAACCAAGCATACTGTTCGCGTCGCAAAAGATCGGCTTTTCTGCATAAACAAGGTGCCTGGCTTGACAAGTCCAGAAAACGCTTGTATTTTCTATAGTGTGGACGTTTTCATGTTCAAGTGTGATGAATGCATGAAATAAAATAGAAGCAGCGAAACAGGAGATCAAGTGGCAAAGGAATATTGATTTAAATGGAAAATTGTTGTTGTGAAATGCAAAGAATATACATATATGCGCTGTTAATAATACGTAGACTGGAAAATAAGCCTGACCAGTGCATAATATGACAACGTCGATACAACATGTGACAGGCAAATTATTACCATCAGTAATTACTATCATGAAACAACCACCTTCATCTTCTCTAGTTTTGCTTATAATAATAGTACTCATACACTGCAGCTGTATGAAGTGGGACAAACAGGCCTGCAAAGCAAAAGCCCTGCGGCTCTCAGTTTCGGCCCCGAGCAGCAGAGGCAGCCCTCTAAACAGACTAAGCCTTGTTCTGTTCCCATTCCAAACCACACTGGGGCAGAGATTCATCTCATCTGCAACTTTGATCATTTGCTTAATGTGCGTCACGGTTGTCTTTTTTGTTCCTACCTGCAGGACCAAGGGAAGATCGGTGTCATCTTTAATGTGGGGACAGATGATATCACCATTGATGAGCCTGCTGTCATAGTAAATGATGGCAAGTACCATGTTGTGCGCTTCACACGCAGTGGTGGTAATGCCACTCTCCAGGTGGACAACCATCCTGTTATTGAGCGTTACCCACCAGGTAAGGCTAATGAAAAATAATGATGCCGTTATCTGATACTGAGACAGATAGCATGGGTTGTGTGGATTACTGGGAGAGGGTTGCATGTGTGCCAGAGCAGCTCAGAAATAAACTCTGTACAAAAAAAATAAATGAATTGGCCATTTGCCCAGTGGCTTTTTGAAAAACTGTTCCGTCTAGTTTTTTCCATCAGCCTATAAGCTTTCTATTAAGTTGCAACAATATTGTATAAAAATATAATGATCTCAAATGAATGTTTTTTCCCCGAAGCTGGATTTTTAAAACTTTACATCAGCTTCTATTGAATGTCAAGCCAGTTTGGCTGAGATGAGGTCGTATGACGTACAAGTGCCCCTTTTTGCGAACTTTTGCAAAAGATCAACTAATGCTTAAGTTATCCTTATGGGGCTTAATTATGAGTAAATCCACTGTTATATTTATCTGTGTCCCAAGGCGTAGCACTGGGTCAATATTGCAGTTGTTATTTTTACAAGCAAATTCTTGTTGGTATTTACACTTTTGTAACACTCATGTGAATCTCTCCACTATCAGACATTGACCTCACTATCACTAATCCATATATATTTTTGCTGAAGATGCTTTGTATTGGTAGACAGTGGTGCTCAATATTGTATAGGCAGAGGTGTGGAGGTAGGACAACTTTAAAAATTGTTATCTGAAGAGACTTGGTTGTATAATTGCCATATATTGTGTGTTAACTACACCTTATTGGTACATTTCTATTTAGACATATTCTATTGAGTGGACTATGAAGGAGTAAGGGCATTTGTAAAATGAATACAATTCTACACATTCATTCATTTATTCATTCATCTTCCACACTGGTTGTAAATCAGTTATGTGGCACTGAAGCCATTCCCAATACTGCACAAGGGTTTTCTCCCTGCAAAGGCAGAAAACAAAGCACAACAAAATTATGTTTAGCATTTCATGATATAGTTTGTCTCCAAGTAACTGTTGTAATTATTTCCCTAAATTGAATTTGGCTCATAGTGTGGAGGAAATTTCTGCTAGATTAATAGAGTTAGATGTTAAATGTTGACAAGACCTGCGTAGGCACTAAGACAAACAAAACAATAACACTCAAGGAGAAAACAGATGAAAACTTAACAATCTGTGCACACGCTCACACTGACTTTTAAACGAGGACCTGCGAAAGCAAACCAGAGGAACTAAGAGCATACATAATGCGACCGCGCCCGGCTGTGCTTTAACCTCTTCTGAACCAATCAACCAGGTAACCTCATTCAGAACAGGTGCACCAGCTGCTGCAGCAGAAAGACATGAGGTCATTTTCTGTGCCTCCAGCAGGTGCTCAAAGCACACACTTCTAGCTTATATGTACATCCAAATGTATAACGGCCACATGCATTTCTTTATGCCAGCTTCCACTCAGTAACCAGTGATTTCAAAAGCCTTTGAATGGCTAATGGCTGTAATCAGAGAGGGCACGTTCGGTGTGAAGGGAGGGTGTAGCACATAGGTGACAGCAGTAAAAGAAAACAGTATTGAGCATCTTTGCCTTTAATTTGGTGTTAAACAGCATAAGTGCGTAAGATAGAATGTACAATGATGGATAAATTGCGTGCAATGCAAAACAGGCAGTCACGCCACCTGCAGCTCTTCAAAGACTCATTGCATGTTCAGCATCATATATTTTAACACTTACTGCGAGTTAAATCTTCAAGTAAAAACACAGTCTACATAAGCTGCACTTAAACTGTCATGTACTCTGCCACCTTCTTCATGTTGCACTTTAATCCTAATCTCTTTTCTTCGCTCATTACAATTCCCTGTCTAACAACATGGATGCTATGAAAATAAGTCCTATTCTTCTATACATTTATTCATATTTTAGTGATTAACTGTGCATGTTTGCAAATATTTTCTATACATGTCAATTGTACATTGAGGACAGGACATTGCACCCATCATTATTTTTGAAAAATGTCAACAAGAATTTGCAGCTTATAAAGTCAGGACTTTTTAGAAATCTTGTGGCTGATGGTTGATTGATTGATTGATTGATTGATTGATTGATTGATTGATTGATTGAAAGTCCTTGTTGCAAGACATGAATGAATGAATGAATGAATGAATGAATCATAAGAGGGCCTTCCCATTTCTCAGGAAGAATTTAGCCCGTTGTGAAAACTTGTCTTTTGTTGTAGTTTCGATCTTCTGTTTACACTTTTGCCTTTGCATGTGTTAAATGGAGAGCTGAAATCTTGTCCCTTCTGTCCTGTTCGCTCTGATTCCCATTTTTCTCTCCGTGCTTAATGTTTGTTTACTGCTGAGCTACTGAACAATCTTAAAATATTGTGTAAACCCATAAAAGAGAATATGTTTTTTGCAGAATTACAAATGCACGTAATTTTCAAACAGACATTGCAGAACAGATTCTGGTTGAGAATTCAGCTCTCTTTACTGACTCTGATTCAAATGTTGCTTATAGATTGCGTATACACCTGTTTTCCTGCTTGATGAATTGATTGTTTTCATGTATTTCTCATTTGTACCTGAATTAACCTGTTTGGTTTTTTTTTTAAAAACGCATAAAACGTTTTCTGCTGTAATTGATGTTTACTGCTTTGATTAAAAATAGCTAAATAACACTAACTAGAGTAGAACATTATAAATAGCCTAAACAGTCTTCTAATTAGCATTTATTCTTAATAACTCGATAACGCGAAGTCACGCACAAGTTTCTTTTAACTCACAGCTGGGTTAAAGTGATAACTTGTTAAACCTGTTAGCCTTTATAACTGTTTCTAACCATGTGATCTTTCAACTTGCAGACTTTAACCTTTAATCTGTCTCTCCAAATTCTTTGAAGGACACTATGATAATGAACGACTGGCTATTGCTAGACAAAGAATCCCATACAGACTTGGTCGGGTAGTTGACGAGTGGCTACTCGATAAAGGTAAAAATTAATTAATTAATTAATTAATTAACCCTTGAAATAACTACTAAATAACCTTTCCCCCTGAGAGGTGCAGTGCCAGAAGACAAGGGTGACAAGGATCGAGTTACCCAGATTGAAATTACCATTTTAATTGGAACTTCTACTGGCTCTGAATTTTGATGGCCACAATGTAATTTCAAGTGGGGGGGGGGGAAGAAAAAGTGTGGAAATAAAGGGGTAGAGCATACTTGCTATAAGTTTTTGTCATCCTTACACCTTGTGGAAAAGCTGCACCTTAACGAAGATTTTAAACCTATTTAACTAAAAGCACATAATCCTTGTCTAACCCTCCATCATCCCTTTTAACCATTGTGTGTAATTAGCTACTGTGTGTAATTACTCCACATAAAAAAAAAAAAAAATGCGATAAAATGATGTGTAACACTTTCTAACTAACATGTGACATAAACTGACCCGATTTAGTCCCCAATAACTGAACATTTTAAACCATAACTCTTGAATGTGATGCCATCAGTGAACCTGTCTCCCCTTTTCTTGTTCCCTGTAACCTTGTGTTGCCCCACAATGTAGTACAACAGCCACATCACACTCACAAGCAGAAGTTCTTTGCTGCAACAAAACAGCAGTGACAGGCTGTTAGAGTAGATCACTGTTTGCAGCCATTAACTTTGCTAATAAGTATTCTCCTGAGATGGGCCCATTACTGCAGTCCTCCTCCTCTGATGTAACACTGCTTATCAGTGAAGCTGCTGACAGTGGTGCTGTTGGATATCTTTGCCCCTTTCAGGAGGTGAAACAATTGGACTAGGGGGAAACTGAGACCAAAGCATGTTTTAATGGCCTTGTGGTTAATGAAGTCAGTGGGAGGAGGGGGCTTGGATTTTATTGTCATTTAGCTTCACACAGTGTGAAGCATAGTGAGATTGTCATTTTAATATTTTCTCTGTGAAAAGAAGTGATAGGACACAACATCCTCACACCATCGATTCTGGAGCTACAAGGTTAATAGATATTCTGGAAAAACACCCATGGTCCAATGCCTTTCCCCCCCATGTGTGCTAACTTACTCACATCAAATTGTATTTCTTTTAAAGTACATAAATAGATCCCTAAATAGAATTTAAGCGTCTTGCTGCATGTCTAAAGTCGAAATCATAACCATGCTGATAACTGAGCTTCCCCTTTAAAGTTAACATTTAATTCATCCCTTTAAACAAAGTAAAAGTGTCTATAATCACCAACGCCCACTTGGTTCAAATAATGTTCATGTGCGCAACCTCCCACATAACCCTTCTTTCAATGTCCACTCTTCCATTCTCTCCCTTCTCCCGTCTTTTCTTTCTGTGTGTCTCGGTCTAACTTCAGGGAGACAGCTGACCATCTTTAACAGCCAGGCGGCCATCAAAATTGGTGGTCAAGACAAAGGTCGGCCATTCCAGGGTCAGATTTCAGGGCTCTACTACAACGGGCTCCAGGTGCTCAAACTCGCAGCAGAAAATGATCCCAGCATACAGGTGGAGGGGAGCCTGCGCCTCGTCGGAGACTCACTATCTGTGCTGACCACCGACACCACCTCTGCCACGCCGCTGGCCGTGTCTGACATGTCCACCACCATCATGGAGACCACCACCACTATGGCTACGACCACCACTCGCAGACAGCGGTCACCCAGCTTGAGGGAGAGCATCTCAAAGGTCAGAGAGTTTAAAGGAATGTCGGCAAACAACTGGCTGCTAATTTGTTCACAACTAGGAGTTAATTGGCTTGTGGCTCGGATGAAGGTTGATTTCTGTTTCCACTGAGGGGACAGCAATGGTTTCTTCATTAAAACAGAATATTTTCTAAGTACAAAAAAAAAAAAAAAAACTTAAATTAGCCTCTTTTCTGATTTTGTGGTTCGTCAGACTTGAAGAACTGAGTCCCAGAGAAAGACATTTTCTCTGAATAGGAACACTCTTTGAAAGAAAAGTGCTTTTTGTTCTTACTGCTAATCAGGACAGAAGACGGTATTAAAAACTGAAAATGAAATGGATGAACTAAAAATGCACCGCATAAGCGGTAATTACTTCATCCAATATGCAGCAGAAATATGCACAACACACTGACTCAGTACATTGGGAAGCAACAGCTATCACTGTAGACTCAAACAATTATAATTGAGGGAAATCATTAAATCCATCACAACATGATGAACATGGTGGGACACCAACCACTATTTCAAATTAGTGGGATTGAGTCCAAAAGATTAAAACTTTCTAAATTGGAAGATTTCAGGGGTCACACTTCTGGTGAGGTTTTAAAAAAAACATCGCCTGCCTCTGCTGATAAACCTACAGAGAGCAATTTTTATTACATTTCTTTCGTCCAGTTTCCTTAAAATTGCCTTTCCTCCGGTTTCAATTTATCCAGGTAATCCATTAGTGAGTCTATTTATTCCCCATTGTGCTTGGAGCTCACTATGCATCCTCAAATCTAATTGAAAACCTGATTTAAGCTGAAACTTATGTTTTCGCAGATTTTATATTAAAAATCCTGAAAGTAAACTGTGTGAAATTAATTGGAAACAATAAAAAAAATGCTTTTGAAAACCTCCAGTTATGATGATTTCAATTTACTGGCATATAGATGAAGTCAACCAGGGGGCAAATCGGCAAACAGCAGATGCCGAAGGGCTCATATTGAGCTTGCGGTGTTATTAATACAGATGTGCTGTATTGGCGTATCCTTTAATTTCCCCCCAAATAGGACTGTCAACCAAACAAACACACTGAGGGAAACAAAAAAGTGACATTTATCTAAATAATGGAAACACGCTGACTGCGTATTTGTTGAAAACAACCCTTTTCTCCTGCCTTCTTTCAGCCACAAAACTCTGATGACATTTTAGTGGCCTCAGCTGAGTGCCCGAGTGACGATGAAGACCTGGAAGAGTGTGAACCGGGAACAGGTGGGTCAGCCGCGCTAAAACGACGAGAGAGGAGCAATTAGCTGACTTCTCGCTACTTCACAGGGCGGTAGAGAAAATCCACTGGTTTCAGAAAAGCCATTACAGTTTTAAAACATTCGTCTCCGTTTTCATTCGTCCGCCGCTGTCTTGCACTCATTTATTCTGGGCTGCTGTCAAACTGCTGTCCTCATTTGGATAGTTGTTACAGACTGAAGTAGTGTTGATTCGTCCGGTACACGTCTGTAACTTGCTAAATTGGATGGAAGAAAGTCTTTGTGGGGTGTACCGCAGTCATTAAGAGTGGATGACAGTAGATAGGGTTTGTGACAGAAACATGCAGTGGAACTTAAGAATGAGCCTGCCCTTATTATCTGTGCTTCAATTATTTATATGACCTTATCAGAATTGTTTGTTGTTAGCTGGCCCTGCGATGTGTGACTCAAATAATGATGAAAGAGAAACCTAGTGGCCATAAATATCTCTGCATGCGGCTCTGCAGATCAAAATATTATTGCACAGCCACAAGTTAGTCTGGCTGCAGTCACATCAAAAGAAATAAGTATATTCACCCAGTATGTATACGTGGGGGAAGAAATCGTACGTAATTCCTTCTCTGTAGGGGAAAATACAGAGGAATCAAAACCCTAATTGTGTTGAAAGAAATTTATATTCGTAACAATACTCCACCAGCTGCAATATTCTGTGTCTTTCCTTCAAACAATAACCTGTCTGCTCTCTTGTCACTCTCTAACCTCTGCCTACAGATGTTTACACAGCAGCATGGCAATTTAAAGCAAATGTTCTTTTTGTTGATTTGTTCTTCGTTCTGCTGCTGCCTTTCACGGGTCATCTTGTGTCTTTGTGTCTGCATGTGAGCTCTTTTGTGTCTCTGCTGCATTGCATCGTATCTTCATTATCTTGCATATAATATGATAGCATCCAGATAAAATGAAATTGATAGCATTAGACCCTCAAGACAGCCATGTGATGTGATAATGTATTTTTTCTTTACGTGTGCCAAATGTTGATGTAAATAACCCTGTAATGTAGGAATCTGCATATGATGTGCTATAAATAAATCCATGATAATAATAGTTAGATTCCTAAGTAATAATCTGCACAATGAGCAGCTTGTGCCTTCACCTTAATGAGCACAACTGTTCAGCCAGAATTTCAGTTTTAATGCTGTTCTAATTTAGGATCCCCTACCTTTTCTGTTTCCTTTCTAGGAGGTGAATTAGTGTTGCCTATTATAACAGTGGATTCCCTTGAGCCCCCCTCCATCGCCACCCGTTACCCCGTCATCCCTCCTCCTCCCACCCTTCTCTCCCCACTTGAAACCACCAAAGAGTCCCTGATACTCCCTCCTCACCCTTCCTGCCCCCCGGACCAGGAGGACTGTGGTGACCCTGTGGAGGTCTCGGCCTTCGGCTCTGGGGAGATGACGGAATCCGATGACGAGGACTTTTACAATAATAACTCCCCCTTGGTCACTGACAGGACAGTCCTTCCTCCACCTCCCGCCGCTGGTGAGGGTGGAGTCCAGAAACCCCGCCCCCTACCTCCTTTTGTTCCCACGACCAACCCTGACCAGCTCCACATTCCTGCAGGCAAAATGAACACCCGTGACCAGGTGCTTCTGCCCCCTGCTCCCCCATCCTCCCGAAACACACCAGGACTAACTTACCCCCCCAATTTTCCCCATGTGCCCACAGCCAACCCCACAGCCTCTGACGAAAAGAACCAGCCCGGTGCCGTGGAGGTGATCAGGGAGTCCAGTAGCACCACGGGGATGGTGGTTGGTATCGTGGCTGCTGCTGCTCTCTGCATTCTTATCCTCCTCTATGCCATGTACAAGTACCGGAACCGAGATGAAGGCTCCTACCAGACAGACCAGGGCCACAATTTTGCCAACAATCCCACTGTGGAGGGCAACGGAGCAGTGGTCAAAGACAAAAACACAGCAACAGCCTCCGTGGCAAAGGCCATCACAAAGGGCAAAAAGAACAAGGACAAAGAATACTACGTCTGAAAACGAAGTAAGAGAAGACACATGTGGACTGAGACAGGAGGATGAGAGAGGATTTCATTTTTGCGCCCCTATATTGTCAAGTTGACTATCAGAAAAAAATCACAAGCCAACAAACAAAAGCTTGCATTTTTCTCAAAAGTCAAGGTTGCCCAGCTCTTATTAGTAATGGATTCTTATCAATGGCACAATATCTGACTCATCCTCTGTGTCACAATGTGTACACTCAGTCTGCTTTCACCACTTCTTTGTTAGTGTATGATTTTTTTTATGGTTTTATCAAGCTAGGAAGAACATATCCACTCTGGCTTTGTATATAGCATGGATATGGTACAGTGAAGAAAGTGCTGAGAACATCCGGTTTCTTTGTACTTCTTTGTAATACTCTATCGCAAGTCTCAGTGTCCCCATTATGATATATGAGGCAGAACAGGCCAGTTATTGAATTTTTATGGTGGATAAGCAGAGAGCACCCCAGCCGTTCTGACTACACTCGGAAAAGGAAGCTTTTATTTGGATAAGACATCATCTCTGCAGCCTCCATGCTATGTCATGTGGTTTAAAACTCCCTGATCACTCTGCCTCTGTCCACGAGAGACATTTTATGTTGCTGATCAAGTACTGTAAATGAAGCAAGGTATGTACATCTCTTGGAGAGAAGGACAGAATTTCAAAAGGGATTATTAAAGCACTCAAACATCTTCCGGTCAGTGAACCTTTGTGTACGATGGATCAGAAACAATATCTATGTGCGATACCACAGTCAGTGTGCCATCCCATTCCAAGTAGGGATAATTGTGAGTCTACACCAGTGAGGGTATTTTTCTGTAAACACAGCTTGTATGTACATATAGAGGTTAGCAGATTGAAAACGCATTGTGTAAGAAGCAGGGAAGATATATATGAGGAGTAAACATCGAAGATGCCTGCCCCTCAAACCCCAACCAACTTTCACGACAACATCAATACTATTGAAGCCCGGCCTTTACAGGAATGAATTCCCAGTAACTTAGAATCACCTTCGAGGAAGTTTTTCTGATCGCGACGTGGAAAGAGAACCAGCGCGCCTCGCCAGGGGCGGGCTTTCTCATGATCTTTTCTTTCCTCCAAACTGTCTGGGGATGATTTCAAAAGCACACAGATAATGTAAACATATCTTTCAGACATAGATATTCCTTGTAAAGCAGCCAATCATGTATTGTTTTTTCTATCAGTTATGAAAAGACTACTCTATGAGATGAATAATTGAAGATTTGTGAATTGTATTGATATTTCTCTGATATTTCGATGTATCTTGTTACCACTCCTCTTAACACGTTACAATTTAGATTGCCTTTTACTTCAATCCGGACAAAAAGCACACTTCTCAGATAGCTGCAGCTATTGTTTGTTTTTGGATTATTTACAGTTCAGATTATGCAGAGAAAACACAAGAACGGAACAAGCAAATGTTTTGTTGCATTGTGCATTTTATATGTACTGAATCTGTTACTCAATGGATCTGATAATATAAAGCCATTTTCTCTGTTGAGTTATTTATTCATGCTCTGTGATTTTCCTGTTATTTTTTATGAAAGTGCCATTCAACATGAGCTGCTCGGCGCTCAGAAAATATACCATTCCTCACTCATTGCTATTGTATAGTGTTCATGTGAAATGGATCTTAATATGTGTACAGAACGTGGATAAAGATGAAAATACACTTGATTATATACTTTGTACACACCTGTGTTGTGTATTGCTTCTCATAGGTTGCAAAATGCACTTCATTTGACCTTTAATCATGGACCCTGGACACTGCAGAGGTGCACACTGAAACATTTATAGCCCAGGACAAATCAGTATAAAATAAGACAAGGGATTGGGATTTCATAGAGTTGCTATGGTATTTATCAGGATATAAAATGTGAGCAAAAGTGTGGCTGTATTTAAAATATTGATGCATTGTATTGATTGCCTCAGCCTGCATACTGATGATGAAGCTTTGGGATTTATGAATCTTTTAGGACAAAAGAAACACAATAAAATTACAATGATGTAATTCTATGAAGGCGGCACTTTGCTAACAAGATACGTTAACATGTTTAACATGACAAAAAAAAAAGGCATTTCACACTAATTGGAGGTCATGAAATGTGTGTATAATGTCTTACACTTGAGTTTCATCATCATTTTCACTCTTATCTCCTGTCTCTCTCTCTCTCTCTCTCTCTCTCTCTCTCTCTCTCCCTCCCTCCCTCTCCCCCTCTCTCTACGTGCTGTGTAGTTTTGATGTGTTTGTTATGCCTGGCTGTACATTAGTATGGAGAAAGTGGTCTTTTAGCCTCATGTTATCTGCAGCTGTGTGCATTTAGGTCTCAGCTCAGATTTATCATATGAAGTTTTATCTCTTCCCATATTCAAACGCAGCTCACAATAAGCATTTGTTCAAAAGAGACCAATTGGATTTACCTTGGAAACCAGAATGTTTCAACAAAATGACTGTGTTTCAGATCTGGAGGTGTGGAGTTCAAAAAAATGTAAATGTCTACCAGGCAGAGAGAGTTTCAACCACAGATACTGATATTGAATTGAGAAACATGAAGGAGGCAGTGTTTTGGGAGCCTTCCCCAATAGTCAGATTATCCCTGCTTCAGCTGTGACGATTTTGGTCATTGTTCTTTCCAAATCCCCGAAATGAAAGTAGACTGTTTCTTTAATATCCAGCAAGTCTTCTATCTGGTAGAATATTGAAGAGCAGCCACAGTATACCATACAATCAATAACATTAATGGTGTTTCATCATTTACACTCATAGTACACGGAGAGTTTGTCATCCATTATCTGTGTCTTTTTTTGCAGGAATTCTAATGTTTAACTTATGAATCAAGTGAGAAGTCCTCAAAGATATTGATATGATTTGCAGAATGGATCTGGTTGAAAAGGCACTCGAAATACTGCAACCACCTCCCAAATAGGAGCAAGGAGGCTGTTGTGCTTTCCAGCGTGTTTTATGTTGTTTGACCACCCCCTGCTGAGAACACAAAGAACTGTAAGATGGAGGACGGAGACCATGTCAGTGATGATGTGATGTAATGTTATACTCACCTGCACTAAATCGACCGCCAGTTTTTCCAGATGAGTCTCAGCACTTAGGACAACAACTTAGAAGGACCGTATTCCGGGCCAGTAGGGTCACCTGTCCTGTTCGCTTCTTCAGGATGCGACTGATGGGGGTAATCCCTTCGGCTATGAGAGCTGCGGTGTCAGCACAGGTCTGGTGCAGGCGAGGTTTGATCTATGGTGACACTGGAACAAGAAGGAGGGTGGCTACAGGATACGCTAAGCTACTACCGAGCATTACTGAGATGTCACAAGTCTATTCAACGGGACAGTTCAGATGAGACGGGCAGATGTCAGCTGCCATGTCAGAACTCTTCATGCATACTAGACTTTCTTGAAACTGTGCGTTTAGCTTTTGCTAAACACAGCTATAAGTAAAATATAAAGCAAAGAGATGTAAATGTGTGTGTACTAGTGTAAAATGTTTTCTCTACTTAATGAATGCCATTTATTGATTATTCAGTAACGACCTCCTCGAACCATGAAATATTTCTACTTTGTTTGGGGAGATCTGTGTGTTTTACTCAAATCATTGAGAGCAGCATTTCATGCCTCGCATCCTGACTCCTGACCTTTACCTCTCTCTGCAGGATTGGACTCCACAGGGACCATAATTCAACTCTAAAAAAAATAACTACTCCTTTACAGAAATCTAACAGAAATGGTTGGGCATCTGATTTTGAATGTTGAAAAGTTGGCATAACTTTCGGTTTATGAAGGACATGGCATGGCAGTAACAGAAGCGCCAATAACAGATAGGAATAAAGGCTATTTTTATCACCACCCCGTCATCTGTGCAAGGTTGTCAAGGCCAACATACAATTATGCCAAGATGATCAAGCTGTTTAATCTTGCTACTGGAAACCTCTTACTGGGACGTCAGGGAGGTCGGATTAGTTTATGGTGTTCCCAAACTTCACATTAACCATGATTGTCACCTCATATTCATTGGACAGAGTGCAACAAAAATCCATACACCTGCTTCAATGTCCTCAGTTACTCAAGTTAGTGTTATTGGGAGTGAATGGTAGTGCCATCTGGCAGTGGGTGAAAAGCAGCGTACACTGTGTAATTTATGGTGGAAAGTGATATCAACCTACAATCACCCACATGCAAATTCACAATGACTGATCATATTTCTCCATTCAGATTATCATTTATCAAAGGTTTTGACTGATGTAATTATCAAGATCATATAATTTGGTTGCGGTCACCTATCATTGCTTTGTCTTCCAGTTTAGAAAACAACTTACTGCCGAAGGGACTTGATGACTTGATGACCAGTGAAATGGTGATTACACATTTATCATGGTTATTCTTATTTAAACAACAATATCACTAATGGATGCTGTCATAAATATACTGATAAATCAAAAATGTTCTAAGGTGTTTGTGGTGTCATTAAAAAACAATTTTTTTATAAGTGTTGTTTTTAACTGAAATAGAGAAATATTAACATCAATGCTGACATCAGTGGCGTTTAGGTATACATTATAAAAGATTTGCTAAACTAATTGTTATTTTCTGATTTATATTTCTTATTGTAGACTCTCCTAGTTAGCTAATGGTATGCCAAGAGCTGACAGGCGACAGCATGGCTGAGAGAGACAATGAAAGTGGTTGAAAAAGATTCCTGAAAGCTCTTCACACTCTAATGTTGGTGCTGGTGAGGAAGTCATTGCCGGTGAGGATGAGCTCGAGTCAGAAAATGGAGAGGAATGGAGAGAAATCCATAAGAATCAGGCCATCAGAGCATTTAGGTGACCTGAGCTTTTCCTGAGGGACACTTACATGCTGAGTTCAAAATGCAATCATATATGGTTTCGACAGCAATATATGCTCAGGGACCCACAGTGGTAACTTGTTGGCAGCAGTGAGATTCAAGCCAGCAATCCTTCAACACAAGCTCACTTCTCTGACCTTCATGCAACCACAAGTTATTATTAGTTCATTAAAAGGTATCAATTTTATATTTTGGAATAAAGAAAAATATCTGTTTGCAGGTTTGTATTGAAAATGAAACCACAGTACCAGGCCTTCAGCTCAGCTTGAGTTTGACTGTTTTGGGGTATGAGTTACGGTTTCTTGAGTTAGTCAGACTGGTAAAAGAGTTCCATAATGACCTTTAATTTCAATCTTTGAAGTTTTTCGTTTTTGTGGCGCAGAGTATAAGTGATTAAAAAAGTTGATATTTTAGCAAAACCAAACAACTACAGAAAATGACCATAATCTCAACATAAAGTCAATTTCAATCTTTTTTTTAATCATCTGTGGCAAAATATTGTGAAATGTGCAACAACAAAAAGAGCTTATCCTATAGCTGTTGCATTATGCACGTTTTTACAGTGCGCTACTGGATTGGAGCCTCTTGCAGGCTGGTTTTTGCCTGATGTTTGACACCCCTGCTTTAAAATATTGTTTATACCTCGTTTTCCAGTCGTGCGGATTTAAGGGCTTCATTAGATTTTTTTTTTAATTATTATGTTAACGCCCCGCTATAACCTTTTTGAATGACAATCTTTTTCTTTTTTTCCTTTTAATAAATGTGAGCTCAATACTTTATATATTAATAAATAAGCCCCATGACGTCAGTGCAAACAGCCAATCAAAGTCATGGGAACGTCTCTCGTTTGCTCTCCTCTCTCGCGCAGGATACGTCCGTCCGTCTGTGCGTGCGTGAGTGAGTCAACTAGTTGTTAGCTGTAGCTAGCTCTCCAGTTAGCCAGCTGAGACATTCTAACACAAGAAGCAGCGCGACTGATCAATGGTTCACCATGAGAGGGGACTTCTACTCCGGCTGCGTGTCTGTCACCCACTGACGCCAAAGAAGATGGAGGACTTTGAGGAAAACACGATAAGTTAGCCAGCGCAGACAGAAAGTGAAGCTTCAGGGTTTTTTTTTTTTTTTTTTCCCCTCGCTAGCATCCTGAGAAGGAGAGCTCTGAGATTTCTGGACTGGATGCGGAAGGAGGATATGAGGCGAGCTGGACGGCTAATGCTAACTGTAAGTTACCCTCCACCGTGAGCACAAGTATCACATCTGTTAATTTACACGAGGACGGCATTCGCCAGGTGACGAGCAGTTAACGTGAAGTCACCCCGTGTCGGGGTGACGCTACATTCGCTCGGCTAACGGAAGGGACGTTACCCTGGTTAAAATGCTGATTTATGCGGCCTAGCATTAGCCGGTACACCAGCGGCGAGATATCAGACGATTTGTAACAGTTGTCAGTCGCTTCGGAGTCTTGCACCCCTCCTATCGATTGTGTTCATGTGTTCGCTGAGGATACGGAATGAGTCGGTGGTTGAACGCGTCAATTTCAGCCACCAGAGATGTTCGTAAAGCTAAGCTAATTGGTCTGCTAGGCTGCTAGTGTCAGTTAGAAAACTTAATCTAGCTGGCACTCCATTGGCCTGGACATGGAAACTCTGTCATAAGGTCGAGCAATATCTCAGCGATATTCCTTTGCTTTGGGTTTGTCAAAAGCTACCGACCATCAGACGTTTCCCTCACCTTAGGTATAATGGGCTTTGTAAGCTTATTGCCATTCTCTCTCGTGCTATTAAGGGTCAGTTTAAATACTTAGTCTCCTTTTTGTTGCACCAAAAAAATTATTATTGTGTATTTATTAAAAGTTCACTCTTACAAAAAAATTATGTGGACAATAGCAATTAATTTATTATGACAGTACCTTTTGAAAATGCACGTTTAACTTAAGTTTATTTAGGTACATGTTTACAACAGTGCTGCATCACCTCAATGAGCCCTGTGGGATTTCAGCTGTTAAGCAATAAAAAGTGCAACTTTGTCCAATTCACATTCCACAAAATGAGGATTTTATTCAATGGGTGACAAATTGGACAGTTCAGCATCTGGACAGCTGTACTTTGGCGGACGAGTTGAGTTTTTGGTGGAAAAATGGGGCTTTAAATATGTATTTTATCATCTAATATTGGCATTTCGACAGCTTACATATCATTCTTGCAACATTTAAGTATTTCTATAAATGTCTGTGTGCCTAGTATATATTTTTCCCCATTGAATGTAGTGTGTAAGTTATTGGATGTTAAACTAACCAGCTTGATCTTTTCTTACAGATGAATGTTCTTCCATACATTCAGTGGGTTACCAATGTGCCAAAAAGTCACTTTCCCGATTTCCCAGCAAGGATTAAGCTAGTGTGTGGCAGCGTCTGTGCAAGGAGGGAGCACATACTGGCTCAAGAATATGCAAGGACTCTTGGCCTCAACTGAAATCTCTTTAACAAAGACAGGAAACTATTGTACTTGATGAAACAGTCTTGGTCAACCTGCCATCCCCAATGGAAGTGCCATCGTAGACACAAGATACCGTGGCTGAAACTGCTGCACGGTTTTCAGAGCTACAGCCTTGGAAGTGTTTCAGCTTTTGGTTGAATCTGGCTGTGGAGATGGGTTCCCAAGCTCTGCAGATATTGCGGCAGGGTGTGTGGGCTTCACTCACAGGAGGATGGTATGTGGACCCCCATCAGAGCACATTCTCCAACTGCTTCCACCTCTATCTATGGATATTTCTCCTGGCCTTCCCCTTTCTTCTGTACATGGTAAGCTTTTGTAGCTTCAAATCATGAAAAGAATGATGAATTTAAGCAAATGTCTATTTAAACACATCCAGTGTTGTATTGTAATTGTCCGCTTGTAAATATTTTATAAACCAAGTGACGTTTATCGACGCAGCCCAATATCATTCATCAAAGATTTGCATCAAAGATGCGCTGTACTACACTCTATTACACATCTTTGCAAATCATTACCTCGAATGTTGTTAAATATAGACACTGTGAGACACTGAACAAACATTAAAATATTAACTTTAGTCTTTTATTTTTGGAATAGACTTATGGAATTCTACATGTTCAGAAAAAGTTTCCTGCTTAAAAAGTTGAATCTTTAAATGATTCCTGAAACAGTAAAATGATTAAATGCCTCAACGTGACGAACATCTAATTTCTGATATCCCCTGCAAGATTTTCTCAAACAGAGCAGTTATTTGTATCCCCTTCCTTTGATGAGCCGTGAACATTTGCAGCACTTTATCAAATGGTTCTTGGCTCTCTTTCCTCTAAGTGACTGTGCATTTTTGTATTCAGTGTCACTTTCTTTTCACTCTGTGACAGGCTCTTCCCCCCAGCTTGGTGGTAGCAGGTGTGTACTCCGCAGTGGTGGCTGTCTTCTTCACAGCCATCAAGGTGGTGAACTACCGGCTTCATGCTATGTTCGACCTTGGTGAGATCGTAGAGAAGAAACAGGCCTCGCTCACAGCTGATGCAGCGAGAACAGAAGAAGGAGACGATGGCTCAGGTGCTCATGATGGGAACCAGCGCAGGTAATGGGGTATTTTTGTATGTCTCTACTTATTTTAGAGAATGCTTATGCTGCAACACTCCAGTAGACTAATGTTCTGAATCTTTTAATTTTTGTCTGTGTCTTGCAGGGACAGTCACGTTGGTGTAGAGATGACCGTCTTTCGGAAAGTCAACTCAACCCCACCAGTACGCTGTAGCTCCCAGCACTCTCTGTTTGGATTGAACCAGGTGTCGGTGAGGGTTAACAGAATTATTACTCATTTCTCATCATAAATTCTCCTGTTGTACTTGTTATAACATGTGATATTAAAATTTCCCTACTTCAAATAAGCTTTAATCAGGAGTTTCAGCTCCTTGCATATCTGGCATTGATGTTTATAGTATTGTTAATATTACCGTAGATTGATGGTTTTTATGGGCGCTTATATTCTTCTTTTATTCTTTGTCAGGAATTTTTGCCCCAGCTGGAGGATACAGGGGAAACTAAAGGTATTTTAATTCTGCTGTCTTATTTCTACGCTTTTTTTATTATTATTTTAAACAGATGTTTTATCAATTATCTCAAACTGTCCTAACTTTTACAAGTCGAAGTTGTTTGCATTTTAAGCCGTTTGTCCATTTCACCTCAGATATCAAAGAGCTAATGCGAGAACAAGGAAGCAATAATGTGATAGTTACATCAGCTCATCGTGAGATCCTACGTCAGACTTCACAGGACGCCATCAGTAAGTCTACTTTCCTTTGTTTGTTTTTTTGTTTGTTTTTTTTCTTCTAGTGTTATTGTCTAATTTTGCGCTGTCTGCCTACACAGGGCCTCCCAGCATGGTTCAGTCCTGCATTGCTGCTGTTCTTGGAGGTGATTTCCCAAGTCTCATGGGAGTATCGGGAGTGTCATCTGGATTTGAGGAACCTGGACAATGCTTGTCTATTCCCCCTTCACCCTCGAGTCAAGAAGACGGAGGTGAGAAAGAGCAGTTGCAAGAAGTGGAGGAATTACCAGAGCAACGGTCTCATCAAAGTCGAGAGGACAATGGTCTTGGGGCTTATTCTCCCCTTGGGCCCTCAGCTGAATCTGAGAGCTTGGGAGACACACCCCTTAGCCCCCTTATAAAGAGCAGCTTAAGTGAGGAGTTGAGTGAAAATCTCCTGGGTTTAGGCCTGGACCCTGTGTCGTTTGCACCTGGGACTGAGCACCCAGGCAGCCGCAGCGGGGTAGCACTAACTGCCGGATCCACGGACAGTTGTTTCAGTGCAGGTGGAGCCACTACAGACCGTGAGACGCTGAGCACTGTTAGCAGTTATCGCAGTGAAAAAACGGACTCCACTCAGCTGGAAAGTCCCTCCTTCGGCCAACCGCGGCCCACCGATGGACAGGCGTCTGCCTCGGCACCAGCTCTAGGTTCTAACATCTTGAAGCCCTCAGAGGATCCAGGGGGACAGGGCGGCAGTGATACTGACAATCTGTCAGACAGTGTGTTACTGCGCTCCCCTTCCAAAGAATTCTCTCTCAGCCAGGGGCTTGATCGGACACTTGTTGAAGGAGAAGATTTGCCCCCACTCTCTGATATTGCACAGCCCCCTCCTCTCCAGAATTCTTCACCATCAAGTAGTGGCCATTCAGAGGTTTGTGAGTTGGACAGAAATGTCCCAGTTCCTCCTCTGCCCCCACCTCGGCAGGCAAATTCAGTGTCCTCAGGGCTGGCCCTGAGTCTGGTTTGTTCTGAACCTGCTTTACCAATATCTTCTACCCCCTTCTTACTGTCTGATCAACCTGCCTTACAAGCCCAGCAGGTTGTGCGCCCTAAAGACTTAAAGCTGCTGCGGGCCAGCGGCAGTAGCATTGGTCACAGGCCAGGTCGAAGGAAAGCTCCACGGAGGAGAGCCGGAGCAGGCAGCAGCAGCTTTGACTGTGGCTCTTACAGGCGTCACCACAATCATAGACAACACAGAGATTACATCCCGGTGCGCAACCGATTGGGCGCCAAGGCTTATAGTGAAAGTTTGTTTGAGGACTCGAGCGATGAGGATGACGGCAGTGACATGAGCGCTGGTTCCAGTCTGGGCTCACAGCACCGATACAGCTCAGATGATGATGACGACGACGATGATGACTCAAGTTCATCTACCTCCTGCTACTCTCCCGACCTTGCAAACACTGGCATTACATCCCCTCTCCCCTCTGCTGCTCAACTACCCACCCCAAGGGAGGGGGATTTACCTGAACCTGCTGGCCCCTCACATTCTCGTGCTGCTCAACGCTCTTCTAGCACAGCGAGTGCTAAGACTCATGCGAGAGTGCTAAGCATGGATGGGGCAGGTGGAGGCCAGAACAACGCAGCAGCTCTGCCCTCTACTCTGCTCACGATGCCTTCCACCTCCACCCCTGCACCTCGCACTCTCACCATCTCTAAGTCGGACCTAGAAGCCCACACCATCCATACTGATGGCTTCCCTGTAACACATCACCGGCTGGACTCTCTCGGAGGCTCTTGGACCGGCAACCAGATGGGTTGGAGAGCAGGAGAGCTGCTTGAAGAAGGAGCTGTGGGAGGAGGTGAGTGAATGTATTGGATCTGTGAACTAGCATGTGTAGTTCCTTTATGGATGCTTTTCCTGTGATCAAGAGGTGTTTTCAAAATGTACTGGAACATCCAGATAATTAAGAGAGTAACCAGCCTTTAGAGACCCTGATATGATTTGTATGCCATCAGCAGGTAAAAAATTTTGCTGATATTGTTGACTTTAAATTATTTATTAACACACAACTGAAGAGCATTACCTTGTACTTATTCAATCCATAAACAAGCCGATATCAAAGAAATCACATTCTATATTTTAGTCCCTTCTTGTCTACAGGTTTTCAAAAGCGGTTAATCTTTAGTTTAGTGGTGTCTACTGTACCAAACATTTTAACATGCCCTTGGAGAGTAATTCTGCATGAAACGAAATTACAGCTGAAAAACAAAAACATAAATATTTGATTTAGCACAACATGTGCTTTCAGGAAAGTGAAGTGGTACAAAACTAGATAAGAATGAAAATTCTCTAAGCATGCAAAAATAATTCCAAAAAGTAATTATGGTTTTATAAACTTAATACATGACTTTACTTCTATAAAATTCTATACCTATAACAGTTTATTTTTATTTAATTGGTAATCAATACCATAAATGCTGAAGTTAAAGTCTCATTTACTGACCTTTAGAGTAATTCATGACCTGGTGGTGGAAGTCACAGATCGCAAAACAAATGTGAAGCACATTCAGACTCCTCTGCTACTCCTAACTATTACTCATGTTTCTACAATGTCTTCACAACAGAGACAGACATTTACTGTAACACCAGGACAGGTCTGGAGCGGTAGAGACCAAACAAAAGAGTTAGAATTTAAGTCTTGGTGCCAAACATCAGATAATTGCCTCTTAATTACAAGCACCCTGTTTTTAATGGCTCAGGGCCACACGACTGATCTGAGTCACATTCCTGTACAAACAAAAATGAAATGCTGAACCTTGTGAGAGTTGAGTTGTCTTTTGCAGACTGAGACTCCTGAAGTCCATGTGAAAGGAGAACCAATGTTCTGAACTTTATTGTGAAAACTGAGCAGATTAGAAAAAGTTTCAGTACAACAGATTAACAACTATGTTGAAAGATCAAGACTAAGACCACAGGCAAAAACTCACCTCCCATCTAGTTAAGTATTCGCTCATAAAATAAACAAGCACAATTCACAATAGCTAAAAGTTGAATCTAGAAATTAATTGATAGAGCCTAAAACGTTTTGTTTATTTTTATTTTTTGTGACCCGAGCTTTATTTTCTCACAGAAACCAGCTTGTTGTCATTGAACTGTGCCGCTTTTCTAGAATTATACTCTAAAAGTAAGCAAGAAATTGCTGATTTGCCTCCAAGGAGAGATACACTCAAACCTCAATAGGGCCTGTTGCGTCACGTTGAAAATTATTCAGTTAAAATTGATCCTTTCTCTATTTTCTCCTAAACCATGCGGTTACCATTTCATGAGAGCACCCAGGACTGCAATGGCTTAGGAAAAATTAGCTCAATATATATATAATCTTTCAGACAGCTTTTGTTAAAATGGCCCTTTAGTAAAAGTATAGGCGGACTGGTGGATTTTCTTAGTTCATTATGTGGACACTTCTGCTGAAAAATCTCCAAAAAGCAGCTTTTTCACTGCCCCATGATTTAAATGGACTTAAAGAGTGCACTTCTGCACTCCAGCAGCATGAACACTATTAGTCACACTGTTGGTCCCATTCACCCTTTCACTCACACACGTGCACCAATCGCGACGGCTGCCATGGAAAGAGCTTGACGTCCATTGAAAGTTCCTGAATTTATTCATTGTGACTATTGCACAATTAAGCCTGCTCACTGCTTGCAATTAATACAAATTTTCAATCAAATAAAAATCTAGTAATAAGCCCACTTGTGTCAATTTTGGATTTAGATGGTCCCGTGTGAGCTGAGACTGAGACTGCAATATAAACTGTTGTATTGATGTAACCTTTCTCCAGCCATGGCTCCAGAGGACGGGGGCAAACATGAATCTGTCAGCAGTGTAAAAAGGACCCAGGCCATACGCAGGAGACACAATGCTGGAAGCAACCCTACACCACCTCCATCAACCATGGGATCCCCTCCCAGGTTAGTTGAGTAAGCAGACATGAGTGGGGGTTTCAGCTGAAGCCTTACCTCAGCCTTTTCTTTATTTGCCCCGATTGCAAACCACGTCTCCTGTAGTCAAAGCAATCAGCAAGTCCACGCTATGATGAATGTAAGATGTAGCGGTTCAAATTAAAACTGCTTCTGTCTGAAGTCCTATTCTCAGCAACTTCTGGAGAAATTGATAAAATATTATTTAATGCATATTACTTCACATGTAAGATGCCAGCTTCAGCAGCAGCAGTTTCAAGCTTCGCTCAGCTAAAATTATATTTTACAACACTGAACTATTTAATTTGACAAAGTGTGTGCGTGTGCCTTTTTTTGTTTTTCACCCTGCAGCCTCCAGGACCTCCAGCGAACTCGGACCTCTTCTCATTCGCGCACTCGCACACTTCCCTCAGCCTTACAGTTCGCCTCGTCACTCCTGCTGCCCCGCAGTGGCATCCATGAGGCCTCCACCTTCGACGACACATCAGAGGGGGCAGTGCACTATTTCTATGATGAGAGCGGTGAGTCAGCAGCTTCAAAGAGATATCTCACTATTATGCCAAAGGTACTTCTTTGTTTTCATGTCGAGAGTTAAATGAGGGCGGTGGCACCCAGCAGAGTCTCCTGTGGAATTTCTCAAGAAAAACTGGCATCGTAATTTACCCCATTTTCAGTATTTATGTTAAGTTATGTTAAAAATCCTCTCACTGTATCTTCTGGTGTCACTGTTTGCCTGATTCTTTGACTAGAAAATTGAATAAACATATTTATGTTCTGGGAAAAACAGATTGTCAAGTACAATGATTGATTAATTATTGTGAGCCTTTAAAGAAAGTATTTAGCTTTTCAGGATAAATCTAAAGTAACAATCCTTCATTACCAAAAGGGACGGATTGTTGTAAGTTACAGATTGAACACAAGCTCCAGAATCACGAGAATCTGTGCTCTTCGTCCGTGTAGATATCTTCTATTCTTCATTAAGATTCTCTCTTGTGTTAATCGTTGTAGGGTGTTTAATGATGTGTTGGTCGATGTAATAAAACTGAGGAAAACACATAAAAGTGTGTCAATTTTTTCCTCTCCCGTTGCGAGTATTCCCCATAAAAATGATTAAATTTCAGTGTTTTCTTTTTTCTATTAACAGGAGTGAAGAGATCCTACACATTTGGACCTGGTGGAGGCGGCTACGAGGACCCAGTTCAGTAAGTTAGAAGTGTTTTATTGGCTCGTTTCACTCTAAAGGTTAATTTGCCCTGACCAAACATGATGCACACCTAAATTTGACACCATGAATGTTGTCACTCGCAGGGAAAGGGAGAGGGAGAGGCAGTCCCAATCCTCAAGCTTCACCTCCACTGAAGTCCAGGAAGGAGCGCCGGTCCTGTCCATGCTCCAGCCCAGACCGGTGGTTTTACAAGGCATGCAGGTTCGCAGGGTGCCTCTGGAAATGCCTGAGGTTAGTGGTTTTTCCATTTGACAGACTCTTTTTTTTCATCATAATCAAAATGAAATGATCCAGGAGATTCTACTCCTCAGAGCCTACACAATTGTCCTTGTAATTTGTTTTCCTAAATTCCTCCTTGTTTTTCCCTCGACTCTTACCCAGTTTGATCTGGATCATGAATCTCTACAAGAGTCTCAGGAAAACACTCTGATGATTGAGGAGAAAGCCAAACCCAAACAGTACTATCGCTTTTGGGTGCTGCCTGGGAAATGGCTGAGGGTTCGATATGATCGGCTGGCTCTTCTCGCCTTACTGGACAGGTAGGCGGTATAGCGTTGTATGTGGTTCTTTCTTCAGGATGAAAATGAAAAATGGTTATCAAAGCTTCACTATATTTAAAATTACTGTTTTGCTTCTCAAAAAAAATACCAAAAAGAAAACAAATGATTTAATTAATTGACTGATTTAAAATTTAAATTTCAATAAGTATCATCAAAATAAATGTGATTCTAAAACCCGTAAAAGACTTTTCTTTATCATTTATTACTGCATAAAGACTGATTCTCCATTTTAACATTTTTCTCCTTTTGATCACCTTTGAATATTTTTCAAGATGTTTGTTGATTGATCTCATAATAGAAAATAAATATATATTTTTACAAATAAATAAAAAACCTTTAATGCCATCTTTAATAGAGTATTAGGTATTTCAGTCATTTTCAGTCCAGTTGAATCATATTGTTGTGTTTTGTGTCGCCAGGAACCGCCGTGTGGGAGAGAACGTGTTTGCTGTGGTGCTGGCCAGTCTGGTGGCCTTCCTGGGGTTCCTGCTGCTGCTACAGGGCTTTTTCAGAGACATCTGGGTCTTCCAGTTCTGCTTGGTCATTGCTAGCTGCCAGTACTCCTTACTGAAGGTACCGTTTGTTGTTTTATCAGCTGGTCAGAGCTTGTATTAAGCACACATTTTAACCACTAACTCTAACGCAAACAGGCAAAGTCTGTGCTTCCACTGTACGGAACAAAAATCAAAACTTATCTATGAACAAAAAAAACTTTTTACTTGGTTTTTGTCTGTTGGTAGTAGAAAAGAAGAGCTTTCAAAAACGGTTTTACTGGTCTTAATCAGTATTTCTGAGAATGCAGTTGTGTTACTTGAGAGGAATTCGTTGTGTAAAATACCACAACGTATATTTAAAGATGTTTTGACATTTATTGTAAATATAATTGAAAAAGACTATTGACATAAGATAAATATTCTGAAACTGAAATTTTATGGACCTGAAATGTGGTTTAAAAAAAAAGTTGTCTTCCATACTAATTGCATACAACTGATCAAAATTAGATGTCTATAAATGCATCATAAAGAATTTGAGGATTGAATATGTTGGTTTTTTTTCCATTAAGTTACAATTTTAGTAAGTATGCAAAGTGGAAGTTCCAAGTCATTGTGTCATCTCCAGCATATCACCTCTGCATCGCTTCAGAAATTGGTTCAGTTTTACCTAAAATATGTGGTAAATTAAATTTCTTTCTTTCTTCTTCTTTTTTTTTTTTAAGAGTGTGCAACCAGATGCAGCTTCCCCCATGCATGTGAGTAAAGTTTTCGCCCTTTTCTTTCGGAATTATATTTAGGATTTAGTGAGTAAAAAGTCAGTTAATCATGTTATTGTGTTGTCTTTCTGTCTTTCAAATTCCCAGGGTCACAACTGGATCATTGTGTACAGTCGGCCGGTCTACTTCTGCTTGTGCTGTGTCATGATCTGGATCTTCGACCTATCCGGTCGTGCTGGAAGCCTGCAGCCCTTCTCCCTCTATGGCGTCACCTTCTTTTCCGCACATTTCTTGATCTGGGTCAGAGATATGCTGATTGGTTAGTTTTCTTAAAGTATTTTTTTTATAACCACTTTTCAACTTCCTTCCATACTTCACCTCCTTCACAAGGATGTAACTTTAGTAATCTCCATGTATAAATGTAGTATAAACATCGCACGTTCATTAAACCACAGTGCAACGAATAAAGTGAATTAGTAATTTAATTAAAAAAGATGTTTTTCTTTCTGCCAACAGTGTTTGCCTTGTGTTTCCCGGTCATTTTCCTGTTTGGGTTGCTACCTCAGGTCAATACGTTTGTCATGTGTCTGCTGGAGCAGATCGACATGCACGTTTTCGGTGGAACTGGTAAGACTAGGAATACACCGACAAGACAATGATGCAACTTCCTGCCAGGAAGTTGGGGAAGTGTCACAGCCAATTCAGAAACATCACATGATCACTTGTAGCCACACTAACGTTATTGCCATATCTCAACTGCATGTTATTTTTGTCAGGTAAGATTAGGCACTGCGTCATGTAAGGTATCAGATGCTGGGGCTGTGAATTTGGAAGATGCGTAGTCCTGTGTGTCTTTTCGGATCAAGAATCAGAATTGACGAGATATAAAGACTTGCTATGGATCATCCATTAACCACTTGACGCTGGTGAAAGTTATCTAAACTCTCACTTTTCTTGTCTTTAGCCACTACCAGCCCCCTGTCGTCTCTGTTCAGCCTCATCCGTAGCGTGTTGGTGGCTGCTCTGCTGTATGGATTTTGCCTCGGCGCTATAAATGTAAGTTAGTCACAGACACCGGCTGTACCTGCAAGTGGTGCACTGGGTGTGCTTTTCTCAAATTCTTGCTTATCCGATTAGTTGTTCTACTATGTAACATTTTTTTTCCCCATTAGGCGCCGTGGGGGGATGCCCATGTGCCAGTACTCTTCTCTGTGTTTTGTGGCCTACTCTTGGCCTTATCCTACCACCTCAGTCGCCAAAGCAGCGATCCTACCATCCTGTGGTCAGTATTTCTTTACTCTTGCCAGTCATGGCTTTCAGTGTTATTAATACATCTTGCAGTTGCATCCAATAGATTATTGTGCTGTAATCACATGCAGTGACATGACGCTTAATTGGACTAAAAGACGAAGGCTACCATGCAGCTTGTTGGTCACATTAGAAAACTTTTCAATTAGAAGTTTGACATTTGCTGTCAAATCCATTTCAATATTTCTTTCTTTACTTTTGGAGATGGCTTGTCTACACAGGAAGCATTTCAGCCAAGTTTTTCAGTTGTCCATCTGGCAGGACAAGTATTTACTGGGGATTTACTCATGTAACTGAGATCTAATTTGAAGGGTTTTATTTTCCTCCCATTTATGCAGGTTACTGCAGGGATTGTTTAATTGGCTTGCAGGCTGCCAAAAAAGAATTGACCTTCACACGGTGCTGATGTGACAGTCACCGCTTTGTTGCCTTGCTGCTTTCACTGCACAGCCTCTGAAGACATGATGTTACACCACAGCTTTTAACTGTATTTGTTGTAATTATGTTCATATTTTATTTAGTTATTTTTTGCTCTTTTCATCAGGTCATTGGTTCGGTCCAAGTTATTCCCAGAACTGGAGAACCGAACACCAGAAGAGCCCCCCGTAGAGATCAAGGACCCTCTCCCTGAGAAGCTACGTAACTCTGTGGTAAAGAGTTTTGCTCATTTCAGCAGGACTGCTTCTTCCTCTCTTGTCCTTAGTTTTGAAGTCAAACTCTCACTGCCTCTTCTTAGAACGAGATTCTTCATTCAGACCTCGTCATGTGTCCCCTCATGGCTGTGATTACCTTCGCCATCAGTGCCAGCACGGTTTTCATCGCTCTCCAAGTTAGTAGAAGCAGCGTTTATGATCCTCTTCTCACCACACATTTCGGTGAAGGATGACACACACACACACTTTTATTTCTAATTGTCCTCTTTTTTGTCTGGATCCACAGCCTGCTCTAAGCTTTGTCTTGTACATCCTGGCTGGAGTTGTAGGCTTCATTACACACTATCTCCTGCCTCAGCTCCGCAAACAGCTGCCATGGTTCTGCCTGGCTCACCCTGTGCTCCGCTCCAAAGAGTATAGTCAGTTTGAAGTTCGAGGTGAGTCCTGATTGCTCTTTTACTTTGACTCGCACAGAAAAAGTGAATGTTTGAAATAAACGCATAAAACAATCATCTCTATGAATAATTGTAACATTGTAAGTACTTCAGGAAGACTCTTGTCAAAGAGCTCTTGAGAAAATCTCTTAACCCCAAGTATCTCTTGTTTTGAGTGCGGCATTGAACTGTTGTATTCAATAGCTGCTTATTTCAACTACCACTGTAAGATTAGTAGTGATGCACGATGACACAAATCGGCACAACATCAGTATCTGCTGAAAAATGAAGCATTGTCAGTGAACGCAGATGGTACGTATGCTGATTTCTGAGCACGCTATGGTGTCGAGGTAAAAAAAAAAAGCGAGGCGTCATTATATTGATGAACATAAAAAAAGGGGGAAAATCAAACATGTCTGCTGTGTGGTGATTTTTTTTTTGTAGGTTTAGAAACTGATAATGTCGTTTTCAATGAATGCTTATGCAATCATCAGTCATGCAATAAAGCCATGCAATCAGGGGGAGTTTGTACAAACATGCAACTGCAACAGCAATTTTTTTGACATTTCACTATTTTGCATCAGAAGGTTTGTTCTTGGAAAAAATAGCTTTCATTAAGTTAATGCAAGTGTCTGAATCATCTGTAGCCAACTAATTCATGTTACTTTATTTAGATAGGGGAACTATTTTATGTTCTTTCAAGTCCACTTTTATTATTCCTGCAACCTGAAATGGTTAACATATACAAAGCATTTCATGCCTTAGTTATTGTCAAAATGTTCGGAGATTATACATTATCCAGTTGCATTAGTTTTCTTATTTTGGTACAAGGAAACAGCAGTCCCATCACCAGGTTGCGAAAAGCATCATGATCTAATGGCGATTTACTGTTGTCTGTTTTAAGTACTGCATCAGAGGCATCACTGGATTATGTCAGCATCGCAAAATTTAGCATTTTTGAATATTGGATATCAGCACATATCCAATATCCTAAGTTCCTCTAGATTTATATAGTTATACTGTATAATTTAGTTAGCTACATTACAAGTCCCTGAGCTAACAGAGAGTCTACCTTGAAGTTTTAAAACATTGTTATAGAGCGACATTGAAGTGCCACCACTTCCAGTACATCTTCTCTCCAGGATGGTCTGTCTTTGGTACAACCCTCATGTATATTTATTGAGTTCAAGAAACTCCAGAATAGAACATATTGTAATTTTCGTGTAAACTTCTTAAAAAAAACCTGACAGCTCAAGTGGCTTCTGAATTTAGTTTGTTTCTTTTCTGCAGATGCGGCTCATCTGATGTGGTTTGAGAAGCTGTATGCGTGGCTTCAGTGTGTGGAGAAATACTTTATCTACCCAGCTGTGGTGCTGAACTCCCTGACGACAGAAGCTCGAACTGTGGGCCAGAATCATAAAGAGCTGGACATCTAGTAAGCCTTTCTGCTTATCGCCGTTTCACATCCATATATCACCCGGTTCTTCAACACTGCTCCCGGTGGACATGTGCAGCCAGCTGTGTGTGTTGCAATAACACAACATAACGTTCACACATATGCAACCACGCATGGAATTTATTGCTTTCTGCAGATAAATACATAAAATGTAATCCCTAGGTTGCTTTTTTTTTTTTCCCCACCAGATACTGCAGCCCAGCCAGTTCACCCCTGTGAATATAGCAACATGCTTTTAGATAGAATATTTGAACATTTTCGGGCTGTAAGCGTTGTTTTGTTTTTGGATAATTTAAGTGATGTGACACATGGTGAATCACTTTGTGTTTAAAGTGGAAGTGACTTTGGAAGAACAACTTGTGAATACAATTTTTATGGACGCGTTCACTCACTGCAGAGAGAACGAATGTAGCACATGCAAACAGGCACTTTAATCTGTATTAATTTATTTATTTTCCAGTCGTGACTGAAATCTTGAACTGTGCACATACGTGCAGACTTTGCCCCTGATTCCCCCTCTCCATATCTTTAACTTCCCCCCCAGCAGCCGAGCTCTGTTCATCTCGGTCGCAGGCATGAAGTTGCTGCGTTCGTCGTTCTGCACCCCGTCGCAGCAGTACGTCACATTGTGCTTCACGACGCTCTTCTTCCAATTCGACTATCCACATTTCTCTGAGACTTTCCTGATCGACTACTACTTCATGTCCATTCTCTTCAGCAAGGTGAGAACAACGCAAATCGTTTTGTTTCTTTCTTTTTGTTTGCAAGTGACTTTATTCTACTTTGCAAACACTTTGACGTTCACAGAGATGACAGCTGTGTGTTGATCTGTTGTGTGTCATTTATTCTATGGTGACATGTGTTTCTCTTGGTATTGTATTCTTCTGGGTTTGATTTTGATTCATCCCTTCAACTCTTTTAGATGTGGGACCTCCTGTATAAGCTGCGCTTTGTGTTGACTTACATCGCCCCCTGGCAGATCACCTGGGGCTCAGCCTTTCATGCATTTGCTCAGCCCTTTGCTGTGCCTCGTATCCTTCAGTTTGTTCGGTTTCTGTGTCGGTAAGGATTCACAAAGAGCAGCACAGTTGAAGACAGAACTCGCTGAACTATAACTTCAAACTGTGACGATGTCTTAACATAAACGGAACAAAACTGCTGCTTTTTGCTGCAGGGTCAATGTGTTAAATTGCATTATTGTTCCTCTAATGCTGTCTGAAGCTTTGTATTGTGCTTAGATAGCATTGTTATTTAGTTTGTGATTTACCTGGCCTTAACTCTTGTGACCTCAGATTCAGCGGTGCTTTTTGTCCAGGCGATCTTTTCTGCTGTTTTTTCCACTCCTCTCAATCCTGTTTTAGGCAGTGCTGTGTTTGTCACTTCTTACACCCGACCTGTTAAGTTCTGGGAGCGAGACTACAAGTATGTATTTTTATAGAAATGATTAGTCGGTGTGAAACTGTAAGACATTTTCCAGGAAATCGCAGAGGCCTAACTCAACTTTTTTACTTTTGCAGCACTAAGCGCGTTGATCATTCCAACACCAGACTTGCCACCCAGTTAGACCGCAACCCAGGTATGTCGCTGTGTGTGTGATCGGATCTATGTGACTCCTGTTTATCTTTGCTCTGTAGCCGTGGCAACTGTTTTTTTCCTCTCCCCCAAGGTGCTGATGACAACAATTTGAATTCTATTTTCTACGAGCACCTGACGCGCTCACTCCAGCACAGCCTGTGTGGAGACCTGCTGCTTGGCCGCTGGGGAAACTACAGCACAGGCGACTGCTTCATTCTCGCATCAGACTACCTCAACGCTTTGGTGCACATCATTGAGATCGGCAACGGCCTGGTCACCTTCCAGCTGAGAGGTCTAGAGTTCAGAGGTCAGCATCAAAGTGTGATGTCGGTCACAACGCCTGCAGCTTTTCCAATGAGCACAGTTGAATTTGTTTAACAGATGAATGTTTGTCAAAAGCTGTCAAACAGAGCAACTATTAATAGTTTTAGGTCACTTTGTATAAAAAAGTTGTATTTTATTTAGGAGAGGTAACCTATTTTAATATTTCTTTAGTGTTAAACCGACTGATGTTCTTGCACTGCATTATTGTTCTTAAAAGGATCAGCTTTGTGGCTGTACATTTATTTTTGGGTTTTACAGAACTAAAAAAAAAAGATGACGTGCATCAAATAAATTGTCACTTAGCAAATCAGAACTGATGGAATCGGTCTTCTCAATCTTAATATAATTTTATACGACGACGGCATTTGTTCTCATTGCATCTGAAGTAATTTGTCACAGTTTAATACTTGCTCATATGCAGTAAAGTCTCCTTTGAAGCCATTTGTCCAGGTGCATCAAATGTTTCTCGTGTTCAGGGACCTACTGTCAGCAGAGGGAGGTGGAAGCGATCACCGAGGGCGTGGAGGAGGACGAGGGCTGCTGCTGCTGTGAGCCTGGTCATCTGCCCCACATGCTGTCATTCAATGCCGCCTTTGGACAGCGCTGGCTGGCCTGGGAGGTGGCTGCCACCAAGTATGTACTGGAAGGCTACAGCATCAGCGACAACAATGCAGCCTCCATGTTGCAAGTATTCGACCTTCGGAAGATCCTCATCACATATTACGTCAAGGTAAGACATTGTTCCTTCTGCTCTGTGTATGTACATCCTCGTGACTTAATCTTTGTATTTGACTGGATCTGGTAAGCTGGCATTGCTGGTTGTGTTTTTATGATTGGGACAATCTGTCACAAGTTAGTAATTCCAATTCAAATCTGCAATAGTGTAACAAGTTTGCACATTTCACATTCAACAATTTGCAGGCAGCTTGACTTGCAGTTTGACTTGTGTGTTTGTTGCCTCCAACAGAGCATCATCTACTATGTGAGCCGATCTGCTAAGCTGGAGGAGTGGCTCGCTAACGAGACGATTCAGGAGGCTCTTCGACCTTGTCTGGGACCCAACTACGTCGACAGTGACCCCACCTTCAACTTGAACATCGATGAAGATTATGACCACAGGGCCTCAGGCATTACCCCCTCCTCATTCTGCATGATTTACCTGGACTGGATTCAGTATTGCAACAGCAGGCGGCAAACGGTCAGACGCTCCCCAACATGATACAAAATTCTCTGTGGTCCAGTTTGATTGTTGTTTTGATTTTAGTTTCATATACTGTGGTTATTTGGCAACTTGTGCTCAAATATGTTCTGCTAATATTTGTCCTCAAATCAAACCACCAGTGCAACTTGTATTAATCCGAAAGATTTGAACTATAGAAAAACTGTGGGAATAAGGATTCCAATGTTCAGAAAAGTAGTGAACAATTGATTTTTCTCCGGTTTTAACTTCTTGAGAGTTGTGAAATGAGCTATTTCTTCTGATGGATTTAAAGTCTGTTTCAGTCCTAATATTGTTCAATCCATGTTAATTATTTGTCAAAGAAGCTTTGTGAATTGATTCTAAGAAATTAAATCACGACTATCATTCACAATTAATTTCTACTTCCGTATCACATTGTAGCCGGTGAGCTGTGAAAGGGATTCCCCTCTGGTCAACCTCTGTTTTGGCTTGTGTATCCTGGGAAGAAGAGCGTTGGGCACGGCCTCCCACAGCATGTCTGCCAGGTACAACCTCCAGACTGCATTAATCTTTCGGCCACCACCCGTGTACCACCACTAGATGATGTTGATTGTTTATTTGTTTGACAGCTTGGAGCCATTTCTCTATGGCCTCCACGCACTATTCAAGGGAGACTTCCGCATCACATCTCCCAGGGACGAATGGGTGTTTGCAGATATGGACCTGCTGAATCGAGTTGTGGCACCCGGAGTGAGAATGTCCCTCAAACTGCATCAGGTAGCGTTGCTAGAACAACAATCCCCGAAGTAAAAATGTTGACTATTTATTATAATTAGTTGGTGCGTCTCTGCTTTGGGTCTTCTCCAGGATCACTTCACATCCCCCGATGAGTACGAGGATCTGATGGTTCTGTATGACGCAATCACTGCCAATGAAGAAAAGATGTTGATATCACATGAGGGTGATCCTGTGTGGCGCAGCGCTATTCTGGCAAACATGCCTTCGCTTCTGGCACTGCGCCACATCATGGATGACGGCAGTGATGAGTACAAGATAATCATGCTGAACAAGAGGTTCCTCAGCTTCAGAGTCATCAAGGTCACAGCTCTTCCTGTTTATCGCCCCTTCCACTTCATTGAAATTATTTATTTGTTTTCTTTCATGAAACTGGTTGGTTTGCGTGAGTTTTTGCTTTCTTTCTTTTTTGTTTACCCCTGATGTGTCTTTGCATTTGCCCCTGCAGGTTAACAGGGAGTGTGTGCGTGGGCTGTGGGCGGGGCAACAGCAGGAGCTGGTTTTCCTGCGCAACCGTAACCCAGAGCGCGGAAGCATTCAGAACGCCAAACAGGCCCTGAGGAACATGATCAACTCCTCGTGTGACCAGCCGATCGGCTACCCCATCTACGTGTCCCCTCTCACAACCTCATACGCCGGGGGACACGTCCAGCTCCGGTCCGTGTGGGGGGGGCCGGTCAGTCCGCACAACATTTACACGTGGCTCATCAGCAGCTGGGACAGGTGCAGTTTTCTTGATTTATCGCAACACGCGTTTACAGGGATCTCTCAGGGACAGTAGATTAACTGTGGTGTGTTTGTCCTTGCAGGTTACAGAAGGGCTGTGGTGCGGGCTGTAACAGCGGAGGAAACATTGAGGATTCAGACTGTGGAGGCGGTTCCACCTCCATCTCCACCAACCCGGCTGTTCACACCACCCAGAGTACGCCCGCATCCAGCCTTCCCCCGCCACACATCACCACTGTCCAGCCCTCCATGGGTAAGACTTCCAGTTCGATTACACCGTTTACTCCTTTCATCCACAAAGTTTTGGAGTCTTTTACAGCATTTTTCTGTTTTAAATTATATTCTAATTTTAGAAAAGCAAAAATGAAACATCTGATCTTGAATTCCAGGTACAGACAACCCCGTAGGTCCCACCCAGAGCTGGCCTCACCACCCACAACCTCTCCCATTAGCTCTGCTCAGCCAATCGGAGGGCAGGATGGAGGCGGGGCTGCTCACATCACTTCAACGTACGTCCTCGATCCAGGGGCTCCTGGGCCACCAGCTGTCCAGCTCCCAGCTGTCCTTCAGCAGCTCCGTGGCTCCCCCGCCGCTGCCGGGCCCGGAGCGCTTCTGCCCCGCGAGCCTCCTGGAGAACTCGGGTCACCGAGCGGGCCAGCGGGCTGGCCTCGGACAGAGCGGGCTACACTACGAGAGCCATTTTGGCAAGTGGAGCTTTTCAGCCAGGAAGGGCTTTAATGGACCAGCTGCATCAGAGGCGGAGGGAGGACTAGTACAGACGATACGCACACAGGTAAGAAGGCTGCTGTTACTTCACACCAAGCAAATCTCTGACATTTTCACCAACGTCTGAGGTGATAAACAACAAAATGTGTTTTTAAATCCTCTAATTCTCCACATTGTTGTGTCTAGTTTACTCTGATTTTTGACTAAATATATTTATAGACTCTGGAAACGTTTAGGAGCTGCTTTTTTTATTTTTTTTTTTATTTATTTTTTTTTGGGGCTGTCCGCTGACATTTTCTCCACCAAGTAATTGAAAAATTTAATCCGGTATAAAAGAATCATCAGGGTGAAATTATTATTACAACCCATTTGGAACTTGATTGCAGGAACATAAAAAGGTCAGAAAGCTGTGCAGCATAGTTCAACCGGACGACAGTCCTCATGTGTGAATTACTTGATGCTTCATTTGCTTTTATTTGAACATTTTGTTCTGACTGCTGCAGCATTTTGTTTTTATTTTACATTAAGGTTTTGTCTTGTCTATAAAGACCACAGAGGATCTTTTTGTTTAAGTGGAAGCACATTAGTAATAACAATTTAGGACGTAAAACACAACATTTTGATTATCTCATATTTTTGAAGCACAAATGAAAAGACTTAAAATCAGGCACTTTTAAAATCTCTTTCTGACACTTAAACCAGCAGTAGACTGCTTTGTACCTTTTCACAGCAACTCTGCACACATGTTTGAAGCATTCTGACTTTTAAAAAGTACCACCATGGGTGATATCGTCTTTAATGGACTAAATGTGTGTCAAACTCAGGGTTTTCTCCATATGAATCAACTAAAGTCCATCACACCGCTCCATCCATCTGTTTTATCAAGCTCAGGCCCTCGGGTGTTTGAGCTGATCCCACCTGACTTTAGACAAGCGGCAGCTTACAGACAGACCATTCACACTCACACATTCACCTTTATGTCTCCCAGCCTGCTCCTCCTGCTCCCCTACCAGAGGCCAGTCCAACACAAGATCCTCTGGGAGCTACTCAGACATTGGATCCCACCCTGCTGTCGACAGGCGACCCCCCCACCCCCCGAGAGGAATCCACAGAGCTGCCTTTACTTGATCACCTGCGCTGAGTCTGCACTCGTGACCCGAGTGACATTTTCTACAGTGAAAGCACACCGCGGTTGAATGTGGACCGGCCTGGCGCGCCCAGAACCGGACTCATTCCAATCAGTTTGACCAACTCAGTGCAAACCACAGGGTTTGTGACTAACTTCACCGGCCCGCTGCAATACTGGACGGATCTGCGCGTGCCAACATGACCGCTCCTCTCCCTCTCAGCCAAAGGACTCTAACCATCGGATCGCATGCTGAGCTGGTGCACGGCAGACCACGGACTGAATTCAGCCAACCAGTTTATTCCAAAGTCGGCTCTCGTTGTGACTCATGACGCCTGATGATAAACTCATTCTTAACTTCTTCTTTTTTTTTTCCTCACAAAGGCACTCAGTGTCTCTATGGACAACCTGTGGGTTGGAACAGTAGTGACAGGCCAGAAAGGCCAGTGCAATTATAAGGGAGATTTTGCTTCAGGATTGTTTATTTTTCTATACTGGAGGAAGGAGGATGGCCTCCAACTGTCTCTCACTTGACATCTGCAGCAGCAGCAGCTTTCCTTTTGCATCCAATCAGAGAAAAAAAGGATCCGTATGTTGCTTCAGGTGCAAGTGAAGGAAACGTGAAACCATGATAAGCCTTGTTGTTGTTTTTTTCTCCCCTCCTCTCATAATACCATCGTCACAAGATATTTACCAGGATATATCGACCAATTCAGGAGCCTCCACTGCTTCGCCAGGCACACCATGCACAGCAAGGAGAGAAAAGAAAAACTAAGTCAATAAAAACATCCCAGGAAAATGTCGTCCTCGTTCTGTGGCCTGTTTCCTGTAGAGGTGCCTGACAACATCCACACTACTCGGTGTGAAAAAGCAGGTTTCAGGGAAATGTTCCCGGCCAACCTGTGGTGCTTCTTACTGCGAGTTTACAGCCCCGAATCAGAGGAGCAACATCTCACAGCCCGGTCAGATCTCTAAAAATTGTGTTGATCACAAATCGAACAACTGGGGAGGGTGAAACACTTAAAGAAGTCTTTTTTTTTTTTTTTTTTTTTTTTTTTTTTTAACTTGAGTGGAATGTCTTTTTCGTTTGTTTACTTGAAGAGTCCCTCAGTGTTGAAGACAAACTGAGCTTAAGGTTGTTGTTTTTTTTTTGTCTTTTCCCCCCCCTAAATAGTTTCTACCGCCCTCCAGTCAGATCCAGTCCCCTTGCTGCCTTGCTCGTGAGCCGGCACCCGGGCTGCTCCCCCTCCTCTTTACTGTACTACTGCTTCTGCATCCCCCGCTACTACTAATATACTCACTACTACTGCTGTTCCCCCAACACTTAAATCCAGCGTTTTAGTTGGAAATAAACAAAAGCTGAAAAAAAAACTGAAAGCAAAGGTGGAATATTTATTTAATTAATATTTGTCTTACAGATATCTTCAACTGGGATTTATTTTTTTGTCTGTTTGGTGTGCTGATATATCGAATTGGAACTCTGCCTCCTCCCCCCTCAGTTGCTCGGTGTCTTCACACTCGTATCATCACACCAGTGGCTTTCATTTATTTTATTTTCCGACATAACTGGAAGTATTTCCCGACAAGTCACTTTAAGTGGGTTTTCTTTTTCCGCTCTTGCACTTGTTTTGTTCGACCACTGTGAAAATCAAATACAAAAAAAAATGTAAAAAAAACACTGATCGAGAGTCTCGGCGGCTTGAAGTAGAATATGAAACAGGTTTTAAAAAAAAAAAAAAAAAAAAAGTCTCCCCAGAATTCAAACTTGGTCGGTGGAGGTGAAAGGATTCAGAGATAAGCTGGTGCCATAGCATTAATGGTCGTAAGCCGCTATCCCACCAAAGCCCCCCCCCCTGGAGGAGACCTGGAAAGAGGCCGGTGTTCTCAGGGTCTGTCATGCGGGAAATGAATCCAATTCTTCTGTGGGAAGAGGTTTTGAACTGAAAGAGGCTTTAAGAAAAACGAAACTAAAAGATGTGTGACTGCAAACTGGCAGGTGGAGTACCGAGTCACACCGACGCGACAAAAGGAGGAAAAGATGCTCCTTTTTATTTTTCTTCTTTTTTTTTTAAATCCACAAATGTTCAGCATGCTGGAAAAGTTGCGTTCGCTCTCGCATTAAAACTCCTCACATCTTAAAAAAGGGTGACAAAAGAAACTGTTTAAATTTAAAAAAAAAAAAAAAATGAAAAGAAGCTATGGTGAAAAAGTGTCTGCATCCCTCGAATCACGTGAGTAACTCCCTCGACTCAGGAAAAACTGAGACTTTGTGATCAGTCCTGTTTTGTTTTTTATTTTTTTCTTCATTCATTTTGTATCCAAAGCAACAGGGAGCTGCTTCTTCTTCTTCTTCTTCTTCTTCTTCTTCTTCTTCTTCTTTTGCTGGGAGTCGGGAAAGCACAAGGACAGACTTGGGTGTAAAGAAAAAAGAAAAAGGGATTTCCTATAATCTCTGAACTTATGTACAGCATGTTTGGTATATAAATATATATTTAAAATATAAATCTATTTTATTATTGGATTTTTGGGTTGTTTTACATTGGAGGTTCTGGGGAGGGTTTCTTGTGTTTACCCGTCGCCGAGACGAGCGGAGAGAGGCACTCTCAGTCTGGGAAGAATCAATTACTTCTTTTGCACAAGATGTATCATACACCATCCCACTTTGTTATTCTTTGAGGGAGGGGGTTGGAAAGGGGGGGGGGGGGGGGGGTCTTTTATTTAAGAACGTTAGGTCACTGTTCAATGTTCTGTACAGTTTTTTATGTGAATTTTTTTTTGTTTCCCCCTCCTATTTAAATTAAAGGATTTTTTGTGTCTTTGTTTGCAAAGCTGTTTCGGGTGTTTTCTTTCACCTTTAAATCTTTTTTTTTTTTTTTTTAACTGAAATTACATTTTTACTTATCTTTGAGTTGCTTCACACGTCAGAATGATGAAACCTTAGAAAAATAAGAGGGGGGTCAACTTACTGTTTTGTGAAAACTCGTTAAAGGAAGTTAAATCCAGCAGTATTGAGCTCAGATTTACTTCAGGACAACTTTACCTCCAGACTCGGTTTACTGTGTCAGCTTGAGGCTGCTGCATGCGGCGCGCTGCCGCGTCTTTGTGCTCTGATGAAAACGACAAAACGCAGCGCCGGCTGTTCGACTGGAGGGTCGTTTAATACCTGCAGTTATCGAAAGGTCAGCTCGCCGCTCAAAAATGTTCAAGACCTTGTTGATAAAGTGACGTTTATTAAAGTAGCTTGCTACTACATGCACTGATTGCAAGTGTTATATTAGAATATATACCACACATATTCCAGTGTTAAAAATGTCATTTGAACATAAACTGAAACAAACTAGGAAAAGAAAACCTGTTTTAAATCTTCAGTCTGGACCTGACAGAACCGGTCCTACAGCACCACCTACAGTCCAGCTCTGCTGTTTCCCCCCCACATTTTAAATAAAGTCTGACTCCTAAGTGTCACGTCAGCTTCTCACCTCCTTTGCGAAGCCAACAGCGATTTTCAGACTGAGCTTGAACCACTTGTAACCTTCAGAACTGTCACTCGGGTCTATTGGAGTTTCTCGATGACAATTTTCTGAGTTTCTCTTTTTGTGACTTAAAGTTCCGTGTGAGGAATTTGGGAAGGCTCTGAGATTTGGTGGAACCGGAGGTAAAGCTTGAGATAAACACATTCCTGTGAATTAAAAATCAAAACACCCACACCTTTCAGAGCTGGGGAGTTTATTTAGTGTACAGATCGTAGAAGAAGTTATCTAGATGGACCTCGGTCTTTACTCTGACACCCGGGCTACTTCTTGATGCCGAGAGATCAAACAAAAGAGCGCTTCATGAGAGACGGGGTGTAGCGGATCTCGTTGTAACACTCGTCGTCCTCCTCCGCCTTGGCCTCCTTCCGCCTCCCGTCCTGCCCCGTGCGGTGGAGCCACAGCATGAGCACCAGCAGAGCCAGCAGCACCAGACTCATGGACAGGGTGAGCAGCACACCCTGCAGGATCCCCGACGGAGCATCCGGGGCTGAAACACACAACGGCTTCCTGTTATCGTCCGACCGGGGAGGAGACGCCCCGACGGAGACAGAGAGACACTCACTGCTGTAGACGGACAAGTTCACGTAGCAGTTCTCCGTTCCCAGGACGTTGGTGGCCGAGCAGCGGTACATGCCGGACGTCTGAGAGGAAACATTGATGATCTGGACGGAGCCTGAAAGATCGTCTGGAAGACAAGGGACATGGTCACTGGAGAGACGCCTGGAGGACAGGAAGGGTCTGAAGAGTGAAAGCTTAGAAACCACCGCTGGGGTTTACGTTTGGTTATTAGCAGTAAATTGCTGGAAGTAATGGATTACTGGAAGTAAGAAATCACAAAGTAATTTTTGAAGAACTGAAATTATTCATTGGCATAAATAGTTATTTACTCATTAATAATTACCAAAACTAATTGATCAATTATTTAGTTAAATTATTAATTTGACTAAATTAGTTTTTTTATGAATTTCGGGGCACCACCAGGAATCTGGAATTAAAGTAAAATACTAAACTATCCGTCTCAGTTGAAAGAATTTACTCAAGTTTGTTCATATTTCTTTACTAAATATAACTAATAAATAAAAGAGGTGTGAGATCAGAGCTCCGACTCCACAAACTTCTAGATGTTCATTGATTTTACTTGCAATAAAACTTACTTTTCCCTCCTTTAGAAGCTCACAAGACTGAAATCGTGATCATCTCTAAATTAAATGCATCTTAAACTCAAGTTCACTCCTCAGGACTGTTTAGTGTCGCCATGTTGTTGGACTCGTGCGTTCACTGTAAGAACGCAGAAAAAGCCTCCGAAGCAGCTCCCGCTCGTGTCACTGACCTTCGACCTGGATGGGAAGCGAGATCTCCTCGGGGTCCAGTTTGTCCCAGCGGATCTCGGGCGTGGGGACGCCCTCCGCCACCGAGCAGGACAACCTGACGCTCCCCCCCACGTCGATGTCTCCGTCCCACTGGCATGCAGGCAGCGATGGCGGCACTACAGACCAAATGAGAAACAGGAAATACGTCTCCGTGAGAGGAAACCACACAAGAGGGGCACGAGTAAGCCCTTTCAAAGTTGAATTGAAAAGGATTACAGGTGATTTGACGGCTGCTTTTGAAAAGATCCATTTCAGATTTGACCAGTGTTCACATTTCTTATAGAGCAGCTCGGCTCACAGGCACGTGATGCAAAAGTTACTTTCCAGAGTAATCCACTTTTTGTTTGGCTCATTAATGCACTTCCAGGACTTTTGCACCTAACCCTAACCCTATATATATATCAATATCAGACCGAATTAATAAACGATGGAGGAATAGTGACTTCACATGTACGTTTCGCACTTCCCTACAAACTGGTGACGCTCTCACCCAGCACACTCAGGGCCAGCTCTCCGATGCCGTCCTCTGCAGGCTCTGGAGGGTTGTTGACCATGCAGCGGTAGATCCCAGCGTCGGACACCCGCGTGTCGTTCAGGATGATATCTGCACTCGCGGGAATACCTGCAGGCAGTTCAATGACAAGAGTCCAGTTCTGACCGTCCAGAGTGCTGGAGCTGATCGCAGCCGGGGTGAAGTGTTGGACTCACCTGTAAAGCCCACCCTGCCAGTGAGGGAGGGGTCCTCAATCACCTGCCCGTGGTCGTACACGATCACCTGCAAGGAAGGACGTCTCTCATAAAGGTTTTTTTCTCAGGACTTGCCCACGGGTCACACAGCCACAGGTGAGTTAAAGGAAGCTCGAGAGTCGCTTCACCTGGATGGGGGTTTCTGGACTGGAGAAGGGAGCCAGCGTCCAGATGACGTTGAGTCTGGAGAGACGAGTGGAGGCGTAGAAGGAGCAGGGCAGGACCACAGAGTCCCCCTGAACCACCTCCAGGCCCGATTCCGGCACCGACACGCTGAGCGCCGCTGTGAAAGGACAGAGAAGGTATAGTCTGACTTTTATATGTGGTAGATTGTGATTGTCTGTTGATGGGCCGCCTCCCTCTCCTGTTCCATGACTGTCATAATTAACTCCTCCCCTTCATCCTCCTCCTCCTCCTCCTCCTCTCTGCCACCCCCAGGCCTTTTGTCAGTAAACGTGTGGGGGGAATTCAGTGTGCATATTGGTTGTTAATTACACTTGACAGGTCTGAGAGCGAGCCAAGCCGATCGCGGGCCGATGGGAAACAACAGTCCACTTCAGCGGGACGTGTTTGTGAAAGCACAGTCAGCTCACAGCATTGCTTCCACCCCAGCCTCCACAATGTCAAACCTTTCAAAATGAGACCTGGAATGTCAGATAGGAACTTTTAACTCGCTGTAACTACAGAGTTGAAAAGGTAGTAGCCTAATCTAGATTGGCTCGTTTGACAGTGTATAATATTCAATATTAATGATGTACTTGTGAAGCTATCTCCTTCATAATATATCAGTGAGCTTCTCTAAGTAGTAGTTAGTTAGTTGCGGCGGTAGGAAGGACAAAACCATCTCAGCCACTGATCCTCGGGTCTGTGTGGAGCCGTGACACTTTACTGAACCAGCAGGAGTCTCTGGAACTGGAGCTGTTCACTTGCACACGCATCAAATCACACGAAGCTGTAACTTTAAATAAAACTGTGGTTTCCCAGGTCTGATGAGAAAGTGTGTGTGTGTATGTGTATGTGTATGTGTATGTGTATGTGTATGTGTATGTGTATGTGTATGTGTATGTGTATGTGTTTGTGTTTGTGTTTGTGTGTGTGAGCTGTGACTCACCAGCCTCCCGAACAGTGAACCACACACATAAGGTCCAGAGCGTCCATCCTCCAGAAGAACCCATGGCTGAGAGGTGAGCCAGAGACAGTCTCTCTCTCTCTCTCTCTCTCTCTCTCTCTCTCTCTCTCTCTCTCTCTCTCTCTCTCTCTCTCTCTCTCTCTCTCTCTCCCTCTCTCTCCCTCTCTCCTGACTACAAGCTGGTGGCCAGCAACCCAGGCATGCATGATTAATGTGTAGAACCATGCAATCCATGAAGCCCCGCCCTCCGTTATTATCAGTTTCCCTTCCCTCTGTGGTCTCATTAGATCTCATCATATGTTCAAGGAGGCAGCCTGTAATGAAGCGAACCTGCAGGTGGAGCTTTTATTCTGGTGGTTTGAGTCTGAGGCGGCTGCAGTGGCGTGATGATGACCCTGTAGTCTAGTTAGTTAGTGTAGCATTAAGACGCGCAGCTGCCTTCCTGCTCGGGCTGACATCTAATAGTATGAGATGAGATCATTCACAATCTGGAGTTTTAAGTTGGAAATGTCCATGCCTGTAAAATATGTTTAGATTTTTATATAGTCGATCGCTGATTCTGAGGATGAGAATGTGCCTCACAACAAACTTTGGGTCAATCTTCTCCTGACAAACTCACAGAACTGTGAGGCCAACTGAACCTTAATCTACTTTATTCTATACACATTCATTTTATTTTCTTTATCAGTACAAATCGAGACACTTAAAACATAAACGGTTCTGTACGTTCTGCTTTTGATTTTCATCTTATCGAGACTGAAGCGCGAACAAATACTCGAGTCGCGAGATTCCAGATGTAATAAGAGATTGTGTAAACTGTGTCTTGGAGATTAGAGCTGAATCCTTTCATTAAGCTGTGTGTGCTAAAGATTGTAATCTGCTTAGAGCACTTTGGGATTCTTAAATGAAAAGTGCATTAGAAATGAAATGTATTAAAGATTTACTATCATTGAGAAGTCAAGCGTCATCAAACGTCGACGGCGAGAATTATGGTCGCTAGTTAAAAAAATAACCTTAGGAAATATTCTATTTCAAGATGTATTTTGAATTTTATTCAGGCGAGTCAACATCTGAATCTACCTGCAGTTCAGGATTTAAAGTAATTAATGTGGTGCGGAAATGGAAGTTTGCTTGAACTTCTGCCTTCTCATCGTTAAGTCCGTCTTTTTTATAGAAATGTAACTACGCTGACTTTATACTCTGAAAAATAAGGTCTTGGTTTCAAGCACGTCCGGTCGAACAACATGTTGATGAATGAAGTGTCAGTCTGAGCCTGTTCTCAGGGGCTGAATTATTTATTGAGTTGATATGAAACAGTTGTGAAACAATAATAAAGATGAAATATAAAAAGGTTTAGTCTATTGCACCCCTAAAACCTTTTTACACATATTAAAAATATAGACTGAATAGGGTCTTTGTTTGTTCATTTCAGCTCCATTTCAAAATAAAACTCCAAACCAAAAGAGCCTATTGCACCAGGTTGACTTCTCCCAATTTATTTGAACGTCCAGCACCAGCTTTGTGCGTTTCAGCTGTGAAATACAGAACATTTCCGAGACTAAAAAAAAAATAAAACAAAGCACCCCCCCAATGAAGAGACAATTGGCAAAACTGTTCAGTATTTTCTTTAAGCGCCTCCAAAGAATCACTCAGGACTATACAGTTTTTAAATTATATGGTGAGGTCTCCTACGCCGCCACCATATATGTACAGTATATATATACAGCACTGTGCTCGTCCACAGTGGAGAATATACACGGTGTAGCATCGACCCACAGAAAGAACAAAAAAATAAAATATTCCATATGTGTGTGTGTCCACTAATAGAGTGTGTGTGAATCTGGACTGCACAATAACTTAGTTATTTCCATCCTGTCGCCTGCAAGCAGACAAAAACCACAATCTCTGATTAAAAAGACTGGAAGCACACAGACTCCCGTCATCTTTTAACATATTCACACAAAATCACACTTGAAAGTGTGCAGACATACACACACACACACACAAACACGCGCACAAATTTGGGATAGCTGGTTCCACATGTAACATTTCCCTTTGTTAACTCGGTTTCAGTGACGCATGTCCAGTCTGTACTCTGGCGGGAAATTTATACCTAATTCTGGTCTCTCGTGAGGAGGGGGCGGGGCCACAATAAATAGAACAGGAGCGAGAAAGAGCGAGACAGGACGAAGGTGGACAGGAGAGACGCTGAGACAGACAGGTAAGCGGAGTGAGTTCTGCCTCTTCCCCTTCAGGGTAACTGGGAGTGGCCTGGTGGGAGACGAGCCGGTCGCAGGAGGACCCGCCCCGGCTCAGGCCGGGTCGGGTTCTCTCCGGCGAGAAGCCCCGCCCCCCTGCCTGCCGCCGCGGCGCCGTGCCAACTACAGTCCCATTACAGCAGCATGGTGACGGGTTTCTCCAGGAACTTGCGGAATTCGGCGAGCCACTGCGCGCCCACCGCTCCGTCCACCACCCGGTGGTCACAGCTCAGCGTCACGGACATGATGCTGGCGACGTCGAACCTGCAAGACGCAAACGGAGACGAGTCAGGCCTTCCATTTCGACTGCGCTTCACCTCGACGCAGCAGCAGCACCATCAGGATACCGACCCTTTCTCATTATCGGCAGGAACCAGTCGTTTGTCTGAGCCTCCGACGGCGAGGATGCAGGACTGAGGAGGGTTGATTATTGCAGAGAAGTTCTTGACGCCAAACATCCCTAAGTTGGAGATTGTGAATGTTCCTCCCTGTTGAAGGGGGGGGGGAGAAAAAAAAGGTGTTTCAGTTTGATAACCTCTATTTATAGCTCAAGCCTGAACCACAGTAGCATCATCTGCCGCACCTGGAACTCGTGAGGCTGCAGTTTGCCGTCTCTTGCTTTGGCAGCCAGCGCCGACACGTCGCTGCTGATGGCGGCCAGTCCTTTGGTGTGGGAGTTAAACACGATGGGCGTGATGAGACCGTTGGCCGTGCTCACGGCTACGCTCACGTCCACCACGTGATTCCTGGAAACATCAGTTTAGTACAGGTGAGACTGAGAGGGCGGTAACCTGGACAAATCTACTCTAGGTTCTGGAGTTTAGAAATTATGCTTAGAGTGCCCTCTTCTGGCTCAGCTGTCAAACTGCATCATTAAGACCAATACAACCAATAAATAGGTCACATTATTATTCTGGAACAACACGCCTCTTTCTGTTGCACACTCTTTCTTTTGTTTGCTTCTCTCACAAAAGCAACGGTTCAATAAAGTCACACGACTGTTCATTGGTTTCCAGTACAGAACCAGCTTCCTCTGATGCAGTGAGGTTGTTTTGGGAGGGAGGAGTCAGCTCCAGATTGTAAAGACAAGACGCCTCTAAAACATCAGACTTTTCTTTGACTGTCTGACTGTACGTGTCCATTCCTCAGACGAGTGTGTTTCATGGGTGTGACTGTGTGCCGGGTGGCGATCACCTCATGTTTATTTGTAGTTATCTTGAACATGCGGCTCCGGCATATAAAACAATCCTGTGATATACAGGGTCGTTTTATATGAGGACTCGAGATCTAATCACACATAAGACGAGACACTTCCAGCAGTCTGAAGACAGAAATCCTGCACCCCTCCATGAGCTCTACACTGACGGTTTTGTTGCTGACTGCTCTGCACATTCTTACTTATAATCATGGTCAGAATCTGCAGAAAGTTTGTTTTGTACCTGCCAACATACTGAAGGTACTCGAGTTAGTTTATAAAAAAAATCTTCAGGACAAGTCAGGATTGAACATGAATCGGATTCTGAGAAAACATCTCAGAGGAAATCATAACTTAACCAAACGTTAATTTCCTTCCTGCCTGATCTAAGTAAACGTGTGTATGTGTTTGGATGTGGCCGTTCACGCTTATCTACTCACTGGCGGATGACCGTGTCGAGCCAGGAGGAGTTGCACTCGGGAACCTTGAGGCAGGCCAGAGCGCTGGCTTTGATGATGAAGTCATTCACGCTAAGTTTGATATTCTGAGCTTGCACCTCCTGCAGAGAGGAGCGAAGGTCGTTTATTAGACAGCAAATAACTGATTATCTTAGTTCGAACAATTAAAAAAAAAAAAAAAAAAAAAGTCTTATCTGTTGAGAACTACAACCACTCACCGTGTTCAGCTCTTTCCGGAGCTCCAGCACTTGGTCCATGTTCACATCTACCGACAGATAATAGTGGGGGATGGTTTGCTTGGACTGCATCAACCTCTGAGCAATGACCTGCAGGACAGACAAATAAACGCAATTCAGCTTTGATGTGGAGTTAATCCCAGCGAGGGGTACGGTGTGGTAATCCGGCTCTTTCCGTTGAATGGAGTGGGCGTCTGCAGGGCAAAATGTGGCGGCGCCAGTCTGAGATAACAGAACCGAACACTCCCGAGGACGTCTGCCTCCAAGCCATCAACACAGCAACGCCGCAAAGACGGAGCGCCTCTGGAGTTTGGTGCCCACCGGGTGGCAGGGGGACTTTCAAACGGGAGGAGACAATGTCATCCTGAATGTGGCGGAGCGACAAAAAGTCTTGAGTTGGCGAGTTCTCACCTTGCGGATGTTGCTGATGGGGATGTCTGTGAAGGTGCCAGCTGGTGCGGAGGGAGCTGCAGCAGGTGTAGGAGCAGCTGCAGCAGCGGCTGGAGTGGGAGCAGCAGCTACAGCCTGCCAACGCAAGTGATTTTCATCAGCAACAAAAGTGAAGAGAGGAACCGCAAACTTCTCAGTTCGTCCTCAAACCCAAAAAAAACAACAGGCGAAGAATTTGGTTTGATTTCAAACCAGCAAATTAAAAGATGTTGATAAGTGAAAGTGTTGCAAAAGAGAGAAAAAACAGACTGAATGTGCCTGAATACAACTTCAAACTTACAGGCGCAGCCGTTGGTGGAACAAAACTATCAATGTCTTTCCGGGTCACGCGTCCGTCTGGACCAGAGCCTGAAACAACAACAAACATCCAGGTCAGTCAACAGAGACGAAAACTATGGCCGATAGGAAGGTGATTTTCTCATAGAATTGATTTACTATTCAGAAACTTATTGGCTTTGAGAATCAAGAATACAAAATCTGACACATGTATCACGATGAGAAGTGACTCTTGTTTTACCAGGAGGGCAGAATTACCACAATTAAAACTTCAGAGAGTCAAAAGAAACTTTCTGAGAATATCTTGGACCCAAATCTGAACCAGGTGCATCTCTATTTTTTTGGTTAGTTACTTACCGCTGACCTGTGCGAGGTCAATTCCTTTCTCAGCGGCGAGTTTCTTTGCGAGCGGGCTGGCGAACACGCGGCCCTTCCTGGGCGCAGCCGGGGCGGCGGCCGCAGGAGCAGGGGACGGCGCGGCGGCGGCCGGAGCTGCAGCCTACAGAATAAACACCGGGTACTCTGAAGTGATGGCAGAAAATCACACTTGGAACTTCTCAATGAGAGTAAAGAGTCTTGTCTCACCGGTGCTGGAGCAGGAGGAGGAGTGGAAACCTCCACTCCACCCGTCTCCACGTAATCCTTGAAGGCGGCGATGTCGCTTTCTTTCTCGACAATGATGCAGAGCGGCGCTCCCAAGGGAACATCCCGAGTTCCCTCTGCCACCAGGATTTTCGCCAGATATCCCTCCTCCTGCACCTCAAAGCCTTGGCGGAGACACATGAAAGAGACGAGGTGAGGTTTCCCCCGGCGGAGGAGGAGGAGCGGCGTCGACAGAACAAAACCTCAGGACTGAGACGCCTGAAGCAGCCTGGATTTACCGATGGTCGCCTTGTCGGTTTCAATCTCAGCCAGCAGATCTCCTTCGCTCAGCTTCTCCCCGACCTTCTTCTCCCAGCGCTGCACGGTTCCCATCGTCATGGTGGGGGAGAGGGCAGGAAGTGCAATCTGGAGCCCAGTGACAGACAAACACACTTGAGAAGCTGAAGCTTCCATGTTCGCTGGTGAGACGTCACAGGAAGGAAGTTCGATCTGCAGTTTCCAGTCTGACTTTTGGGTTCAAGCAAATCCTGAAACTTATGAAGCTTCCCAGTAATTTCATTCCTAATGAAACCTGACACAGGCTCTTCTTCTGAATCAGGATGTAAAACATTATCATTTCCACCGGCTTTTGAATAAACTATAGACTCATTTCATTACCTTTATCATAATAGAGCCTGTACCTTTTTACACTGTTTTAATCCCTTGAACTCACATTTAGAGCCGTTTGAGGTGAAAATTGCTCCTTGAAATTAATCGCGGATTCATTTCTGCAGTGATGCAGTGAAGTGAGAAGTAAAGTTGATCCAATGAAAAGGACGAGTGTGTGAGAGAGAATGTGACGGGTTTTAAAGTATTTTAGAATCTAAATGGCTTAAGATTCTTAATTACTTGCTTTAATGTATTTCTTTGTTAAGCTTTAATATATTTACTTTATCACAATGTACCTGGACCCTGTGTATTGGAGACATAAGCTGAAGGAGCTTCTAACATATTAAAGAGGCTCAGCTTATTTTTTCCCCTCCTAAGATTGTCGTGTTGAAATTGCCGTTATTTCTGTTTTTATAAAACCATGGTAACCATGGTAACCATGGTAACATGGAAAACTGAACGACAAGAAGATCCATTCAGATAAACCTGTGAAATACAGTTTCTTTTCGTCGCTCAAAATATTATATCCCATGAATGAAAATTTTTAATCAACCACAGCTGTAAATACAAAAACTCTGTGGCCGCAAACAAACTCCTCAGTTCTCTCTCTGCACCCGGCCGTATATTTGTGTAAAAATCACACCTACCTTCAAGTGTGTGGGGTAGGAGCTGCCTGGGGCGGCAGGAGCAGCGGCGGCGGGGGGAGGAGGGGAAGGAGCCGCAGCAGCGGGTGAAGGAGTGGCACCGGCGGCTTTGATCGAGTCCAACGTTACATCCTTGAAGGCTGCGATCAAGTCGGGGCTGCAGGGAACAACAACAGACACACAGACACACAGACACACAGACACACAGACACACACACACACACACACACACACACACGCACACACACGCACACACACGCACACACACGCACACACACGCACACACACGCACACACACGCACACACACGCACACACACGCACACACGCAGATTTTAAACAGTTATTCAGACGAAGCTCAACTGCATCCAGACTTTAAGGTGCCCTGTGAGTTTTTAGAAGAAAAAAAAAAATCCAAAATCTAACACAGCATGATTCGCTAAAGAGAGTCAGCAATGCTATAAAAGCCAAAGGAGGGAAACAGAAACACACTTGTCAACAGTGATGCAGATTACGGCTCCAACAGTGACGTCTCTCGTGCCTTCAGGGACCAGGATCTTCGCCAGGTAGCACTCCTCCAGTATCTCAAATCCTACGGTGGCCTTGTCGGTCTCAACCTACAGGAACACAAAGCTTTTAGCCGGGCAGAAGGAAAGGGTCCTCCTGGACGAGGAAACCAACACACAGAGCTCCTGACCTCGGCTATCAGATCTCCCTCGCCGATTTTTTCTCCTTCTTTCTTCTCCCAGCGAGCAATCGTTCCCGTCTGCATGGTGGGCGACAGCGCAGGAAGCTCCACCTGATGGACCGACAGCAAATAAGAGGAGTAAACATCTGGAAGAGTCATGACAAAGTAATTGCATTTACTATAAATATCACTGCAATATCAATTTAAGACATAGAGAGAAGCCTTCAAGTGGACAATGATTTGATTAAGGACAGTCCGACATTAGTATGTACTGTACCAAAATACTAGACACCATAATAATAATGACAAAGCTCGTGCATGTCAAAGTTTAAAAATGCACAAGGAGGTCATGCACAAGGATCCTTCAGTTAGATTGTGATAACTTGAATTTAAATACAAATTCAAAAAACAGTGGCAGACTTATTAGTTTAGGTGATTTGCTCCTCTGATGAGTTTTATCTCATTCTTTTACCATCTATCATCATTTAGTTCAGTTATCAAAAGCTGATCTTCACACTGCAGATGGTTTTAACTTTACACTCCTCTTGAGTTACATGCATTAGATCAGATGCACCAACTCAACGAGTCACTTTATTGTGGTCATTTCCGGAAAACACAGGCTGGATGAGAGAGGGGCACTGAAGCGACGTGAAAAAAGGAAATGAATGAGATTATCATGTGACAGCAGCCCTGGAGGTCGTTGTGGTGTGTGGAGACTTTAACTAGCGTCCAGAAGGCTGGAGCGACACTGTCTCGTGCCACAAACTGTCACCTGGACTTTACAGTTATGCTATGCTATGCTATGCTAGCTGTGTGCTTCCCCGTATTTAACGGTTTAACCTCTACCGGAGGAGCCGCTCCGTGGTGGGGCGAGCAGCTGAGAGGTCAAGCTGCAGTCCCCGGGACACGCAGCGACCCGGGCCGGGGCCCGGGGCCCGGGAGCCGCTCGGCTCGGTGTAACGTTACCTTCTGGTGCGGCGGCAGGCTGTAGAAGCGCTTGCTCTGAGCGCCGCCCGCCAGCTGAGGACACCGCAGCAGGGTCGCTCTGCGGCCGAAGCCCGAGCCCAGAGACACGGCGGCCCGGGAGCTCGCACCGCGGTGGAGACGCCTCAAGCAGCCGGTACCGGAGCCGGAGCCGAGCCCCGGAGAGGCTGCAGGCCCAGCCGGGAGGACACGGGGACAGACCCGGGGACATGAGAGCCCGGAGGACGGCCGGACCCGCAGGATGAGACGGAGCATGTCGCGGCGGTCGGAACACTACACAGAGATGGCAGACAACGTGTTGGTCTCACGGCGGCTCCTCCGACAGTCTCTGTCCCGAAGAGAGGCTTCAGACTCAGATTCAGCCCTCACTTTCTAATGACCTCCTCCAGCCCAAAACACTGCGCTTTACGGCTCTCCTCTGTGCCCTGCCGTCAACCCGAAGGAGCTGTCGTAAAGCAAGACCGTTCAAATCCCAACCTGTGGAAATCTAACAAACTAGAAACACGAAGACATAAAACACAAACAAAACACTTGTGAACACAAGGAGACACATATAACACATGTAAATAAACAAATAAGATAATTCTGAACAGAAGCAAATACATAAAACATAAACAAAACCCATTTAAACACATAAAACACATGGAAATAAGCAAACAAGCCCCTCTGAGCACTTCTAACACATAGAAACAATCACTAAAGAGTGTTACAGATCTCAAAACATGTTCATTTAAACCACAAACTGTCCTTAATTAGAGCTGCAAGCGTGTAATGTACTGCAGTAACACGAATGGCCACATGGTGGGAGCCTTAATTCTTAGATTTTCTGTGTTTTTTGTTAACATTTTTTAAAACTGGATTTGTTAAGTAATGCAACTGTTTTATACATCTGCATCTCTGGCAATGTGCTTCAAACTGTTATAACAAGAATGGGTGATTTTTATTTATCTTGTCAGTACAAAACAGACTTCTGGGGCCAAATGAGACACTAGAATAATTTTTTTTTTTATTTACTTGTATGTTTTCATGAAAAAAATGGTTTCAACTTAACATGAAACATCAGGGAATTTGGTTAGGATTTGTTAAGACAAACTTTTGTTACATGGATCCACATCAGATGGCTTGATTATTAGAACATGCAATATTCAAGATTAAAGTCATATCAAACTTTTAAATTCAGTCCCTGAATACAAATCTAATACAGCCCTATGGGGAAACTAAAGTGTAAAATAACAAAGAAATGTAAAAATATTTGGATTTTATCTGTCTATAAAGAATACGATGATAATCTCAAGCAATAACCAGTGACATGAAATTAGTTTTACAAATATTTAAATGAAGATCACAAACACCATCATTTTACAAACCAGGTTTCAGGTTTATTTCAAAATATTTTCGTAACATTCAACAAAAAGGCCATTTACGGTTCATATTTACAAAATCCATATTTTGTAGAAATAAAAACAACAACTTAGTAAACAACACAAATTCTAAACAAACCTTCACTTGAAAATTGTACATTTGTCAGTACAGGCAGTCACGGCATTCACACAGGCCTCAATAACTCAACTGATGCATATTTCTGTTGGCTTGTCAATGAAGGCAAACGACACATTAATCCCAAAGGGGAAATTACAAGCAGAGAGAAAGACAGAACATGTGCGAACACGCACACACACACACACACACACACACGAACATAAATACAAGCATCCACCCCTCATAATCTCTCTTTAAACAAATATTCAAATATGTAAGAAAAAGGTGAAAGCAAACATACAGTAACTCTATACAAAATGTTGTCTGCCTGTATTCCTACATGAAAACAAAAGCTCCAGCATCATTTCTACTTAGTGGTTCAGTTGCAGGATGTTACGGTTCATATCCATGCTGGTGTGACTGACAACCACATCCACATGTAGGTCCAATTTAATCTGAACACATATTGGTCCTTCTTGTGTATTTTAGCAACATATTCTGCATTTCAAACTCTTTTGTTACTGCCATCATATGCAAGCCATGAAAAATACAGCGGAGAAAGTAGTTCATCTACTTTGACCATATTGTCAGAAATAGGTCTAACTTTGTTAAAACCGCACTAAAGGTAATCTCACATTGCTGCTGTGAGTGGCATGTCCACTTCTGTCATTCTATCCAGCTTGTTATTATATTGCTTGCTGTCTTAGATAACACTGTATGTGCAACCTACATTCACAAGAATGACTGAAGACACGACTCAATAACGGCGAACTGGATTTAAAACAAAAGCAAAAAAAACAGAGAAACAAATGTGTTCCCTGTGCAAACCTGTTCTTTCAGCCAGAGATAATACTCAAACATTAACATTCTTTAATGGTCAGAATTAGTTCAAAGTCTTTGAGTCCAATTCTGATGCTGGAGTTCCAACCTGGCAAAGAGAAGGCTGTGATGGAAATAACTTTTACCTGTAAGGCACTGGCTTTGACCATATTCTGGACATTGATTACAGATTCAAACTTTCTCCAGAAGAACGAGTGTGATCAGTCTTGTTCACCACCAGCTGATTAACTCCAATCTCTTGCTCAAACATCTCATAGTATTCTGTTAGTTCCAGTCTAAAGACAAAGTGTCCACTTGGTCTGAACAGTTGGCTCAATGTGCTGCTTCTGGGACCAGAACAACCGCCATCATTAAATAGAAGTGCCGCACCGTCTCAGGGTGACCCTACAGCGGCCTAAGAGAAGGACAAATAGTTCCTTACCACTGGGGGTTAGTGAAATAAAGTGAGCAACACAGACGTGATATTGTGTTACCTTTCTTCGCCACCGTCTTCTTCTACCCAGGCTACGATTTTACCTTCCCAGCCTGGAACTACTGCTCCATCCAAGAATACCTAGACATGAAAACACAGACTTTATTTTTCTCATGAGAGCACCACGCCTTATAAGCAGTGATTGCAGGTAGGAAGTATCAACTATAATGGTTAGCAGCCTGTGCAACAATTTTACAATTATTATCCATGTTATCCATCCATGGCCTTTTCCCACCTCTTCTTTCACGGTACCAAATTCTGGGTCCAGGGCCTTAAAGTGGTACCTGTAGCTTCCCTCTCGATCAACGGCTGCTTTGACATCCTTGAGCGTCACCTCACCCAGCCTGCAGGACGCACACAAACAGAATTAGGACATGTTGGGACATCTCATATGTTCCTAATTATTTCCATGTGCTGGAATAATCGGTACTTTTTCTGCAGCACATTTTGCCGGACAATGATAAAATATCACCCTCACCTCTTTGGTATGTTGATCATGGAGGGCGTGGGGGATTTCCCCGTGAAATAAAGGATTTTTGTCGATGAAGAAGAACCATTGTGGGACTGACACGTCTCTGAAATAAAATGAAAACACAAAATTGATCGGCGCAACAACATTTTGTGTATTTCTGCATGTGCAGCAGGGACATATCCAAAGCTCTTACTTGAGGAAGGCCAGGAGTCCGTGTCTGTGTGTTGACCTTTCGCTCTGGGAGATTTCCCCGTTCCCTGGGGAAATTCACAGAAACATGAGCCGGCAGCACCGACCTTAAAATTGCACATTTCCCGAAAAGCAACACCTACTAAGATTTTATAAAAAAAGAAATAAATGTATGCTTACAGAGACCGTTCAACTACATAATTAAATCTTTTAGAATTTATCATTCATGCTGTCGGCTTTACGATCTCATGCCACATTGGTGTGGTTGTTCCCACGGAGCTGGTACCTTGTGTTTATGCAGAACGTGCAGTCTGTCGATGAGCGATACGATGCCCTGCTCCAGGGTGTCCAGTGTGTGATGCTGAGGGTCATGGTCTCTGAAGTTGTTCCTCAAACTCCTCAGTGCATCTCTGAGAAGCTGAACCTCATCTGCCTGTTGCTACAAGCACAAACACAGAAATCCATCTTTTTTCTTTTCTTTTTTTTTAATCAAGAACAACCAAGTGCTTGTTTAGTCTCACGCTGGTGTGAATGCCATCTCTGTTCCGTTAAACCTTTTTTTAAATCATTCAAATACCGGATGTTATGTTATCTATAGCAATGTGATAGACCCCTTGTGGGATTTTCCAGAGATCAAAGAGGTTGTTAAAGTTAAATTTGTACATGATACTAATAAATTCGCTAGTTCTCACACCAGCCTGGTAATAAAAGAAAAAAGAAAAGGTTGGAAACCACTCAGTTAGAGCACCATAGTTAAATGTAAATTTAAAAAAAATGGTGTTTCTGGGGTTTCATTTGGTAAAAGAGCAGAGGAATCTTATCAAAAGAAACTATACTCACGCCCGACGTGGAAGGAGATTGATTTCCACAGTAAGAATATCCATTGTTTTCTGTCTCACTGGGGATCTAGGGGGGGGGAACAAAAAGGAAAGCATCAGCTGTGAAATGAATATCTCAGTACATGACTGCATAGTGGAGATATATTTCAAAAGTGAACCGGAGAAGAAAAACCAGTGGTACCTGTTCCAGGTCTCTGCACATCAGCTGCTGAAGCATGCCGTTTTTATGTTCCAACTCCGTTTGCAATTCAGTCTGTCAAAGACAGAATCAGCCATCAAAACAGGAACTGATATCGACGATTAGAACATTAATCAGAGATGACTTCCATGTAAACTCCCGACAGTCGTCAAGGTACCTGCACTTTTTGGCTTTCTTCTAGCTTGTGTTTGAATTGTTGAAGTAGCCTGTCCTTCTGTCCGATCTCCTTCTGCATAAACCAGACAGACAGAAAATATTTAAATAAGTAAGTGTGTGAAGGAGCCATGAAGGACATAAGTTACAGAAGTCATTAAGTTGACGTCGATCACCTTGCTCTCACCCCACAGCCTGTTACATTCCTCCAGCTTCCACTGCAGCTCGGCCTGCGTTTCCAAAGGAGAGAGGATGTTGCATTGATGAAGACTATTTTCATACAGGCAAGAAATAGCATTCACCTAAACTGATATGTGGACATTAGCTGCTGAATATACCAGCAGTATTAAAATATCCCGTACATTTTGGTTGGTGAGCTCATCCTTTGTCATGCTGGCTCGGAGAAGTTCCTGCTTCATCTGCAGTATGGACGCCTCCTGAGTGCAAAGCCGCTGCTGCTGAGCCTCCTGGGAATCAACCAGCAGAAGGTCAAACTACTGAACCAGGAACTTTCGTCCTGGAATTACATCATTAGAATATTCATTCATATAAATCTGAGCAGAAAGAGGAAAACTGTTGATTTGTCCAACCTTTACTCCCTGCAGGTTTCTCATCTCCTGCTTACAGCGCAGCAGTTCCCTCTGGTGCAAACAGCGTAGGCAGAGAATTAAATATTAATTTGTGTGCATGGCAGGAGTTGGTACACAGTAGGCAGAGCAGATTAAAAAAATAAATAAATGAAAATTGAATACTGAATTTGAAAAGTTTACCTTGAGCTCTTGAGCTTCTTCCATACTCTGATCCAAGCGACTGCGAATGACGACCTGGAAAGAGAAAAGAAAGGGATGTGTGTGGGAGCCACAATGGAGGAGGAAAAAAGGGAAACCGATACCCATGTCACCGTGTGGCGCACACACACACACACACACACACACACACACACACACACACACACACACACACACACACACACACACACACACACACACACACACACACACACACACACACACACACACACACACACACACACACACACACACACACACACACACACACACACACAGAACAGTAATGTGATCTGCACTGAAAACGAGCTGAAGAACAGAGTGACACCAGACAGAAAGAAAGAATGAGCAGAGCAGGACAGAAAAATGAAGCGAATTAAAATAAAATAAAAAAATTAAGTGGAAAAAAAAAAACCTAAGTACACAAACTAAGGTACCAGCTGCTGTTCAGAGTTGCCTTGGTCCAAAGTCAAAGACACATCCTGCTCGTCCTCAGGGAGAGAACCCTGCAGCAGCAGCGCCTTTAAAGAAAGAAAGAAAGAAAAGAAAGCATGTGAGAGCAGTTTGTACTTTGGCCGTTTAAAGCCGCAGCTCCTAGGTCATCTTCTAAATGAAGAGCTCGTACCTGTAAAGCAGACACCATCTTACGTGCCTCCTGCACCTCCTTCTCCAAACTCTCACTGAGAGGATCTTCCCATGACGTTCCCACGACAATGTGGCAAGACTCGTCTACGGGGCACGAGGCACAGTTAACTAGGAAGTTTCAAGACTCGTAAAGAGGAGACGATGGGAGAGCTTGTGATTTGACAGAACTCACCACTGCTCTGCTGTTCCTGCGGCGGTCTCTCTGGGTGGCTGCACGGTGGAGCTCGTGGTGATGACAGTGGACTGACAGTGCTGAGGCTCACAGAGGGCAAAAGCACTCATTAATCCACTGAATCAGCACACACACACACACACACACACACACACACACACACACACACACACACACACACACACACACACACACACACACACACACACACACACACACACACACACACACACACACACACACACCTGCCCGCACCGGTCAATGTAGTAGGATGTGAGATAATACAGCTTGTTGGATGGGACTCAAATATCAATAGTACTATAGTACACGTATGCAAATCCAAAAAACAGGCTACAGATACACTCTGTTAAACTCATTTCCGTGCCAAGAACATAAAAAGTACCATTCTGGCTTTTAGCGAGATTCATTTGTCACGGGGTCTCCATTGTGCTGATAGATGTCAGACTGTTGCTATTCGTCTGAACTCTTATCCACCGATTTGGGTTGAGAAAACAAGCTGAACAGAATCTTTCACTGGAACATCGTTTGTGATGGGAGACAGATCATATCCAAAGTTCAGAATTATTACACATGCCGAGTCTATCATTATCACAGAAACGTAAAAAAAAAAAATCTGCCACACATTAGAGACATATGTTGTATTAAACAGACATCAAGCAATCTGACATGTAAAAAAAAAAAAAATCGTAATATTGTACAAGCACTAGCTCCATTTCTTCTCGCGTATTAGCGCCGCAAAACTGATCAAAACAAGCCTGAATTCACAAAAACTTGTGGAATTTGCATGCACATGCAGCGTCTCATGGTCTGGCCTTACCATTTAATCTGAGTCGCCCCCATAGTGAACTATAGGCGGCTCGACCTGCACATAGCAACTCAGAAGCAGCCCCAGTTGCACTCCCTCATTCAGTCTTGAGTGTCTGTGGCTAAAACTCATGACAATTTACGATTCTCCACTTGCTGATACGCCCAACCCCTCACCCTCCAGCTTGATCTGGGTTACTATGGCAACCAATATCACAGACACTGCTCAGCATCACTCCTCCAGGCTGCACATGTGATGCGAGCATTAAGTAAAATGACCAAACTGCAACATCAGCCTACAAGTAATTAATACCTTCACTTTTTAATCCTGCCGTATCACACACACACACACACACACACACACACACACACACACACACACACACACACACACACACACACACACACACACACACACACACACACACACACACACACACACACACACACACACACACACACACACACACACACACACACACACACACACACACACACACACACACACACACACACACAGTGTATCCTACTGTTCGCAAAGTGTATAAAAATATTTGTTAGAGATGTCAGATTACAAAGAGGTTACATAACAATAACTGCGGGCGATAAAATTCCAATGAACTGATTCAATTTCACAACAAAGTGGAGTTTGTTCTCAGACAACACTGACTTCTTCTACAGTCTGGTGTGAAAATATTTTGTTTAAAAATATTGCAGTCCCACAATGCAAATGGAAACATAATTATGTGACACAGTAACTAATTACATGAACATTATACCTGTAACAGGGTAGTAAATTGAATATGAGGGAGAGAAGTATCATCTCTTATATCTATTTAAACATGCATACAATATATTTCTCTTATAACTATAAAGTCCATGCAACCGTCACTAGGTTATTCTTGCCTACAGCGTGTGTAGACTGATTCAATGAACAGTGTGTAAATGCCTTCTGCTCAAATTAAGAGAGCACTGAAATAAATGTACACTCAAACTAAACTTTCTGACCAATTGACTAAAACAAGACATTTGCTGGTATGAAGAGCTGATTACCTGCTACTGGCATGCTCGTCCGGGGATCCTCTTTCATACTGCTTAACAAGAGCCCGAACACGCACACTCTTGTCCCCATCTGGCACCCAGCCACTGAAAGAAGACACAAAACACATTAGTTGTTCGTGTTCTGTATGACATACCAATGCTACCTCTTTTTGTCCACCAGGGGGCAGCAAAGACAAGACTGTGACGACTGTGCAACAGAAACAATGAGCTCACACTGCAGATTCATGCTTGAGGAGACTTCATTGTGTCTGGACGTGCACATGTTGAGCAGGTCAGCTGTGAAAGCTGCAACTAAACGGCACAACTGTCGAACAGAAGTGTGTCAAACCTCATCATCATGTGGCGCTGTAGTACAGACGGCCACTAGCTTCTCAACAATAACATCACCACCTCTGCTGCTCGATGGAAATAGTGTTACTATTATCACTGACACCAGCATTGTGATGAGATATGTATCACTCAAAATGACTGAATTCAGTTCGACATTCTCTTAACAGAATATGTATAGAGCCCTTTCTAGGTTGTCCACTTATTAAAGAGATACTATTACAAATGTTTAAGTTTAATAATATTACAGATGCATATTACTGCATTTTTATTCAGCTCTACTACGAAGCAGTAACAATCTGTCACAAATACTCCCTCATTATTCATTGCAACAGAAGTGTTGAAGTGTTGCTTTTTATGATAAATGCTAACTCATAAAGTTACAATTGATTTTTTTTCAGGTAGTAAATTTGAGACTTTATGAAAAGGTGTCTGAAGTGCAGAAATACATCTTCATAATAAAAGAACATACTCCGTGAAGTGTGTTTTGGATTGAGCTGGTCCTTGTTGAAGACGTTGGCAGCCAGCATACCTGTGGATTCGTGTGCAGCGTGCAGGCAGCGACGCATCAAGTCGAGCTGAAGCCAGAGCAGCAGCGGCACCTTGAGCCAGAGCCACAGTGGAAAGAGGGTCGTGGCCGGCAGCGCCCCTTGTCAAGCCCCGCCCACTTCCTCCGGCAGCCCTGTGATTGGCCGACGGTTTGAAGTGGGCCGCCAGTGCCAGAATTATCCTCATTACGGATTTCAGATTGCCATCAACAATGTCTGCAAACGGACAGGGGACAAATGACAAGAAAAATATTACTCATCTACATTAGAAGATGTAGAACTGTCACAATGTTGATGCACTCAGAGCTTTGGAGTTGAATTTGTTTGTTTGCAATATAGAATCAATAAACAGAAGATGTTCGGAACGCTTGTTGAAAGGAAGGATGAGGGCGAGAAACCTAGAACATTTTTGGGGTGATTTACCTCTGGCGGATATGTGTGGCATGCGTATGTGTCTAGAGGAAATGAACCGCAAGACTTCCTCCACATTCTTCCTGCTCTCGTCTTTGTTTTGTGGAGCCACGTACACTCCCTCCAGCACCTCCCCAGCTGCAAAGTCGAAATGAAATTGAAGGAAGGATTAAAAACACGAGCAATCCTGTCATATAGGGACAGTATGGCAAACGATAGCGATCACTTTTTAATACAATTTCAATTTCATTTATATTGTGTTCATCCATCAGTAAGTTCTATTCACAGACAAATGCTGAAGATGCAACGGTCTGAAAGAGACAAATCTTGTGACACTAATTTACATTACTACGCGAGCGTGACTGGACATGCCCTTGTGTGCTTACCAACTATCTCTATGAGCTGCGTGAGCACCACGCCATCCTGCAGATCACGCCGGAGGTCTTCGATGGGCTTCAGGCCTGCCCTCCTCTTCAGCTGGGAATTCACCCAGGAAACGTACGCTGCCAGCTGCTGCTGCAGGCCATCCATCAGATGCCCCACACACGCGCGCACACACACGCACACACACACACACACACACACACACACACACACACACACACACACACACACACACACACACACACACAGCTTAGGCTCAGACTATGGTCCTTTGTTTGAAATGTTGGGACAGGGGACAGGACCAGGGGGAGGGAGGGGGGGGGGGGATGAGGTGGGGGTCACCCTATTGTCCCGGAGGATAGAAAGAATTTTAATTCTGCTGGTGGGGACTAATTACATGATCAGTCTTTCCAGAGCAAACGGAAGTGAAAAGAGAGAGAGCTGTGACCAAAAAGCTGATAACATCCGCCCCCTGTCTGTGGCTCGCTCGCTCTCTCTCTCTCTCTCCTCCAGTCTGACTGATTGTCTCTCCACCTCCACCGGTCCCCATCAGTCACGTGACCGCCTGTCGTCCGGGAGACGCCACAAAGAACGCACAAATTTCGATTAAAAACACCCTCATAATGTCGTTTAATTGTGTCGTTCAGCGAGTTTGTGGTTTGGATAAAAGTCAAAAAGTAAACAAAACAAAACAACTCATTACACGGCGCCTCAGTGCTGGCACTACCAGTTAGCAAAAACATCACTGCACCACTTCACGTCAAACATGACGGTGTAAGTCCAGAATACGCACCAAAATGCACTTTTACGCACACGACACGGCGATTACAACATTCACATTTGTCTTTAACTCGTAGAAACATGTAATTCTAACTTCAGGCTGTTGCGGCTAGCAGATGTAACCGTTGTCCCCGGCTGCTCGTTCGGAGCTAAAGTGAAGACTCGAGCAGAAGAGTTGAACAAGGCTTGATGGACGTCACGTTACCTCGTTGAAGCCGCCGTGGAGAACCTCGTCCAGCAAACTCCCTCGTGACAGTGAGGCGATCATCTTCGCACCAGAAAACCCATCTGTCAGACGGGCAGCGTGGACAGACGGGCAGAACCCGCCGTTACTAACCGCCTCCGTACCGCTGCAGACGTCAACAAACCGAGACAAGTGAGGCGCGAGCTGAGCTGAGCTCGGTCCCGTTACTCTGATCTGATCCTCATCATCACCATCATCATCATCATCATCATTACAGCCGCAGCAAAGTTACCACCTTTAACCAAAAAGCAGCACTTCTGGTGGTCAGCTTCACATTAAGTCACACTTCCTGGATCACATATTGCAAGAGAACTCAGCTCTGCTCACGTTTTACATGAGAACAAATCAAAGTGTCGGCTTCTTTATTTCTAGTAGAATGCAGGATTTTATGTCGAAGAGTTAACACAAATAAAGTCTCATGAATTGACTTAACACACAGGAATTAAACCAGTCATTTGCAGTGCGTCCGGTTTATTTTCTGATCAAATACCAGTATTATACTGACACTAAATCGAAATTACAACCTAATCAGTTAATCGCGTTATATAATATGTCTTTTCTCAGATTGTTATAGATTATTTAAAAGGCTGATCTGTGTCAAAAGACTGATCTATATTGTTCTTAATTCCAATGTTTTGATATGTAAAGAAATTCAAATCAAAGTGTGTCATTCTATTCGAGCTTATCACTATATAAATAGTAACAAAAAAACCAAAACAAGACAACAATCAAAGAAACAAGTAACCCACCTCATACTGTTAGTTTTGAGTGCCACTTGTTAGATGAATTTGACAACTGAAATACATTTTCGCCTCACAGCGAAGTACTGTTTGGGCTTTTCTGTGTGGAATTTGCATGTTCTCCCATATGTGTGTTTTTTGGGGGGTGGTGGGGTGGGAGGGTTGGTCCTCGAGGTACACGAGTTTCCTCCCCACCGTCTAAAAACATGCATGGGAGGTTAATTGTTGATTTCCCCCAGGCACGAGTGTAAGTGTGTTTGTCCTGTGATGGGCTGGCGCTCTGCCCTCCTCTCACCCACCGTAAACTGGGATTGGCTCCAGCGCCCTGCAACACCTGCTATGATAAAGTGTTATAGAGATGGATGCATGGATTTCTCATACCACTGAACTCAGATCATTCAAGCTTGTTTGCAAAGTCAGTTACTTCCTTTTTAACACAACATGTTTTAAAATGATTACTTAAAGAAAAGAAAAGACATGAAAAGACTGTGACCTGTCTATTCCCAAAGTGTTTTGCAACTAAGCAATATTTTATTATCAAAGTACAGAGTTGAATCAAGGAACAATAGAACATTTTCAACAATGTTATCCACATGCAGCGCTATGTGATATAGTGTATAAAGATGATTACATGTGTCCCTGCATAGTGATGGCCACCACAATCTGAATCTCTCTAAAACATCGTCTGCACTCACACACAAGTGTCTCCTAATATGAATGTTTGACTGGGACGGAGCAGTGAAACATCTTCTCAGTCATTCTGGGTGAGTCGGGCTTGAGTTCCCTGCTGAGGAAAAAGCTTGAGAAGATTTCTGAGGCTATTTGCGCTGAAGAGAACTCTGCCTTGAAGTGGATGGTGATGACGGGTCAGTCACTGGACTATCAGTGTTGCCTTACAAAGCTGCTACTGTGACCGTACCGATTCGCAGAGTGGTCTGGTTTAGCAAGTGTAAATAAGGAAGGTAGATGTTATTTGGTCCAGGGGGAGAGACACACATCTTCCCATCAACTAGTGTGACGGTCTGACCAAAGACAGACAGCTGAAAGAAAATGAGAAAGAACATTAAAAGTGTATTTTTGAGGTCTTTGCCTCATCTCAGAAAAAGTGCAGGTGTATATTGTGGGCGTGAATGAATGTTTCTGTCTGGGTACCTGGTTTTTCAGAAGCCTTTGCGTGAGCTGCAGAAGCGTGGTGCTCTGTACGCCTCGCAGGTCACTGAGGAGCAAAGTAGCTCGAGCTAAAGTCACAATGGATCCTGGTGGCATATGTGTTCTTCCGGAGAGCATGCTCACTGCTTTCTACGCATACACACACACACACACACACACACACACACACACACACACACACACACACACACACACACACACACACACGTGACATATAGCTTGCTGAACACATCCAAAAAATGTTGTGTCAGTCATATAACTTCCTGTGGGATAAATACATTGTTTTCCTCTATTGTTTTTTTGACGTGACCAATTTTCTTACTTTAAAACATGTACAAAGTTTCACTGTTGTAAATCTATAGACAAAAGGCGTTTCTGTTGGTACCTGCAGCATTGCCATGCTCCCCTCATTTCTTCCTCTCTTTGCTTCCAGCTCAGCACCTTCGACCATCAGTAGGGCTTGAGTATCGTGGTCTCCCCACAGTGTGCACTCTTCTATACCCTCATGTAACACCAGAGCCGCCTCGTCATTATGGTTTCTATCTAAGAAGACAATGACAAGACATGCACACACTTTATATTAAATACTCCGATGCAGCTTTATTTTCTTATGAGCAAACACAAGTAAAACCCATATTGTAGCCTTGTAGTACTAGTTTTGGGTAGTAGAAAAAAAAAGTCATTTATTTTGTTGTTTGTAACTCTTGTGATAATAAGCAGATACTTACATATCAACATAACACAAACACCTTGGGAAAAGAAAAAATTTATCTGATAAAAAAAATAGAAAAACCCAACCATACCTGGTAACGGAGCAGTATTGCCTGGGGCGGAGGCAGTCAGGCCGTGGAACAAAGCCAAACGACAACGCAGCCACAGAGATGCTCCGACTCGCTCACTCGCCTCAACTGCTCTCGGACAGTCTACTTGGAGGTTTTCTGACACACTAAAGTCTTCATCATCCTTCAAAACATGATACAACACATATAAATGTCAAATAAACACAAAAGAAACTGTAATGTAGGGAAGGTGGAAAACAAAAAGTAGATTTTCACTGATTGCAGGTTCTTTTAGTTTGGTATTTGACTTTTGAACTATTTAACTATTTACTGGATTCATCTTGACTGTAAGAAAGTAATATAATTATGCTATGCACTTACATTGTGGGCACCTGAAGAATCATTGGCATGTTTCAGTCCAGATACGGATCTTTCATCAAGTAATCGTGATGTCTGCAGCAGCTCCAAAGATGAAACTGCTACCTCAGTACTGAAATTACAAATACAATGTGTGCACATGAGCAAGTGTTATACCGGCACGTTGTATTGTGAAAGACTTGGTTCATACAGAATCAAACTGTGTACAAGACATTTCAAATTTAAATCTGTGCAAATACTCCTTAAATAGAAGTAACCAACTCATATGAACACGTGCATACAGAGTACATGCGTAAGGCCATATTACCTCAGTACGGGGTGTCCTCGCTGCAGGTGGAGTTTGGCCTTTAGAAGATTCAATTCTATTGTCAGTTCCAGGTTTTCCATTTCACTACAGAAATGAGATGTGAGTTGCTGCGAGACAGAGTGCAACAAAGAGGACACTCCTTCGAGCAAGAACAACTGCAACAGAGGACAAGACAAACAGGACAAACATGTCAAATTATTTACTCCAAAGAAATTACAATGTGCCAGGAAGAAAAGGTCTCCAGCTCTGCCCCAGAATACACTTCAAAAGAATATTTGGCAGTGACTTTGATTTTGTTGTGGTAAACTCCAACATTTCTAATGTGAAAGTTAGATTAGTCCTTCCTCTTTCATTGTTTGAAACAGGATATCAAAAATAAAATAAAAAAAACATCCTAAATGTTGTGTAGCTTTTACCTTAATGCTCTCCAGACTGTGTTTCTGCTTCTCAGAGGCAGCAGTGACAATGTTTTGCTCCTCTGTCTTCTGGCCGGAGCTTTCAATGTCCTTGGTGTCCTGTTTTTGCTGTTGTGAGGTCGCCAAACCAAACTGTGGGCTGGCAGAAGTTTGATCCTCAGCAGAAGCTAAAAGACATTTCCATAAAGTGAGTGAAATACAGTTTTTTCCACTGTGAACAACACATTATGTACGTTTCATGTGTATATGAATATTCCAAAATGCTTAGTTTAAAACACAGTCAAGTGATCCAAACTTAAAAACCAAAATGATAAATAAAAAAAACTCTCAGTTACAGACCTGGCACAGCACTGCCACATTCAGAGTTAGCAAGTGCCAGGACAAGCTGAGCACGAGCAAGGTTCAATCTAACACACAGTGTGGGTCCATACAACGTGCGAACCTCTGCGGAAAAGTCACTGTTCACAAGCTCCTTCAAAGCCTGACAACAAAGAGCACATATAAGCAGATTATACAGACAAAAAGTAGTTGGAGTAAGTAAGATATTTAGCATCTACCAAGTGGGGCAAACGTATGACTCAAAAAGCACCGCGAAGACAGAAATAAAAATATACGTTGCTTTATTTGTAAAGTTGGAAGGTTGTGTTAGTGTATCTGTGTGTCTGTCCATTTATGTGAGCAAGTAAGTCTAACCCTTACCAGGAATAAATGACCACATTATTTATAGTAATACATTATAGCTATTTTAGAGTCTTTAAAATGACTTCTGTGATTTTATTCATTTCAAACATTTTAATTTACATGGAAATCCTGATATCTTCATCACACACACACACACACACACACACACACACACGCCATTATAAAAGAGATACCTCCACGTTGTCTGAAAGAGGCTTGTCACTGTAGAACGTCTTCACGGGCTGTAAAATAAGCACTGGAATTAATATCATGGTCTCAAATGTATGAAAACTCGTGTTAACAATCATGGTACATTATAAACACCTGACTGAAAGTGAGCCACTACATTCTCTTTTCAACAAATCAGATGTAACAAAAGGGAATCCTAATACATATTATAATAATAATAATAATAATCCCACGATACTGAAATCTTCTTATTTGAAAGACTTTATGGTACCAGGACAGAGAAAGGTGAAAAGGTATGCTTCATACTTTGAGACTAGCTCGAGCAATGTAGTGTCCATCATGCCAAAGGACACTGACTCCTTGTATGAGCTGACACGTCTCCTTCACAGCCTCAGTGAACAGACACAGTTGAGTCAGGACACATATCTGTAGGAAACATCCAACTCGGATTAAAAAAAAATAAATCAAAAAAACACAATATATGAATGAAAATGTACACATAATGTGGCAGAAGACATTTTCTGACCTTCAATATTTTGCAGTCACCAGTGCGTTGAACATCTCTGCACACATTCTCAACAAAGTACTGGTGAAGAACGATTACAGGCAGCACCTAAATTTACGAACACACACACACACACACACCAAAAAAAAATCAAAACAAAGTATTTATCATGAAACATTTCAATTGCAGACTGACAGTGTTTATTTATGTACCGTGATGTAGTAGCCTTTGGTGAACAGCCAGTGGGAAATGAAACTCAGGCTTGTGACAGGGGCGCTGACGTGATTTCCGTGGCGTTCTGAGAAAAGATCAGTGCCAGGGAACAGTTCGTTGACAATGCTGTGTGAAGCATACTGGAGGTCGGTCTGGGGTTGAGCCATAGAGCAACTCAGCACACACTAAAGAAGTTGGTGAGAAATACACACTTTATTAGAAACCAAGCACCAAAAAGCACAAAGCTGCCCATTCAAAAGCAGAAATCACCACCATCAGGGAGATTAGCAATATCCTGGAAAAAATTACCTTAAAGAGGTAAGCAGAGAGGAGGCAACATGTGGTCCGCTGACTGACATCAAAAGTTAAGATATACCTGAAGATGAAAATACATCCTTCAGTATCAGGTTGGTTGTGAGGGCCAATACAGAGAGAAAAGGTTCATGAAGTCAATAACACCTCTCAGTGTAACCTACTGTGCTATTTTGGCAGTGAGGACAGCCGCTTGCAGACATCCCCAAATGCCAGCTTGTCTTAGAGTTTGTTGCGTGGAGCCACTCCCATAGGACACGCCATCCCATTTGTCTACGACTCCAGGGCAGTGTAGGGCACCGTCTACGGCTTTACTCCAGCTGGAGTGGGCTGCCCTGCAGTTGAAGAAAAAGCAAGAATAGACATGTTTTAAGAATGAAAGAAAAAATATCACAAGCTCAATTTTCATTAAGGAAATGGACAAAATAGAAAAAGGTTTGCTCCAGAACACATACACACACAGACACACACACGACAGAGATTACTGACCGTGTGTTTCCGTTGTAGAAATGGAGGTTTCCCATTTCATGCAGTGCCTGAACTCTCAGGCATTCATGATTGTTCGTATGGAGATATTCTGATGAAAAGATGAACAAAAATGGGAAGACCAGTGAGATCTCTGAGCCCAACACATAACTATATTGTTCTCCTCACTTTGCTCCCTCCTACTTGCTGTAAAAGTACCTAAACATTGAAAATGTCAATACTTTGCTGCTTCATATAATGAGTGGCTGAAAGTATTTGTTTGTAATCTGTAAGTACTTTGCACGCTTACTTATTGCTTCGGAGTACACAGCAAGGACAGTTGGCATGTGGTCAGGACTAACTGAGAGGGCGTGGATTGCATTTGGAGTACTGAAGTCCTCTTCTGTCAGATCACAACTTTGGAAGTTTGGTGTGCGATTAACCACTGGAGAGAAATCCACCCGGCTTGCTGATTGGCTGAGCCCTCTGCTCTCACAGTGCTGGAACTGTGTCACAAAGCCTTCAGAGAAATGGAAAGAACACAAACAATATGAGTTTGGAATAGTGAGTGAGTTGAGTTTGTGTGTGTGTGTGTGTGTGTGTGTGTGTGTGTGTGTGTGTGTGTGTGTGTGTGTGTGTGTGTGTGTGTGTGTGTGTGTGTGTGTGTGTGTGTGTGTGTGTGTGTGTGTGTGTGTGTGTGTGTGTGTGTGTGTTGGTGTAGTATTAAACTCACAGGGCTGTGTGTGTGCCAGAAGCAGCGCCAGCAATGAGCGAGGATACTGCAGCACCTGAAGACAATGTGGTTTTTTCTCAAGGGCTTCATTGTAGCATCTTAGCGTGTCGCCCACATCCAGAGGAACACGAACATTAAACATGGAGAGCCTTATCTCAGCATCTTTGACACAAAACATAGATTTCATCCATTAAAAAAAAATACACATATTACAGCTCTGCTCAAAGTCAGTAATGATGTGATTACCGGCGCAAACCTTTAAATTCAGCCGCTTGCTGAGGAGTGATGTGTCTGAATGACACTTTTTTGCAATTGGCCTGTTTCTGTGCAGAGTGAGCTTTCCACCCACTGAGCAGCCCACAGTCTGCATAGCTTCTGCAAGTTACCTGGAACACAGAGACATTTTAGTTTGTAGAAGTCAATTTTACCCCCTCAAAAATTTATTTTATGGAATAAAAAAGAGAGAACAAGAACATAATTATGTAAATGACAAATCGCTGTTTTGTAAAGCAATCATTTATTATGCTGATTTATTTCAAGATCATATTCCATTTTGCTATCGATAAATAAAGTGTTATATATTGCTCATCAAAAGGTTTCCCTATTTCAGTGAACACAACAATAATTTCATTTAAAGCTGGACAAAGCATACTTGGTCAGAGTTTGACATTTACTGGGTACGATGTCTTGTCACAATGCAATTCGGTGTGTAGGTATACATGTATGATGTCACTACCTTAATGCCAGTGATCTCATGTGTCTTGACGTGGTGTGGCTGTGGGACAGCAGGTCCTTCAAAAGAACTTATTCTTTCAAGCAACCGCCTCTGAGCATCAAGGAGCAGAGGGATTACCATCATGGCGTAACGTTCTCTGGAACACATGTACCAATGGTTACAGAAATATATATATATATATATATATACGGTATATATATATATATATATATATATATATATATATATATATATATATACGGTATATATATATATATATATATATATATATATATATATATATATATATATATATATATATATAAAAAGAAGTAAAGCCCTTTACAATTTACATCTTTTTAAGTCTGAATATTAAGAAGCTCCCCTTAGAATCCTTGTGATAATAACTCCTTCCTGTCAGTTGTTGGTGTTTCCGTAATTGAAACTGTATTACTCACCGTGTATATGAGTTGAACAATAAGGCAAAATGGGCCAGGGTTTCCCACTTGCCACTGTCATGGAGCTTCTCCAGGGTGTGCAAAACCAAGGTCCGAACCCAACGCGGATCCACTTGTATGTGGTCTTGCAGTGGTGCTGAGAAGTGTAGATTAGTCTCTAGTTCCTCCTCGGTCAGTTCCCTGTCATATAAGCTCCAGAGCTAGTCGGAGTAAATAAGAAGATGCAAGGTTTACTGGGTGAATCAACGTGTGTATAAATACCGGTGAGTTTCGCAAACCCCGAGCTTGTTCAGCATGTCCATGATGAGATCAGTCGCCAGCACGAGCAGTGGGGTGAAGACACCGTGGAGCTCATCTGCAGTGACAGGAGGGGGACTCTCAAGCTCAGATGTCCTCTGCACAAGGAGAGTCATTGTGGAGTTTTGGTCCCACATCGTCTGACAAACCAACTGCAGAGTGGTCCAATGGCTGCTACGATGCGCCAGCACCTGGAATGAATGGAAAAATCATCTCGGCATGCATAATTGTGTATCGTATGTACAAAATATAATATGGGGAAATCACATACAGAACATATTGTAAAACATGCAGCTGAATAAGATAATAGCACCACTTTGTTGTGGTTTCTATCCGAAAGTCGTGCTATGCTTAGTGTGTGCATGCATGAACAATACCATGGCTCTCCGAAGATGTAAAGCAACTTTGTTGAGTGAATCCAGAAAAGCAACAGTTTGTTCCTGTGTCTCAACCTGCTGTTCCACAGGTTTAGTGAAACCTTCGTCACTGTCACTACTCTCCTCCTTGACAGAATCATCACGATGGACATCTGGACGGGAGGTTCAGAGAAATTATGAAAGACGGCCACCTCTTTATGTGAGCGTTAAGAAAGTTTACACATTGCTTCCTCTACCTTCCTTGATAATTCCATCTTTCTTGTCCTTCTTTTTGTTCTTGTGAACACGCATTTCATCATTCAGTGTACCAGAGTGAGAGGAGGGTCTCTCAAAAACATTTGCATATTCAGAAGATTGCCATTCCAGTGAGTTTCTCTGTATCATGAAGCCAGAATAGGCCAGAGAAAAGTACAAAGGGTTTAACTGGCTGTACCTGAGCAAAGCAAAAACAGTAAATCAGATTAAAGGTGTATATACACACACTGAATATACCATGTTCAGCGATCTACATTAATGGGAATATTCACTAAAACTACGGTATGTCACACCAGAGACTAGAAGTAACAAAACGTATCGTCATTTCAACATTTAATGTAACTGGCATCAAGTGTAGACCTGTGCTGCGGGGCTCCTCCGTGCGACTTCTCCAGGCCTTGGTAAAGAAGTGCTAAATGTGCCTGAGCCATCACGTAGTTCACATGTGATCTCCACACACTTTGCTCACGACACAGCCTCCTCCGCTGAAGCTGATTTTTGTTGCGTTGCACTGCAAAAGACATCGTGTTGAGGAGTTTCTCCACGAGGTGCACCTCCCTACGCACACAGAAAGACGTCCAGGTTACGTGTTCATGTCATCTCACAGATAAACAGACAGGCACCGGCAGACATACTGTACCTGTTCGTTTTCACTTTCTTCAACATGCCATGTGGCATCATCTGCTTTAGTCTCTTTCTTAATTCATCAGTTGATGAGTCCTTGTTCCGCTAGGCGAAAAACAACATGATTTATGTGTTTTCTATTGTGATTAAGTAGCAAGCATTGTAACTTTTGCATATTTGTATTTTCACCTGGGGTGCATCATTTCCTTTTGAAGCCTGAACGACATTCCTTCGATTTGTCTGGTTGCTTCCCTCCACATGTTTCTTTGAACTATGAAATAAATTAGACTCATAAATTCCACGATTAAGTAAATTAAGTTGACATTTTTAATGATGTATTTTTCAAATTTGCAAAATCTCACGTGGAAAGAATTTGGATTATGGTTTTCCCCCAATCTAACACAAGATCTTGATGACCTTCTTCCAGCGCTCTTTGGAGTAGTAGTGCAGATAACTCAGCAAAACATGACGCGTGTTTGAGCGTCATTACTGTCAAGAATACACACACACACACACACACACACACACACACACACACACACGCACGAACACACACACACATATGAATGAACAACAATAATCTATTATTTTCATCTGTTATTGTTTTTCGTAAAGATGTGCCATTCACCGTCTTGATAGGCGTCGTTTAATGTGCTAATGGAGATCAGCTCATACAGCAAGGAGAGATCCTCACAGCCAGTCAGTGGCCTGGAAATTTCTGAAGAAATAAAGACTTTTTTTTTTTTTTTCAGTATGAAGGCTATTTTGCTTGACAAATATTAATAAAACAGTGTGATATATGTCAATGGGAGAATTGTAGTATGGAAAACAATAAACATGAAAACAATCCTGCATTGTGTTCTTCACTCTCAGCTTCTTGCAGGTGACTTTTCTATTCTTTGGAAATTATAAGATCACTACACTGTCAAATGGTTTTTTTTTCAAATATAAACATTTATGTCATCAACAACTGCAGTTTTAAGTCAAACCAAACTTACCAGCCTCTGCGGTGGGAACAGCTTCAGGTGAAATTCCCTTTTTGTCCATCATATGCAGTGCCACCAGCTGAACACCTATCTTTGTGTCACCCTTAAAAACACCCTTAGATACTCTCTTACAACACACACACACACACGCACACACACCCACACACACACACACACACACACACACACACACACACACACACACACACACACACACACACACACACACACACGTTGAGAGCATTAAAGTTGTAAGGGGCTATGACTATCACATATTTAGCTATCTATAGTAATATCATGTTGTGATTTCAGATTTGTTGCACTCCACTAATCCAATAACCGCTATGTGGCCCTTAATTCAGTAATTGAGAAGTTAAAATAAGTTATGGAATAGATATCAACTTTTCAGATGTGTCACACTGTACATCCTTAGGAGCTGTATTGTTGTGTTGATTTGCACCTGGGTCTCATAGACTTCCTGCAGCAGCCTGCGGCCACAGTCCATCACCGCAGCTGCTACCTCAGGCTCCCGTAGTATCCGCAAAGCCTGTCAGGAAGTACAGAATGGTTATCGTTGGTAATTAAGACATAAAAACTAAATATGTTTTTTTCAGATTCTGACATATGGTGTGAAATTACTCATGGGCCTTCCACAAAAATAATAACTAGTAGCAAATGCATAAACTACATCTCTTCAACCATATATACCTTTGATAGGTAGTAAGTAATGCAGGCTATCATTTGCATGATGGATTCTGTGGTGTTTCCGATCCATTTTTGTTTGAGCAGACCCGAATTCTCTTCCAAAACCACCAAGCATTTTTTCAGCACCTGAATATCAGAACCAAACACACGCCATTTACTGTGTGCATCATTTGTGTCACGCTGTTTGTCAAAACACATATGGATGAGATTTGTACACACTTGAACCACTGGCCGGTAAATGATCTGATGGAAGATTAGAGGTGTCAGGAGGCCGTAACAGCCGACAGCGGCTTGTAAAGCTGCGCCACCATCATTCAAACACATTGCCAAATCCATGGCGACGAGCATTCGCTCACATTCAGCCAGTCTGGCTTCCTGTATACACAAATAATTACAGACGATTTATACAAATAAATACAACTTGTATTCATCTAATGTCAAGCAAAATAACATTAAACTTATTTTCACAAGCCAATCTCGTTATTTCACAGAATCTTTGACCTGCTCCCAGATAACTGGTCCATTTTCACTGAATGAGTTACAATACAGTGATCCCTGCTGAATGTTGATCTCAGTTTCAATAAAGATGGATGAGAGGAACAACTGGCACAGGTGAGGAGAGGAGCAATGTAGTGTTTGTTTATGGAGTCTACGGGAAAGAGAAGAGAGTTATCTGTACATTTCAAACCAAATGGAAAACTCGAATTATCTTTGCAGTGTTTGTGTGTCCCTCCTCACCGCGTGGTAGCAAATCCATCCTCTGGGCTGTTGGCTTCAGAGTCAGTGTCGGTATAGTGGATCCACAGTTCCCTGCAGGCTCTTTTCGCGATGGCAAACTGCTCTGTTCGAAATGCCACCTGAAAGGAAGAGTAAAGCCAGAGTAGGAATCTTACCCCGTTTGTCTAGTGCTTGTTTAGCCTAGTGTGTTTTGTACCTGAGCCAAATGAGCCCATGAGGAGAGCAATGACACCGGGACGGAGGCCAGCACTGGTAATGTGGTCCCACCTATAGTGTTGCCCAGTAGCTTGCCCTCGCTGTTGTAGGCTGCAACAGCAAACACATACTTCTGGTTGGGTTCCAGGCCCTCCACCTTCAGGACACACTCACCAGATATAGTCGGTACCTGAAAAACAAGGTCAAATCTTATAGGATATACACAGGCAAACAATATGTCTAACTGGCCCTGATAGTTTACAGTACGTAGAAATAAATTACCATAATTCCAGTTCCTGGCAGGTTGCAATCGCCAAGGTGAACCTTTCTCATAATACCCTCAGCTACTCGACCAGAAAGCTGGTACCAGCACACCTAAAACAAAAAATGACACAGTAAAAGAAAGTAATTGATGTTGTGGAGACTATTTGCTCATTGTCAGAAAAAAGGAAGTTAATGTCGTAATAACAATGAAGAAAAAAAAAAAAAAAAACACATCTCACTTGTTCCTCCAAGTTGTAAGGTGCAGGAAGAAAGGTGAAAGAGTGATAAGTGCGTGAGAGTAGGATCGGGGGAGGTGGAGGATTTTCTGCTCCCTCAGTTTTCTTTTCACTCCGTCTTTCAGATGGCGTGTGACAAGTGGACGTGTACACTTTTCTCTCCGCTACGCCCGCTTTTTCAATCAAGGTGGAGGCCTCCTTTCAGGGGACATGAACAAACGAGTCGCAGTTCCCAAATGCTCAATTCATCACATGTCAAAAGCACAACTGAGATTGTAGATGGATACATAGGCATTTGATGAGTGAATGTGCTTGTGAAACCTGTAGCAGATTAGTTGTTTTGCTGCGATCAGATGGGTCTTTGTAGACAAGCGAGGCCTTCTGGATCAAGAAAAGTGCTCTGGACAGCTTGTTGTTTTTGATTCGGTCCAACATTTCAACCTCAGAAACTGAACCAACAAATAAATAAATAACACTTGGAATATATTCAAACAAACCAAATATTCAAAGTCATTCTTGCTGTTTTCAGTTTATGTAGATAATTAGATGTGAAATATAAAAAAGAAAATAATAATAATTCTGATCTCAAACATCCTTTGATATTGTCTCCAGTACAGGAAAAAATGTAACTCTATTTAAAAGGGTACAAAGGTAAATACCTCAAAGACCTTTCAACCATAATTCATGTACAATATAAAAGGTTTAGGTCCCAATACTGACCCCTGGGGGACAAAACTAGCAATATCAAACCTGCATGTTTTAGAGCCGAAATGGACAACCAAGCGTTGACTTCATCATTTTCACCTTGAAATAAACTCAATGACACATCGATTGGAGTCATTTTTGTGCAGTTGTATGACCTTTTCTGCTTTTATTCTTCATAAAAAAATTAACTGAATTTGGGATTCTAAATGATATACAGACAGTATGCTAATTGGCTTTATATTACCTCAAGGACCTGTTTTACTAATTTAACACATCTGTATCAAAAACAACATTAGGCTAACTTGTTAGTATCATGGAGACTCTGACCTGAATTTAGCTGCAGCAGCAACAGGGAAGCCTTATGGTAAATCAGGTCAAGTTCCAGATGCAGATCTTTGGCCAGCAGGTACATACATGTGGAATGACTTTGTTGAGAATCCTTAAAATCTGCTTCGATTTTCGTTTCCATCTTGTCTTTTTCCGTCAGACTAATCTCATTTGTTTTATTTTCCTTTTCGGATAATGATGAGGACAATGCTGAAGTAGTTGATGGAGAAAGAAGATTCCATTTCTATAGGAAGAAGAGGATTCCTGATTACTTATCTTGGATCATATAAGACAGACTTTATTAATCTCAAAACACAGACATTTCACCATCATGAAATGTCTTCATCGAATGAAAAATAAAAACTATGGACAGATGGACAGATAAATAACCAGGAGAAACTGAATTTCCATCAGGCATTTTTGTCCCGAGATCCTGTTTCGAAGTATTGCCTACCTTAAAAGACTTTTACTAATATTTTGCATGCAAAGCAGGTTAACTGCATACCTGCATGTAGGCAAAATCTGTGACTGCTGAGCAATCCTGAGGTGGCTGCAGCATATCCCATCTCACAGTCTCTCGACCCCTCTCCGCTACCTCACGTATCTTCTGAAGCAGCTCTACGGCTGAGCACTGAGGGGACACCCAAACAAAACAAAGGCACAGTTTAGCACACTGACACTAAATGTACGTAATGTGCTTTGGCCTCACTGAGAATTTATTTGGAGTAATGCCAACACAATCAACCCAGTCACATACCTCAAGAAGAGAACAATGGCTCACCTTGGCATCAGCAGGGTTTTGGACACTGCCCTCTAGAAATCAAATTATAAACAAGACTGCTGTCATAGGCGTGGTTTAGAAAACAGGGTCTGTTTTGTGTTCAAACAAACTGAATTAACAAATGTTAAGGGAATAATGTCTCACCTGACTGCTGTGCTTCAGTGAAATGTTCAGGTGCACTATCTAACAGAATCCTCAACGCTGAGGTCATCTCGAACGTCATCACACAGTCAACTACTGCCAGGTCGCAGGCCAACGCCACCTTGCATAGCATCGACAGACACAACACCAACTGCAAGAAAGATTATGTCAAAAACTGTCAAACTCCTGTAACAATTTAGCCTCAAATTACATTAATGGACCCAAGTTAATATGCCAAGTGTGATTGACAAAAGTGACTAAACTTGTAGCAGTGTTGACCATTTAATAAATATATACCTCATCATAACTGCCAATGGACTGTAAGTGGTGTGTACACTCCGTGGTGTAAAGTTGATTCCTCTGTATCACCTCCTTCACTTTACGCCACATATAAACTACAACATCCAAAACAAGGTCTCCGTCCACCTGCTCGTCCTACAAATACACAAACACAGACATGCAGTATATACAACAAATGCACACACTGAAAAAGTCTTCTTCTTAGCTCTTGTTATGACTTAGTTTAATCAAAAACTATATCTTGCACATTACAGATTGACACAAAACCTTCAGACTTACAGGAACAGAGCCACAGGCAGACTTGTGCAGGGTGTGTACCAGACCAATGAGCTCATTGCCTAAGGACAGTGAAGACTTGCGCCTGTCTGATGGAAGCATCAAGAAAGATATGCTTACAACATCAATGGCTTTAAATTACATTTACAGTGTTTGGATGAATAAGGCCTGTAACCATTTCAATATCCACACAAACACAACATAAAAAGTCTAAAGATAGTCAATGGGCGATACAGTTATATTCAGTTTCCATCAACTTTCTACATTTGGTTATTCATATGAACTTTAAGTGAGTAAATGATATCAGGGTTAGGGTTAGTTTTCAATACCAGAGGTCTTGCTGTCCTCTCTAGTTGGGCGCCTCTGGGAAGACAGGACCAAGTTAAACCTGTCGAGCAACGCAAGCTCCTGCTCTGCCTTCCTGAACGAGTGACCTTCGACACCCTGACAGCAAGACACACAAATCAGCTCCCACACACATAGAATATGTTCATAAAAATCAACAACGCAATTAGAACTTATTGAAAAATGACTGAAACGACCAGTAGTCCTTTTCATGTTTGCTGTTTTCAAAGCATTTCCAATGGCAATAGACTGCGTGAAACTCACAGACAAAATGTGAAGCATCTCTCTGACAAGCTCAGTGACGAATGAGTCTGGTCGCTTGTACTGAAACAGCAGCTTGACGAATCTCACCGCAGACATGATGGGCACGGCGTCTTCACCTGCTAACGCATCCAGTCACCTCACATTGATTTTTAATCACACAAACAAAGGCCATCCAGCATAAGGCCTCAACATGACTGTGATGTGAAAGAAAAAGGACAAAGAAACTGTGACTCGCCTTCGATCGCCTGATCAATGAGATCTGAAGTTGGTGTCAGTACAATAGGAGACAGGCATCGGCGGTCGTCACGTCTTTGCTCTCCACTACTTGCAACTCCTTGACGCACAGAATGCCAATAAGATGAGGCAAAGAAATTCTCTTTTTTAAATGCCTTTCATGACATATGAAGAATCTGTAGCACCGGCATGTTTTTTTGCAGTGTTTGTTTTGCTGACCTGACAGTATGGAGATGGCAGCAGACTGGAGCTCAACGATCACCTCCTGCAGATTCAGGTCATCTGGCACCTTCACCTGAAGTGGACGAGCGTTGCTGTTCTGAAGTGCTTCCAAAATGGCCAAAAACTGTCCTGCTCTGCAGTCAAACAGTTCTGACAGCATGCGCTCTGTCTGGGTCCGAGGCCAGGGCCCCTGTAATATGTACAAAAAAAGAGAATCATTTGACTGTCTATTCAAACAGAAGCAGACTTGTAGGTTGATATTAACAATAAACTATAAATCTTACACTTGATATATCTTTTAAGGTGGTTTTGGTTTTGAATGAGAACTTGGGTCTCTTTCTGCCTTCAAACACTGCCCGCTTAAATATCATGGCCCCCAGCTGAAAAAAAGAACAAAAACAGCAGCGCTATTATTACGATAACTAATAACATTAATCACAGAAATATTCATATAGTTTCAGAAGTGATTATACTGAGTAGAGCGGCAATTATCCGTGAATCAGTGAATATGCTGTAGAATATGTTAAAGCAGAGCCCCAATTAAATGTTTTTTTTTTTTTTTACAATTCCATGAAATAAATGTTCTATGTATCCTGTTGATGGAGAAATACACGGATCATCATGACAGTTAATTATCTCTCACATGTTTTAACACTCTAACTGTATTCAAAAGAAACATCCATAAGCAAAGCCCCTGCCTTGATAGAAGCTTCTTTAAAAGCTCTCTGAGTCTCTCTGGTGGCTGAAACTTTACTCTGCTCATCCAGCTTCGCAAGCATGTTGATTTTTCCTAAGGCTCTTCTGGCAAATTCCTGAAAGCATATGTACACACGCACACGCACACGCACACGCACACGCACACGCACACACATAAAGCAAAATTTAAGGAGTCAGACTTTTCAAACAAATCACCTTCAGTTTTTTGTCTGTATTTATGAAAGGAATGCCAAACGATAATATGAATACAGTCTATACACAAGGAATAAATCTAACAATGAACAAGCCACGCATTAGGAATAATCTTTTCAATGTGTGTTTGAAAGAAATACATGTTAATGCAACAAAGTGATCAATTTCATTGCAAGTACACATGCATGATCCTCATTAATGTTGGTCAAAGCAGACTGCAACCCGCTGGATAAGAGGAAACCAACTGATCTGCAACATGTCGCAGTTGTGGCTCATTAGTTCGGCCTGTGAATGGCCTATTTTGATCACTGTGTGTTGGTGGGTGTCTACTTTCAGATGTCTTTCACCTCTGCCTGCACCGCGGCTTGGTTGTCATAGTAACAGTGGCAGACGGCACAGTAAAGCGTGACCATCAGTGGCAGATACTTTGTAGTCATCAGAGGAATGGACATCTCTACACTGATGCTTGCCCACAGGAGGTACTCGAGTGCCTGCATGGGATTATAAAAAGTGACAAAGTATCATAGTGACACAGAAAGATATATGGAAAATATATCTCATATCATTTTATAGCATAATAATCCTACAGGAAGAACGTGAATCGGTCAATGAATATTTGAAAAATCGAGTAAGCAGAATTTTGCAACTCACTTTCAATAAACACTTCGTAGCGTCATGTATTTTAATCAGATGTGCAACCTCAACCTTTTTGCCTGTACTCTTTGAAGCATAGCAAACACAGCTGAAATGAAGCAGGTCTTGGAATTTAAATAGTCTATAACAACTTGAAAATAAGAATATTGTCAATATAAGTTACAACAAAGCACCTGTGAGCTGCACTTCATGGTCATCAGGTAACGGCAGATGGAGTAAATGTGGACTGAACCTAGATATAATGAGAATGAAACAGAAAGTGACGTGCAGCAGTAAGCAAGGACAAAAACCTCCAAAGCAATATCAGGTTAGGATTTCTCACTAAATTTGAAATTAGCATAGAAATTATCCATTTTTTTCTTAATTAATCTACAAACACTGATTTGTACAATAAAATACCATCGTATAATTGGTGGGAGAAGAGTTCATTTTGTTGGAGAGCTTGCATCATGATCCTGATGAAGTTCAACACACGAAGAAGTTTATTGAGTCCCTCCTGGCTCAGGATGTTGTGCTTCTTCTCTTCCTCAAAAATACACAGGGCGCAGCCAAGCATTGCACGTATCTGAACACACACACACACACACACACACACACACACACACATACACTAATATCACAAAGCTGCAATGTCAAAAACACTTTCTCCAGAAGACAAAAAAAAAATATATATATATATAAGCACACAGACACGGAGTTGAGAGTACCTTCATAGCAAAGGTATCTTGATCTGTATCAAAACCTTCCGGAAAGAAGCTGGCCATAAAGTGTCCAACATCTGTGATATCCGTAATCTTCACTGACGTGACCTGCAGCAGATGGAGGCCGTAGCCATGCCACTGTGCCAGCTGGAATAACTGCAATTAAAGACATGGAAAAGAAGACATTTGAAAAAGGAAATTGGAAAGATTTGCTATGCAAAAGACACTTTGGACAAATTCTGGGTTGAGATTGCAAAGCAGAATAAAGCAGGTATTCTAAAATAGACCACGTTGAACAATCACATTTGCCACTCACCTTTAATCCATAAAGAAAATCTGCAATCTGCAACATGTGCTCCTGGAATAGCTTGACAGGCAGTCGATGTTTGTACTTTCTCCCAATCTCCACAAGGATTTTAATCCTTTGAAATAAAAAAAAACAAATATACCAAATTATTAAAATTGACTATATAAACAGAAAAAAACTAAAAAGTGGTGAATCACTGTAAGACTATGCATGCAATACATATGTATTCATCTGACGCTCAGAAAACGAGTTTTAATAATCTGCTTGCAGATTTATTGAGGACAAGAGTAATGGGATTACAAGCAACACTTCATAGCAATAAAAAGTTCAGAACAACGTTGTTTTCTATCTTTGCTAATTATCAATCAAACATGCTGCTGTTTTTTAATGTAACATACATTGGAACTTTCTGATGGATTATATAAAAATACAGTGAGTAAAACTGAGAAGCCAACTTTGACTTAAGTAATGTGTTACAGGCTTTTGAACGTCTTACCCTTTAGCGTGAGAGCCGCGATCTTGGTTGTTTGAAGTGATTTGTCTCATCAACGCCATAAACGAGTTCATGTCCCGTTTGAAACCTGCAATAACTGGGTTTCTTTTATCAAGATTCCCATAATATGAAGCCGGTAACTCCATTTAAAAAGCACTTTGAGCAAACCAACGCATTTCCGTACGCTAACGCTAAAGTGGCCGTGGAGACAGGTCACGTATCCATGGTAACGACGCACAGGCGACAACTCGCGACAACGCGAAGGACATGACGCACGCGCACACGGAAGCTTTGCAGGAGGAGAGATCAACAAATTCACCAAACAATGTAGATTTAAGGAACAAAGTCTATTTTCTTTTTTTTTTCTCAACATTTCACATTTCTCTTTTTGTCTGTACGTGACTTTTTGAAGCGTTATGTTTATTGCAAATCATTATCAAATAATTATCAAAAAAAACGATCTAAAATAAGATATCCGTGCCATAATTCAAGAATAAAAACCTTTAATTTTCGAATCATAATAATGCCATCGAAATGGCTACAGGGAAAGGGTTTGTGGCTTGCCGTTCACTTAAAAGCTTTTTCTTTTTTTTGTAACTAGTGTGTTGTTGCAAAGCTCATAATGGAAGATTCAAATGACACTCCATTAAAAGATACATTGGACATTTATGCTGCACATGATTCAGTGATGATAAAACCTTTATTGGCTGGTATAGTATGGCTCAATGCCAGGATTTCACTGATTAAAAAATGAGTGGAAAGCACTAAAACTTTAGCTAATGGCATCATGGTTTTTTTTTGTTTTTTTTATTTCAGTTAAATCTTGGTGTTGGCCAATCATACAGGCTTAGTGCCTGCTCTTTTCTCATTTGACAACATGACAGATAAGATGAAGCAGAGACTGTGATAAATTTATTGGATGAATAATGAAAAAGACTTCATATTTTACATCTGAGCTCACAGCAAAATGATAGAGTGTCACCTAATGCTTTCCTGTACGAACTCATCAGTTCCCATTCAGCCACACATCCACTCCACACACAGGCCTAAAGCTTCTGGCACTCACAGCCCAGCAGGCTAATGCTCTGGCAGCTACTCTTCAAACAAATGCTCACAAAATCACACATGCTCTCACACACACACACACACACACACACACACACACACACACACACACACACACACACACACACACACACACACACACACACACACGCCAGACTGGGGCATTTCCTGGGGAATGAGTATGAGGCCATCAGCAGTATTACAAGCCAATGCCACCTCATGACCAGCAGGACAGACTGATAGAGGGAGAGAGAGAGAGAGAGAGAGAGAGAGAGAGAGAGAGAGAGAGAGAGAGAGAGAGAGAGAGAGAGAGAGAGAGAGAGACCCAGCCAGCCAAAGTCAGACAGATGAAACAATGCGATTGATAGAGGGATAAACAGTTGACATCATTGTTCCAGAAAGATCAGCCTTTTGTCGGAGATCTTATGTGTGCATCAATGGGGAGTTTTGGATGCAGGCTGGGTGGGATGGGGAGGAAGGCCTATAAATGCAGCACAGGACAGCACACCAGCACCCAATCTCAAAGAGAATCAGCTTTCCTCACACTACTCTAACACCACTCCTGGAATCTTATCATGGATATTCCCATCCAGTATTCCTGGTACCGCCGTGGCTTCCCACATCGATTCCCTGACCTCTCCTTGGCAGAACCTCTCACTGATTGGCCACTGGCGTGGCCCTTCCCTTGGTCCTTCCCCTGGATGCGTCCTCTGTTTATGCGGTGGTTTAACTGGCCAGACAATGGACACAGTGAGGTATGGTAAATAATTCATTAATGTTCTTGAGAATGCCAGAATGTCTTTGAAGAAATACCTGTAAGCCGGGGGTATTTCTCCTACTTGGCATACATTTGTGCAATACATAATATATTACAGCTTTTCCTTGATTAACACACCTTCATTGTGAGATTCATATTTCTGATTTACATTACAGTAACAAAAATCTAACACTGGAGAAAATTCACCTTGACAGATACAACAAGGTTTTGTATAAATAGTGTGACAGTAACAGCCTGCAGTATGTTCCTATGCTCTGCTGACTCATTTTGCGAGGCCGTTTCTAACAGCTGCACTGTCTGTACAGATGCGAGTGGAAAAAGATCGCTACGTCATTTACATGGACGTGAAGCATTTTTGCCCCGATGAACTGTCTGTCAATGTTAGCGACGAGTTCATCACAATACACGGCAAACATGAAGAAAGACAGGTGAGACAGACTTTAGAGACCTTCCGAAAAAACATTGATGAGATGGATTTGATGACATCTTACTCCCTAACTCTGTTTCCAGGATGACCACGGCTATGTATCAAGAGAGTTTCTGAGGAAGTACAGACTTCCTGCTGGTGTGTCGAGTGCTGACGTGAAATCCAGCCTGTCGGCTGACGGTGTGCTGACAATCACAGCACCACGAGCATCTCCTGGTCCGGAGCGCGGTATTCCTATTTCCTGTGAAGATGGGACACAGAAGCAAAAAATGTAAGGCTGAGTCACCAGACTCTGTCTTACAACTAACCCCAAATTTTGCCTTGTGTTATATTTAACCTCTTACTTTTTGTCTGCACCATTAGGTAGGACAATAGGCAAAAATGTCTAAAAGTGCAGGTGGGATTTAACGGAACAGAATCTAACTTGTAGATCACTCTTTTTCTGGTGTCTTCACTAAAAACAGTAGTATTCTAAAAAAGAAAAAAAACAAAGGCTAAAATGCTGAACCACATAATAGTGATCTGAGGTATATGGATGTTAAGAGCGCTATTTCCATATCACAAATTTATTACATATATTAAATGCATATTTCATTAGGCATTTGGGTGTTTTAAAATGCCCTGCACTGAAGTTCCATATTTTCATGCTGCAACTGGCTTGCAGCACCATTTTCATCAAGTTTATCAATTAGAAATGTGATGACTTAATATGCAAATTTCACACATCCGATGATAAAAACCTGGATGTGTTAACTAAAATCTACAGTGCACAGTTAGTGGCTACAAGTAAGATGCCAAATGTGCTTTGTTGAATCTAATGCTGGTTTCTGTATGTGTGAGGAAGAGGTTCTCTGAAAGGAATTTACAGTGATTTTTGTTAAGTCACAAAAAGCCACCAAAGGTCTGTTCTACACTGAGAAAGTAGAAAGAGGGTGAATGAGCAAAAATGGAAAGGAGCAGACAATGTGAGAAAGTAATGTTTTGAGTCAGAAAGAGTTTATTATTGGGCTCCTTTTCCACAAGGGAGCGTCACCTCTGAGCTGCTAAGGGTTGAGTCTGTGAATGTATGTGAGAGTAAGTGCATTTTACTTGTAGATGCAAAAAATATAATTTTGCGATATCGGCAAGAAAACCTTGGCATATTAACACAGAGGAAACTAACAGAATAAAGAAGAAAAAACCTAAATGCAAATGCCTGACGTGTCATTTCTGTTTCTTTATTTAGAAGGTTCTGTATTTCACTATGGAAATCAATTTAAGTTGTAATGCACATTTCAGAGACGCCAATGAAGTCAGGCTTTATTTGACTTAAAACATTTGACTGATTTCTATTACAAACAGGTCAATTTATTCAGTAGTCTTTCATGTGCTTGAACGTCCGTGCTTGAATAAGAAGAAAAAGAAACTGTAGACTTTAAAGAAAAAAACTGATCGATTATTTTTGCAATCCATAACTTGATATTTGCAAAATGAACAAAGATAGAACGATGAGTATGTCTGGAGTTATGCTGTGGAAACTGACGTAGAAGAGAAAAACAGGGCATGAAGCCGACAGAGTCTAAACACATTTCTGTGCTATAGCATTCATATTTATGAACTATTGCTATATGCAGAAGAATAAACTTAGTCAACAATATGTATCGGAAGACCATCTGAATCAAATCCAAATAGCTGACAAGAAAGTTGTTCTCTTTATGAGTAAAGATGACATCAGTTGCAGTAGAAGTCCCATTTCTGGAAAGAAAAACAGAAGAGATGCTGAATTAGAAAAAATAAAAGAAGAAGATAAAAGCTACACATCCTCATGCACATGTGTGTAGATGTGTGTAGATGTGTGTAGATGTGTGTGCATCTTCACTTACTGTAGTTTTGACTTCGGTATTGGCTGGCATGAGAGGATGTGTCTCCTCCACTACGCTACTCGGGAAATGGCCAACACGAGCTTCCTGTTGCCCATAATATGAGTCTTGTACCTGCACACACATTTTCGAGATCTCAGATGACTGCTTAACTTTTGTTAGTCTTGCACATGATTGATCACATCTCTGTGGCGTCGGTGAGTTTTTGTTGACCAAATGACATTTTGCATTACACACAAATGTTTTACTCACACTGCCAGCCCAAAAGAGGTTCCCTCTGTCTTTCAGCAGGGCATAAACATAGACAAGCTGCCCCTGTCTGATAGGGATGAATCTGCAGTCTCCAGGGTAGTAATCCTGCAGAGCACGAGCTATCAGGATGGGATCTGGAGAAGAATGTAGGAGACTGATGTGAATTGGGAAAGGAAATTACATGGACACAGTTAAACCCGGGACCTAGATGTACAGTAAGATTAGTTCAAGCAACAACTTGTGAGTAGAGCAGACACAAACGCGGGAAGAAATTTGCTACTTACGGCTGCATTCAGAGTCAGCACAGAGTTTCTTGTCCGCCAGTTTAGGCATCTGCCTTCCAGCTTCAGAGGTCGCCAGCAAAAGCCACACAGCAAGAGCAAATATGGTTCTGCAAGCCATGTCTTCATGTGAGTACACCGCCTGTTGTAAAACCTCCTTAAAGGTGTTTGTGGACAAGCTCTTTAGTCCTTTTTGTCTCTTTGCTGACCCTGAGGAGGAGGAACAGCTGCTGCCGTTCCTTTTCTACTCTCCCTGCCCCCTAATGAACACACACAGAGCTCCTTTCAATCCCTTCAAGCAGGTAAACAGGATGGGGGGGGGGGGGGGGGGGGGGGGGGGCAGATGAGGAGAAGGAGGTGCTGCTGGGCTAAATTAGACAGACCCCTGCTTGTGTCCTGAATTTTCCATCTCTCGCCCTGCGTCACTTCCACTCAAACAGCATGAAGTTTAACTGCGTCAGTGAATTCTTCAGCACTGATGTGTTCCCTCTGTCTTTATTCAATCACTGTATCCGAGCATCACCTGTCTGACTCCACTGATCTCCTCTATACTCTTTGCATTCCTCCCTGTGTTTTGCTCCCTTTACCTTGTGCGCTCAGGAGGAGGTGGAGCCACGGGCTGTATTTGTATGTTTCCACTGCCAAGGGAACCAGCTGAGCCTCTCTTGCGTAAACACTCCCAAGCGCACACTCTCACCAGACAGGAAGAGTTTTACCTGCTCGGTTTGAGTTGGCCAGGAAGTATCAGGTAAGATCGGCTTACTTTTCAGTCTTTAAAGTAAATAAGAGGAACTTGGATTTACATCGTTTTCTAATTAACAAAATTAGAACACATTTTTAATTGTCAGTCCATCATTTAAAACAGGACGAGTGTGGCTTCATGGGAGGCATCAACAGGTGAGACTGTGGTGGCGTCAGGCCAAAAGACAGGTCTTGCAGGAGAGTTGTGAAACTGACACCTCAATGCCGGCTTGACCCAAATTTTGTTTATTTGACAAATATTGGAAGGAATGTTTTCAACTGTGATATAAAATCATGTGCGGCAGCAATGTCTCACCAGCCCCTATAATGCTGGCAAAGCAGTAAAGGGACTTTAAAGACTTTTTCAGAAACTGATTAAATTAGACTCTTCTGGCATAATTTCAAAACTACTGTATTTGCTGAAAAGGTGAAGTCCAGTGCTTTCGGAATGTGGTGAGGAGTGCTGGAGAATGATAACAGTGCAGATGATGTTTCAGTGGGAGTAACAAAAGCACCTGTCGGACAAAAGACCTCCTTATAGGCCAGGCTGACTTATGTTACCAGAAAACAACTGGCCTGATTTTCATCCAATGGTATTTTGTATGTGACTAAATGTATTTTCTTTTCCCCAGATTTCTCTGTCAACAAGTGTTTTAAAGGCGGGGGAGATTTAAAAGACACGAGCATCACGGTCGCTGGAAACACAGTAAAGACGTGTGGAAGAAACGTATTTAAGGGTTATAAAACTGAACCAGTCAAATCATTCTACACTGGAGTGTCAACAAGAAGTGAAGAGTTTTTTGAAGTTGTTTTTTTTTTAGTCTGTATTTTTTGCTAGTTAAGGGTTGTTCAGCCCCTGGGTGGTTAACAGTTACAGGTTCTGGGTCAAGAGTGATGCATTTTAATTGATTTTCCCGCAAGTCACTGGCCATGTTCACACCCAAGAGAGGTAGCCTTCCCACACCCAGCCTGGAGGACTCCTTCTTTCCTCTCTCGTCGTCTTCCTCGGGCTCTCTCTCTTTTGCGCTCCCCTCCTCGGCATCGTCTCCCGGTGTTAATGACAGTGGAGGAGGGATAGAGACCGACCTGATATTAGCCGCAGAGCTGGGTCAGGCTTTACTGGAGAAAAATGAGGAGCTGGCAGCCTCTCTGGAGCTGACGACCAAGGAGATTGAGGTAAGGACGGAGAGGCTGTGCACTAAGCTTGTTGCTCTTTCTTTTATGTATATAACTTATAACAACATTATAAACACAGCTTATGAAGCATTTGGTCGGGACAAAAGGAAGACTGAAATGTTTTTGGTGCAAACAAGCACCTGGTCTTCAAAAGGATTTGTACCGTGCAGTGCTCAGATTATACATGTGGAAAAACCTGTAAGTCTAAACTTAACAACACTTCCACTCAAGACAATTACAATTATCTTCACAGAAAGCTAATTATCTGGTAGTTACGCCACAATTATTAAGTGAAAATATTTTTATAAGAAATAAAATAAAAAAAACCCATCTAAATGGAGAAATGAATGCGGTTCATCAATATACTTAAGTTAGGGTCAGGTCTGACTGTGCTGTCAATGAGGTTAGAATATTAATAGCAAAATGTTATTTCAGAAAAAAAAACTGACAAACAAATTGAAGTATGTACAGAATTTACCCACCTAATATTTCTACATTCTTTGCTTGTGTCTTGAAACAACCTAACACAGTGTTTATTATCTCAGGCCTTGCAGCAGGAGAAACATGTCCTGCAGAGGAAGCTGGAGATGATTGAACTGACGTCTGGGCAGAGGGAGGCCGAGCTGACAGCTGATTTGGCACATTTGAGTGCTCAGATGGAGAAACACCACAGCCAGGGGCGAGACCGATGGAAAGATGAGACCGAGCAAATGAGCCAGCTCGCCGGTCATAACCAGCGCCTGGTGGAGCAGCTTGCAGAGGTCAGTCTGTTCAGCCTGGGCAGATTCCCTCTGCACGCTGCGTGTGTGTGTTGTGCCACAGTCGCACACAAAGCAACAATGCAGTCCAGCAGGTTGAGGGAGTCCTATTCAAGTCTGCCGTGAAAAACCGTTCTCATCTTTGTTCTTGTCCCATTCACTGGCTAGGCCGTGACAGTGGAGCACGCCTTGAGGACCGAGCTTCGGAACCTCAGGGAAGAAATGGAAGAATCATCTTTTAACAGGAATGTCAGCTTCACACAATTGGAAAGCATACAAGCTGAGGTACATTAACGGCGTGACTTCTTTTTGTTTTGCACAAGAAAACCTTCAGTAGTTTCCAACCTGTCCAGGATCCACATGCAATGATGCAGAGCTGATTTTCAGAGCTTTTGCAGGAACGTTGTTTTAGAAATCTGCAAGCAGATAATTAAATGTCCTAGAATACATATGCTGGAATATCTATGTTATATTCTTGTGTTTGCTCTGCTTTTATATGACACTGATTAAACACAAACAACACACAATTGTGAAAACTCCTGGAGATTTGCTAAAGCATGAACATTTGGGACGTAGATAAACAGAACTGTAAATAAATATGTTAAAAAGAAGCATATTTAAATTCTGGAAATACAATTTTCACATTAATGCAGTGTCATCCTTCCTCCCCGTGCAGAACAGAGTTTTGCAGGAGCGTCTGTCACACATGGAAAAACAACTGAACGCTTCGCAGGAGGACAGTCAAAGACTTCGCATGGAGAAGGAAGGACTGAGAGACAGACTGTCAGAGCTTCAGATCAAACTGAAAGATAAAGAAGCAGAGGTGAGGAGACTGACATTAACTGCCATTTTCACAGATGAATCTGGGGAGGACCAGGAACACATTCAGATCTGCCACGGGAGATCTTACTCATCACTAACAGAAGTCACTAACATGTCTTGTTTAAGACTGTTAATCTGCATGTGTGCTTCTGGCTGTTACTGACAGTGTGTGTGTGTGTGTGTGTGTGTGTGTGTGTGTGTGTGTGTGTGTGTGTGTGTGTGTGTGTGTGTGTGTGTGTGTGTGTGTGTGTGTGTGTGTGTGTGTGTGTGTGTGTGTGTGTGTGTGTGTGTGTACATAGATAGAGCAGGAGCAGGGGGTGGTGTTTGAGTTGCGCACCTTGAATCACTCTCTACAGCAAAGAGCTCTGAACCTGGGAGAAGAGAGCATCCTGGACAGTACATACACACCACCTTTGTCTCTGCTTAGTGAAATTCAGCAAACACAGGTACCCACAGAGAAACACACACACACAAACACACACATTACAGTCTACAGGCAGCTGCGTACTAACTTCTAACTAAATGTACTAATTCTTATCCCGTACATATATAGTTCTGGATGTTTGCAAAATCTGAATCTTTAGTCAATTTGTTCTAGAACTGCAATTATGAAGTTATCGTCTTTTTTAAAAAAATAATTTTTTTTTAGCAATTTCACATTTTGTTGTGGTGTTTATCTCTCCCTCTACCCAGGTCAAAGACGCTCTCTTAACTCACTCCACAATCCTGCAAGCAAGAGATGAAGAAATTCAGGCACTGAAAGAAGAGGTCAGTTCAAATGTTTACAGTCACACACATGCAAACACTCACAAATGCTGTAAGGATCAGAACCGAAACCTGTGTTTGTGGTGACACAGTATTTCCTTAAATGTACTCACCTCAAAAGTACAGAATGTGATATTCTGAAATGAAAACCACCTTTAACAAAGCCATCCAAATATTCATGAGAACTCTCCAAATGTTAAGTAAACCAGGTAGTCTTTGCCAACTAAGTCCTGTAATGCAACATCCTACCACAAGATAGTGCAGTGAGCCACATGACCTAGTTTTCTAATTGAAGAAAGCTCTGCAGAGTTTTAATATCAATTTAATAAGAATTGATAATAAAATAATAATATCAATATTAATATCAAAGAACAAGAAATACATTGACAGCTGAAGCTCTGAAGGAATGTTGCTCACTACTGTAACCAAAATTCAAATCTCCGTCTAGCATTTAACAAATATGTAAAATAAATAAAAATGGGTTTGACAAAATTTTCAATTTCAGCTCCAAACAAGACAAGAAGAATTAGACACTCTGCGGGAGGAAATCGGGCCTTTTGTTGATAATCCTGGAAAGCCAAGCTACAGGTAATGGTCTTCTCCCCTTCAAAGGTTGCCACAGCAGATTCCTTGACTCCATCTCACCCTATCCTCTCGCTCCTGTAATATTATACCTGCGAACTGAACATGCTCTGCTTATTTTCTCGTGACTATCCAGTGCTCTTGAGAGTGAACTGGCCACGGTTCAGCAGGAGAAGGAATCCCTGACTCAGCAACTTCTCAACACAATCAAACACAAGGTGGCGCTGTCTCAGGAGTTAGAAGCCTGGCAGGTAGGTTCATGAGCAGGATCACAATCTAGTGGATGTCTGTGTCAGTTATATTAGATCAGTGTTTTGATTTTTTTTTTTTAAATCCCCTCATGCGAATCGTTTGTCTGGCTGCAGGAGGACATGCGGTTGGTGATCAATCAACAGGTGCTACAAAGGGAGGAAGATAGGAAGATTGAAAGAGAGAAAGAAAGAGAGAGCAGGGCTGGACTCCAAAGAAGCAAGTCCTTGAAACTGAAAGGAGAAGGAGCGAAAGGAGGATTCCTCTCTTTTTTTAGAGACAAGGCGGTTTAAATGGACTGTATCCAAGACACTGCGAGCTCTTATTGCCACAATGGACACTGTACCATGGTAACAGAATAAAAAAAAAAATATTTTATATTTGTATACAGACATGTACAGTATATTTGTAACTTCAGTCTTTATATAGATGTATATAATAATTTTTAAGTCACTATTGATTTACAATTGTGTTGTTTTTTGTTTTTTTTACTATTGATTGTTTTTCATTTTAAACTTTATATTGTTCAATCGCTCTGTCAGTTCATAAAGAAATAATTCTACTGATGTGTGTGACTGCACGTGAAGTTACTGAAACACGGATTTGCACAAAGGTGTGAGCTGGAAAAATGAAAAACATTTAGTTGAAGTTGTATAAATTCAAAGAATTGGTGGATGTGTTCATGAATATACAAATGCATTACTGACTTGACCATTCTAGAGGAAGTGTTTGGTCGCATAAAAAAGGTTCATTTAATGACACTGATTTAAACAGGCTTGACTCTGGTTGTGAAAGATGGTACACTGACAAAAACATAATAAAACCCTAATAAAAATGCTGAATCGATGTGTAAAAAAATAAATGAAAACGTGAGGAACGACTTGCAATTCTCATATTATGAATTAAGGATGGACATGTCTATAAATCATGAAACACACGTACAGAGGAAAGAGAAAAGTCTGTTCCAGGCAAAATGATATGGGTGTAGTTTACTTAGTGCAACAAAACAATGAGCTAAAGAAGCATGGAAAAATGGCAGTAATTACTGAGGTTAAGTTCACGCTTAAGTGGGCACGCACTGCTGGTTTCTATCACATGGAGCCAAGAAAGACAAGGACTACGATAGAAATGACATCTTTAATAAATTCAAAAAGAATTTCACTCCCTTCCATTTGTTACCATGCTGTAATTACATAATGCATCAACAATACGTATGCGATATTAGTGAAACTGCCGAGATGCAGAATGAGCGTGAGTAGTGCAGAGTGCATACAGGTCGGTTTAACCGCGCTCTCATCCCTCAGAGTGTTAGCACATACAGAGCAACACCTTTTCTATTAGGTTTGTATGTGGAGCGCACACACTATAATGCCCAAAAAGCACACACTAACACTTCTATAGAATTCTTATGGGAACATACTGGTATTTTAATCAAACAATCTTTTTTTTTTTTCATTAAAGCAAACACAGAGTTGACGAGGCAGCTGACCACTGTGTTTCCAGACTGATTCACTGAGTTTTATTTCTAATGTCTGTTGTTTTGCTCTTTGTATCATGTAATAAAAAGTTAAAAACAACACGCACTAAAACCTCAACCGTGCTGGTACATCCACGCTTCAAAAATAGTAAAAATATATTGTTATTGATGAGGAGTTGTGAAATTTCTTTATTTAGATTTTTGTATGATTTCATATGTACCAATTATTCGAAATGTTGGGCAAACAGATCAAACATACATGAACTACAGTCATGGGGTTAAAATATATAAAAAAAAACATTTTTAAATACAATTTATATACATAAAATTTCTGACTACCTGAAGTATAAAATACATTTTTAGGATAATAATAGAGTATGCCTTTAATCCCTTCTGTTTCCACTGTCCAGGAGGTGATGTGCGATCTGGTCCAGTTGTCCTTTAAAACTTTCCTCTGCTCCAGTAGTGAATGATCCTTTAATCACCAAATCAGAAAACATCCCCTCCATAAAGAGGTAGTCTTGTAAGAAGAGTCAGTAGAAATGTTGCGGTGAGGCTGACACACCTTTCAGGATCAGGTCATTTTAAAGCCTCTGGTCTCTGGACGGACGTCCTGGCAGGGTAATGTAACTCCTGCATTGGGAGTTTCCCTGGAGGATTATCCAACATTCACGCCGAGGCCCACTTGCAGCTTGTCACCTCTGTGATTTACAAAGGCACCCATGATTAGGGTGGCTGGGAGCGGAGTCAGGCGCTTCTCCAGCACGCCTCCAATGATGCACCGGCTGTTTATCATCCCTGCATATACACAAACAACAGACCTTATTATGCTGGGCAGTAAATGGCCTGAATAGTTTCAAGAGTTGGAGCGTACCTCGAAACACCATATTGGCCTCAGGGAGTTCCATCTGGTACCCAAATGAAGTTGTGGTCTCCTGTGTCCTGGTGCTAGCTTCAAACTCCACACCAACTTGAATCTGACAAACACACAATTGTACACGCGTCCAAAGAACCAATAAATACACAACATATATATATATATATATATACACTGATCAGCTCTAGCATTATGACCATCTGCCTATTATTGTTTTGATCCCATTGCATGGCCTCAATAGAAGGTGTGATGTCATGGGACCATGTACACCACTGAACCTTGACTGCAATTACCCTGCTCCTGATTCAACATGTTTACGCCCTTAAACTATTTTTGACAAAGAGTGACAACTGATGATGGAACAAGAACTGCAGTTTTAATGATACTACGTCACAATTTTTCCCTTGAAAAAGTCACTGAAATCCATATGCATGTCCGTCATTCACAAACTGTTCACTTGCTCCCTGGTATATCCCAACTACTAAAATGTTTCCAGACAAAGAGATAATCTATGTTATTCACTTCTGCTCCTAATGTTGTGGCTGATTGGTCTATTCATTTGTTTTGTTTATACCTGTTTGTTAGCTCTGTGATAGTAGCTGGCGTGAGCGCCTCCTTTCCCCGCATTCAATGTTGCTACCCAGTTTGGTCCTGCATGGAAAGACGACAGACAGTTAAAAACTAACTTTATATCTGTGCAAGACATCAAGAAGTTACGAACTCCATTCAAATCACAAAACTGAAATCTCACTTGAGTACTGTCCTGCCAAGGTTAAAATTCCTCCTTCCTCTGCTCTCCCACGATGGTACACAAGTTCCCCCCCAAGCACCAGACCGGAGGAGACACTCTGCAGGAAGTGTGCCACAAGGATAACTGTGGAAGAAAAAGACACGAAAGTGATGAATGATGTAAATTATATAGATAAAAGGTCCTCACTGCTAATATGAAGTATGAAAAGTAAAGGTACAAAAAATACAAACAGTAAAGACCTGAGGTATGTCTTAGGATCTCTAACACACTAAAGTATTTTCCTTCAGTTACTCACCTGACTCTCTCAGGATGTCGGGGTTGGCGACTGTCACAGCAGCAGTGAAGTCATTCCCTCGGTACTCAGTTTCAAATTGCCACGTTACAAACTGGGACTGCTGGGTCTGAAAACGTCATCAAGAAATACAAACATCGATGTACTTCCGTACTGTGCTACTTTCAAGGTACTGTGTTATTTTACGGACAGTGGCTGAATGTGGGATGGAGCAGCTGCACTTGGAAGCAAACGCCAGACGTTAGGCTCCTACCTGGAACACCGTTCTGGCTCGTACACGTTCAGTGAGATGAAGCAGAGCGTGAGCATTCAGACTACCTGAGGAGTCCATCTCACCGATCAATGCTGGGGCATCCTAAAAATGAAAATGCATTGAGCAGTTTGTTGAAGATGGTGACAAACTGACAAAAGTTCCATGTGTTTTTTCCGCCCAGTGTTTCAGTAATATACTTTTATTGACGAAGTTGCGTTCATGGCTCAAGCTTTACCTTGTCCTTGCTGCAGTCATCAGACTGCAGATGCTCCACATGGAATCGATAATACGAAGGACTCACAGCGCTGAGGTGGAGAGTGTGACTGGCCTGGAAGTAGTCACATTTATCAAGTTATAGATCTGATGTCCCCGTCTTAAAACACAGGTAACAATCTGCAATGTAATCAGAATCACCTTAAAGAAGCTGCTGAGAGTTTTATTGATGATCATCTTGACACCTTCAATCTGTTGTGGAAACACTTCTGAGGGAGTAGAAAGAAGAACAAAAACCACTGAGAGTGAAATCATCGACACATACTGCGACACACACACACGCAAGCAAACACACACACACATACAAATATGAGTGAGTTTTGTTGATTAGATCACGAGTACCTTTGCAGCTTCTGTGGAGAGAGTGGAAGCTGCCTGGGTTTGGTAGGCGGCCATCCCTCCTCTCCCAGCGTGGTGGACTGTCCCAATGGGCAGGATGTGCGTCCCAGCGGGATGAAGGGGGATCGGTAGAGAAAGGCCAGTTCTGATGGCCAGGATTGGAAGACAAAGCCAGAACGCTGCCCATGTGGGCACAACACTTCCTACAAAAGACAGGAAAACAACAACAGAATTAAGGTCATTTACTTTTCTGCCAGGGCATGATGCTTTTAAACACAAAGCATGTCCTGTTCGAGGAAAACAGACGCACAACAGAATCCTGTCCACCACCACTCAAACACAAATTTAGGTAGAATTACATCTTTTCTTGACCAGTTCTGCTGTTATTAAATTCACATGATGAACACATACTGCTGAGATGCCAAAAGGGACCAATTTTTTTTTTTTTTTTTTTTAATATATCACCGCAGATTTGTAGATAATTGACTCTAAAGCTACATTAATGAGGATTATTTACATCATGCAGAGGCCATTAGTTTCCAGTAGCAGGTGCAGCCGCTCCGTTAGCTAGCATGACCTTAGCATCTGCAGAATAAAGTCATGTATGTGTGAGGAAAATTTCAGTATACCTTCTTCCGGCGTAATCGAGACACCCTAAAACCCCGAGGAGCGCTGAGAATGGCACATCAGTTGAGCTGTCAGGTGGATTTTTTCAAATGGTTTCATAAAGTACTTAAGTGATGCTGGGATGAACTGATGCTGCGAATAAATACCTCCTCAGCTGAGGTGCGCCGCCCTGCAAATGTGTCCCTCTCCACGGGAAATCAAATGTCTCGTAAAAAGCACCCCGACATTAACGTGCATCCTGATGTAGGTCGGTTATAACACGGTTGAAATAACGGATGGATATTTTCTGTTTCTCACTTTAAATATATCATATTGCTGTTTTGAGGTTTTTACAGAATGAAGATGGGGTGAATGGTGTTTCTTGTCGGACCGTTGTATGTGCGACACCAGTCCAGCGCACAAGCTGCTACAGGTGAGATAAGATCCCAGAGCAGCAGAAGGTCACCGGCGTCGCTCTACAATCTTGAAAAAACAAAACGCGTTTATTGCACAGCCGAGACCGTGTTAGATCCGGAACGACATGGTTTTCATGGAAAAACACGTCGTGTTTTATTCAATTTGACCGTGAAGAAGATCGAATGCGGTCGCTGTCACTCCTACACACGCGTCTCCTCCTCCCGTCGCACTGGGACACAGCAGCCAGAGACGAGCTTCAATCAACTTTTCAGGGATTTCTTTTAGTTTTTGTGTGTGTGTGCATTTCCACTTTTTTTTGCCGGATATGTCTCCTTCACGGTCCATCTTGCTGGTGGGAGAAGGGAACTTCTCATTTTCTGCCTGTGTCAGTCAGAGCTACTCGGGGAGTGAGAGCAGCGTTACGGCCACTTGCCTGCAGCATCAGGAGGAGGCACTGCGGCACGACAGGGCCGCCACCAACATCCAGATCATCAAGGACTCAGGTACCCGCTGCTGCCGCGACCGAGAATGTTAAGAGGTTCACACTTTGTTGTACTGCACTTTTCTTTTCTTTTTTTTTTTCCTCATCTTAAAATGTGTTGTCCAGGTGGGACTGTTCTCTTTGGGGTGGACTGCACAAAGTTGGGGGAGTGTGCGTCCCTGCGGGGCCGTGTGTTTGACCGGGTGGTGTTCAACTTTCCCCACTGCGGGAGGAAGAGCGGGGTGAGGAAGAACAGGGAGCTTCTCAGGAACTTCTTCCTCAGGTATGAAGGAATCACACCACATCCATACCATTCACCTGTCATCCTTTTCGGATTCGCTGGGGCATTATTTATTTATTTATTTACTTTTTTTTTTTACTTTGCTTTGCTCTGCTCTGTTTATTTGTTTTGTGTGTTTTTATTTATTTTTGTTTTGAATAACTTCATTTGTGCCCACGTGTCAGAAATAAACTTTTCAATTCAATTCACATCTTCTTCTGTTGTTCTCTCTAACATCCATCGTGTTTCAGATTTTCATTGTCAATATTGATTAGTTTGCACTTGAACATTGTTTATTTCAGCATTCTGGTTTTTTTAATTGTCAAAATAAAGTCGTTTAACAGAAATTGAAATGGTACAAAACTATAAAAACTTGTCATTTAGCATGTAGTCTAACAATTATTCGATGGTTTTTCCATAATCAGTGTCATCCATACCTGTCAGATTTGAGTTTTGTTTCCATTTTTTAACTCAATAAAAAAATGACAACTTTATTCAGAGATTGAAATCGCTCTTATTACCAACTGAGGGTCACACAAGGGTGGTCAATCAGATTACAAGCAGCCAGTCTGTTCACAGTGGATGCACTGCTCATGGATAAACTTAGTATTTCTAAACCTAAATGAGTCTGAAAATGCTAATTCTTCCATTTGAGTTTCTATATTAGCATTTTGAATGGAGACAAATTTTAGAAGTGTAAACCGATTGCAGAACGAGACCAGACCATGATCCGATATCAACTTTAACAGTTACAGTGACGCCTGTAAATGTACTGTAATGCTTTTTAGCTTATTTCAAAGTTGCGCTCTACTACACTCGAAGTGACACAGAAACTTATTGACACCAGTTTGGTTGGCTGAAGAGCATACATCACCCAACTTTCTCTTTAAAGTACCACAGTCCTACAGACACAATGCATTGCCTATTTTAGCAAGATTAGCCAGCTACATATGGATTTAAGTCCAAATTATTTTCTCTCTGCTGATGTTGCATGAAACACACTGAATTTGCCCACTTGCTCACTTTGAAGCTGCCTGAGGATGTGTCGGCAGGGATTTTCATGTTGCACGATACTTAATGTGTGTTTCCCTTCTCTTTACTTGCAGTTGTGTTCATGTGCTGGCTCAAGATGGGGAAGTTCATGTGTCCTTGTGCAATGGACAAGGTGGGACACCAGTGGACCAGCCAAAGCGCGAGTGGCACAACAGCTGGCAGGTGGTTGCGATGGCTGCCGAAGCCCATCTGATCCTCAGTGACGTCCGTCCCTTTGAAAGCGAGAAGCACCAGCAGTACAAGTGCACTGGATACAGGTAAGGGTGAAAGGTGAGTGTTAGTGTTTGAGAGGAATCGTGTGTGTGTGTGTGTGTGTGTGTGTGTGGGGGGGGGGGGGGGGGTGTGTGTGTGTGTGTGAGAGACATGTTTCCATGTTGAAGGTGTCTAATACATTTGTGGTTGGTGTGCAGGAGCCAGGATAAGGGCTTTCATGTGGAGAAAGCTTTGCTGCATGCGTTTACGCGCAGCCATCCATACACCCCTCCTCAGACACTTGAAGTTGAGGAGGCTGTTGAAGAGGAGCGAGTCCAGTACAACATACCAGCAGAGCTCAGTGATTATACATTTAGGTACAGTAACACAGAAATTCTCATGCTCTCTGCATAATGATCCATAAAAGTACTGTCAATGTCTCTTGCATTTCAATAGGAGATTTCTCTGCTCCGATTCGGTTCATCCTGTGAAGTTGGTGCAAGATTTTCTTCTCCAAGGACTAATTGAGAAGTGGTCAGTCTCCATGACGACCGAGACTATTCCCTTTCTCCTCACCGCCAAGCAGCTGCAGACATGCTGCTGTGGTATTGACGCTACACACTGCTACTGGATCCATCTGCTTCAGAAGGACCTCTCCTCTGATGTGCAAAGCTGTACAGACAGAGAGAAACACCAGGCAAAAGTGGCTCAGTCAGCAGCAGGTGTGATCACAGATAAAGAAGACAGGGTGAGGAGCAAAGCCTCACAATGCTTAAGGTCTGCACGCTCTCTTGATGTCGATCCAGAAGGGGAAAATTGTCTTTATTTGCTGCGCCCATCACTGCTTCCTCAGATGGAAGAGCTTTTAAATAAAAAAGAGGAGATAATTAAAAAGGTTGAGTCCCACTGCAAGACTGAAGGGAATAATAAAAGCGTGGAACATGAAGGAATTCAAGAGGAGGAGAGCTGTGGAGACTGCAATGGCGTGACCAACTTCTTGTTTGGTATTAGTGGCGTTGTATTCAGAAATGTACCCATTGGACTCTGGGCTTTGCCTGTTTTTCATGAGCTTCTCCTCAAAGGTGTTTTCCCCTCAGATAGTGAGCCATTTAAATTGCTTGGAGACGAACTGGAAGCCATGCTTGCTCCGTACGGAGTCTCCCTGCTACCAGAAGAAGGAGGTCTGTGCCTGAGAGCACAGCCCGTGGGATCAGTCGGTAAGGTGTTTGCAAGAAACGCCAGTGGCCACAACAGCCATATTAGCATCACTGTGTCGTTAAATTTGGACCTCCTCGCTGTGCTCCTGTTCTCACTCCCCGACTGGCGGCTTCTGTGGTCACATGACCCCCGTTTTCTGAAACAGTTTTCACTCCGGCCCTCGCCAGGAACTCCCTATCGGCCATTTTCCCTGTTTCCCGAGCACTTCAGTTTCGATGTCAGCTTCTGGACAGGGTCGACGTGGGAGGAAAACAAGTTTTACAGCGCAGTCCGAGAGGCCAGTCGTGGGACCGTGGAGCAAGTTAAACTTATGGACACATTCTCACATCCTGATCTGAGTCAGACCAGCTACTGTTACAGACTCGCGTATCACACGCACACACATGCTCTGTCACACACAAGAGCCCTCCAGTTTCACCAACACCTGGAGTGTCTACTTTCAACTCGATTGCAGGTGTCCATCAGGTAGCTGCCACTTAAAATAAACATGAGAAACCTGCTTATGAACAGGAAATCGGCCTATAATTGTTCGGACATTGTTATTACAAGTCTGTCACTGCTAATGTAAGCATTTATTCGAACAAGCTGTGGTGAAACAGTGTTTACAGTAACTAAGGCATTGCTCGCTAAAACCGTCTTTCTAAATGTAATTCAAATGCTGTGTTGTGTATGTATTAAAATAATAAACTTATTTAACAGCCATTTGTGGTCCACTATTCAATGCATGTTAAAAGTCACATGTAGCTAGAAAATAATGCTGGTAAAAGATAGTTTCTGTAAATTGAAAATAGACAGTTGATATTCAAAATGTGAGAGGAGCTTCAACAATATGTCCCCATAACTTCACACTGCACATGCTTTGTCTAATGCTGTATAGTTTTTGTTGAATGCTGGACTTTCTACGTTTTTTTACACATCAGATATTGTTTGGAGGTGTTGGATACATATTTGAGAATACAGTATAACCTGTCTGGTGTTATGCATTTAATTTCACTCAGGTAGGATTTTCATTTCAATTACAAATACAATAAGCTCACTGTTGAAATGTGTTTTAATGTGACAATGTATTTGTTTTTGCCAGGCTTTCATATCAAGAGATAAGAGGATAGAAATAGTGCTGGAATTTCCATAGATCAATGGAAATTACATCCCATTGATATTTTACAGAAATTGCGGACCCTTAAAAGATCTCTGGCGACTCCCAGAGTAGGACTGACCCACACTTTGAAAACCACTAAAATAAAGTATTTTGCTCTATGCTTTTCTATATGCAGAGAAAGTGGTATCTACGTGAATTACTGCACCTCTTTCACACGTTTTTCTGTCTGTAACCACCTGCGCCATCGAAAGCAGGTCATCAGTTAACAGCGAAGCGAGTAGATCCGAAACACCAAACAGTGGCGACAATGAACGAAGCGCCGCTCAGGAGCAGGTCATCAGTTAACAGCGCAGCAAGGAGATCCGTAACACCGAACAGTGGCGAAAATGAACGAAGCGCCTCTCGGGCGCAGCTTTGGTAAACATGGCGGCGAAAGCGCTCCGGCAGCGCACCAGACGAGGCAGCAGACAAGATGCGAACAACGTGAACGTTACCGCCGAAGCTCGGCCCCCGAAAGAGGAGAAAGTCAGCGATGACAGTAAGACGACAGAGACTCGCCAAGAGTGAGTATGAGCCGGAAGGACGGACGTTAAGCCCCTCCGGTGCGGAGGGTTCCATGCTCCGGTGCGACTGACAGCCCGAACCGGGGAGCTAGCTAGCTGGCTACTTCAGCAAGTTTTAGACGCTGCGACACATTAACTTATGCTAACGTCCATATAACCACACTCGGATCCGTGTGTTCACTGTGATCTAAAACACCCGCGCGGGTCGGGGGTGTTTCAGCCTCCACAGCCTGTTGTGTTTATGTCTCAGCTGATAGATGAGTTCCGGGGGGCTCCGCTTCATTCATTCAGCTCAGCTGTGCTTCTGTCACATCTACGATCAACATCTCGACATGGAACACCGTGCTGGACACGGGACGCGGAGGCCTAACTCGTATTAATAGCTGTCGTTATTGATCCATTATTGGATCTGTACGTGATAAATATTGACAGTGTGTGAGATGACGTGTCATGATGAAACGTAACCCGAGGTTGGAGACCGAGCAGCAGATCAGGCGTCTAATCTGACTACTCTGATGATGTTTGTGAACAAAGGAAATGCTGCCAGAAATAAACAAGGATCACTGTTATCATTGTGGACAAATTTAAAGAGCAAGGAGCATGTAGACAGCTTGCCACATCTGGAGGATGTCTCTCTTTAATGGGAGGAAATGAGGATCTCTTCCTCTGATAATGCAAAATGATATCAGTAGAAACTGCAAATGTTATCATTTATATGATTGAAAAGCTCTCTGGATTTCTTTGACCAACATAGAGACACATTTTGTTGTGAATTACAGTGTCAGACACACTCAAGCTCACATCTGTGGGCTATTGTTAGGTCAAACACATGTTTTTGGACACTGGGAGGATACCAGACATGCAAACTTTACTGCTTGAACCCATAACCTCTCTGCTGTGATGCAAAGGAGATTAATTAAGAATTATAAAATAGGCTTTAGTGCAAAACCTAGATATAAAGACTCAAAAGATTTTTCTACTTTAAAAGTTGCTGACGAGTATGATAAGAGTTGTGCGTTTTTATTGGCTATGATATATTATCATGTGGAAAAAAAACTAAGTCCAGCGTTTAACCACAAACAACTACTTTGCATGAGTCTCTTGCCTGGGGAAGTATTGTTGTTTAAAGTTTTGCATGTTCTCCCCGTGCATGCTTTCCCCCACGGTTTTTTTGTGTTTGCGGGAGACTGTGTGTCTCTGTGTTTGTGCTGGGATGAGCGAGCGCCCTTTGCCCACAGTCAGCTGGGATTGAAAACTGGGCTGAATACAGCCTTGTAGAAGATGGACAAAGGAATCAGATAAAGAATGATTGTACAAAAGGCTGCACATGAGCTGATAATGAAATGATATGGTATGCTGTGTCTGAGCTGACTACGTAGTGTGAAAACAAACTGTCGTCACACTTGAATTCAGGGGAATTTTACTATAATAAAGGGTCGGCAAATGTTGCTGTTTCATATTGTTTCACACAATTATTTTCAACACAAATATTTGCAGAATATTAAGAATGAACAATACGTATGTATGTAGAACAAATTAGAAGATAAGTACATCTGGATAATGTCACAAGTTCAAGACAAACTAAATACTAAAGCTTTTGTACAAAATTTGACAGAATAGTTTTGAATTTGATTAGAAATTGATTTGACTTTATAATCTAGCAGCATGAATAATCATTATGCAAAATATTCCTCCTACAGAAAGGGCTTGGCAGTATGAGCAAAACCAAGTGATTGTATTAACAAGTCCTTATATTTATACCGTGACAAAATCTGTTAATGTATTGTCACACCTTACCAATGACTTTGCTTTGACACAATATTACACAGCGAAAGTGCCTCGTACAAAAAAAAATTCAAGTCATGATATAATAATATTGAGAGTATTAAATGTGTTTATAATGTGAAGTACACCGTTTGTTAAAAAGTCCAACAGTTGCTCTTATGATGCAAATAAAATGAAATGTGGACATTTCGGGATAAGATGAGACACAAACTGAATGGAAAGTGTAGCATAGTGTACAATGCGTAATTAGTTTAAAAAGGCCTTTAATAGCCCTCAGGCAGAGCTGAATTGTGTTCTGTGGCGGTCAGTCTTTCAGTGCTCGCAGTAATTAGCGGTCAGAGCCTCTCTGCGAGGAGCTGACATTTACTTCATGTTCCGCCATCGTCCGATTCCCTTTGTAATTAGTTGCATATTAATGGGATCACCCTGAAAAGATTACTGGGAGAGCTTTTTAATTACTGTGTATATAACAGTCCCAATTACAGTGGGAATACGACATCCTCTTAACAGGTGTACTACTTCTATTGTTGATGAATACCTTTTTCACTTGTCCAAGCTGTTGTGCATGAGCACGTTTTTGAGCTGTGTTAGAATTTCTAGCAGCCATGCTTTATTTTCTAACAGGGCAATAAGTCGCGGAGGGCAAGTATGGGCTCCGGAAGGCTCGACTGCATTCAAATGCTTGCTCTCCGCACGTTTCTGTGCGGCTTTGCTGAGCAACATCTCGGACTGCGATGAGACGTTCAACTACTGGGAGCCCGTGAGTGTTTCTCTCCCCATCAGCAGTCTCTTTAATGCAGCATTTATTTACAGTCCCCCGGAGGGCTTTCGTTGTGTGTCTTTATTATTCCTGCAAGATACTCCTTGTCTTCCATTAACAATCCTCACGTGTTGCGTTTTCACAGATGCACTACCTGCTTTATGGTACAGGAATGCAAACGTGGGAATACTCGCCGCTGTATGCCATCAGGTCCTACGCTTACTTATGGCTCCATGCGCTTCCTGCTTGTTTGCATGCCCATGTTCTACAGACAAACAAGGTAACCTTTCCAAGCTTTGTTCTTAACTTGAGTTGTTGTAATTTGTGTGGCGAACAACAGTATGATTAATACCTTCTCTGTGTGTTTACCTGGAGGATGACAGCGGTTCATTGGCGCATTTTCGTAAATAAAATGTATGCAATTATTCAGCTGACAAACCGAGTCACTAAATGTTCCTCTGTAATATTTCCTGCAAGAACACGCGCGCGCGCACGCACACACACACACACACACACACACACACACACACACACACACACACACACACACACACACACACACACACACACACACACACACACACACACACACACACACACACACACACACACACATTATTGCATTGTGCTTGAACATGTGTTACGACTGTGTTGCAGGTGTTGGTGTTCTACTTTGTAAGATGTGTCTTGGCGTTCTCCTGCTGTCTCTGTGAGGTCTATTTCTACAAGTGAGTTCATCCTCCTCTTCAATGCAACGGGGCTTGGTTCTGCTTTGACTTTGAAATCTTGAGCGTAATGCGTTGTTGTGTGTGTGCGCCACATTGAGAGTCACAATTCGCTTGGTTTGTGTGACGTGCAGAGCTGTTTGTAAGAAGTTTGGCTTACACGTGGGCCGCCTGATGTTGGCGTTCCTTGTCCTGAGCACAGGCATGTTCTGCTCATCCGCAGGTTGGTTTTATTTATTTACCTTAACTGTCAATTATTTGGTCTTTCATTATTTCATTGTTTTGGATATGGACTGTGTAATAATTTACTTTATATAGACATTAGTTAGACATTAGTACTTTGTCACCTAAAGAGAAGTGCCATAAACAATTGTACTATTATAAAAGACTGTAGATTTTACATAGAGGAATAAATTATATAAATGGAACAGTTTTGAATTGCCTTCCCATTCGCATTCAACGTTTAAATGATTAGTGTATCTTTTTCCCAACGACAAGTCTACATTTTGAAGTTATTCTGTAAAGATTACTAACTTAGGCACCCGTTTTTTTGTTTTTTTTTTCCCCTTCCCCTGGATTTCTGGTGCAAATCTAGTCCCACAATGTTGAGCGCACGTACACAGAAAGCACATCGAAATGTTTGGAAAATGCGGGAAAAGTGTGCAATGACTTGTTAACGATTCAGCTAACCGTTTCCTCAAAAAAAAATAAAATTCAAAAAAGGAGGGATACTCGTCAGCAGCGAGCGGAAGGCACCCACTAAATCCCATCTGAAATGTTGTAGTTTCTGACCCTAATTGTCATTGTTCATATAGTCCATATGCAAGTTCCCATGAAGCCGTTATGCATCAGGCTTTGAGGAGGTAATGGAAAAGACTGATGCGAGTCCTTGACAGTTTTTTTTTTTTTTCTACTCATCCTTCTTTGTTTTGTCTCTCTCTGCGCAGCATTCCTGCCTTCATCTTTCTGCATGTACACGACCCTGGTTGCGATGACGGGTTGGTTTCAGGACTCGACGCCGTTGGCCGTCTTCGGCGTCGCAGCGGGTGCCATTGTGGGATGGCCATTCTCTGCTTTGATTGGGTACGACCGGACACGGAAGCTTTGAGCTTGACTCCCAAAAACTGTCTCGTCAAAATCCATGTGTTGGTATATTTTGCTCCTTTAGTATACCGATTGCTTTTGACCTGCTGGTGCTGAAGAAGCAATGGAAAAGTTTCCTCCTCTGGTCTGCTGTCGCCCTGCTCCTTCTGCTGGTGAGACTTTTCCTTACAAGAGCCTGTGAAGGAAGCAAGAACTCCTGTAGTTTCTGTGTGGATCTTTTTTTTTAGGGGGGGGAGAAAAAATAAGAACTTGTTCAATTGTGCTACTTTAACTTAATGCGTCCATTCATTTCTTCCTTTGTTTCTTCCCAGGTGCCGCTGGTGGCAGTCGACTCTTTCTTTTATGGCAAAATGGTCATAGCTCCTCTTAATATTCTTCTGTATAATGTATTCACACCGCATGGTCCCGATTTGTATGGTACGTACACATGTTCAATGTTTTTGACACATTATACCGTCATGAAAGCAGTTTTCAACCAGACAAGCCACTTTACACTGAGTTGTTCTGTAGCATTTTGGGCTTTTTTTGGGGCATAATTTTATTTTAACAGTGCAATACAAAGACTTTTCTTTTCTTTTTTTCTAAATCTGTTACAATCAGTAATTGTTCCTGTATGTACTTCTTGCTTTTTGTAGTTACTGTGTTTACCTGAGCTGTATTATCTTTGCATGCTCTCTGACGTTTCGTCTTCAGGTACAGAGCCGTGGCATTTTTACTTTGTCAACGGGATCCTGAATTTCAACCTGGTGTTCGCTCTGGCTCTGTGTTCCCTGCCGCTCACTGCTCTCATGGAAACTCTTCTGCACAGGTTCAACGGTGAGGATTATGTCTTCATCCTATATCGGCGCCACTAGTTAAAAATGTCAGGATATATTCACCCATGTACTCTACTTTTTTAATTGTTTTTGTGTATTTGTATATACTCTTTGTGTATGTATTGAAACAGCTACTCTTGCGATTGGATTTGTTTGTTTCTGCAGTGCAGAACCTGGGCCGTCCCTACTGGCTGACTCTGTCCCCCATGTACCTATGGATGCTGGTTTTCTTCACTCGACCTCATAAAGAGGAACGTTTTCTCTTTCCGATTTACCCTCTCATCTGCCTCAGTGGGGCAGTAGCGCTGTCCTCTTTACAGGTGTGGCTTCCTGCACATTCTTATTTTGTCGTACATTTTAGGCCCATATTCACCATTAATGTACATGTAGGATTAATTTGTTCTTCTGTTCCGCAGAAATGTTACCACTTCCTGTTCCAGCGGTACCGACTGGAGCACTACACAGTGTCATCCAACTGGTTAGCTCTCAGTGCAGTCGTGGTCTTCACAGTGTTGTCACTCTCTCGCTCTGTCGCTCTCTTCAGAGGTTTGTCTTCACACAAACGATATTCCTCCTTGGTAAAGTAAGAGAAGTTTAAGATGGAGTGATTTTTTATTTTTGTTCTTTGTTTATCTGCAGGCTACCATGCCCCTCTGGACCTGTACCCTGAGTTTCACCGCATCGCCAAGGATCCAACGCTGCACTCGGTCCCAGAAGGCAGACCTGTCGGCGTGTGTGTTGGTAAAGAGTGGTACCGCTTTCCCAGCAGCTTCCTCCTCCCTCATAGGTCAGTATCTGAGGCCGCAATCACATCTGAGACGCAAGTGGACCAGAAATCACTTAAAAAAATATGAATATGTATTTATTTTTATTTTTATTAATATATATTTCCAGCTGGCAACTGCAGTTCATCCAGTCGGACTTTAAGGGGCAGCTGCCTCAGCCGTACGCCTCCGGTCCTCAGGCCACACAGATGATCCCTGCCAATATGAACGACCAGAACCTGGAGGAGCCTTCCAGATATGTGAGGCTCATTCATCTTGGACATGTTGGCTCTGTAATTATTAGCATTAAGGTGACACTGTGGGCTTTGTTTTGGGTTTTTTTGGCTCCGTGCAGGCGGATTTAAAGCAGTGCCATTACCTAGTGGATCTCGACACCGATGAAGAGACGACGCTTGAGCCTCGTTATTCAGCCAACAAAGAGGAATGGACCGTCATAGCTTTCAAGCCTTTCTTGCAAGCATCACGGTATTTCTGCAAACACACAGTTTACACAGCGATTAGTATAGCTTAAAGGAAATAGAAGGTTGAGACTAGAGCTACGAGGAAAAACATCCTCATTTTAAACTTTTGAAAGATTTTGAGTGTGAATCTAATTAAACAAAACAAATATAAAAAATCAAGAGCTCCAGCTAAGTTCCATCTTTAAAAAAAAAAAAGATTTAAGTGACAGGTATGCTTTTATTTAATGAAACATTTTGTCTCCCAGGTCGTCCCCTCTCCTCAGAGCGTTCTACATCCCGTTTTTATCAGACCATCACACCACCTACAAGCGGTACGTCATCTTGAAACCACGGCGGCAAAAGCAGCCGCGTAAACGGGCCCACGGGTGACCTTTGACCCTCAAACCGACCCCAAGAACAAAATCCTAAGCGCTCAGCAGCTGGTAACATTTGTCAGTGTGCATGTGATTTGAAGTGTTTGTGTTTGTCTCATGAACTATTTGGAGATTTCAGAACCTTTAAAGACATTACATCTGTTTTTGGGCTCAAGTGTGTGTCTATGTGTGTGTCTGTGTGTGTGTGTGTGTGTGCGTGTGTGCGCGTGTGTGTGTCTGTGTGTGTCTGTGTGTCCTTGCGTGAACGTGAGAGTGAAGAGGAAATGTGTATGCAGAGATCTTTGGCAGGCATCAGCTGGACATTCTGTGTAATTTGTGTCTGAGTGCAGCTGAATGCTTACAGTGGATGCGCAAGTGTTTTTCTTACTATAAGGCAATTGAATTTGTGGCCTGTTCAAAATAAATCCTCAATGGTGAATCTTTCAGTGTTTTCCTGTCTGTACATGGACAGTGTCATAGTGTCTGCTCTGGTCAGATTGAGTGGCGGAGTTGAATGAAAGCGAGGGTACAAGTAATTTAACTTGGAATGTTAATAAAAACATGATCAACTGTGATGGCGACCCTCCTGTTTTTTTTATGTTTGTATAATCAGACCATCACACATACACAGGTTAAGTTCTAGTCTTTTATTTGAAGATTTTCTTATGTAATAAACATACAAATCACTCTCTCAGGAGATATTTCAAGGCATTATACATTCAGAATAGATAAGAATAATAATGATGAAATATTCCATCATTTTTCAATATCATGCCAGTTTCTATCATCGGGCTGCAGGCACTGAAGCTGATATCACATTGACATATTTGATTCCCTCCATAGAAGATACAGTGCCATGAATAAATAATGAAACGAGTGTATCAAGATTTTGACGTCTTACAATTTTAAGGCAACATTCAAACACGTATACAGAATACAAATCTAACCAATAAGCATTCCTTCAAGCAGTATTGGTTCATTGTGTTTGAATCGCTTGGATATGACCTGTCTCTCTATGAAGGGCGCGTACGTGTGATTGAAACAGAATTTCCAAGCGCAGCAAACACGAGGGTCCGTGACCTTAAAGGTCACCCAATCAAGCAAGGGCAGCATGACAAGACCATGCAAACAGGCTTTTATGCACACACACGCACACACACACACACACACACACACACACGCACCCACACAATTTCAATATCAAAGCTGCTCAATGAAGACGTGTGGAGGAAAAAAAAATTAAAATTGGTCCATGTGATTTATTTTTATTTTGAGGTTCCCTTACGGGGTACTTATGTTTTCATGGCTGCCTCAGAAGGCTTCCCATGCAGTAACTTGTTCATGGGAAATCGTCCAAAACGATTGCGGTTTTGCAATTGATTGAGGGTCTAGTTATGTTGAGTAGCCACACAGTCCCAGCAGTAAACCCCCTCAAAGATTTCTAAATGAATAGAGATCGGACAGATTATGGACAGGTTTTAAAGTAATGAGAATCGATGCATCTGAAAAACGATGTTCTCTTTTTGTATTTAAGTTTTTTTGTAAAAAAAAACTAAACAAAACTGCATTACCCGCAGTGCAAACCAACATCTGGCAGAGATATTGGGTTTGTAGTACTAAAATCAAGTAACACAGCCTCAATTCATTCACATTTAGAAGAGCTGCATGCTGAAAATCCCAAGTGGACTCGTTAGTTTATAGCTTCACTGACATGACATAATTCTAACAGATTTTATGCATCACCCACGGGAGCAATAAAAAGAGTTTTATACAACTGTAAACTGTCTGACATGTGGAGCTGCCATTTAGAAATCTATGCCAAGACTGCTTCAAAGTGTTTTTTCCTCTAGATTACGAGCTTTTTCTCATTTCCTCTTGTGTATTTTTTTTGTTTTTTATTTGCACATCTTTTGATGCTTCTTTGGTGAGGAGGGAGTCATTCCTATAATCTTATGACGACTTTAAGTAGAAAACACCTACAAAGAAAGCAGTAGGTCTCAATTATTCAGCGGAAACAAGACATAATTTCTGGAGCGCGATCTTTGTCACATTATTATTAAAATGTAATTTTCGAATCCTGCACACAAGACCAACTGATATTCATTGACCCTTGCAATTATCGGGTGAAGGCAAAGATTTCAAAGACGTGTCAAATAATTTCAAGGAAATTAAACCCAGATTACCAGCATCGATCAATAGAAGGTTGTTTTTTTTTTTTCTTTCGAGAAGGGTTCTCCATTGGTTCTGAAACACAATTGACGCATGATCCCATCCAACTAGCGAGGTACTTTCATTTGTCGCCAAATATAAAATATAACTTCAAGATGTTTTCAGGTCTAATGTTCAACCCCGAACAGACACAGCACCCACGTGCATGTAGTGTTTTTAGCAAATACTCTCAATCTCATTCACCGTCACACACATGCTGCTCTACACTCAATGAAGAATCTGTTCTTGCGATCAGTAGTTTGCTTTGTTTATCCACTCTTGCTCGTTGAAGTATCTGCTGCCCCCATCCAGAGTCAGTCCGTTTCTGTAGTAATCCAAGGTCGCCTGGTAGGATTTTCGGTTTGCGTAAGTTCCCAAACTGGTTTGGTAGGCGTCCTTGCTGCTGGTGACGTACGTCTGATAGAGGTCGCCCTTAACTGAAGGCCCGAGTTTGGGATCATAAAGGTCACTTCCTGCTCTGATGCTGGAGTCATACAGTCCGTGGTCAACGTATACACTGGGGCCGTAATGCTCACTCTTGGTGGTGCGCCGGCCAAGACTCCTCTCGTAAAACTCCCTCTGCCCAGTGCGACCCAGGCTGCTGTCGTGCAGCTCCCTCTTCGCCGGTCGCCCCAAGCTGGTGTCGTAGAAGTCACGGGTGCCACGGCGCCCGAGGCTCAGGTCGTTGAGGTCAAAGTTGAGGAAGCAGCTCTCCGTGCTGGCCAGTGTCACAAAGCCGCTCTCTGTGTCGCGACCCCCGAGGTTGTCGTAGTCACCGGTCGGTGTGTCAGGAGAGGAGCACAGGAAGGAGGTGTTTTTGGTGTTTGGCCGAGCTGAAACCAGGTCATCGTCTTTCTGCAAGCGAATTACGTTGTAGACGTCGGTTTGAGCCGGACTGGGACAGTGTCCTGGGTCTGTCTGGCACACTTCTGACTTCTGCTGCTTTTTCCTACTGTTTCACACACAAAGAAATACAATCAAGGTCTAGAGGACATTATTTATTTCTTGTCTATATTTATTATTAAAATTGTCTTGTTTTTACTGTTTATGCTTTATCTCTTATCTTATCCGGTTTTATCTTGCTTCGACTCGTATACGTGGGCTACTTGCAATGTGTGGACATCTCCTTCTGTCCCATGCTTAAACACATTTTCTTGACAGATTGATTGATCATTTATTTATGTTGTTGACTGATTATGTTTGAATGAATTACCTCTTGTGTGATAAATAAAGTTAACTGTACTGAACTGAACTGAAAAAGACTCTTGGGACATTAATGGAAAACGAAAACTGAACTAGACTACAGAGTTTTTGAGTAAGTTATTACTCAGCAACCTGAGCTCCTGACATGAATGAGGCCTTATAGAAGATGGATGAAGCTGTAACTCAAAGAGTTTTTACGTCAGGAAAAAGCTATTGTCTTTATAAGCTGTTCCTAGAAATACATTAGCAAGAAAAATCCTGTTGAATTTCATTCCTTTGCGAAAAATATATCCTGTTCGGTAAAAGTAATTTGAAACACTTTAACGAGCCACACTGATGTACTGAGTAATGTCCTCCTTAATTACAGTGCTCTGTAAATCATACCACACAATAGTCCCCCGTAGCCATAAATGTGAGCCAGAGTGCGGAGAATCTCTGTTGAAACAGTCCCAAGCAAATGCGCTATTTACTGGTACTTAAGTAGTGCTAATAAAAAAGTGCTGTTCCCCACTGTCTCGGAGAAGCGATGAGGCTTTTTAGATAATGAAACTACCCGTTGAGAAGCTATTTCTGAAGCAATTTTTTTGTCTTTGGCAGGAAAATAAACGGGCCAAGCGCCTCAGAGAGAGAAGTGAAGTTAGAACGTATTGATGGGTAGGCTTTGTGATTTAATTTACTCATCACTAAAAGCCATGTAACGTCACAAGAATAAATACAGTGACAAGTTTCAACCATCTAAATGACTTTACCAATTCATTTGATGTATAATGGAATGATAGAATCCCTCATGCTCTCTCTGCCCGATAAACGTGACGTGAACATGATTGATACTCAATATTTTTGCTTTTATTGCCAGTTTCACTGTTTTTTAGACTCTAATCTTTGCTTTGTTTGGGATCTTCACCGTTTGCCAAGCAGCTTGAAGCAGCAGACCCCCGTCACCGTCAGCAGCAGCAGTATGAGGGGGATGGTGGGAATGATGACGTAAACCAAATTCACAACTAAAAGACAGACACAAACAACAGACATTTGACAGATTTAGTCAGCGCCGTGCAGGCTTATCGTGTGCGTGTTCAGAGAGATAAAACATATATTTGCGCCACCTGTTCTTCTGGCATGGTCACTTGGCTTCCACGGCCAAACAGGCGATGGAAGAATATCTGTAATAAAAGGCATCAGACTGTTTTACTATGTGCTGAAAAGTACAGTAAAGAAGACATTATTTGGACAGTTATTTCACCTGTTAGCGTGGAGTTGGGAGAGGGAGACGGGTCCTGTGGCTTGTCTGGGGAGACAAAGAATCACAGTCGGTGGTATCGGAGTCAATTCAAAGTGAGAGAAAAAAATAAAAACGCTGAACTTGCAGCGGCACCTGCGGTGTATTTGCAGATGAAGTTGTTCTTGGTTTCGCAGTTGTCGTCGTTCCACTGGAACATGTAGAGCCCCCCCAGACCCGGGGGAGCCGACGGTTGGTGGTACATGACCACGCACACCTCGTAGCCGCATGATGGCTCATCCCAGTGCCAGTTCCTGAAAGAAACATCCACAGAGGCGAGGCAAGGCAGATTTAATATATAGCACCATCCGCACAGAGCAATTCACTTTACGAGGCACAAAAAGGCACTTTTAACACAGTGAAAGCTTTGTCACTCAGCTCCCACCTGAATGTGGACTTGCTACCATCCAGCCAATAATACTGTGAGGAGCAGTCCGAGCTGTTGTCGTCCTCTCCGTTGCCACGCCGGAGGCCAATCCAGAAGTCTCCATCAGTTGGGCGTAGCTCTGTGATGAGCTGCTCTACGATCTTCTGCTCGGCTGCAGACTCCACGCTCAGCAGCTGCCCTCCGTCCCGTCTGCAGGCCAGCTCGGCCTCCATGAAGTTCAGCCTCCTGCGGAGCTCCGAGAAATAGGCCAGCTTGTAGCATGGCTTTCCTTTTCCCGCCTTGCACACACGCTGACCTGGAGACACACATATAGTCAACATATAGTCAAATTTAATATGAAAGTGTCGTAGATTTGAAATTGTATGTGCAAAGTAAGTAGATTCTGATTCTGTGGGAATAAAAGAAAATTGTGTTCCTTACCCCTGGCTTCAAATATGTCTGCTTCAAAAGCCAAAGGTCCAGGGTCAACAAGTGAGGCCATAAGGAAACCAAAGATGGATCCGCAGTTCAATCAAAAGTTCACATCTTTGTTATGTTTTTTTTTTTTGTTTTGTTTGTTTTTTGCATTTTGTGTCTCACTTACCTGTAATCAGGCTGGTCGATGTAGAAGGCTCAAAACATAAAAACAGGAGATGGAAGATGATAGACGGCAGCTCCATCTTTGTCAGTTGATGTCTCTTCACCACCAAAGCTTGTATCCTAGTTTAGTCTTTTTCATTTCACAGTCCATTAGTCAGTCTGCTCCCCAGACAAGTTCAGGTGAAACCCATCAAATCTGCCTGAACTTCAAAAAAAAAAAAAAAAAAAAAAAGTGAAAACTGTAGCTTTTGTTGTAGGAAAACTCTCTATAAAGAGTTGAAATTCAAAGAGAAAACTAAGGAGGTGGTAGAGAGGCAGGTCTTCTGCACTGTGCTAAAAAAGCGAGTATGTGAGGCAGAGAGAGGTGCAGCGAGAGGAGGAGAAAACGCTGTGTGCGTGTTTGGGAGGGGGCTGCAATCTGTTAAGAGCAGCCTTAATGATTGGAAGAAGAGGCTGCATCGATCGCAAGACATCTAATCATGCAAGTGCTTCTTATCGTAAACGCTGACAAGAGGCAGATTTCACTCCTTCCTTTATGACTTGAGCTTTGGGTATTATCATTACTAAAGTGTTACATGAAAATGATCTCCTCTAACTCGATAAGGGATATCTTGGAAAAAAACAAATGGATCCCAGCCCCGGCTTGCAACATTCATACTCACCCAGTTTTGGTAGAAAAAAGTCAGACGGCTGAACACAGCCGACACTTTCAGTCGGAGGGACATGATGCACATCATTCTTTCTGTCGTTAATGAAATCTGTGGGAACTTTGTGTCAAGTTTGAAAAATTGTTGTGGCAGCCCAACAAACATGGTGACGTTTATAATATTATGTCTCATGATATTTTCGAACTGTCTTGTAGCCAGGAAGGTAAAGATAAAAGTCAACGAACGAACTCTTGCATTGTGACAAGCCTCTGTTTTAGAGCCTTCAATCATCTATAGATCTTTAACGTTAAAAAACTAAACAAAGCTGTTCTTGTCTTGTACTCATTACTCATCAGCCATAGAGTGGGAGTCCATTAGAATGATAAAGTAAAGAAGAAATAATGTCAGTTTGATGGTCTGGGACTTTAGCTGAGAAGCATAATTACATCTAAACTCAAAAAAGCAAGAAAATCCATGTTTGTTTTTATTTTTAATGCAATGCTTACAAACATATTGGATAAATACATTGGAAGAACATTCACGTTTGATGGATTATTTCTTTGTTGTATCTATGCCTCTTGGCAATACATCTTTTATGATTGTAATTATTCTCTTTTAAAAGGTGCCTTATTTATTAAAAAAAAAAAAAAAACATCCATTGTGGGATAAGCAGCAGAGATCAGTATGTCGGATGAGCTCACGAAGAGTCAACAAGCCTTTCTTTGCTGTTTACTCTTGTTTGCTGCTTGAAGTCAGAAACAGCACATATTGATTAATTAACTTTTTATTCATTTTACAAACGGGCACCTCAGGTTTGTGTGGAGGAGCCACACACATGTTGATATCTTATTGCAACAGGAGATGGCATTCACATTTGTTTCCAAAAAATAATAAACGCAACAAAGAAATAATCAAAAACAATACACTTGTGGATGCATAAAGCCACATCCATGATGTTTGGATGTTGTATTTATGACTTACAGTACATCTCAAAGAGAAATCCCACCTATGTGTTTTAATGACAGTCTCTCACTCAGGATGTCTTAGTGAGGTGTACATGGTTGTATTATTATGCTGTGACCGCTCAGCTGAAATGTCAGCACTGTTTAGGAAGGTCTAATTCTCTCATTAAGTTCCGCTGAAGCGATACTTTGTTTGAGTAAAACATTTATTATTGCTGTTCAGTATTTTCACTGCATGTACTGTGAAGCAATTGTGCAGTCATGCAGATTTGTACACAACATCTTCTCCAAATCGGTTTAACAAATAAATGATGACAAAAAGAAGCTGCAACTATCAAACTGTGGTGAATGTAAGGTAAGATAATGTAATTAATTAAGATAAGATGAGAAATTCCCAACAGTGATATATTACAGACAATAATAGACAATAAGGGGAAATGAATCAATAAAAGCAGTACCCAAAAGTATTATTAAATGATGCACATAAAAATAGGATATCATAAACAAGGAAGGGCACATTGTGTTGTTATACATCGTTGTCAGAATTGGCTTTAAATGATCAACTTCTGCCAAGTGTAGCTATGTTTTATTCCACATTAGGTGAACAGGATATCATTTCTATATAGACTCTAGTCACCAGTGTTTGAGCTCAGCGAGGCTAACAGTGTTATCAATCTTCTCCCTCTTCCTTCATGATGGGAAAAACGTTTCAGAAGAGTCTTTTCTTGGCTTGCTTTAATTTTAGATACTTATGGCCAAATGTTCAGATGGATCTATTTCAGCAACAAAAGGTGGTTTCCTGGTTCTTCTGTGTAATTTCATATTCAAGCAGTGGGCTCAGCAGAAACTGTTCGACGATGGACACGTGATGTGCTTTTCAGGGCACAAATGGAGGAAAAGTGGATGTATGCATTTCCTAATGGCAGTAATTTCTGAAATGGGCCATAAGGTTGATTTAGAGCTTGCAGAGAGACAGATCAGCCAGAGTTTAAACAGCAAGATGCCACATCAGGAATATGCTGAGGGAGGCTGCCCCGAAATTTACTATCCTCATGCGAAAAACTGCTCTATTTAAATTCGGCTAATCAGTTTATCTGTGGATTGATTTCGGTGGAAGGGTTCAGCTTTGTTTAAATTGAAGGCTTGATATAGGACACCAGCATTATTGTGGCGCTCTGGACAATCGAAGAGAAGACAGAGGGGTTAGTGGCTCCTCAGGAGGGATTCAATAAGGAATGGACCTCGGTTTAAATTTCCTCTTTGTTTATGGCATCTCAGACCAGAAGAGGGTTTCATTCAATTAAGCTTCCCCCATTTGTTCCTCCTCAAACAGTCTGTCTTCCTCTGTCTCTGCCTTCTTTTCTCATCACAAAGAGCTCCTCCCTCTCTCCCAATTAAAGGGAAACTAGATGAATGTTCCCAGAGGGAGGCCAGTACATCAACCACCCACCCACCCACACACACACACAGAAACTCTCTTACACATGAAGGAGGCGGTTCACCATGTCAGACAATCCAAACGTTAATGTTTATATATAATGGTTATGGCCAATATGCATTAGTAAAGAGAATAGCTAAATGCACATTTTTAGAGAAAAGGCCCAGGATTGGTTGTTACACAGTGAAATAACATGATTTGAAGCCAGAAAACTGGCAGTGACTGCAGTAAATCATTTGTAATGTAATGGACTGTAAAAACTACAACCACCAGCAAAAAAAACAACAAAATCCATTTGTTTTCATTAGAAAGGAAGAAACACATAGAAACAACTTTATTAAAACACTAGAAGAAGAAAAAAATATATATCTAGAAAGTTCTACTAGATTAAATGTGAATGATGTGACTTTGGCACGTTTCCAGACTGAGTGTCCGCAGTGCGCAGGGCTGCACATGGAGCTGGAAGTCGTCCCTGAGTCACTGACCCAGGAGAGCTGGACGGCTCTATCAGCAAAGCTGAGCGGCCATTAAAAAGTTCGGATGAAACCTTTTAATGCCCAAAGTAATTCTTTAAGCCATTTTTTTCATTGATGTGGCTTTGGGGAAAGCCTAATGGAGGGAAATCGTTCAATAACCTGCAATTCTGAATAAATCAACTGTGTGCCACATACATCATTATATGAAACAAAGCTTTGTTTTTGGAAACTAATGCTCTGGAAAAGGCAATTTGCTTCACAAAAAAAGCTGTTTGAACATAAAAATGTTTTAATAATTGTTGCCTGAAATGATGTTTGCTTTACAAGCACTGTTTCCCAGACTGATACGTCGTGTTTATTCAGTGAGGAGGGGATGGTTTATACACTCAGCCTCATTGCCCTGAATGCTTTCCTCAACTGAAGCGCCACTGCGAAGAGATAAACCGTTTCTGCAGTGAGCTCACAGGGGGCATGAAGTTCACAACAAGCCATCATCCAGCCAATGAGTTATTGTTACTTTATTCATTTTACTCACTACCGGTGTACTTATTCACTCAAAAACTTAAGCGATGCGTAAACATTCTGGGTGTCGTTTCCGAGGACAGACTTGAGAAAAGGGACAACTCTGAAAAGATTGATGTGGAAGTCTCTGGAGGTTTCGTCTGACTCGACCATGCCTCTCGCCGTGCACAGATTCTTGGTTCCCCAGCTGACCACGCCGATCTGTGAGGGAAAAGCACCAGGAAGTCAGCGAGTCTCTCTTGTGTCCGAGCAATCACTGAATATTTGCTACCGTGTGAATGTCGCTGCACATAGTTTTCACCTGAATTGTTCGATGCTCATAGTTCTTAAATACGGCGCCTCCAGAGTCCCCTGAATCAACAAATACACACACGGAAAGCATAAGAATGAGCCACTGTTGATGAGAACATAGATCATTCGCTGGCAGAATATTGCTCAGGAAACGAACACACCTGTACAGGCGATATGATCTCTGTGATGGGATAGGCCGCCAGTGCAAAGAAAGTTTTCTGTCACCGCCACCTCTGGATTAGTCGTATCTACCCCCGGTGCATCCAGTGCATGTTTGATACATTCCTTTCTCTGCATCAAAGATATCAGATATTTTCAATTTGTACTGGCACACCCAAAAGGCACAACATAGCTCAGTGGGAGTACTCACATTATTGCCAAGCTTGGCGAAGACATCCTTTTCGCTTACTCCCGTGTTGCTCCTTGTCAAGAAATTGAGTTTTTCAAGATGGGTAGTTAACAGAAGTTGTTCTGTGAACAAAGAATGCACAGAACAGAGCAATGTTTTCCTTGATCGGAATGCAAGACCACACAATTACCAGAGGAGAACATGGCACTCACATACCTTCAGAAAATTTAGGTTAACGTTAGATAATTAGTGAAAATAAATATTTCTAGGCACCAAAACAACATCCTTACTTGTAGAGTAGCTCACTGCTGTGAATGCACAAGATTGTTCAACAAAACATCACCACATGTGATGGTATCGCCTCACCTTGTTGTTTGCAAGTGGAGGCTCCGACCAGTTGGAGAGCATCACTGGTTTCCTGAGTGCAGGGGATGCAAATCGGCCTGCAAATGAATTGAAAGAGGCGCCATAGCAGGCAGGACAGTGCATGTTACGTCAAACCCGAGCGTAAACGACAACTTTAAGGTGGCAACAGCAGCTCACCTCACCAAAGACGAGATGTGAACAGCTTCCTCCAGCTGGATGAGGGCTACGTCGTAGTCGTAAAACTCCTTCACGCCCTCCTTCACTTTGGCATTAACGTCGTACTTCGGATGTTCCCTGAAGTCTATGACTTTTTTGACTGCAAAGAAAAAAGTGGAAACTGTAAATATTCGCATAATCGAAGTACATTAATTTGTTTTAGTGTGAAAGAAAACACTGATGCCATTTACTGAAGAGGGTTTTTTTTTTTTTTTTTTTTTTGGATTACCTGTGCCCTGTCCATCATTAATTTCAACTGTGACGTGACGAGGTTCATCACCAAATTTGAAGCAATGAGCGGCGGTGAGGACAAACTCTGGCGTCACGAGCGAGCCGAAGCACTTCCTCGGAGCTCCTTCATTCTTAAATGTGAAATGATGAAGAAATATGTGAAAAGGAATTAGAAGGCAAATTGTTGCACAGTGGATCTGAGACAAAGCTTACGTAAGACATTGCTATAGAGAGAGTTTGATTTCCAAAAAGAGGACATGTGGCTGGGCCGCGCCAGGGATGCCCTTGCTGTGACACCAGAAACATTTCATGAAAATACATCGGGAGTGAAATAACGCTTACCTGTACAGTGATGAATGCGTACCACGGATACTGTTCCCTGTCGAGGTCTACCTCATAATCTTTGTGAAGACCACATAGTCCTTTAACGTCTTCCTCATCTGCACGCAACAAAAATCAAACTAAGTTGTTTTTTTCCCCCCCACATTCTACAAAGAAAATACACATATAGACACATCACTGTACAGGAGCACCTTGATGTTGAAACTGAACATTTACTTCACTTAAAGAGTCAGCTCTGGGAGTTCATTCCATTACAATAGATTATATGTCCTGTGGGATGCTTCATCATATCTGTTCCTCTCTGATACATCAGAGGTGTCAGATTAATAATAGAGGGTACTTTAGGAAACAAGAGAGCCCTGCAGGCCTCCTCTTGTAAACATAATCTCTCCCTTGTGTCAATCTGATGCTGGGTGATGCAGGCGGGAGTGAATTCTGACATGCAAATAGATGGAGAACAAACAGAAGATTTCATCCGGAAACAAACTTACTAATTATTTCGTCAAAAGTTTTTTTTAGATTGTTGATGTTTTTCATTCTGAAGTAATGTTTGCCTCCGGTCCCTGCAGTCAGTGGCTGCAGGTCATTGTCCAAGATCTGCTCTCCGATGGCAAAAACATAAATATCTGTAAGACGACGGTAGAAAGCAGATGAGTAAGGATTTCTTTGCCGAGTTGATCTGCACTGAAGCTGCAAAACGATGGTTGTGTAACCATAAAATGAAGAAGGTGGAGGACAAAACGTGCACAAATCAGAAGTTAAACTTACCAAGATATTCTTCTCTGTTTTCCTTTTCATGTTTGGAGGTGTGGTTCATGTACACCATGTTCTTTATCCTTGACACAGTTGGTGCGGGTGACCCCCCGATGTTATACCCCCCTGCAAGGGAGACACAGCAATGAGTTAAAATGACACGCAGGCGCCGAAGATTCATGAGAGGTCTCGAAGCCCACTCGATTCCTACAGATATAGCATTTACATATACATAACTTTATAGAATCACGTTTACAATGGTAACAATTTGAGTTCCTCAGGAAAAAGGTTGGGAATCACTGTCTAACACAATCCTGGATCCCAACACCTGTTACCAACAAACTATTTCAAGGAAACAAGCTCAAGCATGACAACGAAAGTCTGACCTTACCATCTGTGAAAATGAGAAAGACATGGCGATGCTCCTTAAAAGCTTCTCCAGCTCGAATCTGTATGATCGCCATTTTCTCCAGGAACTTTTTGAAGACATTGGCCAGATCTGTTCCATGGTTTCTGCCTATGAGCCAAAACATAAACACACAGGCGCACACAGGCGCACACAGGCGCACACACACACACACACACACACACACACACACAGGCGCACACACACACACACACACACACACACACACACACACACACACACACACACACACACACACACACACACACACACACACACACACACACACACACACACACACACACACACACACACACACACACACACACACACACACACACACACACACACACACACACAATGTAAAACTAAGCGTCAATTTCCAGTTTGGGATTAAAATGTCCACATCTGAGCTCAGAGTGTTTGTCTCACCGTCTGCTGAAAACTCGATCAACTTCTTCTTGACGGCGCTCAGATCCACTCCGTCGTCAAGGAAGTCAAGAATGTTGACAATTTCAAATGCTTCAGAGGCGAAAAAGATTATCTCATAGTTTGGAGTCACACTGAAGGATGAAATCTGTGGACACGTAAAAGAAAATGATCTCTTTCGAACTCTTGACACTATTTTGTGAACACATGTTTAACTTGTGAAACTGCCGTGAGGTATTTTGTTAACGCAACACCTCTGTGTGTTTCAAACTGCTTATGGTTGTTATTTTGTGAAAGTAATTGATCCATTTATCAGCAGAGAGCTTTTCCTGAAGTGTGCGTTGACACCGAGCCAAAAAAGGACCGGAGCCAAAAGGCATCAGTCAAGATTATGATTTGTAATTCATAATGAAATTTACTTCTAATGGGCTGCCCTGCTGGCAGCCAAATTGAATGAGATTAAGTGTGTACATGTCATGTGCACAGTGTGCCAAATGTGCTTCTAAAAGTGTGTCGGGTGTCAAGAAGCGTCATGCATTATTCAGTTTGTTTTGCTGGCATTCCCCTTGTTTCACATGGAGAGTACTATTGAGGAAGAAAAACAAAAAAACGAATAAATACTGAGGTTTGCCAGCCGCTTCATAACAATGTTGACTCAGATACATGATTGGCTGCTTCTGTCTTGTTCAATGCAATGTCTTGTGTCTGTTAATTCCTCATAAGATCAAATGATTGATTAAATGTCCAGACTAGTCTGACCGATTGCAGTATTTCTAACATGCTTTTTAACAAGTCAGCAAACTTAATGCCAGCCCTCGTCTGTAGTTTCACCCAGCCTGCATCCTCAGGCCCTTAAACTGAGCCCACAATCAGCAGAGTTATCCTAATATAACTCTGGTCCAAGTACAGTGGTACCGACTGCAAGTTCAGCATATTGTAAGACAGAGCTCTGTGGCAGTCTGCCTTTCCATTATTAAGAATTTGAAATCCTATATCTTTGAGTGGAATAACAATTCCAATACAAACCTGCAGGATGTGTTGCAGCTGAGATTTCTCACCTTTGAAATAAGTTGCAAGACAGCCTTTTTGGCCTGCTCAACCTGGTCCTTTTTAATGCTCTCCGAAATGTCCACAGCGATGTAGATGTTCAGCGTCCCATTTTTGGAAATTCTGATTATTCTTCCATCCTGTGTGTCATCTGAACAACAACAACAGACTCTTAAATACAAGATCGATATGATTTGTCTATAATATCTCATGAGAAGATATTAAGATCCCACCAGTTTTATTTATAATTTAGGCAGCGAGAATAACAAAGATAACAATGCTGGTGCATACCCACACATTTCGACCAACATGGAAAACTCACCGGTGGACTCTAAAGCGGTGAGGCTTTCTCTGATTGCACTCCCAAATGCCTCTGAAACCTCCAGCGGAGTGTCGTAAGTGTATTTGTCTGCAAGAAATAAACAGATGAGAACAGAAGTTTGCATTAATTGTGAAAAGGTGAATAATGCGGAACAATGTGCAGGCGTTTATCTCACAGTAGCACGCTGGCTCTTTGCCTGTCCACTGGCCGTTCTCCTGACACACTCTGGTTTGGGATCCCACCAAAAACAATTTGCCGTTGCAATGGTATTCCACCACGTCATTAAATTCAAATATGCTTCCTGTTCTTGTAGCACCGGGTGGAATACCTGGGTCAGCACAGATACCTGTAGCTTTAACAAGAGATCAAACATATATAAATGAGAAGAAATGTCCAGAATAAGTCATAAAAGAAGCACAAATGAGACATAAGTACCTTTCAAAAAAAAAAAAAAAATCAATCAATAAATCAATAAATAAAATTGAACTGAATTGAAATTATAGTCAATTCCAAGTGAGGACTTACTGTCTCTGCTGCAGATGGTGGTGCGCCCGCTCCACTTCCCATTGTTCAAACACACACGCCTGGAGGAGCCTCGCATTGCGTATCCAGAGTAACATTCATACGTGGTCACATTGCCCACATAGTATCTCTCCTGAGGAGGTGACACACTTCCGGACTCCAGCACGTTGGGGTCAGGACATTCAACAACTGTGAAACAAAATAAAAACAGTGGTCAGTCGTCATGCAGCCTGGGGGACAAAAAAAAAAGGTGAGAATTACTGTTATGTTACTCACGTCTGCAACTCTGCGGTGTGAATCTTTTGGGTGGTGGTCTCCACTTGTCTTGGCACATACGGATCAAGGCCGGGTAGGGGTAGTAGTCTTCAGGGCAGTGGTAGACCAACATGCTGCCGGTCTGCAGCTCCTTGCTTAGTGTGTAATTGCCCCCCTGAATTCCAATACCATCCTCACTGCAGTCACTTTGAACCTCTCCACCTCCAAAGAAGAAATTGTATGATACGATTGCATTTTAGAATCACTTCTTAGCCTCAAATACATGTTTCCTGTTGCAGGAAAGGCAGAGTTCGAGGTTAAAATGCTCACAGGGAGAACAGGCAAACCACAAACATACACTCGAACCAGGGGCATTCAATGAGTGAAGAGCGCTAACCACTACACCGCTTTCAAAGTACACGTCTCAACTGGAATATATATAGTTCGTATGTAGTTATATACTTGTTAAAATAACCATACAATGTCATTATGAAGTGGCCTTTGAAATATTGAAAATTTGGGACTTGAAATCTTATTAAGTCTGATATTTTTCCACATCAAATAAATGTTCACAATTAACATATATATTCAAGACATGATTGTTTCGCATGATTCTTATATGGTTGTTCTGTATCATATAGAATATCTACTTCTGAACTCAGAAAAATAAACAGTATTTGAAATTTTTACATTTGAAATCATAATATATGTTTTTAATTTAAAGGGAAAAAGTCTATACATACCCATTAAGAGGAAACTTGAGATAACAACAAATAAACTCCATGAAATTTCCATGTTGAACCTCAAAGTGAGAAACTTATTTATAAAAGACGGAGGGCCAGAGAAGCTGTGGATATATTACAAAATGAACTGTGATCTTCATAGAAAGAGGCTGGACAACAAACATCCTGCTAATCATTAACGATAGAACCAATAAAAGCAGATCAATGTATGCCAAAAAAGTCACAAAAACTGAAAGATTCCTATAAATGTACCGTCACCTCAGTTGTAAGTTACTATTCAACAATGATTCTTTAAAAACTAGGGAGGGACATTTTAACTGTACATATTTAGAACCCACGGTTAAATAGATATACATGTACAAATAAATACAACCTGAAGAGAAATGTTGAAACTTTTCCCCCCCAAAATGAAAAGATTTAACTAATAACATTATGAACACATGAATGCTGTACTGTTTACCTGCTCAATGTGGCTGCGGTTTCTCAAATATTACTGTCTAGTGTGTCTCGGATTTAAGTAGGGCACAGCTTTGCTATGTTTAAACTGGATTTTCCGCTATGTGGACACACAAAGTCACATGGTGCCAAAAGAGTATCGGGAAATGAGGAGAAGGACAAACATTTATTTTCATCATTTCCCAAAACCCAGAGACATTAGTTGTTGACGCATTGGTTCATCTATTGATTATTTAGCCATAGAAGGTTGGTTGAACTGTGATTGTGGCTGATTCATGTAGCACTTTCAACGGGTTCCTTGCAACTGAGCTTAGGGAGCCAGAAAGAAGAAACCCGAAGTCATGTGTCCATTCTAGTCTGTCGTTCTATTCTATTCTTCTTGTTTACAGAAGTTTTGCATATGGGGCCATTTGAAATCCTACAAAGTGACACATTGTGTATTCACACTGAAAAAAACAGTTTCATTTAGGCCTGCAGGCCACAGTGTAAACCAGCAAAGACCATTGAGTAATGAGCCCCAGTCATTGCTTTATAACTTATTCCTATTGCTGCTTCTTTGAGTGACACGGTACACCATCTTATTGTGTAAACTTGCACTGCTTTGACTGGAGGGGCTGGTTGAAAGTGGCACTTTAAAAGACACATTTTACTTTGAAATGGAAACTTCGAGATTAAATTGGATTGTATTTTATACTCAACTTAGCAGGTTGTGAAAAAAAAACACGTATTTGAGAAAGGAAAATGTAGAAAAGTTCATAGTTGTTTTCTGTAAGAAAATCTTCATTTTTTTTGTGTCTTCAGTGTCTCAACTTTGACACAAATCAACAAAAATCAATTGATCCCTCGTGAATATACTAAACACAATTGTGTCCAAAAGTTTGTAAAAGCCTCAACTCGTCGATTTTGAATTTATTCATTCTCGTTTGTTTCGGCGTTGGTCAGGGTGTGTTTTTCATGTTCGACAGAAGAGGGCGCCAAATATAAACAGGAAGTGACGAACCAGGCGGAAGTGACCCTCAATGAAACATTCCCGCGCCAGATTCGTGACAGAGATCTTGAAGTTTCAGACTTTGAAACCGTGTGCGTAGTATTTGCTCGAAGTTTGCTGTGGAAAACATCTGCTGTGGATAAACGCCGTGCAGGTGAGACAGACTATTCCAACTGCGTGTCGGTAACTTTTACGACTTTCTCTGGCTCCTGTGGCGCATCATGGAATTTAACTGACTGTCTCCTCCAAGAGAGCGACATCTTGACAGGTTTAGGGAGATCTGGCTCCACGTGGAGATCTGATGGTGTTTACTATGCTGTGGAAAATAATATAAATACATCATTATTAGATCGTGTCACGTTGTGCTCGCCTGAGTCTCACCGTGTGTGTTTGTGCCGCAGCATGGCGGTTCCCTTTGTGCAGGGCTGGGACCTGGTCCAGACTCTGGGAGAAGGAGCCTACGGAGAGTATGAGTCCTCCTCTGTTCACTGCAGAATGTTTTCACAAGAACCAGCAAATACAAGAGAATTCGAGCAGCGCGATGCTGCTGAGTTTAGAACATGTCAGCCTTCAGTGTGAATACATCAGAAGAAGCTGCATAACTTAAAACTTTAAAACATGAACAACTTTCTATTTATAAAGACTATTGTGGTGGCACACCTCAGTTATTTGTCCCACATCAATTTAATAAATTCGATTAAATATACACTATACATATACACTGTTTTTACAACTAATTTCACATTTCAGCTCATTGAATAAGAAAATGCTGTTTGTTGTAAGGACCAAGTTTTTGTAATTTTATTAAATTTTTTCTGCAACGTTCTCTGTTTTGGCATTTCTGTGGGTACGCTTAGCATCCTCCCACAGTTAAGGAACATGCAAATTAAGCTAATCAGTGACTAAATTGTTATTAATGAATTCTTCCATTAAATAAATGTGTTCGACTCAAACATAATAGTTTTTCTCGGAAGATCTCATCAGTTCCACTTTTGCTTTAGTCCTTGATAAATACAATAAACTAAAATGTCATGGTCTTGCTTTTGTTGACCTCCCCTCGCTCGTCTTTGCTGTTGGAACTGATCATTCCTTTTGTTGTCTCCGGTGTCAGAGTGAGGCTGCTGGTAAACAGACAGACTGAGGAGGCGGTGGCTTTAAAGGTGATCGACACCTCACAGGCTAAAGAGTGCAGTGAAAATGTCAGGAAGGAAATTTGTGTCCACAAGGTAGGTCAGCTTTAACCTTCAGTTAAACTGGTGCTAAATAAGACATTGTTCACTGTGGTAGTGAGATATATGTTGATTTAAATAAAAAAAAAATTAAAATAAAAAAAAAGGGTGAAAGATTGCGTACAGAATTTTACAAAGCATACGGTCATATGTTTAGTTTTAATGAGCAATCTTCATTTGCTTTTCTCATCAAGTCCAATTCAAAACAATGAAGCTCTTGTCTTGTCTTGTCTTTCCTGGCCACTGTTGCTTGTTACATCTGATTGCTTTGGAAGGGTTTAGTTGGGTTCTGTTGTACTCTATCATTGTAAGAGCGCTTTGAGATGTTTGATGTGATTTAGCGCTTTACAAATAAAATTGAATTGAATTGAATTGAATTGTAATGTCACGCTGATGTCTCCATTTGATATTTTTGCTTTGGAAGATGCTCAGCCATCCCAACGTTGTTCGTTTTTTTGGCCATCGGAAGGAAGGACCCACTGTTTACCTCTTCCTGGAGTACTGCTCCGGAGGAGAGCTGTTCGACAGAATCGGTAAAACAAATGGCACAAATCTTCTCTTCTTATCAGCAGATAAACTGATGTATTAAAACCAAAAATGAAGCAATGTGCAAATTAAAATCATCTTGGCCGTTGAAGCTGCCTCTCTGGGTTTGCTTTGTTTTCTGGTTAGAGCCTGATGTGGGGATGCCGGAGAAGGACGCTCACAGGTTTTTCCTGCAGCTGATGGCGGCGGTGGTGAGTGAAGTGTATCTCAATGGGACTTCATGCTTTTGTTTCTGCGCGTCTTGACCTGCTCCACCTTTACAGGAATACCTCCACAGTGTTGGCATCACCCACAGAGACATAAAACCAGAAAACATTCTGCTGAATGACAAAGGTAGGAGACTGATTTGTCTTGAATTGTTCAAACTATCATGTTTTCATAATTATACCCACAAACTGTTTTTTTTTTTTTTTGGTTTGTTTGTTTTTGTTTTTTAAGATGACCTGAAGCTATCAGACTTTGGTCTGGCCACCGTGTTTCGCTTCAAAGGAAATGAGCGTCCCCTGAGTCGACTCTGTGGAACGCTACCTTACGTAGCTCCGGAGCTGCTCAGCCAGATGGCGTACAAAGCTCAGCCTGCTGATATCTGGGCCTGTGGGATCGTCCTCACCGCTATGCTGGCTGGAGGTAACCTTACGTCTCTCTAGTGCCTTCAAACCTGCTTTCAGAAATGCATGTTTTCTGTTCACCTGATAACACTGACCATCTTGTTAATCAGTCAGTTTAAAGTAACTGCATTTACTTAAAAAGCAAAATGCTCATGAAACTTCTCTTGGCTGTTTGACCATGTCTGTGTTGCTTGTCTTGCCAGAGTTGCCGTGGGACCAGCCGACTGAGAGTTGTCAGGAGTATTCCGACTGGCTGCAGAAGAAAACGTTCTTAACTCCTTGGAAGAAAATACAACCAATGCCTCTTAGTAAGTCCCAACTCACATGACTTTAATTACTTCTAATTCTAAATTATTGTGACCTTCTAGTCACCCTCTCTCCTCAGGTTTGTTGTCTAAATTACTGACGGCGAGTCCAAATGCGCGTATCACCATCGCGGACATACAGAAGGACCGCTGGTTCACGCAAGGCGAGTGTCAAGTCTAGTATGACGTGTCCCTACGAGATGATGAGCTCACAGGACTGACGTGTGTGTGTTTCTTTTTGTAGGCGTGAGGGATCCTTTAAGTTCAGGAGGGAACAAAAGTCTTCGGTCTGATGTGGGACTCTCGTCCTGCTCCAACAGGTCCGAGCTCCCGTCCCTCCTGCGTTATTTCAGTCTCATTTCTTCGCTCATCTCAGCCATTTTCTTCTCTCTGTAGTGACGACAGGATGCAGTTTTCCAGCTCTCAGCCTGATCTTGCTGCGGTTGGATTAGAAGCCTTATTAATCGGTCAACCCGGAGGCCAGGTCAGCTTCTCGCAGCCGACCAAACCGGAGCACATGTTGCTGGGGAGTCAGTTACTTTGCACGCCAGGAGCCAGTCAGGTAAATCCAGAGTTGGTGCGATGCTGGTTTAATGTTGTTTTTGTTGAGTAATGTATAAATATTTATTACAATTCTAACAACTAATTTCCTGCATCAACAAACATGTTGTTTTCCCCCCCCCCCACTTCTTCTAACATCCTTCTTTCTTTGAATAGTCACCCTGGCAGAGATTGGTGCGAAGAATGACTCGTTTCTTCACCACTGTAAATGCTGATGCCTCCTTATCTTCCCTGAAAGACACTTGTGAAGGCCTGGCACTTGGCTTCAAACTTACCTGCAGCAAACAGGTACATTCATACTGACGTATACATAATTCTGAGGTTTTCAGCAGGTATATGCATGTTGTTGTTTTTTTTATTTTTTTTTATTAAATCCATTTCAGGTCACATATACCAAAGTTCCTTTAGCTGCTATAATAATCCACCAATATGGTTTCCTTTTATAATAATGTATTCTCTCCCCTTTAGGTGACGGTGAGCACGCTGGACAAACGCAACAATAAACTCATCTTCAAAGTTTATTTGCTCGACATGAATCAGCGGGTGATGCTCGACTTCAGACTGTCAAAGGTGAGACTAACAATAAATGTTCTATTTCTATTTAGCACATTGAAAGTAAAACTACTGTCTCAGTTTACTTGAATTAAATGTGTGTAAAAAAAAAATAAAAAAAAGCGCTGCTTTTGTTTAAGTTGTCTCTCTTGTGTTTTTCCAGGGCGACGGGTTGGAGTTCAAGCGGCTTTTTGTGAAGATAAAACAGAAGCTCGGTGACATCGTCAGCACTCAGAAGATTTTACTTCCCCTCAACTGAGCAGCTGCTTCCAACAAATGCACCCTGCAATGGACATTGAAGTGATGACCTGTATATTGTACATGTTCTGTACACTGCTGTGTGCAAACTCTGTGTTGTTGATGATGAAGAGGCAAAACTTGAGCCAAGTACTTGTCTTTTTCATGTGATGGTTAATATTATGTAGTTGTTCTTTTAGTGTGTGTGTGTTCATATTGGTGTGAAGCCCTTTCAAGAATATATTATTAAAGACATTCATTGTACATTAAATGTTTTGATTCAGGCAATGCAATCACACAATAGGAGTCATTATGAAGAGCGAACTGTTTTATCTGAACTGTGTTTCGTTTAGTTTTCACTTCCTGGAAACATGGAGGCTTAATAACTCAGTCTGAAACATGTACCCAGTTTTTTACCATTTTGAAGGAAGAAAAGAAACTAGACTGATCCATGAACATGTGTACTTTACTGTAGAGATTATTGGTTAGGTTATATCCAGACTTGAAATGACTCAGTTTTGGGGGGCGTTGAGGGGAAGTAGCAGTCATTGAAGCCGGGGAGAACCCCCCCCAAAAAAAGACAACCAGCCAAAATGTCAACCCCAGAAAAAATGACTGTCTCACATCTGATTAGGAGCCAGTAGTTTTGACAGTGATGGTGACATTAACGGGCTCGTTGTCATCTCCAAGGGGAGGGGCTGTCGGGGTCGGGGGGACACTCAGGGGCGAGGTGGTGAAGGGGGAAGCAGCACGGGGTAGAATGGTTGGACCTGGAAGAGACAAAAGTCATGTTTCAGTATTGTGGACTGCTGATGGTTTAACACAATAGCATGTTGGTATAGAAGTATGGGAAAAATGATCATATTAAGCGCTTTATTTGTATCGATGGAATGAACATTAGCTGAACTGCGGCTGCCATTAATGGTGAATATATAAGACCATACCTTTAAACTTGAGCAAGACGATGACTTACTTTCTTGTATTGGTACTCATGGCAGCCTTTCAAGCATTTGTTTCTCCAAAACAAGTCTAGACAAAAGATGCTTGGAGCTTAAAGGATAAATGAATAATTAAGTGTAGTGTGTTTGTCTTGCCTGGACTGGGTGATTCACCAATCCGTCCCCCATCCGACCCATGGACCTCGTCCTCTGGGAAATTTATGTTTTCTCTCGACTGGCTGAGCTGCCTGAAAACACCAAAAGAATAGAAAGCCTATTTATCCAGGTAATTAGTAATAAACAATATCTAGAAAGTAAATGGTTGAAATGAAGGAAGAAAATTTAAGTATCAGCTCTTTTAGTTTTTGTGTAAATAAGTTTGGGAAAGGAATAACTTTTGCAGGACTTTTCCTATTTTTGGTACACGAATGCAAACAAATCAAACATGCACAAATACTCACGAGCCAAACAGCATGTCATGCAGCCCTGAGGAAGACACAGAACAATAATATAATCTAATGTGACAACAACTGACTTTACAGGTCTGCAGGGCATATCTTTATAATGCGAGGGACTCACTGGGATTGTTGTTGCGATTGCGGATTATGTAGATTAGCAGCAGCACCGTAAGAATGGCTGCAAACAGCATCCCACCGATCGCTGATCCGATCACAGCGGGGTACAAATTGGAGCGTGGTTCCGCTGAAACACATCACAGTTACACTTTGCAAAATAGTACACCTCAACAACACCGCTGTCACGTTCTATGAACATCTGGAGTGGTTCTCAACCCATGTCAGTGCTGCTCTCAGAGCATCAGCTCTTTGCCATACAAACCATAATACAATGCGCTTGATGATAAATTAAGCTGTGGATTAGCTATTAAATCAACAGCACATGAGTTGAAAACCTCTGACCTTTGATAGACAACACCCTTTACACTACCTAAACAACTAACTTCCTTAAAATGATTCAATCTAGCTCTAAAATCATCACAAGGAATTTCCAAAGAGAAACACACAGAGGAAAAGGAAGAAGATATAGAGGGCGGAAGTTGAAGATATGAGCTGTGTGTGTTTGTTTGTATGTGCTTCTTGTTTGTTTATGAGTCTTTCACCTAAGTGGGCAACAACAACAACAACAACAACAAAAAAGAAAACATGTTAGATTGTCATAAGAGTCAGTGTAACAGCAATTGTAGCATAACATCACATGTCCTAACTCACCTGTCAGCAACAAGTAAAATAAAACTTTTTTCTGCACATTTTCTGCCTTTATCCATTATAACTTCTGCTTCGTAGCACAATCTTAGCTCTCTTTTTCTTTTTTTTTCAGAGAATAAATATTTCCCTCACTTGCTAACTATACCTGGAGTCTTTGTTGAGGACGGATGTCCGATGGTGCGGCGGTTAATCGGTCTGATACGGAACTGATACTTGACAGTTGGCGTCAGTCTTCCGATTATGTGAATCCTGACATCGGGATCTTGGATGAAGGTATGGTACCAGGCTGGAGTACTCATCCTCTCCACTCCTTGCCCCTCAGACTCATTCCTGCTGTCCCTCCTTCCCGGCCGCTCGGACACCCATCGGTGCTCCAGCACAAAGCCTGTCCACCCTCCCTGCTCCTCGTTCTCCACCCGCCACTCCAGCTCCACCTCGTTGCGGAGTTTGCTGCTGTACATCACCCTGATCAGAGTGGCATTGGGTGGCATTGGGTATCCTGGAAAAGAAAGAAGCAGAACACAAATATACACCTTCTGTCTATGCATCTCATTACATTTATGAGCTGAACAATAAATATACGTTGTGTAAAAGATATCTTACTATTAACCACTAATGTGATGTTGATGTCGGTTCCTCCCACTGCATTGTGGGTGGTGCACCTGTATTCACCACTGTCCAGGGTCTCGTCGGTGTCTCTCACAGTCAGATTGGCCCATGCGGAGGTTTGTAGCAGCCTGTACTTGGAGGTGTCTCGGATGTTGACGCCCTGGTTGTTGAACCAGGTGATTTCGTCAGTGGGCAGGTAGTTGGCTCTCAGACTGCAGGTGAGCTGCACGTCACTTCCCTCATACACAGACACCACTCTGCGCTGCGTGAACAACACCGGCGCCTCTGTACGAGAGAATCTCCGATTAACTACTTTGAAAATCAAGTGAGGCATTTGTTGACGTTGAGACAATGGGCACGGACCCAGTGTGAGGTTGCAGGTCTTCGGTTGGACTAGAAGTGGGTGCATGGCGTGGCAGGTGTATGGCTTCCCATTGCGCGCAGTGCCATAGCGCAGAACAAGAATGTTGGAGTTTTCTTCTCCGCCTTTGCTCTGGCCGCCTGGGCCCTCCCACCACAGCAAGGCTTTTGGGGCCCCTCCATCCCAGGAGCAAGAGAGCATCAGATACTCTCTGTTAGTAACATAAGCCAAACACACAGGCTCAGCAGGGGGAATATCTGGTGAAAGGAAAGTGTAAAAGGTTTAGATAACAAATGAAAACGCAACCAACATTGTTCTTTGCTGTGATTTCTGCACTCACATGTGCGCGTGCTGCACTCTGCAGGTTGTTTCAGGGCACTATGGGAGCCGGTGCATGTAAACAAGCTGTTGTTAGGAGTCAGGCCTCCAGAGGGCAGCAACATGGCAGTTCTGGTGAGTGGATTTGTTTGCTGCCCTTTGTCGGCATCGTCTTGTTGTGCATGTACCAAGTCTCCAGTCCAGTGGAGGGAAGGGGCAGGAAATCCTCCGGGCCAGGAGCAGAGCAGCCTCAGAGAGGTGTGATTCAAAGCCGGCTCCACAGAGCAGGAGGGGGAGCCGTCAGGTGGGTCTGTGGTGATAAAATACAGAGTAACAAGATAGTAATGTGCAAACTGGAGGTTACATGAGGTCATTAGGGCCAGAGAGAGTTCCTATAGTGCGAGTATTCAAAATTAGTTGTGCACCATTTCACCAATATTACAGAAGATGAAATATGCTTTATCATGAGACATCAAACATCCGAGTGACAAGATGCTCTGAGTTAGAAGCGCAGCATCCAAACAGGAGAACTAATGACAAGCACCAGCTTTCGAGACAACCAACGCTTGCCATTGCTGTGACATCACAGCGAGGTACCTGCCAGAGAGTCCATCAACTTCTCCAACGGTCCCAACAGGAGAATAGCTCTGCAGGACTTCCAAACTCGGCTGTGTGTGTCTGGGTGTTGCTATGCAGACGTGAAGTGTGTAAATTGCTGCTTCTAAGTGTACTTTGTGTGGATAACTGGTGTATGGAAAAAAAGGAAAACAAAAGAAGCAAAGGAAGTTTCTGCGTTGCACAGCAAACACAGTGATTATTTGGAAGTGAAATGATTGGGAAATGTATTGAAGAGACTCAAAGCTAATGATAATGAATGATAACCAAAGATGGATAGACTTCCCATCGTCTTGTAATGAAAATGACAAACGAGAAAGATTTAACTGTGTCTCTTTGTAATTTTCACTACCAAGACAGAGAAGCGCAGGTCAGGGGTCAAGCTCATGGTTTAACAGACAAAGGTGGTCGATGCAGTCCGAGGTCAGAGGTCACACTCACAGTAGACAGTCAGGCTGATGGTTTTTTTGGAGCGAGTGTTGAGGTAGGAGTTCTGCGCCAGGCAGGCATAGTCGCCGGTGTGCATGCGGAGAACCTTGGTGATGGTGAAGTGCGGCCCGGTGTTGACTTGGTTGTTGTTGTAGTACCAGACGTACTGACTGGGTGGGTTGGACTGGGCTTGACACAGAAGGGAAACAGTGTCTCTCTCCAGGGCCGAGTAGCCGCGTTCTGTAATACTATATGGAGTCACGTTTATGTGGGGCACATCTGGTCCGACTGAGGAGAGAAAAACAGGGACACGCAGAAGAAATGAAGCACACAAACATGTAATCTGCACAACACCACTTCCTGCTTCGTTTTTCCTTCGTTCTTCCTGCAGCCGTTTGAAGTGTTCCTAACTCATGCATACAGCCTATTATCAAAGATGAGATATGAACATGAAAGTTTGGGGCTTTTTGTCACTAAACTCAACGACAAACATGTTATAGCCAGGGATACCAAGAGACAGCTTTATCCTGGTCGAGATTGGCTTTCAGCTTGCTGTTAATTAATTCTTGATCAAATATCTTTTAGAGCTCTGAGACTTCTGAGTTTTCAGTTGCTAATTGCTTGAATTTCTTAAGAAAATGTCTGCTGCTGTGTGGTAATCAAAAGAGAGCTTTTTTTTTTCTGCTCGCCAGTGACCTTCGGGGTGGCTAAAGCCTGAGAAGTGCATTTCAGTCAGTCATTCAAAGTTTCAACTTAAAAGAAGAAAGAGTCTTCAGGAATAGATAATGATAGAAGAACAGATGACCAGATATCATACAATTTAAGTGAAGGGTCCATCCCAGTTCATGGGATGACCTTCAGTCTTGTGTAAAAACGGTCAAGGAAAACATTAACTCCATCCCCCCCCCCCCAATGAAAGTATTGACTGTTTTACCAACTTGTTTACTGGTGGTCACACTGTTTTAATAATGTTGGGCATAACAAGACACTTGAAACCCAAATCCAGACATCAATGATGAAGCAGTGGACGTCTGCTCCCTAACTACTTTATAGATATACTGTGAGAGTGAAGCTGTGAAGACGTCAACGCTGAAGGCAGCACAAATTGTACTTTGAAAAGGATTGGGCTTTTCAAAACATCAGTCCAGTTTACATATTTTGATCTTTTGAAAAATATAGACAATTTATTAGATTCTTTTCTTAAAAAAACGTTATGTTTGGGTTTTGGTAAACAATATTTAATTAAACAAAGACCTTTAAAAAAGAAAAAATCAAAATACATATATAAAATCAAAATACATATATATATATATATATATATATATATATATATATATTATAATACATATGGTAGCAATTTAATGGTCATATTTAAGATTAAATGTGTGCCATGTGACTACACAAATAAAAGAAGCATAACACTCCTATAGATCAAAGACATGTTACTTTTTCTGAGGAGGTTAATTTTGTGTTGAGTCCCACATCAAATGACAGAAAAAATAAACGTTTGCTGATGGAAAAAAAGTCAAAGCCCAAGAAAATTACATAATCCCTATAATAAGGTTTTTTGCTAAAAATGTTCTGGCCAAAGCTTTTTCACCAGCAGGCCGGATAAAACACATACACATTTATTTTCCGTTAATAATTAATTCATCATAATTAAATCATGGAGAAGTGAAACTTTAAATGTAGTCCTTACAGATGGTGTCCAGCCACAGGCGGTTGGACGTCTCATGGTTCACCGAGTTGCTGGCCACGCAGCGGTACCAGCCGGTGTGGTTCCGGTTGACGTCGGTCACATTGATGACGCTGCTGTTGCCCTGGGCGAAGAAGGTGACGTTGCCCTCGCGGGTCTCGTGCTGCCACACGTATTGTATGGGCCCGGTGCCGTTGTCCAGGCTGCAGCGCATCCACATGTTGGAGCCCTCCACCGGGGAGGCGTCGCTCACCAGGAGGTGAGGCTTACTGACCGGGACTGCATCAGACACACAGGCAGGTGTTTTTACAGAATAATGCTGTGAAGTTATTATTATTATTATTATTATTATTATTATTATTATTATTATTATTATTATTATTATTATTATTATTATTATTATTATTATTATTATTATTACCAGATGGTCCCCATTTCAAGTCCAGATTGTGTTGGGGATCTTTTTGTGTGGAGTTTACATGTTTTTCCTGTGTATTCATTGGTTTTCTCCAGGTACCCCAGTTTCCTCCATAGATATGAAATTAATTGACGAATCTAAAATGCTCTTATATGTGAACGTGATGCCATGTCATGGGCCATCAAACTGAATAATGAGCATCCGACAATTGAACTATTAATCTGGATTTAATCTATGTTGAATCAACTTCCATAACAAAGATTATAGTGTGCTGAGAAACACCGCTTAGAGCAACTTTTAACTTCTCCTGGTTTCAGATAAAGGCTTGGAGTTGTATCATCTAAATTGGAGAAAGATATTTCAAACTGTTCCATTTAGGATAAACAGCAAATTGTTCTTTGCACAAGCTTTTCTGACTCGCTTGCAGTGATCGATAATATAGCCGACGATTGTCCAGTTCTACGGCCCTGCTTAAGAAGAGAACGTATATTTGTGTGCAGGGTGTCTTACCTCGGACAAAGAGCTTCACAGAGTACCAAATTAATAGCAGTTCTGCGTCTTGTTGCTCATAGAAGGCCTGGCAGGTGTACGTGCCGTGAGCAGCCAGAGACAGCTTGTCAATGTTCAAAGCTGCGCTGTTTGAAATTGTGGTCAGCTGCCCCAGAGTTTGTGCCACTTTCTGGATTCTTGGTCCGTTCCCCACGTTAATCATCACAGCTCTTATGGTTTCAGTTCCAGGCTTGATGAAGCTCCACAAGTACATGTCGGGTACAGAGGGGCCGCACTCCAGGATCACCGCTTTGCCCAGCACGCCATACACACTGCTGTTCTGGTACTGCACCTCTCCATTGTGCTTGATATCGATGGCTGAAGGAGAGAGGAGACATGCATGTTAATATCCGTCCGTGCGTGTGGCTGCAATGGAAAAGAAGATGACGGTGTTGTGTGCACTGCCAGTGTTGAATTGCAGGATTGATTTCACCAAAGGTCTCAGGCATAGCGTGGCATTTTGTTAAGGCATTTCAAAGACATGGATTCTTCATTTCTAGTTTGGTTTTACCTAACATGCTATGATTTCTTCCTTATCTATTCCCATAGTCTGCTGCCTGCAATGGACACATTCTTTTCTTCTTACACCCAAACAATAAATGAGTCGGGAATCTACATGTATTCCCTATTAAGTTGCAGATACACAACATATACACAAGTGAAGTTTTGATGCACCGTTGTTGGCCACAACAAGATATGTGCAAAATCAGTCAGAAAGTTATTGTATTTGTTTACCGAAGAGCTCAACATAGTAGCGTCACTACAATGAGCTCTTTAGTAGCGCCACTGAATACACTTTTTTGTTCATGTTGCATGTATAATGTTAGTATAATCATGAAAATACTAACATACTTTTGTAATTCTGAACTCATTGTCTTTTTTTTGCAACACACCGGTGCGTAGCAATAAATTGTAAATGTAGCATTCAAACTTTCATTATTCTCATAATTCATTTCAAAACGGTGAAACTTTCATTTATTTTTAGCTTGTGACACAAATAAAGTCAAATATTTGAAATTTGATTTTTTTTCCAATGGAAGCTACAGTTAGCACAATTGCAAATTCATAAAATGCTCGAAACGTTTCAATTCGTACGGTATAGGTTTAGAAATAACAGGAAAAAAAATTACTTCTCAATCATGTTGTAATTGTTTGACATGCACCTGCATGTTGGTCACAAAAGGCAGTACAGAAGATGTGAAAGACAATTTCCAGAACAGTCTAAACGTTAAGCTTTTGAGCTCAACATTGTAAGAAATGTGATCCTATTTGGTATAAACACTGACATGTACATTATCAAGCTTCTATCAGTCTGTATTTTTGTTCAACATAACATATTTTCAAAATATCCAACATGGTGTTTCCATGGTTTGTTCTGAAGATATGTAAAGCGTGTGCTGAGCCCTTACCATGAGTAATGTCCACAGTGGTAGTTAGATATAAAAAGGCCAGCCCTAGCAGTCGGGCCACCATGGTATCATGATGATTCTCAGTCCAACAACCTCTTTAAGCAAACCCCGGCACAGAAAAATGTGCTCTGATCAAAAAGGTTCAGTTCTCGGTCCTCAGAAAAAAACTGCTCTTGGTTGCCGAGTCTCTCATGTGTCGAACAACTTTGTTGTTCCGTGTCTCTGATCCACAGGTTTCTTGGAGAATCCAGTTGAAGGCACTGACTTCATCAGACTGAGAGTAGGAAGGGATGGAGGGTCACTAAAACTGATTTAGGTTTAATAATTAATGGTTTTTTTTCCTTTCTCTTTATCCCTCCATCCCTCTTTCTTTTCTGCCGCAGGGTTAGAATGACACAGTGATATGGAGCTCATCCATTATACAGGACAGACACACAGGTGGACGGTTTAGCTTTCCACACACACACACACACACACACACACACACACACACACACACACACACACACACACACACACACACACACACACACACACACACACACACACACACACACACACACACACACACACACACACACACACACACACGCCTGCACATTAACACACAAAGGCACGATTGTATGAAGCAGAGAGGCCACGTTTAATCAACATTCCTCAACAATTTATTTCACTTTTATTTCAAGTGCTCCTGATAAAAACAACATCCACAGATAATTTCACAAAGGGTTTCACCTGTTTTTGAATATTTGCTGTGGCGTTTATGATCTTATTCAAACAGTAATGTCGTGCAACAACAGCAAACACTTTTATGTTATCCTGTGCAGCTATCAGAGGAAGAGGAGGAGGTTAGCTCAGGCAAACATTCATATTACCGTGGTAGAAATAACGGACCACATTATTTACATGGAATCGTACTTTTGAGTTTAATTTCAAAGGTCATGCAAAGACTGAAAGGGCAGAGCAAACTCTACTAATGGGATTAGGATTAAAATAGATTTAGAAAATATACATGCCAACATTTAAACATGGAGAGCTCCAGTATACAAGATGGTCTGTAATTCCTGTTCCTTTTGTTCACATTATGTGTTTTGAAATATTCTTGGCATTAGTGATGAATGTATAATTCATTGCAAAGGAAACAAGAGGGTGGACTGTTAAGTGGAGCCCTGAGTATGTAACGTGAGACGCTTGTCATGAATGAATGCAGGACAGAGATCAGTTTCTATCTCTTGGCATGCACAATGGCTGAAATACAGAAGGTCGCCTGGAGACGATACGGCCCACAGTTTGATCTGACCTCAGCGATTCATAAGAAGAGACCAAAGTAAATAATACATCATTAGTGAAAAATCTTCTTTTTTTTTTTTTTTTTTTTTTTTGTAAGTGTATTTGGGAATGGGGGTTGAATCCCACAACTGGTGGGCAAGCACTGTGGGTCCCTGAGCAAGACCCTTGACCCCCATCAGCTCCCCTGAAATTTGAAGAAAATGAACACCACCATTGAACAAACACAGGATGTTTTCTCTTTTTTTTTTTCTCACTGGTGTATTATATTGAAATCCAGTTTTAAATCATGAGAAACTTCAAATGAGTCCCTGCACATGATCCTCCTGTGAGAATGACTACAGGTGGAGATATATCAAAGGGGTTGAACCTCAGATCAAATATGACGTATTCAACTCATGAAAGCATAGAGCATAGAGCAATAACCAGAAACTTGGACGTCATCAAGTGGCAGCAGTGGACTCCTGATATTGACTCAATACTCTGCAACAGTTGCAATGAAAAAGCCTCCCATGTAATCGACGTATGCAGCTGGAGGAGCCGAGTAGAGGGTGACGGGGGCAAACGGAGCTGTCCTCAAAAGCTGAAGCTCCCCCTCAACACCGGAAAGTTCATGAACTCCCTCTGAGAGGTGGACACGTTGAACCTGTAGCTACTCCTCTGCTCTGGGAGTTGGAAATCATTGTGCGGTTATTTCATCAGCTCACAAAGGCAGCGGTGTGCAAGCAAGGCAATCTGGGCCACTGACAGGTCCTATAGAAAATACTCTGTATGTCTGTGTGGATATTTTAGATAATTGATTTTCAGCTAAATGTCTTTGGATTGCTGTGACACAGATTATACAAATGAAAATGTAGCAATAACTGTCTATAATGGGTCCAAAGACATGTTTTGTGTACACACATGCTCATATCATATGTGCCCGACATATGGACCTCAATAAAAAAAACATCAGCAGGTACTAGCCCTACTCTCATTTCTGCCGCAAGGCTGTCCAGGCAGCTTGTGATCCCGTCGTTGTTGAGACAGATACTGAAATTAGAAATAATTGGCTAAGGCTTTGGGAGTTTAAGCCAATGAGTGGATGTGTCGTGTGGTTCAGCGACAGATCTGTGAGTGAAATGATGTCGGTGTTAAACAAGCTGCGATGTCGACGGTGGTCACCTGAATGTACGTACTCAATAGCGCTGAATGAGACTTCCAGGCATCAGCTGAACAGTGGGTTGCACTCGTTTAAAAAAAGAAAAAAAAAGACAGGATTTCTCTCCTGAGGGCCATCAATGTCTGCTAAAAAATTCATGGCAGTCCTTTTAGTAGATTGAGGATTTGAAACTGTGATCACTCTGAGGGACAAATTGTAATAAAACTATTCTAATATACTAATATATCTATTACAAGCATCTATGAGTATGATGGCAGTTAATTTACTCAAGATGACTTATGTCTGTAATTTTCATTAATGTGCAGGCTTCTGGTATTATTTACAGTTTTGTGTAATTTCAGTTGATAACTTCATATTTATTAGAAACTTTTCAGTATTTTCCCTGAATTAAACATGAATATGTGATAAAGAGATTTAGTCTAGTTTGAAACTGTCAACATTAGTTTACATAATCATTTTTATTTCAATGCTAAAAATGCAAAGTTCATCCAACAGCCAGTGTCAATGAATACTAAAACAAACAAATACCACAAATAAAAACAACAATTTCCACAAAATGTCATCAGTACATAAAAATGCATTTGTTTCTTTACAAAAAAAAAAAAAAGGTAAAGGATACAAAATACAAGGACAATAAAATAAGTACATTGAATCAAGAGGTAAATCCAAAAAGTAACATCCATCTGCTGCTCCTCAGTAAAGAAGTCGTCAGCGTGCACAACACAGGATACAGAGAGTGGGCATCAGAGAAAGAGTATGAAATTGTATTTAGTGTTTCTAGATTTCTTCTTTTGGAAAAGAAAAAAATCCAAAAAGGATGAAATAAGGAGTCAGCCACATCAAGAGGGACCCTCACTCTTAGTCTGATGTAATATACATTTTTCGACTGAAAGTCAATCATCTTTAACTCGACCGCCCTCAAACCTAAAACTTCAACATGCTGCGGAGGTTTTCCTTTTCACACAGTAGACGTCATGGTATAAGACAGGAAGAAAGAGAGAACAACAAAAGCTTGCGTTTGTCCTCCAGAGGACCTTCAGAGCTGTCCCCAGCGAGGCAGGCGGTGCAGAGCTGCTGGCCGACAGTCCAGCTGGGCTAAATGATGCTTTTCCAGCCTTTTCAAAAGAGATGTAGAAGTTCAGACAGTGTTTTGTCTCTCAGCTCGCAGGCGAGGATCCAGTGTGCGACGTGTCGCCTCAGACGTACTGCTCTTTGGGGAAAGTGTACGGCACCACTCCTGGAGGAGGGGAGGACAGACCCGGCACAGACGGGTACTTAAAGATGGCCGTGGTGTGCGAGGGAGGAGAGAAGGTGTTCTTTAATGTGGTCGTGCTGCTGCTGCTTGTCGCGGGCGTTGGCTGTGAAGAGTGGTAGGGGTGTTGGGGCAGGAACGACAGAGGGGGGTTGAGTGGAGGAGAGTAGGGCTCCGGGTAGTCTTCCTTGTTACAGGCCAGTCTGTAGCTCACGTAGTCTGCGGTGTTTGGAAGCTCTTCATAAAACCGGCCTGAATGCTGTGGAGAAACGACAAATCAGAATCAAATTTTAATCACAGACTGACATGAACCACAAACAATATAATGCGTGGGGTCCCTGGCCCGCCTGTAATGCCATGAAGCAATGTCAAATATAAGTGGATTTTTCCTTTGTGCTTACACACATGCAGGACACAACACATACACCAAAAAAAAAAAAGAGATTTAAAGATATAAGCGAATGGATTTTTTAATGTTTTCTGCAGAAGGCAATCTATTCATCTCAATTATTTGACCTCAAGCTACACGCACATTGTGATTTGGTGATATTAAATATAGTTTATAAAGAAACACAGAGTCTGTAACAACCTTATCACAATGACCCTTTGCGGTAAAATGAGTGGAAGAGAAGAAAAGGTCATTTCCTTAGATAAATAATTTATTATATACATATACTGTAAGTCATGATATTATGGACATACCAGCCCAAACAGCCCTGACACATCAAGACATTCACTCCTCCGAATTTCTACAAGAACAAGCATAAGCTTCCAAAGAAATCTAAGCGACAGCAGCTGCCTGACATCTTTCAGCTTCCATATTTCAACTTTGTGAACAAAATGTTGACGAGCAGCAGTGTATAACACCAACTCACAGAAGACGGTGTAATTCACTCCACTGCACATCTCAGTGGTCATGCGCTTAGCCTTGGCATCAAACTCAAAGTGTTGCGCATCTACATTAAATAAAACAAATAAATAAATCACCTTTGACAAATTCTGCATTAAATCTATGCATAATATATGAGTGAAATTATGCACATTTAATCTTGAATACCTGCAACCATTGTATGATTGAGTGCCACTAATGACATTACAGACCTGTGATTTCTCCACTGTGTGGGCACATAGAAATCACTTTTGATTGAAGTTTGATTATGAGCGTGAACAAGTGTACCTTTAAATATGCAGTATGTAAATGCACTTAAAAAAGGTCTACCTGGATGTCGTCTGCAGGTCTTTTTCTTACTGGCTGTGACAGTTTCTTGGATGGAGAGTCTCTCCTGATCAGAAAGACAAGAGAATTAAACATAGAATATTGACACACATCACGTGGCCTGATATGTAAAAAGCACTGGGTGGAGCCATAAAGGCCTTGTTACGTACGAGGAGTTGCTTTTTCTACTTCTTATTTTCAGCACCAGAACTGTGATAGTAATGCCCATGAGCACTCCAGCAGCCAATAGTAAGGCGATCACACTGACCACATCACTTGTAGCAATCTGTGGGAGAGGCTTTTCTGCAGAAAAAACAAACAACTAAATTAAAGCGATATATTTAGGGATAACAGTCAGACTGGAAACATAAACCATAAAGTGAGGTGACTTTACCTAGAATGCTGATCTCCACAGAGGCCGATCGTGTCCCAATGCTGTTTGTTGCATCACACACGTATGTTCCCTGCAGGTCATACGTGACCGGCCCTTTAAAGGTGAGAACATTTTCTCGAATCTCAGCATTGCTTGGTATGGATCCATTAGTCCTGTGGATTATGATGACATTTAAATGGTGGATGGAGTTCATTTATATAGCCCCCCCCCCCCCCCCCAAAAAAAAAAGATTTAACAGACCCATATAGCACTTTACAAAAGTTAGTCATATTCACAAACAAACACCGTGACAGCATTTCAGGAAGTGTACTCACAGTCTCCACTGATACAGAGAGACGGCCGGGTTGGCATCAGCTTGGCAGGACAGCTGGACGTTCTCACGATTCAGATACCAGTTTCCATCGTATCCGTCCACGGACACATCTGGCTCATCTGATGCACAAATGCAAAACCTTACTTTCTGCCCATATTGCAACATTTAATCTCACCTTGTTTTTTCCCCTGCATTAGTATAGACTTGTCGGGCGTGAGCGGGGGGAACATACACTGGATATCGAGGGTCACACTGTCTGTGTAGATCTCCTCGTTGTATGAAGTGACGCAAGTGAGCGTCTCCTTGTGCGTTTCTCTGCTGGGCACAAGAATATAGTCGCTCTGAACAGTGATTGTCCCGTCTGAGTTTCTGAACTCTCTGGTGGTCACTTCTCCAGGGACCCTCGACTCCCACCTGCTCACAATAAGAACAAGAGAAGGGTTTAGTACTGAGATGAAAAAGTCTGAATAAAGATCTCTGCTCGCTCAGATAAAGTAATTGTGGATTCAGATCTAACACACACACACACACACACACACACACACACACACACACACACACACACACACACACACACACACACACACACACACACACACACACACACACACACACACACACACACACACACACACACACACACACACACACCTGATGGTACCAGCTGGTTTCCCGTTAGCAGAGACGCAGGTAGCCACCGGGGTTTTCAGATTGGATGAGCGAGCCACCAGAGTTGGTGTGGACAGACTCATCTGAGTAGTCGGACGAACTGAGAGAATCAAACGAACAAAAGAAATTAGCGCATGTGATGGAATCATGTAAAATATATATAACTAAGAAATAAATTGGTGTGTTCAAATACATTTTAAATTAATGAAATTCTCACTGAGGTCTCAAGGTATTATTTGATTGAGATGAACATTTTAAACCTTAATTTTAGAAATTTAGAGACTCTGATTTTATTTCCAGCAATGGATGTGTGAGCAACGCTTAGCATTACAAAAATGTGAACAATTTTGAACAAAGATTGGACAAACTAAACTTTTTTTAGAGTTTGTCACAGCAAAAAGTTTTGCGTTTAAATTTGTCGTCTCCATCAAGCCACAATTCAAATGTTTTTCAGTTTGCAACCACGTGACAGTGATTGAAGGTCATGATGAACCCTGGTTCATGGTCACAGCTCACTATGGGTGAGGGCAGGATACACCCTGGACAGGTTGTCAGTCCATCACAGGGCAAACACAATGAGTCACCAATGAACCTCACATGGATGTTTTGAGACGGCACACACAAGAAGAACATGTAAATTCCACACAGACAGGCCCCAGGCATGTATTTGAACCCATAACCTTCTCGCTGTGAGGCGAGCGCACTAACCAGTGCTCCAGCGTTAACAAACCATCACCAGCAAATGTACAGTCACCAATGAACCTCAATCACATGTTTCTGGTCTGTGAGTGGAAACCAGAAAAAAACCTACAGGGAGAGCCTGCGCTCCACTCAAAAAGACTCAAACCAGGATATTTTCACCATGCAACCCCTTGTTTAATACTTTTCAGAGAAAATGCCGAATTTTTTTTTATGTGCAGCTATGTATTTTTTTCCACTGTCTTTTAAAAGGAGTTCTGTTTTCCTGAAGACGTTGTGGCTGTTGGGATCTTGACAAACCTCGCCAAGACAATAATGAGACTTTCAATAGACCTGAAATTCCACACGAAACGCTCACATTTCAGCTAAAGGTCATGTCTTGGCACACCCGGCTTACCGTGGACGGTCAGGTTCACAGTGTTCTCTCGGTTCCCCGCGGGGAACGTGGTGTATTCACAGATGTAGGTGGCCTCATCAGAGAGGCGCAGCGAAGAGAAGGTGATCGTGGTGTCCTCGAGATTTGGGGTTCTTCGTCTCACTGCACCGTTTTTGAAGATGACCCGGTCCCTGTAGGGTGGAGCCACCGACACGCCCAGGGACGGATTGGCGATTGCCACGTTCTGCTTGGTGCCGTTCACCAGCTTCTGCCATGTTACCTTCAGAGAGATGAAAGGGGGTAATTGTGGCGAAAAGAAGGCTGACGTCTGGCTAAAAAAAAGGTAGGATGATGAGCTGCTATGGAGCTCACAACCTTAATGATGCATGCCAGTATACTGAACAAATGAACAATTTGTTACACATAACTCTTTTTTTTACTGACAATAACAAGCACAACTATCAATGATTTCAAACAAGAGTTTTGTCATTTAATTCTGACTGATGGCTTTAAATGATAGGTAATAGTCCAATACCTTTTTCGTTAATTGATATGCTTTATCTGTATTGTATATACACCTACGTCAAAAAAAAATGTATATCACTTGATATTGTGAAATATTCTACTACTTGAGAAAAATCTATTTTGGCTTTTCAGTATGTTTTATTGTTTGAACTAAATGATGGGAAAAACACATTTATGATGTGACTGTATCAGTAATAAAAAAGAAATGTCTGTATTGCTATAAGTGTATGTTGTGATTATATAAAGCACACTGATTAAAACATTAAATATGGGCCTCAGCAATTGCACTGACAGTGTACACAAGATGTGTTCCTTATCACATGCCTGGTGTAATCTAAATGAGATGTTAAAACTTGTAATTTTCTAACACTAGGAATGTGTATGTAATCAGTGCCACACTGCTAATCAGTGTTTCTCTTCATATGATTGTTAGGGCCACCCCGTATTTGAATATATGGTGATTAAATAGCAGAAAATGTGTTGAAATTAGAAAGCTGAAGGTTTCTTTGAAAGAAATCAAAATCAAGCAGCGGGTGAAAACTTTAAAAAACAAAAAACCCAGATGACTTCAAAGGTAAGATGAGGACGAATAACTCATCAGAAATCTATGGGGACTTTTTGTAGTTATGTGCACATAAAATTATGCCTACAGATTTAGACGGTTTTTATTTAACTACTACTTGTTTTGATATTTTACAGATACAACAAATATACACTTCACGACAAAATGTGAAAAACTTCCTGAAAATCAGAAGTCAGAAGGTGAAGATCTAAAAATATCACGCTGGATTTTTCCTTTGAAAAGTTTTTAGAATTTCCTCATTCAAATAAATGACTAAAAGATTCTGTCTAAAGCGTAGCTGTGGACAGCTCAAAAGTAATTGGAAGTTCCCACTGATTTAAAGGCTATTTTCTGAACACAAAGGAAGTGAATTATTACGACCTGTTCACAGTTGATTATGCCGGTGAATACCTGGGAGATTTTCACAGGTGGGAAGCTGTTGATGAACCGACAGCGGAGATCCACCTTGGAGCCAACGTACCCCGACTTCCCATCGTCCATTTCGACCGTCTGTCCATTTATCCCTATACAAGAAGCGCACGACATGAAGACAAGATAACACTTTCACCCACGAAATGCAGGCACACAGTCCCACACAGGACAACACGTGTTGGCAGCATCAGACTGGCACGCTTTGTTCACATTCAGCGCAGCGGGCCGGGCTTATAAAGTGAGCTGAGCTGTCAGAGGTGATACATTTCAGCAGCGTGAGAGGTGAGATGAGGTCAAAGGTTTCAGATTAAAGTGAGGTATAAATAAGCATGATTTGTTTGGCTCCTGTTCCCACTGACTTACTGATCCCCTTTAACAAATCCACACCCACTGAGTGTACACGAGTCACGTGTGTTTACATGTATCAGTCAGAAATAAAGCAATGAAATCAACTCTTGTGGGTGGCATTCCTGAATAATTGACGATTTAGATGAACAATGACTATATAATGAATTCAGTTCACAACAAATGTGGCTATATATATATAAGATATAAACAGTAATTAAAAACATATAATAATATATCGTATATATTTTTGATTTCCACAAACACAGACTGAACAGAGGAAGACCCAAGCCAAAAATCAAGCTCAGACCTCTGTGCTGTTAGGTATCGATATTAACCAATGGATGATCATGCTGTCAAGTACATCAGTTCACCATCATAATCATAAACTTTGCACGTTTAGTTCTGAAGTTCTTGGCCCCAACAAAATATCTATAGACTGTTCTTTAAATTCAGTGTTTCAAATATGTAAAGACTGTCAAATAATCCAAAACTAATCTCCAGATTATTTGTAAGTATATTGAAAGACACAAAAAAAATGTCATTCTCTGTATCCCTCATTGTACACCTGTCCAAGATCTAGCAATATAACGATTTTTAAGTGGAGTTATTAATGCAGGTGTAAAAACAGCAGTCCGGGAAGCTGTCAAGCTGAAAGAAGAGGCCTTTGGGGCCTAGTTGGCGCAGGGGACTCCGGGCTCAGCACACAGGTATCAGCAGGCTAAAATGCCACAGCTGTCGCGGTTGCAGAAGCAAAATCTATTTGGTTCTGGGGAACCATCTGAGCAATGCTCTCTGTTTACCAGTCGGTGGATGGATGGATGGATGGATGGATGGATGGATGGATGGATGGAATTATTGAAACTTTAATACATCTTCTTAGATATTCTTCTATCACTGTTGAAACATGCAATTTTGAGTCATTAAAAAAAATGGATACATATGGAAGTCATTTAATCAGCTTAAGTATTTGAAAAGTACACATTAGTTACACAACCTATAAGCAAAGTTCAGATGGGCACAAAACATATTGCTACATGCAAATGTGTCTGTTTCATGATAAATTATTGTGTTAAAAGAAATACAATGGCACTTGACTTTACATAGCAATTGTAGGGAAATGTATGTTTATACATTTCCATAAAATTGAATCACTGAATGTTTATATTACTCTATTTACAATTCAGACAAAAGGCAGCGATTTGTGAAATATGTGTAAAACAGAAGAGTCGGTCTCTTTTTGGTTTCCATCTTTTAACATGAACATTATTGTACATAGTATCATCGTTATTATTGATATTGGAAAAGCAGAAAATCCGTGGAGCACATCACTAATTTCCATCAGTTCTAAACCCACTTTATCCAGACAAAGGTCATGTGAGGCTCAAGCCTATCCCAGCTAGTACAGGGCAAATACAGAGGGACAGCAGAAAAGGGCCTGTCTGACAGAGAAAATAGTCACCAACAGGAAGGCTTCAAAAAAAACAAAAAAGAAACAAGTATGGTATAAAGTGTTGGGGGAGAAAGCAGTGAGCTCCCTGTTTCAAAGAAAGCAGCTTCCTCCATTAGCTAATATTATCTATCCATTCATCTTTTATAATGCTTTATCCAATTCAGGGTGACGGGGCTGGAGCTCATCCCAGAGGACTATGAGTGAAGACAGGATACACAATGATAAGGTTGCCTGTTCATAAACACACATATTTCTTTGCGCTGTGAGAAAATCTATGCGCGAGCAAAAAAGACCCATCTGATAGAAATAAAAGTCAATATCAGACAGTCAGTAAATGTGAAATGAGGTGTGCGGATTAGAAAGTCGGTTTCTTTATAAATGTAGTGACCCGCAGGATGAATAGTATTTAATTCCATTTTAAAAGTACTTTTAATTATTGTGGCACTGCTATAGAAATGCAGTGATTAGAACAATTCAAGCTATTTTTTGTTGTGAGAGCAATTATAAATTCAGACTCATAACTAGTCCGAATGAAGCCATAAGCCCCCTCACAGTTCAGAGACGCTGTCTGTCCGCCGCCTGATAGGCTTAGACAAAGCTTAATGAGTGGTGTGGCCCCGGGTTAATTCTCTGTCCAGTGTTGAACTCTGTGTTACTACTACCACACTGTTGCTTTAGCATCACTATGCTGATGACACACTGCTGTATATCTCATTTAATCCCAGTGATCCCCCTGATGTGGATGTAGGCTAAGACCGAAACTATATTAAAAATGAGCCCTCCAACATAAATATGACAATACGTTAATGGGTACCACACATGTGCAGGACCACCTGCCTGTATTTAATGTTAAATAGTGTTTAAACATCATGGGAAACCATTGGTGCACTCTTGTTTCAATTCAGTAAAGAAACATGAATAAAAAGTAGATTTAAGTAATTACATAGAAGATGCAACCCCTTTTTTTAAGACTGGAAATTATAACAATATTCAGTCATTAAATTACAAAAGAAACAGAATCGGAGGTGTAAATGATCTCAAACCACACTTATTTCATAATGCATTTCGTGCAGCAAAGCATGTTTGTAGTCAAATGCCTCTGAATACACAACATATCTCTGTTATGTCTTTATGTTTAAACTAAGCAGACAGACTTCTGTAAAGAAACCCAAAGGAGATCACCAGCAGAAAGGGGCATTTTATTATCAATAAAACAAATTGTAACAAGTTCCATGTTCGTTTTAATGTTTCACTTGAAACAGTTTGAACATTTCTGTCTGTCGACAAACATTTAATGCTAGAAACCAGAGGTGGGCACCCCTGATCCCGGAGGGTCACAATCCTGCATGGATTTAATGTCCTGCCACTCCAACACACCTTAAAAATGTCACGATGTAGCTCTGCACAAACTGATAACAAGCCTCTTGATTCCCGTTAGCTGCGCTGATGCAGGGTCACGTCAAAGCCACGGAGGACCGCAGCCCTCCGGCACCAGGCGTTTCCGACTCTCCGATAAACAAAAGTTTATTCTGTGGAGCTAAAATGCCACCGTGTACTCTTTAAATGCCAGTAGATTCAGCTTTTAGAACTGCAAGGTTTAGATGGGGTAAAAATAAGAGAGGTTGAATACTGCGTTATTGTACACAACTTAGCATGTAGGAATTCACAGAAAAGAGATCATGAAACATGTTGGCTCATTTCTCATCACTTGAGAGATCGAAGCACAGAACAAAGCCTATGATAGAGATCGTTTTAATTTGTGTACTGGACAGATTTATTCGGTCACGACATCTATGATGCGTTAGCAGGAAAAAACATTTAATATGCTTTTGCGCATGCAAACACACACACACACACACACACACACACACACACACACACACACACACACACACACACACACACACACACACACACACACACACACACACACACACACACACACACACACACACACAGAAAGCTTGGCAAGGACATTAAATAATTCATAATGACGAGCGTTGTCATGCTGAAAACCTGAACAATATGTCTTTTTTAATAATAATTAAGACTACTGAATGATTTTACAGGCTTTTCATGCATATTTTAATGTATTGACTGTATGTCGGTGTGGGTCACCGGGATGAAAGAGGGTCATCAGTGGGAGTAGATTACAGCATTTAGGATATTAAAGAGAATCTGCATCCGGTGCATCAGCTGCTTTATGTATGGGAAGCTCAACATCACAAAGACATTTTTGCTGCGATCACGTTGACTGAACCATTTCAATTGTGTTTGTTCATGTGTGTTTTTACAGTCCTGTAGCAAAAGAAATAGTTCAACTCGTGTTTCCTGATGCTTCATGACAGCTTGTTGTTAATGTGCAAATTGGGAAAATAACATCTTGATGTGATTCATTATTTCCTATAAAAATAATTTACCACAAGATTTATTGTTTGGATGTTTCTATCATAATATTGGTCTCAGTTTTTTTCACCTCATTATTTCTTCAAAGGGGGAATCTGCATAAAAACCTTATTCTTCAGATATTTTATGTTCTTTTACCTCTCAAACACTTTTTAATACATTTATTGTATCAGTTTTGGCCTTTTTTTTAAATTGCAATTTCCCTTTGTTTTTGCCATTTTTGTATTCAACGTGTAGTCATCTACTTATACTTTTTTTTTTTTTTTGATGCACTTCTCTTTCTCGCTGCTTCAATTTTCACTTCATAATCATGTACCTTCACAAAATGCCAACTTCTTTTGGATCATATCTGTGGCACAGTGATGTCTCCCACATGTCAAACGTAGTGCCTGGCTTACATCAGAAAGCCTAAATACCTTTCACTTGTTTGTTTTCTTATAAACACACACACACACACACACACACACACACACACACACACACACACACACACACACACACACACACACACACACACACACACACACACACACACACACACACACACACACACACACACGCACACACACACACACACACACACACACACACACACACACACACACACACACACGCACATCCCACTGAGAATCTCCCCCCCTACCGAGCTCTCTCACTGAGCTGATTAGAAACTCAAGGTGCAGCCCGAGCACATAGAGTGGCTACGTCTGTGACATCCACACTTTCACAATTCTTCTGCCCCACATTTCTCCCACCTTCCTCTCTTTCACTGTGTCCACTCACATTCTTCTTTTGTTTGGAGTATGGGAAATGACCTCAGCAGCCAGCGGGACAATGATCCATAAACAGCAGCATGAGCGGACAAGAGGCGGCCATGAGAACGGAACGACACAATAGGAATATTGTTTCACGCTTGAACGTGCAACATGCAAGAACTGCAGGAGTAGCTCAGCACGGAACTGGACTTTTTGTTCGTGCCCCTGTGTGGATATCCTCTGCCTGTCTCTGTCATTATGTTACAATCTAATTTTAACATTTTCTTCTTTGCGAGGCAGAGAGGAAGTGGCAGGTGTTGCTTCACTATGTCAGAAAAAAAAGCCAAATAAATCTCTAATCCTGTTGGAAACAAGTACTGTTTATTTACACACTGATAAAGAAAAAAACAAACATTTAGTTAATATATTTAAAAAAAAAACCTTTGCTAAGACTGTTTTCTTTTTAAATGATTCTCTCCAAAAATACTGTATGAAACAGTAAAAAGAGTATACAAGCAGTAAAAGAAAAAGGTCACAAATGACTTGGAAATTAAAATTGACGAATGAAGAATTAATTTCCTTCCAGTTTGCACATAGTGGTCTACACTGATATGCTTTGTCTAATAAGGTGCTCACAAAATGTGTTTTTTAGTCAATTGAGCCTGTAGAAGAGAACAAAATATATTCACATTTTGAGGAAAACGAATGAGTGAAGTTGAGGAAATTATGTTTGAAATGTATTTGACTTATTGACTGACTCAAATATGATGAGTATGCGTGATTTTGACTGAGTTATTCTCTGAATCATTTATGTAGCTTGATTAAAGCCTCAGAAGTCAAATGAATGTGAAATGTTAGAATTAAGGTTAAGGTAGAAGGAAGGAAGGAAAAAAAAATCTGCCTATATTTTGGGAAAGTTCTTACAAGGAAATAACATTTATTGATTTACAACACACAATTTAAAAGCACATACATTTGGAGGTTAATTTATTTGAACTTGTTTACTACATGGGAGTGAAATTACAGCGTATTCGTACAATGTAACATTAAGGCAAGTGAGTGCTTTAAACAAGAAATGCAATTATTGAAAATACAGAACGAAAACAATGAACATGTAAGGTTAGAATTATATCCGCAAATGATGGTTTTAATAATAATAAATAATACTCCTCTAATCTGCAATGATTTCCATGTAGCACTGGCAGAAAAACACACATCATCTTCCTTTAGATTCACTCACTTCTCCGCCAGAAGAAAAAAGTGACCTCGTGTCAGACGAGAAAATGAAAAAACACACAGAGAAAGAGAGGCAGAAAGATTAACTTAATCTTCGGGCCATCAAATCTGTGATTGATCTGGGATTATACACCCAGTGTGTCTTTGGTCTTCAAAATGCAGGAAAACCCTGTGGCAGGATGAAGTCACGTTGGCTCACACACTAAAACACACAAAACTAAAACCCTTCCATTGCATAACTTTGAATGGACTTCAAGGGACTGAGGTTCAGCCGAGGAGTCGTTGTCACTACTGTATGTCTTTCTATTGTTCTAACCTTAAAAAGACATCGCACAATCTGTCAGCTTATGAATAATCTTGACCAACAAGGGAGCTGAGTTTGTTTATCCACTTTACCAAATTATGTGTGTCCCTTTCCATTTCAGCCTGATTAAAACGCCCCCCCCCCCCCCCCCCCCCCCCCCCCAAAAAAAAAAAGCCTTGTCTTCTCATTTCCTCCTAAATCAATGATAATCTCTCGTTGTTTTTGATTGGGATCTGGGTGCACACTTATGTTAGTGTGTGAGAGTTATGCACCCACACCCCACTTGTGTTTGTGTGGGTGTGTAATCTCTGTGGCACTGCAGGAACGTGGAGTGTGGGCTTGGCCGATGTTCAGCGGGCAGCTCACAGGATTATGATGACTGCTGTATGTGTTTTGAAACATGAGAGGAGAATACAAAGTCTGGAGAGATGGAGATGGATTGAGATGGGGAAAACTGTAAGCGAGGAAGGTCAACTGGCTGAGAGGCAACGAAGAAGAGGAAGCTGCAAATTTGCAGACTCTCGGGCGATGGAGATAGAGATAGATTCACAAAAGAGGCGGACAAAAGGCAGATAGGACAGAAGGGCTGTGTGTTTGTGCTGGATTATTTCTGCGGGGTAGCGTCTGTGTGTTCCAGCTGTGGTCTGTGGATTATGCTAAAATTTATGAGGATGTCTGTCTGCTGGTCTCAATCAGCCTGTACTGTGTCTCTCTGCAAAGGAGGATTTCAAACTTTTTATGCAAAAGGGGGGAAACGTATCAGTGACTGCATGTGACAGCACTCACTGTGGGTGTGGTAACTGCAGGAATCCTGACATTGTTGTGAGGGGCAATGCACAGAGAAATATTCTCAAGGGGGGGGGGGGGGGGGGGGGGGTCCACTAATTGATTGCTTAGAAAGATGATTATCAAATAGACTTAAATTCATTGTAATATAGTAAAATTATATATTGGCAGTTATTTGAAAGGGGGTTTCAGATTTCCCTGTCCACCTCCTTGTTACCCACTACTGCCCGATGGCACCCCCAACACACTCTGACAGTTGTGTAGGTGCTCGGAGCCTGAATCAGCCGAAGGCCAAGACTTGGCAGCAGTCATTTTGTTACACCCTTCTGCTCCCTGTACAGCTCTAATCCACCGCTCTGTCCTACAACATGACAATCCTACACATATGGCTTGGCCTCACACTCACTAATAACACATTCACACACGTATGCATACCAGCAAATTACTACTCGACTGGCACAAGGCGGCATTATCACTGACCGGGTGAAAAAAGCAATCACAGCAGATGTCACAGCAGCTCAGCACATCCGTGTGCTGCCACAATCGCTTTTGTCATTGCGTAATGTGGATCCCACTGACCCACCCTCCATCATTACACTGCCAACACTCTGCTTGCAAGCTGCATGTTTGGCTGCAGCTTAGTGTTATTACAAACTGCACCTGTCACAGCCAGGCAAAAGTTAGTTCATTCATTCAGACAACCACACACACACACACACACACACACACACACGCACACGCACACGCACACGCACACGCACGCACACGCACTTCACACGCACACGCACACGCACACGCACACGCACACACACACACGCACACTTAAAGACATGCCACCACCATCTGGAGTGGCAGTCACATCTTAGTGTGACTACAGCAGCACACCTGCTGACACAGTTCAGTTGGAATGAGGAGTTGACTGGTCTATTATTCCAACACAGCGGATCTGGACATATTGATACTGTCACAAAATATTAACTTTTCCACCTCAATTTGAAACATTATTTTCCTTTGTTGCCATCCATGTTCATTAAACCACCAGCTCATCAGCAAACTTTGAAAAGACACTGTTGTCTTGCCATTGACATAAAGGTCTTAAGAACAATAACAAACAACCAGAGTTGTTCTTGTAAAAAACAACAATGCCATCTGAAATGTTACTATTAATAATTGATGATAGCAGATCAATAAACGGCAAGATTTAATAACCGCAAGGTAATTAAATGGCTCACATAAATTATCGATAACTGGCATTAAATAGGAAAGTATATATTTTATTCTTTAATAGACCTGAATAAAATAACGAACAATGGTGAAATGGGTGTTTTGTGAATGACAAGATTTGTACAATTGCCAATGTAGGCTCTTAGCTGAGCTGTGTATGTTAAATAAATGGTGTAAAAAAGATGTTTGCTGTTGTAAATTTGTGCAGTTTTATCAGTGCAATCTGAAGTGATGCTAAGAAAATGAAAGCTTTTTTTTTCCAGGATTCAATGTCACCAATAAAGTCGAGCATCTTACCTAGAATAACAGAAGTTGTTATCAGGAATATCCAAAGTCCAGTCTTTTCCATGCCCAGACACCCTTGGCCAGCTTCTGGCTGTGCGTAAATTCCCAGAGTGAACTTGTTTCACGCCCCTCCGCACCGCTCACACCGCCGTAGGTTCAGCCTGAGGACCACCGGCCAGGGTCCGCTCATCAATCCGACTTAAAAATAGTAATAGTATCGAGAAAAAGATTTATCAAGCTAGTCTGAGAGGTCCTGGGCCACTTCTCCTCTGCCACCGGCGCGTCGCGTCCTTCTGACTGGTGGCGGAGCTGCGGTGCGCTGTGCGCCTCTGAGGCTGAGCGGGGATAATGCAGCTTAACGCGTGGGCAGATTATTTCCGAGATAGCCTTCCCCCAGTCCCGACTCACAAATATCTGTGGCTGTGTGAGGGCTGAGCCCAGCATGCTGCCAGCCGGTTAGTGTTCTCACTTGGAGAGAAAAGTGTCAGTCAGGCAATTTCACTGCAGGCAGACTCAAAGGACGCAACTAGGAGGCCAAACTGGGGCGAATCTGTGGGAATTAAGTCCCAGTGAGAGTTTGCTCCTAAATCAAGCTGCAGTTTACCACTAATGGAAATCAACTCTGCACCAGGTCAAAATAAAAAACAGGAATCTAAAAAAAAAAAAAAAAAGGAAAAAAAGTAATTTGTCATAAATGATGTGATATTCACTAATTTTGCTTTGGATACATCGGTGCCAACCTCTTACTACTCGTGTTTTACCATGTTTTCAAGAAAACACGAATTAAAAACAAATGAGTGGTAATAAAACATATTTATGATCCAGTTACAAATATTGAATGTATCAATCACTTGAATATTAGTGGCACAATGTTTTTTATGGCTGTTTTGTTTCCCGAGTAAGATAAATGGAGGCATAGTGTGATGATGGCACACTTGTGAGCTTGTCAAACAGAGATCAATCTGCTCTCTGCCAATCCCTGGTGCCACACATTGTTTCCCCCCATGTATGCATGGGTTTACTCGGAAGACCAAAGTAGCCAAAGTAGAAAACCATGCGTGTGTGTGTGTGTGTGTGTGTGTGTGTGTGTGTGTGTGTGTGTGTGTGTGTGTGTGTGTGTGTGTGTGTGTGTGTGTGTGTGTGTGTGTGTGTGTGTATCTCTGTGTTTACCCTGAAATGGACAGTAGTCAATCAGTACTTGGCAATTTCCTTGCAATACGTTTGCGACACCCTTCTAACATTCACACTCAAAATATTTGCCTGTGATATTGTAAAAATATTGCAATATCACACAAAATTTGGGGATTTGCTCATAAGATGTTCTGATCTTCTCAGATGTTGTCATCCAAGGCAAACCTTTTTGAGATAACTCGAAAATGGCCTTTAAAAGATTTTCATGATGTGACGAGTCACATTGAGCTCCAGTCAAAGCAAATGCATTTTGCAAAGATAATCTATGAGGCTTGTGAATTTACGCCATACAAATTGTATGCTGTGTAGTTTAGGTTTGGCTTTTGATGATGCTAAAGTGTCAAACTTTGTTTTATAAAGTCTGAGTTGTGCTGAAAAGTAGCGATAAAGTTGATATTAAAGGTTCTGTCCCTGCCAGTATGTCCAGGTGTCCCAGTTGACTTGCAGAGGAGGAAAGTTTTGTACAGAGATCAAGTGTTGGCAAGTGAGGATTGACACAAGAAAGAAAAGAAAAATCCATGGACATATTGCACGTAGGAGGAAAGTGTCAGAAAATGTGTTTGAAAGAGATTTTTAACACGGAACATTCCTATTCGGACATGCTGTCAAAAAATGGACGATATTAGTGTGAATGTGAGAAATCTGTCCTTGTCTTTGAATAACTAATGGCCTTTCTGTTCAGATACTGTATATTTAAAACCTATAGGCACATTTCATGGTAGAAGTCCTTAAAAATTACTACACAGGAGGAGCGAGAAGTAAAGCCGAGCCGCCTCTTCCAATGAAAACGTTTTCGATGTTTTGTCTTATGACAGGCCTTATCAGCAAATCAAACAGCTATGAAGTCATTACAGGAAATCCTGTTGACCAGGAAGTACCCCCCCCTGATGGTAGATAACACTTTAGTCTTTATTGTAAACGTTTTTTTGTAGGTCTTTATTACTCAGTGACATCACTTCACAGAATCACACATGCTTAAACAGTGAGGGTTTTTTTTTACATGTATTTGAGTGAAATGTTATACACAGGTTTTGTTACGCATGTGTGCATTGTGTTTTATCTCCACAGACTCTCATGTGACCAGCATATTTTTATCTGACCGTAACCCTTTTGACTAGTTATTATTTTTAGGGGTTTGCATATTTCACTAACTTGCTGTGTTCATGGGGAAGCATTTGTTAAAGGTCTTTATCCTTCTTTCTTCTTCCACACAAAACTCTGTCATACTACTTTTTCAACATTGTGACCTTATACTTAACCAATGTACGGTGTCAGTAATGACTATGTAAATAAATAAAACGCAATCGTTTATAACTGAAGTAGCTCTTTCCCGCACATTTTTAACATTATTATTTATCTGTGTCTGCTGTTGGTGGAGACTAGACATATTTAAAATGTTATTTTATTTTAAAACCTCTCTTCATGGACAAGAAAGGTGTTCTGGCTTAGAAACTGCTCTATCATTGTTATCCAAGTTCTCATTCAGCCATGTGAATGCGAGTTCTCTCTTACAGACATCACATTCAGTAAAGGCCTCTTGGTGGTAAAATCTCATTCTTTACTCTGCTTAGTATTCATGTTGTTTGGCTCCAGTGTGACACATATGAAATTCGCTTAACAAATAGTAATAAGACTACAAATAAAAGTGTATATATTTGTTGAAATGTAGGTTAAAAGTGTACATTAGTGGATAAGAGTAACAAAGTATTGGGAGTTAGTACCTTGTGATGCAGAGTGAAGTGCACATAGACACGTGTAATTCTCCACACTGACCTTAGGATGGCGATATTGAGTCGTTTTTGTAACTGAGTCACACGGTATGACAGTGCGAGAAATTTCAGCCTGGATGCATGTGTGCATTTTTTTCAGTGGGAAATAAAAGTTAGTGGGCTATAATACCTTTTTGAGTTTGTACTTCTGAGAATAGGTCACAAAAATGACTCCATTTTGTTAGTTTTTTCCCTGGGTTATTTATAGTGCATCATCACCTAATGGCAAGCACGAAGGGCACAATATACCCAGAGGGCACATCAATTGAAACTCAAGTGAGGAGAGAACCTGAGAGGAAAACAGACAAGGTCACAGAGCATGGACTAATTTAAAAAAAAAAAAAAAAAAAAAACGGATGTTTTTGCCCTGGCTCTCACAGACAGCCTGCTCAGCTTATGATGTTAGGTACTGCAGAGGAGAAAGACGAATCAGCACTCTCTGGGCCACCTCCCATCCCTCCCCCTCTGTATCACTCCCACTTTGTGTTAGAAGCGTGATGCTCTGCGGTGATGCACACTGAGGCGACCGCTACTAGCTGTTTATTTCCAAGACCAGAGCAAGCAGGAAGGAGCTGCTCCATCATCCTGACCTGGCACGAGGTAAGACTCCAAAGATGCTCAGCTACCACATCAGGAGGTAGATGGGACAGCTTGGATCATACCAAGATGGTATGGAATATGCTGGAATGTGTAGGACATGATTAGAGAGAATGCCCTGCAGGGAAGGTAAACAGTCCATCACTTACCATTAAAGTAGTATTATTTAGCTTGGTCTGTTGATAAACACAAACTTTGATAGAGGATTTATTTTGTAAATGATAGGAATAGTGCAGTGAAATGACCGTCACCTTCTGCTTTCAGTCATTTCCTGTCTTTAGTTTTGGCCAGAGTTGGATCCGTTAGGTCAGAGGATCTCAAACTTTTCAGGTTGTCATCGAGACAACCTGAAACTATTAATAGAAATACTGGCCTCCTTACTATATGGTGGCACAGTGTTCTTTTTTTGCTGTGATGTAACACTGACATGACCTCAACCAAAAACACTTCATCACCAACAGCCATAACTGTTTGAGTATTTTTATTAGTTTTTCATGTCTTGCATGTTTTTCAAAGTTGTACCGGGACTGTTCCATCATGCTCAGGTCTGTGTTAATATTCGGAGTGTTTGGAGGTGAGAATATATATTTATTTTTTATCATAAATAATTCTGCTCCAATTTAAACAATATAATTTGGTCCTAATCTTAACTCTGTGTGTTTTGCAACAGTACTGCTGGTCCCGGTCCAATCTGGCACGATCATTGTGTGCTTAGAAGCAGACAACGACCTGAGAGTCGACTGTCTTATTGAGCCCAAGCAAAACAAGTACCCCAGCTACGAATTCTCTAGGTCCTTTGGAACCAAGGAGATCGTCATTAACACCAACGTGTCCGGTGCATCAGCAGACAACCAGTTCAAAGATAAAACCTATGTGGAGGAGCTGCAACCTCATGGATACAGAATGACCCAAAAAGGCTTCACCGAGACACTCCCGCACAACACCACGTACTTGTGCAAAATGTCTGGTGTTGTTGCTAGAGTTAATGTGGAGAATAGTAAGTGTGTGTGTGTGTGTGTGTGTGTGTGTGTGTGTGTGTGTGTGTGTGTGTGTGTGTGTGTGTGTGTGTGTGTGTGTGTGTGTGTGTGTGTGTGTGTGTGTGTGTGTGTGTGTGTGTGTGTGTGTGTGTGTGTGTGTGTGTGTGTGTGTGTCCATGGTGTAAAAATTTGAAGAACAAAATATGTGAATCCCTGAGTAATCCAATGCATTTTTATTAAAGAAAACTTTCTCTTTAAACGTTCCTTCCTCTGCAGGTCAGGTCCTTCTCTGTTCTGCTGTCAGTGTATTCCTGAGAAGCTCCTGGTCTTGGATCGCTTGTGTGCTGCTCTTCTTCTATTACACACGCAGCTAAAAGACAACAACTAAGAAAAGCAAGCAGGCATGCGAAGGCACGCGCACATCCAGCCGCCACCCTTGCTTCTGTCCATACCCACATCAACACGCTGAAAAGAAGCTGTCAGCAGCTTGTGAATTGTTCCTTTTGTTTCCCTCGATCAAGCACTGACGCAGAATTATTTTCACTTGTAAAGATGTCTCATGAATTGTTCAAAAAGAATGTTTAGAAATTTGTGCTTGAGAGTTACAGAGATTGTGTTTGTATTAGTACACTGCAAAACATGTATATTATATATGGAAAATAATGCACTTGTTTTCCAATAAGGACACACAGCCATTTTTTTTCCAACAGTGTGTGTGATGTATATTATAAAAGCTAATGTGTCAAGATTACCAGACTTTGAATAAATGTGTAATTGATGTTGGTAAACATATAGATATTTGGTCTTGGTCTGTTTGTTGTTTCACAAGGTTGAAGGAGGGGATTTCACGTGTCTTTTCATTGGCAATTGAAAGGCCATATCTGTTAATATTTCTTATTTATTGTATGTTTAAATCATGAAATAAACACCATCATTGTTCACCTCATTTGCCATGTGGATCTAAATTACACTTCATATGTCATAGCGGGACAGATTCAACTTACCTTCAACTCTACATACTAAATACTGTCATACCACTGTTGCACAGAAAACATAACATAGAGGACCCAAATGTGCCAAAAACACTAAATTCAGATATGGCTGTGGTCCAGTAAGCTAATAGTGACATGACATTGATAGAAAAGCGATATTGATGATATCGAGAATAATTTAATTAAATTGTATTATTATAACACAGACATTTTTAGGTACTTTTACCCAACAAGTCCACATGAGTGGAAAAGAAAAACTCCCTTTATACAGGAAGTAACTTTAATAGATATAAATATAACAAATCATCCCTGAAGATGTCATGCATTTCGATGGGTAGCTGGTAAAAAACATACATACACACACACACACACACACACACACACACACACACACACACACACACACACACACACACACACACACACACACACACACACACACACACACACACACACACACACACACACACACACACACACACACACACACACACACACACACACACATACATACATACATACAAGTCAAGTCAAGTCAAGTCAGCTTTATTTATACAGCACTTTAAAACAGTTGTGGCTGAGGCCAAAGTGCTTTCCAATAAAAGACTAAATAAAAAAGTACAGTAAAGAGTAAAGAGTAAAAACAGTGAAATACAATAAACAAACAATAGATTGGCAACAATAAAACCAGGGACAGAGTCTCAAACATGGTTAAAAGCCAAGGAATAAAAGTGGGTTTTAAGATTAGTTTTAAAAGTGGACAGTGAGGGGGATTGTCTGACGGGCAGTGGTAGCTCATTCCACAACAGAGGGGCTGCAACAGAAAAGGCCCTGTCCCCTCTGAGCTTTCGTTTGGACCTCGGTACCTCCAGAAGAAGCTGATCAGCTGACCGGAGGCACCGAGCAGGGGTGTAGGCGTGGAGCAGCTCAGAGAGGTAGGGCGGGGCAAGACCATTCAGAGATTTAAAAACAAATAAAAGAATCTTAAAACGAATTCTAAAATGCACAGGCAGTCAGTGGAGAGACGCCAGAACGGGTGTTATGTGCTCCCTCTTACCTGCTCCAGTTAGAAGGCGGGCTGCAGCGTTCTGGACTAACTGGAGACGAGCGAGGGAGGACTGGCTGACTCCAACATAAAGTGCGTTATAGTAATCCAGCCGGGATGTAATAAAAGCATGGATTACTGTTTCAAAGTGCTGCCGTGCCAGAATGGTCTTTACCTTTGCAAGCCTTCTGAGGTGGAAGAAGCTGGACTTTACCACTGCCCTAATCTGAGAGTCCAATTTAAAATCACTGTCCATTCTAAAACCTAGGTTCAAAACCACTGGCTTCACATGTGGAGCCAGGTGACCCAGGTCAAAAAGAGGGGGTTTACAGGAGCCACTGGGCCCGAACACCATCACCTAAGTTTTGTTTTCATTAAAACTTAAAAAGTTAAAAGCCATCCAGGCTTTAATGTCCTTAAGGCATGACAGGAGAGGAGACAGTGAGGAGGCATCTTTCTTATTAAGTGGGACATAAATCTGGCTGTCGTCAGCATAACAGTGAAAAGAGATACCGTGTCTCCTGAGCAGAGAGCCCAGTGGGAGAAGGTACAGGGAAAAAAGCAGGGGCCCTAGAATTGAGCCTTGTGGAACCCCATATGTGAGAGGAGCAGAGGAGGATTCAGAGCCAGCAAGGCTAACACACATGGTTCTGTCTGCCAGATAGGATTTAAACCAGGCCAGAGCAGTACCACGGATGCCCACCAGGGGCTGCAGCCGGGACATCAAGATGCTGTGGTCCACGGTGTCGAATGCAGCAGTCAGGTCTAGCAAAACCAGAACCATATGATCACCACGATCATTTGCCTGGAGGATGTCATTAAAAACCCTGAGCAATGCTGACTCTGTGCTGTGAAGGGGTTTAAAACCAGATTGAAAAACTTCTAAAATGTTGTGCTCCTCTAAGTAGTCCTTGAGCTGGGCGTGGACAACCTTCTCCAAAATCTTAGAGATAAAAGGCAGCTTGGAGATGGGCCTACAATTAGCCAAGACAGCCTGGTCAAGGCCTGGTTTCTTAAGAAGGGGCTGCACCACTGCATGTTTAAAATACACAGGAACAACACCAGATGAAAGGCTGCAGTTAATAATAGTGAGGATGAGCTGCTCTATGCTGTGGAAGGTTTCTTTAAAAAGATGAGGAGGGATAGCATCCCGGGGGGAACCTGAGGGCTTCAAATGTGCAACCACATCCCCTAAAAGTTGCAAAGTCACTGGCTCAAACTCGTCAAGTGTAACCGGACAAGGAGCAGAGTTAGAAGGATCAGAGCCAGGAGCTGGAATCAGGGCCCTGGTGACAAGAACCTTGTCAATGAAGAATTGCAGGAAGTTTTCACACATTTCAGGAGAGGATTCTGGGAACACAGACTGTGGGGCATCTAAAACAGAAACACACACACACACACACACACACACACACACACACACACACACACACACACACACACACACACACACACACACACACACACACACACACACACACACACACACACACACACACACACACACACACACACACACACACACATACATACATACATACATACAAGATCATTATGAGAATCAAACTAAAAAACAAACGTGTCTCTAAGTAATCTTGATGTTGTAACCAGTGTGTGATGTGACGAATATCAAAGTTTGATAAACATCCTAAGTGTTTTTCTCTGGTTTTCTGATGCGCATCTTTACAGTGAGTATTCTTGACCCTTGGCGGGAGCCGTAGCCTCTGACAACACAGCTATGGCTGCTTCCACAGGTAGCAGGAAAGGACTCGAGCTTTCCAAGGCTGAGTACCTAAAAAGATACCTATCAGCCGACGAAGACTCTAAAAAATCCAAAGGGAAGTTAAAGAAGAAGCGACAAAAGGTGCCCGAGAAAGGGTGAGAGGAAAGTCACGATTAATCCGAGCTGTTGTTGCGCGTGTTAGCCGTGAAGCTAACTTTAATCGGCTGTAACCCCTGAGCGCGTTTTCACCCTTTTCACGGTCCAACTTCACAAAATCGTGTTTTCTTCTCTTTTCCTGAAGGCTGAAGATAGTAGATGATGATATCGACTGGAAGCAATTGGTCCAAGCGCAGGAGGAGATGGAAGAGGAAGAGGACGAAGCTCCAGTGGTAAGTTTGCGTTAGCTGACAGGCTAACAGGAGCTTCATTCATTACAAGTGAGAAACACATTGCTGCCTGTCTGATTGTTTGTAGCATCAACATGTAGCCAAAGAATGATGGGAAATCTTTGGATTCAGACTCCTCTATTATTAATGTTATTTTTTTCAGGTTCTAATTAATACCAATTTAGTCCTAAACGTGTTTGTATTTCCCACTCCCATCAGTTCTGCAAAAATTGTTGTATCTTTATAAGAAAACAAACATTCTAGATAACTCCGTAAAAACAGTTTTTGCCAGATTTTGATTTTCACAAGTCGTCACTCCATTTCAAAACGTTATCCCTTGCTGTCTACTCAGATTGCTGAAATGGTTGATGATCGTCCTGATGAGGTAAAACATCTGGAAGCATTCAGAACCAGCAACAGATGGAAAGTGATTGGAGGTATTGCTACAGAAGAAGTGATCATTTGTGCTTGTAAAAACTAGTTTTTTGTTATTTGTTTCAGTTAATGTTGGGCTGGGCAAAAAATTCAATTGATTTATCGAATTTGTAGCTAAAAAAAGATTGTTATTTTGCAAATTCGAGTTTTTTTTCCCCAGAATTCCTCGAAACTCGAATTGTTCTTTTAAAAAAAATGTGCCAAATTGCCCAGCCCTAATTTAATATGTCTTCTCCATGTAGCTGATGAAAATGAAGACACGGAAGAGGGAAAAAATGAAGAGCATCAACCTGCAGATCCGAGCAGCGGTCGCCACGACTCACCCGATGGATCTCCTCCCAGGAGGAGTCGCCACGACTCACCCGATGGATCTCCTCCCAGGAGGAGTCGCCACGACTCACCTGATGGATCTCCTCCCAGGAGGAGTCGCCATGATTCTCCTGACTTGTCGCCTCGGAGGCAACAGTCAGGAAAGGTGCAAAGTAAAGGTGAGTGCTAATTTACGAGGTGGAATGAATTTTTTGTCTGTGTAAACCTTGGCGACAATGAAAAACGTAACCAACAATCACAAGCTCACTCAGCATATATCATCGCATTTGTACTTGACAAGTAATAATGGGAACACCAATGGTTTTTTAACCTCAGTGTACATGATTATTTTATTCAAAAAAAATCTATATATTTTACAGTATGAGTTTGAGCACCAAGAAAAAACTGATTTTATATGTTATTAACAAATTCAACGGTTGCTCTGTCAGATTCATCCCCCGACCGAAGAAAGCCCAGCTCGTCTTTATCAAGTAAAAAACATTCATCTGATTCCTCTCGATCATCACTGGCGAAGAGGACTCAAACTCGGGCTGATTCAGACTCTGATCAGTCACCACCGAGGAAAAAGCCACCAAAAGGCAAAGCTTCAGACTCCGACCAGTCTCCTCCCCGGATGCACTCCAAATCCAGACGAGGCTCAGATTCTGACCAGTCGCCGCCTAGGAGGCGAGGACGAGACGCAGATGGAGATTTGTCACCCCCTCGTAGATCTGGCCAGCCACAGGTAAGCTAACCATATTAATTTTGAGGTTGATATAGTATCAATTGTGCTGAAATTGCTGAGTGTTTTGTTTGGTTTTCCAGGGCCACAGGATGCTTTCTGGTGGGAAGGCTGGTTTGGTTTCTGTTGATGTATTGAGGAAAGAGCATGAAGATAACCGACGAAGAGAAAAACACAATCAACCACTAGAAGGTTTGATCACTTTTTGGAAATATTTTTCCTGCCCACACCAGTAATAAAGCTCAAACCCATATCCACATGGAATTGACAAGATTCATCCATTAAATGGGTTTTTATTATAGCTTGATTAGTCTTTGTGAAGTTGATGTCATTCTGTTGAGACGACATTGTGATCCAATGATCTGCTGTGACTAGATGAATCCCGCAATGCCCAGACGGTGTTCCGAGACAAAAGTGGCAAAAGGAGGGATTTGGATACGGAGAGAGAAGAACAGAAGAAAAAAGCTGGAGAAAAAGCAGCTAAAGATGAGAAATATGCTCAGTGGGGGAAAGGGTAAATCTATGTCATTCTTCCACATATCAAGACAACAAAGACGTTTGGACAAGTGCATATAAAAACATTGAAGTGTATCGAATACGTCTTCACATAAGCTGAATTGTGTTCACAGGTTGGCCCAGGGCCAGATGCAACAGCAGAAACTTGAGGATGCACTGCATGAAGCCCAGAAGCCGCTGGCACGTCACCACGATGATGAGGATCTTGATCGCATGTTGAGAGAACAGGAAAGAGAAGGAGATCCAATGGCTGCAATGCTCAGGCGGAAAAAGGACCGCAGCACAAAGACACCAGGTTTTAAACATCACTTGTACTTGAGCCAGATATGTTTACAGTCTCTCAGAGGAAAGCTGGGTGGGATAGCGGCAGCATGAGTTGCCTTTTGAATATAAGATCATTTATGCAGAATGTTCGTTTCATGCCATTTATAGTATAATATTTTTAAAATTGCCTTTTTTTTTTTATTTTTGCAGCAAAACCTCAATATAAAGGCCCTCCACCACCTCCAAACAGGTTCAATCTTATGCCTGGCTATCGTTGGGATGGAGTTGACAGGTACAATAATGCACACATGATACTTGAGATGCAGTTTCACTGGAAACAACGTTGCCTTGCATTACGGCACAAATACCTGCTTTTTAGCTGTTGTTGAACCTCGTCGGGTGCATACGTTTAGGGGAATTTAGGTGTGGTTGGAGTATAGTAGTGATCATTTTTTTGTGTGTTGCAGGTCAAATGGATTTGAAAAGAAACGCTACACGCGGATTTCGGATAAAAAAGCCGTACAGGAGGCAGCTTACAAGTGGAGTGTCGAGGACATGTAAAACCAAGACTTGGGAGCTAAAGAGTGTCACTGTACATTGAATTACCATATTGTGTAAAACTCCCTCTAGATTAGACATGCTTGGAAAATGGGACTTAATTTTTGAAAAAGGAACGAAGCAGCTTTTTCTACTGTTTCACACCGGTTTGATACTGTACGTCAGTTTTCAGATTGAACTGTACATAGTCGTGAAGTAACAGAATTTTATGATTTTGTAATGTCTGAATGTGAAACTGGAACAATGTTGTTTTTTCACAGAATATTAAATATTCTTTTTATACAGTGTTGAACACTTGGTGTCCTCATTGCACATATACATTAAATATTCATGCGGCTGCTGCTGGAAAAAAGCTAATGCCTCAAAAATGAGGTCAGCGGAGTCTTGAGTTTGTGACGCTGCAGCCAAATGGATAAAACCAGACTTGAGCATGTCGGTTAACCGGAACTAATTGTTTGGTATTTACAAGAAGCATCTGATGACGTGAACCACATCTCATAGGAGAAACCTCTGATGACCTTCTGTCGAGAACTGTTGATGTACCTCACTGGAATTTACAGAATTAAAGCTTCCAGTCAGTCTTTCATTACTGAAACCCATAGTAGTCCATCAAACAGACAACCATGGCTTTCAACCTGTTTTTAAATGAATACATTGACCGTGTACAAATTAATACTTGTTCTGGTAAGTACATGGAATCTCTAATGAGATATAAATGATAACTACTTTAGGATTCAGTAGATGTCACATTTTTTTAATCTGGTCAGCTTTTTTGAATTGCATCTCAAAACAGTCGACTGAAGAAATGACATGACAAACGTATACAGCCCTACACAAATGCTGGCAGTGTTTAACTTGTAAACTTAATTTAACATTTTTCCAAGAGCCCTGGTCATGTCATTAGGAAATATCATGTATATTCTGTATTCAAAAGGAGAAATAAGTTTATCACTTTATTTGTATTCTGAGGGTTTTCTCATGACTGCTGTGCACGTTTGAGAGCAATGAGGTTAGAGATTCAAGCTTTTGGTTGTAGGTTTTTGGGGTTTGAATCCCACCGCTGGAACTTTGACTCCTGAAGCAGGACCCCTGACCATGATCAGTTCTGCATCATGACAGGCCACCACTCCTAGTATGTGTAGTTAAGGTCATCTAAATATAGAAAAGGTTAAATTAAAGTTGGGTTTTTTTTTTTTTGTCACTTGGTCTCTCAGACTTTAAACATGTGTGTCACAATATTTTTTGTTCAGTTTAGTGTCACTTTAGAGTCTCCTTGGAATTTTGAAAATCTGCTGAAAGATCTGAATTATTGACAGAATGGGTTTTCTTTATGGGAGTCATCCTTGGCATGACTATAGAAATAGAATTCCATTTTAATAAATCTTCTGGGGGACCAGTTTTGGCCCGCAGGACTTAACATTACCACTGCCTTACAAGTTTCAAGTTGTCCAACGTTATAATTATATATAGCATTTATAATGCTTTTATTTATATTAAGTGCTTTTCTTGTGCTGAGGAGTGGCTCGTGGGTCACTGAGTTCTGCAACAATTGCGACTACACGTGCATTTATTGAAAGTATTTTTTGCACTTTTATTTATTAAATTGTACATATTTAATCCATTTGCTTTGCAGCCTCATTTTGTCTTTCAGTCGTCAGCCGAGTTTCTAGAGTAAGAAATTACAGAGGACCTGAGATATCGTAAAACCATTTTTAATCCGATGTGCATTTATGTATCCTACTTGTACATTAAAATAAAAAGCACACGCATGTCCCACTCAGACACACTCGGGGTCGGAACCAATAAAGCGCAATGCTCCCGTTTGATTACGGAGTGTTTTTCCTGATGCACCAGTCGGTCTCATGTTGTTGGTAAACTTGATGGAACTCTGCAGGCAATTTGAAATCGACATTTGAAACCAGACCCACTCTTTCTGGTAAAAATGGTTGATTGGAACCGGATTGCGAAGGTGTACGACCCGCTGAAGGCGGGCAGCATCGACGGGACGGACGTGGAGCCTCATGACCGGGCGGTGTGGAGGGCGATGGGCGCCCGGTACAAGCCCAACAAGGGCGTCGTGGGAGACCCGCTGCTGACCCTCTTCGTGGCCCGTTTGAACCCGCAGACCACCGAGGATAAACTGCACCAAGTCTTCTCGAAGTTCGGTGACATCCGGCGGCTCCGGCTGGTCCGGGACATCGTCACCGGCTTCTCCAAGTGCTACGCCTTCGTGGAGTACAAAGAGGAGCGCTCGGTGGTGCGGGCCCGCCGGGACGCCGACAAGCTGCTGGTCGATCAGCACGAAGTGTTCGTGGACTTCGAGCAGGAGAGGACGCTGAGCGGCTGGGTGCCGAGGCGGCTCGGGGGAGGACTGGGGGGGAAGAAGGAGTCCGGACAGCTGCGGTTCGGCGGCCGGGACAGGCCCTTCCGCAAGCCCATTACCCTCGGTCCTGGCCCGGGGCCTGAGCGAGGAGGTGGAGGTGGAGGTGGAGGTGGAGGTGGAGGGAGGGACTGGGACAGAGGAGCCCGGAGAGACCGGGAGGGCGGGGACCGGTACAGAGAGGCTGACTGGGGAAGCAGAGAGAGGAGAGAGGACCGACACAGAGACAGAGAGCGGGAGGAGCACCGGTACAGAGACAGGAGCAGACACAGGGACCGCAGATGACTGAATGAATGATGAGAACAGTGGTGGAGCTCCGAGTCTGAAATCAAAGTTTGTTACAGATGTAAAGTCACACTTTTGAGGTTTAGGTTTGAAATGTGTTCCAACCTTCATGTTCCTCTCATTGTGGTACAAACTGATGTAACACAGCCTGAATGAATGAGTAAGATTCCTCATATGCTGATTAATGTTCTTAGTTTGTAATGCACCAACGTTTGAATGCCTTGCAACATCTTTGGTGACACACACACACACACACACACACACGCACACACAAGAAAACCTTATTTAATTATATGTTCTCGTTCAATAAAAGTCTTATTTGGCCTTTTTATTGAAAGGATGGCATACCTTTTTTTCCAAGTGAGCATATTCAGTACAGTATTTACAGAGCAGTTAAAACAAAATTTAAGTTGCTTTGCTTCTTGTGGTTGCAAATGAAATGTAGGTAATTCAGTTTTATTTTAATTGAATTAAGATTTCACATAGTTGCCTCGAGGAAAGTGGTGCCAGCTTGTATTCATTGTCACTGGTTTCAACCCTGGTCCAGCAGCAGATTTTGATGATGAAAATAAAACCAAAACCACCTTGATTGCCATTACTTGAGGGCCCCTGAGCAAAGCCCATAAACCCTTGAATGCTCCTCAATCATTGCATACTGCCTGTCCTAAACTCCTTGGGGATTGGTTAAATGCTGAACACTCGTGCGAAAGTACTGTTCTGCACCTCATATTAAATATTTATTATCGCACACAGAGTTGCCTCTGATTTATTTGTAGAGTTATCAAATCACAGATTTGTACAGTCATTGCTCTTGTGTTTCAGCAAATGTCTTGGTTTGGTTGGTGTCTTGCGTCTCGATCCGCCATTAAGAGCAGATCACATTTCAGTTGTGACTCAGTGGGTGAGTCGTTCTCTCTCAAGCTGACCTCAACTATGTTTGAAGTCATCAATATTCAGCTCTAATGGTCTGGAATGAGCATTAGCTTATTAAGTTATTTCCAATGACTCCACTGCACATCCTCTTGTTTTTTTGTTTTTTTCTGTCTGTCAGCATTATGGCTCCATTAGCTCATCAGATAGACTTGCTGCCGGGAAGTTCACCACCTGTTGCTGTAAAATTCAAGATGAGTCAAGAGTTTATGTTGAAAAGTACTGATCCACAGTGAAGCTGTAAAGCAAAGCAACGAAAATAATGACCCCTTCCTGTTTATTCTGATTCTAATGTGTCTTAATTACAACATGCTCACAAGAACGAGCTGGGATAAATCCAATACAATGTTATTCTAACAGAAAGTAACAACGAGAAAAGAGTTTGATGTCCAGTGTTGTCCAGGGACACATGTCACATGACAGTCTGAGGTGGAAAGCTGGTGCACATGCAACCTTTGATTATGTACTGTCTGGCATGAACTCCCATCAAAGAGTCGTGTTGTTTTGTCCAGGTGAAGCCTCTCTCTGCCTGCCAGCCAGCCGGCGATTCACAATAGGCCAACCGGGGTAAGTCTCTCTCTGGACTGTGTTGAACTCAATCCTGTGAATCAGAGCGCACAGCAACGGATCAGTTACTCCTTGTTTTAAGCAGCAGGATACGGCAATGTTGACCGGCCCACTCTCACCTGAAGGCAGGGTTGATGCCAATGTTGTCGGGCTGAGGGAGGGCCGGCGTTCGCCTCCTGCGCCAGGAGGACGGAGGAGGGAAATCCTTCTGATACTGAGACTGCATCTCTGTAGTATCTTGTTGGCGTTTCACTGCTGTTGACTTTGTGTGATCATAGTCTCCTTCTTCATCACCCCGTCCCAGTTCCTTCTCCTTGCTGCTGTTTCTCCTGTCTGTTTGTCTTGAGGATGTGAAGCGAGAGTGGTGGAAGTCTTGCTGTGTATCCGGGCCAATCAGGTGTCCTGAAGTGTAACCATAACAGGTTAAAAAGCTGCATTAAGTTTAATTTTCTTATTAGAAAAAAGCTGTGTTGATGTTTTTCCATAGAATCTCAAGCAAAGTGGGATTAAGTCATTTCATCATCTAAGTTTTATTTTTATTTTTTTCTAAATCTGTAGCTAGTTCAGTCAACAGAGAGAACAGGAATCAACAAAGCAGCAATATCAGCTTTACAAAAAGGTCCAAAGTGATGGATTTGGATTATCTTTTGGCAAGTAGGCGACTGAAAACTAATTCCGCCTTCGAAGTATCAATCCATTTATTTTTGTTACCCTAAAATGTGCCATTAATAAAATGTCGAAACACTGACACAGCTATCTTCCATGGATCCCACCAAATTGCACTGCTTTGTTTTCATAAGTTCTCTTGTGTTTGGACAAGGAGGATCTGTGGAGGATATTCATTTAGCAACCATGTGTCCCTCCACAGATACCACAAAATCTTTGGGGCACTTTTTAAAAACTTTCCTTTTGCATGCAGGTATTGCTCTTGATATATATTACCTTTTATTGGCATTTTGCTAATATGTTTTAGCCCATATTTACTTTCTCCTCAATGTACCATTGATAGAATTGAATCAACTACCTTTTATGGATGGTAGTTTGCTCGATTTGATGCAGTCATTTCTGCATATTATGATTACCCCAGCGTAATCACCAAAGTATTCTCAAGTGGTTTTTTTTTTTGGTTTTTTTTTCAGTTTTAATGACTTCCCCTTCATATTTGATTAAAACGCCACAAACTGCCACAGTCTTTTCTGAAAGCAAAACAGCGTGCTTTATGTCTCGGGTGAGACCGGATGGTAGACCTTGCTCTCTGTCTCGTTGTGGGATGGGTCTGAAGCAGAAGGCCTCGCGTGATGTGGTTTCCATTTTCGCAGGAGTGTCTGGGTACAGGAGAAGTCCTGAGGAAACAACGGGCAGCAACGTGGGTATTAACAGTGTCTGGTTGGAGACCGTCTCTGTGCTATGTCATGGAAATACTGGAGTTCAGTTGAGCCCATTTAGAAACGTTAGACTTTGTTGTTGATGCTGCTAAAAGCCTTTTCTTTTCTCTTTTTTCTTTTTCCCCTTTTGTTTTGCACACTGCTGTGGTGATTGCTAAACACACCTCATCATTTACTGAAATCTGTCCAATCAGGCTGATTTTCGGCTATTTTCAGTTTTAATAACCCTCAAACTCATTTACTAAGAATTTAAGGTCGTAAGCTTCAAACCTAATTTACTTTGACTTACAAAGAATGTAACTGCAGTGATACTCAGTCATTCCCACAGGTCTCATTTCTGTTTGAAGAATTTTTCCCACACGTGTGGTCATAATTTCCTCAGAATTCCAGATCATTAAATAATGAGGCTGCTTTAGTACAATGTTATTGTGGTTATTCCTCTGATGGGAGCTGAACATCAACATTTGAATGCTGCCCGAAGTCACAAGTAAAAGAAAAAGACATTACGACTTTATGATGGAAACACATCAATCTGAAGCACTAAATCTAAAAATTGGTAATGAGCTCAGAATATCAACAATTTAAACAGACTTTAGGATGAAATAGAAACAAACCCTTACCTGCCACTGCTGGTAGCTCCCCCCTGTAGGGCCGAGAGCGCAGGAAGAATTCATGGTGTCGACGAGGGTGTTGCAGGTTGGCATTTTCGAAGAACATTTTGTCTCTTGGCTCCGGGATCACTGGCTTCACCAGAAGATTTTAATCTATTCTGTCTGATGGCACAAACACTCTGAAAGTTACAAGATATAATAGTTTCATTTGTAGATAGGATTTTTCAGATTAAAATCTGGAATTGTAATCGCTGCTCTAAGGAATTTCCTGCATTACTTACCTTATGAGTCGAAAAAGACAAATGTTGTTGCACAAGCTGACATTTCTGCACACTGTGGGAATGTGTGTAAGGCTGTGAACAGAGCTGCTTAAAGCCTGTTTACTGCAGTAGTCATGGCGTTTTATCCTCCTGCTTTGAGTGACAGCTACAGTAGTTACAACTGGGACAATAAAGCAACCGTGTGTAGTAGCTGCTCACATACAGGCTTAAAAAGTAAGTTTTGTTTTTTTTTTCTTTTTCTGGACGATCCCTTTGAAAGACGAATTCCTGGGGAACAAAAAGAAAGAACATTTCCCGGCAAGCTTGAGCCTCTGAGCTGTGGATTTTTTTCAAGACAACTTGTGAAGGTCATTTCTTAAATGAGAGAATCGTATAAAATTTACAGGGGAAAGTCTCATAATGAAATAAATCTGGCTGGAAGAGAGTTAGACCGGGTTGACAAAAAGGACAAAAACTTAAAAGGAATAAAGAGTGCTTCTGGTTGATTCTCTTGTTACCCTGGAGCACTTGGCTACTGCTCAGCAATGTACTGCTCTCTCTCTTTCTCTCTCTCTCTCTCTCTCTCTCTCTCTCTCTCGCTCTCTCTCTCTCTCCTTCTCACATTAGAGGGCCTGTTTTGACCTGTAACTTCACAATCTTGTAACCCTATCCTTGAGAACGAACACACACACACACACACACACACACACACACACACACACACACACACACACACACACACACACACACACACACACACACACACGTAATTTGCCAGCTATTCTCAGTAGCTGTGATAAGATCAGTTTTCTATACTTATTATTGTTTTAAACTTGAAGCTCTCCTCTGGACTCTGGATTTTAAATGAAACCTGCCACTTCTTAGTAATTTAATTTGCTTGAATGCTTTAATTTCAACCATAGTAATCAGAAGACATTTCAAAATGTAAAAGTAATCCATGTCTGTAGGGAAAGTATACAGTATATACAACCGTGAGCCTCTCAGCTCCCAAAGAACCCCCTTCAGCTTATGGTCAATGTGAGTCTCGTTGTTGTTTTCTGTGTTCCGTGGGCATACCGTGGTCATTTTCTGACGTGAGCCTTAATAAAGAAGATTATGCACTTTGATTTGGAGTAATTCCATAAAGATATCTGAGTAGCATTGTGGATTAACCTAGACAATGTTCTGAATAATGCATGGAACCCTCTGCCAGCCCTATTTGAGACATATCAATGCAGCTACAGTGAAAACCAAGGCACACCAGACATCTGACTAAATATTCTTCTCTGTGTGTCATTTTCCAATCCCATCATACATCAAATTATTGTTTTTTAATTAAGTCGTTATACTCATTATAATCATTTGTAGATTGCATTCATTATGTGCAATCCTGTCAACATTATGTGCACCCACATTTAAAATCAATGATGCAGCATCCCTCTTTAGAATATTACTGCTAATATTGCAATTAATGCTAATCTGGACAATACTACAACTTGTTTTCATTTGAATTGTTTTTGTGGTGCAGTTTTAACCACTTTTAACTAGAAAAATATGTCCCTGGCTGGAGTCTGGTTTGGTGGTATTTCTGGCCTTTACAGGGTCTCATTGTAAATGAGCTGGTTTTCTTCCAGACACACAGGCCTCCTCCCACAGCTTCACCCCGAGGTCACTGCCAGCTCCAAACAACCCTTTTTATAGTTAGAGAAAGTGGTGTAGAATATGAAGGGATGGATGTAAACTCTTAAATCTATTTAGATTGTCTGGCATGGATTTTCACATAAACCTCTAATACACATGTATTTCTTTATTCCCTTATACAACCCTTTAAAACATATATTTTCCACAATGTTTCAAACTCATTTTGGCTCCACACCATTTTACTAGAGTATTCAGGGGTACCCTTTCAATATTGTTTTTGTGAGCGACAGGAGAAGGATGAACAGACTGGTTAGGAAGCTTAAAATATACATATTATAAAGTTTAATATTATTAATGTTATTACGTTGTTATTATAATAATTGAAACACTAACTTCTCCCGGTGTTCAACAACCAGCAGGAGTCCTTGCTTCCAAGAGTAACAAGCGATCCTCACGGTCTTTGCCCACAGAGTTATTGCCTCCAAAGTTTTGTCCCTCTCCAAGCTCTCTGCAACTACTGCTTTTTTTGTTGGCGATAAAAAAAAAAAGGAAGAAAAAAAGAAAAAAAAGTTAAACACAGTCAAGTGAGCCGCCACGAGGTTTCCATCTGCCTGTTTATACAAAATATTACGGTAAAACAGCAGGAAGGAGATAATTTGGATAGATTTCACAATTAGATAGACTTTTGTAATTTCAATCCACTTGATTTCAGATTAATTTTACTTAAGTTTTGAGTTTCCAGACTCATACCAGCTGAAATAATTTGACACATTATATAATAGCTCCAGTTTTTCCTCTGAATACAGACTGACATGACACATCCAATACGATCTTGAGCCATCCTATGCAATGGACTCATTCAAGGCAGTTCAGTCACTCCAAACTATTGAATAACTTATCTGATTGGAAAGAGTAAAAACAAATACCCAGTTTATAACACACACAGAGGGTTTTTAGTGATTTATTGTTTCATCCAAACAATTCTTGTAGCGGATAACTGTGTGCTGTCTTAAATTTGCTTTTCTGCCGTCCTGGGCTGCTGTAATAAAAACACCTTTCTTTCCTCCATCCAGGAAGAAAAGGTATCAGTTTTGCCGAGGCACCAGGGACAGGAAGACACAAACTATTGAAAACTGACTGATGACAGGACACAGGGACGGAAGAGGCGAGGGAAGGCAATGTGATGGAAGCAGGATTCTTGAAGACAGCAGAAGAGTTTTAAACTATTTATTCCAGTAAGAAAAGCAGCCCAAGTTCAGAGTTCTGCACATCCAGATCTTGATGAAATCAATTGCTTTTGTCATGGATTTATTGAACTTCTTTTAGGATGAATGAAAATGCACGGGGTCAAAGGTGAACATACAGTACATGAGGCTATGATTGAACAGTAAAATCAGTCCATGTCTGACGGTTTTACGCCAGAGTAAATCGTCTCTTCCTCCGTGTTCTTCTTCTTTCGGCTTGTACCACGGCCCTTTTTGAAGTCCAAAGAAACGTACTGGACGGCAGTATCTTCCTCATTCTGTAAAAAAAATAGAAAGCTGACGATGAGGCACTCCACAATACTGTATTTTCAAAGGTAAGAACTTTAACCCTTTACAGGACATTCATTGTGACTACTCAGTGTCACCTAAAGATATTAAAGTTTGTAGATATGATCAAATATATTGAAGAGCATTCTACTGACCACAATCACACTTCTTTCACCATTTGCAGCTTAAAAAGTCTAATTAGGAAACCTTCATAATTTGATTTCTATAAAAGATTGTCTGCATTTAACACCCCTCTTCTACTATATCGTGTCATAAAAGTACCCGAAATGTGACTTCCTGAGAGCACGAGCCATATTTTTCATAGTTTTCTATTTAGAATAGACATTGTATGCTCAGGCAAGTTAAGTGCATCAATGGGGTGAGCTGATGGTCGGTAAAAAATATTTTGACAGATCAATTAGCAGAACAATGTAATTAATTATTATGTGATTGTCGTCAATGTACTGTAATCAGTTTTGAAAGAACCAAGAAGAAATGTTGAAGAAAGAGAATATATCATCACTTGTGAGATAATGGGTTGAAAACTAGTCGATCCCAGCTATTCTTTTTTGGCCAGTGGATGTGGAAGAAAGGTGATTTAAGTAACTTTGAATGTGTCGTGGTTGTTGGTGCTCGACAAAGTGGTCTGAATATTTCACAAACTGGTATTCATCTCCAACTTTGACAGAGGTTGGTCCAAATAAACGATCCAGTGGGCAGCAGTTCTTTGGGGGGGAAATGCCTTGTTGACACCAGCAGAATAAATAGATTGGTTGGAGATGGTTGAAAACAAAAGGAACTTAAATAACCACCAGTTACAACCAAAGTGTGCAGAACTGCATCTCTGAGCTTTTCCAACAGGGTGAAGCAGTTAAAGCTGATGGTCTACAGCAGCAGATGATACCGGGTGTCCATGCTGTGATGTTACCATGTCAATTTGAGCCAAAACGACAATTCTGGAGGCAAAACGGGACCAATCTGGTACGAGCAACGTGTACCTGAAAAAGTGGCTGGTGAGTGTATATATTGGTTTGTTTATGGCTATGTAAGCAATTACAGAAAAAGTCATGGCACAAGTTAATACAAACCATGGTAATCATCTTGATTGAGGAGGCTTAAATGTGTTTAGCACAATTCTAAACATGTAAGCCTGTTTTTTTTAATAACCCACCCGCCCCCTGTAAGTGCTTCACGAGTGTGCTTGAACTGACCTGGATCTCAGTGGTGTACTCAGGAGCACTCTGCTGACGCTGTGACCCTTTAAAGAAGTGAGATTTCGTAATCGTTCACTTAAATAGTGGAAACAGCACACTGCTTCTTTGGTAAAGAACAAATCATAACACCTTTAGATTGAAGACTTTTTCTCTTCATCTTTTGACAAAGGACACCAAACAGGATGAGGTTCAAGATCACAGACATGAGCAGAGCAGCAATGACAACATGCATGTGGACGGGGGAAACCTCCTGCCGACCCTCTGTGGAATCACACAGAATTTAGAAACATTAGTATGAATGAAAATACAAATGGCATCAATAACTATTTTTTTTTTTTCTTTTCTAACCTCTGACATCCAGTCTTGTTCCTTTCCCAAACACGATCCCCCCACAGGCGGCCACGGCACAGTAGTACATCCCCGAGTCAGACCGCTTCACGCCGCTCTTGGATAAACTGTACACACAGCTCTGTGCGGCGGAGCCAGAGCTCTGCACACATCGTCCGCCGTGAGAGTGGACAGACAGGATGCCCATGTGTGGCTCTCCTGAGACCTTTTTGAACCAGTAAACACTGTGTTCGGCGTCGACTTTCCCAGGCAGCACGGTGCACTTCAGGGTGGCAGAAGCTCCTTGCGCCACGGAGAGCGAGTCAGACTGCTGGAGGAAAGACATGCGACTCTGGTCTGGAAAACAGAATCACATTCAAATGGAGAATAGCTTTTTTAAAATGTAGAAATGGCGAACAAATGTAGAACAAAAGAAATCATGTTAACAGAGAACCAAGAAAAGGCTTTAGTTTTATGAGACAATCAAGGCGTGTTTCTGTAATTTACATAAACTCAAGTATATCACACTTAATTCTTCATGTGGCTACTAATTAAAAATTATGATTAAATGGATATTTCAAGGCTCGTAATATTCTTTATCCATTTTTTTTTTTTACTTTTGGTACTTCATAAAAACACCCACACACATCACTGGCATAAACCACAAACTGTTGGGGAGGGTTGAATGGTCAAAATTCACATTTGTAGTCTAAAGAAAAAAAATCTAGATAATGACTCTAATTTATCACAGATTTGTATTTAAAAAAGTGAAGAAAGTATGTTTCCACATCCTTTATAATATCATGTATTATAAAACAAGATAAATGCATCACTTATGGTCATTGAGAGCTGTAGGACAGATCTGAGCATTGTATGTGATACGTGTCCCGGACCACATAAAGTCAGCGAGAAATTATTTATCGAAAGAAAAATATATGTATAATGACTGCAGTAGAAATTAGGTGGCGGATTTATTTTTCTAAGACATATATTATATTGCCCATCAATACTTTTATTTTATTTTAGACAGTCTAAAAAAGAAGTTCACATAATGTTTTTTTTATCATTATTACTAAAGAACTATAATTGCTAAGCCTTGGACTAGAGCGTTTTGGAGTGTTTTGCTAAATGTAACACTACAGCGAATCTATTTTTGTGCAGTTTTTTAGGCATTTTACACATTGCGCATGAGAAATATCTATCTCACCATTTAACCGCAACTTTTCAGTCATACATTTTGTGACGGTAAGTCATTTTACAATTTCAAGTTTTAAAGAAAAACAAAGAAATGTGAGTTCTCTAATATGGTAGCATGTCTAGTTAAAGATTGATAGAAGTGATCAAAGAAATAGTTGCTATGATAACAAAATACATCTCTATTGTAATTCCCACATTTCTCCAGAACACAATGGGAAAAGTGTATTTGAGAATATGTGACTGTCAATAAATCTTGGGGAAAAGGAGGTCTGGTCCCCCTCACAAGACAGAAGAGACAGATTAAAGTTGGATTTCCTCTCTTGGTAAGTTTTTATATTTAATCAAAGTATGGGGAGCCATGTGAGGTATCTTGGATCCAGGGTTTTGTAATCATATCTTAAAGAGATAAGAACCAATTGTCATTTATTGCCTTAATCCACAATAAAATACAAATATTCATAGATGAGTTACCTCTTAAAGCCAAGAAAATCCCTTCGTTAAATTTAGTGACCTGGATGGTGGTTTGTCCGCAGTAGTACATGGCAGTATCTGAGTACTGCACATCGGAGATGTTCAGATGGTAGAACCCATCTCCAGCATGAAGTGAGAATCGTCGATTATCAGAGCTGTTTTGGAAGGTGAGAATACTTGTTCTATGTCTGTAGAAGGTGAAAATGAGCCGAGGCGATGCCCCTGCGACCTGCTTGTACCAGCACAGGTAGTTAGCAGTATCCCTGGAACCATAGTAGCAAGGCAAAGTCACATTGTCCCCGGGGTTGGCATAGAGCAAACTGCCATCTGAAAGGAAAAAAAAGATGTTAGTGATCACTGTTGGCTCACACAATATCACGGATTTTTATTATAGTTTTTTTCTTCAATTGATTAAAGTCTTTTCTGAGGCTCTTTGGCCCACAGTTTACCATAAACATATACTGTAAATTTCATAAATATCATTAAATAAAGCATACTTACAGGCTCCGAGGAGGAGATTCAAGTGTAAAATGAGCCTGAGCATCGTTCACTTTGCGGCGTTCAGACTCTTGCAGCAACAGTGTCAAACACAAGAGCAACACCTTCTGCTGAAAACTGTTTATTATGTAGGCCTGGTCTCAGAACTGTGGGTGGCAATACACATACCAAAGGAAGTGAGACACTGACACAATCTGACCTGTTTCAACATTCAACAAGATATTTTATATACAAAATTGTCTGAAATCTCTTCTTGAGGTTATACTTTTCTTTGACCTGTGGCAATACATTGCAACACTTTTTTTTTTTCCTGTGTCATTAGTTTTCTAAATGCATGAAGTGCAGCAGACTTGCATGCAAGGTAGTTTTTCACTTGCTGACCTTCCAGAGGTGCTTGCACAGTGATCTGTGAGGTCTCAAATTCAGTCTCTGAAAAAAAACAATAGTAGTGTTCTAAAATCCACTCTGTCATTAACAAAATCTGACAACTGGACTTTCTTGACCTCGTGAAGATTTTCCAGTACTTCATTCTTGAGAAACATAATTTACTAGGCAAGGCTCGGCGAGACACCAGATGTTCCAGAAGTGGAAACAGGAAATAAATGTTAATGGAAGTCTTCTCATCGAGTTGCAACTGCATTGGTATTTTCTTGAACTATTATGTATTCACACCCATCTGTATGTTGTGATCTGAAAAGCAGGTGTGTTGATCAGTACCTCAGTCACGTCACAGCACAATAGGCATCAAAGGTTTACCTTTAATTTCACGTGTATGCACAAACCCTGAGCAATTTGACATTTAAAAGAAAAATGAGCACACTGTCAATATTTTACCTCCTTGAGGAAAATACAGTGAAATCCAGTTCCAGTTTACTAAAACAGCAACTTCTCTGGTACATAAATTAGCAACAGCAGTTACTTTGATTGAAGAATCACCATCAATACTTCATTTGTCATTTTTACACTTTACAAAGTCTTCCTGTGGGTTGGATCAGACCCTCTGGTGGGTCGGTTTATGAACCATATGCTTGACACACCTGGCATAGAGTAGCGTGTGCCTGGATTGAGAATTACTTCATAACCCTGTACACTTCGGTTGCAATTCAGCAGAAAAAGAAGTCAAAGCTGTGTCTGTTACTCTTGATTACTCACATTGTTTTATCGAGTTTATCTGTGTCCCCAAAGCTGGACAGCTATGTACCTTTCAAGTTATCGTAAGCTGAACGTTTAATTCCCGTACAGCAAAGGTATGGAATCTAATATACACGATTGAGCAATGCCACTGATGTTATCTTATAAAAGTGCTCTCATATCCCGTTAAACCAAGCCTCGCCCTGTTTTGTGTCAGTTCCTCGTCTGAAGATTGTGTTTGGATGGAAACCCAGACTTTTTTGGCCTGTCCACTCTCTACCTAGTTTTTTTTTTTTTTTTACTGAGGCAACGGAGATGCAAATACACTGTGGAGATCCCATTCCCCATCGGGACTCTGTGATAGAGCTCTACAACAGTGAGCTTTTATCAGAGGGTATATGGAGTGAGTTTTCTATGTATTTTGTGTTCATTTATATCTTAGCACCCTAAACACCCTTATTTATCCTTTAAACATCCCTCCTTCTGTGATTTCTAACCATCAGTTTCATAATGTCTAGTTTTAAATGCAGAGCAACTCTGAAACTGTGTTTTAAGTCTCCCACAGAAAACGGAACCTAACACTTTCCTGTGGTCTCTCATGTTTCACACCAACCTCACACAGTGTGTGTGTGTACGTTTCACACTGCAATTCTCACGCCACCCTAAGTGTTGGTATTGTGATTGGAGTAATCATTCCTCTAATTCATTTTTATTTAAGATTCATTTTTCACAGTTTTAGACATGCAAATTGATTACAGAGCAAATGCAAAGAGGCAGTCGCACACATTCACACCCACAGGTGAGTTTACAGTCAACAATGAACCTCATATGTAGAACTCTGGACTCTGGGAGATAACCCATTCAACTAGAACAGGCAAACTCTCCTTTCAAGCTTCCCACACCTGGACTGACAGGTCCAACCACTACTCCACTGTGTGGTCAAATAATGGAAACAATTAAAATAAAATAACCATTGAAATGAATAGAATTAGCAAGAATCCAGAAAGCGCAAAAAAAATGCACTTCAGAACACAAACACCAGAAAGAATTGGTCCAATTCAACATATATCAACTTTAAAAAAAAGTGCACTTCTGATGCAGGCAGGCCTAACTAATATGCAGATTCATCCATACATTCCCCCCCCCCCCAACAAACTGATCATTCAAATGCTGCTGGAGCTGAATTTTGTAGGTTTTTAAATGTAGACTTTCAACAGTTCACTCTGACTTTTTCTTTTTCTTTTTTAAAAACAAATTTTAAAGTCATTTTAAATGCTGCTTCTACGATGACTGATCATGGTGTTTGCTGTGGATTGGTGTCACTCTGCATTGTTCTGGACAGTTGCTGCATTGTTTGCTCTCCTGCAGGTATGATGTTGTGTTTGGAGGTGGACCTGTTGCTAGAACTTACAGGGCTGCAGAATGTGCAGGAAGCTTCACTCAAGTGGCCTAGATGATCTGTTTGTCTCATTCTTTGACTTGAATTTCAAAGCTTTGTGTGGTTTTGAAGCTGAGAGCTGAGGGGCCATGGCCCTGTTGTTGAAGGCACTGCTTCTGTTTTGAGCCGTCACCACAATGGAAAATGCTTCTGTATGTAGAGCGTCGTTCATTTATATTTACCGAGCAAAGATAAGTGACGAAAATCTCTGAAAAAACTCTTGGCAAACTAAATATAAGCACAAAGATTCAGGAACTTTGTGTTTGATAGAATATTTCTCTGTGACCATGGTTATTCTCAAAAGTCTGATACCATTTGAAAGCCTGATTATTGCCCTTTTTGAATAGTGCCACATTTGAAATTATCATGCATCTGTGGGATGGGCATGCAGAGCTGAGCATTTGGGTTTGGTCTAAATCATCTGCCAAAGTGAAACAGCTTTTATCAGAATTACAGCCAGTAAACACTGTTAGTTTTTGAATGGAGCATTATTCCGTTTAATGTTTCATTGCACAAAGAGCATTCAACAAATAAACAAATTGAGTTAAAGACAAAACCAAACTCAGGAATCAATTTATAAACCAAAATGCATGCTTTGGTGGTCGTTCTCTTTCACTGTGCCTCTCACTCTGTACAAGTCACTGAGCCTGGATCCAGTAAAACAGACCATCACATTTCCCTCTTCATGTTTGACAGTTGATGTCACACACTGTGGAACCGTCCTTTTGCCTACTTGATGGCGTACAAAGATCCTGCCTGATGACAGATTTAATATTTTTGATTCATCAATCCTTCTTCCAGTCTTCAGTGCTTCAAATGTGGTGTTTCTGCCTCTTTGTCTTATTCTGATGTCTTAGCAACGCCTTTCTTGCTGCAACTCCTCCTGTCAAACCTACAGCTTTTCAGATCCAGTTGGAACAAATATGAGGTGCAGCACCTTTGTAGCCAAGGTGCTGGAGACGTCAGAGCACAGAGTCCGTTTTTATTAGACCCAGCAAAACAGAGGATGGTGTAAATGCAGCAGTTGCTATGATGGCATGTTTTTACAGTTAAAAACCATCACAGCTACAGATCTATTGCAATAGAACAATGCAATCTTGACAAAAAGGCCCGCCACCCATCTAGCTTTATTTAATTCCAGAGATTATTACATTATTTTTGGAGTACTGATTATGGAACTGAACTTTATTTAGAGAATAAGTGTGCTTAAAGTTTCCTCTTTTTAAAAAAAAAAAATCTGGTGACTTTATCACAAGAGTCATTCATCATAATCTGACTCACTAATTACTTGAATCCCTGCACAGTAAAAAACAAACAAAAATACAGATCAAATATAAAATTACATCATAATCCCCACATACTTCAGCCAACCTCCTCAAGGTGGCGCTGCAGGACTCTGTTTACTAGACTAGACCAGACTGAAATCTATCTAATCATATTTTATCCCAAAAGGCACAGTTTTAGTTTCCTGACACACTTTCACACGTGTTGTTGGTGTTGGGACTGATTTAAGTTCAACCTTTAAATGGAGAGATTCATCTGGGCATTTCTGTGTATTCATGTGTGTAGTTTGTAGTATGGTGAAGTAATCTGATCCTTTACTGAAGTAGGGATAATTGTGGGGGTGGGAGGGTGTCATATGTACATGTGTACTCACACACATTATAATTATATATAGTACTGCGTCCGTTTATTTTTCGGCTCTGACACAGATCATGACGTTTATCACAGTTTAAATAAACAGAAATTTGGATTTAATGAATGAAACCTTGTCATGATGTGGCTCGACTTTATATAAAACAGAGTGAATTCCTTGTAAAACATTTAAATTGTGAGGACCATGATTTATTTATACAGAAATGAGAAGTCTACACATTAGGCCACTATTGATGTAATTTGATTACTCTGAAATTAGCATGAGTGTGGATATCGGAACCTGTCATTTGAATTTAGTGAGGAGAAAGCACAGATATTTGTGTCCAAAAGTAAGAAGAAATGTAAAATCATTAGAAATATATTCAAGTAAAGTACAAATACTTTGTCACTTACAATTTTTTTTAATGTGCTTGTTGGATATGACAGAAGAGTTACAATTTGTAGAAATACCTTCAAATGCATGAAGACATTTTAGTATTATACTTAGAAATATACATATTTCACACATAAAGAGTGAACTTGTTCACATTCACTAACATTCACTATTGTGTTGTTGCTTAAAGCTTCCTTCTTAAGCTAAGGAGTAAAATGTTGGCGTTGCACCTTAGAAATACGCTCCAACAGACTTTTAGTTTATTTGCTTGTGTTCGATACTTTAAAGCATAAGAAATCTTTAACCTTTTATTTATTTATTTTTTCACTTCAGGTCAATTAATTTTCTGAGGAAGACAGGACGGATGTTTCACCTTGCTTGACCCTGTTCTAAACCAATCAGGTGTGACCCCGTTGTTAAGCTGTCATGTGTTGTTTGGTTTCAAACATGCAGTAAGTCTGAACTCCGAGACGATGCAACTGTTCCCGATTCTCTGTGGAATATGTAAGTATTGCTCTGACATGTATTGAACACATGGTGCCACTGAAAACACTGAATGATGTGTTATGTTATAGTGACAGGTGTATGTTTTTGCCTCAGCTCACCTGTCAGCTGTGATCCAGTCGAGGGGGATCAAGCAGGACACGGGGCTGAGAGCCGCTGCCGTCGGGCAAAATGTGACTTTGCACTGTTTCTGCGATACCCAAGTGGCGATGCACTTCTCCTGGTACAGACAGCCTGTAGGAGGCCAACCAGAGCTCCTGTCCTCTTTTTACAAATTTGACAAGACATTTAAAGCCGTGAGCCAGCTGGAGAAGAACCCACGTTTCTTTGTGCAGAAGAACAACGGGGCGAATGATTTATACATTTCTGATGTCCAGCTGTCAGATTCAGCCACTTACTACTGCGGCAGCTCGCAGAACAATGTCATGGAGTTCGGAGAAGGTGTCTTCCTGAGCGTTGAAGGTAGTGTGACACTCTGTATTATGTAAATTCTTTTAACACTCAATTTCAAAAAGGCCATTCATACCTGTCCCAGATGTATGAACGTTTCCATATTAGGAACATGCTCTTACTATTTGTAATGAATGTAAATATAAAGATGTGAGACTGTAAATCCACTGCAAAAAGATAGGAGGCTTACACATTACAAGAAACGCAGACAATATCAGACATGCGCACTGATAATTTAGTCGGCTATTTACATAACAGGCATGTCTTTGCACTTTGAGAAAAACCCATGCAGGCACAGGGAGAACATGCAAACATTACACAGAGCCCAGTCACCCTCCATGAACATGCTGGATAGACTAAATTATAACCCTGGCTCTACAAACATTTCCGCCTGAGGTGGTTCAATTTTCCCATTATACTAAAACACATGAAATCTGATCATTCTCAAAGAAATGTTGTATATTTGTCATTTTTCCCTCTAAGTGGGACATTACAACACATTCTTAAACTGACAATGTGTTACTGTCTGCATGAGCGAATAGTTCAGAAAGTAGCTCCATAAGCACAGACAAAAGCTTTTTCCCTGAAAGAGAACAATGGACAAAACATCTGATAAACTTGATATTTAAAAAGTTCACTTTTTTACAAAGTTTTTGATTCCTGTAGGACCCAACCACCAGGAAATTGTCCAGGAACCCGCCTCCAATACAATCCAGCCTGGAGACTCTGTGACCTTCAACTGTACCGTCCACTCTGGGACATGCGATGGAGAACACACTGTTTACTGGTTCAGGTACAAATCTCTTCTCGGGGCCCTCCATGCAGACCGGAGTCAGAGTGAGCCCGCCTCTTCAGCAGAATCTGCTTCACGGGGCTGCGTCTACCACCTGGAGAAGACGAACGTGAGCCTGCCTGATGCTGGGACCTACTACTGCGCCGTGGCCTCCTGTGGGAAAATACTGTTCGGCGGAGGGAGCGAGCTGCTCATCAGCAATGACCACGAGGAGCAGATAAAAATCCTAGCCAGGCTGGCAATCATCAGAACGGGAGTCGTCTTTCTCCTGCTGGTGGTTTGTCTCTTTGTTTGTGTCAAAACGAAGTGTTCAAATCTGTGATGGAAATTCGCCTTGCTAATGCACGTTGTGTTTGTCTTTGTTAGAACTTCTTTTCATCCATTAAACGGTGCAAATTTGTCAAAATGGTGTTGTTGGTTCAATACAATGTTATTTTATTGAGAAGTGACGTTTCATTTTTTGAGATGGGCAACTGGCGGCCTACCCAAAGTCTCTACCCACTTTGTGTGGCCAGTGGGACAATATCCCCAAAAAGTATTCCATCACATAAGAAAGGATTACATTATCCAAGTTTATCATATTTTAGGGTGAAAATTACCAAATGCTTCCATATTAGTTTAATATACTTAAATTGGAGATAAGCACTTATTTTCAATGACTTTAAGCCACATTTTCTAATGTTTACTGGTGTAAGTGCTCAGTCACAAAGTTTAAAATAAAGGCATAACAAAAGGCACCTTCACAAGAATCAAGGTCCCTGCTGCAGATGATTACCATTAAAGGAAACTTCATGACTTGATGCACAGCAATGACGATTTCATGGGTTTTTAAGGGACGCAAGCACCTTTCAGACACTTATCGCATCTTACGCCATCTGATTCACACAATATGTTGACATGTACAGCATGAATGGACAGTGCATGGAAACAGTCTATTGCTGTTAAGTCGGTCTTTTGCGATATGAAAATTGCAATACATCTTGCAGCCATATTTGAAAACCTTACTTTCTCTGTGTTATTTAGAGAGTTTTATCAACTAGTCCACTGTCCTGTAGCGTTGATCTGTCAAAACTGAACACAACCACTGAAACTTCAAAATATGTTTTTATTGAATTCCCTTTAAAAACTAATGACACTGACAATAGTGCTGTATTTGAAATTACCCTCTATAGATGAATAAGGAAATCAATACAGTTCTTCTCAATTACATATACAAGTGTTCAAACACCTCGGGAGACTATGATTTCTTTTTATAAATGTTTCTTTTTAGCAATCGAAAAATTACAACAATGTTCCTGAAGTGTTCATTTAGAATTAACCTTTTAAAAAGAAATCCATGGATTTGGTTTCTTTGCATACGGCTGCTATCATGTTGTTGAAGTCCAGCGTGTCCCTCAGTCTCACTGGCTCCTCCGGACATCAGAGTAAATGATTGTGTCGCTGTTGTGTTTCAGTGGAGTCGGTCTGCATGACATGGTGCTGGAAGTGTAGTTCACTGTGGCATATGAAGCTGCATCACTCAACTGAAACAAGAACAATAATTTACACTTGTTATTTGTACAAATATGAGCTCAGGCGACGTTACATGTTATGTTACATCTGCTAAAGACAAATGGAAAGCTTTCCAAGCGTATTTCAAAGGACCATTCCCAGATTACCCCCAAACAAAGGCTGTGGACCCCCTCTTCAATGTCAGATTTGTCAAAACATTACAGTGAAGTCAGCATTAGTATTAAAACGTACTGCCACCAACAAACAGATGCAGGCGCCCCCAGAAGAAAAAAGGCAAGTTTAGAGAGGCGAGCATGTGTTTTACGTTTGCAGTTTCAAATCTCTGGCCCTTTGAGCAAGACCTTTGACCCCAGTGGCGCCGCCCCGGGTGCGTCACTGGGGTCTGCACTCTGGTAGGAAACCCCTGACATGCAGTATACAAACCAAAGAAAGAGACAAAGCTCAAAGCAATAAATGTGTTACCTGACGGCCTTCTGGTGATTCCTCACTGGATCTGTTCGAGGCTAAAACAAAGAAAATGTTACTCCCTCCTGTACGAAGAACATTTTGTACATGAAGACGTTGATTCTGATGCATAATTTGACAAACCTGTAATGACGGACCGCTTGTGTTTCCTGCAAAGTCTCCACACAAGTAAAAGTGCCACCAGCACCGAGATGCCGTTCGACAGTATCAGTGCAACAACTGCTGGGCTCAGATTTGGTGGTTTGGTGTTTTCTTTAAAAACCGAAAAGATTTGCATCAAACTTTCTATTTCAGTAAAATAATGAATGAATGGATGTTCACAACATGCAATTCTCTCCCTCCTTCAAGACAAACTCTTTAACGCAGCCTGCTAATTGTTTGCAGTTTGAGGTGATTGCGAGCAAACTGCAAACAATTAGTTCTTTATTCATGATGTTCTTGCAGAAGACATAAACCTTTCTTACTGAAAAGATCATGACAATTTTCTCAAACTGAGATCTTGGACTTGTGTTGTTATTTTCTTACCGTGAATTTGGACCCTGGTCCCGTTCCCAAACAGTAATTGTCCACACACAGTCACGACACAGTAGTAGGCTCCAGCATCGTCAGAGGTCAGGTTCTGGATGGGATAGTCATATACGCAGGTGGTTTCACCTCTTCCAGTCGATTGGCAGGTGCCGGTTTCATTTCCAGAGGAGTGAATTATTTCTGACGCAGAATGAACTGAGGTTTTCAGCCACATAAGGTTGGTGTGATCTGCTGCACAGTGAACTGAGCGAACCCAGCAGCTGATATTCACAGACTCTCCAGGTTGGAGTGATAGAGAGTTTGGCTTTTGGACGACCGTGTCGCTGAGCATCCCCACACCTCGGAAAAGAAAGGATTAGTTCAACAAAGCTGTTATGTCAATGAAAAAGTATGTAGATTCAAACACCTAAATTATACCTTGAATCATTAGAGAAGTTCCTCTTCCCAAAAAAACGTCATTTATTTCCATCCCCACACAGTAGTATGTTCCAGTGTCCTCTCTCACAGTTTCATGGATCCTCAGAGAAGTTTGACTGTTGTTGTATGTCACTGACAATTGGTCAGATTTCTTTTTGACATTTTTTGTTTTGTAGAACGTGTCCAAAATGGCCATTAACTCTAGTCTCCTCCCAGTAGTCACCTTGCACCAAAATGATACTCTAGTGACAAGAGGTAAACGGCAGGTGATAGTGACAGGGTCTCCTACATTCACAACTTGGAAAGAAGCAGACTGAGAGATGTCACTTAACTCTGCTTTACCTGAAAGAAGAAAAAACAAGCCGCATAATCACTGCAAGGAAATACTTTCTCCTGACAAGATCAGAAAACTGTATTCAAGCTGACTTACACACAGAGCAGAGAAGGGAGGAGAGAAGAAGGGACATCATCGTAATCCTTTTTACTGGGAGACTCATGTTTCGCTCCCGCCCTAGTGTCAATAAAAGCAGTTTTAACTGATTCACTGGAGGAGTAGTGTGAGAACAAGCCTGACCTGTCAGATTTCTGATTGGTTCTTCATATTCAACCAGCTTCACCTGATTGGCTGCTTGTTAAACGTAAAGGAACAAAGAAAGAAGAATAAAAAAACATCTTCAAAGTTGCTTTATTCAATATCAGTTTATAGAATCTCTTTTGTTTTCAGAAAACCACATGTCCTTACGTGACTGTAGATGGCTTTATATATCAAAACGTGTGATATTTTCCACTTCATAAAACTAAACTGACAGCAATGACTTTGAAACTTTGAGTAACAAATGCTACAACAGCAACATAAAAACTAATCCTAATACTACCTAATACTTAATATTAATTCTCTATATAAATAGGAGAACTGGATTTGTTGCCATGTTTGTTGTTATACAGATAAAATCAACAATTTGCAATGATTGTGCCTATTTTTCAAAGATAATAAATGATGGGTATTTTATATTGCTTCAGGTTTATGACCGTACCAGGCAAACTGGAGAATCCTATTTGGTTCTTTAACTTTGTAAGTCCCGAATGCCACTGTAACAGCTATTATACGGGTACAAACTCTATTTCTATTCTTTTAAGATGTTGTTAATGGTTTACAGCCGTATTCTCAAGATGTAGAGAGAAGTTGTTTATGTTTCTTTAATGTGTGATGGTAGATTATGTTCAATTAATAGTGCTTTTAGTGGGATACAAACAACAGTTTCCTGAATGAAAGGTGACGAGCAACAGAACAGCCTCAACCAGTACCCCGTGTCTGACCTGACTGCAAATCTGTAAGAAAAATCCTTCCTCGCAAAAAATCCCTTATAAGAACAGAGCTTGAGCATTCATATAGTCATACCAAACTCGAATTATTCCCAAAATAAATATCCCAGCCAAGCAGGTTCCCTCAAACACAGAGACAGACATCGATAGCAGTCTGGTGGGTTATCATTTGTCATGCAACCACAGATGGTTTGCAAAAGTTGAGAAATTAAAAATGAAATTCCAACACTCTTATCTTACTGAAGCAAGATAAATGTGAATGTTCAATGTATTCAACCATGTGATAAATGGACTTTCCTGAGTTAGGGTTAGCTTTGCATCAGAAATACAGCCAACACTCTCCTAAATTATGATTTACCTTCTGTAGTCAAACATAAAGACATGGATCTACAGTACCTTAGAAGGAATTCACAAAGATTTCGGTTACATGATGCAAACATGATTTAGTTCAATCTTGTGATTCGAGAGACTCTCTGGTGATATGCCTATAGTAACAGCACAGAAAACAAACCACCTTCGGCCTGCTCGTTGCGGTTTGTCGCAGGATGTCGCTTCATCAAACATTCTTTGCTCGCACAAGAAACGAGGTTACATTTAACTTCTTACATCTTTGTGTGGCAACACACAGGACAAGCAACCTGCTATAGATTTAAATCTTAGGCATCGTCCCGTCTTGAACACTGCATAAGACTTGACCAAAATTACTCAGAGGTGTTGTGAGAAGATTAAACTTCGTAACAAGTAGTCAATTGAAAGTAGTAGAAGTTTATTACATGGTGGAACACTGGGTGGGATTTATTTTTTGAACGTCTTTAGAACCCAATACACACCAACACATTGTGATAATGTGGCTGATTCATCTTCAAGACCTTGTCGAAATGATTGAGGAAAGTATGTGTTCAGTTGAAGGCCTTTATTGGATGGCGTTTCTTTTTTAACACAGAGATTTGGAAGATAACGTATATGCGACATCTCCATCAAATCTACAGCACAATACTGGAGTACACACATTCACTCGTGGTGGCTGTTTTCCTTCTTGGGGTTTTGCCTTTGAACTCTTTCACAGCAGCGTATTGAACGGTCTCTCCATCTTCGCTCAGCTGCTGAGGGAGAATAAAATGTTATTTTTTGCATCATAGATAACACTGACACCTTCCACAGGAGCTGAAAAAATACTGACTTATTCCATTGAAACTTGTCTTACCGTTGTGTTTGTGGTAGAAGTTGGACAAAATGTTGCACTGGAATCTATTGGACACACCAGCATGTGAAAATGTCAAATCCGATGGAAAAGGTCTTAAATTCTTTACAAATCAGCTTCTGATTGGAGCAGTTACCTGCACATTGGAGTCGTTTACTTAGCTTGTACACTGCGAAAGCCAGTGAAAGGACCAGGATGGTGGTGAATATCAAAGCCGTACTCAGAAAATACACCAAGGGAGGAGATTCAGCTTCACCTACAGGAGTTGGACACAAGCAGACATCATACTTAGAGCTGTGGTTCATATTCAGTCTGGTAGAGGGTGTCACCCCAATAGAAGTACGCTCATCAATCTGTGGATCTTTGGGAGTAACAATAAACCCCAACCTGCTGTCAATAATGTGCAAGCAACTTGCACGACATGTCCATGTGTGAAAAATCCATAAATGCAACCAATTGTGCAAAGCAGATTTAGCAAAACCTGGTTATGTAAATAAATATATCTCCTTTTTAAAAAAAAAAAATCAACATTAACCCATTTGGACTCTAGGCAACTTGTCTCCTGATAAGTATTCAGTTCATAAACGGATGTGTGGATCCTCTGAGAGCTGATTGTGGCATTATTGCAGCATTCTTTGTGTATTTGTACATTTTATTATGTATTCAATTGGTCATTGGTGTCTACAATGATGCCATCTTTTTAATGTGTTCTGGTTCTAAGTGATAGAATCACAATGTTTCTCAGAGGAACATTAATATGGACGTAAAAGCCACAAGCAGAGGTTTTCTTGATATGATTTCTATGCAACTAATGAAGGAGAAAAAAAATGTTAATTCACATCTTTCTGAAAACGGGTTTCAAGATTATCTAAGACCGATACGCACCGATACACAAACCGATACACAGTCCCACACTGGTAGATTAAATTTCTGTGCTTCTTGGCTGTAGGTCATGAGCAGACTAACCAAGAGGCAAGGCTTGTGCAGCCGCGATCCACTCAACAATACCACTTCGAAATGGTACTTCAGCATTATACTTGCCTCATAATTTCCTTTTGAACTGCGTCGCTGATGCCTCTATCAACAATACGACTTCAAATTATCTCAAGCCCACAGGTTATTCGCAAATTAACAGGATGTAGTATTTTCATAAAAAGTTATAATAGTTGCAAAAGTTCTCAATGTTATGAACAGACTGTATTAGGAATTTCTCATCATTCAGTAGTTACCCTTGAATTCCAGCGTCGTCCCGTTTCCAAACAGGATGCGTCCACATGCAATGACCGCACAGTAGTAGGTCCCAGCATGAGACTGATTCCAGCTCTGAATCGGGAGGTTGTAGAAGCAGGTGTGAGGTTGTATGCTGGGTTTCCTCTCACACTGATCATTGCTGTCTCCACGAGTGTAAATGAGTCCTGGATGAGTATCTCCAGAGCTTTTGAACCAGTAAACTGTGTGTTCTCTATCACAGCTCCTGGTGTGCACTGTACAGTTGAGAGATGTTTGGTTTGTCCCATGTACTGATTGATGGACTGAGATTTGGGTGGTCAATCCTGAACCCTGAACACTGACAGTAATGCCTTCACAGAATTCAAAGATGTATAGATTGCTCGCCGCACAGAAGTACGTTGCCGAGTCTGAGATTCTCAGATTTGATATCGTCAAGTCATTTTTTTTGCGTCCAACATCAAGATGGAAGCGTAGATTGTCGCTAAATTCCTTTTGGAAGTTGCCTGTATCTTTGTGGCTGAAGAATATGGACAACAACCTGGGCTTCTGTCCAAAACTTTGCTTAAACCAGTAACACAGCATCAAATCTTTGATGTCGCAGTTGCATTTCAAAGTCACGCTCTGCCCAACTTCGGCCGATTCAAACTTTAAAGCCAGTTTTAAAGCTGTCAGATGAGCTGCAGAGAGAAAGAAAATGATGCAATACACTGTAATGACCAAATATGATTGTTTTAGACTAAACAAAAAGCAAAAACAGACAAACAAACAATACTTACTCATATTTGCCCCCAAGAAACATAAGAAAAACAGAGGAACACTTGGACGTGCCATTCTGCTTTAAATGTTGTGATGAATGCACAGAATCTCTAATATTTTCCACTCTTCATAGAGAACATGTTCTTTGATTGGCTGATCTCTGTGAGTGTCCTAGAAACTGAGTGCATGCAGAGCGCATGCCTGAGCTTCGACATCGAGCAGACAGCTGAGAGTGGTATTTGGTTAAAGACAATCACAAAAGAAATGGCAAGCCGGCTCCAAACAACGTTGGGACTGTGTGGAAAGTGTAAATTAAAAAGGGATGCAATGGTTAAACCATGTCTAATGTGTGTTTGGAAAGACAGGTCTTACTGCTGGATGTAGGATTCTAGTTGCTCAACAGTCATTCGTTTTCTTTTGCTGTGGTTTTCCTTTGATGCGCTTAATCAAAAGTTTCCCAGCAAGATTTTTCTGTTTATTATTTGAGAAGAATTTCTGATAAAAAAATAAAGTGGAGGAGGAATTTTTGTGTTTGAATAGTTTGTTAAAACACACATTTGTGTTACTGAATGTTTTATGAGTCTCATAGAGAGTAATTAAAATAATTAAACAGGCTATAAATAAATCTAAGTATTGAAGCCACTCAAACAATGAAAGGCATTGGACATTGTGACAATCGTAACATGCTGGTGACCTGTATTTTCTCTTCCTCTGTGAGATGGCGTCGATTTCTGCATGGCTGCATTTACAAAATGGTCGTACACTGTGGTTTAGCAGCCACAGGCCAGTCTTCCTGTTGTGCTCACATTCAGGACTTAAGTTTCCACCAGCGGAAACCTGCTCAGTTATTCTCACCTTGTTCACCACACATCTCAAAACATAAGCTGAACGCCGAGAGCTGGCGACTTTAAAGGTTCCTCCCTGCCGTTCCATTATCTGTTTGGTTATCTAAAGGGTAAAAATAGAGGCAACGTTTTTTTGGGTTTTTTTTTAACACAGTGAATCTATGAAAAGCTTCTGTACGCTGATTTTCAGTTCAACTGAGACTTGACGGTGTGGTAGTTTATTTTTATAAACAAATTGCAAGTTTTTTTTATTCACAGTAGAATGTGGTTCATGTATTTAACACCAGCTTAAAGGTTTAGTGAATTAAAGTTATTTTCTGTCCATGTCTGTATGCCACTAAATCTTTTGATGAGGTTTTGTAAAATGACCAAGCAATGAGCTGAGGTACACACTATTGTAGAAACTGTTTGTTGCTCATGCTTCATTTTTGTTCATAGTTTCAAAAAACACACACCGTCTTTCACAATATGGGTTTACCCCCATAGGAGTGTGGTAACATGCTCATATAAATGCATATCTTTATCACCGGCAACACCAGAATCAATCATTGCAATGGCTTTGTAAAAGAACAGAAGTCTAAAGTACCTCTGTGCCTGTTTATCAAAGCAAAACAGTAAAATAGTCATTAGATGGCCTCTTAATTTCAGTTTGTGTAACAGCCTCTCAACTAATAAGGCTCAACTCACAAGCGACTATAACAGAAAAATGGATCCCACACAAAATGTTAAAATTATAAAGACACAAGCTTTATTGCTTCGAAAGTTTGATAGAAGAAGAAGCAATTTCAGCACTGATCTGAACCCAAACATAGGACTATTATGCTAAGTACAGCCCAAAAATAAAACAAGACCACAAATTAATGGTAGGAGGGGAATTCAAAGCTGTTTGGGGAAAGAAAGAAAACAATACAGGCTAAACTTCATCATGCCTCATCTCTTTTTGACTTTTTTTCTCCCCTCATGTGTGCGACATGCAAGGGTAAGAGGGAGACCTGTCATTGACAGGAAACAGGATGCAGCCCAACAGTGTACACTGGATTTTCTTTATTACAAAATCAGTTGATGTCAACACAAGACAGAAAGGATTATTTTATGGTTCTTGCTTGAAGTCCAATACCTCCCACAAACAGCGATCTCGGCTGTGCTGGATGCCTATGGTCAAGGTCAAAGTCAAGGTAACTTTATTGATACCCGTAGGAAGATTTTTTATTTTTTTGTATGTGTTGTTACTGAGGTGGTATTTGAGAAATGGCAACGACAGAGAGATCAAAACAGCATCTTTCATTAGCAAGGTTTTATAAGGTTTATACGCTTTTGAAATGCTTTTTGATTTTGTGATGAGTTTCTTGACACTGAGATGGTGGATAAAACTGCATATCACAGTCCTTGGAGTAATTTAAGTTGATTGATACTTTTAAGATGAAACAGAGATAACAAATACAGACGAAAAGTTAAGTCAGATATGGAGATAAATTACAATTTTGGAATATGCAAACAAATGAGAAAACCAAAGAAATCTTCACTTTTTGACCCAGATAAGGGTTGCGGCGCACTCCATTCGGGCCCATTGGAGGGAATACTCACTAACACACACATACAGATCTATGACCAACAATACTTTCAGGTTTGGGAGAGAGCCAGATCATCAAGAAATAGCTAAAAAAAAAAAAATCACAATGCAGGCACAGGAAACTTCACTCAGGATTCTGTCCTTCATCAGATGTTAACCCTTTCACTTGTACTGTTTTGCGCAGAAGTACACACACTCAGTCCATGTGTCGTCTCTTCTTTCTGGTCTCTTGATCTTGAGGTGTGCCGTATGGTGGCCCTGGAAAAAACAAATGTTTTGTTTTGGGGTTTTTTGTAAGATTTACAAATCCAAGATTCTGAGGTTATTTCATAAAGGTGCTTCAAATGATCATCCAAACAGCAGATACCTCAACACGGGCTGTGCAGCAAGCAGGTGATCCTGCGTGTGACCCTGAAAGACAATAACAAACCTTTGTAATACTGTTTTCAGTGAGCACACTGGAAATACATCTACAGGAGGCGGTACCTGTGGAAAGACACCAGATTCCCGTGGCGATCATGCATCCAAGGAGAGGCAGGAAAAGGCAGAAGATGATGATGGGCGACGAGTTACTCAGAGTGGCACTCGTCACCTGAACGTCTATGTCATCTGCTATTTGGATATAAAAAGACAAGCCAACTGTTCTAGTTCATTCAAGGTTTTACGTAAAAAAATAGACAATTAGAATTCTGTTTGGCGAAGTTATCAAACACAATGTCCAAGCAAAATGCACTTACACCCAAAAATGACTTTTGTCCCGCTTCCAAACAATGTTTGTCCACATGAAGTCACCACACAGTAGTACGTCCCAGTGTCTTCAGCGCTGAGGTTGCTCATGAGCAGGTTGTACATGCACGTAGTTTCTCCACTCTCAGTCCACTGACAGGTGGTTTTGTCATTTTTAAGGAACTTGATCGTCTCCGTAGCTGAGAGATTGGACTTTTTCAGCCACTTGATGTCATTGTGCTCTGTTGCACACTTACCAGAGTGAACAGAGCAGGTGAGCGTCACCGAGTCTCCCAACCGGACTGGCTGTGACTCGGGAAGCTGGACGACAGAGCCACTGGTCACCTCTACACCTTGGAAAAGAACCAGGAGAATTTGAATCATGAATTTAGACACAGCAGAAATATTCAATAAAAGAAAAACCTTTTAGCATCAAATGGGTCCCAGATCCAAACTGAATGTCGTTCAGGTGCATGATTCCACAGAAAAAGGTCCCACTGTCATTCCGTGAAACTGGAGAAATAACCAGATGGTTGTTGGCCCAGTCAAAGTTAGCAGAGTAACGGCTATTATATTTATCAGCAAATACACTGCGATTGTAGCGAGCATCCAGCATAGCAACAAGCTCCAGTTTCCTCTCCGCAGTCAGTTTGTACCACACTCTTTTCGACATTGTGCTCATTATGTAGCAACGGATAGTTGCCAAGTCACCAACTTTCACTGTTTCCAATGCGTTGGGCTGAGAGACTTTATTTAACTGAGCCACACCTGAAATGAAACAACGGGAAATAATCATCGTTCTGTCAAGGCTCTGATCGATGCATTTTAGAAGTAGATTGGTTTTATATTGTTACTTACATAAAGTCCAGAACAAAAAAATGCCAGAAAATGTCCAAATCATGTTGAAGCTTCTCGTATCCCGTCTCTTCTTCAGTTCTTCAACAGCTGCAGCACAGCTTTGTTTTCCTCAGTAGACCACTTGTCCTACATTTTATTGCATCCTGCCTGGTCTGATTGGCTGGTCGCTTTGTAGAACACGACTGGCCGCAGCAGCAGTGACTTGATTTCAAGTGTTATATACTCTGTATAGCAGTAAAACTGTGGCACATCATCACAAATATATCAAAGTATGTACACAAGCATATAACATTGACATCTAACGATTAGATCTTTTTTCAAAACACTGCTGCTTTTTGAAATGGGATATACAGAATATGTTCTTAAATCATTAAGACCACCTTTGTTTTACTCTTTTTCCCTTTCTCTTGGAATGGCCTTTTCCTTCTCCATATTCTAACAAGTCAGTTCAATGTGATGTCACACATCTATTTTCTGTTCTATTTTACAAATCACATGTCGGCTTTAATACTGGGATGACAAGAAACAACACCTCATTCACATCTGTCTTGAGTCTCTGTGGTTTCATTTTTAAAGTTTGCCTCTGCAACACATAGATGCTGTGTAATACTACTAAAAATCCCCAAAATGCCGACATTGTGTTATAATTCGTTTATCAACCCACATTCACTGACCAGAGATGTTTTTTAGGCATAAAATGAAACACTGCTGCTTAAAGGGTTAAATAGTGTGATGGAGATTTAGTTTGGTTTCAGCTTGCTTGTATTCCTGGAATCAGCAGCTTCGCTGCAAACCACAGCTGATTTGATTAAAACGTGAAGTACATGTCACTTCGCACTGGATCGGCTGTAGAAAGATGTGAGGCCCCTTCACTCACAGAGCAAAGAGCTAGTTAAATACATAGAGCTGTGTACCTTTAATGGCTCATGAATCAGCTTTAGTTTGTTTATTTTTAACAGTAAACACACACACACACACACACACACACACACAAAAACCATCTAGCTTTGAAGGACTCAAACATATTTCTTAGTATAGCCGTAGGCAGGTAAAAATAAAACTGCACATCGCGAAGGCAGCAAATAAACAACTCATTCTGCCGTTCTGGGTAGTTTTATATATGTTGTAGTATTTCTCAATATCTATTTGGTGCCTCATCCTCTCAATAAAGCTCCTTTGACTGTACATAGTATTCATGAGTGCAGTCTGATACTTAAGTATGAGGTATTGCTTAGAATTAAATAAAACTGTCATGCAAAAAATAAATGTCCTTTTTTCTTTTCTTTGAAATACATTTATTATCACTTTTAACGTATCTACAATGGTGTTTTTTTTTTTTTTTTTAACAGGTCAGCAAAACAATGTCTTCTTCCTGTCAACCAAATACACATTGACAAAGTGAAGCGTTTCACAATATACCACACAGGACCCTGTTTCCAGTAAATGCAGGGTATATTTGATAAACAACAGATGCTGCATCCTGGTGATGTTTCAGTAAAGGCCTTGGTGTGCGTTATATTTGCAAATGTGAATGCGTCTGGGTGTTAAACAGATAAACATTATGTCCATTATAAAACAATAATCCAACAAAATTTATTTCAAACAGTTAGGCAGTTTCATTCCTGCAAAAATCAGGAAGTAGTTGAATTTGCTTCATAATTTTAAGACGGTTGGTGTTGTGCCACGATAACTTGATTCATCACTGTGTTCAAGATCCACCTTTCCCAAATTCTTGATGCATCACTGATCTCTAATTGAAATATGGGCAGTGTATTACTTTAATACAATGAAGTCAGTAAGATGAAAAAATGTTTTTGCTAAACTTGTATTCATTAGAAATAATTTAAAGATGCCTTCAAGTTATTTTCATCCTGTTGCATTTTGCAGGATATGATATGTATATTTCTTATAACTATGACTCGTAGATATTTTATCCATCCATCCACCTTCTATACTGCTTCATCCTGTTCAGGATCTCAGGGAGCTGGAGCCAATCCCAGCTCACTATGGGTGAGGATGCCAGTTAGACATTTTATGATATTAATAAAATTCCAAACTACCAGAATGCAGAGAAATGAAGCCGGTTATATATCAGTCATTATAGTGGCCTTCAGGACTTCTCCGGTATGAAATTTACAAGTGCGTCACACAAATGTAAAATTATCTTCTCTGTACCGTTAAAAAGAAATATTTGCATGAAAACGCACGGATTACTGACAATTACATGGAAAAAAAATATCTAAGTACATTTAAGTGTCCTACTAAAACAGGTAAAGGCCATGCGTACTTTTGCAAAGGAAAACAGAAATCTTTTACTCCACACTGAAGTAGATGCATTCACTCCAGGTGTCGTCAGGCTGACCTCTTGATCTTCTCAGCTTCTTCTTTCTCCCGGCAGTGTAACACAGACTGTCATTATTTTGATCATCCTAGCAATAATTCAAACAAAAGAGTACATCATTTTGTATATAAGATCTGTGATATGAACATAAATGTACTTCTTGTCTTTTTAACCAAAACCGAAATTACCTTTGAACTCTTTGCGGAGGGATCGGAAAATCTGGCACAGATGTCTGTAGGACAGAAAGACATGTTGGTCATGACTGATCACTTTCACCACATCACGCATCATGTACACAACACCGCAAAAACTACCTTCAACATTGCTGATGAGCCACAACAAGGAAACCAGGAGGATGGTGGACAACGTGACAGTCCCACTCAAAATGTATATGAAAACAGAAGAGGCCACCACATCTGCAGACAGACAATAATATAAAAGAGCTTGGAAGTGGCAATAAAAAACTTAGAAGAAGATACTGACCTTTTGTAGAGGGGTGCTCCTGACGGAAGTCCAATTTCGTCCCGTTTCCGAACATAATGTGGCCACATGAGGCGACGGCACAGTAGTAGGTCCCGGCATGGGACTGATTCAGGCTCAGTATGGGCAGGCTGTAGACACAGGAGCGTGTCTGTATGTCGGCTTTCTTCACACAGTGATAATCTTTGTCTCCGTGAGTGTAAATCAGTGCTGAATGAGCTTGGTCGGAGCTTTTGAACCAGTAAACTCTGTGTTGTCCTTCACAACTCCAAGTGTGCACCGTGCAGTTTAGGGTCACAGAGCCTCCTGGCTGGACGGTGTCAGACTCCAACTGCTGGACTGAAGCTTGGATATTCAAACCAGAATCTTTTACGTCAAGGATTATCCCCTCAGCCATTTCAAACTCGTATGAATAACCATATGCGCAGTAGTAAGTTGCTGAGTCTGATGGACGAATATCGGATATAGTTAAGTGATTTTGACCTGACTCGGCATCAATCGTGAAGCGTGAATTGCTGATGAAATTGTTATGAAATGTGGGCTTTGCTTGATACTTGTAGACGGTGGAGATGAGCCTCGGATTCTGTCCCAAAATTTGCTGGTACCAGTAATGCCTCACTGCAATCTCTCTGTAATAGAAACATCGCAACGTGACGTTGTCCCCAGTTTTAACTGCCACAAAACCACTGTCTTGATGAATATTTTTAGTTTCCAGGTTGTTCGTTTGAACTGGAGGGAAATGAGAGAATAGGCAAATACACATTGGACACATGAAAACATGACATTTTATTGTGAAAGCTATGAGGAGATACTCACCCAGTGGTCCCCAAAAAAACCACATCAAACAGAAGCGCTGTAAAGCTGCCATTATGCACTAACAGGTTTTTTTCTGAATGAGAGAAATGTCACACCTTCCTGCACTTTAAAAGTGCAGATGTTGTTTGATTGGCTGGCAGAAGAGAGACTGTTGTGTTCAGGAAACACCCATTTTCTGAGAAAAACAACTTGAAGAGGAAAGAGCACCAAGATAAATGCACCCATCTTCGATATCAGGGGTGTTAAACATAAGGCCTGTTGAAATTTAAATTTAAAGGTCAACCTGGCATTATTTTACTATGGAAGAGTTTTAGGGCCACTGAAGAAAAAAAAAATAAATTCGGAGGCTAAAAAAAACCAAAAACCTTCGTGGCCTCAGAAAAAGTCGAAAATCAAAGTCAAGATTTTTTTTATTCGGAGGCAAAAAAAATAAAAAAACCTTTGTGGCTTTTTTTTTTCACGGAGAGATGTCTATCCATCCCTCATCATTTGCCTGTAGATGTGAATTCACATTAAATCACTTAATTCTGACTATATCGGGTTGCTTACTGCCTATGGACATGTGATTTTACACAGGATTTCCTTGATTAATAAGAACACATTTAAATAAGCAGCCCAGGATCCGTGCCTTTGTCCTTCGTACTGGACGAACTTCCGCGACGGAACAAGGCAGCAGGCTGCTCTGTCTCTTCTAGTCCTGATACTGATGATAACTGCACCATGTTTATGAGCTAGAGTCTGTCCTGAAGCATCTTTTCACCACTTCATTAAACCGCCTGGTATGCACATCTTTAATTGAAAAATACACAGAAAGCACAAAATTCTAACAAAAGTGATTAGCTGGTGGGAGACAAGCGATGTGAGACTACAGCTCTGCTTTCCTTAGAGAATAAACTAGTTTGTTGACTGGCTGATAAGAAACGTTTATAGTATACCAGAAAAAAAAAGGATGCATACAACAGAGGGTTTGATGTACCTTGTAAGGTTTATTTATTGTCATATAGTTTAACGATTGAAAATGTTGTACATTATGTTACTCATCTTCCTGTCCTCATCTTTTAACGTCTCATCACACATTTCATTCTAAATCTTCAGATTTATTTACTATTTTGAAACTTCGTGTAAATGTTAATACTCCAATCAGTGAAGAAGATCTTAAATTGTTTATTTCTAATGGCTAGACACTCCAAAAGTGTGCAGGACTTGATAACCAATGCTTGCAAGATGTTGCCCGTATTGTGTCTGATTTGTGTCTTTGAGTATTTTGCCCAAAATATTAAAGAGGACAAAAAAAAAAGTCCTCCATAGCAAATATTGGGTTTAGGGATGGATTTCAGAGTTTGCCGTCTTTATGAGTTTCTCGGCCTGCCTCTTTAAACAATATCTGAGGTCAAAACTTTTAAAGATAATGAGAAGTAATCACATTTATTAGTGACAAGAAATATAGAATTATTTTAAAGCGTACCTAAAATGTCACAACTTAATTTAAGGCGTTGCGTTGATGCCTTCACTATTAGAAAGCAGAAACACTACAGTGATTAAAACAAGAAGAGAGGCTGCTGAAATATACTCAGGGGAGCTGATGGTTTCAAGACAAAAGCACATAAATAGAAATGTTGATGTCACAAACTCGCTATACCTCATAAAATCTAAGTCGTATCGGACAATGACAAATACAATGTCCAGCTCTACTGCTTTACACTGGAGTACACGCACTCATCCTTTGCGTCACTCGTATGCCTCCTCGACCTTTTTGTCTTGTTTATCCATAAAGCAGCATAATGCAGATTTTCCTCATCTTGGGAATTCTGGTGACAAAATAAATCACAGCGACCAATCAATGGAGGGTGACTCTATTCTGAATGTGACATAAAGAATATTACCAAACCTACCATTGAGTTGGCTGGAAATCCGGCTTGAGTCTCTTTTGGGAAAATCCAAAAATATGAGTTTAATGTAGAAGTCAGATTTCCTAAATAGGAAATATTATACAGAATCTGCAGTTCCCACCTTGAGTTTGGCTTTTGCTCTTTTTGTTCATCCTGCACATTGAGACAATTGACACAACACTGAAGATGGAGGTCAAAGTCAAAGCTCCGCTCAGGAAAATGACCGAGACAAGGCGATCCGTCCTTTCTGCCAATCCAAACAGAGATGACACAAAGCTGTTCACTTTTTCTTTCTGTGAAACTCTACAAGAGGCTGACTTACCCTCAAACTCCAGCCTGGTGCCGTTTCCAAACATGATGTGTCCACATGAGACGACAGCACAGTAGTAGGTCCCTGTGTGCGACTGAGTCAGGTTATTCATTGGCAGGTTGTAGACACACATGTGAGTTTGAGTGTTTGCGCTCCTCTCACAGTGTTTGGTCTTGCCTCCATGAGTGTAAATAAGTCCTGGCTGAGAAGCTTGTGAGTTTTTGAACCAGTAAACTTTGTGTTCTCCGTCACAGCTGCTCGTATGTACTGTACAGTTGAGCGTCACAGAGCCTTGTGGCTGGACGGCGCCAGGTCCCGACTGATAGACCGAAGCTTGAAAGTTCAAATCTGAACCCTTTACAATGACAGTAGAGCTCTCATCAAATTCAAAATAAGTTGCAAAGCTACTTGCACAGTGGTAAGTAGCTGAGTCTTGAAGCTGTACGTTTGCGATTTTCAAGTTATTGTTCTGACTTCCAGTTTCCAGCGCGAAGCGTGGCTCACGTTTGAATTCATCGTGAAAGGTCCCGGTTTCTTGAAACTTGTAGAACGAAGAGACGAGCTTCAGTTTCTGTCCCGGACTCTGTTTGTACCAGTAATACCTTGAAGCCTTGTCTTTATAATCGCAACGCAACGTAATCTCATCACCCACGTTAGCCGAGATGAAAATTCTCTCTTGAGGCGGCGGTGAAGATGGCGTCAGGTCAGTCGGTTGGGCTGCATTCAAGGAAATAAAATAGAAATCAGTTCAGTGCCTACGAAACTTAAAAACTACAAATATAAAGAACAGAAAGCTAAACTGACCCGTTTCCACCAAGACCAGACATGCCAGATAAAAAAACTGCTTTGGAGATGTCATTGTGTTCAAAGTGCTTTGTTGAATGAGAAACTCCTCGATCCTCTCAACTTTGTGAAGAGGTGAGACTTATCTTGATTGGTCAAAATGTGCTCAGACTGACACACCTACAGCAGTGCTTCCTAAAAGGAGGTGCTACCAGCATACTTAAATACAACAGAAGGTATGTGTGATGGTTTATGTAGAGATCATCATGGATGAGATTGTTTAAGTTTATCCAACACAAACAATGCTGGATTTTGAGTGACTATGTTGCCTGAAAAAGATCGACAGCTGTTTCCTTTGAGTGAGCACTGCAGCAGCCTCTGTGAGGACACATGTCAAAACTCAAATTCAGGTGAATAAAGGGACAGCAGATTACACTTCATCTGTAGTTCAACAACTAAGATTTCCAGGACTTTTTTTTTTTTTAATCAAATGTGCTACATTCTGCTGTGGGGTGAAACTCTCAAAGTCTTCTTTGGTCCTGATTTCCAACAGGAAACTAGTCTGACCTTGACCCTAAGCCAGGCTTTTCTTGAAGTAGGGTTTCATCTCAAATGCATCCTTCTTGTTTTTATTGGTTCATTAAAGCCTAAGATGTGGGATTGAATGTTCAAATACTTCTTTACAGGTCCCAGTGTACACAGGCGAGGATCTCTGGTAGATGGACTTTCTATCGGTCTGTTTACTGATTCACACTGACTGTAACTTGTTCTTCATGTCTGGTATTTTATTGAACCCTTTGTGCACATACATTATTATCTGACTCTGAAACGCATTAATATAAGACAGATACAGTGGCATATATAATAGAGTTCAGCATAATTCATTGCACCTGATTTGAAACATTTCTATTACAGTGTTTTAGTGATTAACTCATTGGTAATGTCCCCTTTAGGTGTCATATAGGAAGCATGAGCACAGCTTCATCTACATCTGCTTTGATATCTGTTTCCTTAAATAGCAAAGCACATTGAAGGATATATTCAGACAATAATGGATGCTTAAGTTGAGGTCGGGTGAAAATGAACAGAACTAGTTCAAATATACTTGTCACGTCTGCATCCGCATGTCCGTTTCTTCAATCTGATCCCTGTGAAGTCAGTGTCTGTCTCCCATGTGTCTTTGTGTTTGTTAATTGGTTCTGGGTGTCTTGGTGTGTATGTGTGCTTGTGACGTGTTGTTGTGTCTGCTGCTCCTTTGTGTTTCCAATTATCCAATTGTCTTCTCCTCCATGTGCCCATGACTCTCTATTTGTACCTCCCTCTCCTGCTGATTCACTGCTGGATCGTTAAGTTTGTCTCGCGCAGAGACATCCCGCAGACTCCCAAGGTATGTCCCTAGTGTGTCCCGAGTTGCTCGTGTTTTGGGACTTTGCCTGTTTTTGGATCCTACTCTAGCCTCGCCCTAATGGATTCCACACCTCCGACTTTTTGTGATAAAATAAACTCTTTGTAAACTACTTTTGTCCAAAACGTAGTTCATCACGTTTGTGACAATACTTAGGTTACTACAGCAACTTAACAGAAGTCATCACATTGTTTGATGTCCACCATCCTATTTTTCTTTTTCTTATATTAGTTGTATACCTCAAGGTAACTGAAAATTTTAAATTCAAGGTCGATAAGCTAGCTATAAACATTACAACTGCTTAGTTTTAATGGGCGGTTTCCTTCGGTGATCAGTTCAAGTATTTCAGGTACAATTCTGCACAAGTTAGTACACACCCAAGGAAACTAATATATTTTATCCTCTATGAAACTTAATCAATCCTCCATCACCATGGATCAACAGTCTGTCACGGAAAGGCAGTCAATCACTCTCATATTCCTCTCCATGGATAATTCATAGTCACCCGTTTTAGGACTGAGGGAGCACCCTGGATAAACTCACAAACACAAAGAGAACATGCAAACTCTATTGAGAAATCCTTAGAAACAAACTGGTCTGAAAAACAAGAGCGCTAACCACTAAACCTTCGTGGAGCCCTCTGAAAGTTTGCCTTAAAAAAAATAAAAGAAAGAAAATGAACCTTCCCAGCTGAATTGCTTAAAATCAATATTTTATTTGCATATTATGGATGAATAACAGAACTGAGCATATGGTAATAGAAAATGTAATAATCCGTTGATTGCACCCCAAATGCACAAGATTTGAACCATTTGCCATAGTTTGCCACCTCAGCAGTGAGTGAAAGGTTGAACATGTTTTTTTTAAAACATCTCATTTTAGATCCTCTGAGTTTCGTTCAAAGGCGTGAAGAGTTCACCAAGTGCATGCATTTCACATGATGCAATAATTTGACTTGCATGGCCATTCTGTCAAGACACGACTTTTGCCATTCAAAGTCAAACTATGTAGTTTTCCACTATTCATATACTTACTTATATACATTTATTTTTTTTATTGTGATTATCAATGAAATGTATTCTACTTGTATCTTTTTTAAGGCTGTATTTTGCAAAAGTACTAAGCTTGATTTCATTTACATTTCAATGTTTCTCTGACAGTGTGATCAGTGTCATTGTCTTTTTATTGCCATCTTCATATTGCAGCTGAAGTAATTTACAATCTAATTTTTGGGATGTTCATTCTTAATAATAATACATTCTGTTTCTCAACACCTTTCAAGACACTCAAGGTCACTGTACATAATGAAAAGAAGGTGGTTTGGTGATGATCTGGGCGGCACATGGCTGTACTTAACTTTCCAGCAAAAGGTTTTATTATAAGTATGAGTTACTCAGATGCGTTTACTGGACCGTTACTAAATAAACTGCTTATGATGCAACTACCTTTGTTTTTTAGGATTTTTCTGGTTGTAGAAATGAGTGCCATTGCCCCTTTTTCCGAGCTTGTCACAGCTTTTAATTTCTGGTATTTTTTATTATTATGGTGTTTTTGACAGTTTTGAGAATGTCTTTTTCTGATTGCTTTTAGTTCCTGCATCGTTTGCCTTGCATATACTACTGTGCATGTGTTTAATGGGAACGATTTACGAAACCCTTATTTATTGTACACGGAAATGGACATAATTGCATAAAAGTCCTAAAAAGAGGAAGCAATAACAGCAGTTGGTCCTCTAGTTGAAAACAATAGGTAGTTATTTGTGGTACAAATTAATTGGCCTTCCTACACATGTCAGTGTGCTCACTACAAAACAGTTAAAGAAGTTTTGAATAACACTCAACGTCAAATGTACAACACAAAGAAAACCAACACCGGGTGAATGTTTTTAAATGAGCCTCGCTACACTGCCATCACTTACAACATTCAAACTACAAACACACATTTACTTCAAGCCTTTAACATTTAACCAATGTGTATATCTATGCATTTACAGTGGAGTAAACACAGTCATTGTTGATAGCGGTCCTCTGTCTTCTTGGTCTGTTGGTCTTATTAAGGCCTAAGGCGGCATAGTGGAGGCTGTCCGATTCTTGCAAAGGCTGTTAACAAAACATGTCAAGAGTTAATTGTAATTTGGTTTTAGTTTAACAGAAGTTTGAAAGTTCACAAATGTGCTTGAAGTTATTTTAGTTGTAGTTTTACAGCTTCTTAAAATGATAGTCACCTCAGTCTTTGCTGTGGATGGAGATGATAATCCTTCTTTGGCACCTGGTTATGCAACACAGTAATCTTCATTTTATTTCAAAGCGAGTTGTAGTGAATGAAATCTTAGCTCCAATATTTTATGCAAATTACCTGAAGATTGGCTGCTGTTTTTCTTGATCATGTTGTAGAGTGAGAAAGCCAATAAAATGCTGAAGGTGATGGTGAATGTCAAAGCTCCGCTCAATAAATACACCAATACCCAAGGATTCACCTTGTCTGCAAATTCAAAAGAGCATTTATTTTGTTTTAGTGTTTTTGTTTGGTTTCGGTTGCACAGTAGAAATGTCTGGATGTGTGAGAAAATGTACTTACTTGGAAAGTCAATCGTGGTCCCATTTCCAAACAGTACCTGTCCACATGAGGCGACTGCACAGTAGTACATCCCAGTATCAGACTGAGTCAGGTTGTCCATCGGCAGTTCGTAGAAACAGGTGTTACTTTGTGTGTCACACTGGTCATTCATGCCACCGTGGGTGTAAAAGAGCACTGGAGGAGATTCCTCTGGGTTTTTGTACCAGTAAACACTGTGTTCTCCATCACAGCTCCCTGTGTTCACTGTACAGCTCAGAGTAACGGAGCCTTGAGGCTGAATGATTTCAGATACAGATTGATGAACCAATGTGTTAATGTTTGAACCAAAACCCTTCACACTGACTGTGACGCTCTGAGAAAAATTGAGGTTTTGATAAGAATAGAATATGCAGTGGTATGTAGCTGAGTCAGAAATGTGCAAATCTGTGATTGTCAAAAGAGCTTTGCCGTCTTTGTAATCCATTTTGAAGCGCGAATAGTTCTTGATCTCACTATGAAAAGAATGTGTGTCCTCTGTACGAAGGGTCATGATCAACTTCGGTCGCTGTCCCAGAATTTGCTTGTACCAGTAAATATTTCCAGGAACTCGAGTGTCATAGAAGCATTGTAAGGTCAAATCTTCACCAGCATGAGCCGATTCAAAACTTCTCTCCCGACGATCAGATGAAGACCGTTTCTGACCAGAAACTTGAGCAAACAGAGAAAATGGAACACGTTCAAAGAAATATAACGTCTATTGGTTTATCACAAGTTCCAGTGTCACAAATGAAGCTTACCCATTTCCACAATGAGCAGAAGAGAAAGACAAAAAGCCAACGTCAGAGACGCCATCACGTTCGACTTCCTGGGCTGAGTGAAAGGATGCTGCTCGTTCTTTCCCTCTTCAGAGACAATATTGTGTTTGATTGGCCAACCAGGTGTGACAGTGTGTCCTGTGTAACATGATCACATGATCACATGATCACATGACCACTGCAGGAAGTAGTAGTGGCAAGTATGGTATTTCAGAAGATTTACAAAGTCAAAGACACATGTTGAGATCCAAACTAATTCTTATGTTGTAATTGAAAGATACAGTGATGCTTTAATATGATCAACATATGGACTCTGAGTGTTTCAAATGGTGGTGGGGTTTAAATATTTAGACGAGGCATGTTCCAGATTTGATTGACTTCATTTGCCCATCATGTTCTGTCTGTGCTGTATCTACACTTCCCCGACAGTTCAAGCCAGTGTCCAATGTCAGTAATGTAGATGGTACATAGAAGACATGCATGAATAAGCATATGAATTAATGAATTCCTACAATTAATTAATAGTTTTTCCTCCAAAACGTTGCAGAGATCAAGAGATAAACCCATAGACATGTAGCTCCAATATTTAGCTTTAAAACAAAACATAATAATTCACTCTCCTGTGTGAATGCATATTCTGTCTTTATAAAATAACTATCTTTCTTTGAGCGCAAACTAAACACATACACACAAAAGCCAACATGCAGTTCTCTTCAAAAGTATGCAGGCAAATTCACTGAAAAGTGATCTGCAGAGTATGTTTTTTTATGGTCATAAACTTTAAATAAACCAGAGGTTTTGGTGTTTGGTGCTTTGATTGGATTGTTTCTTTGTGTGAGTGAAACCACGCATCCTGCTGAAAACCACAATGTCCGCTTCACTGATGGCTCTTGTAAGAAGAGAGTACGTGGCCCTATGTCTGAGTGACATTACTATTATGAGTTATCTATGTGTACTCGTGGTCGGAAAAAGGTTTTGTGTGGATTACAAACCCCTCATGACAAAGCTCAACTTTAGCCTGCAGTTATTGCAGTTGTTGAAAGGGCATCTTGACAGTTGGTCTAGTAAACATTTGGTTTTGCTATTTCAGTTTATGGAATAAAAGCAGGAAGTGTCTTAAATCAATAGGACCTCAAATAACACACATGCAGTTAATCTGCAAATATCCCCCTAAGATGGTGTTTTCTCTTCTGGCTCATCAGTGCTCGGCTACTGTTACATCAGTTTTTTTTATATTCTGATACAGGCAGTTGGGGTTGGTGGTGGTGTGTGTGTGTGTGTGTGTGTGTGTGTGTGTGTGTGTGTGTGTGTGTGTGTGTGTGTGTGTGTGTGTGTGTGTGTGTGTGTGTGTGTGTGTGTATTTTATTTCTCTTTTTAAAGTATGTGAAGAACTTTGTGCTACAATCAATTGTATGAGAACTGCTATATAAATAAAGGTTGATTTGATTTGATTTCAGGGCCTCGTGGTGAACCTTTATTGCTGCTTGGTTGTGCACGTGCCTTTATGTTTAAAGGGCAGTGTAGTATGGGTTTTTGGGTTCTACTTTGCATGGGAGCTTCAATTTATTTGTTTATTTTGATTAATCCAAAACCATAAGCCCACATGAGCAACCCCATAAAGAGGAATCTCTATTGTGCTGTTAAGATGAACCTGTAGGGATAAAGTGATGCTGACAATATGATCTGATCTCCAATGCAAATTTTGTGATGCCAATAAGAAAAACCAGATGCCAACTCGTGAAAACATAAAACCACAAACAAATCAACACACATGAATTTATTTTTTAAAATTGTACAAATAATTACAAAGTGATTAGTTGCACATTGTTTAATTTGATATTTCATGATCGCCCAACTGCTTAAAGAAAGGAAAATAATTCAATTAAGGTTAAACCTTAAATGCCTTTATGCAATGTGTGAGGTAAGCCCTCACATTTACACAATCCTGCCTGAAGTTATGATAGAAAGTATTTCACCCGTGAGCTCATTTAGGATAGAAGTACCTGTTTAATATTTCTTCATAGTCACGCTTTAATCATGCTCCAGACATGCATATGGTCAAATGTTGTTAAACACAACAGTGACTGGTTCACAGGGAATTTCCCCTTTGTTCCACTCACAGCAGTGATCTGTGCAGAAGCATTGTGGAGGAACATGACCTTTACAGATCAGACTTGATTCATGTTTTTAAAATAATGGGGTGAAAAGTTTCCTCTGATAATTTCGCTTTACAATCATGAGGTCACTCCTTCATTTTCTGGACTGGATGAGACTGTCCTCATTCTCTAATCAACATTAAAACACGTGCTCGTGTATGGAAGAAGTAACATTCGATTAAATGCACACAGAGACAAAGATCCAAGCTCAGTGGTCTAAAACTGTATTTATATTTTTTTGATGGTGAAGGTGACATACAAGGATATACATGAGGATAAGACACAAAATAGGCAGTCACAGTTTTAATGCACAACCTCTACTCTAAGAAAACACTATTGAATGATTTGTTCAACAAACGATAGAATCGCTAAGAAATAATGAGCTGACACATATCTTGAATTACCATTATGCACTTCAACATCGGTTGATAAGCTTAAACTCCGGGCCAAGACATTAACAAATTTTGTGAACCGCAAAAGCGCCGCCCTCAACCCCACCCACCCCCCACATCAAAAAGAGAAAATAGAAGGTGTACTTTAGTGATCCCGTTGGTGAAATCGCTTCTCTGCATTTATCTTATCCTATACACAGTGAACCTTAACTGCACATGCTGGGAGCAATGGGCTGCCTCAGTACGGCGCCACAGCGGGGTCAAGGGTCTTCCTCAAACCTACAGACTTCTGATCCTTAATAACTCCAACTCCAACGCCACCACTGCCTATTCAAAAGTTGTCCATAGTTTTTATTGTTTTGTTTAAATGTCTTTCTTTTTAACTGCTATTTGTCAAGGAGCAAAAAGTTACTTTTTAACACCAACAATCAAACTCCACAAATATTTTCCCTGCATCGAGCAACCGGATCACTGAAGCAACACAATGTTTCACAGCAACAGTCTCAGACTTTATGGACTTTATTTTTTATCATTTCTACCTCCTAAGATATAACACTGACATCTCTGACACATATCAGCCATGAAATTTATTTCTAACCCAACACTTAAATGCATATCTTATATAGGCATTCACTGGCAATCGTACCTTTAGATAATTTTCATTAAAATGTGCCTTGCTGCCTTTGCATGTAGAAAACAAAAAGCCGGAAAATGCTTCACTGTTTTCCGCTGCACAATGTTAAAAAACAAACAAATAAACCATCAGAACCTTTTAATAGTATGACTGCTTTACACCGTAGTACACACATGCGCTCCAGGTGGGATCCGTCTTTCTTCTTGGGCAGTCGGTCAGGTTGACACTAAAAGCAGCAAAATAGAGGCTTCCTGCAGGATGTTGACCCTGGCACCACAATAAGATATTTTCATTTCAGAATACATTTAGAACAGTCGTTTGGTCGTAATCGAATGGTTACAATTATTTACCTTAACGTCTGCTTTCGGAGGACTAAATAACCCTGAAATCAAAAGGAGAAGTTTAAAAAATATTAAAAAAAAACATATTGATGTATAGTTTGGAATTGGAACAGAAATATTATTTTATAACCAGGTGTTGCAGAAATAAAAATACAATGCTCAGGTATGGTATTTATGTTTGACAATGTTCATTAGGCAAAGCATTATGTTTTCAGTGTGCTTCAGGATAGAATAAAAAATCATAACAAAACGGTTCAAGCATATTTTCGAAAAAATTATAATAAATGATGAAATAAAACAAAATTTACTTTGAGGTGAACTTGAAAGAATAAATTAAACTTAATACTGAGGAGTGACTATAGATGTAAAACTGTGTACTAATGTGATAAGAGTTGAGGAAATGTGTAGAAAACTAATATAGATTCACCAATCAAACTACAGAAAAGATTATTTATTCACATTAATCAATACGGGCGTTATTTTGAATCTACAAATCCATTCTTTACATGGTCCTACCATTTAAAGATTTCAGACATTGAGTTTTTGAAACATTGGAAATAAAAGCCTTCCTGTTTGTATTCAGTTAGCCATTTCCCTCTTCTGTTTTTTTTATTTTATTTTAAGAGAAGGTAAACTAATCTACAACATAGATGTTTTTCTGTTATGGGAGTTTATCTGTGGAATTCTCTGAGTGATGAACTTAAATGTAGCAGCTTAAATAACTTTCAAAAAAAGCTGTAAAATACTTCTGACAAATATAAATATTTAATAATAAATATTTAAATTGCACATATTGTAGGTTCTCTCATAGAATTTATAAGATTGGCATAAATAAGTCAGAGGCTTCATGCTTTTCCTTTCCTCGGTCATTTAAGGCGAACAGTATTTAGTTTATGTTTGTATTTTAAATGTATTCAACTATGACCAAATATAAACAATTTAGCAATTCATTAGAAAACAGAGAAGTACTTTAAACAAAATTAAATTCAGTGAAAAGCACTTGAAAGATTGAAGAGAAACAAAAGTAAAATTCACCTGGGGATCGGCAGCTCTTTGTCTTGACAATCATACAAATGGAGAAAGTCAATAAAACACTCAGGATGGTGGTGAACGCAAAGCCACCCTTCCAGAAATAAACAACAGTATCGTCTGCAAAGAGAGGGAATTCACCTTAGATTTAAATTTTTTCCATAACACCCAATTTTAGTTTAGTTCTCAGGTTACTGACCTCTGATATCCAGATTGGTCCCATTTCCAAACAGTACCTGTCCACATGAGGCGACTGCACAGTAGTACATCCCAGTATCAGACTGAGTCAGGTTGTCCATCGGCAGTTCGTAGAAACAGGTGTTACTTTGTGTGTCACACTGGTCATTCATGCCACCGTGGGTGTAAAAGAGCACTGGAGGAGATTCCTCTGGGTTTTTGTACCAGTAAACACTGTGTTCTCCATCACAGCTCCCTGTGTTCACTGTACAGCTCAGAGTAACGGAGCCTTGAGGCTGAATGATTTCAGATACAGATTGATGAACCAATGTGTTAATGTTTGAACCAAAACCCTTCACACTGACTGTGATGCTTTCAGAAAAAGTAGGTCTTAGATAAGAATAGAATATGCAGTGGTATATAGCTGAGTCGGAAATGTGCAAATCTGTGATTGTCAAAAGAGCTTTGCCGTCTTTGTTTTCCATTTTGAAGCGGGAATAGTTCTTGATCTCACTATGAAAAGAATGTGTGTCCTCTGTACGAAGGGTCATGATCAACTTCGGTCGCTGTCCCAGAATTTGCTTGTACCAGTAAATATTTCCAGGAACTCGAGTGTCATAGAAGCATTGTAAGGTCAAATCTTCACCAGCATGAGCCGATTCAAAACTTCTCTCCCGACGATCAGATGAAGACCGTTTCTGACCAGAAACTTGAGCAAACAGAGAAAATGGAACACGTTCAAAGAAATATAACGTCTATTGGTTTATCACAAGTTCCAGTGTCACAAATGAAGCTTACCCATTTCCACAATGAGCAGAAGAGAAAGACAAAAAGCCAACGTCAGAGACGCCATCACGTTCGACTTCCTGGGCTGAGTGAAAGGATGCTGCTCGTTCTTTCCCTCTTCAGAGACAATATTGTGTTTGATTGGCCAACCAGGTGTGACAGTGTGTCCTGTGTAACATGATCACATGACCACTGAAGGGCGTAGCAATTTGAGAAGATCCGCTTTGTCAAAGATACGTTATAAATATAACAATTTTACACCTTGAATTCAAACTCTAAGTGAGTGAAAACACCAATTTTAAATGAGTCTTTTAAAAAACTCTAGATGCAAAAATATGCTGATTTATGGCTCAAGAAAAACTACTTACTTGAATCGATGCCCAAGTGCTGTCTGATCTATGTGTATTTATCATTTCTAGTTAAAAACCTGATTTGATTGATATTTTCATTCACCAATCATGTTGGCTGCAAGATCAATATTTAATTTGATATTTTACTATTATTTTATTGTCGTTTTTAGGATTTACATGTATTTATTATTTATTTATTATTAGTTTATTTAAGAGGGGCAGAGCAGAGAGCATTGTTACAAAAATAGCAACCGATGTCCATGTCCATTAATTATTACTTGGCACAGATCCTAACCAAGATGCTGTGACCAGAATGGATTTCTGTTAATACTTATGTTTTATGGATCTTTGGCGAGGTCGGCAATATATTCTCTGATCAACATAGCATCTGCTCATGTATAGAAGAAATAATATTGGAGTGAACGCACAAAAACATACACATTCAAGCTCAGTGGTCTCTAAGCTGTACTTACGTTTATTATAAAAGAACTTCTTAAAGGAATAATGTAATTGTCTAAAGAGAAACAAATGAATTATTATATCAACAATGTAAAATAAGAAAAAAGTAAAGAAACTGATCTTAACCATAATCATGCATTATGGATATTCATGTTTTTTACCTCAGTTCTTCTGGCGAGACATTAACTGTGTGGTGTAAAAGAAACACATGTAAAAACCACCTGGACACTGGCAGTCCTTTTTCTTCATCATCACACATACGGAGAAAGATACTAAAGCACACAGTTTAGAGTTACATCTTCGACTGATGAACCAACGCTTTCATGCTTGAATCTGTCACAATGACCATAACGCGCTCTGGAAACATAAACGTGTTCAAGTAGGAGCTCGCACAGAAATAGGCTGCTCAGTCTGAGGTGCTCAAATTGGTGATTTTCAGATGGTTATAACCACTTTCAACATCTAGTGTGAAAGGTGAGTTATTGTGGAATCCTCCATTAAAAGTGATCATCGTGTCATAGAAGTTGACAGACGAGATGAGCCTTGGCTTCTGTCCAACAGACTGCTCAGATTACCATCAATTATTCAGGTTCAAATTCATTTAAACACCACTCACCAATATTCCAATAACCAGTAACGTGAGGTAAACGGTAATCATTCCAGATGCCATCGTGTTCACCTTTCTGTGTGAAAAGAGCAAAGCAAACTTCCCTGCAATCGTCAAACAATCGGCAGCGTTCTAATGGTTTGCAACGCGTCACGCTCCATGTCCTACTTACAAAATATGGACGTGAAGAGGTTTTTTTTCCTTTCTTTCGCAATTCAAAAGTGTAACCAGACACAGTGAGGTTTCTATCAGAGACGTGTCATTCTCGCTATATTTTGTGGCGCATTGTGAAACCACACGGACACGGTACTTTAATGCACAAGCTCAATCACATGATTCTTGTCACCGAAAAACCTACTTTGTCATCGTTGATGATAAAAGCACAACCTGTTGCTGTGGACCCTCATATTTGTCATATATGTCACTTTAGCAACTCAAAATCTAAAGCTCATTTGAATTATGAGACTTTATTTATACAAAATCAATACATTACCATGAAGGAATGACAAAGGCATTGTCAGAATTTACAATGACAAGCATGTCAACTCAACATGCTCATCTCACGTTTCTTTTAAGGTTTTTTTTGACAGACTGCAGACTTGCAGTGCAATTTTGAAATCACGGTCTTCATCCTGTTTGCATGCATTTATAGTCAGTTGATAGACTGCGTCATTTCTTAATCTCAATATTTTGAACACTGATATCGTGAGTGTGATTAACAGTGTAAAGCGTATCGGGACTAATGAAGCAGTGAACAGAAAGTGCTCTGTCAGGAAAATACATTTACCATTTAAATCTCCAAGACAATACTGCAAACAGAGCTGGTGTGGCCCTACTTCCTCACACTGGAGTAAACGCAGTGGTTGTTGGAACCTCTTGGATGTGTTCATGCTCAGAGCAGCATAATGGAGGTTGTCTGTTCCTTGGTTGTCATCCTACAAACAAAGAATGTCAAAAATAGGTGATGCAGTGTGCACTGGAAATAGGTTTTACAATGTTCTGCAGGGAAACCCTACCTCGATGAGTGTTGCCCATCTGTTTGTGGAAGTCACGAAAAGTTGTACTGACTTAAAAGCCATTTTTAACCGACACATTGAGAAATTGGAGCGTGTTTCAAATAATATACCTATGAACTGGAAGCAGTTCTTTTGGTTCATCGTGTATGCTGGGCCACTCAGTAAAACTACCAGAATGGTGGTGAAGGTCAAAGCTCAATCAGGAAATAGACCATGACCTGAGATTTCAATTCATCTGTCAAGAGACACAGGTCAACAACAGACTTCAGCCTTCATCTGTATCGAGCTGATTGACTGAGCTGTTATAAAATTCTCGAACTGTTTTAAAAGATGTACAACAACATTCCCAACCAAGACAACACCCAATTATTTGCTTGTTTTTTGTTTTGTTTTTTATTTATAAATTTTTTGAATTCTAGAAATCGGACATCTTGGAATTTCTTTATTCATCCGTCCATCTTGTTCATACACCCATCCTCTCTGCAAGCTTCAGCCCAACTGCAAAGACTGGCGTTGAGTGAAGTCTCCCACACACACGATAATCTAACAGGCTTTTTTTCCTTTTATAATTGAATCAGAGCACAAGACTTTGAAACTAATTTCAAATGATTGGGGAGACATTGTTGTCGGAGACCCTGCTTTCGAGTGTTTTGCTTTGTTCTCATCATTAAGAATAAGAATACAATCCTGTATTGGTGACTTAGTTGCTAAGTAGACAGTGGGATTGCCGCTCTTCTGTTCATGGATTTCAGGAAAATATTGAATGTAAAAAATAACTTTCAGACATAGTTTTTGGATATTGGTGATTCTTAGACAATTTTTTCTGACACACTATTGCTCCATACGGAGCCACTACGTACCTAAGCTACATATGTAGCCACAGCTGCGCTCAGCCAGACTGACGGAAGCGAGGCGGCGCCATCGGCCACCACCAACCACACACTCTCACACTGCATACACACAGGCAGTTAGGGGTTCGGTTTCTTGCCCAAGGACACTTTGGCATGTCGGGTGGCAGAGACAGAAATCAAACCTGCAACATTCCGATTGAGAGACGACTGCTCTACCAACCTGTATAATTGCTGTTTATGATAATAATTTTACAGCAACATTTAACTGTGACATAACAAGGTACCTCAGCCTTCATAATTATTTTTAGTTGCACCTTTGAAGATGGTTGCACTTATGTGATGATGCAGCTACCGCTGCATCCTACTGAAACCACTGCAGCTTCTGCACTGACCAAGACTGAAAGCAAACTGCATGTTGGTTAACTTTAACATCTATAGCATCCGAAAGTACCTGCTTCACGCTTTTCTGCATTCACCTTTGTGAATGGAACATCTGGTCACGCAGAGCTTCTGTGGTCTGTCTTGAAAGCCTCTTTTCGTGGAAGCACTCGAGTAACCTGCCCTACCGAGGGATGATCAATCGCAACGATGCACACAGTGTAATCAGTCAGGGCCTCGACTGTGTTTCAACTGCAGAGTGTGCATCGTCCTTTTGGCATATATGCAGAAACCTCCTCCAAACCACCATTTTATGATACACGGGAGCATTGTGGTACAGTGTTAGTACTTTTTCAGTTGCTCCAGTTTCTTCCAAGGATCCAAACACAGACGTGTCGAGTCGATAGGTGTCGTTACATTGATGTTAACGTGATTTAGTTTGTGTGATGGACTGTGGCTGCTTAAACCTATCAAAGCCATCGTTTCTCAGACAAAAGTGATTTAAAGATGGATGGATGACATCGATTCAACCTCATCAACTGTCTAAACACGATATTGGTTACAGTATATAGACTTATATTGATGGGAATGGGTGGTGAAAGGTGAGAATAAATGTCACACAGCATAGAAAGGGACACTTTGAGGGAAGATTTATCGTCATGGTTACAGTTGGTGGTTTTATGAAGCCATTCATCCATCAAATTACCAGTGGATCAGCTGATCTTTTATTAAAATATAAAATATAAGAAATAATCCAGACCGGTGACAGAAGCAGGGGTTGGATAACTAGTTTGAGAAGGGGTGTTCGGGGAACTGCTGACTTGCAGGAAGTGAGAAAGTCACACGCACACACCGAGGCAAACACACAAGAGTCATAGTTATGTAGTTATACGCACAGCAATTATGTTGATACAACATATTTCTATTCTAAAAATGTCTGTTTGAAATGGATCTGAATATGTAAACACTAATTCGCTATTTAATTATAAAGAATCTACTAAACGACTTGAGCTTTTGCTGTTGTGGTGCCTGTTACCTTGGTCAGGTCTCCGTTGTAAAGTAGATCTTGATGTCAGTGGAACGTCTTGGTAAAATTTAATTGATTGGATTACTACGTACGAAGACAAAAGTTTCATTAGGACTAATTTTTTCTCTTTAAAAGCTTTTTATTTAAGTACAAAAATTATTAAGTACAAAAAAAGGCACACTGACGAGTTTTATTTAAAAGTTCCTGTTAAGGGCAGAAAAAAAAAAAAGAAAAAAAAGTTCCTGTTAAAGAAAATGTACAAATAAATCCACAATATACCACAAAAGGGAAATTAGTAACAAGCAAAAGTCAATTTTATTACTTTACTCTGGAGTAAACACATTCACTGTTGGCGGCAGTTTGTCCTTTTGATGTGTTGCTTCGATGTACTTTTAAGGCCGCATAATGGAGATTTTCTGCGACTTGGGGATTCTGGAAACAAAACATAGACAGTCGATAATGAATCCTTTTTTTCATAAGGTTATTATATGTCAGTCAAACTGCAGTAATGATAGTCACCTCTGCGTCGGCCACCGAAGGAGATGAAAATCTTGCTTGACACTCTGATTCGGAAAAAGAAAATCCTATTATCAAAAAAACTGAATGAATGAGAGGGTTTGGGCTTCCAGTTACATATAATAGTTACCTGTCGGTTGGCAGCTGCTTCTTTTGATCAACTTGTACAATAAGATCGTTAGTACGACACTCATGACGATGGTCACTGCCAAAGCTCCACTCAAGAAATACACCACAGCAGGAGAGTTCGCCTCGCCTAAAGAAACATTCATATTTATTAAATAGTTGACAGAATTGTACGACAAACGAGATTATTTCTATCGAAACAGGGTCTCACCTTGAAAGTCCAGCTTGGTTCCATTTCCAAACAGAATATGTCCACATGATGCGACGGCGCAGTAGTAAGTCCCCGCATGAGACCGGTTCAGATTCTTTATCGGCAGGTTGTGGACACACGTCAGTGCCTGTGCGCTGGGTTTCCTCTCGCACTGGGAGTTTTTGCTCCCGTGTATGTAGAAGAGTTCTTCAGAGTTCCTGAACCAGTATACGCTGTGTTCTTCATCGCAGCTTCCAGTTTCAACTGTACAACTCAAAGTGTCAAACCCTTCAGACTGGATGGTCTCGGCTCTCAAAAGAGCTTCGACGTTCAAACCTGAACCCTTCACGCTGACTACGGTTGCCTCGCTGAATTCAAACATAAATGAAATACTTTTGGCACAGAAGTAAGTCCCTGTATCTGAAACTTGGGCTTGTGAAATTTCGAAAACGCTCTCATTATCTTTATACGCCACAGTAAAACGTGAGTCATTCTGGAATTCGTTATCAAAACAATCATTTTCACCATATTTATAGCTACTACAGATAAGCTGCGGCTTCTGACCAAGTCTCTGCTTGTACCAAAATACTTTCATAGCCCCACTGTCGTCAAAACATTTTAATTTCAAGCTGTCTCCAATGTCAGCCGATATAAAACTTCCATCTTGATGCACCATTGCCGGTTGTTTAAAATGATCCATCTTGGCTGTAAGTAAGCAGAAGAAAACAGAATCTTTGAAAACATATACTGACACGTTCACCATAAATGTATGTGTTAAAAATGCAGCTTACCGAGTTTCCCCAAAAGCAGACATGTCAGATAGAAAACGAACTTTGGAGGAGTCATCCTGCTGAAAATACTCTGCTGACTGAAAAACCCTCTTGATTCATTCTTACACTCTTCAGGGAGGAGGGTACTGGGACTGTACTGATTGGCTAACAAGGGGACGTCGTCACATGTCTGCCACTTAAATCTCGTTTTTTGTTCTATAAAAGGAATCTTGTGGTGAGAGCTACCTGTCGCACTCAACAACTCCTCACACCTCCAAAATAACTGATAAAAAATAACCCCAAAAAAAACAAACATGTACACTGGATGAAAAATAAAGCCAACATTGGTGTTGACCAGATTTTAGCAGTGGAACAATCAAAGTAACTTGTACGATTTGAGTATAGGTGAAACAATGTACTCACTAATGTGGGTGCTCAGTACTTAATATAATTGTCCCAATGTTGTTTTTTGTGCCTCGTAATCTCAACTTTTAAGAAATGTTTAAATGTGTTTGCATTGTCACCGTAACTTTATGTTTCTCAGGTAACTCCGATCATCCAGGTAAATGACACCAAGTAAGTGGTGGGATGCATTTGGCTGCAAATAAACTGGAAAATGTGGAAAATATTTATAAGAAACTGGGCAACTTTGGTGGTGAGACAAAATTCTGATGGTTTGGAACAGGGGTGTCCAAACTCGGTCCTGGAGGGCCGGTGTCCTGCAGGTTTTAGTTCTCTCCCTGCTTCAGCATACCTGAATCTAAGGATGATGTCATCACCAAGGTTGTGAAAAAGCCCAATAACGAGCCCCTCATTGCAATCATGTGTGCTGCAACTGGGAGAGAGCTAAAACATGCAGGACACCGGTCCTCTCGGACTGAGCTTAGACACCCCTGGTGTGGAAAGTGGGCCACCAGAATCACAATGCGTTGCTGTCGCTCTCCACAGTGTCGAGGTTTCCTGACTGTAAGCAAATGATGTCGATTTGAGGAAGAGGAAGTGTTCTTCGATGGCTTTGATAAAATTGACCTCAAGCTCATTTTATCTCCATGCCACAAGAGCAGTGTTGTAACTTTCCCTGCTGCTTTAGATTGAATCTGTCATGATGACGTATTCAATGAAACAGTTAATAAAAAACTGTGTCGAGCAATGTTGTCATCAAATCAGCTTGTCAGTACAAATATTTATACATTTTCTTCTGGAAATGTTTACCCAATGTGACCATTTTTTTGACCAATTGCCTATAAGTGATGATTCCTGATTAGTGACATATTTACAAAAGAACAAAAGTTGTACTATAGTTTCAGCAGGAAAAGAAAACAAATGAATGTGAACCTTCTTCTTTTGGGTTTAATAGCAATTTTCATCCATAAAGTTGCATTACCACCATCTGCTGGTTCTATCTATCCACATTGTTTCCCACCACTCTTGTCATCCCTGATGACTGTTTCTCTATCTCTCATCAGCGGCTTTTTTGTCCCTGATGACTGTTTCCCTTCTTCTTCTTCACTTGGGTTCAACAGCACTTGGCATCCGTGAGGTTGCACTACTATATTCTGCTGGTTCCAGCTAGTCCATACCATTCCCACTGCTAAAAAAATAAAAAGAAAGAAAGAAAGAAAGAAGAATGTGAAACTGGCCTGGTGGTACATGTACGTTTGTTAGAGGAATCAATCAATCAGTCAATGAAAATCCGATGCACAATTCTGTTTTCCATGACTCTTTCGACTATTTTTCCCTTTTCAATTAAAAATCGAAAAGACTGATAATAAGTAAACACACAACAGTAACTTACACTTGAAAAATATTTCCAAAACTCTCTTAATTGTTTCACAATATGGAGAACAATTTATTTTCAGACAATCACGGTTTATTTAAAAAAAAAACAATTATTTCTTCATTTATTGTTGCACTGGCAGAAAATTACTTAATACTGTAAAGACTTTCAACATGAAATCACATTAAAACAAACAGAGCAGAGCTTGGTCAATATGTACAGTGATTGCAAAAGTAATTATCCCCTTTGAAGCTTTACACATTTTGCCACTTTACGACCACACTTGTCAATGTATCTTATTGGGATTCTATCTAGTAGGCCAACACAACATGCAGCTTAATTGTGAAGTATAGGTATTAATGCCCCTTTACCCTGTGTGCAACTTAATCTCAATATAAATCCACCTGTACTGTGTAACTCAGGTGGGACAATCTGTCCACAGGACAACTATAAGTCGTGCTCTTCACAAATCGCAAGAATGAAGCCTTTGTTGAAACAAAACCAGAAGAAATCAAATTTTTTAGTTTGGCACGGGCCATGTTGGAGACACTGTAAACATGTGGAGGAAGGTAATCTCGTCGGATGAAACCAAAATGGATCTTTTTGGACTAAATGCTAAACACTTTAAGCGGTGGGAAACTATCACTGGACATCAACCCTGAACACACCTTCCCCGCTGTGAAACATGGTGGTGGCAGCATCATGCTGTCAGGATGCTTTTCTTCAGGAGGGACAGGGAGGCCGCTCAGAGATGATGGGAAGATGGATGTAGACAAATACAAGGCAATCATGGAGTTAAACCTCTTGGAGTCTGCAAACGACTTGAGACTAGGATGGAGGTTCACCTTCCTGCAGGACGACGACCCGAAACATTTTTCCAGAGCCACGATGGCACGGTTTAGATGAAAACATATTCATGTGTTAGAATGGACCAGTCAAAGTCCAGACCTTAGTCCAATTGAAAATCTCCAGCATGAATTGGAAATTGCTGTTCAGACACTTTCCATCCAATCTGACTGAGCTTGAGCTATATTGCAAGAAATGATGGGGGGAAATTTAGTCTCCAGATGTGCAAAGCTGGTAGCGATGTACCCCAAAAGTCTCTTGGCTAACAGACTATTGACTCAGAAGGCATGAATACTTTTGCACACCACACTGTTCAGTTTATTTTTATTTGTAAAAAATGTAAAAGCCATTTATTGTTTTCCTTCCTCTTCATAATTATATGGCACATTGCGCTGGTCTATTACATAATGAGATGAAATGAACTACATTTACATTTGTGACTGTAATGTGACAAAATGTGGAAAGGTACAATCATTATGAATATTTTTTACAAGCAAACTGTAATGTCCCCCACCTCTGAGCAAAGTTTCAGAGTCAGAGAAAGCTGTACAAGCAATTATGTCATCACCAGATTTGACCACATAAACAAACACAGCAGAAATATCCCTACGGCCGAATCCTGGATTTGTAAAGTGGCAAAATACCAATGAGTGTTAATCACTTGGAGACAAATAAAAGTATGGTGCTGAGGAAATACTGCCAACACTCAACATTACTAGAAGCTTGACAAAGTCGTAGTACAACCATTCAACTCAAATTTTACAGCTTTACACTGGAGTACATGGATTGAGTCAAGGTATCATCCGTCTGCCTTCTGGGTCGATGAGATGTTTGTTTCTTCAGAGCAGCATAATGGAGGCGATCAGCATCTTGATTACCCTTAAACACAAAAGCACAAATCATTTCAAAAGTCAAAGTCTTTCTTTAACAAATATGTTAGAATTGTATATTTATATTTAAAAGTAATTCTCACCTCTGCATTAGTGGTGGCAGGAGCCAAGGTTGTTGTCACCGATCCTGCTTAGAAAGCGAAATAAAAGGGTCATAAGATTTAAAGGCTCTCTATGTTTTCATGGTTTTAACGAAAGTTTCTCCAAAAATAAAATACACATGGTACCAAGCTATAGGTTGTAAATTAAATCCATGCTTGACAACTGTTGCCGTTTATGAGTGCGAATCAAGGAGTAATACTTCTTTGTTCCACAAATGTAATATTGGACGGATCAATGCAAAGGTGAAGCTTTTAGCCTTTTAACCGCCATATAAAAGAGTCACCATTACTTTTAATGCTTTTACAGCCTTGTCAAACTTCTCTGCTGTTTTCACCTTTGTTACTACAGTTTTGTTTTATTCATTTGGGTGTGGATGCTACATGAATAGATGTAAGTAAGGATGCAATCCCTCCAGAATTTGATCAATCTGACCACAGCTACAAAGTGTGAACATTCACTTAAAATGAGTTATAGATTGAAACATTGGTGGCATGTGCGTTTTTAATGCCCGGAGGCTGTTCTTCCTGGGTCCTCACGCATAACTCCAATACTTTAATTGTTTCAAGTTAGTTACAAAGTGTTTTCTCGTCTGTTGAAGTCATGTAAAAAAGCACATTGTGCCTAAATTAGTGGGATCATCATCACAGTAAATGGATTTGACAGGATACAAACTCTAACATGGCAGAGCAGCTCTATCTATTTCTCCTGGACTGCTTTTAGTTTGCTGCAGCGTTTGGAGGCACCATTCACATCTTCTTTACTTGATCTCATAAACAGAGAGGAGCGACTGGCTCAGAGTTTGCGTGACCAGAAAGTTAGTTACCTGTACATTGACAGTGGTCCCTTTTCTTCAACTTGCACACAAAGAAAGCCAAAAAAAGATTGAGAGCGGTGGTGGACACAAAAGCTCCACTCAGAATATACACCTGAGAGAAGGGTGAACTCGTCTCATCTGCAGGGAAACAGACATTGCAGACCTTGAGGCAATCATCTCTGTATTCATGTAAATGCTCATCAACGGTCATCAGTACTTATCTACTCACCTTTTAATTCCAGCTTGGGCCCTTCTCCAAACAGTACATGTCCACAGGAGGCAACAGCACAGAAGTTAGTCCCCGTATGAGTCTGATTCCGACTCTCAATTGGCAGGTGGTAAAGGCATGTTTGAGCATTTGGTTTCATCTCAAGCTGATCATTGTTGCCCTCATTGACATAAAATAATCCTGGACTGGGTTCTTCTGAGCTTTTATACCAGTAAACACTCTGTGTTCCGTAACTGCTCCCAGTTTGAACTGTACAGCTCAAGGTCACATCATCTTCTAGCCGGAACGGCTCGGATGCTGACTGATGAACCAAAGCTTTGATGTTTAAACCTGAACCCTTCACACTGACTGTGGTGCCCTCTCCAAATCCCAACACGTGTCCACTAGTGCCCATGCAGAAGTACGTAGCAGAGTCTGTCTTTTGTAAATCTGAGATTATCAAGTGAAATTTTCCATCGGCAATATCCAACAAGTACCTACGATCGTTCTTATATTCATCACTGAATTCACCATCGTTATTATATTTGTAGTACTTAGCGACAAGGTTTAGTTTTTGTCCGAGAGTTTGTTTGTACCAGGAGAACATAAGCACTATACTTTGGTTACAGAAGCATGGCAAAGTCACATTCTCGCCAACATCCGTTGATATAAAATCCCTCTCTTGGTAGATGTGTAAGGAACCTTTCAGGTCAGCTGCCAAGACTGAAAAGAAAAAGAAAAAGATCTGTAATCAATTCAGAGTATTAAGTTTAATTTAGTGATTGCAGTGAAGATAATTGTAAAATAAATGTGGACTTGTAAGAAAGTAGACTTACCTATCATCAATAAAAAAAGACAAGTTAGATGAGGAGTGAAAGCCAAAGATGTCATCGTGATGTCGACGTCTTGATAAATGTGAGGGGTCTAAAACTGGTTCCCTGCCCTCAGAAAGAGGGCTGCATTTGATTGGCTCACGAAGATGTGACACTCAATGTCTTGTGATGGAAACAGTGAGCTCAGTTGTTCCCTCAATTTTAGAAAAACCTTGCTATCAAATGTTGTTTTAGTTTGAAACAAGATATCAGACAGACATTTCCGTTCAGATTAGTGTAAAATAGATCAAATGTACGAAAAATGGATCATAAGGCCAAATGTGTAGTAGAACTATGACTAACAAAGCTCCTGTGTATTACACTATTTCCTTCATTCAAATATTCACTTTAAAGATTATGGTTCGTCAATTATCTCGAACTGTTCTGAATCAAAGAGCTATAATCAACGTCATTTAATACAAACGTTGGTAACTCTGGGCAGAAAGATTTGTCTGAGTTTTTCATGTCTTGTTATTTCTCACATCGCCCTCCAGACTCAAAGCTTTCAGTGCTCCTGCCTCTGAACCCGGCGCAAGTCTGTGAGAAGTAGATCAAAAGTTAACTCGGTGGCGAGGGTGGCGTCTCAGCATGTGGACACTGGAAGAGCAGCAACATATTGTTCAAACCAATAACACTGGATACCTTACCAGCAGAATAAAGTGCGAAAGTCTTTAAAGAGTGGTCCCCTAGATATTGTGAATTGCCCAGAGGTCTGCTCATTTGCAGAATAACTACAAAATCCAGTCTAGCGCCGTGACTACATGACGAAATAAGAGTTCAGATGTCTGGGAACATTGCACCTCATGGGCTAATGTGTTCAAAACTTTTTTGTAGCTTTCTGCTTATATCGTTTTTGTACCTGGTTACACAAACAAATTTGCATTGAAAAAGCAGATTCATACTTTCTGCGAAAGTTGTATGAATTTGATATTTTGACTTTATTGCCGATGGTGTCTTGATGATAATGTTTGAGCCATATTTGACCAAGGTGGTCTGTTGGGAAGGTTATCTGGTGACATAAGAGGACAAACTCAGCCAGACTGAGCGGCAGCAGCACTATAGCCAGCTCGATAAGTACATGCGTCGCAGCGGACCAGTTAACATCATGAAAAACCCTCCAACAATTCAAATAAAGGTCACTGCACTATGTTCCCCACTTTACCTCTGCCATATGTTTAAAGCATTTAAATATTATTCAGTTGGGTAACATGAGGCTCACACTTGCAAAGCAGCACAGTGAAATATGTCTCCTGAATTTAACCCTTCCTAAAGGAGCCAGCGTGCAGCCACCCACTGTTCAGGAGTCTTTGGGGGGTTTAGGGACCTGGGTCATGGTCTTATCTCACTGAAATCTCTTGCTGTTTATCAACATAGAGGGGATTGATCTTCACCAGGTAGATCTGGTTGTTTTTCTATTGAGTATATTTTACATGTATAAACACATTGGGTATATTTTATAGTAAGAATACATTACCTGATAATGTGTATATACTATACTGTATGCTGTACATCTTTTCATATTAGAATATTTTAGTTTATTTTCTGTACTCTTTTGGTTGCAGTTCCTCCTTCGCTGTTTCAACATGGGGAATTTCCCAACCTCGGGACGCAGGAACATCTAATTTAGTGTAATGCTTTAATTTATTGATATTATATAGAAAATTTCAACTCAGTGAAACCTCACAGACTAAAAATGGACCCTTGGATGTCACAGTGTGATCTCACAGATCAAAATTCATCACGTGCGGCAGCTTCTTTAATTTTGTTTACTTCAACCACAGCTACCATGGCTATTGTTTAGATGCTCTGTTAACCATTCTTGTTTCTGTAGTGATATCTGCATTAACCTTTTTATATCGCAGCAAGTTGATTGACACTGAGGGTTTTGCACAATACAGCTGCATCGCATTCAAAGCAATATGAGCCAGAGCACCGTAAGAAATAATGGCAACAACAACAACTTTTTATTTAGCATTTTGTGGTTTTGTTGATCTGTTCAACTTGTAGTATCCTGGGCATCAAAGGGACACTGTTTGTCTGCAGCGCATGACGACACTGCGGAGACCTCCTTTTAAAAAAAACAAAGAAAAAAAGAGCAAGCCTCACAGTTGACCACACCAATGAGAATAAAACAAGATCATCACGTCTCTGGCTTGAACTTTTCAATAAATCTGCAGCAATAAGTTGCTGATGTTTCAGCTGAAGGTGTTTGGTTGTGCTGAGTGTACTGTTATTTTCAGAGTCTTGCTGTGAGAAGTGTGACCTGGATGAAGCTCAGTCTCTAACTATACGTAATCTTTGCAGACACTTTGAAACTAATTCATTAGAATGTTGAAAATAATACACTTTATTTTATTGGTTGCTTTGTAAGTGGTTGAAAGGCTTAACAGTATCAAAGAGGATATAGACAATATTAATTTGATCAAAACGCTATATTTTAGTAAAAATCAATGTTGTAATGTTATGAATGCAACAATAACTGTTACAGATGTACCTGTTGCAAACACGTGCTTTGGCTTTTCTTTCAAAGGAAATATGAGGGAGTTGTTAAAAATTATATATTGGGGTGTTTTTGGCAAACTGTGTGTGTGTTAGTGTGTGTTATGGGTTGATTATGTGAGTTTCACTCTTAATGCAAAAGAGGTGACGACTCTGTCTAACATAGATTTTTAAAATGCATCCATTTGACTTACGTCCAGTAAATTAGACTCGGTGTGCCACAAATATAATATAGAAATTAAACACAATTGATAACTTAATGTCTGTAGGCTTTAGACTTTGCATGGTTTTCAATATCTTTAAATTTAACAGCTATTGGAGGGTCGGTATTACACTGTAGAAAAGAAAATCGCAATCCCAAATGTCATATTCATCACATAAGGATAAATCCTTACAAGACATCCCTGCAGAAATCACCATCAATTTATTTATTGCTGTTGAAAGTCTTACATTTATAAATTATATGTTTGACAGTGAAGATCTGGGCAAAAAAGCAGGTGTAAGCCAGTCCAAAACTAGACTTAATCTGGAACAGTAATAAACTACTTCAATAAGAGGTGGGTAACTTTGATGAGCCTGATTTTTCAATCTTTTGTTGCCTCTGACCCAAAGAGATTTTCATATACATCATCACAACTTTTTTGTTTTTTATTTATTTTAAGTTGTAAAATAACCTGGGCAACAATAGTGGTACTCTGTGGGTGTAGTGCATGAAAACTTTGCAGAAACTTCCTGTATAAGACCACAAACAACACAGAGGGTCTGAGAGAAGCACAGAATGAAGTGCACCAACACCTCGAGTGGATACATTTTCCACCGCATAGCAGCTATTAAAAACTCCCGTCTGCTTGGAGACTGAGGTGTTGCACATTTACAGTAAACCTGTCCTACATTCAGGGCAGGTCCTACAAATGTGCATTTGTGTCACATGCACACTTCACAAATCTTTGCATGCATTTGACGGCACTTGCTGATGGTCTGAAGGTCCGGTCTGAGTTTGACTCATTTCTGTAGTAGACACAAGTGCAAATGGTTGCAGTTGCTCACTTGTGTCACTCAGAGGGAACATAGCTCAGAAAACAGAAGCTGGCTGTTGTTTGGGATGGGTCACTAAACTAAGCACTGTAATGTGCAAAACTGCCCAGAACATTGGGACCATTTCTGAAGGAACTCTGTCAGTAGGTTGTTCCAAACATATTGGAAAATTAACCAGGATCTTTGGTCTCTATAGTCTTGATTGGAAAAAACCTGTGTATTTCTCTATAACCCCAGATAGATTCCAATTAGATTTCACCCTGTTCAGGTATCCCCTCTCTGGAGGCTACATTATCACTTCTTGGGCTCATCTTTCCTCTTCTATACACTAAATACAAAGTAGTGCACATTCGTGAGGAGAAACATGTCAGTGGTGCATAGTGCAAATAGAAAAAACACAAAACGATACGAGATCCTTCAGTCATCTTGTCTTGACAGTTCACGTTCTTGTGCACAAAGTAGTTACAAGTATGACCAATGAGATGTTCTATCCCTTTTGAGTTTCGGTTACATCTTTCTCATCAAATCCTAAACGTTGGTGTGAGTAAAAGCTTTCCATTCTTTTATGAGCTATGTTGAATTTCCATAGAGAACAGAGCTTCAGGTTAAGAATTTGCCATAAACCTTCAATGAAAGTAGGGACACTGGGATTATGTAAAAATGTGGTGTTTTCACTTCCTGCAGTCTCTTTTCTGGTGTTCAGGTCCTTCTAATAAATATGAATACCATTTCATAGGCAATTGTTTTGTTAATCATTTCTTTAATTCAAACGTAAACTGAAACATTTCAGCTATTTGTAAGATTTGAGTTGTCATAAGTAGGCAAACCATCTGATCTTATAAAGATTGTGTATTTTCGATTGCTACGAGCTAAAATGTTGAAGAAAGGAAGAGAAAAGTCTTATTCCGGTTTGTGTCACTTTCCTTTGGTCTGCTCAGAGTTTCAAGAGATGAGGCTGTCTGAGGTTTAAGAAGATGTGACCTGGAGGCCCGTCGTGTGCTCGAGCTGTGCCGAGGGTGAAGTTTCCATCTCTGGAAACTCTGTAGTTCTCACCTCCTTTACCACATGAGTGCAATGCAAACAGCGAGAGTCCGCCGTAGCAAAGACAGCAATCGAAGCGGAGGGACTTTCATGAGCTTGTTTGATGTCTTTTTTAGAAGAAGATTATATGTAGACAGAACTTTCTCTGTGTTACTGTGGTGTGCTGATGCACCGTAGCTGATGTACAATTCGAAGTAGGAGGGACATTTTAGACCCTCCTTTATTTTGAAAAACAGGTGATTTGTCACCACCATTCATCATTCAAGGAAAATCAAATCTCAAACTTTTTTTAATAATTTGTAAATGCAGGCGTGCCAATAAGATGCACAAAATGATCCACATGTAAACTGTGAACGGTCAAATCTTCAACAACCTGCCTTGTGATCTATTGGAAAATCACCCCAAAAGAAGTACTCCACCTTTTCACACAATGCTACAAGACAAAGAACGTGTTTATTTTCTTTCCTCAAAAGATTTCACTGTACTGGAAGAATGTAATGTCAATATGTCCTGGGGATTAATTATGCTCCTCTCAAACTGCAAAGTGGCCTTTCACTCATTTCTGTTCCTCACTCGAGAGTACACACAGACCAGTTCCTCTGGATGACGACATTCGGTGTCCGTCCCCACATGTAAGGCAGCATAATGAAGACTGTGTGCGTCTTGGCTCTAGTAAGAACAAAAAGATGAATTTAGAGTTGTATGGAACAGGAAACAAGATAAACAAAGATGTGTTGACTCTATGGGTCTGTTGTAATATCACTTACAGGATCGTTGGAGGCTGCAGGGCGTGTGTGTTGGGAAATAGTTCCTGCAAGTCAAAATATCGCAATCAGCAATTCATTTAATTCCACGTTAATATGTATTTGTTGTGAAAGCCTTACCTTTGCAGTCAGTGCACGTCTTATTTTTCAGCTTATACATTATAGAAGCCAAGACGAGGAGCACAACAAGGGATACCGCCAATACGATGCTCAGTGGAAACACCAGTAAACGGTTGATGTTGGTAGGCCCTGACATTTCGGAAAGAAAAGTCCTATTAGCTGAGTTCAGTGGCTGTTTCCACAAGTTCGACATGAGGTTCCAGCCTACTTTTGATTTCCACCGTTGTTCCGTTACCAAAAACGATCTCCCCGCAGGTGTCCACGGCACAATAGTAGGTCCCAGAATCAGAGGACCTTGCAGGCTTCACCAGAAAGTCTGAAGTACAAAAGTTACCCTCATTCCCACACCATCCTTTGTCGGGATACACGACCAAAGGCTGAGATCCGCCTCGCTTTAGCCAGTAAAACGTTTGCCCTCCCTCACAGGGTTCAGAGTAAACTGTGCAGCTCAAATTTCCAGGATGTCCCAGTTGAAGTGACATCAATGCCGGCTGATGGATGTAGACGTTGGACTGAGACGGATTGACATGAAGGAAAACCCCTTGTCCAAACTCAAAAACATTCAAGCTGAGCATCCCACAGTAATACACTGCCGAATCAGACAGACGAAGGTCTGAGATTATGAGATCATTGATGGGTTTTTCGTTTTGCACAAACATTTTAAACCTGTCTTGGTATCCAGGAGAAATCGTAGCTTCTGTGTTATATGTCATCCTCATTGCTATTTGTTGAGGTTTGTCCATCAGGATTTGCTGAAACCAGTAAAGATAAGTGACTGCAGCTCCTTGATATGAGCATCGTAAAGTCACATCCTCTCCAACCCTGGCTCTTATAACCCCACTCTCCTGAATTAAGATGGAAACAGCAACCACCTGACCTGTACCAAAAAACAAAACAAATAACATTAAAGCCTCGTATCACTTCTGCTCACACAAAGTAATTGAATAAAATCCCTGCAGTACTTACATATGTTACTGAGAACGAACATGCAGAGTGGTATCATCTCTGAGGCTCTTCAGACTCCTCCTGTGTTGTAGTTTATGCAGCGAACTCATATAGAAGACCAGGACTGCCTGTGATTGGTTCAGCCGAGTTGCTTGCCCTATAGTCAGGTTGGCGTTTTGTCTGATCGACACAAGTACTTTGATTTGATCTCCTAATTTTTTCATATCATGTTGTAGTACTTTAGACGCTGATGGGTAGTGGGGAAAAAGATGTGTTGCTTGAAGCATACTTTTCTTTTTTTTTTACGTTTCAGTTGTGACACGTGTGAATTGTGTTTGCTGTGGGTTGGAAGGAATTGTGTGGGAGACGCAAGTAAACAAGGAGTCGGGATAGTTTTTACTCATTTGAAGTCAATTGAAGTAATTTGTTTTTAATTATGTTGAAAACTGTTGGCTCCATCATCAGCCAAAGTAGATATTATTACTAAGCTATGATATTCCTATCAGCGCATGGAGTTACATTAGTCAAGTTGTGTGATTAAAGAAAATAAGCTCCAATTTAGAACGAGGTTACCTTTACCTTTACAGTTCTCTACAGAATTTCTGGCTTTCCTTGCATTTCCATGAGCACAGCGATTGTTATCAAAACATTGCCGTCTGAACATCTGAAAGTTTTCTGAAGCAACATTGCAGAAACGATGCTGTGTCCATTCAATTGTTTTCATATCAACATTGCCCGATAATTAGTTGATGGTGACCCATTTGCATTCGGTGACGCTTACCACTTTAAGCTGACTTTTGTCGGTTCTATTCCCAAGGTGTGTGTTGAATCCTCTGGCAACGTTTAACTGTGGCCAACAAAAATGACCTGAACTGAAATGAGTGTGACACTCCAACACAGCCATCTCTACAGGACAGTGATAAATGAATATCTGCGTAGCGTACTCAGTACCATAAAAGGAACACAAAATCAGTCGAGACCTTATACACTGTTTAAAACTGTTTAAAACCAACAAGAATTAAAACCGAAGTAACTGTGAGACCTGCTGTTTTATTGTCTGTCGCATCAAATGTTTTGTAATAAAGTTATTAAAAAGACGTCGTGTACAAACATAATTCACCCTGAAGTGTTGTGGAGCGGAAACATAAAGACGCTATTATAATGGAAAGTAGTAACTCATCAGGAGACTCTGCTGAGAATAAGTGAAGCAGAGGCCTGCTACCAGCGGCTCTAGAACCACATGGCTCTTCAGCACCTCTGTAGTGGCTCCTTGAGCCTTTCACTAAATGATGCATAAAGACGCCTGTTCATCTTGTTATAATTTTGTAGCATGAATATCAGTCTTTCTGGGAGATTCTTATCTGGAAGCTCAACACAAAAAAGTGACACCGAAAGTTCAAAGAGTTAAAAGTGGTGAAATAACAATAAGATAAAAATATCGTAAAATGGTTGAGAATGCTAAAGAAAACAGGTGAAACAATAAAGTAGGCAAGTTAAAATGGAAAGAAAATTCAATGTAATATGGTAAGTATAGCAAAAAATAAAGGCAACAGCTGGCAGGTCCCTGAGCAGGGCCTTTGACCCCCAGCAGCTCTCTGGGCGCTGGACTGTGGCAGGACACTGCTCCTAGAAATACAGGAAGGGTTTAATACACAGAAATAATTTCAATACGTTTTTAAACTGTGTTCAATCACATTTTGTGGCTCCAGACAGATTTGGTTTGATGAAAAAACGGTCCAAAGCAGATCTTTCAGCCGTAATGTCTGCAGACCTCTTTGTTACAGGATTCAGGATGTCGGCTTGTAATACACTACTTACAACAAACGCTGCATTAATGCATGTTCATGTGTTGTTGTTCATGAGTATGAAGACCACAGAATGAGAAAGTAGAATTGTGGTTTACTGTTTTTGTCTGCTTCCTTGCTTTAGTTTTATCTCACTGTAGATCATATTCATTCTTCTGCTTTTGATTGTATAATTGCAATAATGTTTAGGAAGCAGTAGCAGCCTGCTACCTGTGTCTCTCATGTGCCGTGCAGTCTTTGATGGTGTATATGTGCTCTGCGGTGATGCTTTCTACATTTCACTCAGTCGAGCTGCTGACCAACAATCCACTATCTTGTTTCCTGAGTCAACCGCTTCTCTAACGAATCGAAGCCAAATTTGGAGGGAAAAAAACCAACAAAAAACGATCTTGCTGGCCTTGTTTGAAATAAACGTGAGTCAGACCTTACATCAAAAACAGGAAGTAGTTCTGCATCTTAAATGCTTCATACAAACAGAGTGTATGGAGGATGAAAACAAAGAACAAGGTGGAGAAGGTTTTGACATATTGAGTAATAGTGTCTGTGTTTTAGTGCTGTCATGTGTTTGTGCAGCGCTCTTCAAAAGTACATTGACTTCTTTTGCTTTGCGAAGTCAGACACGGCGCACTTCTTTCATTTTCTTGTCCTCGCCTGGACTCAAACACATGACTTATGGCTGTGAGATGAGCAAGCTAACCACTGTACCACTGTGGTTGTAGTTGACATTGATAAAGGGCTTTTACTTTTTTATTATTATTTATCAGTCCACCGCTATTCTGTGGTGTAGTGGTCAGCACTGTAGTGGGTCATGAGCTGAAGGCCAGGCCGTCCTGTGTGAGGATCCATGTTCTTCCTGTGCATACGTGCTTTTTCTCAGGTTTCCTTGGAGGGATGAAAAATGTGTTACAGGTCATAAATGATTTCTACACGATTAGTTTTAGTTGTTCTTATTCACAATGCCCCATCTTTTCTGGAAGTAAACGATTAAATCATTGTGAACACATTCTCTGAGGGGCTCTTAAAGCTCCTCCCTCCTTATTTCCTTGGTCCCAGCCCCAAGTTACATGAGTGTTTGTGTTGTATGAAGCTACAGCATTGCGTGCAGGTATTTCTTTTATAAAAAATTTTTTGCCTCAGACATATGAAAGTGCAACAGTGTGATGTGAAAAGTGAGATGTAAAAAAAGCGACTGGAACAAACAAGCAGCATCAAAAAGGTGAAAGAACCCAACCGCAGAGGCAGAATCTTTTATCCAGCACAGGATTATGTGAATGAGCCGTAGATGTTAGTACAAGGGCTGATGGGTGTGTATTGAGGTGCAAAATACGGTAAATACACAAAGGTTCATGGCCTGGCAGCTCTGCAGTGAGGAGTGTATCAAAGTGAGGCCACCCTCACACAATGAATTTCAAAAAATCAAATACATTGAGGAAGAATTGTAATTTAGTTTACAATGTTTCATTATAATTGTATTTGACTTTTAACATGGTTTTAAAGTAAACTATTTTCTTATGTATTATATTATTACAAAATATTGTTTAAAAAAATCTATAAAAATTAAGGAAATATATCAAATGGGACCAATTAATTGAAATTTAAGTGAAAACTTTGTTTAAACATACAAAACACAATACAATTTTAAATAATTAAATAAAATACTTCTAGGTAATAAAAAATGCCAAGTCCCTCTATAATGAAAGAAGCATTGCTGTCGGGTATCTACAGGCAGAAACATGCATGAGGAAGCTTATTGTCATTTGACCACAGCAACACATCTGCATGTTGCCACACACTCAGTCTCAAAGCGACTCTGATGTGTGTCTCGTCTGCAACACAAATCTTTGAATAGCTAATAATATCTTGTCTGGTGGTTGCTCCCACATGAGTGTTGTGTGAAATATGTTGCATTGTTTTTGGAGATTGACTTCATGCTATACTTTCTACTGTCGGCGGGCTGCTGCTCTCTGCTGAGCATCGGCTTCACTGCACACAGGCGCCGATTACAAGCAGGAAAAAAACAAGTCAGATAAGACAACTGCATCATATTTAATATATTGTATTAAGGTGAATTCCAACAAGTTTTTGCATAAAGATTACATTTTTTTGTATGTGCAAAAAAAAAACAGTGCCTCAGTAGTGTGTTTTATGTCCATTTGTGATCTTTGAAAAGGCTCAATAATGATAAGAATATTAAGAATATTACTAATAAGAGAGTAAATCCAATGTAACTATGAATGTTTAAGTATTTTGACCTCCTCTGTTGAAAATTCTGCACTATCAAACCTCCATTGAGTGGTTTTTAATTCATTCTGGAGAAAATGTGACCTTGTGCATTTAACATGAGCACAGGAGCTTTTTGTTTTGTTGAAATTGTATATTCGCTGTGTATTTTTTCTTTCAGCAGATTTTTCCGATATGGTTTAAAAGAAGGTGAAGGATTTTGTTACTGCCTTTCACCAAGAAATGTTTCGAAATTGTAACGAAGCGATTGCAAGATGTAATGCTTTAACATTCACACTTTAGAACTGAAGAATGCACAATGCATTTAAACCTTAAAATAAATACACGGTTGATGTACAGGAAAGATTGCAATGACTGCTATGAGAAGACAAGAAAAGATGACGCTTCACATATTCAGGTCAAACGTAGCAGAAAGTCTGTGGAAGTGTGAAGACAACCAAGTGTAAGAGAGGCCGTCTGATTCCTCCAATTCCTGGGGGATAGAAAGGACCTGCAACACCTATTCCAGTCCCTGGTGTGCACCTGGATGCCACAGTTCACTGGACTGTCGTTGCTGAAAATAGACGGCGATCCAAAGCACCAGGATGCATAGAGACACTGAAATGCAGTGTCCATGTGTGTTTTATATCCAAGAGCAACTGCTTCCTGAGGGTCCACACAGAAGAGCAGCTTATGGATACAGCTACAACTAAGAGATCAGATAACATTTGGTGCTCAATGATACAATATTCTTTCTATTTTTTCCCCCTTGTTTCTTATTTATATATGCAATTTCATACTTTCTCTTATTCAAAAGGTAAATAACTTTAAAATCAAGCAAATTAATTCTGGTGAAAAAAACGGTGAGAGAAAAAAAATGACATAAATGTCATATTTTCTGATCTCATGCGGCCCTAAAAAGCAAATAGAACCAAGTGGAGCATCTTTACTGCTGTTGCTTTACAGCGTAAAGCGACTAATGAAAGTAGAATGTGAAAAGAGACAAAGACAGAGGAGGAAGAATACAGATGTGCTCAGAGAAACCATGAGTGCCTGTTTCATGGCCTCGACCGCCAGTAGCGGCCCACTGTTTCCCTCCACGCATAATTCAACCAACCAACCATCCAAAAAAACTCAAAGTTTTTATTTTCATGTTGCTGTGCTGCACTGAGGTTGAGGCAAATCAGCTTTCAGCACTAACTCAACTACATGCAGGGAAGTTGAAGCGAACTCTAACAACGTTAAAATAAACTGGATTATTAGAGCAGTAAACAAGTGTTCCATGAAGCTACACTTTGTGAAACAAGGTTTAAATTACAACAACCACACACAGTCCAGCAGGTGTCGCCATTGAGCTTCTGAAGTCAGGGAAGTTTTCAGTTTCACCTCTCAGATAAATTCACAGACTGCAAGAAAAATGTCGTTGAATTTTTGCACTTGGCTATGAGTTGCTGATTCCTTTACAAATAGTTGTGGCCCGAGAAATTCACCTCCTGTGAAATGTTGATGGACAAGGAACGTCACTCCCAAGGTGGTCACATTGTTATATACATTTATATCCAGATTTTGTCAGACTGGGTTCTATCGTATAAGGGAAGAGCCAGACAACCATGTGCAGACTTTCACAGTTTGTGGCTGCCTTGATGATGAGGTTTTGGAGAAACTGGCCTTTCAAGACAAGGGACAGCTCTCTTGTAGAAAGCTGCAATGACCCATCATTCTGTCTGGACATGGGACAGTGTGATACAATGACACTGAAGGGTGAAGTCTAATTATTTCATGTAGCAGGAGCAGATAAAGATGTTTTTTGCTGAGTTGAGTTACTATGGCTTTGTTGTTTAGACACTGCAGGAGGTTTTCATCCAGCAGATCCAATGTTATCCAGTCTTTTTCCATGATGCCTGACTTCATCAAGACTGATTTGGATGTTTCATGTAAAGCTCACTAGTTCTTGGCCTCCCTAGGAGTTGTAAATTACAACTTTTAACAATGGTGGTATTGAGTGACAATAAAGAGCTATCTATGTCTATATCTATCTATCTATCTATCTATCTATCTATCTATCTATCTATCTATCTATCTATCTATCTATCTATCTATCTATCTATCTATCCATCCATCCATCCATCCATCCATCCATCCATCCATCCATCCATCCATCCATCCATCCATCCATCCATCCATCCATCCATCCATCCATCCATCCATCCATCTCTCTCTCTCTCTCTCTCTCTCTCTCTCTCTCTCTCTCTCTCTCTATCTATCTATCTATCTATCTATCTATCTATCTATCTATCTATCTATCCGGTGCATGGACAACTCATCCACAAAACTGCAACCCTGGACATCTTGTCCACTACAAGTTTTTTTCAGCATTATTGATTAGAAAGTTTTCAAGGTATATTTGAAACATTTGGAAGGATTATTAAGTATATTTGACACAAAAACACAAGATATATATTTCATTATGAAGAAGCCTTTAGGGTTATCGTTAGGGTTTAGATCTGAGGTGTAACCAGGCCAGTGTAGGTGTGAGGGAGGTGTGATAAGATAAATTTGAGCAATTCTCAAGAGAAACAAACCTTTATGACACTATCATGAATATATACCGACATATACTAGATATATGGAAAAATATATACAATATAAATTACAAATAAATCTCATCCGTGGACGAGTTGTCCTATCTATCTATCTATCTATCTATCTATCTATCTATCTATCTATCTATCTATCTATCTATCTATCTATCTATCTATCTATCTATCTATCTGTCTATCTGTCTATCTGTCTGTCTGTCTGTCTGTCTGTCTGTCTATCTATCGATCTATCTTATTTTGAAATGTCCTATCCAAACGGTCTATTTCCGGTCGTTCTACCTTAATGCTCAGTACAAACGGGCAGATGGAATCCTGGTGGCGGCTCACTTGACTGAGCGTCTGTAGCTCGAGCTGTCTGCGTTTTGTTTGAGCGTCCGGAAGTTCTGCGGAGAAAAAAAAAAAAGAAAAGTTAAGTAAGGCATGAAAGAACGGAGCTGAGGGAGGAAAAAAAACCCCACTTGTGGTATTTCTCGGAGCGCATTGAAACGCCGTTAGATCGTGTCGATCTGACGGTGCGGAGTTTTTTTTTTTTTGTTTGTTTGTTGCGGTTCTCTCTTCGGGTGGCGCTGCGGTGATTTCTCGATGGGTCTACCGACGCTGGAGTTCAGTGATTCCTTCCTGGACAGTCCGGAGTTCAGAGAGCGGCTGCAGTGCCATGAAGTCGAGCTGGAGCGCACCAACAGGTTCATAAAAGACCTCATCAAGGATGGAAACATGCTCATATCGGCCCTGAGAAGTGAGTGGGTTGTTTTGGTGTTGCCTTGTGTGTTTGGGTTCCTGCGCAGGCTTGTGCCCTGATAAGAAGCAGCCAAAGGCCACCAGTCCATCAGTCCTTCACTGCAGCTCACTGCTCTTGTTGCTGTCTGGGTGGGATGTGCTGCACAGTGAGGAAGGTAATTACAGTGTTATGCTCAGGATATAGCTTTGGTATGTGCCACAGCAATTTACAGCACGTATTCCTCCTCCCGGGGCTTCAACATACATTTTAATCAAAGTTTAATCAATCCTTGCACCACATCAGAAGTTAGGATTATAATCTGATTGAGGTTTTGTTGTTTGTTTTGGGTTTTTTTTGTTTTTTTTGGTGTACACTAACTTATTATTTAAGAATTGCTGTAAAAATTCCAGTTGTGGATTCCACAGCCTCCAGGCTCCAGAGTGTCAACTTGTTTGTGCTAGTTCAAGGTCCCCACCAGCACTATAGCCTTAAAGTATTAGTAGTAGTAGTAGTAGTTGTATTATAAACAATAATTTCATGTGGTAAGAAATGTCCATCAGGACTTCTTGTAGAAGATTGTGACTTATTCATATTGCTTGACTTGTTATATTAAAGCAGAAAGTTGCATTCAATTTACAAAAAGAGGAGAAATTGATATAGTGGTTGGTGTGCTCACATCACGGGGAGAATATGTTTGTATGTTCGTCTCATCTGGATACTCTGATTTCCTGAACCGGTCCAGAAATATCTATTCAAGGTTAAATCACTGTCAGTCTGTCTCACTGTGATGGTCTGGTGTCCAGGCTGTCTTCACCCATAGTGAGCTCCGGTCAGCTCCGGCACGCTGGGGTCCAGTTGGTTCAAGTATAGAAGACGGATGAATGAGGAAACAGAGAGAGAGAGAGGAAGTCGGAAACAACGTTCCCAGTTTCTGTAACTCACCTGCAACATGAGGCGATCAGTGTGGACAACTGCTGCACGCTGGAGACAGACTGTTTGGATATTTGAGAAGTGTCAACAGTGTCATCTCAGGGGATCTTTCACCTTCATTGACTTTCATTTCAGCTCCGCTGGAAACATGATTTAAGGTGTTCCGCTTCCATTAGTGCCCGACTAAACAACTCTGTCATGACAATAAGCTCATTAAAAGTTTTATAGGCGGCCAAACCGACACTTCATCTTTCTCATTACTGCAGTGCTGGTGCTGCTGAATACGTTTTAATTGCAGGGTTCAGCATGCACACTGCCGTGTAAAAATATGTCAACGCGGTTCTGAGTCCATCCATCAACAGAATCCAGATTGATGAGTCAAAACTGAAGTGTTTGGACACGTGAGCGCCGTTTATTTGGATCTCGCAGGGTGTGGCATTTTGGTTCTATCGAACTCTGACAAAGGAAAAAGTATTAGAAGGTTATTAGAGGAGGGAACAGATGATGTTATGTCTAGCCAGTATGGCAGCATTGCACCGTGATGAAGCAACATGTGGAAATAGAGAAATTAAATGAGCTAAAAATAAAATGATGGCTGAGTGAGCTGCTGCCTCTTTCCTTCAGGTCTTTCTCTCGCTGTGCAGCGCTTCTCCCAGTCGCTGCAGGAGTTCCAGTTCGAATGTATCGGAGATGCTGAGACTGATGATGAAGTCAACATCGGTGAGACAAAAATGCTTCGACGTTTCAGCGACATTAAAGCTACTTTGCCGTGTGAGATGAGACCAGAGGTGTTTAATTTCCTCTGCAGCTCAGTCCTTGAAGGAGTTCTCTCAGCTTTTAAGCACCATGGAGGAGGAAAGAAAACGGCTGGTAAGAAAATGTCTTTTTTTCTTTGAATAAAAGTGTGACGAACGTGCAGATTTTGAACTTAATGGTACAGTTCACATCTAAGACCTTTATGTCTACGTTTAAAAAAAATAATAATTGACTTTGAATGGTCGGCAGTAGAGTAGTTTTGTCGTTTCCTTCATCTTTCTATACTATTCTTCCAATTAGAAGAACATTATGCAAAGATACAGTGTGTGCTCTCTGAAAACAACCTATGAGAAATCTAATGTGTGCAAACCTCTTTGCTGATGTTTTAGCCACCACCTTTAATGACACCGCTTCATTTCTCAGACGAACAGGTGATCACCACCTAAAAACTCATTTAACACCACCTGCGTCACGCCAAAATGCACGCCGATGCCTCAAAAAATCGGTTTTGGCAAGTTTTAATGCCAAAAAATGGCACTGCTGGTGCCCCTTGGAAAGCATCACTCTATATTTACTTTTTGCCCTGAAGCGGCAATTCTGAAATCGGTATCTGGCTATAGTCTGATTCACACGTTCATGCAGAAGCCACACCGGCAGCAATTCAGGAAAGGTTTCCCACCACCCACCACGAACCGGAGGCCTTTGTGCGGTCGGTAAGTGGAGTCTGGCACCGTCTGCGTGAGGGAACAGACCTCTGCGCATGTGCAGCATCGTCGTACCTCATGTGTAGCCCTGTGTGTATGTGCGAGTGCCTTTGTGGTGGCGTGCGTGGTCTGGTTACAGAGAAACCATGTGGAACCTATTCTGCCAATTCCCCTGTGAGACCGAGCGCGGGCCTGACTGCCTGGGAAAATCCATAAAAGGCTTGTGTGTGTGTGTGTGTGTGTGTGTGTGTGTGTGTGTGTGTGTGTGTGTGTGTGTGTGTGTGTGTGTGTGTGTGTGTGTGTGTGTGTGTGTGTGTGTTTGCTGTCACTGTAGCACCACTACATCTGAACTATTATAGAAATAATAGCGTCTGTATTATTAGGTTCAGTGGAAACGGTGGGCCGGCTCCTCTCCGGACCGACCTGTCCAGCTTGAATGGGCCATTGTTAGGAGTTGACAATGTGCTTCAGTCTCCCAGCTCTCACTACCTGCTCCTGAACTTACAAAGAAAGCACATCTTTCTCTGGCCGCTGAAGCGGCACTAAACTGAAGTGAAAGTGAAGCTGGGCTGGGAGGATATTTGTGTCTGTTGCTTAAATCAACACGACAGAACAACGTAAGATTTGTCCGAGGAGTCCCAACTACTGAGAGATTTGGAAACATTGAAACTCCGAAAGCTTTGTCTGAAGCATACTTTATAGTAAAATCCTTTTCTTTATCAGACATATTTCCCTTGCAGGGTTTATGGTGGTACCAGCTGAAAAAATAAACTGTGTATAGTATGTATGTATTTGCTTGGAGCAAAACAAAATACACTCTTATGTTGAAAAACAAAATACAAAAAACAAAATACACTCTTATGTTGAAAAACAAAATACACTCTATTGTTGATGACGTCAGGTTAGTTAAAGCCACTCCAACAGACTCAAGTTGCATTTTTTATTTTTTTTTAGTTTGTAAACAGAAAGTAAATTATCACAGGTACAAAATAAAAGATATAATTCTTCTCATAAATCTTGATTTGTCAAAGGTCATTTCAATCCGGACTCGCACAAGCCAGCGTCATGTTGTCACCGCTGCCACAAGGACGTCATAGTAACCTTGTGAGGCTGGTGTGCAATAACAAGCACTTGCACTCCCAGCGAGGTTGAAAAGAAGTGGCCTTGAGGACGGCACCCCGAAGAGACACCGGCTCATGTGGCGTCTTTTAAACAAAGAGTCAGTCTCAAAATTGAATACTGACGTCAACACGGCTTCTTATGCGTCTTTTCTTCTTCTTTCAGATCCAAAATGCCGACGACGTGTTGATCTCACCGCTGGAGAGGTTTCGAAAGGAACAGATCGGAGCTGTTAAGGTACAGCAGCAGTAACCAGTAGTTTCCTTGCAGGACAGTCAGACGATGATCCTGGATGATCAGACGTTCTGTCTGTGGTCTGGCTCTGGTTCTTCTCCTCGTCAATGATCAGAGAGTCCAATTTGCTCAGATAAACCGCGGATCAACGTCCAATGTCAGTCACATAGGTCATGGGAACGGACACTTGGGGGGGTGGGGGGGGGGGGGGGGGGTCGTACGTCACAGACAGAGGAATAGTTGAACTCAGAGAGGCAATATAAACACAAAAGAAGTCTGGTGTCTGGTTTCAGCTGCCATCTCCAGTTGTATATCTGACTTTATCTCATTATTTTTGTCTTTCGTTCAGACTGAAATGAGGATATAGGCAGAAGGTTTGTTTCGGGCGCAGAGTTAAAAAAAAAAAAAAAAAAAGAAATGGAACCAGTCCCATTTATAGCTTTTTCTAAAAGTGAAACCACAGCCCATTTCTCTGTGTTGATGGAAGCGACTTCTCTGCCTAAAGAATGTAGCAGGAGTCTGAGAGCAGAACGTCGTCACTGTGATGTTACTGAGCACGAGAGACATGTGGAGCTGCAGCTGTTACGGAAAAGAGCTGTTGTCTTAGATATTTTGGCAGAACCTTCTGTGTTTAGATTATTAGAAGTCTCACTGCATTCGTCAAAGCTTCTTAACCCCCAGAGCTGGGTTGGGATTTTCTCCCTAACTCTGACTAATAGTTAGTCACTTCTGAAAGGTTAGATTTAGTAAGAAACTACTCAATGTTTACAGGATTAAAAACTTGACTTTTTTTCTTTTTAATTTTGAAAACTATTTCATTTCCTGATATCCGACCCCGACGGACTAAATCTTTCTCCTCTTTATCCACTAACTGAACTCCAGATTCCCTCTGCCAGCAGGCTCCAGTAAATGAGGTTTACATGATTTATGTGTGATGTGCTGACGTCAGCTGATAGCACTGGGATTGCTTTTGCACGTGAACAAATTGTGATAAAGTCAAAGTGCCACTGGGCCAAAGTCCAACCTCACCAAGACGATGACGTGACTGTATGAGCATTTTACTTTGATCCGCCTTCATTTGTGTTGTGATCCGAGAGTCAGAAATCTTCGCAAAATGACTTTAATATCAGGGTTTATTTGCACATTGGATTCTTTCATGGCTCCTCCTCTCCAGGAGAGTCAAGAATTTAATGAAACAGTGTCAAAACAACACTAGTTTCACACACAGCACATCATTTTGACACTGGTATTTGTGGTAAATTGTGTTTAGCAAAGTGAGACTGTTATTAACCCTGTAGATGTCGTTCACTACTTCAGCTGTTATTGAAGGATTTTTTTTTTATTTAATGAAACAAGTAAAAGTCGGTATAACTACACAGAATTACACACCAATTATAATATCAAACCTTATAAAGTGGAGTAGAAATGTATGGGTGTTTTTTTTTTTTTTTTTCATGTTCTTTCTGCGTCTGTGTGTTGATCAGGAAGGAAAGAAGCAGTTTGACAAGGAGACAGAAAGGTACTACTCAGTTCTGGAGAAACACCTCAGCTTGTCGTCCAAAAAGAAGGAGTCGCAGCTGCACGAGGTATAATCCCTCACCTTCTCAAAACACGAGCGCCTCCGACGCGTTGGGCAACTGTAAGTACAGTGTGTGTGTGTGTGTGTGTGTGTGTGTGTGTGTGTGTGTGTGTGTGTGTGTGTGTGTGTGTGTGTGTGTGTGTGTGTGTGTGTGTGTGTGTGTGTGTGTGTGTTGTGGTCGTGTGTGTTGCAGGCTGACTCACAGATGAGCAAAGACAGGCAGGTTTTTTACGACGCGTCTCTGCAGTACGTCTTCAAGATCCAAGAAGTGCAGGAAAGGAAGAAGTTTGAGTTTGTGGAGCCGGTGAGTTGCCTTCACAGTATCTGTCGGGGTTATTATACACAGCCCTGTCACAATTAACGCCAAGGCCGGAGACGTTTACCTTTGAATAGTAAAAGACATACTGCTTCTAATAAAACAAAAAATCAAAGATGCGTAGCCGCTTGTGGTTCCCGCGTTCCGATGGAGGGAACATCAGACTGAGTTTGATAAGATCCAGGGAAACTCCGGTCATCGCCTCCACGGCGTTTCGTCACAGGAAAATATGAGTGAGCACACGATGACAGAAAGACAACTAAGCCACATTCTGAAAAACACACATTACACACTCTGTTGGGCAGTGATAAACATGTTTTAATGATGGATATCAGTGACGCCGTCTTCCTGTTGCTGGAACTGCACTTCCTGGATGGAGATTTCTTCCGGCTGACGGGGGGGGGGGGGGGCGGACTCTTTGTTGTAAAGTCAACAAGAGCAGCAACCCAAACAACAGTCAGGAGTTGAAAGGGTTTTTTTTTTTTTCTCCTTTAAAGGTTTTTTGATAGATGGAGCAGATGACTGACGTTCATTCTTTGTAATCCTCCCGTTGTTTTCTACCGCCCCCAAGCAAGCACCTAATCTTTTCCTGGGGATTTCTCCCTCTCTTCTGCAGTTACTCGCCTTCCTGCAGGGCTTGTTCACGTTTTACCACGAGGGCTACGAGCTGGCGAGTGAGTTTGAACCGTACAAGCAGCAGCTCCAGTTCAACCTGCAGAACGTAAGCGCGTCAAACTCCAGAAGAACCGTTGCTGTGATGTTTCTCTTGAAACGGAGGCGGAGTAAACCTCTACTCAGACTTTTAAATCCATGATATTTGTATTTGTTGATAAGGCTCGCAACAACTTTGAAAGTACGCGTGCTGAGGTTGAGAGGCTGATGAAGAGGATCAGATCTGCTGAAGAGGACTTCAAAGCTCCGAGCTGTTTCACTATGGAAGGTTTTCTCTATATACAGGAGAAACGTGAGTTTAATCCCCCCTTCATTCAAGCAGCGGAGAAAATCGACTGAACTAAAATACCCACACACAAAAAAATACTACATGAAATGTGTTTTTCAGGTCCATTGGGCAGTGTGTGGACAAGATACTACTGCACTTATGAAAAGAGCTCCAAGATGTTCACCATGAGCAACACCGAGGCCAGACCAGCCAACCGACAGGTGAGCTGGTAGCGTACCTCAGTAACTCTGGCAAACTTCCCAAAGAGTCGTAGCAGCAAAGCTCCAAGTGTCGTCGACTGTGAAACTGTGGTTGTTGAAGCGTCTCAAACAACTAAACATCACTTTATTTTTTATTTTTTATTTTTGTTCCAGTGTTATCTCATAATAAGTAATACAGTTTCATCCGTTCATCTTGATGACGTCTTTCACCCTCTGATCTCTCTGTTGTCAGAACGCCGTGGCCAATGGTGCACCGGAGATGTTCCGACTGCGTTCGTGTGTCCGAAGGAAGACCGATTCAATCGACAAGCGCTTTTGCTTCGACATTGAGGTGGTTGAAAGGTGAGCAGGAGAGACAACCAAACCTTATTTATGAATGGAAATGCGGCTGCTGGATCGAGGTTTGGGGGGTGAAATGTTCTCTCCTTGCTCTGCAGACATGGAGTCATCACCCTGCAGGCGCTCTCCGAGGCCAACAGACGACTGTGGATGGAGGCGATGGATGGAAAAGAGCCTGTATGAATCTGTACACCGTTAGATAGAATAAGCCGTAGCTTCTATTTCTGTTCCAAGTTTTACAGACACGTTTTTAACATTTCGTGGTGTCTTTGTTCAGATCTACACTCTGCCTTCGTTGCTCAGTAAAAAAGAGGAGAGTAAGTACACTTTTCTGTCAGAACATTGCGTAATGACTAGTATTGCTTTTGAGGTCTTCACGTGTCAATTTACTGTGTTTTTTGTCGCAGCATTTCTTAACGAGGCAGGCTTCAACTTTGTCAAGAAGTGTATCGAGCTGATTGAATCCAGAGGTATTTATCACCAATAAAATAGTCACATGGAAAACTCATTATTGTTAATGAATTTGCTGTGGAATTAAACTTGAAACGGTTCTCCAGGCATCACCACTCTGGGGCTGTACAGGACCGGAGGTGTCAACTCTAAAGTGCAGCGCCTCATGACAAGTGTGTTTGGTAAGGTTTTCTACTGCGCTTTCTACTGCATGATGTGTATTTTAGATTATGAGAAACGTGTGTCAGCGCCGTGAAATTAGGCGTATTGACGTCTAACATGACAAATATAATGTTTAATATCGACGCCTGTGCAGCCTCCACCGCTTCCTCCGACATGCAGCTGGATCCAAATGCCTGGGACAACAAGACCATAACCAGCGGTCTGAAGGATTATTTCAGGTAACTTCTCATAGCAGGTTGTTTGTTTGTTTGTTTTTTTCAAACTGCAGTGATTAGAAGTTTAAGTTTACTTTAATGTTCATGCAGGTGTTTGGCAGAACCGGTTCTGACCTACAGGCTTCATAAAGAATTCATCAAGGCTGCAAGTAAGACTTGCTTTCATTCATATTTGGGTTGAATTTTTACTCATTGACATAACATCAAGAAGACCACAGTAATCCCTTCTATGTGCTTTCTTTCTTTCTTTTTTTTGGGGGGGGGGTTAACAGAGTACGACGATCAGAAGTACAGAGTGAGAGCAATTCATGCTCTTGTTTACAAACTGCCAGAGAAAAACAGAACGATGTTGGACCTCCTAACCAACCACCTGCTCAAGTATGTTTTTGTTGCACATATTTAGAAAAGGTTGTCCAGTGATATTTAAGCTTGCTTTTGAATTTGATGCTGTTTTCTAATGACAGTAAGATTCAGGTTTCCTGTTGTGTGTGTGTGTGGGTGTGTGTGTGCAGAGTGTCCTCTCATTGTAACCAGAACCTGATGACTGTGTCCAACCTGGGAATGATCTTCGGCCCCACGTTGATGAGGTCGCAGGAGGAGACGGTGGCCGCCATGATGAACATCAAGTTTCAGAACATCGTAGTGGAGATCATCATCGAAAACCACCACAAGGTGTGTTTGTGCACATTCACACAGAGACACGCGCGCGAGGTCGCACACAGCTGACAGACGTTTCACACTGCTTGTTTCTGTCAGATCTTTGGTGAGGCCCCGGACCTGTCGGTGCCGCTGCCTCCCGCTCCTTCCTCTCGGTCGACGCCACGGAGGAGCAAGGCCATCTGTCTTTCATCTGGGAAGAGAAAGGCCCGACTCTACCCTCCTACCCTCTGCCTGGCAGACAATGACAGTGAGTTTTCTGCAGTTTTTCATGAATGACACATCTGCAATTATATACATTCACTCTTTTTCTATGAAATATTTGTATTCTGTGATTTATTGTTATTCGTTTATGTCACTACATGAGGACGAGATCATAGAATAAGTTAAAATACTATATTCATCCTTTTAGAATCTGAGGAATCACTTATTTTGTTGTGTGTAAATAAGCATTTTGCTTTGTTTTCAGAACGACATTTGAGAAGTTTTGTTAATATTGTAGTTGAATAATGTTCAGATTAGGGTTTTATAATAAAAGAGCACATGCTCAGTTCATTATCGAGGATCAAAACAGCCATTATCAAGCTTCTTGAAAAAAAAAAGTACAAAGTAGCCCTTTGTAGGACATTACCAGAGGCTGTTTCTGTTTTCCAAAACGTTGGTCTCCACGGTTAACGTCACGGACGGGGAATTTGCTGCTGCTTTCTAAATTATAAATCTAGTTTGGTTCCCTTTCAGCCATGATCATAACATTTCTAGTTATGTTCACACTTGATGTTCAGAAGTTATGCAATGATACAAAACTGTAATTCTTCCAAAATGCAAACCAAAGCGACAGCTTAGACTCACAAATCTGATTAGAAAATCTAAACAAATCACGAATACAGATATTTGTATTGAAAAGAAGGGAGTAAAAGTAAACACTTTTACTGCGTTCTTGTACTTCTTGAACACTTTCTTGTCATTGATTAAGCAGGAATGCTGCAGGAAGTGAAGACAGGAAGTTCTGGATTTTTAAGGTCACAGACCGACAGACAGAGCAACGTTCACTAAATGCCGCCCAAGTACCAGTCAAACACAAAAGCTGTTGAATGACTTAGTTTAATTTGTCTCAACGTATTTATTTTTAAACCTATTGATGCTTCATGGCTTTTTTATCTTGTGCTTATTCACTCATTAAGTTGAAAGATAATGCAACAAGTCTTTTATTTTTTTTTGCCGTCATCATATCACTCCGAGAAAATGAAGGTGACTGGAATACAGGCCCCCCCCCCCCCCCCCCCCCCCCCCCCCATTGGAAAAGTGACTAAATGACGAAACGTATTTGATGCGGTTCCAGCGGTCTAATCTCGGTCTGTCTCCCTCCAGGTGACACGTTCAGCAGCAGCCCCAGCACGACTCCGATGGGCAGCCGGGAGTCTCTCTCCTCTCACTCCTCTGAAAAGAACGGCTTGTCTCAGACCTCGTCTCCCTCTTCTCCATCTGCCGAGCCCAGCTCACCTTCCACAACACAGTCCCCTCCTCCGGCAGCTTCCTCCTGCTCCCCGCCGCACAACTCCTCAAATGTGAAAGACGGGAAACAGGCAGAAGACAGCGACCCCTCCCCTCTCCTCAAGGCGTCCTCTTCCTGGACGTCTGCTGAGCTCACTCCAACCCAGCAGGCGTCCTCCATGTCCTCCTCCACGTCCTCTTTACTCTCTGCTGTGGAGAAGTCCATCGGAGGAAACTCAGCTGCTTCCCTGTCATCTGTGAAAGGGTCGAGATCCCCTTCAAGGACGTCCATTTCCTCCACCTCCAACCAGCACATGCCGGTGGAGCGAGCCGCGTCCTTCAAAGAGGGAGCAACTGTCCAGAGAGCAGCGTCTGTTTCCTCTCTGAAGAGCACTCATTCGGTGGATCAAAGAAATACCTCCAGTGTCGCTGTCACAGAACCCAGAGTGACGGACTCTACCTCTTCTCAGCAGCTCAGGACTTCTTTCAGGACTGCCTCCACCTCTTCGTCTTCCTCCTCCTCACTTTTTCCTTACCGGCTTTCCACATCTTCCTCTCTCACCTCTCTACACATTTCTGAAGGTGTGTATTTGCTTATGAGCCCAAAGTCATATGGAATAGGCAGTCACTTAGCTCCTCACGTTTTCTATTCATTTCTTTGTTTTTTTGTCCTGTCACAGATTACAAAAGCTGCCACGGATCGGTGCAAAGTCTAATGTCTCTGGATCCACATGAGGGGCGCAAACCTTCACGCATTCGCTGTGGCCCCAACCTGACAACAAAACTCTCTGCAGCTCCATCCAGCAATGGCTACCAGAGGCCTGGATCAATGTGGGTGTCCGAAAAAATTCACATTATTATCATACAAATCATTGCTTTATTTCAAGAAGCAATAAGTTGTATGTAATTTCACGACCATTCGACGTGATAAATACTGTAACTAAATAGATAAATACTGCTGTAGGGCCAATTCAGTGACCCACTCAGTTATTTTTCTGAATTTGTATTGAGGTGGAGCAGATAACGTATTGTTTCGTATTTTACAGATTGTCAGTCAGACTGCCACAGCGTGAGAGTTCAGTATTCTCCTCAGCATTAGACGTGTGTTCCACAGGAAGGTAAGTGATAATCTGCTTACTCCTCTCTTAAAGTGAAACACATTAAAAGATGAATCCCTGATAGTTTATTGAAAAATTGCCTCTCCTTTATTTTTCTCTAAGGGACGCCAAAGCTCTTTATTCCTGCGAGGCGGAGCACAGCCATGAATTAAGTTTTCCACAGGGGGCGCTGTTTTCAAATGGTAAGAAATTAATCCTTTTTACCCTGGCATGATGTGACTGGTGATATATTGGAAGAACGACAGATTACATTTATTATCGACAGGATGTTTGAGAGACACCCCAAAAAAATCTGAAAACAAAAAAAAACATGTTGGCTAACTTCACATTTTAGAACAACATACAGTAGATTAGTGTTTCCAATGATGGAAAAAATTTATTTTGAACACATTATAGAATTTGAGGCAAAGCTCTGTGTTAATCTGGATAATTTCCACACTACATTTTACCTTCTAGATTTTATCTTCAAGAACTATTGTGTAATCAGTTATTAACTTTGAAAAACAGATCTTGATTAGTTCCAAATATACAGACATTTCTGATAGAAATGAACTTATTTAGCTCTATTTTATGACTAAACGTTCTTCTTACACATTCATGGTAAGATAAAGGCTTTTTGTTGACTGATCAAATTGTTTCATACCCAGTGAACACACTGCAGTTTCCAGTGTAATCAAAAGTGATTTCATTCGGTAAAGAAATGTATGGCTTAAAGAAGTTAGAAACAAACAAACTATGATTAATTTATTTGTTGATGTGCTGAGTTGAGCGGATTTGGTTTGTGTCTGCAGTTTACCCGTCTGTGGAACCCGGATGGCTTCAGGCGACATACAACGGCAAAACTGGGCTCATACCTGAAAACTACATCATATACATCTGACAGCTGATGATGTCAGCAGCAGGTCACTGAACACTGCAAAGAGCCCTCCATAGCTGTAAACCTCAGTGCATGCAGTCAGAACTGTGTGCAGTTTTCACATTTCACTTATAACTGTGACAAATATCACTCACTACTGTGGCAGGATGTGAATCATTTGTGTACTGTATATTACCTTTTATGTTATTAACATCCTATATTACTTTGTTTTGTGAACATCTAACCATGTACAATCAGCCTTATTTGCTCCACTTCAATGTTTTTGTCATTTTTAAAATTATGTACAAGGTACATAGAAGCAGTCATTATTTTATCACTTGTGGTAATTTATGTTATTAATCTTTTAACTGTATGTCCAGAACGGAAGTCTTCACACCTTTGTGCCTTAAAAAGTATGAACTATGGACGGAATCCTGCCGCAATACCTTTGTTTTTGTGTGTGTCTCACATTTCCTGCCGTCTAAATAAAAGACAAATATTTTTTCCTGAAGAAGAGTTTGTGTGAAAACAGTTACGGTTTCTTTTTCTCTTACACATTTATTATGCATTTGAGTTAACTTTTCCGATCACAGATATTCCGAGGGAATAGTAACAACTTGTGTCTGAACTGAAGTGAATTATGTCTGTTTGTGCATGTCACTGTTTGGGGTTGGAAGCCCCAGTGCACACTCCTATATCACAGAGACAAAGCAGAAGCACTAGAAAATAACAAATATTTGCACCCATTGCCAACAATTTACGTTAATAAACAGGTCTTTGATTTGCAGGAACAAGCTGGACTCAAGACAATATTTATTCTAAGTTTAAGGTTAAAGTTAGAGTTAAGATCCTCAGCTATTATGGGAAAGGTTAGTGACTGTTAAATGCACGTTAATGATCGAAACTGACCAAGATGGAGCCACAAGCAGGTGTGCAGGGTTGTAATCTCTTTTGTGGTGCTCAAAAAGTGGGAGCACGCTTCACTTGTACGGTTCAACCTAGTTGAGAGTTAGTATAGTCATTGGAGACCCAATAACTATCCTGTGTGGGTGTGTGCGTGCGTGTCAGATCTTTTATGGATTGCACAGTGTTATAAAGACAAAAGGCCGATAATCATAAAATCTGCTTGTTATATTTGCATTTCATATTCACATACATACAGCATTTTCTACTGTTCTGCACCATCTTCGTGTACTTTAGGACTCTTTCACTCTGGTCTGTACATGTTCCTTTGTGTCGGGTGCGAAAGCAGGCGGTGCTATGGTGCCGGTGTGCTGATCTCTCCCAGCCGCCTCAGCAGTCCGTCCAGCGTCTCCATGTTCTGTGCTTTCTCCTCCAGGAGCTCGTATCGCAGGCTGGAGATGTCCTGCTTGATCTCCTTCAGCTCACCTGGATGGAAACAGACGCAGAGCCGTCATATGGAATAGTGAAGCTCATTTCCAGTATCACTGATTGAAATGCACCTTCAGTGATCTCATCACTTTCTTTGTCCGCTTGAGCTTTGATGATGTAGCGTTTTATCAGACGCTTCATAATCTTCTGCAAACAGAGACAAAGAAAAATGTTCAATAAATACCTTGATGACTGGTAATACACATTGACATAGTGGTGAACACTTCTGCCCAATAGTGAGATACATAGACATTGAGTAAAAGGTGAGACATTGCCTGAAATGTAGCAACACAAACACACCTGATATCTGGTTGGGCTCGTAGAAGCACCATATCCTGAATTTTTGTTTTCACCAAGCTGGAAAATAAACATAGAATGTTCTTTAGTGAACAACCTAGTGATATTTCTCAGACTGTACTGCAGCATGGAAACCACCAGGAGGTGCTCAGGCAACATCTCAGGCTCCAAAGCAAAGCGTTGTGAGAGGATCAATTCGTCTGTGCTTCATATTGTGTGACACCTGGTTAAGTTGTGTCTCTGTTTTCTCCACATTGTGCCGCTCTGCAAACTGCAGCAGCAGTGACTTGATGGCGGTGGCCAGTCCCACCATGGACTTTGGACTGGGGACCAGGTTAAAGGGCACAGGGAGCGTCCTGCCCTCCTCGAAGTAGGAGAACCACAGCCTTGCTCGAGCAAACTTCCACTCAACATCAGCATCATCCTGCAGGAAAGGACAGAAAATACAAACTAGGAGAGACGATAGAAGACAATAATAAAAATGTACCTTAAAGTTACTTTAAAAAAAAAAAAAAAACAATTTGAAGAGGTGTTAATCGATTTATACCTCAGCAATACATGTAAAAACATTACTTATATATAATATCACTGCAATTCTGTACACACTCCAGTGTGAATGACAGTACAAACTGTACTTCAGCGCACCCAGGCCAGTGAAAAAGAAAACATATGAATTAAGGGGTTCAGTCAGTCTACTCATCTTATAAGTGACTCAGCATCTGAAGTGGATGATGACACAGTGTTTCGCTCACAAACCTCAATCTCCTGGAAAGAACTGTTGATCATGGCGATGAGCATGTTGAGCAGCACTATCACCATGGTAACGTTGTAAACCCCGTACAGCACGTAACCGATGTTCTCAATGAATTTGTGTCCGTTGTTGATCACAACAGACCTGACCTCCGACAGGCCAAATATAGCCCAGAACAGTGTCTTGAAGCTCTCCTCCAGTCTAGACCGATGCACAGAGAGAAGGGACATGGGGAGAAAAACTATTTCTGAGCTCAAACAGACAGTAAATCATCAGACTTTAAAGATGCTCTTTGAGAGAAGCGGAAGAAGAAAATTCTCACGGAGTTCAGCATCGAGTTTACATTGCAGTGCTAACATAGAAGTTTGAGTTTTGATCTGTTTAACCACCACATGGAAAGCAACCTGTAGAGACTACAAAGTGCTTCCTGATTAAGTTAACTTTATTGAATCTAAATGATGATTTTTAAAAATGCGGCTGTATGTACCCACAATGGGTTAGAATTTAATTTGATCATTTTCTAAAAATAAAATATTTTAGAGAATTCAGCATTAACTCATGTAAACATTTTGACTTGACTCGAACAATAATTTATTTGCAACACACTTAAAACCATAACAATGAGTCATACACAAGCATGGTTTTGTTTTAAATGTTGACAGACTCTGGAATCTTAACTCTTCGGAGTCATAAGGGTCAATTTGACATTTTTAACGACTTTTGCTTTTTCCTCTGTATTTCATCATTAAAGACTATTCAAAGACGACAAAAGGTTTAGTTTTGTCATTTTATTGATGTAAAATTGTCACAGTGTCGTAAAGACATATTTAGTAGTCAGTCTGGTTGTGTTCCCAGGATCTACTTCCAACAGCAGTGTACAAAGTGAATGTCTCACGTGGTGAAGGCGTCGTTCTGCTTGGCTCCCAGGTAGTAGGAGTACAGGTTAAACATGCCAATCATGAATGCCAGAAAGACCAGGATGAAGATGACCATGAACTTGAAGATGTCTTTGACCGTCCGTCCTAAAGAGATCTGCAGTGGGCCAAAGCTCTCATTGGCCGGGAGGATGTAGGCGATCCGAGAGAAGCTGAGCACCACGGCCACGGCGTACAAGCCCTCTGATACCAGCTGAGGATCTGACGGCAGCCAGTAGATACGTGCTGCGGAAACAGAGTGGAAACCAGCACGTAAACGTCAGAAAACAGCTTGAGGTTGATGAATTTGAGGATTTCATTTTCGAGGCTATATTAGATTCTCAAGTGTCCATTTTATCAGCCTCAACTTAAATGAGTTGAACATTTTGGCCACTGCTGCTCAGATTTATTCACTTCATTCGTGAAAACCACAAACAGGTTGCAGCAGCTGAAAATAATCCGAGGATTCCGTATCATGATAGAAATCATGACAAATAATGATTAAATGTAGGGTAAAACTAATAAATGTTTTATTTAAATAGATATTCCAAGAACTTTAGTTATTGTTTGTATAATGCAACAGTCACAACAAACTTCCCTGATATTTCAATTTAACATCATCCAACTAGCAGGGCGGGTATTATGCTTTTTATTGCCCTTGAGTCCACATGGCTGTTAACAATGTCTGATAATAGCAAAAACATTAGGAAGTCTGGCATTCATCCAGAACCTGATGTGAGAACAAGCTTATGACCCACTGTACGATGAGGTTCACGCTCTGTGAGCTCATTCTTCCATACTTTAAAACCCACTGTTCAACCTTTCGTCTGCATTTTTATTCCACTTCATAATCAAAGCAGGAACAGCCAGGTAGTTACAGCTGGTGCTCAGCCATCAGTGTGTTGGGTAACTTCTGAAAGCTGACGCATATCAGATACTCGACTTCCACCCTCTGATCTGCTCCGCACTGTACACACTCACTTCAACTGTTTACATATCAGGTGAACGATGGTATCTGAAGTCAGTGTGAGAGTCTGTGCAGGTGTGAGAGCACGCTCACCCAGAGTAAAGTAGTGTATCTGAGGCGGCAGGGTGATATTAATCAGCGTCGTGTAGTGTGCGTGTACATAGGTCTGGGCTAAGTCAGCGTGTCTCAGAGCCGAGAAGCGACAGCTGAAAGAGGCCAGAAAGATCGCCAGCATCCCAAAGTCCAGGAAGTTCCACGGTTCGACCAGATACTCCCCCGGTCCTTGGCTCCAGATCTCCTTCACCTCTGCCCAGATCATACCTGCAGCAGAATGAAAAGAAATGACACAAGGGATCTATCTTGTCTTGTTTCATCTGTCATCATATGCTTCCATGCTCACCCATGACCCAGGAAATAATGAGGATCTCCATCCAGGTGAATGGTGTCGTGGTCATACGGTAGAGCAGCAGGGGGTCTGGGTTAAGTTTTGAAATCTCCGGATGCTGATGGTGGGTCATATTTGGCAACAGAGTGGTGCCAGCAAAGCGGTCTGCAGCATTCAGGATGAGAAGACCCAGGAAAATTGTGAAGGATGAGGCATGGGCCACAAACTTCATAAAAGGGCTGCGCATAACACTTCCCGCCTACAGGAGAGAAAAACAACAAAAGAATGAGAGGAAAGTCTCCTGAAGTGATTCGGGGGTAAAGTGAGTGACATCAGGTGTTACACACTCTGCTGCACGGAGCAACCCAGTACGCCACAGCCAGACCCGGGAGTCCGATGGCCACGGCGAGGACCACCAGCAGCTTGATGGCGGTGGTTTGTTGTCTCAGGCCCGGCAGGTTCTCGTACCAAATACTCAGCAGCTGCTGCTGGCAGTTCGGATGAGCAACAAACTGGATGAGAAAAGAACAATGAAGGGTTCTTATTGCAAAGCTTCATTCAAGGTAAAAGCTTTGCATGTTTCCATAACTAAATCAACTCATTATTAGAATAGATGAAGAATATGCTTCAAATAATGTACTAAATAATTCTATAAAAGAAATTGTATCTGGCAAACAGATAAAACAAGTAGGAGAGATGAGCTTAAAGCTATTTTGTACATCAAACTCTCAAAACAATGACAGAATGTCTACATTGATTCAGGTAATCATTATTTTCAGCCATGTATGGCTACATATGCATTTGCCTAATAAATATGCATTTATTTGTTTTTTGACCTGAGTTTTGTCATCGAGCAGTATTGTAAGTCAGCATTAAAGCTTTTTTTTTTCCTTGCACACTCAACATTGATGCAACATCCAGACCGTTCAGATTGAAAACGTCAGTTTACATATCCACTAAATACACACTGATATGGACAAAATTCTACAGCTACATAATTTCTAATAAAATTGTGAAATGATTAAACAGCTATTATGATTCCATTGTAGTGAAGTGGATTCTTCAGACTCAAGACTGAGCTGGATGACAAGCTCATTATGGTGATGTATTTAAACCAGTCAATATATCCCCACAAATAAACTTCTACCTTTTTGAGTTCATATTTGATGGCTAACTTGAGTCGGGTGAGGGAAGGCCGGCCCGGCATGTTGTAGTTGTCTTCTGAGTCAGTTTCTCCACTCAGTATGGCCTCCACTTCCTCTGTACTGCGACAAAGGTCCAGTAGGCCCACCACGTAGTCCTTACATTGGCCCGACAGGCGGCAGTAGTCGTTCTATTAACATCATAAAGGAAAATTGCCAATTAGTGGAATTCTTTACATGAATTCCATCTGACTGGGTTGCAGATGTGGGTGGTATTCATATTCAACAGCTTTTCAGTGACATTATCGCCGGGCAGGGATTGTAAATCTTTATCATTTTGTCTTAAATAATTAGTTTTGCTTTGCAGGACTTAAAAGAAATGTCACTCAAAGATCAGTCCAACCTAGATATTAGTGACACCCAGCTCTGGAAAAAAAAAATACAGAGAATACCCTGTAAGCCAAGAAATGTTACAAGATTAATTCCTATGTGTATTCAGACGTCGATGCCCTCAAAAGCATTTGATTGTTTATTTTTTGCAGCAGGCCCGTTGGATACTGTCCTACTGTGAGCCCAGCAATAAAATACAGCTGTTATATATGTGTAAAGTGAGCAAATGTGAACAGGGACCAGAGGATCCGTTTCTGCTTCCTCTCTTGATGCTCATAAAATGTTCATGTGTTTACTGGCAGCGTTTACTGGCATCTGGTTGGCAGTGACATGGCAGATATACTTCTTTTCCGTGTTTGACAATGAGCTGGTTTTCGGGGCATAAGTAGAGACACCAAATGAAAATGCACTTCTTAGTGAACTACTGAGTTATTGGGCATGTTTCGCTAGATCTTTAATGATTTTGCTACCTTGAATTCTTTCTCGATATTCGCCAACATGGCCAGTTCATTGCTGAGCTCCAAGGCTGCCAGTACTGGATCCTCATTGGACAGGGACAGGTAAGCCGGGCTGGCGAGGCCTCTGTAGGCATTGATCCTCGATCGGGAGTGGCTGAAGGAATCAAACTGCTGCTGGTAGTTACAGGAATCGCAGCCACAGAAGTAATCGTGAGGAGGGTCGATGCGGGCCCCTTTACTCAGCAGGGTGTAAACTATCTCGTACTCCTGGCAGTGCGCTGCGAGTATCACTGGAGTCACATCGTGAGAAAACCTGTGGGAATCACAAACACGTGCAAGCTCACACAGTAGACATCAGAATCCTCTGAGGATTTTATCATTTTGAGTGGTTATCACCTTCTCTGTGTATTCAACTTTCACTTTTCACTTACGACGCTACAGTATCTATTATTCATTAGAGAGAACAGTAATGCAGCACTGTTTTAGAGGGATACATTTACAATGCAGCAAACTGGTCTCCTCCTTGAATCCTTCACTTGAGTCCTTGAAGACTACTCCTCCAATCAGTTTGCTAAGTTATAATACATATGGTTTGCACTTCTGTGAAGTAACTTCAGTTTGTAACAATGAGACCAGCTCAGCAAAATGCCTAGAAATGACTAAACGCACCCAGCTGAGCACCACCAAAGCTCACAAAATGCCAAATTACATTTTGTTAGAAACTTGTAGCAGCCAAAGTGAAAACGTGAAACTGACAGTTTTACAAGCAAGTCCTCACTTGTAAAGTGTTCAAGGCACTTATAGAGTCCATTTTCCTCCGCTCCAGCAATTTTAAAATACTTCACACATTCACACATACTGACACAACATACTGCCATGCTAATTGCTCACAATTTGTGTGTCAGTGTCTTGCTCAAGGACACTTCAACTGGACCGCCAATCTCTTCCACCACCAAAGATTGAACCACCTACTTTTAGAATTGGAAGAAGACTCACTCCCCAACTGAGCCACAGACACGTAAGTTTTAGAAAACTATTTCAGAAAGTCGCTGTATGAGCACTTTCCTGAGTGTTCTAGTTTCTGAGATGTTGAAGTAGATCTGTTGTTGTAGTTTTCTTACCTTGTCCCATCTTCATCATAAGCATAGAAGTCATCCAGCATGTCTGCTTGGGCAGGACTCGCTGTCAGGCGCCGGGCATCTCTAAAGGAGGGATGTCCAAGCAGGGCTTCAGTGATGCGGACATAACCTTTACCTACAATGCACAAAACATTTTAATTTGGGATTTTTTAAAATCTTTCATTAATATTTATAATACATTGAGATAAAAGCAAAGTTCCTCAACACTTATTTGTCGTCAGTTTACAGCTAAACTTAAAGTGTTACTTTTATGTAAGGGACCATCATTTCATGTGCACTGTTGGGTTTTGTATATTAGCGTTAGGTTATTTATCTGGCAACAATAAAGTCCAACGTTTTTTTTACATAAATAAGTATAATCTATTCTCAAGCCAACAGGAGTGATTTAGCATCACACTTTGAGCAAACCCACAGTATCAGGCGTACTCTTATTGACAGGAATATATGTGCGTTTTTATTGGAGTGAGAGGCTGGAATATACAACTACAAACCTTCTGTAGGCTTTTGGGTATTTGGTGGAAAATCTATTTTAAAAGTTTATTAATTGTTTCCCTTGAATGCCTTTAGATGCAAAACAATGTCATGTCTGCAGGATCTGAGCCAATCTCAGCTCTCATGTGTGATCAACCCTGTAAGTGTGGTTTTGTTTATATATATACTGTATATGCACACATACACTCACAGACACACAAAATATGCAGGTCTTACTTATGGCCAAGAGGAGAGCATCACCCACTCTGGCCAAATCTGTCCTCCCCAGCAGCAGCTCCGTCACCTCCAGATGCTCGTTGGCCACAGCCAGCTGCAGTGCATTTTGGCCCATGTAGTCAACAGCATTGACGTTCAAGCTGGGCACGTGGAGCAGCATGCGACGCACCTCTGGTATGTTGCCGTATTCTGCTGCTTCCAGGAAGCGCTGCTCGACCTCCGTCAGGCTGACGGAGGGAGCCGAGAACATGTAGGCAGGGCCGCGCAGAGCCTGGCGTCTCTTAACAGCGCTGAGACGAGCCATGAGCTGCCTCTCAGTGCTGCTGTGGCTGCCAGAGAGTCGGGGGGACATAAACACACTGTATATATTGTCCCCACTTGAATGTACACACACAAAAAACAGCCCCACAGCCGCTTGTTCCGAGTTGTGTCTCAAAGTCAAGTCAACTTTTGCCTTGAACATTCTCAACATGAGCGTGTCAATCCAAAAAGTGAGTTTATAGCAAAAAGCATGAAAACGATAGACGTTTCAGTTTTGAGACAAGACATATTATGGCTGTTAATTTTGGAAACATCAATATGTTTGACCAGAAAGCATTTCCAAATTCAATGAAGATGCATGTAAGTGTGAGAGTTTTACCTGCCAGACACACTTTACGAAATGCAAGATTGACTCATTCATACATCCACTATCACTACAACAATCAGGCAAGAGATGTAATATGAAGGCAGAAGGAAAAACCTGAGTGCTTGTGACTGGGAGTGGGTGTGTCCAGCTGCAGAGTGGATTGTAAATAAAATCAAGATAAACAGAAGGGAGTGAGCAACAGGGTTCGCTTCATTACCAGGATCACAAAACCTAAACACTTTGGATGCAAACTGAAATATGGTCTAAAGTAGAGTAAGTGGTCTTCTCAGAGTCCTGACATGAATCACTCAGAGCGCCCATTGGCTGGAGGTGATAAGTTCAGTGAGTTTGTTAAGAAATGTTGCTCAGTTGTGCAAACTAAATACTTAAATACTATAGATTTGGTTTTTAGTCGAGCTCTTGCAAGGATTTCTATTACTTTATTTTTAATTTAGGGTTTTTTCTAGATTTAGAATAAATGGATATGAAATAAGTATATCCATAACTTGTCAAAATGTTAAATATACAACTTACCCAAGGCATCGCCCCGTGCAGCAGTATTCCTCTCCGAAGTCATCACACACCAGCAGGTTATCACGACTCCTGGCTCTGGGGCTGTCGTTGTTCCCGGCAGACCGGCTGTTTCGATGGGCTGCCAGAGGTCTGTGGTTCATCCTGAAGGTGGTCCAACACTAGAGAGTCTGCTCCCAACTCATGTGAACAAGTCATCAAGTGCCTGTGGCATGTCGCTCTCTTCCTCTCTCTTCCCCCTTTCAATGTCGCCCTCCCCTCTGGGTTTTTTTTTTTTTTTTTTTTTTTTTGGTGTGTGTCCTTGAGAAAGAATGCATCCTTCTGGGTCCCACTATTCTTTTATTTACATGACGCATTGAACTTTACAGATGTGGAGAGGACCACAGTGTTGTGAGTAACTGATAATGGTGGGCAATTTTGGTCTCAGCTATTTCAGGAACTTCTACTCCCGAGACTTTTTCTTCTTTCTTTGAAATCACCATCCGTGTTACACCAGAGTTACAGGTTCATCTGTTCGAGACAATGAGAAGAGTGAATGCCGAATATTGTCCAAATATTAGGCACCCACATTTTTAAAAGGTTCAGTAGTAAAATGCAATTTCAAACCACAATGTTTACTGTGTGCGTGTGTGTGTGTGTGTGTGTGTGTGTGTGTGCAGCAGTGACTGATGTCTGATGAACAGCAGATGAGATTCCTCAGGGTTTAAATTCCCAGTAGACTTTGTTTCCTGTGTGCTCCCACTCCCCACTGAATCCCCTCCAGTGTGGGAAAAGTGCACACACACACACACACACACACACACACACACACACACACACACACACACACACACACACACACACACACACACACACACACACACACACACACACACACACACACACACACACACACACACACACAGCATGTGAATGCACGTTTAAGACTGGCACCCACTTTTGAGCAACTTTAAGAAGCGTTCTTCTGGTAGCAAAGTTTGTTAAGGTCCATTCGTTCTCCCTTCTTCACCACTGAACAACTTTTTGCCTGGTTTTTAATTTCACCCACAATCTTGCGTTACATAATACCAATGTCTCAATGTAAAGGAATCTGCTAAATACAAGTCTCTGATGTAAATTTGCAAGGGTGAAAATTGCCTTTTAAGGGCCTGATTGCAGAAGATTTGGCACTTTGGACATTTTATGGCGTAGTAGTGTCACATTTCACAAGGAGGATAGAAAAGGGCAAGGGGGTAAACTCTTGACAAATGTCACCATTTAGCGTTTTTGTTAAGACTTTCTCCTCAGAATAGAACAGACCTCTGATATGGATGTAAATACTGTCAGCTCAAACATACACACTCTTATTGGGGGGCACAGGACAAATACCTTGAGAGTCGTTTTTCTGTGTGTGTGGATTCATGTACCTTGGCATTTTGTGCACATACCAGACCACACATAGAGCTCCTACAGTGTTATCACCGGAATCAGTGATGCAGAAACACACAAACAAAGTGGTGTGTGTGTGCGTGTGTGTGTGTGTGTGTGTGTGTGTGTGTGTGTGTGTGTGTGTGTGTGTGTGTGTGTGTGTGTGTGTGTGTGTGTGTGTGTGTGTGTGTGTGTGTGTGTGTGTGTGTTACTGTGCAGAAATGAGCCAAACGTAACACACTGATTCAGGCATTAATTGCTCGATGTTTTCTCTTCTCTGACTACTTCCATATATGAGGCACTACTGGTTTTCCCGACACAGATCACTTACTGTCTCATGATTTTTCCTGGTTCTGATATAATGACATTACAAATTCTATAATAACGTTTAAATAACAGCAACTTCAAATCATTGACTTCATTTTAGTACAGATTTCTGAGTACATTATGACATATTGTGAATTTATACAAATAAATTTTTTTACAACATCAAAACTCGTTTAAATATTATAGAAAAATTATTCCAGTTTTAGGAGTTTCATGTATTCTAACAATGCTATTGCATTATTCAACGTCAAGTCCTCTTGTTGCCTCCAAAAATACAAGTCACTGTGTGCTTTATTTGGCTCTATAATTTTGCCAAAATGGCTGAAATTATATTTACTGTTTTGTTTCTGTGCAACGAATTTCTGCAGCCTTCAGCATGCTTGTTTTCACTGTACTGATTTGATGCTAATACCACTTTGATCATAATAAAGCAGCAAACTTAACTGCTGCATCGCAGATGTTTTGGTTTGTGTCCAGTTGTATCATGTGCACCACTTTTACTAAAATACTGTAATCTCCAGTGAGTCAATTAGTGAAAGAGGTTTTGGTTATTGGGATCGTTTTCTTTGCAATTGCAGGACTTTGCATGGTCATCCCACTGGGGTGGCCAGGTTTTGTCCCAAGGACCATAATGTATGTTTCACACCTTTGATTGATAAAGTATGACCGAAGTGTATTGAGCTTAAATAAACATGAAAGTTGCCTGTTATACTCTGAAACTGATAATGTAAGTGGCTGCATTAAAAAAATACAGTTCAAAGAAGAAAGCTGTTGAGCACTATCAATTCTACCTGTGGAGATGAAGAAGAAGGATGTGAAAGCAGAAAAAGAAGCAGTTCCAGGAAAAAAAAAAAAAGGACAATTTCTCTGAATGGGAGATTCACAGCACCACCTACTGGATGTGGTCTGTTTAGGCATTTTCACTGGACCAAGAGGATAACTTTCTTTCTCTGAAGCCAACTTTAGTCAACTATGCTTTCGGGAGTTAAAGACTGAAAACAAAAGTGAAACAATGAATTTGATAGTCCCCAAAATGATTTATTATACTTTATTAAAACTCTCACTTGCACCAGGAAGCATTTCCTTTCAGTTATTAGTTGCAATCCTCCTGATCTTCATTGTGACTGATTTGATGTTGTATAGTACGCCACTCTGTCTCCAGGTTTCCCACAGAATGTGCATCCTCTGGCCGTGATTCTGCTCCGCTTCTTCCGGGGAGCCGTTGAGGTTGGCCAGGCCGCACTGGTTGAACCACCATCCCGTCTGGTTGTGCTGAAGGCTGCAGCTCTCCACTGTGGAGTTGTCGAAGGTGCAGGAGGGATTGCAGCCGTCGTTGTCCACATCCGAGGCGCTGAAGGGAGCCGTGTCCTGATTCTGCTCCTGGTCGTAGCCACGAAATGCGTCACCTGCATCAAAGCGCAAACACAAATCCAGCTGACGCACAATAAGCTGGTTCCTGAGTTCAGGTCCATGATGTATTTATTCCCTTGAGGGTGATTTGTGATTTTGTAAGAGTCAATTTTCAAAAAGGTTGAGACAAAGAGCTGATGATTAATATACAAGGATAAAAGTCTTTCTGATATGTTAGTAAACTGATTGTGACCTTTTGAGAACTGAAAACCATTGCATCCTCCTAGTTATATTTTACACATTGTCCCAGCATTGATTGCATTGATATTACATCAGGCCGTACCTGCACTGCCTGCATATCTGCCCAGGTGTATACCGAAGAACTGTGTTTCGTTGTCGAGGCGGAAGTCGTCGTACGAAGCGTAGGAGGTCACGTCATCGTGGGAGACCAGAACGATGTGAAGCTGAAAGCGAGTATCTTTTTGATTGACTATATGAAAAACCTTCTTCAGGCCCAGCCAGTGCTCTCCTACACACAAAGACAAAAGGCAGAGAGTCACTGGGAGGTACAAGTTTGTTATAAGTGAATCATCTCTCAAGGATAGTGTGAGAACTTAAGAAATACACCTATTGTCTACTGTTTAATACATTTGTCTTTTACTTATAAATCTTTAGCCTAACTTCACTGTAGTTCTCAACACCTCCCTGTAAGAACATTGCGTCGGCGCTGTGTTGTTCAACCTGCTAGATGTCCGAAGCCATCAGCGTAATTCGCCCATGGCCGTTTGAAGTCCATTAATCCATCAGTCCTCCTCTGCATCACCGTCCATCCTCCTCCCATATAGTCCATCTCACAGAAAACCTGCCGCACAAACTCTGCGTTGAGTGACGACTGGTTACTCTGCACGTTTGACTCAATGAATCATGTCCAAGTACCTCAAAAGAGTAGTCAGTGTTTTCTGGATGGACTATGTAAATTCCACTGGGAATCTTGGGGACAACAGACACAAGGCTGTCCTTGATGTCGCTGCAGTCTCGTCCTGATCAAAGCACACGACAAGGTTACACCTAAAACACAAAAACCCTCAAAAAATGTTTACATTTTGCAGTTTCTAATGATCATAAACTGCACAGAAGAAATAAACTCTTACGAACATTTTAATGATTTATTTCCCTGCTCGGTCAGCAAATTATTCCAGACAACTGTTAAATGATTTTGTAAACTATATTTTGATTTCATCTGTTTGTAATTTACCTTAATAAAGCATATGAAGATATTAAACAATAAATGTAGTAATTTCACACATCAATGTTATAGTGGAGGAAATGTGTTTTACTCTGTTTTTAGAAAGTCTACTAAATTCAAATGTGTGTTCTTCGCACAGTAATGTTGTTTTAATATTACAAACAATCCACAGATTATACAGTTCAGATAATAAACCCTAAAGTCAGACATAAAAAGAATTAGAATAACAAAAAATAAATAAATAAACAAATATATTTAGAGCTGTAGAACAAGGAGGCCTCAGATAGATGAAATACTTACAAAGAGATTCACAACAAGCAACAGAAGACAGACACAATTAGCCGAAATGTGAAATATCCAGCTTGTGTGTCACAAAACAATAAATAACAATTTCAAAGATTTTAAAAGATCCAAATGAGGCAATTTACCAAATGAGCCAAAAGCCATTTAAGAAAAAAAAAAAAAAGTTAAATTGATGTGGAATTTCTTTGCATGTCAGAGTTTCTTTTCCGGAAATGTATTTTGCCCACTGGTTCTTAATCTAGTCTATGAAAGTCATCTCGTGACAGTGACACATCGTCATGGAGCCGAAAAGTGTGTGTGTGTGTGTGTGCGTGTGTGTGTGTGCGTGTGTGTGTGTGTGTGCGTGTGTGTGTGTGCGTGTGTGTGTGTGTGTGCGTGTGTGTTACCATGAGACTGAACAGGTTTTAAGGAGTACATCTCGACGTTGTTTCTTTGAACCTCAGAGCTCAGTGTCTGTACTTTTGTCATCAGCTCTGTGACCTGGAAACGTGAACCCAAACAGCCCATCAGATGTTGACAAACTGGGTAACGGAGTGAACAGACTCTTTTGTTCACCTGAGTGCTGAGGATGTCCAGAGCTCTCTGCTGCTCCTCCATCACATCCCTGATCAGCTTCCGGGTGCTGCGTCCGAACGTCAACAGAGACTGCTGCAGCTGCCCTGGACACACACGGACACACACATGTACACCGTCGCAACCAGACAAGAGAATGGTGGCGTAAAAAGATAACATGAGGGCGTGGATGAGGGAAGAGACTTTACCGCAAATGGAGTGTTTCTCATCTCGCAGCAGCTTCACTGTGATGTCACACGGGATGGAGCATGTTTCCCGACCTTTGACCTCACCAAAAGGTTTGTGGCCTTTGGCGGGAGCGTCCAAAATGTCCTCATTGGCTACATCTGATAGGTTGCTGCTGCTTCCTTTGTCCTGGCCATCCGGAGATTTGATGAATAGTGGTAAGTTGACATGTGTGTACTGTAATGTGCAGCAGGGCTGAACAATGTGGCTCCAGTTACATTACATTACAGACTGGACTTATTTTTTTATTATTGTATTTCCCCCTAAATACTGTATAAGATATGTTGTCAAGTTTATACCAAGCAAAAGGAAAATTCAGGTTTGAAAGCAAATTTATATTGTTGAAGATTTTTAAAATATTTAATCTTAGTGAATTTGTTGAAGAAAAATAACACAAGTTTGTAGTTCATGCCCACGTACTGTTGTGTCACACATAGTCCTGACCATGTGTGTATTAAGACCTGTATTTGCTACCTCATTACAAAAAAATCAAGATGTTAGTGTAGACCAAACCATGAATGAAATATTCATATAGTAGTAGTTTGTTTTTCAGCTCGCTCAATATCAATAAGTAGTTTAAATTAGCTCAAATTCAAAACGCAACAAAACAGTTTCACACTTCTTAATGCACCAGTGGAAAATACATGAATCTTTCATTTCTGAATCTCTCTGAAAAGCTTTTTGAAGTAATTCGCATTCCTTCACAACGACAACAAAGCAAGCAGCTCTATGTGCGCTGTCACACATGCTGTGACACATTTACACTCGCTAAGTTAGTTTAGTTACAACAAACTAAGTTTGAATAACAAACCAAACCAAAAAAAAAGTAGAAAACATTCAGGACATGCATATTGTACATACTGCGCAGGAAAGCAGATGGGGGGAAAGCAGCAGGAGGACAGCTGTTGTCCACATCATGTCAGTGCTGACTGACTGTAATTATTTCCTCTAAGAGTGAAGGGGCTGAACCTGGTCTGCTCCGTCACTGGCAGACACTCCTTCATTTTTTTTTTTTTACACTTATTTTTCCACGAAGTCTGCACTTTTTCTCCTCCTTTTCATCCTTCACAACTCCTCATTTACCAGATACTTTATTTCTTCCTTTCAGTTGTCAAATTTCACTTTCCCTACACTTCTTCTGATTGCTTCCTTTCCCCCGCCTCTTAACGGTCACTCCTACTTTTCCTTGTAAATTCCCATGCAACATGCCCTGTGAGATCAGATCAGTGGGCTAATGACTCCTGACAAGTGGGCAAATGTGCTGATTCTGGGCTTGTGGTATAGAGTTATTACCCTCCCAGTTGGTGCGTCTATTAGCAGGGATTGTTGTTTTACTGGGTATATCTTGCCGCCTCCATGAGAAGCAGATGTGGAAATGGAAATGAGAAGCTTGTTTTAGTAGAGAAACACTTTCCCTCTGTCTGTGTTGTTGCGTGCCAGCTGCAAATGGAGGTAGGGTGCAGTGAAAACAGGGTGTCTCTGCTCCTTGTGCTCACATTTCCACCAGTGAGTCCCCTCTCCTCTTTCTCTCTCTCTCTCTCTGACCACTGATTCATACCGGTGAAAACAGCCTCCCAGAGGGTCAGACCAATTACTCCACTTTAACTGGGCATTTAACCAGTGGAGAAGGTGAAAAGCAGCAGAGAGCAGCAGTGAATTGGACTCAGGGTCCAGCTGGAGCCGACAAGCATGTCGCTTTCTTGGAAAACTTCTTTTTTCTCTTTTTTTTTTCGGAGTGCCAAAGAAAAGATCTGCAGTTGTTCCCAACCTGTGTGAGTTTACAGCCATGGTCAGCGGGAGGAATGTGAAAAGCTGCTGCAGCCTCAGGGCCCCCCACATCTGTCCCATGTTACACACTGTCGTAAAACAGCCTGTGCATGTGAATGACAAGACCGTGCCGTTAATCATCTTTATCAAAAGTTTCACACATTTAACACTTTAATGAAAGAGAAGATGAACACATTATTGTGTCTGCACAGTAAATATGAACATCTTATTACTCAGGCAGATGTGAGAGTAGCCAAACCACAGGGCATCCTGGTGTAAATGTGTGTAAATATGTTGATTTTGCAAACTGCAAAGATAGACTTCAGTTACATTCCACATTTTCACCACACTTTAGTTAGCACATATGTTGACTGTAATAATCATCACTAGAGGAACTTATGTGCTGGAATGTAAATTATGTAATACTAAAATGAGTAAAACAATGAAGATTATAGGATAAACAACATTTTCATCCACTGGTCAATTGAGGCAATAAAAGTCAATCAATATATATTTTTGTTTCATATGTCATTTAATGCCACAACATAGTTATTCAAGGTAAAACCAGGACGTTTGCTCAAAACCTATTTGGTTAGAAATTAACTAAATCACATCACTTTGAAGACATCAACATATAGACAAAGGTTAAAGATTAAGATCTTCCTGCAGTGGATCCAATAGTAATACATGTTGTTCTGAAAGTAAAAGGTCTTCTGTCTTCAGAGCAAAACGATGTGTGTGAATGAGAATGACGATTACATCAATGCTCACACTGATTGAAATTCATCTACTGTACCAGCACATGTAAAAATGCATGAATCACATGGTAATATCATTTGTCATCATAACAACATCAAAATAAGATATAAAACTGTTGGTTAATTAACATTTTTTAATTTCTAAAATACCCCAAATTGCTTCCTGTACGTACACTCACTATCAAAGTATTCTACAAGTAGACATTTCATTTTTCATATATAAGTGTCTATTAATGGCTCAGTATTTTGTAGTCTTATACCAATACACTCCAGGCCTGGCAAAGGACTACAGTAATAACGACATCTATTGGACAAGTTTTGACCCTTTTCCCTTATTTTGCAATTTATTTATTTATTTATTTTTTCCAAAATGGGATGCTAAGCAAATTAGGTTAGTTATAAGTGTTGAGGTGAGACACTGCCATCTGAAGTGCAGTTATGTGTATTACATTCACTTATGCATCTGCATCCTAACAACAGAAAATGTATGAATAAATTAAAATACATATTATGGTTTGGGGACTCAAAAGAAAAAGTGAAAACATACCTTATATACGTGACTTTCACAGTGATTTCTATAAACAATTCAAGACAAATTTCTTGTTGAAAGAATCAATGAAATACAGATCTTAAATTTGACATTGATTAAATACAAGTCTTGTGTAATTCACACTGATGGGATCAAATATATGAAAGTGTGCATTATAGTGTGCTGTACTTGTGAGTAACAGAAGATTTACAATGAAATCACCATCAAGTAACCATAGAAAGACATACACACTGCTCATAGACTTCACAGGAAAACAAACAACACATTTAAAAATGATGCCACTGGGTTGTTTTATTGCAAAATGCCGAGTAACAATAAAGATCGCCTTTCTCTTGAAGCATTTGAGGTTATACATTTTGTGTTATTTGAGGAGTGTTCTTTTGAAATGAGCCGGTGAGGTGACTGAGGTTATACCGTCTCCCAAAGGATCAACATCTCGCAGACTGAAGGTTTCAGAGCAGGCCGGGCAGCTGAAAAGTGTCTGCTGACCTTCTCTTCACCCTCATCTTATGCAACTCCTTCAGATAGGAAGCCGTCGCAGCACTTAATCAGTCACACTCTAGCAAATTTATACAGCGCATTGTGTCGCTGACTTATTTCAGTCAGTAGGAAATGTTGAAAGGGGACTGTTTAGAAAGAGTCTCTTGGTGAGATGGGTACTACAAATGAACTTTTTAAATGTAAAACCTAAATATAACTCATAGAGATTGTCCCTCTTTTAACCCCGTAACACACAGTTCATTCCATTTGGCTCACCTGGCTTAAATCCAAGTGTTTTAAGTGTTTCTCTGACTGTATAACTGTAAACTCTCTGACACTGGCTTGGAAGAGCTGAATGACACTGTGACATAATACGTCAGCTACCGTGAGGAGGACATGTGCACTCCCTCTAGAAAGGCAACTGCTGTGACTCACTCTGAAGTTTCAGCCACAGAGAAGACAAGGACACTTTAGCAATAGAAGCTGGACAAGGACCTCAATAAATCAGACAAATTCAAAGACGTGGTTGCCCCCTGTGACCCCGCTGGAGGATGTTTTTAAAAGACAAATGGCCTCAAAGTACCCATCTTAGGCAATAATGTGCCTTCATCTTGTCTGAAAATCTCCACTCCAAAGCGTCGATAAATCCCGGCAAAGCCGTCTGCCAAGTCAGTGGATTTGTGTTTTATGGGTTTATTTGGGTCTCAAACATTGACTTCCTCATTATTCTCATCTTGAGAAAACCAAACAACTGAATAAAGCACAAGTCCACCTCCCCGACTCCCGTATTGCTAAATATTGTTGAGAGGCCACTGCTGGCCAGAGCCCTGTTTGATTATCTCTGGTTTGCTTATCAGACAAGTGGAGCCACTGAAGATGTGCTTAAGTTCAACGCATCGGGGAACATCTGGACTATCGCAACACAGTCAGAGGTAATATGTTGGTTCTCTCAGAAAGGGCTGAACTTCCTATGGACCTCCTGCCAGGCTCTTGCAGTCAGTTACAAAAACACTCACCAGCCTCATATGGGACAAGTTTGAAAGTGAGAGGTGGATCATCTGGTACAGCTCAAACCATATTAACTTCAACACGCTGTCGCCCATTGGAGATGACAGTTAACTTCAGGAAAGCTACAGCTGTGTCACCCACACGATCAATACCGTCCATGGTTTAGTCCAAAACTCCTGGTACCAGCCCAAAAATCTAAAATGAGAAACCACCCACCAATTCTGCAGAGGATGTACTTCCTCGGGGAGATTTGGCTCCCACAGGATCTCATCACATCGTTTTGTACGGCTGCTGTTTGGTCTTTCACCACTTTGTGGTCGGGATCTACAATCACATGGGAAAAGAACAGGCTTGGACAATAGTGGAAAAGTGTCTTTTCTTTTGTACTCCCCTCTCGTCAGAACTTGTACACCTCCAGGGTCGGGAGGAGAGCAGGTAAAGCCACTAATGACCTGCCACACCAGGCACACTGCCTGTCTGAACTGTTCCACACCAGAAGGCATGCCAGATCTCTGAGAGCCAAAGCCACATGCAAAGGACCATCCTCTAACAAGGTATCTTCATTATGAACAGTCACATGAACTGTGAGGGATATCTGCACTCACGTGATCAACGATATATGCAGATTATCTAACTAGGACTTCAAGTTTGTTTCATTTGACTTGCAGTTTCGTTTCAGTGCCCATCGATTCCCAATGAGCTGTGTTCAAATCTAATGCTTCTTATGTCACAAGTTCAAAGATGTAACTAAAATGCATATGATTGATCTGATATGGTGGACAGGAGAGAGATCAGTACCATGGTTTTCTTTGACTGACTTTTGCAACCAGTCAAATAAGGAAAACGAAGGCTAAAACAAGTGAATGACTGTGTGGATGCACAGCTCCAGTCCAGCCAGACATTTTTCCTGAGTGCAGGCTCTGGGCCAGCTGAGCTCCGGCTCAGTGTGCGCGTGTTTTCCACCAGAGGGCGGGACAGTGGCGTGCGCCTGCACGGGACAAACAGGCCTCATCAGGGGCGGATGTTTTCTCTGTGCAACTTCCCAATTCCCCCTCCCCAACCCCCCTAAAAAAGAAAAAGAAAAAAAAAAAAAATCCCAGACGAGAGAGTCAGTAAAATGAGCGAGGGATCCGGATCATTCGTCTCCTCTGTGGCTGGAAGTTGGTCAGATTCTTCTCCTTCAGCTGGAGAAACCCTCACAAACTGAAAACTGCACTTCATCACCTAAATCGTCAATTATGACCACGACATGTTTTTGAACCCAAAACAGTCAAAACAAGAGTTTCTAAAGTTTTGTATTTAAAAAAAAAAGGAAAAAAAAAAAAAAAAGTTTACATGTCTGACCCAAGAGTGAATTATTTGCTCTGCAAACTGCGGCAGCTTTAAACCCCGCAACCCCGCCCCTCCACACTATCACATGAATCTGGACTGAACGCTGGATGAGAAAAAAGTTTGGAGGTCTCGCGCAAGTCGCTTTCCTCCCGTCACGTTCACATATGCGTGTGTGTTTTTTCACTTCGAGCGTCTTTTCTGTGAAGGTTTACATCGGACATCGGGACCCGGCGGAGTGTTTTTTTTTTTTTTTTTCCTTCACCCGGCCGTGATTTCTCCGACTTTTTTTTCCCCCTGCAGGAATACAGAGAGAGGGGGGTAAACGGTCTGGCTGCTTGAAGGTATGTGGGAGGCATGTTGTACTCTGCGGAGATTTAATTTGAACACCGAGCCAGGCTTTTAATTTGCACTCCTTCGATTTTGTTTACGCAGTTGTTCGGTGTACTTTTCACGCCCGGATGACTTCCGAAGATATTAAAAGCTTGGAAAAAGTCAGACAAATAAAAAAAAAAAAAAAAAAAAAGTTCAAATGGGGTGGGAGGGGGTGGGGAGGAAGAGAGAAGGGGGGGTCAGGGTGGTTGGGGGGGGGGGGGGGCAAAAAAGTGTAAACAAATCCGATCATAACTGCAGCACACGCACTGCGTTTACTCCCAGTTTGTTTACCGAGCTCGGACGTTTTCTTTTTCCCCGGACAGATTCACTTCGACACCAAAAAAAAACACACACAAAAAAAAAAAAAACTTTGGGCCGACATGGACGCGCACCGCGACGCGCCTCCAGCCGGGCAGCAGATCGTGCACGTCCGCGGGGACTCGCAGACCGAGCTGGAGGCCCTCTTCAGCGCCGTGATGAACCCCAACAAGGCGGCCAGGCAGCCGTCCTCCCTGCCCATGAGGATGAGGAAGCTGCCGGACTCCTTCTTCAGGCAGCCGGATCCCCGCGGACACTCCAGACAAGTACTGCAAAGAAAACTGCTGCAGGAGCGGGGCTGCTCCACAAAGCAGTCCCCCCTCAACAACACACACACACACACACACACACACACACACACACACACACACACACACACACACACACACACACACACACACACACACACACACACACACACAACAGCTCTGCTTAACATACGGAATCCAAAGTAAATTTTCCTGTAATTTAATTCAAATGGTGGAGCTTCCACAAATTTTTACATTTATTCTCCCACAAATCCCTTTTTTTAATATTTAAAAATACAGTGTGTCAAAATATTACAATACTATTTAATGTCATGCTCTCCTGTTTTTCAATACTTAAAATTTCAATATTGCTCAAAGAATCCTGGCCTCTATGTTAGGTGTGAAGGAATAACATTGAAAACAATTGACCTGCTCATGATATTCACTATATCTTTATGAATGACTCACATGCAAAACAATTATATCCCTCCTGTGTTGAGAGTTTCATATTAGATTGGAAATCTAATGGGACAAGTATTTGTATGATATTATATTCATATGAATAGAAGAAAGAGAGGGAAGATGTCAGAAATACTGTGGGATGTTTCCTAAATAGTCACTGCATGGACTCAAAAAAACAGGAAAAAACAAAACACAGGTTAAAATTTAAGCTTGAGGTGTTTTTTATATTGGGTTTGTGTTTAACTTCTTGGTTTATAATAGTTTAAACGATAGGCAGAAGTTGTACTCTAGTGTTTCCAAGTATCTAGCTAAGGTCTTAAAATGTTTTGGGTATGTTAAAAAGTAAAAAAAAAGTATATTGTGTATTACAAAGTAATTAGTCTGACAATTGAGATGACACAGAGAGGGGAATAATGCTAGGTGTTATGGATTTATTAAAAGAGATTAAAAATAGTTTAGAATTGCAGCTTAACATAGGTTCTTGAGTCATTCTTGGGGCGAATTTAATAAAAAAGAGGTTTCATCTTAAATATGACAGGTTACTGCTTTTTTGTAGTTTGAACCATTTATCGAAAAAAGTTCATTCATTACTGACATTTCAGAAATTAAACTCCATCCATCAATCTTCTTTACAGCTTTATCTAGTTCAGTTTCCAAATCGAATGTGAATCAAATAATAAATTGCTTTCTGAATAGCTACAGTTCAGTGAACAGTTTTTAATAACCAGAGAATAAATGGAAAATAAAAATCAGCTTCCTGCACCAAGTAAAACACTGTTAATGTACCTTTATGTAGTTGTCCCTCTGGCCACGGTGAACTTCCAGCTTTCATGCACACAGCCACTGTTGACAGTTTTTGAAAGTTCAATTGCAAAGCTTGCACTTGTCAGGGCTTTTGTGCAGCACGAGTGTAGCTGCTTATTAACGTCACACTCACTTTCTGAATAACTGCTTAGAGTGGTGAAATGTATAAAAAATCTTGTTGACAGAAAAGACACACGACTGTGATTTGACTTTTGACTGCAACTATTTCAAGAGATGCTTGATTTGCCCGACAGTAAATAATCCTTGATTCTCATTATTCAATCTCTAGGTGAGATCAAGAATGATCCAGACTTCACCTGTCAGTCATTAACATTTTTGTCCCACTGCATGTGTGATGACCAATAAATATACCTGGCATAATGGATATTTAACCACCAAGCTGCCAGAGGTCCAAACTCTGATTATTCACTTTAAACTAAGAAATCCTATTAGTTTCATCAAAGTTTTTTATTCAACCTTGATTTCAATATTGTAACTGCAGGATTTTACAATCCAATCGGTTAGCTTTCCTTTCCCAATGTACTGTGACATCAATAATATCTACATTTTCCCTAAAATCGGCCCAGCAGACACAAAAAAACGAGGACCCGGCCACCTGTGGCGGAATTTCTCCAAACTTTTAAGGAAAGCAAATGGGTCAGCTTTGCTCATATAACTGACAGCAGGAGCCAGAACCTGATGAAAGGTGACACATGCTGGGCGTGAGACTGAGTAATTTCACTGTTCTTCCTTGTGAGCGCGTGTCTTTTCACCTCGTCTCACTCTCTCTGGTTTAAATCCAAATCTTTTCATCCTGCCAGTTTATGTTTCTGATTGCCGTTTGCGGCTTCCTGGCGGAGCTGTTAACCCTGCTTGTTTCTCGTCAGGCCAGTTCGGATGGAGGCGTGTGCGGCTCCCTCACTCCTCATCACGTCCGCGCCCATTCCTCGCCTGCCTCCCTGCCAGTCAACTCGCTCTCCACTCAGGCGGCAGATGTAGCAGCGACACCGATCATACCGGATGACATGCCGCTCCCCCACGGTTGGGAAATGGCCAAGACGCCTACTGGCCAACGTTATTTCCTCAAGTAAGGTCGTCAAGAAATGTCACCTGTTCCTCAAAGGGTTTCGGTTAACAATGATCACAAATTTTTAAAGCTTAAGATGACATATTAAGCCTGATTTTGAGTCGTATAAAGCAGAAATGACCAAAACATTTTATTTTGAGGAGAAGGATAAGGAAGAGAATGCTTTATTTGTCGTACGTAGAACAGATGTAGGGTGAAATTTAGTCTCTGCGTTTAATTTATGCCCAAGGAGCAGTGGGCATCTACTATGCAGTGCCGCCGGGAGCAGTTGGAGTCAAGGGTCTTGCTCAGGGACCCACAGTGGCAACCTGTCAGCTGTGGGATTCGAACCCGCAAACCTCTGATCACCAGCTCGCTTCTTTGATATCAAAGCCACTTCTGCCCTGAAAGAGCAAATTTTCCAAAATGTTATAATTAGAGTAGCGATAATAGAAATAGATAAATACATTTTAATGGAGAAAATAATATACCATCGAAAATGAAAGGGAAGCATTTACTGTCACACACTGACACTCAAACCAGGACTCAATCTGATGCAGTCGGACAGAGGTGTTTGGGTGGGTTCTGCAAGCTGAGCGGTTTCAGCCTCACGGGCTTTCCTCTCCTGTCAAAGGTCACTGCAGTTTACAACAACACAAACAGTGGCATGTGCCTGTGTGAGTGTAGATGCATGCGTGCATCTGGTAGTACAGGTAAAGCAGGTCCGAGGCCGAAACGTGCCTCCTGCGTCTTATCCATCAGGTGCAGCGGTTTGACAGATGCAGATGCGTTGAGACTTGTCGTGTGTTTTGCAGTCACCTGGAGAAGACAACCACTTGGCACGACCCTCGTCTCGCGCAGCTTCAGTCGGCTGCAGCGCAGCATCCCATCTCTGGCACCCCGATCCATGCCCACTCCCTCAGCAACCCAGCCCCCACTACGCAACCACAAAACATCAACCCAGAGACAGGTATCGCTTGAATCTTTCTATTTTAATGCGCCCTATCTCCAGTGGGTCAGGTCTTTGCTGGGTTTCATTCTTCAGGATTTCCTTTTGACCTTTACGCCCATGGCTCTGGTGACTTGGTGGGAATGATCACATGCACGAATTCAAGAATCGGACCAACTTTAGTGGAATAACACTGATGAGAGTCTTATGAAGGAAAAACTTTTTAACAAAAGTTAGCTCGTTCTATCTTACGGGATTTTTTGTGGTGAAAAACAAATTTGCACTAAACTGAGGGAAACAGGGTTTTTCTAACCTACTGCTGTCTGAAACGGTTCTGATTTGAAATGAATCAAAATTTTAAAAGGGTTTGTTCAACTAAATTACAAGAAAGGTGGTGGTTTGTGTCGGAAGTCCCTTTTAAATGATAATTATATCGCTAAAAAAACACTCAAACATCTTTGTTTATAATCCTTGATGATCGTTGTTCACCTCCATGGATTCATTGAATCCTGGTATAACTAATGAAGAGCAAAGCCAATCCCCAGTTGTTGGTGAAGTAATATACCAACATACATAACATACCAAAGCTGAGTCAAATAACAATAAAGTGAACAAGCACATGATTGTGATAATCTATCAAAGCAGCTTAATATTGGTGAATAAATGCTTCAAAGTTAGTTAATAGGTTTTTAAAAGAAAAGCACAGTCTCTACTCAGATACAAGAAATAGAATTCAAGCTACTCAACGAGAGAAATAATCCCAATATCCTGTGGATTTTTCCACATCAGTGCAGGCAGTGGTGGTTTCTGTGAAGCACCTGTATTGTAATTTAATTGAACAGACCCTTTGAGACTGAAGCCATTGCAGCTCCGCTGGTTTACCTTTCCTCTTTCTTACACTTGCTACATTCAGGCCAAATACACACTTCAGGTCGACTGGATTAGACAACAAAAAAAACTGTCCTCATCTTCCACTAACCCTCACTTCTGTTCATGAAATCTCTCCAAAAACCAGAAGGTACACAGACATTAGAGGATGTAGGCCGCATTCTACTTTTTTTTCTCTCAACGCTCCATGCACTCCATCTACCATTTGCCTTCTCACTGTGTACTTTCACTGCTGTTCAGGTCCACTGCCTGAAGGCTGGGAGCAGGCTGTGACTGCAGATGGAGAGGTGTACTACATCGATCACATAAATAAGAACACCACATGGGTCGACCCGAGTCTAGGTAGCACACTATCAAATTTGTGTCTGCTGAATTGACAATTTTTGTTTGTCAATGAGAAACCTTTTGTTCTAATGTCCACCATCAGAAGTTGCTGTTTGGCAACGACAAAAAAAAAAAGAAAAAAAAAAAGCTCGCAAAGTTTTGAAATATTTCTCTCATATATGTGATTGCTGAAATGTCTCATTAAAATGTTTTTAGACTTGTTTAAAAAAAAAAAGTTGTTTTTCTCTTCTTAATCTTGTGTTCCAGCCCAGAAAATGAACCCTGGTCTTCTTGGGTTGGCAATGCAGCAACGGCAGGAGAAGGAAAGGCTCCGATGCAAGCAAGGCCTCCCTCCACAAGTCACTCAGGTCAGAGGTCAAATATCATAATATTAGAGTGTGCTCACCAAAACATCCCACGTTTTTTTTTCTGCAACACTGATGAATTCTTCCCTTTGCTATCAGTTTGTTTCGTGCTATGAAACCACTGAGGCTGTTTGCTGTATGAATTAGGTGACACACGTGGGCTTTGTATGTGTGCGTGTTCACGTGTATGTGTGTGTGTGTGTGTGTGTGTTGCAGGAGGCAGGAGGAAGGAACCAGATGCCCGGTGGGATGGACCATGACAGGAGCTCACAAACACTCTTACCGCCCCTGGATGTCAGGATTAGAGCCCCAAGCTATGAACCGACACTCAATGGGTGTGTTGAGTATCCCTAACCACCATGAAGTGACAGAATGTCATTTGTAAAAATTCATTGGAAGAATAAAAGCTTTAAGAAGTATTTTCTCTTACAGACGAAAGCCATTTTTAAAAAGCAGAGTTGTTTTTAATCTGTATTTACTCTCTATTATGGGCAGGGTGTCAATTTGGGGTGTTTTTTTAACGGATGCTGAACATGTACAAAGTGATGTTCTTCTGTGTTTTCTCACGCAGCGCTCACTCTCGCAATGAGAGCACCGACAGTGGGCTGAGCGTCAGCAGTCTTCCCCGCACGTCGGACCACATGCTGAGCTCCGTGGATCAAATGGACACGGGTAATATTGACGGACACGCAGCCACAGAGAAGAAAAGCCATGACATGTTCCTACGCTTGTGTTTATCCGTAAAACAAAAGTAACAAAACAACACAGTCGTGTTCTGGTGTAATGATGCACAACCTGCTGATCTCGCTAGAGATGATGCCTTAGTATTGATCTTTTGAGCTTGAAGATGTTACTTCATTTAATCCTGAAGTAAGAACAGTGCCATGCTTTAGATATTAGTCATATGCAATGACAACTGTCCAGTAACGACTGAAGTTCAAACTTTGTTTTATAGCAATAGTGACAATTATAATTGTATTTCTGATTTTGGCATCCCAAACATATCCTCACTAATACAAAGCTAAAGGAAAAAGAAGCAGGAACACTTTTTCCACTGTTTTCTCTTATATTTGTGCACATATGCACTGGAAATGTTGTATTTCTGTGCATTGAATAGCATGGAAATTATTATTTTTTTAACATGAACAGGCATAAGCAACAGAAAAGTTCTCTTTAAAGAAACTATCAGATGTAGACTGAGATGTGTGGGTTTTTCTACCGTACTGGTTGGCAACGAGGAGATAGGAAGAGAGAAAAGAACAGGTTCAGGAGGAGCAAGAAACAAACAAGTTGATGTCAGAAGACACTAAACAAGAAAATGTGACTGGAATCAGGCTGAACTGTAAGATTTATCGAAGAGCAAAGTTTCAGGCTTGATATTTAAAGTAGAGAGTGTGCTTTTGTCCTGAACTGAAATGGGGAGCTGGATAGTTTAAAGCGCTTGCCTTCCATTCTACTTTTAGAAACTAAAGGGAGCCTCCACTGAACCAGCGCTCTGAGAACAAAATGTTCTGCTGGGATAATATCAGACAAATACCTTTTTGGGATCTGATGGGGCCTTGGTTGTTGCATGCAAAACTGAAATTGTTTGTTAATCTAATCCACTAACACTGTTCTCTCTCTCTCTATCAGGTGAGGGCGGCGACCCCCCCTCGATGTCCCTGCAGGAGTCTATGCCGGTGCTCCCCATGTCTGAGGGCGAGGAGCTAATGCCCTGCATTCCCGAGGGTCTGAGTTCAGACCTTTTGATGGACATGGAGACCGTTTTCCCTGGGTCGCACATGGACAAAGACAGCCTGCTCACCTGGCTATAGACACAAACAGCCACTGGTCAGATATGCTTTGACCTCAAATTTTCAAAAGAAGGACTGAGGATTTCTGAGAATTTTGGGGGCTTCAAAAGTGGTACAGAAAAAAACAAAAAACAAAAAAATGCAGAGACTATATGCTACTTTTTTTTTTTTTTTGCAATGGATCCTTATCACTACTCACACCCTGTCGGAATGAAAAAAAAAAAAAAACTGACTTTCAAAGAAGGTGGTAAGCTGCTGGTATTTTCCTCTTTTTCTGGACCTGGTTTTACAGAGACCCATGGCAGAGCATCCACGTTACTTAACACTCCCTTTTACACAGTCTTTAACCTCAGATGATTCTCCGCATGTCCGTCATTAACGGTATCACAGCTCATTTTAGACCACAGATTTCTCGGGTTTTCCTCGTTCAGAACTGGTATGCAGCAAGCATTCGATTTTGAATAGTCAATACCAGTATCTAAAATAATGTAAGATTTAAGTTTGGGGTAAAAACATATCTATATATATATATATATATATATAATATAACCCCAGTTACGCTCAGTTATGACTTGCAGGAAAACGGCTGCTCTCAGTGGTGTTACTTTGAAGTGATGTGCATGCACGTATTATGAAAAAACCCAAGTTCTGAAGAAAAGAACAATGAAGTTATCTGCCTTGACACTACATCGGTTGCATAAAACCAAATGTCTGCTCAAAGAACGTTAAAAGTTTTCCTCTCTCATGCCACAACAAAACACTAAACCAGGAACGGACGCGCCCTCGTGGTGAGCCAGCACACAATCAAAAGATAAGGCACAACTCTCCAAAAGCACATAATTTAAAGGGCTAAAAGCACAATCACTTAGTCTGATAGAATCATTTTGAAAACAAAGCCTTTCTAAAATACACTTAAGATTAGAAAACAAACAAACAATAAACTAACAATGCAGTCTTTCAAAAGTATATTTTTGACACGAAAGGATTTCCACCAGCGCGCTGTATTTTTGAATGATCATGATGTATGTTGTTGCAGGATACACTGCAGTAGCAATACAAAAAAAAACCCCCGGTTTTGAAGCTTCTAATATTAAGGTGATGTTTATGCTAATTACCTTTTTATATTATTTTTGTATGCGTTTTCTGGCAAATGATTTTTGTCCACACCAGCATTAAGTATTAACTTCACAAATATAATATTGATTGGAGGTTAGTTATTTTAGATTGCATTAAGGTGGACAGTCGTCATCTTTTAAACTCTTTACAGGCTGGATGGTTTTCCTCACCCGGAAATATGAATGAAAAAAATTCACTTATTTAGATGTGCACCCTTAAACGTCGAGATCAAATTAATTTCTTCTCTCTCTCTTGTGTTGGTATATTCTTAATGCTTTTGTATTCAAACGATAACGTCCATTCATTCATTCATTCATTCATTCATTCATTCATTCAGTGGCATCATAGTGTTTTCTTTCTTTCCCCATGAAAATACATACAAAGAGTACGTAATCATCTCTGCCAGGTTTTATCCCCTCACCTGCAAATCGGTGTGCATTCCTAATTTATGCTGACAATTCTTCAGGGGGTGCGATAGAAATAGTTTCTTTCAGATGCTCTTTTTCACATCATTTTAGGCATTTGGGTATTCCCAGAAACATAAGTGGTGTCTGAAACCTGCCGCCTCACATGCTCATTTTTGAAACTTTATTGAGAAGTGGTGATACATTTTGCATCATCATCATCACATGATTGTCCCAAGAGAAACGAATCAGTTGTTCACGTGAAGGAATTGTTTCGGGTGTTTATTTTAGGTTTTAGGACACAAACACAGCGAGAAGCCGAATCAGTTGAAACTTTAAAAACTGATGTCTGGGATGAACTTTAGTTTCCCAATCTGAATTTTACTAACGATTCACATGAAAGACGAGTTACTATTGAGGAAATCATGTTGACAAAGCCACGGTAAAAAAGAAATTATGATAAAAAAAAATCTTGACATATTATTCATATTAGTAGTAAGTCAATGCAACAATCATCAAGTTATACATTTCATCGCCTTTGGATCCCAACAGCTGTTCATAAAATATTACGATGTGAAAAACATTAAGAAGCGCGGCATTCAACCAGATATTACTACTTAAGGTTCTGCAAGCTCATTCAAACACCCGTCCTGGAATATACAGCCTCCAATTACATGGATCAATTAATTTCATAGAACAATGCAAAAAATTATTGAAATATTTGGATGGTACACAAAGCTTTTTCACCTTTACTCAAAATTCCGTCTTCATATCGTTTCAGTTTATAATTTATATTTATAGATTTGAAAAGTTTTCTTTTGGAGAAGCAAATTTCAGTCTCATCAGAATATTTTTAATTTTGTTCCCCAATACATACATTTGATGTGAGAAATAGCACAAAAAATTGAATCGAAATTTGTAAAGCCTTTCCTGAACTATAGTTTTCAGTGCTTTTATGATATTCGATTGTCACTAATCTGCCGTTAAATACTTTTCTGTAAGTGAAAGGGGAAAAGGTTGCACATTATAGATGGACTTCAGGCCTGTTCAGAGAGGCACAGCCAACAACGAAGCAAAGATCCTGTTCTTCCTCCTCACATGAGCATCATACTAAGTATTGAACCTCCATACAGAGAGGTCTTTAATCTTGTTTGGTAAAACTATATAAGTATATAATCTATTTTTATCTGCTAGGTTGTTTCTGCAGTGTGTTAATATTCGATGTGATTTTGAAGCAGTTTGATTGTTGATGAGAGCATTTCGTCTAACCAGCTTCCTTTTTTTGTTGTCGATACCGTACAAAGAGGTAAACACTTCATTCACTACATCCCCAGATGCAGAGCCAAGACCCCCTTTTTGGAAGCTTTTTCTGAAGTAAAGTACCCAACAACTTGCCGAGCAACTTCCCGTTCACACACGTAATGCAACACACTACCTAGCCTATTATTTATCTTAGCATGCATGACACTTGCTATGTATGTTACATGTATTGACATTTATTATCCTATTTACAGAGAGTTTGGAGTCAATCAGACTTGTTTTGTACCTTTTTATGCATGTGGTTTATATACATTTTTATTGTAATCGTGTTAAGGAGTTTCTGTTTTATTAAACCTTTGAAAATGGCTTAAGGCAATGTTTCCTGGTTTTCAGTGTAAAATTACACCTTTATACAATTAGAAAAAGCCAGATAGTCAGATATTGTTTATTGCCATTGCTCTACCCGTTAGTATGCTAACTTCAAAGTTGTTTCATCAAACTTTGCAGAAATATTCGGGGATTTCTTTTTTGTATGACTGCCATTTGGAATTTCCTGCAAAGGGGTATACATGGGCGTTAATGTCCCTGAGGGCTACCAATACATTGAGTACAACTGATCTTCAATACAAATATACAGTTAGTATAACTTATTGGATCTATGTTTGAAAAAAAAAAAATTTAATCAGCTGCACTAACTAGAAATGTTAAATATATTGTAAAAACAAATGGCAGAACACTATAGTGTTTATGCTATGGTGTGAAATGCTACAAAAATAACATTTATGCCAAACATGGTCACAGCAAATCAATAAAAGAAGTCTCTGTAGGACTTTCGGTCCTACAGAAACTTTCAGTTTTCATAAAGACAAAAAATTGAATGATTAAAATATTATATCACCTGGAAATTCACCGTTCTGTGACTTAAATTCAAAGAGGTGATCATTTTGATTATTCCCCTTTTGAGGTTATCGTCCATCATGTTCTGCTTCGTTTGACTGAGTCGAGAAATGAAAGAAAAACCTAAAGTATTCCTGGTACTGTTTTGTGGGGTTTAGGTGTTTTGAGGTGATTAATAACAAAACTTGGGGTATTTCACGTGAAGGGGAAAAGGTGCGTTTCCAAGCGCGTGCGATGACGTCATGTGGTGTTTAAGTGCAGTGGAAAGTTTTGAGGCGGAGTTCTAAAGCGCTGCCTTTTCTTCGCGTGCTGCGTTCACTGACTCAATGAACATCTGACCTTTACTCAAGCATCTCCGTAAGTATCTCCTTCAATTTCTCTACATTTTTAAAAATAAATGAACGTCAATAACAGCGTAATAACTTTGTTGGAGTGGTTCATTATAGTTCCTTGTGATCCTAATTAGTGTTAGAAAAAGCGATAATGTTCTTATATCATGAACGTTTTTTTCTTTCCATATACTTTATATACTATGGCAGGTCAATGATGTTGTTTTATATATTCTAACATAGCAAACCGAGATATTCAAGTATTTTAAAGACATAATTTCTAATAAATTAGATTCGTTTTAGCATAGTGAGTATCGTCCGATATGTTCATGTCATTGATTTAAAGAGTCGACGTTTGGGTGCTGTTCTAATTCGTAAACTCTCGGAAAGGACGTGAGGGTGAGATATAATGTGTTGCCCCGGGAATTCCTCCACATTTCAATCATTCTGAAGTGTTTTTTCGTTCCGTTTTCGATTCTCTCCCACAGCTCCGGGCAGCAAGAGGGGGGGGCCGTGACGAAGCTTCGGGACTTTCCGGCTGAACGAAACGAAGTGTTGCGATACGACACAGAGGTGAGTGACTGTGTGACAGACTGAAGAAATAATTAGTCTGATTCAAAGGTTGCCTGTCTTTGTGTTGCGAAACTCATTGTTGGAGGTTTTTATTTTACTTCCACATTGCAGCTGCACGCTAACAACAGCGCGTCACGAGCTGTAACGCGCTGTTGTTAGCATTAGCAGACGTCAGCACGCTCACGGCCTCGGAAATATATAAAAAAGGTTTTATCACTCAGAAGCTATTCTCCCAACTGTGTTGAATTAATTTAAACTGTTTAAATGTATAACTATATACTATGTGACAGATGCTTGGCTAGCAGACGTGAACACAAAATGTTTGCTAGTAATGTAGCTACGAGCTGTGAGGTCAGAGCAGTAAACATCAAATTATACTGATAAATATGTTATTATGACTGATAGTGAGAGGGTGAACTGTTATTAAATGTTTAGAAACATTTAACCTGTAATCGCCGGGTTCAGAGCTGGATGAGCTGTGTAGCTTCATTTTTCTGCAAACAATAGAGTCAGAAGGTTGGGATGTGATCACAGCCCTGGTATGGAGACATATCGCCTATAAAAAAGGTGATACTGGCAGCTTCTTTCAAAAACCTTTTTCAGGATGTGATTATTTTTTTGTGTGGCTTTACGCTGTTTGGCAATACCAAGAGTCATAATCAAATTCAGTCTTCTCTAATAATTTAAAATATAGGCGTATTAGAAGTGTTCTAATGACTCCTGCCCACAGTCTGATCTTATTCAAGAGACATGGCTGTTCAGTGTATCTCTGTTTTCATCTTACTGTGATTGCTTTTTGTGTCATTTGTTGTTTAGTGTATGTAGTTGTATTTTTGGGGGGTCATTTTACGTCTCCTTGGAGTTGTTTTGTTTCTCTGGTGTGATTCTTTGTATCTTTCAGCTTTGTTGTTGTCCCCCTGACCCAATGTTCCACGTCTCTTAAGGACTGTTTTGTGTGTTTTCCATATTCGCATGCATAGTTAGCATTATATAATTATGTCTTTTCTTTGTTTTCTCTGCAGGTTTGCCAACTGCACAGAGACGTTAACTACATTACCTTAAACTTTTTTTAATAGGGATTTTACTATTCAAATATGGAGGCTTAAAACACCTTAAAAAGAGATGTCCACCTCGGGGGGAGGGGTTTGAGAACACATATTCCTTGGTCTGTATGTGCATGTTTGTGTGTATGTACCTTTCATCCACGTGTTTATCGTAGTATATTGCTTGAATGCCTACTTGCATACTGTGAATTACTTACAACTGCATAAAAGCAGAGTTTAAATAGCTCACCCTTGTGAGTATCTCTTGAACAGTATTGGTGTGCAAAAAGTATTGTTTTATAGCTTTTAAAAAAAAATAAAAAATGGCAAGAAAAAGGCATTTAACAGTGGAGGAGAGGTGTTCTGTCATAATATCTAAAACTGTAGGTCTTTCCTACAGTGAAAGTCAAGGCGTGAGTGAGTACATTTTTTTTCACCATCAAAAGACATTTAGAAACTGGTTACACCTCTGATAGGGACATGTCAGGCTAACCCAGAGCCCCAACAGAAAGTTTCTGAGACGTAACGGCTTGTGTGAAAGGCGGCTCACAGGACAACTGCTAAATGGTGGTCGTATTAAGCAGGTCTCAGTTTCAACAGTGAAAAGAAGACCTGGAGCCGCAGGTTTGACAGGAAGAGTTGTAGCAAGAAAGCATCGGCATGAGATGGAGAACATCACTTTCTTCTTCTTAGACTTCATCGGAGGGAACCTTTCTCTTCTGCTCTTTTATTTCTGTCTTCTGTCCTTTTCTGTTTGACTGAGTGCATCTGTATGTGTGAACAAGACCCTGGCTTTTCTCAAACCCCTCTCCCTTTGAAGGACTTCTCTTTTGATTTAAATAACTTAAATCCCCCCAAAAATGGAAACTCTTGTTCAACTCAAAAACAACCCATTTCTGATGGGACTTTGTCGAAATGGGCCACCGCCTGATCTACAGTATGACAACTCCTCAGGTACATATCTTCATTTATTTAGATTTTTGCCAAAGGTCCTATGTTACCAAACTTATTTGTGATGTTTTTTTTTCTTTTTTTTTATCTTCCAGAGCTCTTCCGCATCTCTACCTATGCTCGTTTTCCTGCATCGGTAGTGACAGAGCGAAGTCTGGCGAGGGCAGGTTGGTTCTACACTGGCGTGGGCGATCGTGTTCAGTGCTTCAGGTGTAACGTGACTGCAGAGGGCTGGCAGGCCGGAGATTGTCCCACTGAGAAACACAGACAGCTCTCTCCCTCCTGCTCCTTCATCCAGAGCCTCCCCACCACAGCCAGCCTGCTCTCTTCCTCTCACTCGGCCTTCTCCCCACTTCGCATTGCTCCGGCGATACCGGTAAGAAAACAAGCTCGAGTTCTGGGGTGCATTTAACTCTCTCGTGTAGATTCTTAACATTTGGCTTCCGTTTGTCTTTTAGATTTCTGGTCCAGGCCCGGCTGCTCCGAACCCATCAGTGAGCCAGGGTGAAGACCCAGTGGGCTACCTGAACATGGCCTTCTCTGCCCCGCCTCCCTCCAGCCCCCTGAGCTCACGCGGTGTCGAGGACATGTCTCACCAGAGGCCGACGTGCCACAACCCCAGCATGCGCAGGGAGCAGGACAGACTGGACTCCTTCCACTCCTGGACGCTTTCCATCATCACTCCTTCAGAGCTCGCCAAGGCGGGTTTCTACTACCTGGGCCAGGGCGACCGCGTGGCGTGCTTCAGCTGCGGAGGGCAGGTGTGTGTCCAGCACACATCAGTGCTTTGTTTTAATTTTATTCTACTTAAAGCAACTTGTTTGAGATCATATATTTGGAAAACAAGTGGACGAGTTTGTTCATTCGGGCAGTAAAGTAATTCAGTTACATGACAAAGGGTTCTGTTCTTCTTTACAGTTGAGTAACTGGGAACCAGGCGACAGAGCCGTATCCGAGCACCAGAGGCATTATCCAAACTGCCGCTTTGTCCGCGGCGACCGAGCCGACAATGTGTCGCTAGCCGGAGCCGCAGCAACTGCCTCTCTGGCGGCAACTTCGCAGCTGTCATCTGGAGTCGTCACCCTTAGTAATGTGTCGAATCCTTCCATGCAGCAGAGCGACGAGAGGCTGCTCACGTTCGTCAACTGGCCGTCCCGTATCCCCGTGCGGCCGGACCAGCTGGCTAAAGCCGGATTCTACTATGTCGGTACGGACAGAATGAAAGAGACGCAGCGGTTCTTCATGCTGCATAACAGAAAAGTTGTTCTTAGTCTGAGTGATTAAAAGTCATTTCAGCTAACATATTAGTATTATCTGATTGGTATTACAGCTCATTTTGCCCTCCTCACATTTTTTGAAAATTCAATTAATACAAGAGAAATGGGATCCGTTTACTTTGGACGTGATGCTTGAGCACATCCAGTATATCTGGACTCGGTTTAAATGTTGATGGTAAATACATCAGAGAACTACAGGATTATACAATCAAATGCATTTGTGGACAAATAATAACTATGCGCTGAAATGTGACTCATTTAATAATCCATGATGGAAAACACCCCCATTTTGACTTTTCTAGTTGTTTTATTAGCTGTACGAGGTTTCCCCTCTTTGTGTTTTTTACAGCAGTCAGTTTCATGTTGTCATCTTGATCAAAATGACCACATTTTCCCCTTAAAGCTCAAAGACACTGAAAGTACCTGGTTTCACCTGCAGGTCGCAACGACGATGTCAAGTGTTTCTGCTGCGATGGAGGTCTGCGATGCTGGGAGTCTGGAGATGATCCGTGGGTCGAACATGCCAAATGGTTCCCTCGGTAAATGCTGTTTTTTAATTTTTTGGGGTATTATTTGAATTGATGTTAAACGACTTGGTTAATAAACATTTGCTGTCTTTTTTTTTTTTGTTTTTTTTGTTTTTTGTGGGATCGCAGGTGTGAGTATTTGCTCCAAGAGAAGGGACAAGACTTTGTTCACCAGATCCAGGCTCGCTTTCCTCGCCTGTTCGAGCAGGTTGGTAGAAAACTGAGGTTCCTGATTGTTTTGTGTCATGCAGCTCAGAATTACTTGATTTAAATGGTTTTGTTTTTTTTCCCCTGAAGCTTTTAACAAACGGAGACAGCAGCTCCAGAGAGTTTGTGGATCCACCAGGTGAGTCCGAATCAATCAAAGTATGTTACATAGCATCTCACCGTCGTATCACAATATACTGCAGTATTGTTTATTTGCTCAGGTTTGTCAGAATCTGTTGCAAAATTCACATATGAAAAGGTTTATAATGTCTCATCTCTGAAGTGTTGTGAGGTTCCAAACTCTGATGTGTGTGTCTGCGCTCTCTCCACCTCAGTGGTTCATCTCGCTCCAGGAGAGGAGCGCTCCGAAGACGCCGTCATGATGAACACCCCGGTGATCAAATCCGCATTAGAGATGGGCTTCGAGCGCAGTCTGGTCAAGCAGACGGTCCAGAGCAAGATCCTGACCAGTGGAGAGAACTACAGGACGGTCCAGGAGCTGGTGTCAGACCTGCTGAGTGCCGAGGACCAGAAACGTGAAGAGGAGCGGGAGATGCTGGCAGAGGCCATGGCATCAGGTGCACATCGTACATCGACACTACAGTGCTGAGAGATCATCCCATATCGTTATGTCAGCAAACAAGAATGTCTTCTTGATTTGTGTTTTATTTTTTTTGTTTTTGTTTTCTTCTTCAGATGGCTTCACCTTTGTGAAGAGGCACCAGGCAGCATTGATCCAGCGTCTGAAGAGCGTCGAGCCGGTCTTGGACCACCTGAGAGAGCAAAACGTCTTAAGTATGTTCAACTTCTTTCCAGGCTGTTTGGCAAATTGTTCCAACGTTTCGAGAATTTTGTTTCCATTACTCAAGAAAATTCTGATGTAGCACAGACCTGTGAGTCAACAGTTATGATTTTGTTTGTCGTAATCGTTTGCAGATCTTGCTGATGGTATACCATCTTAACGGTATCCATCAGTGTTCATGCACCCCTGAAATGGTCTCTGTACGTTCTAGTGTTTGAACGTTTGTTCCTTGTTGACGTGCAGCTGCCGAGGAGTTCAGTGGTCTTCAGGCTCAGACCTCGGCCCAGCAGCAGACAGCCCGGCTCATCGAGCTCGTCCTCACCAAGGGAAACGCTGCTGCCGAGGTCTTCCGCAACTGGATCCAGAAAAATGACGTCCACCTGCTCAGAGATCTCATGGGTATTTTTTTTTTTTCTGTTGGTCACAAAAAGAAACCACTGTGTCTCGTTTGTGTTTGTTAATTTTGACACTCGATACCTTAACATATTTTTGGGCATTGAGGACTTTGTGTACTCAGATGAGCCTGTTCAGTCATGGACGCCAGAAGCACTGTGATCAAACTGTAGCCGCGTGCTTTACTGCAGTCCAGACACAGATTCTTATTTCCATTGTGCATTCACCAGATCCTGAGCTAAGTGCATGTTTCTTTCACACTTTCAGCACAGTCAAACGAAGCTGCATCACCAAGTCAAGATCTTTCAGGTATGAGGACACTCCTGAGCCTCAGGCAGAACAAACTGTGCCTGACTGACTGATCAAGAAGATTTCACTTTTAATTGCCTTTCTTTTCTTCACGCTGGTCATGTTATTGCTTTCTGGATTCTAGAGGGTCATAGTCATGTAACCTGCAGGACAAAGCATAAGTTGGACCATTCTTCCTGGAAGAATTGCTCAATTATTGGAAAAAAAACCAAATACTTGCTTTGACTTACTGGCCTAATGTGCTATACTTATTCTCTCCTACATTGTAGAAGCATGTAAAATGCATATCTTATTTATGATTGCATTGTATTGCAAAACTACAAACAGTACATGTTAAAATGAGAGTATAAGATGGCAACTCTCCAGTTGAATTTGGTGTAAATGTTACTTAAGGTGCCATTTTGTTATGTGGGAACGGAACGTGCAAAATAGGTATATTTCAATACTAAGACATGACAGTTACTTTTTGCTGCTCTTGATTTAGAAGTTCACAAAATTCTGTAAAAAAAAACTAAAAGTTGAGTCCTGTGCTGCCTCTATTTCTCCTGAGCTTAAGTTGTAGATTTTAACTTGAGAGCAGCTGTCTGTGTTACTACCTTAGTAAAGAACTGTATGAACTAAAGTTTTTAATGTGTTTTTGATGTATTTTAGATGGAGGAGGAACTTGAAACATAAAATCCATTAAGACGGTTTTCATAAGAACTGAATTGTAAGTTAGATGTATCTTTTTCTTTCTTTGCAGACCTCCCGATGGAAGAGCAGCTGCGTCGTTTGCAGGAAGAGCGAACCTGCAAGGTGTGCATGGACAAAGAGGTCAACATCGTCTTCATCCCGTGTGGACACCTGGTGGTGTGCAAAGAGTGTGCGCCATCGCTACGAAAGTGCCCAATCTGCAGAGGCCTTGTTAAAGGCACAGTTCGAACCTTCCTCTCATAACAGGGTTGAAACTTGTGCCAGTTTTGTGTCACAATGTGACTGAATGTAAGCAATATATTCGACTAATGTAGGAAGGGGTACACTTCTTTCCTAGTATTAGATATAGGGGTTTTTGTTCTAAGGGCTTCTGTGGCCTCAAGCCTCCCAGGATTTCATGCAGAATTAGATGAAACTCTAGACAGCCAAATCTAATCAGATGTCAAGTCTGATTCAGTACAGAGTTCTGAACATTATCTGATGCCACCTAAATATATTTCTGGGTAAAGATGGCTGCAGTGATCTGGTTTAAAATGAACATGTATACATTTCCATGGATGCTTATCATCACTTGTGCTGCATTTTGTGGAAATAATGGAGCATGGTGACCCGTCGGCAATCAATTTGTTAAATGGCTTTTTGTTCACCTATTTAGAAAGCCATATTGTCCTTTTCTGATGTACCACCAATCTGTCAAATTAAAATGACAATTAATTGGTGAAGTGTCTTGTTGTACAAATGTTTTCTGAATAGTGATGCTGTCATGGTAATAGATCAAGACATCATCCTGTGGTGTCAAGGTATGATGGTGGCAGGTCTTAGAATTAACATTAAGTAGCAAAATCCTAAAGTAAGACCGCCAACGACTTTACTGGAGTCTTTCATAGTATAAAATGGATACCATGGCCAGTTGTTTAAGCAGTAACCTACAACTTTAGAATAGTCTTTTCTAGTAACCCTTAAACAGTATGGCAGAATACTGTAAGATTGCATAAACGGACTAAAATCCAGCCCAAATCAAAAACGGCTCAAGCCCCCAACATGCCCAATTTAGAAAAGACGTTTGTACCTTCTAGAAAGGTTTTTATACATTTACAAACCATAGAACAACCATCATAATAGTTCTTGAGTGCAACAGCTTCAGTGTGTAAAGATACCTCACAAATTCAAGGACAATTACAACTTTTGTTTATACAAATATTTATTCATCCACAAGTCTCCCCAGTCTGTTTAGATGATGCCAATCTGGAAAAGAAAAAGTACTAATAAGATTATGTTCATCCACACAAGAAAGTTGATTCTAGCCAGTGTTTCTGGCATCAGTGGTTCCTTTGAAATGCATCAGACATTCAGACCATATTAAAAAGTTCACATCATGTGCACAGAAATGAAAAGCTCAACTCAAGTTCCCGGATCAATGAATCCTCACCTTGTTTGCAACATCCAACGCATCATAATCTGGTGCGAGACGTACGTACGCCTTCTTCTCACCGTCAGGCCTGAAAATGGGTTGAGACAAGAATTTATAAACGTCATTGAAGGAGTTGGATGAAAAATCCCAGAGATGTTTGACAAACACTTGCAATAATGGCTCCCAGACAAGTCTCACATTTTACATTAGTCAGAAATAGTGTATTAGAAAACTGATAGTATTGCCTGCTTGAGCTGCACTAACGAAATCCAAAGCAACATCTTTACCTGATGAGGGTGTTTACTTTGGCGACGTCAATGTCATACAGTTTCTTGACTGCGTGTTTGATCTGATGTTTGTTTGCCTTGACGTCCACGATGAACACGAGTGTGTTGTTGTCTTCAATCTTCTTCATTGCAGACTCTGTTGTCAAGGGGAACTTGATGATGGCATAGTGATCCAGCCTAGTGGAACAAATATGTAGAGAAACAATCAGACATGCAATGCTTGGTCGAAAGCCTCACTGGACATCAACGATGAATCAATTATTGAAGAACTACTATCTGGGTGCATCAGTAGTTTGTAAAATTGGACTCATGCTTTTTCATACTTTGATCGCATATAATCATCACATGCACCGGGTTTGAAACGTTTCACTACACATTCATGGTAACTCACTTGTTCCTGCGGGGAGCACTCTTGCGAGGATACTTGGGCTGTCTGCGGAGACGGAGGGTTTTAGGGCGACGGAAGGTGGGAGAAGTCCTGATCTTCTTCTTCCTCTGACTGTGTACACCTTTGAGCACAGCCTTCTTGGCCTTCAGGGCCTTGGACTTGGCCTCAGTCTTGGCAGGGACAGCTAAGACAGAAATAAATTAAAAGTGAGTCACAGGGTTACTGGAGAACACCTGCACAGTGTAGTACCAATTAAATGTTGAATATCAAAAAGCTAGATTACTACAGTGAATTCCTAAATAGTTTTAAAAAAAACCGGTGGCGCTGTCATGAAAAACTTTAATTGTGTGTGAAATACAAGCATACATAAGCCCTCACTCCGGCATGGGAGTACACCTGATATCTGAGTGTAGGAAAACTAAACATTTCCGTATCAAGTCATGAACAATTACTTTCAATAATCTGCATCTTGTGAGTCTAAAAGTCACATCCAATATCCCATTCCTGATATTTACTCCTCGCAAAACCTCAACACTGCTAATGTTGCTTGCGAATTTATTACATTTAGTTCCCGACACAGGGTGATTCTTTTAAAGCCTATGGAGGTTTACAGTAGTTGTACTTTACATGTAACACGAGGGAAGTCAAACACTTAGCAGCTGAAGCGACGCTCCCAAGCTGCGGAGTAGCAACACAAGCTAATTCACAACGTGTTCTAATAGTAGCTGGATATTAAAAAGCAGCACGAACCCAACTCATTTGAGTCGTGATTCTACCTTTGCCGTGGTAAATGTAGTGAACCTTTGGGAGGAAAATGACCTCCTTAAAAAGACCACGTTTTGTTAAGCAGCGTCAACATGAGCTCAGCTAGCATCACGTTGCTACATACATGCCGGAGCCTAGCAAGAAGCCTTGGCTACATATATACACCGCTGACAACAATATAATAACATAAAGTAAAACATAATCGATCCATCTCTCTATATCGAAAACATACATTGACTGAAAGATGCGCTAACTATAGGATTCATTGATTAAAAATGATCGGACTGACGGACCTTCCTTCTTCACCTTCGGTGCCATGTTGAGAAAGGAAGAAGGAACGGGGTTTCCTGCAGTGTCAAGCATGGGCGAGATTTTGAGGTGAATGTATCGCGATAGTTCAGGCGAGTACCCCAACGGAGAGGGATTCTCGGAAAACTCGTCCACAAAACTGCAACCCCGGACAAATTTCTGAATTTTTGGGAGAAAATATATCCTGTACAATGTAGTTTTACATATTATTTCTGATTGATATTTTACATATATTTCATATATCTAGTATATGTCCATATATATTGAGTATGGCATCATCTGGCTTTTTATTCTCACGAAGAATGGTCTTTGTGCACATGACGCAGTGCTCGGACAACTCGTCCACAATGAAGTGGACCTGAAGTTAATAATACGAGGGAACGATATTTAATCCGTGATCGTGGAGCCGTGGCTCTCGAGATGCTGCAGCGCTGCGCTGTCAGCTGCGTGAGATATATAGTTAAAAATCTGTTTTTTTTCAAGCTTTTCATCGTAACATCATTGTAACCAACTTCACTTTAGTGTCTTGTTAAGCGCTATGACCGCAGGCTGAGGTCTGCGTACGCGCTGAGTCGCTCCACCACGAGACGCTCCATTAATATTTTCGAAACCACAGAATTATATGAGATCCTTTGCTACATCAGCAGCAGCACTCTGTTGATCAAAAATTGTGTTTGTGTACAATAATATATCTTTGATCACGTTGAAATCATCAGGCATACATGCAAAAAATAAAAAGTAATATTTATGTATATAATTTGTTAATTGCTCTCGGGGGCCCCCTAGTGCCCGCGGGCCCCTAAGCAGGCGCTACGTTCTCTTGTACCTTGGGCCGGCTCTGGTCCCGAGGGAACGTGGCAGTCCAACACTAGCCATTCAGTGCATGTCAAATATTTCATATTTAAGGACGATTTTATTCACTATTATCTCATACTGAAAGGATTTAAAGGGTTTTTCCAGTCAGTGCAAGGACAACCTTTTAGTATTCATTACAGTGTAGTGGTTTGTAAATGTAATTCTAACAATAAGCAAATTATATGGACCTAATTTTATCCTTGATTATAGTTTGACAGAAGAAAAAAAATTGTTGTTTACATGCTTGATACTTTCTATATCCAAATAATTATTTCAGTTTTTACCCAGGACACACCCCACTTGCCAAAAGTTACCCACAAGATTCTCCTCTAAGTGCGCTTATGTACCAGTTTCCTCCATGTTGGGATTGTTGAAGCTTGAGCACAGCTGGTTGTTGGAAAAGGGCAGAGAACACCCTGCACTGGATACCAATCTTTTATTTTTAAGCAATGAACAACTGCATTTAACCCATTCTATTCAGTTAATCTTAACTATACATAGCACAGAGCGGTGGAGCCGGTAAGGGTCATGCCACCAATAGAACATGCAACTCCACTCTGGAAGGCACTAGTGCAAAATAAAACCAGGATATTTTCACGGTGAGGCAACAGTACTTAGCACTTTCTTCTATAGTAAAGTCTGTTTATAAGTATCGTTTAGTTTTCGTTGTGTATAATGGAGAAAAAAAACATCAAAACACACAACTAAAATATCTGCACTGAACATACTTATAGGTAGATGCACAGTATTCAGCACAAATTAAAATACATTACATTTCCAGCTTTTAAGCTTTATAACTTGTTCTTAGGTGAGTAGATTTGAAGAAAGACTTTACAATTGAACACCATTTCATATAAAACTCTTTATTTTACACACTGAAAATACAAAGCAAATATGAAAATGACCCCAAAAAAAAAAAAGATCATTGAAAATCTTCTATCCAGTCTGTTCATCCCGTTGTCTTCTAGTCCATCTTTGTCTTTTTCTTCTTCACAAATTTCCTGGAAAACATAAATTACATCACAATTCCCATTTACATTTGTAACCAGAATTATGTTATGCCTATTTTCCTTTAACAGGAAATATGTATTCATTTTGATTATACAAATTTAATTAAGGAATCAAGTTTCAGAAATGAACATTAAAAAGCAGCTTTGAAATACAAATCACGCAAAAACTTTTGTTTATTGACACACGAGAGTCATTGAGGGGTTTGCTCGTTTCTCTGTCAACACCTTTCTTACTTTTTGACGGCGACTCCTGAAGAATTCGATCTCGTCTTCTGAGAAACCTTCTTGTGTTTCTCTGCAGCTTGTTTCTTCTTCGGCTCCTGGACTTTTGTCTTCTTTTCCACTTTCTGCTTTTGTGCTTTGCTTTCCTCTACTTGCTCTGGATGTGATGTCTGCTTCTGTGTTTTTTTCTGCGGTTTGCCTTTCTTCTTCATTAAGAAGCGAGGAGTTGTGCAAATGGTGCTTCTCTTGGGAGGTTTCTTTTCAAGTCTCCGTTTCGCTTTGCTGAACAGAAACAAAACATGGTTACCGGGATTGAAACTTTATTGACGAGACAAACACTTTTACAATAAATTTGGCATTTATAGTTGAATTAATTCATCTTACCTGTGTATCTTCTTGAATCCAGTCATGTAATCAGGTACAGGGCAGCCAGCCTGTTTTATAACATTTGCAATGCTGTGAAAAGTAATGGGAGACATGTTCAGTCAAGATCTTGAGAAAACTAGTGTAATTTCACCTGTCGGCGTTCATATTCTGGCAGATTGGTATAGATTCACTATAAGTAGCAATGTTCCGTTTGCCTTGTTGCTTTGTAACACAAAACCGAGCGTCTCACCTCTATGTCCCCTGACCCGACAGTCAATACTTCAGATGATGCAAAGTCATCTCACAGTATTGAACAAACCAACATTTACATGCAAAGTGAATCAGTTTGTACCTGCGCAGCAGCGGTTTGTCATTCTCTGTAAAGAAGGTGATGGCCTTCCCCTGATGTCCAGCTCTGCCAGTGCGACCTGACAAACACAAAGATGCAAAGAATTGAGGATCAAACTGCAAAACAGGAGGAACAAGAAGAGAGAACAAACTAAACGAGGGGCTTTGACTAACTACAATTCTCCACAACTGCAACGTCCAAATATAAATAACAGCTTAGGTTCGTTTACTCCTTGAGCAGCCTCAACACACTTTAAATGATCGGTTCTATCATATAAACACGACGACACTCATCATACTCATCTTATTTTGATCATTCTAAACTGGGCCATTAGTAAAAGACACCACAGGTATATTTTGTCTATTTAAAGAATTTAAATTCTTAATACAGTATCATCATCATCATCCATCAACCAAACGCACCGATTCGGTGAATGTACTCCACAGAGCTGGTGGGGAAGTCATAGTTCAGCACCAGGTTCACGCCTTTGAAGTCCATTCCTCTGGCCAGCAGAGCCGTGCAGATCAACACCCAAATGTTTCCGGAGCGGAAACTGTTCACCACGTTATCTCGCTGAAACGGAGAAGCCGACCGGGAGGGGGAAGGTCAACACAATCATGACGCAGAAGAGCCGCGAGTCGGCCTGTTAGTTGTGTCGGTGTACCTGCTGCTGTGTGCGGTCTGCGTGGATCACGTCCACGTTGATGCCTTCATAGACCAACTCGTGGAACAGCTCCCGCGCTCGCTCGATAGACTGAACGAAGACGAGCATGGGAGGCAGAAAACCCTGAAACACGGCATAAAGTCATTTCACAACATGAAACCAACAAGTATTGTTGTAATGAACGAAGCTCCTCAAAGTGCCGGCACCTGTTTGATAATGTTCCTCATGGCCACAAGCTTCCCGTTTTCCGTCCCAACAAACAGCAGCTGCTGCTCCACCGTTTCCACCGCAGTGTTTCTGTGTGGAAGATAGGAAGAAAGAAAAAAAAAAAAAAAAAAAAACTCAAGCGAATGCAGGAAGGGAACATGAAAGGTTCGGATTAAATCAGTTCTCCTGGCTGATTATTACCTTTGTCCAATGTTGACAGAAACAAGGTTGTCGAGATTCAGGCGGCACCACTGTTCCACATCGTGAGTGCACGTCGCGCTGAAGAACGCCCTGTGCACCTTTGCACTCGAGCAGGCCAGGAAAATGGTGGCCAGCTGCTCCCTGAAGCCCGTCCTACCGTCCTCAAACAGCTTATCAGACTCATCCACAATGAGCCACTCCACACTGCAACAAAAATAAACAAACAAACAAGAAAAACAAAAAACAGTGAAATATTTCAGCTTTGTTCAAAAAAAAGAAGCGAGAATGTAAAAAAACGACGACAAAAGAGAAAGACTGACTTGAAGCAATCCCGCCTACATACTAAGGATTTGGTAACATTCTCCATCATTGTATTGATTAAAAGAAACTACCAGTTTATTTGTAAACCTTTTTTACTCAACAACTTGAAAATAAAATAAAATTACATGTTCTGAAATCAATATATAGACATTAAAGAAAAAACAACAAGACTTTTGATTTAGTTTGCTCCAAAAACTTTTGAAAATTTTTTTTAAAAATTGAGCCGATTACTCAGGGACTAATATATAATATTGAAGCGACTCTATAAATAAACAGACTGTTACCGGCTGAGGTCAATAGCTGGAGGATCCTGCTTGAGGAGGAAGACGAGTCTGTTTGGAGTACTGACGAGTATATCTATGAACAGAGACACAGGATGTTAACAGTGAGCAAAGGTGATCAGCTGTCACTTTTTAAAAAAGAAAATCTATTTATTAAACCTCTTACCATATTTTTTGTTCGACTCGGGTCCGTATTTCTTGGCTGCCAGCGAAGCTTTGTCTATGATGTGAACTCTGAATCCGACTCCGTCCGAGAGGCGGAGCAGCTCTCTGTAGGTCTGAAACACAGTAACACAGCACCTATAGATATGAAATATGAAACAACAATACGAGAAAAAGCTCCTGTTTAAGTCTGTAAGTCAATTCAAGACTAAATGTAAGCGTCATGCAGTTGAAGTTGGCACACGATGGACGGATAACAGCTGAAGACTGATGTGTTTATTAGGAGAAGCATATTGATCAGTTCATTAATGTGATTAATGTTAAGATGTGGCTGCTGGATGTGAACACAGTGATTCCTTTTTAACATACTAATGGAAACTTAAGTTATATTGCCCCGACCACCTTCACAGTTCACTGCTGCAGAGTAAAAGATCTGCGTAATAGTAGTTTTTCATCCATCAATGTGTTTGACAGATTTTACTCCATAATCTTTTGACATTGTCTCTATTTGGAAACTGCGAGTCGGACTTGTGTCAGCTCCGCTTCTTTAAATGTTTGGTGACGCTGAGGTCAGACCCAAACACATTAACATTAAACTCGCTGGGGTGAGTAATTGTGTGAGTGTGTGTTGTGTACCTGGCTCGCCAGCTCTCGAGTTGGGGAAACGATAACCGCTCTGAAGCCCAGGTTCGCCGGCTGCTGCAGGTGGGCGAGCAGTGGGAGGCAGAAAGCCAAAGTCTTTCCGGATCCAGTAGGAGCACAAGCTAGAAGTTCCCGATCCTGGGGATGAGGAGGATTGGGGGGGGGGGGCAGTTCAAGAGACATTACCTCCCCGTAATCATTATCTAACAACCCCTGAATGTGTTTTCACGAACTCACATGCATCATAAGTGGTATCGCCTGCATCTGTATGGGCGTGGGTGAGTTGAGTCCGGCTCCTCTGAGGTTCTCAATGACACGTGAGTTTAGGCGATACTCAGACTGCAGTTCCTCAAACGTGCACACTGGATCAGGTATGTCGCAGCCGTGCACATTTATCCGGTGTTGCGAACGAATACGATTCACCTGCAATCAAACAAACGCACGAGAAGTTTACAGCGGTCAAATTCCAGGGACAAACAGTTGCAGCGTTCTCAAAATTTGCATTTGTAAAAATCTAAATAAAAATAAACCGTCCATGTGCAAACCTTTTCCTGATGAAGATGCTTTAGCCTTTTCAGCGAAGAATCGTCTTTATCATCACCCTGGTTGTTCTGTATTGGTTGGTCGAGTGCAGAGGTCCAAGTGATGCCGTTTCCCCGCGTGTCCTTTGCTGGTCCAACACCAGCTTCAGTCGAACAGAAGAACAAGGAGTGAGACTCTCAACTTTAAGTCTCTTCATACCACTGTCAACTTTATAGAGTGAATCTAGTTGAGTTCTCAGTGACAATAACCCACAACAAACCAAAACAAACATAGAAATTACAACAATGTGTCTACAACAGGCGTGTCAAACATAAGACACGTGGGACAAAACCAGTTTCTGTTGAGATTGCAAGCATTTTTCCATTTTAATAAAAAATGTATACATGTATGCGTCACAACACCAACCAAAAAAAACTATGTTTAAATTTAAAGGTTATTATACTATTCCACCAGTCCGGCCCTCAAGATGTAGCATAGAAGGTGAATAATGTCAATGTTTATGTCACTCAACAGAAAATAGATGACATTCATGATGATAGAAGAGTTGATTTTTCATATCCAGACTTCACTCCTGTACCTTTAAATGATATAAAAAAGACTAACAACATCTCATATAAGGACTGCTGTGAACGTACATGAGCAGCACACATCCTTCACCTTCTGACTCACTTGTCATTTTTTTCTTCTTTTTCCTTGTGTCTCCTTTGCGCTTCCTCTTGCTTTCTGTCCCAGAATCTCCACTGTCGCTGCTCTCTTCATCCTTCTCTCTCTCCTCTTCATCTCCATCCTCCTCCTCCTTTTTGATCAAGCTCTGGCCTCCATTAGCTGAACTTGTGCCAAAGTAATCAATCGCAGAGAGAGAGTCCGAGGACGGGTCGCTTCCCTGAGGTTTAGAAACCTACAAAGTAAAACACAGCGTGTTTGTTTATGAAAGTGTTAGTCGGGTAAATTGTTGTCCTTGGTCAAGCTCTCCTCTCATGTTCATTCGGGAACATGGCAGCACACTTTCACAGAAGAACAAGTCAGATTTGGACAAAGTAGAACCTCAGTTGGTTTAAATGAACATTTTTCGCTCATTGTGGATACAACTACGTTTTCTAAGTTTACCTTAAAACGAGCGGCGTCTTGACCAAACCTCTTCAAATCAAATTTAGCTCCAGCTCCAAGTTTCCGAAATAACTCGAAGGCGTCCATTCCGCAGCGCGTGGTGCGGCTAAACGCACGGGCACGCATCAACATCCGGGTTATCCACAGAGCCGCTCTGCCGCCCCCTGCAGGCGCGGAGTAGAACAAACCATTATAATCCTCTTCAAATATGTTCAGAATGTTGATATATTTAAGAGGGGAAAACCGAATGAATTAATTGTATCTTTAGTATCACGCCTTTGAATGAGGGTCACCTAAAAGGTGATTTTATTTGTCAATTCTAGAATATCAACAAGTTGTATCTAATCAATTTCATCAAATCAAACTATATTTATATAACACTTTTCAACCATTCTGTAGCACAACATGCTTTACAAACCTTAAAAACAAAACACAATAGCCTATAACTTGAAAATACAGGAACCCATTTTCTGATTTCTGTGACAATTAACTTCTCATCTTTGGCATTATTTATTGTCTCCAAGTTGAAATTTGATGAAAATGCTGCTTTTCATATATTTCCATCACACAGATTTTCTTACTGGTCAGAGCGGCTGTCATGACTTCGCCAGAGGTGCTTGTTGTGAAGGTAGCTTTTTTGATTATTCAGGTTACACAGTACATTGAATGGCATGGTAAAGGATAGGCTCCTTTTTCTATTTCCTTTTCTTGGATTTTTTCCATTCCAGCCTTCTGGTAAATAAAATTTGCCTCAGTAAACACTACAGTACTACAGTTGTATCACACTTATTATTGTTGAAGTGCACCATTCTCACTTTAAAAAAAACAACTTTGCACTTTATATGAAATATTGATATTACATTTAACATACCTACTCTTAAAAGGATCATATTATACAGCTTTTCAACGTTTTCATATGGGTTTCTCGTTGGTCCAGAAACATTGTATTCAAAGTTTATTGCCCCAAATCTGTCTTTTCCTTTCTTCCTTCCTTGGATTATAATCCATTTGAATATATGCTGATCATATGAGCGGCATTCAGAATCTGCTGTGTGGTGCCATGTGCCAGAGCAGAGCTGTGGGAGGGTCAAAGGGAGGGCTTACCTTGATTGGGATTGGCTAAACCCCCTATATCACTATATAGGGTTTGATTTCTCATTGGACGACACCACCTTTTTATAAATTGAAACAAGTCAGGGTGAGAGATGACAAGCCTTTTTTCACTTCTGGGGCATCATTCCCAGCTATGGGGATGCAGATTACTATTGGAAAACCATTAGAATGTGAATTTTGCATAATATGACCCCTTTAAAATATAATATTAATATATTACTAAAAAAGATAAACAATGTACTTTTAGATTTCATTTATACAGCACTAATTACACCATAGCTGTTTCACAGCATTATATATCGAATGATATATTGTATATATTTTTTAACAAAGATTTATTAAACATTGTGGTAACAGGATAGTGGTGGCTCGGCGGTCAGAGAGGCTGACTTCAGATTGGAAGTTTGCAGGTTTGATGCAGACAGGTCACCACTGCAGGTCCCTGAGCACGACCTTTGACCGCCATCAGCTCCCTGAAGCGCTGCAATGTGGCGGCACCTCCACACCTTAGAAATAGGACTGGTCAATGAGGAAAAGGAATTTCCCCAAGGGGATCAATTAGGTATGATTAGTTTAGTTTTAATTTAATTAAAGGAGTACAGAAAAACCTAAATACAGGCACTTGTTTGCAGATTGTAATTCCAATATTTCTAATCAACTCAAGTGAAAATAAACTACAAATACAAATAATAATAAACAAATACATTGAATGATGCTTATAAACGATGATTTGTAGCAGAACGAGTTTAAATCGGAACACAATTGTACACGAAACATAAAAAATATAGGGTAGGTTTAAACAAACCCTTTAAAGTTGTATTCATGACCTCATTGTATTACTTTACAGACACAATTTAAAGGCACTTAAGTGGGTTTGAAAACTTTTCAATGATCTTCAGTTTGTTTCATCTGAGTCAGTGAGCTGGCAGACAGCTTCCCCCCAAAAAGAAGCAGCTTTTAAGACTGTTTGGACAATAGAACTAGACACTGCCCAATTAATGGTTAAAATAAAAATATAAATACTGTGCCACACAAATAATTATGTATGGATCGTGGTCATCAGAAGTGGAATCAGTAATCTGCTGTTCACAGTAATCAGCCGTGTGTCATACAGTTTACGGCCGTCCTGCGTTGCTTTAGTCGTTTCTTTATCCAATTGTTGTGCATTGACGTCGCGCCGCCCGTCAGTCCGGCTGTGATCTGGGAAATGTCAGATTCTCGACACAAAGTAAGAATAACAAAATGTGTTTTTTCTTTTTTAAGCCTCTTCACAAGTCTCGAGCAAATCCTCCAGGAAATGAACCACCACTTCTTTACTGCTTTCCTCCTCTTCCCCTCCGTCAGCCCTCAAGTCTTTCATTCTGTTCAGAGTCTGCCCGAGATCTCCAATTCTCTGCTGTGGATGAATATTGTCCTTTCTCGTGTCCTTTTCTTCTTCTGCCTCTTCTACACCCCCTTCCTCCGCCCTGAGATACTTGATCAGATGCTCTTTGATGCCCCTCCCCTCCTCGCTGGTGAGTGATGCCCCGAGAGCAGGCATGTCCTGCAGCTGGCTGACGCTGAGCAGATGTAGGAGGGCTTTTGAGAGCGTGTGCCGCAGGCTGGCACTGTAGCGATACTCCAGGAAGTCGTTTGTATCCTCGCTGTTTTCAAGAGCCGTGGCCAGCGAGCACCACACGCGGCTGAAGCGCCCTGCGTCTCCATAGCAGCCGCGGTGAGCGGGAACTGTCAGGGCGGCGGCAGACTTGATCCGCACTTTGAAGTTCTTGCAGGAAGTTACGACATTGCAGAGGGTAGTGAACGCGTCATGAGACCACGGAGCCGAATCTAATGGAAAGAAACAAACGGACGGGGGTGGGGGGGGGGGGGGTTGCAATGAGTCATGAGTGAGCAACACTGTGACTCCTGTGAGACCATTTTAACAGGGACTGAAGCTGTGGGTCCCGACACTTACCAAGTGGCAATGCAGGGTTTCCAAAAGCATTTCCTAAGGCGTAACAGGCGTTCCACCGAACCTTCATCACGGCCTGTGATTCCACGGTTTTCACCAGAGCAAGAACTGCGTCTTCCACCGGCCGCTGAAACGCAGACCGTGTCATCTGACTCTCATGCAGGAAATGAAGTAGATTCCCAAGTGCTCGCAAAGCACTAGACTTTACCTGGGATTGAGGAAAAAGAAGCCAATGTATACATAAATGAAGTATTACACTATGTGGTACTTGATGATGCTTGTCAGTCACGCATTTCCCAACAGACCCTTCCAGAATTAACATGAAAATGGAAATAACTTGCATATTTCTTTTTTTTTTCTGGGCGAAATTGCCTAAAGTCTCACCCTGTCTTTGTCAGCTGAAGCTCGGTTGGCTGCTTGCAACATTTTCAGCAGCAGCATGTCCGATAACTCTTCTTGGAACTCCACACCGACGCATTCCCTGATGAAAAGAATGATGGTCCGCTAATTGATGTGAAAATGTTCATACATGACTCCATTTCATAAATGCACGAATATCATGAGTCTTTGCGTTTCTCAACGTCTTTATGCAAAAGTGAAACGCTACTTCATTCTCGCACTTGGATTTTTTTTTGTGTCCATCTTACATGTTAACAATGAGTGTATCCGTCAGATTTCCAAGAGACCAGGCAGCTTTGGCGCGGACGTTTGTACACCGATCATCGAAGGCAGCCAGGATAGCGTTTGCTGTATCCGCCACAAACATAACATCCTGAAAAGCAAATAGCTGTTACGCGACTTTAACGCCGCTGACAAAATCATGCTTAGTGCACCTACAGTGGGTTAGAAATGTGCTGACCTCTCTCAAACAAGGGAACAGTATGTAGATTCCTAAAGCCCTGAGGGCTGCAGCCTTCACCAGATAGTTTTCAGTGTAGGTCAGCCCCAGCAGCACGGTGACGCACATGAGCTGGGTCTTGTCCTTGAACAAAGCATCACACAAATAACAGCGTGAGCATCAGTATCATATGTGGAAGCAGAGGTCTATTGAATGGGGGAACTTACAGGCAGTTGTGCGAAGGCCTGGGGTAGAATAGAGGACAGCGTGTCGCAGGCGCTCGCCTGCAGAGTCGGATGTTGCTCATTCTGCAGCGCTGCATTCAGGGGACCACTCAACACCTCGGACCAAAATTGCACCACCTGCATTATGCAGATACATTGATGACATAAAAACACTTTAAAACGTATTCTTATGACTGTGAGTTGCTTTTCTCAGGTGGTTTAAAATGCAGCAGATACCCGCTTACTGGTAAAGTAGTAAAAAGTATTTCTGGCAAGTTAACAAAAGCAATATGAAGATGTTGGTGTAAAAAGCCGTATTGTGATTAAATACACATCGTACAGATACAGTTTGTGCTTACCCGACTTATGGGAACTCTTGAGCTTTCAGGCACATTATTTTCTGCTCTGTGCTGCTGGATTATCCCCGTACCAAACTCCTCCACCAACTGAATGGCAAGCAGAGATATCAGTGCTCGGGTAACTTCTAAAGATTTACAAGTTAGAATGAATACTATGATTTCCAGCAACGAACTACATGAGTGACGGTAGACTAATGTCTACATGTTCACCAGACAATGCTACCTTTGCTCCATGCAGCTGTATGGAGGGGTCCACCTCCCCAAGGCAGCGAGTGCTAACCCGGCTGATCTCACACAGATACGATTGGGTCAGAGAGAAGTAGCCACGGACCAAGTGGGACAAGGCCTGGAAAACAGTGGAATCACACAAAATCAACACTTCACAACTTTGGGCCTGCCGACACTGGCGAGCAGATCTGCCCTGACAATCTAAGTGTTAAGATATTTGTCATATGTACAGCACATACACAATGCAATTTATTTCATGTAACAAATGTAAAGTAAAAGTGGAATAAACAGTGTTTAAAACAGTCCATATAAAAAGGTGCAAAAACAGTAATGAGCCATTTTCCAGGTTCGCTCTCAGTTTCAGAAAGTGTCTTATTACAGGTTGAGCCTCAGGGGAGGCCAGCATATAATGGTGAACCCAAACGCTGGCAGATACAAACAATCACACCTTTCTTCATCACCTCTCACCTGCAGAGCCACGAGCCGAACAGGTGAGGCCTCCATCACAGCACCTCCACCCGCTCCCTCGCTGTCTGATTGCTCCTCTCTGGGCTGAGTCACAAGAGACACACACAGCTGCAGCAGCCATGGCGGAGAGCTTTCCTCCTCCCCCGGGGTGCGAGGAGCACGCGGGGATTGTGTGGATGATCTCTGCTGCAATGGCGTGACCGGTGTACGGCCTGGCGAGGACATCCCATCTCTTTGTCTCCAGCTGAGGACTGCGTTCTGATTCTGCGGCGTGAAGGAGCCTGTGCTGCTGCCACTGCTGTCGTCCGGCTGACGCAGCAGAAGCTGCACCTCCGGGAGCGGCGCTTGAGTCGTCACTATAGCCCCGTAGAGCGTGAAGACCGACACTCGGACAGTAACGTCTGAGGGCAGAGGGCAGTTTTGAGATCAGAAGCTTTTCTTTCTCGCCAGTACCTGGGTGCAGTTGCAGACACACTGACAAAAATACAAACCTCTGTGGTGCAGGTAAGAGCGTATCTGTTTCCAAAGCTGGGTGAGCAGACCCGGTCTGAGACGATTATAAGGCGTATTGGACACCAGGAAGGCCAGACACTGATAGACAAGGGAGGAGGTAACAAGCTGTGATACAAAAGCCACAACACAGGCCTCGATTCACTTCTGGAGAGTAGGTACTGGTTTCTGTTCACTACGTTTGGTTAAACACAGCAAAACCTCACAAATTGACATGGTTTCTTCTCAAACCGCTGACAATGACTCAAGATGAACACTGCGAGACATTTTAGTTTAACCCTACTGATGATGTGTTCCAATAGTAATCCTGTATGCGCTTTTCTCTCTTGTCACATGTCAATAGATGCAGCTCATCACAATGACAGTAATGGAAAATAAAATGAAAAATGTGTGGGCCTCAAACATAGACGTGAAATGAGGAGCAGGATATTGTACCTTTATGACCTGAGTCAGTGTTTGCGGGGAGGTCTCAGCAAGCAGAGCCAGGCTCAGAGAGCGGTGCAGCTCTCTGATGGTGGTGGCCAGCGTGAACGAGAAAGGAGTGTATGATGTTCGAGGGGAGGCGGTGTCTTCAGCCACAGCCAGGAACTGACGCGAGCCATCCAGAATTCCCGACAACACCTGAAGTGCACACAGCCGCACCTGGAGGGAGAGGGAATGGACCATGTCGCGATCATACAAGCCGAGGAGGATTGAAAGTTACTTGGAGATGTGGCTTACCTTTGGCGAAGGGTCTTTGAGAATAATTGTGATTAAAGTAAGAGGCGGCGGTCCCCCAATAGGAGTGTCGGGAATGAAGGATGACCAGTACCCGTACAGAGTCCTTTTCTCCACTGCTTTCACCACTGCCAGCAGACAGTGAAGCGTTAACTGACGCACACGGCCGTGGTTCAGTCTGGAAGAGCCAAGAGAGTTCGGTTTTAGAAAGTGTTGTGTTGTGGAGAACTACTGTTGTGGGGTGAAGACAAAGTGACTTTACAAAATTCATCGTCTTTATTGAAAAAAGCTTTAACTTTCAATTGAAAAACAACAAAAAAAACAAGAGGGGGAGAGACACTGAGGGATCGGGGTAGTGTTTTATATACCTTAATCTGCTCAGTGCTGTGCCCTCTGGGTCAGAAAACTCAGAGTCCGAACTGTTTTTCTTCCAGGATGGGTAGAGAAATGGAGAAGAAGGTTTAAGAGAGACCTCTCCTTCTCTTCTGACACTTTCTCTTCCCTCTCCTTTCTGCAATGTGGATCCAAGCTCTCTCTCTTCTTCGTCCCCGTCATCCCCTTTGCTCTCCTCAGTTTTTGTCTTCTTCCCCTTTCCTTTGGATTTCTTCTTTTTCTTCTCCAGAGAGACAAATAGAATTAGTTTACTAATGATTGTTTTATGACCCTTAACAAAAGAAAAAAAAAGAAAAGACAATTCCTACCCCTGATGTCTTTCCAGGCGTCGTGGCATCTTTCAGAGGTTCAGAGGACTTTGGTGGCTCAGCAGGTTTCGGTGGAGAGAGGGCTTCATACTGTGGAAGAGGTGCTGGGTACAGTACAGGCAGCCACTCCACGCTCACTCCAGGAGCGCCCTGGAACATCAGCCTCTGAGGAGAACATGAGCAGGGTCGAGCTGTCAAAGCATGCTTGATCAAATTTATCTAGCAGTGAAAGAAAACCAAGGAAATTGGAAAGGATTTTAAACCTTTAGAGCAGCCAGTAAAGACCCAAGCTCCTCCCCTCCACCAAACTTCCACTTCCCACCAGCGATACAACACTGCATTCCTTTCAATGCTGCTTGGATCACCTGCATTAATGACACAGGAGTAAGTTCGAATTATGGCACGCTTAGTCATTGAAACGTGAACTGCAATGCAACGACTATAAGTACCAGGCAGTAGAAGAGCTCGTCAGTGTCGGGAGGTTTAGGCGACTGCAGTGTTTTGAGGAAGGCTTTAAAACATATACTTCTGTACTCATCATCCAGTGGTGGTTGGCCAGGGATCCTGCAGGGACACCATTAAAAAAAAAAAATCAAAAAAATCACAAGATATGAAAAGTCCCGTTTTGTGTATCTGGGGTTTAATCCCACAGTCCAAAAACATGCATGCAAGGAAATGGTGAGCTCAAATTGTCTCGAGGGGTTTGCCCGGTGACGGACCGGGATCGGCTCCATCGCCCTGCCGCCTACACAGTATAGAGGATTAATTAATGACGATATAAAAGGAGGAAATGAACACAATATATATGTCCAGACGACGTAGGAAACATGTAATTACTCTCAGTCAATAGCTTATGTGGCCTAATGCTGAGATTTCAAACAATCCTTAAAACATCAGAAGTGAGACACCAGATTGGGGATTTATATGGCTCATGCGAGCGACGATGCACACACATTAAAATGCATAGTACAGGTACGCACTAGATATAGAACGACACTGGAGCTTACCTGAGACAAATGTTGGCCATGCAGGTGAGCGCATCACGCCGCAGCTCCATACTCAGCTGAGACGTGGACATATATTGCTGCAGGACTCCATCATTACTCAGTAACTCACCGAGATACTACGATTGAGAAATAAAGAGTAAGGGTAAACAACACTTACCGTACACTTTCAAACAGCAGAACGCTTAAATAAATACCTGGTGGCACTGAGGTCCATTTCCATATACCACAGTGGAGAGGGCGAGGAGGATATCTGAGTGAGTCCACGTACTACACACTTTCAATGCACGGGTAGTATAGTTCAGCAACACATCCAGTGTCTGTTCATCCATTATGACCTGGAATGAATAATAATAAAATAATGAGATCATACATGTTGGAAGGAGAATATACGAATTACCAAAGCAGACCCTGCTAGTACATGTAACATTTCAACACAAAGTTTGCTGGTTACCTTTAACTGATTGAGTAGATGGTGCATCAGCTGGCATAGTTTGATGACTAAATGTTCTTGACTCAGTGGCACCAGGGAGCTGACATGCCTCAGCAGGAGACACACATCCTGGGATGGACATGAAAAAGAAACAAAAAAGATGGCTACCACGTGATTAAAAGTATCCAGAGTGGGTCGAGACAAATAGACTAAACCAAACCCGGAGTTACCTCTTGCTGGATGTTGATGTTGGGCTCCAAGGTTCTGTTGTAGTTTTCAGACAGTAGCTGGTCAAACAGCAGGTTGAGCTCCTCCTTCAGCTGGCTGGAGTTCGACCGCAGGGCTTTGAGCTTTGAGGCGCAGCGGGAAAACTGTTTCTCTGCGTCCGACAGAGAGTCGGGCTGCCGGCTGTCAGCCGCCTTGGGGGTAAAGGGAGCGGCGTCGGCAGATAGAGCCGCCGAGGGGAAACTCTGGACACGGAGAGCCGGGCCCGACTGCCCCGTGTGAGCCGCCATGTTTTCAGTGTTTTTACTCGTTCTTCTATTTCTGTGTAACATCTGAGCGCCATGACGAGTACTGCCACCTAGAGTGCAAAAAAAGAACATCTTTCTAAAAAAACAAACAAAAACTTCCCACTAAACGAAGTGCTTTACGGGGGAATAAAGGAAATACATTAAAACAAAGTGATTAAGAAAGGCATAAACAGTAGAATAAAAAAATTTAAATCTTTATGAAGATAAAGGTTATAAAAAACGAGTAAAATTTATTGTTGAATGGAAAGCCTGAGCAATTAATTGTGTCCCCAAACGTCAGGTGTTCAGGGAATTTTTTTCCACAGGTGAGGAGTATAGGAACTAAAAGCTGCTTCACCTTGTAAACTTATGACTACGGGAACCCTTCAGTAAGCGTGTCCCCAAGGAACTCAAGAGGTCTGGATGTTTCCTATTCAAGAAAATTTTTGATTTATTTAGGCCGGAGACCATTCAAAAATATACCCTGCCTTCACGCCGTCCAGCTTCCCAAGACTATAAATTGGATTAAGCATTATAGAGATGATGCGTACCATTATTATATCATATCAGCACTTTACACATGTAATAACAATAAAATGCAATATCACATGGCCTTGGAAGGGTTCAATAACAATGCATTATTGATAGGCACAGAGACACAAAACATTTTGAACAAATTTATTTTCTCAAAGTCGTTTTGTGCACTACAAGTTCAAAACATCACAATACCAGATGACACACTGTATTACATTGCAGATACACAGCCGTAATGTTGCAAAATTTTAATAATTCAAGCACAAAAAAAAAAAAAGAATGTTAAGACATGTACAAAACCCTACAGCTCAGAGCATGGAATATCTTTATTGAGCAGGAGCAACAGTTTTGGCATTTTTAGACAAGATGGCACAGAAAATTAAAAACCAAACAAAAACATTCTGTTGCTCTATTTTTTTTTTTTAATTCAAGGAAAATAAGTTATCTCACAACATATCCATATGAAATAATGTACAAATCTATGCAATCAGTGCACAGCAAAACAAATGAGCTATAATGAGAAATTGTGAGCTATAGCCGAGCCTGCCACATGTGCAAATGCCAGCCAAGTTCTGTCACGAGGAGTGCATTGGCATATTTATGAATGATGCATCACCCACCAGTCCCGACATAACTAAAGCACCATTCACCAATGGTAGTAGTGTTGCAAGTGGCAAAAAAATAAGACCTAAAAAAGCAGGAGGTAGGTGTGTCTGCAGGAAAATGGTAGCAAATGTACAGTGTGGCACAAATGAAGTGAGGGCTGAATTAAAAGTAGTTTGAAGGACATGTTTTATCCAGACTTAAACAGTAGAATAGCCACTTGACCCAGGTAAAAGTAGATGAAATGCTTCGTCTCGTGCGTCACGTAGCTGCCGAAGTTCCTCCCGACAATGCAGTGCCATGTGGGGTTGTACTTCTTGTCAAACTCCTGCAGCAGAGATGAAAATGACCAGATTATGAGAAATACAAGTTCACGTTATCTCGCTCGTGAGTCATTAGTGGTACAGCATACCTTCTTCACATAAGCAGCGATATCCTTTTCAATGTTGTACTTTTCCATCGCCTGCATTGCACAGTCCACTGCATCCTGCTGCATCTCATCAGACATATCTGCATTCTTGATTACGGCCTTCTTGTCCGACATGGTGGCTTTCTGACTGTAGGGGCAGAAACAAAGTATGTAATAATACAGTTGTTGGCAGAGACAAATTAATTGCATAAGTGTGATCAAGAAATATTTCAGGAGTTATACTTGTGTTACCCACAACATGTAAGGTACTTTTGAAAATAAGTTACTCAGCACACAGAATTCTCTTAAACATTTGATCTGCAACAATAAATTCAGTCTTTCGTAGAGAATACTACATGCTCATCTACACACACTGAGATGCAGGAATTGGAAAAACTGAGTTACATTTAAATGTAATCGAGTAGTCATGGAACACATTTTCAGTACTTTCCACCATTGGATGTGGACTTCGTTACACTGACTGGACTAAATTAAAGCAGGCACCACCATCAGGTGAGTTTATTTACTTCAGGTTTGCGCTGATTAGTAAATGAGAGAGGAATCAACCTGTGACCTTATCCAATCATATTTCAGTGAGAGTGACACCAGTGCTATGTATTGTTTATTTACCTGACAACTTAGGTGAGATCTGGAAATAAATGGATTCGTGTCCCTTTTGACCAAACGTGCCACAAGACAGAAACCTTACAGATACCTGCTCTGTGCAACCGGCAGCACAACTAAAGAATCAATGCCGCACAAGAAGCATTTAGCATTAGCAGCATCTCCTCTAATACAACATGCCTGTGAACGCCTGCTCCACCTCGAGCTGGTGGGATTGCAAACAATGCAAAGAAAGTGAGGGCAGCCTCTCGGAACACTGCGGCCGAGGACCCGCTGCTCTCTCAGCTCAGTGCCCGGCCTCCGAAACGCAGACATCCATTCATTATTAACCAGCCGCGGCCTCTTACCGTGTCTCTGTTAAGTTTGAAAGTGATAATGCGCGCTGCTCGTCCGTATGCACGATTCTTCTCTTCGTGTATGAAAGGAAGCAGCATGGCGTGCTGGCCCCGCCCTCCGCGTAACGGCCGGCACGTGATTGGCTGTGGCCGGGCCTCACCCTGCTGACGGCGTTTTCTACTCGCGGACAGCGCCTGCATCTTATATCCACCCAGGATGCACCGCTTTCTAGGAACTGCCTACCCCGCTCAGGGGATCGATGGAGGTGATTGGCTGCGTCAAAGATCGATGCAGGTGATCGGCCGCGTCAGCGGATCGATCCCCATCAATGCACGCGGCATATTACATGACTGAAACCCGATCAAGGAAGGTTGAGAGACAATTTCATGATCATCACATGAGTCACTCAGTTCTTCGGGTGCATCGAAACAATTATAATAAACCGGAACTGCACATGATTGAAAACTGTTGAAAAACATGTTTGATTTACGGCATATAAACAGAATAGTTCAACCCCTTGTGTTTGTGTGTGTGTTTGTGTGTTTTAAAATAACTATGAATCTATGTGATTGGTAAAACTCACGCAGTATCTCAACATACTGAATCAAATGTGTCCTGTTGCTTCATCAGAGATCATACTGTATACAAGATGGGAGACATTGCGTTGAATCACTCAGACCACTTCAGCCTGGCCTCTCTCCATGGTGCTGAAACACTTAAACCTGTCCCACCTCTGCTCACACCTCTGTAACACCGACAGGGGGACACAGCCCATTACAGCTCAAACCACGATACTGTTCCCGCTAACAAAGAATAAATATTAAACTCTTAAATTACTGTGAAAACTTGCATGGCCATAATTTAAGGAATAATAATTTACCATCAAATTATTAAATGTCACATTATAGGTTTGCTTTCATGTGTCAGATGTTTTTTCCTCTTTTTTTTTTTGCATCTCATTTTTTAATGCTTGTACTCATATAACACATGACAGTGTTGCCTTAATGTTATCTTATTCAATCTGGCCATGAAGCCTGTGGCACTTCTGCCAGAAGAGCTGATTAAGTTTATTTTTCATTCATTCAGATGTTTCTCCAATTTAGAGATTGAAGAAAAATCCAAGTTGATCAATAGTTTTGAAAATAAAAACCAGTACGAACAATAACAATACTAATCTGGATTGGAGTACTTCATGTGATTGGCTGTTAAGTACTTTGCAATACTACTACTACATGTGTGCATTTATTGACAGGCCTCAAGAAATCAATGCAGTGGATGCTTTAAAGGGGGGGGGGATATTAATGAGTTCCAGACAAAAACCCCAAATCACTTCATTTTATTGAACATTTTATTAAAAGAGAATAAAGCTTTCAAATACTGAAGAATATATGTAAGAAAATCAAAACCCAGTTAACATTGGAAAAGACTGACCTATGAAAGAAAACATACAAACCACATTAAGGTCACATTCCCTCGTCGCCTCCCAGACCTCCCTCCCTCCCTCCCTCCGCCACCGTTAATGTTGCCCCACTATTTACCACTCTCCTTACGCGTGTGGATCCGTTCTGCACCTCCCAGCCCTCCTCCTGGATTTGATCCGGCGCTTTGCGCTTGTTTAAGTTGTAATTTCAAAAACAAAAAAAAATTTGAAAAATAATTCCTTGTCACTCTGCCATCGGCGATTATGTCTCGGGAGGTTCCACACAAAATGGTAGAAAAAGTAATTTGGAAAATTTCAACAGCCAATTTGATTCGAGTGTCTCGCTACAAAGATTCCAGTTTGATGGGAGGGCGTAATGTGGACAGGGCCAGGTGGCGGGCTCCATGTATCCATCCTGAAGCCTAATCCTAATCTGATCCTGAATCGTGATCCGGCTCCGGAATGGTGAGACACTGAGCCCAGTCCAAACCTTCAGAATACCAGCAGAATCAAAGAGAAGGAGGCGAGTTAGAATCACACCTTCACAAGATACTTCAAGAAATATCAGTAAATGTAGCTACCAGGGCGTTTATTCTGAAAAAGATAAGGGACACTGACTATAATCAAGCTCCAAAAGCACAACCGAGTTAGCTTGGATAATAAAAGACAAGAAAGCTTTGGACTACCACATGAAAAGTGGTACTACTGAAAACATTCATCTATGGGTACTCTAATGGTAAGTGTATATTAGAAATGCCTAATAATGCAGATTTCACAGTTGACAAGGCACAGCCATCATACCATTGGTGCCACATTTGACTCCTCCTCCTCCTCCTCCTCCTCCTGTTTATCCTAATTTGAACTGAATCCTCTGTTCCCATCCTATCCTGTTCCTCTGAACTCTACAGAGAAACACACAAGAAGGTCAAAAGGACAGAATATATGTTTGAAAGAAGTAATTAAAAAAAGAAAATCTGCAAATCAAACACAAAACATTTGACGATGACAAACGGGAGCAGAGAAAGACACACAAGGGAGAAGAAGGGAAGCACGTTTTAGGGTGCGAGGGGAAAGAGGGAGAATGAAGTGGAGCAGGGTCAAGTAGAAAGACCCGATGTTACGGTTTGCAAAAAAGAAAATAAAAGAAACCAAAAAAATAAAACTGCAACAGACACTTGGAAGGAGAGGGAAGCACATAACATGACGGCAAACACACATGATACATGAGATGATTTCAGGTGAGTGTTCAGAATTCAGTAAGAGATGTGAAGATTTCCATCTTCTCGCCGCCACTGAAGAACATCGTAGCATTGGTAAAGCTTAGGCGGGCCTAAGTGCGAGAACGGGACCGGGATCGAGAGCGGGAATGGGAGCGGGAGCGTCGAGGGGAGTAACGTGGAGATCCCCTGTTGCGACGCGGCGAGAAGCTGCGAGACCCGCTTTTGCTCCGGCTCCTACTGCGGCTGCGAGACCGAGAGCGAGAGCGGCCGTAGCTCGGGCTGCGGGGCCCGTCCGTCTTCACGCGGATGTAGGATGTCTCACCCTAAACACACAAATACACACTTCTAACCAGCTCTTCATTTACACGAGCCCACGTGACACTGATGCAGAAAGCAGGCGCAGCAGTACTTTCATGGAACAAAGGCTGTCGTTAGAAAAGTAACTGCCTATTGCATCTGAAGTTTGTGACACATACAGCTTAAAGCCCATTTAAGCTGTATCGATTACCTGATGATCGGTTCCGTCATCACATCACTTTGCAGAGGTATTAACAGTCATTCCCACCACTACATGAAGGTCAAAATGCCATTAAATACTTCTGTTTCTGAAAATATGCTCCAATCAAGACAATCAATAGCATGACAAAGAGTTGATACACAACCTGCATGCATTCTATCAACATGAGGGCGCATCTTAACCTAATTTAGTCTTATAGTTCCAATAGTTTTCACCTCAGCTCACCCAAAATGTAGCCACTCTGTCATTTCCTATTAATATGTTGTAGTGCAGACATCATGTACCCACCTCGTGAGAGCGAAACTTGGTATTATCCAGTTTACGGACAGCGTAGGTCATGTCTTCTTTGCGTACAAATTCCACAACTCCAGTGCCATCGCGGTATACATCAGCATAACATACATCACCTGCCTCTCGCATGTGATCCTTCAGATCCTGCCAGCTCCCACTAGGAGGAAGACCTGATGGGAAAAGGTGTGAGTAAGATCTTTACGTCCAGCTCCACACAAAACAACAGATGCTGAGCATTCTGAAACAAAACAACTGAGCACTTACCTGACACAACAACTCTGTACTCCGATCGCCGAGATGGGGGACCATACCTTCCCCTCGGAGGTCCCATTGGCCCCCCACCGCCGCCGCCACCGCCGCCTCCTCCTCCTCCTCCTCCTCCTCCTCCACCACCTCCACCACCACCACCTCCACCGCCGCCGCCGCCTCCACGTCCACTTCTGGGGAACTCGACACGCAGCCGGTAGCCATCATAGTCATAACCGTCACGCCCGTAAACAGCGTCCTCGGCATCCCTGTAAAAACCAGACAAGGATTATGTAACTCACGTCAACTTGAACAAACACACAGAGCATCCCGGTGAAAGAGGGGGGCCGCTGGGACCGCAGGAGAGTGAAGAGTTTAAGGGAGTCAATGTAGACACTGTGGAAATGTGGCAGAAAAAAACTCAAACTTACAGAAAAGCTTTCAAACACTTCCCTGCTAAGCCTGAAGTGTAATCCAAAGCAGCTTCCAGTTCAGACCTTTGTGCATTTCTTCTGTCACGAAGAACTTTTATTGTCAGATAAACTGAACGAAAACTAATAAAATAGTTTTTTGTTTTTTTTTAAGTATACACACAACATTTTCTCCATCCAAATAATATTTTATAATAGTATCTTACCGCAAAACAAGATTATGTCCCAATTTTGAGTGAAATTTAATGAACCTTTCTGTTTATAAGAGAAGAAAAGAGAAACTATTTAAAAACTGAACAGAAAGAAGAAGAGCATGAGTTATGGTAGCTGAACACATCTGAACCGATAATCTGCAGCAGGCCTCAAACACGCACCACAGCCACACACGACAGCATTAAACAACAGGAATATTCCAATACAATCCTTTGGGGAAAACACCTTCATGGATATGTATTAGACATTATAGGTGTGTGTTAGAGTGTGTTTGGGGACAGTTTTGTTTGTTCCCGCTGCCTGAGAGGGAAACGCAGGGACGTGGCGGGACGCCGCGGCTCACCTCGGATCCTCGAACTGCACAAAGGCGAACGGAGGGCCTCCTCTGCGGTTCTTCAGATCGATGTCTCGGATGGATCCGTATTTGTAGAACAGATCTTCGACGTCTTTCGATCGGATGTCCGGGGGCAGATTCCCGACGTATATCCGACAATCGTTGCTCCCAGCCGGACCTCGAATGAGACCTCCGCCGGACATGATGGCGAAGAGTTAGCGGGTTGGCTAGCAAGTCTCCTCCTGAGGGAAAAAATGAGGAAAAATAGACTGAATGTTACAATTACACGATAAACTTTAGGTTACACACAGCGTCGTTGCAGAAATGGGAACTTTGCAAAGTATACGTTAAAGGAAATAGTGTTTTTTTTACCAGCAGCTAAAATCACAATGGAGTTAGCACGCGGTCTTCTTTAGCGATGAGAGCGCGTGCGACAACCTTTAAACCTGCAGACAGCGCCCCCTGCTGGCAAAAGAGGGAACACCCTGCTGCAGCACTGAGTCATACAGCTTCAAACCACCACAGAACATTTATCTTCTTGGGAAAAAAAACTTCCACAGAAACCTACCGGATAATTACGGTCGAGAGCACGGTAGGTCATGGACAGGTCACCAGTCCATCACAGGTCAAACATCGACAACACACACATTTGTTCCGAGGAGCAAGTTAGTGTCAACAAATAACCTCACAAGCAGGATTCTGACATTGTGGAATCAAACCAGGGACTGGTCCTGCCCTTGCTCATAGTAAATTGAGATTGGTTCAAGCGCCCCTGCACAGTAATAAGTGGTATAGAAGATGGATGGATGGATAAAACCAGGAAAAAAAAAAGAAATCCATGTACTGCTACTACAGACATCGCAACACTTTCAAATACTCCTAGGACTTAAGCTCTTTCTTGATTACAAAAAAGCTGTGTGTATATTTAAAATAATGTTAAATTGAAAATAAGTATTGTAATTTTCAACAAAAGCTGGCAAACTTTGCACAGAAAGATATGCAACACACGCACACACAAAACAACCTCCTACCAACATTTGGTGAAGGCAGCCCCATTTTTTTAAACAAAAAGCAAAGACACACAAGAATCAACTTTAGCTTTTATTTTCATAATAACTTAAAAAAAAAAAAAGATACACACAAATATAAAATACTTTTACACATTTACAACTCAGACTTAACTGTACAGTGTGACACAATCGTAGCAGCCATTCATTAAAATTTGAAAAGAAGCATAAATCCTTAGACAAAAAAAAAAAAAAAAAGAAATCAAACTGAGCTTCCAATACCCACACCTTCAAAGAAACCCTCCATCATATTTTCCTCTTAACAAAAGGTGAAGTCCATAAAGTTAGTTCATGCCTTGTGTTTGTCACATTCTCTCGTCCTCAAACGTCTCAGTCCTTTTTGGCTTGTTTCTCTCTGCGTTTCTGTCTGGCCTCCGACACAATTTTGAGCAGGGACAGCAGGATAGGCACACACATGGGCAGGAACAGCGGGATGTAGATGGCAAATTTCTGGTCGTCAGGAAAGTAAAGGAGGTGGAGGAGCGAGGGGTCGAAGAAGGCTTTCTCTGACGCCAAGATGGCTTCCTTACTGTACTGAAGAGCAAAGCCGAGGTTCCCGGCCTCTAACTCGCCGACGGCCAGCTGCAGGGATGTGACAGCACTGGACACCTGAGTGGCAGAAGCAGAAAATGGGAGGTTTGGTACTGTGGGCCGAACTTATGTAGATGCGGCGCTTACATTATACTTAGCGCGGACACTTATGTATTATTACCGGTGTATATATTATTTACCTGTTGGGCGATGTTGTCATTAATGACAATGTTCCCTATCTGGTCAAGCAGCTGTGCCAGAGAGGTGATCGTGGTGGTGGCCGTGGCGACGTTTTCCACACTGCGACTCCACATGAGGCGGTCCAGCTCCCAGTCAGCCAATCCTGCGCTGCCACACGGTGCTATCATGAAGTCCGGGGGAGGGGATGACGACTGCACGCCGAGCAACAGCCTGAAGAAGTCACACACGGGACAGGAGTGTCAGCTCAGGTCGACAGGAGACGGGCCGCTATTGTTCAGGCACTGAATGCTCACCGAAGCTGTGCGAGGAAGACTCCCATGACTTCGGCCATGTTGATGTTTATGTCCACAGGGAACTGAGCCTGTTGCCCATAGTAACCGTTAACGTTATAAACCTAGGAAAGATAGATAAGACGTCCTTCCTTTAAACAGCAGTTTATCACTAGTAATACCACCTCGATCTGTCAAAGTACACAATATTGAAATGTCAATACTATTTCACATCGAGTTTTGTAAAGTAACACGGACGTCCTGATAACAAAACCAGACTGGGAACGTCTTTAGACAGCAACACTAAATCAAAAAAGTTTCAGGCTCAAAAATGGATGCTTCATTTACAAAAGTGTAAAAAAAAAGTCATTGATTACATCCAAAAACATGTTTAATACAGGAGTACAGGCTCGCCCTCCTGACTATAAATGAGGTTTTCCATCTTCCAGTTGTTCTGATAAAAATGTAACAATCTGGGTATTTGTAAGCAAGAAATATTGAGATATCTTGTTTTCAACGCTACAATATCTGATAAGAAAAGGACGACCATTTTCACTAGAGGACTCAAAATGCTGGATTCAGAAAAAACGAATTGGGATGATGAGGTGTTTTAATGAGGGAGTCCATCTGATGGAAGTATTTCTGTTAAACTCCTTGTTGGCTGAAATAATCCTATTAGCCATTGGAAAATGTCTCAAAGATCTTGATGGGAGTTAAAGTTGTCTGACTGGATTGGTTGAGTCCTTTGTTTGTCCATACCTTTCTAAAATCAGTTAATGAAATGAATCAAACATACATCAAACTATTAACTGACCATCCCACGTTCACTTTGTCGAGCTTACCATGATTCCGCCCCACCTCGGGGAGTGGAACGCGTTAGTGGGCACCTCCTGTTTGTGACGGTCGTGGATGTAAAGGGGTGAATGGTGGGCATCGGGGACGTACAAAAGAAAATTCAACACCGGGTTGGAAGACGCAGCATTGGAGCCTGGAAATAATTGAAGGACAGCTTTTGTGAACACATCAAGACCAACGACGTCATGTTTCTGCTTTGAGGAAGAAAGATTTTTTACCAAGTCTCGCTTCCACCGGGTTGATGACGTGGGCAAGGCTGTCAGCATTCAGGGTGTAGGCGCCGCGGCTGCTGTCGAAGCGCGGGTTGACACCGAGCATGGCATAGTGCAAGGTCTGTCGTGAAGAAGAAGAAAATCTAAAGAAGCTGTGCATTTTTGCATAGTGTTTGAATGGAGCAGAGCAACACACACACACACTACCTGAGAGTCCAGACTGAAGTTTGCCACATGGGAAAGTTTGGTAAGCAAAGGCTGGATGTACGTCTCCACTGCACCCTCGATGTCCCAGTGCAGCCGGTGGGACTTTGGGTCGGGGTTCAACAGACTGAAGGTTATCTCATAACCTAATGGGAAAGACAAATAAAACATACAATTTGCATACAATACAGAGCTTGACGCACAGACAGATCAGAAATACAGTTGGCCAAGACCCGAGGTCGGATGAAACCGGACTGAACCTGGACTGGATTTGAAGGCCCTCATGCTGTCAGCGATGCTCTCCTTGCTGTCGGGACTGAAACGGACTCTGTCGCTGAGCGCAGCCGTGATGTCGGTGTGGCCAAAGGACATCACCTGCAGCACCTGCTTGAGCCGAGGCTCCAGGTGAGCCAGAAGCTGCTCCAAGGTCTTGCCGACTCTCATCTGGCTGCCGATGCGCAAGAGAGCCGTCCGTCGTTGTCCGATGTACACGTTGACATCCTGAAAGTCATGATGGGAACTGTGAGAAGGCGACCGAACACTGTAGCTGCAAAGCAGCAATGGCAGTTTGATGAATGAAAGAAAGGAAATCAAGTGAAATGATCAAAAGAAAAAAAGTCTACTGCAGGGCACACAGTGGACGTTATTACAGAAATGAGGAGTTCAAACCTTCGGCAGCAGTGAGGAAGACTCTGGGATAATGTAAATCACCAAAGATCCACTGGGACTCTCACTGAGCGTGAGCAGAGAAACATCTGCTTCTACAGAGAGAAATGATCATCAGTGTTGTTTTGTTTTTTATTACCAAGATAGTAAAATGTTAAACTCTGGATGCTTTATTTGAACCGGCAGCTCACCTGCACCAGTGGGCTGGTTCAGAGCATCCTCCTCCATGATCGTAGCCGTGCGGTATTTTGTTTCATACCTGTACCTCAGAGCTGTGTCCTCTGGAAACAAAAGATTTGAAGACATGAGCTGAGACGCTTCCTATTGTGTAACTGCGGGTCATGAAGATCCTTAATAAATCACCATCGACTCCATGTTCCTCATCCTGCGTCTGTGTCAGGGGGATTTTCTTCTGCTGCTCAGGGGTGACGGTGCCACGTGCAAACACGACCTCCACCTCAGCACACAACTGAAGCTGCGATAAAACACATAACCAGGAGAGGGAGGACTTGTTAACCGGCGTATTGAAGATACATTTCACATAAAGTGCAATATGTCAAGTCAATAGAAGAATAAACAAACCTGCAGTTTAGCCAGTTCATTTATCTGAGCGACGGGCAGCCAGGCGCGATACGTCTCAGTTGTTCGCCACCACAGAGGGACTCCCACAAGGATGACCACGGCTGCTATAGAGAGAGCAGCAAGCTGGCCCCGTCTACGCTCTGAGACACCAAACAGACACACAGTGTCATTGCCCGAGTGCTTCATATGCTGATTTCACTCTCAATTTAAAATGTCACTTATCAAATGATGAAAAACTCCATTCGCCATTTCTGTGAGCCCAGAAAGCGTTTTAGGATGTATTTGATCAACACATCAAAAATGATGATACATTTGATCTGAAATGAAGATATGCATCATATGTTCAGCAATAAACATTAAATTATTCAGACCGTCTATTTTGGAAATGATTAAAGTCATGACTAACTGCAGCACTGATGGTCACATTTCAAGCCTGTCGTGTCAGTAGTAACTTTGAGATTGTATCGTCACATTTTCACAGGTTAAACTTTGGTTGTTTACTATTTTGACCTTCAGTATGTGTTTGATTAAAGTTGAGAGTTCTGGACATGAATTGTCAGAACTGACAAGTGACATTTATTGATTAAATGTACATTTGCAATATTGAAACCAATGTGATTAAAAGTGATTTGATTTGCCACTCAGCTTATGAAACATTCTCCTATTATTCACACTGTTGATCTGTCAGTCTCCAGAAACACAATGGAATCTTTCTATAAGCACTTTTATACCACTTCCCTTCACTTTGGAGAGATTCTGCTCCTCTGAAAGACTCATTTCTGAGCAGTCACGTTAAGGACAATCCCATAAATGGTTGCAAAATGCTCTTCTTCCAGTTACTTGAACAGATTTTTATTACCGAGGTTCAAACTTGTAATGCTATTCTGCTAAATTAAGTCAATAAATATATCTCCTTCTTTCTTGTAATAGTGAATTGTTCCATTTTCAAATGCTTGACTTATTGTCGATTTTCCAAAAACCTACAAAACCTGCATCTTGCTTAAATTCACATTAAACACTGCCCCACCTTCTGACTCTACTGGACGTTGTTTCACATCTGGTTTGGCTCTGATGTGACATTCGTATCTAGCAAACTTACACATTTTGTAAGTGGTGCCACGATCTGAAAGTGATTTAATCAGATATAATGCTATAAAGTATAAGAAGGAGGAAACACTGCAGCACCTGTGAAGCTATCTCTTAGCATTTAGCCTCATGGGGTCATAAGATGGACAAAACAGGAGCTTTGTGTCAAATCACTACATCTGTTGTTTGGAATAATTATACTCTTCAAACTGCCATGAGCCGATATCAACACTTTTCTCTATAAAATGCATTTATTCAATTCAGTTATGAAGCTACTCACCCACTTCCGTAGTAGCCATTCCTGCTAACAAATGGGTGCGCTTGTTCCTGCACGACACAGTCTAGCGTCACGTGACCGTTAATTCTGACATATTATTAGTTAAAAAAAAAAAAAAAAAAAAAAACCTGTTCAAGTTGGAATGATAGTATGAATACGATCCATAAATGGCAATTAAGCCGATGCAAACAATGGGTTTAACTAACATATCAAAAGCTTATATCACACAGGGACGGACAGTTCCCGTTGGGCTATCCAGGTGATTATATCGAACGCACAAAGGCATCATAGGAAACGCGAGAGTCCCATGTTTTTTTTGTCCTAAAGCACCTGCTAAATTCATCCAATTAATCTGTTTAACAAATACATCACTGCCAATGTTATTGATCACATATATGAGGCTCTACTTACCAAGCTGAATACACCCCCGTGTGAACAAAAATAGGCTTTTATTTAACCAATACGTTCACATGTCATAGTAGCACAGGTGTTACTGTGCATACGGGGACACTTAGTATGTGTTCATCAGTTATCAACAACCACAAGGACCCTCACAAAGAAAGTGTTTAAGAGCTTTTCAACTGCAATATGTTTTTTTGTGAAGCTTTGGCAGTTGGGTGTACCCTCGGGAGGAGGCAATGAATGACAACACAGATTGACCTTCACTTGTTTATTTACTTCAGCCATATTTTGCCTGCTGCATCCCAGAGCCAAGTGAGTTTAAATGTGGTTTGCAGAGCATCTCTTTCACAAATGCTATAATAATCAGATGTTCTCAGACTTATGAAAATACATTACAAAAAAAAAAAGCTTTCTCAGTGCGATGCATGGACAGGAAGACTTTTTCCTTTTTTAACAATGTTTATTTCAGATAAACAATAGCCCCAGGACAGTGGGATGTCAATCCATCTTCTTTACTTTTCACACTCACACCTTCATGTAATGTAGAGTGAGCAGTTTAATTCCCTTTTGATTGACTCCCACGGGAAACCTGGCTACCCAGAGAAAAACCACAAATGTACTGGAAGTACATGCTACCTTAAAGAAAGGCCTTTGAACAGGCTCACATTTGGAGCACTAACCACACCACAGGACACTAACCCACAGCCACAATGGGGATTTAAAGGCATTATTAAGCCAAATGCTCCTACATATACCTAACACCAATTTGAGTAAACTTGTCAGTTCTGCGGGACATTATAAAAAAAAAATAACCCACCTGTGCATCTGAGTAAATCTGCTTTCTTCGGCTCACTGGCTGTATTTATATCTGAACACGGTATACAACATAGTACATCTGTATTCAAAGACAAATGAGATGACAAAGATTTTTTTTTCTTTATTTTAGTTTATTTTTCTCCACTATTTGACACACCAAGCGCTTCAACACCAATATTAACATCACAAACATCAAAGTAGTCCAACACAGCAGTGGCTGTTTCCTCGCTGCTCGCCGCCCCACACGTTGGTCCGTGTCGCGTGTCACGTCAACTGAAACTCATCCGATCTTCCCGTGGGGCAAGGCAGTGGGGAATCAGTAAGGGTCGGGGGGTTGACACACGAAAGTCACAGAATATTGACAACTTCACACAACTGAATACAGTAATTACTTGATGTAATTTAAAGCTAATGTTATATTGAGAACAGACACACAAGATGGTTGTTTTTTTCTGCATAATGGTGATGAGGAGCATCAGAACATAAAGATTAAGATGAAACGTGAGGTGTGTGTGGTGGCTTGTTACAGTACAGATTTCTCCAAGTGCTACTGCGGTCTCAAAGTACAACGAGCACTCTGCATTTTCCCTCTAAAACTTCACTATGTTCATCTTGCCATTTGGTCCATTAACAGATGTACTGCTACTGGTAATCGGTTGGTCCCACTGTCGTTGCTGATGTTAGTATAGCATTTTAAAATGAGCCAACACTGTGTTCTGACAGAAGCGAAACACCGACACACACATGCTGACCTAGTCTGCTTTGGAATGGTTCATGGAAGGGAGGAAATCTCATGTTGGGACATGAGAGACATAAAATACTTGACTGATCATCTTGGTGTACCGTTAACTCGTTTTCCAGCCACTAACCTCCAATCTCTCATTCTAATAACAGCGACACTTCTGATTAAACTCACCACTTCAGTCATAAATTGTCGCGAAGCCATTTTGATTGGTTTGATCAGATAGAAAAAGAACAAAAAAAAACCCAAAGCTGGTACCTTTAATACCATCGATTCACATTATGTCCCCCTCAACAAATCTATTGTCAATTAAATAACTAAAGTATAGTAGACAGCACAGGCCTGTGACTGATGGAAGAGTGAGAGGGAATAGCAGAGCAGATATAAGACTATAACTAGGCCATAGTTGCACGTGGCAGATTCATGTTTAGTAGGCATGATTAGCCACATAGAGGGATTTCCCAGCAGCGCCAGCAGTTCCAGAAGACTCGTACTTGCCGAGAGCAGCCAAGCCGTTTGCCTGCAAAAGACAAAAAAAAAAAAAAAAAAAAAAAAGTCTCATGAGTAAATAGCTTTTAATATGTTTTACGATGCGAGGACATGTTTGATGTCTTCTGTGTGTTATTTTCTGACCTCGGCACGCTTGATGAACTCCTCGGTGGCTGCCTTCTCATTGTTCAGATCGCCTCTCCATGCGTTGAGGGCAGAGGCCTGCAGGGCGCGGCCGTAGGAGAAGGTGAGGGCCCAGGGCTTGGCAAGTGGACAGGTGTTAATGGAATTAAGGTTCACGCTGGCCTCTTCTTCAGACTGACCACCTGACAAGAAGGTCACTCCTGAGGAAGGAAAACACAGGTTATCCACCTGCTCAAGTCTAATTCAGACTTTCGAGTAGTGTTTCTCTCCAATGGTCGAAACTATTTCACAGAATATATTGTATAATTGACCACAGCGATCGAGAATAGAACCGAATTAAATATAATAAAAATATTTTAATTCCTTCAGCTGATGGCATTCCAAATTATAAACTCAAGTAACTCTCAGGGAACAATAAACTAATGTTTTAAGTAAACCTCAATAAATAAATAAATAGAAAACCCTTCAATAATCAAGCATGCTATGTTACCGAGTCTGTAGGGTTAAACCATTTACTTTAGTCAATATAATTTTAGACTTGTGTATTAAAAAGTGTATTAGTTTTGGTATGTTCGGTGTGTGTGTTTAAGATTACTATACGATGAACTCTGTTACCCATATTTAGTCTCACAACTGGAATCACTTCTCACCCTCTAAATGAAGCTATTTTAGAAGAAATCTACTTTCAGAGTGCGCTGATACTCCTTCTGTTGGTCATCAATGCGCGTCTGACCTGTGACAGCAGGAGGCACGGTGCGGCGCAGAGCAGTGACGGTAGCCATGGCGATTTCCTCGCTGCCGTACTTGTTGGGGCAGGAGTGTCCGGCTGTAACCATGTTGGGTTTCAGCAGTGTTCCCTCCAAGTACACGTGGTGGTCCGATAGAGCCTTGTACACCGCAGCTAGCACCTGGCAGCAGGAGAGACGGGTGCAGAGGTCAAAATTTAAGCAAGGACCAACTTGGACAAAATCGGAAATGTATAGAGTTGACAGTAGTTTCAGTTAAATATACAACTACAGTACCTTCTCAGTGACGTACTGGCAGCGCTTCAGGTCATGGTCGCCATCGGGAAGAATCTCAGGCTCCACAATTGGTACAATTCCATTCTAAGAGACAAGATAAAAAATGGGAATATAAACTTCTGATTCTTGTAATTTGAGAATAATAAATGAGTTTGCTAAAACAGTGCATCGATCTTCACTTATACAATGTGATGAGTCTTTGTAATTTCACACCAACCTGCTGGCAGATGCTGGCATATCGTGCCAGAACATTAGCGTTCTCATAGATGGCGAGCTCAGATGGCGTGGTGTCGCTGATCTTCAGCACCGAGCGCCACTTGGCGAAGTCCGCGCCGTCCTTCTTGTACTGAGCGCAGCGCTCAGACAGCCCGTCCAGACCTACACACCACACAAACCCAGAACCTCCCTTTAGGAATATAGTAACGGTTTTTGGAGTGTGAAAGACGTTTTCAGAGCGAGGGTGGAGCAGACATTTTTTCTAGAAGGGGCGACATTGTGAAGGACCAAATCAGAGGCTGAGTTTGATTATACTCAATATGACTACATTTCTTATTAAACAATATATTACATGGTTTTGATCAGTTTTTGGAAGTGATTGAAACAGAAATTTGCAAAACTGTTGTATTAAATGCATCACGTACACTAATTTTCGACTGCTGCACATTTTCCCGTTGGGGTGAACTGTATGTGACCAGCAAGTCGTGCAATGCTTTGGCCTGTTTCAGAGAGTGTGATTCATCTGCTTCCTACCCTGAGTGGTGGTCTCTCCATTTGTTCCAGCCAGGGGCACAACGCCCTTATCAACCTGTGAAGAGAGAAAAAAAGGACAAATGTGACCAAACCAGTTGATTCTTGGTAAACGCACCTTTCCTGAACTAATGACCTTTAGCCCAGTTTATCCTTAAAACCTGCACTACTGTTGTGGGTGAGTGGCTCTGTGTTTATCTAAACATGTTGATAGTCCGTTGTTGTTTTGGGGTAGTTTCCAGTTTTACTTGTCAAAATGCCAAAGTTGTTTGTTTTCAAAGACTGATGATGCTCGCAGAACAAGTCATGTGACCAAGCGAAGAATTGAGACTCAAGCATGATGCGATTATCAATCGGAAAGATTATTAAACGCATTAAAACTTTGCTGAAATCTAATTTTTTTTTCCTCAGTAAAGAGATTCTAGTATGACGGAAGTGGTGCACTTGGACATTTGGTACCTTGATGCCCACTACGATGCCGCGGTCTTGGATGAGTTTGGCGAAAGGAGTGCCGTCGTCTGTGTTCTGGTACAGAGTTTCGTGGAAGAAGATGACGCCGCCGATGTAGCTGTCGATGCGCTGGTCAGCGGTGAAGAGCAGCTGGCGGTAGCGGCGCCGGTTCTCCTCTGTGTTCTCAACCCCGATGGGGTTCAAACGTTTCGCCATGCTCCCTGAAGACAACATGAGCGCACACACACACACACACACACCATTCACATCAAGCCTTCACTCATGTGTACAAAATGCATAGTTGTGGACAAATAAAGGCTCAGACATCACTTTCAATTTTAATAGAGCGACAGTTATGTGTTTCATGTCAGTTGTTTAACACCATTAAAGTGGATTTGGGGGTTTCTTTCATTTAAAAGTCAATTTGTCACTCCCAGCTGCCACATAGGAATAAATACAGATTAGAGATGTTTTCGTAATGTATTCATCTTATTACTTCATTTAATATTTGGGCTGAACCATATTGACACATACAATAAAACATTAAGATTGCATTTAGGAGTTTGGGTAATTTTTACCATGTTACAATGCTATAAACAAAACACGACTTATTGATTGACCAATTGTATGTTGACAGATATGCATTGTGCAGACTAATCTAATAACTTCTCTCATACTGGGAATATAGTTTCACATCACACTAGAACTGTAATACGCTGTGAGAGATACTCAATATAAAATGGTTCTGGTTTGGAAAACAACTTTAGTGAGGTTTATGATTGACATCTTTCATCTTTTGGGGAACAGAAATTTCGCATTTACACGTACCGGTGGACTCATCAGCTGCAAGGATGCCTTTCCCTGGAGCTACTATCCTCTGAGCGATGTCCTGCAGCTCCTTCTTCTGCTCAGGAGTCAGAGCGGGGTACTGGTGAGTCATGATGGCTGAAAGAGAGAAACAGAGCCACAGTGTTTCATCATGTGTCGACCTGGACGAACGCCCAGTCCTGGCCTCCCTCCGAGTCCTTCTATTGTTTATACAACATGGCTACCTAAAGGCAGCTATGGGCTCGTCTCAGTGGGGGCAGGAGGAGGGGCAAAAACGGCAAATCACCTGCACGACCCAAAAGTCACGATCCAAGGACGCAGGATGCATATCAGATGTGATAAAAGCGGCCGAGGAGAGGAATTGTTTCCTACTTGCTGAGAGAAAATGAGGAAGACGGCGCGGCTGTTTATGCTCAGTACAATAACTCATTGTGTGACTCACAAAACCAAACAACCTTCCTCATAGCCATTTGGGTGGTTGTACTGGAATAACATCGTCGTTGATATGCGGTGTGGTGTCGGTCACACAGAAACCGTTTGGCGGCAGCATCCGTGCCGACATGATTAAACGCACGCACAAGCTTCAGAGCAGATCACCCTGTCCTTTTCCCCACTCTGCCATAAATAAGCAGTTACATAAGCCCTCCCCTTCCGTCGCCTCCTGAGCCACAGAAGACAGAGAGAGGAAGATTACGTAACAACTATAGACTCAGTGCTCATTCTTGCAGCAGGACTGGATGCAGCGCGGCTCGTTTCCCTCTCCTCAGCAACACTCCGCCTTTCTTTTTTCTTGACTGATACATTACTGGTATTTAATCACACAATGCAGCCGACTGGTGCAGCACTGTGACTATCAATCATTCCGTCTGGGTGAACACACACACAGGGTTCGCAGACTCCCACTCTCACACATCGAAAAAACACATCACGCCCACGAATGTGGAGCGTGCACGGGAACAAGCTGTGATTTGTCCTTCTGGTCGACTGCACTGCTCTCACCGAACCACGTCACTTTTCACAGGCCTTTGTTCACAGCATCCCGGGCACTCTGGTATGTGCCACGATAATGGACCAGCTATAGATGAAACCGTTCAATGGGTGGAAGCTATGGGGTCAGCTCTAGAGGCTCTGAGGGTGCCGCACACAGCCTGACTCAATAGACAATAAACAGATATATTCACATAAACTTTCCAAAAGAAAATTAGTTTGGACTAAACCAGAGGTCAAACTGCAACCTGGAATGGTGAAAAGTGTAAAGTGTATTTCATTTACAAATCTCTTCTAATAAGAGGCCACAGCTCAACAACAGACTTGAAGGACAAGTGCATTCCCGTCCACGGCTGGTTTGTTATGGCAGGACACTGGATGACAGAGTCAGTATCCTCTGGGTTAATCCCCAGCTTAAAGCTGTGAGATAACGACTGTTAGAGAACATGGACGCCTCCCAATGAAAACGGAGTGCGGTTAACACAACACCAGCACGCCTCAGTGCTAAAGCCCACATTTTAGGCACAGGTGAAATTCAAGAGGTCAGGCCAGCGGGGTATAATGCGTCTCGCGAGGAGAACAGTAAGATCATGAGTCTAGACTCTCCAGTGAACAGAGAGAAGTATTTACATTTGATAAAAGGCCAACAGCAGAGCGCACGTATGATGTCTGGGATTTCACTGCGCTTGTGTGTGTTCAGTTCTGCTCCATTGTTAGTCATACAAATAGATCACGCTCAGCAAATACCTGCAATCTTTTGTACGGGACCTGCAGGCTTTAACAGTAGAAGTACTCTGACTTTACTTCCACATGAGGAAGTTTATTTTGGAAAAACCTTGCACAGCCTTTAGATACTCGATAAGAAATATATGATGCAACAATCAGCTAAGCGCATTGGAAAGTTACAAAAACGCATAGTTTTAGGTTTATTTTACAAGAACGTGAACACGTTGATAGATATTGCTCTCAGACTGTGGTTGTGTCCAGACTCGAACTAAACTAATCATACTTTATGAATCCCCTTTCAGCATTGACCAATCCTATTTCTAGGGTGTGGAGGTGTGGCTACATTACAGCGCTTCAGGGAGCCAATTGGGATCAAGGATCTTGCTCAGGGACTCACAGTGGTGACCTGTCCGCAGTGGGAAACGAACCTGCGAAATTCCAATCCCAAGTCCACCTGTCTAAACTCTATAATGAATGCATCATAAAACCATTATAATCTGTGCAGGTACAACATTTAGTTGACAGAATCAGACATATTCGGTTTTCTTGAGTGACCCATTGACGCAAATTGTGGCCACTGTTTGTTAAAACTCAGTAAGAGTATGAATGGCATTGGAGAATACTATTGTGAACATAATATGTATATTGCACCCATTACATCCATCAGAAACACAGTAGAAGACATCTCACATCAGTGAATACGACACTGGATGGCTGGAAGAGATGCTCTAACAGAATGGGTACATTAGTGTTTTTCTATTTTTGTGCCTGCTCCTCATGTGTCTCCAGGAAATGCTCTCTATCCACAGGGGGAACATTAGAACAACACCAACCCCTAGTTGGTGCCTCACATGCAGTTAATAATGAGGATGTTCAGCAGGACAGAGCTCCACTGATGTGAACAATCCAGTGTAGTTGATCATAATGTGCTTATCACAACATCAAAAGCAAATCTGATCAATTGTGCAAGGTTGAACTTGAATTTGCTGATGAATATAAAGCTTGCTCTAATATTAAACCACAACAACTGCATATTTAATGAGATGGACCAAACACTTAACTCCTAATTTAGTACTTGCACTGAGGAAGATCATGAGAAGCTTCAGCTGCAACAAACTGCTTTCCCAGCTGGTCACTTAAAAGTCACACCCATTTCTTTTCTCTGATACGACCAAGTTACTAATCATTAGAGTAAAATTGTGTCTTTCTCTGAATTGGATCTACACTACAAGTAGTAGATCCTAAAAAACAAATAATACCTGCCGCTAAAACATTTGGGCAACATGAATTATTTCTTTTTTCCAGCATCATTCTGGTACCCTGTTAAGCTCATGAATCAAAATGTATTCCTCTGCCTATTGCAATTCACTTCAGCAATAACTTCCTTATCTTATGCCTCAAGAACATCAGAGACGATAGTGTTGGTGAGGCTACTTCATACTCTTTGCACAGTCTACCTTGAAATCAAGGGCATCCCTGTATAATCTGATATATGCACCTTTCAATAGCATGGTATCCATTACAATCCCAATGTCTATGATTGTAGGTCTGTCTTAATTTTGCCTTTGCATTGTTTCTCAATAATTTCCACTTCAGCCTGTTGCTCATTGGTCAGCCAACCAAAGGCAAACACCATTTCTGCACTGCGACATCAAGATCTAACAGCCAACTCCCAACTGCGTCACTCAGAACTGCTTAAAACATGTGTGACGACAGCCCACAGCCATCACACTGTAGAGGAGACCCACTAAACCAAGATGGGCAAATTACCTAAATACCTAACATTTCTAACACCCAGATTTACAAAAAAACACAGAAACATCACTAGTAAACATGCTGGAGCTGGTCATTTGTGAAGCAAGCGATACACTAAAATATCTTTAAAGCTTGCATATTATAGTGCCTAATGTGTTCCAGGCAGCAGGCAGGGACTGAGTATCTACCTAAAGCCTGGCTGGCGTTGCAGTCATGCCACTTATTGATCATTTTATAGAGAGAGAAGCATGAAGGGGAATCTGTTTAAAAAGGATTTTTTGTGTCGTCTTTTTTTTTTTTGCATGGTCATACCATTTACCTGTTTGGCCATCAGGTTGGTTCTCTACATTGCTGCACGAGTAGGTGCAAGATTACTCTTTTGGGGCAGCACTACAGTAAAGAAGTCTGCTCGCTGTGCTGCGTTTTATTACCAGACGGACTGCAGGCCTTGGCACTGGCGCACGCTCCTGTACTGGGACTGCTTCTACCGTCAGGCCTGGATCCAGCAGCACTCGCAGGAGCACTGTTACTCACACAGCTCACTGATACAGCAACAGATGTCAAGGCTGCACACGTATCGCAGTCCAAAAGGACGTTGACACTCGTGAAACTGTGCAGATGACACGACCAGCATCATCAACCCCACATTATAAAACTGATATTTTAGATATGACAGAGATTATCAAGGTGAAAAAAAATAAAGAGTATAAATACAAAACAGCTAGTCTTTTTCCCCATTTAGTTGAGAGAGATACTAGATTACAGCATCAAACAATTCCATCACTCTTCCCCAACATCTAAAATGGCAAAAGGAGTGTTTTGTTCCGTTGCAGCCAATGATCTGCGTCAGTGTGCTTTAACACAAGAAAAACCCACAATCTGATTTATGGATTTTCCATCAATCACGAGAGGAATCAATTATTTCAGCTTTACCAAATTAAAAATTAAAACAGAATTTCGGATTAGGCTTATAAAACCCCGGTCTGGCTGTATGTATTTTGTGAATATATTCTCTGGCTGGATGAATATTGTTGCACCGTGTGTCTGCAGGCTGCCCCGCCCCCCATCACCACATCACTGGTCTACGTGCGCCGGCACAGATACACCCTGACAGGGCTCGAGCTGACGAGCACGACGCCTCATCATCACTAACCGCTGCCGCATGACGAGCACGTGAAAGACGTGCGAAATCAGGGATAAAAATCAACGCAAAATCATGTGAAATCAAATTAAAGAGACAGGAAGGACGCAACAGGCTTGTTTCTCGACTCCCACTTCCATCCGTGAAGGTCACCGTTACTGAACCCTCCCTGCTGTGTCGGTCGAGGAAATGCACATATTTAGAGACATTTCCAAAAAAGGAAACATGTTTACTAGTTTTAATTTTTTTAATTCATTATAACGTAGGCGTGAAGAGACAACTCTAGCAGTCGAATAACGGCTGACTAGCCAGGAAGAAACGGTTAGCTTCAGGTTATCAGCGTCACATCCTCCTCCTCCTCCTCCTCCTCCTCCTCCTCCTCCTCCTCATCATCATTATTATTATTATTATTATTATTTTCAGTAAGAGAAGCGGAGAGACAAAAGGCTGCAAACTCGTCGAGGGGACATTTTTCTTCTTACCTGCGGGGTGGATGTCGGAGCAGACGAGAGAAGACTGAGAGCAGGTGTGCTGCGTGCCGGGAGGATGCGGAGCGGTCTCCTGTTTCACTGCTGCAGCGCAACGTGACCCTTTACAAAACCTCCCCGGAGGGGGCGGGGCCGTAGCGACTGCGTCGGATGATGTAATCACGCCGTCTCGACGCTCATGGTGTGAGGCGCAGCGTGATTCTGCAACTTTTCATGAACGTGTCACCTGCGGATGTGAACCTTCACGAAACCGCAAACTACTGATCACATTTCAGAGCGATTTACACGTATTATTGTGGTATTGAATCTAAAAGCTTGAATTATTTATCATATTTGTTAGAAGGTAAGGCAAGGGAAGGGGAAATTGTTTAAGGCGCCAAACAAATGATGGTGCTTTACCAAGAAATTAAGGAAATATATTGAACCAAGGCAAAGAAGAATTTTAAGCTATAAAGATTATGTAACACATTAAATCAAAGCAATTAAGAAAGCCATTAAAAGGAGAATTAATAAAGCCTAAGCTTTGTTAAGATGAATAAAATAAGAAAAATCTATTGTTGAACTGAAGGCCTGAGCAAATAATAAAGTGTAAAGGCCTGATCTAAAAGAAGAGAGTGCATCACCAGTCCTCAGGTGTTCAAGAAGTTTGTTCCACAGGTGAGGAGTGTAACTAAATGCTGCTTCACCTTGTTTCTTCTGGCTCTGAAACACTGAGTAAACCTCTTCCTGGGGATTTCAGAGCTCTGAAAGTGTCATATTTTACAAGAAAAGTTGAGATGTATTTAGGCTCCAGAACATTCAAAGCTTCACAGACAGGAAGTAACATTTTGAAGTCGATGTTTTGGCGCACATGCAGCCAGTGCAGTGATTTAAGCTCTGGCATCATGAGATCAGCAGACATTTAACTAATATAACTTTCATACACAAACTATTGTAGTGTAAGTTGTATTGTGCCAAATACACCACACCTTTATTTAAATAGTCCTTGATAAGCCATTTTAATGTCAAGTTTTGACTTCACAGCAAAGTCAAAGAAGAATGGGATCAAATAAAATAAAATGCCACTGTTTCGGAAACAAGACAAGAAACAAGAAACTCTAGCGAGCAATGTGAAAAACAATGAATACAAAAATATATCAGAAATAAATTATAGTACAAATCGAATTAAAGGAACTGGGAGGTGATCGCACATCAGGCCTTGTTACTGTTTGATACACAATTAAGTAGTGGAGTAATCAATCTTATAGAATGATCTGTGAGTAATGTATCATTTATTCTCCTATTTGAATGTTTGAGTCAAAAATGAATACACCACCTGATTCACCCAGATTTTTAATATGTGGGAGGGGGATGAAGAGACTTCCCGTGGGCTCACCACCTGCAGGAAGGTTCTTAATGGGTGCAATGTGATCTGGGTGACGGTGCTCAGACTGTCACCCCCCCGACCCGGAATTGGATAAGCAGAAGAAAATGGATGGATGGATGGATGAAGAGACCCCTATCACAGAATTTCACCCAGTGATTACCACAATACTTCACACTAAAACATTTTTTTGGACAATTTGGATTATCATCTTTATATTTATAATGAATCCTGTAAATAAAATCCATCTTACCAAAAAATAATTGAACTAAAAACCTCTGTTCAAAAAAGGAATCCCCCTCACCCCCAGATTTTCCCCGGTAGATTCCACCCAGCCTTTATGACAGCTCCCCAGGGGAAGCCTCAGCCCAGCCCACTCTGGAGAACCACTGCGCAATATTATGTCACCACATGGACGCATGTAAGTAAAGAACAAGGAGCTGAACACACAGTTGTTGAATACAGCATACAGTACAAAATGTTCTTTTGTAATAAACCTGAAATATTGAGTACAGCATATAGTGCAAAATGATATTTCGTAATACACCACGGGCATGTTTCAGAGGAACAAAATGGCAGACACTGATAAGTTCAAAACTATCTGATAAACCCAAGGTGCACAGCACTGTATGGTATGAGTTTAATATTTCATCTGTGCTACATAGCAGTTACAAAAATACACCCGTAACATAGAACATCAAATAGCTTCCAAAATATTTTTTTTTTAATAAACTTTATAAAGAGTATTATTATAAATAAGCATTTCTGTGACAAAAAAAAGCAAGCTCAGGATAACACGTGAGGCATTCAGGGTACACAGATTTACAACTAATAGCCTAAAATAATCCAATCATTAGACAAGTGCATGAAGGTGTGATTGCTTCCTAAACGTATGAGAGCCTCGGACAGTAGAAAAAGCCCTGTATCTATAAAAATGTTAACTGGGGTAAACAATACTGTCGGTCATACAACTCACTGTCCCAGCTTGCGCACAGCTGGGTACTGACATGGAGTAAAAATCAAGGCTGGGAAAAACAGCAAGTCTTCCCCTAAGTCACTGGTTAAAAATTACAAAAAATAAATGAGCTGTTGAAGGCATACACATCTCAGATTGGTATTATGGTGTTTGACTTTTATAATAATGCAGTGGGGAAATGTTTCTGCTGCTACATAATTTAGGCAGCTGAGGTTTAAAGTTGGGAAAAGGTCCATCACAGCATGAATAAAGGGGTAAAGTTTAAAGGTAAAACACCAAAAAACAAATAAAAATCATTTGCTTTTGCCAGAACAGTTTCATCACCACGCCACATGATGATGAATGCAGAAGGTTACAAATCCTCTCACTTTGCTGAAGGGTTTGATTTTAGAGTTCTACCACAAAGAAAAAGATATAATGAGTTTCTACAGGAGGTGAATGTGATCTCATTTGTACAATATTTCCCCAACAGTGACGACCATTTGACATAAAAGGTTTGATGAACTAAAGCCCAGTTGTTTTCTCATAATCATTTAAGCAAAGAGCCTTGGCAAGGAGCTCGAATAAAAAAGGCAAATGAGCAAATGAAAACAAAATGTCTCAAACACATCGGAAAGTAGAATATAATATACTAATATGTGTGAGATGGCTGTGCTGTCTTTAGTTCACATTAATGATTTTCTTTAAAACTGTACTTTCAATTTTATGAGGTCAGTGATTTACTAAGTAAGACAAAGATGCTTCAAATGTATTGGGTTAGGGACCAAACTGTAAACTCAAAGAAAGTCACACAAACACTTCTCTGCGTAGACCTTTTTCCTGAGCAAGCTGCAGTGGAAATGCCGGCCCGGGCAACGGTGCAGCCGTGCGATGGTGTGCCTCTGGATCCAGTTGTGTCTCGGGTGTGGCGGGAGGGCTGAGGAGTGCATCGTAATCGAAGCCTCTGAGGGGCTGCAGAGACAGAGTGAGGCCTCGTCGAGCTTTGGCTGCTCGATCCGGTCTTTCTCTCAGTTCCAGAATCACCTGCAGAGTTACAGCGGTGACACTCAAGTCACTTTGTCTCTCCTTAGAATAGAGGAGACTCCAAAAATGAGTTCAATTAGCTGTATGTAAGTTACCTGAATGGGCTGCCGCTGCAATAGGGAGAGGTCAAAGGTTGTTCCATAGAAGAAAGTTTGCCGTTTGAAACGATCGAGGGTCCTCAGGCGGCGGGAGGGAGTCTTGCATAAAAGCTGGATGCGCAAAAAAGTCTGATTTACTATGACATTTCAAAAAGGCTTCAGATTTAGTAGTTATTTTTACAAGTAAAAAAATAATAATAATAATTATGTCATCCGCACGATTACTCTTCATGGAATTACCTCAGTTATCAGCAAGGCAAAGGGGGGGGTGAAGCCGAGGGGCATCTCATATGGAAAACTCCTCACTTTCCGCAGCATACTGCAATGGTCTGGCTCTGGAGGCACAGGGAACTGAGGAAAGGTGCAAGTATGTGAAGAGGAATAATCCATTATATTAAATGTCTCTCCATGTTTACCCAGAATCGACCCTGAGATAGCGATTGTGACTAACATCCACTGGATCTCACCTTCCCATTAACCAATGAGAAAAGAAGAATTCCAAGAGACCACCAATCAGCGGCGTGGTTGTAAGGTCCACCACTCAGCACCTCTGGGGCTGCAGGACACACAGAGTACGCAATATGTTTTTCACAAAAAGAAATAAACTTCATACCACGGGTTCCTTTGTAGAGACGAGTAAGGATGGATGTTTTTCTCACCCATATATTGGATTGTTCCACAAATGGTAAAGGCTCTTCCTCCTCTCTCGAGGCGGCGGGACAAACCAAAGTCAGCTAATCGAAGGTGTCCTACCAAAAAAACCCCAGAATAAATCGTGTATGAAACATGAAATTCAATGCCCACGGTGCAAAGTCAGAACATAGAAAGACTTTACATCAAGTAAGAGCCAGAAAGAAGACATCAACTTCTTCAAAATTCAAAATTGAATACGAGCGAAGAATGTCCCGGGTCTCTGTTATGTCTGCTAATCTTATCAAAACAGTACAACCCCTTCATCATCATTGTCATCATCAAAAGTTTGCTTCCTCTTGCAAAATGGCATTTCCATTAAATCCAGACATTGACTTTTAATTAGTGAAAATGTGCACGCTGAAGGTTGCAGGAATCCTGTGTTTTGATAACTGTGATGCATTTGCCAAGATTAGTCTCTAAGAAAAATAATTTTGTTGCAGTAAACGTTTGGAAAAAATTTGGAGTTGGAGTTAATTATAGGTTATTATGCTATAATTCTACTGGTCCAGCTCATTTAGATCAAATAGTACATGGCCTCCATGAATGAGGTTGATGTCTCTGTATTAAAATTTGTTTTAATATCATAATGTTTCCTGCTCAGCATTAATGTTGTGGGTGGGGGATGCACGCTGGAAGCCTCTGTGGTATATAGGAGCTATGCTGCTCTCTGCTGGGGACAAGCTTCCACTCACCGTTGTCTGTGAGAAGTATATTTTCCATCTGCGGAAAAAAAAGGGTAAAAAAAAAAAAAAAAAAAGGTAATGAGATTGAAAACTCATTCACCACTGGACAAAATGCTATAGCACAGTTTCTTAACCTGAGATTTTATACTAAACTACACAGTGCTGATAAAGTCCTATTTGACACACAACCTCATAAAGATGATTAAAAAGACTAAACTGGAGCCAATAAAATAATAATCAACTGCACTTATGCTGAATTTATAGATTTAAACAGCATACATATTATGTAATACAATGAACACAATCCATATAAAGACGGTTATTTCACAGAACACAAAGAAGATATTCTGTGAGAAAATAGATTATTGTGAGGGAAAATTAACATTTTTTGCATGAATAAGGTAGCGTTTGAACTACAAACAGGACTTTCTTCATCAATCACCACCAAAGTAAACTGAACAAAATTGAGGGATTTTAATACCTTAATATCTCTGTGGATGATCCCAAAGTCATGTAGAAATTCTGTCAACAACACAAAAAAGAACAAAAACAAAAACCCAATGCAAAGTTGTTTAAAGTCCAAATGTTCTTACTGGCATACTGATAAATAGAGTGGTTACTTGTCGGTCGGGGAAAATCCTCTGAGAGTTTATCTGATTTTAATTAGGCCTCCTTTGACAATTACTCAATATTAAATAACTCATGGAAACATTTGCGTTAACGATTTCATTGAGTTAAGATTTTTTGAGGACAGATGTTAACTCCAGGAGATGTATCATTCTCGATCTTCTTAGTTGTATCTGTGTAGCATACGCACCGAGTGCACATCCCAGCTCTGCGGCGAAAACTTGCACCGTGTCCTCCGTAAACTGACCAATCATCTGCCAGTAGGTGTAGAGGTCTCCAGCACTGCAGTAGTCACACACTGAGGGAGTAAAAGCTGCAATTAAAACCTGCTCCTGTAGTGCAAAAGACACAGGTGAGGGAAGGTGAGGTCAGCGGGAGGTGAAACTAACACACTGGTGAAATTAGGAGAGAGGTGTGTCGTCTGCATTAAACTATTTTCTGGGGAAGATGAAACCCCGTTAAAAATGAATGCCGTAAAGTGGTTGTGGCAATGATGTGTGTGTCTACAATAATGAATCAATAATCATTCATTCTGGATGTTGATGTGTTTAATTTACTGATATACATAACGGATCATAAAAGGTTGATAAAAATAAAACTGCAATTATTGCAGAAAACTGTCAACACTGATTTAGGTTGAGCCCTTAAAAGAATAGTAGAAATGGCCAACATCTTTATAATTATGCATTAAAAGGTACAGTGATGATTCACAGTTTATGTGAACAGTCGCAGTCTCCCTTTAGAAAGGCACAGGCGTTCTCGCTGAGCTGCGGCAGCATTCAACATCTGGTCTCCGGGCGAACACGCTCTCTCTTCACAGGGGGTGGGGAAGCAAACAAAGTGGGTCACATTTTCTGAGTCAGTGGCTAATTTTGAAAAAAAAAAAAAAGGGTAAATGCTCTGGAGGGGAGGGAAAAAGGGCAAAGCAGCGGCACGGTGCAGAGGGAACGGTAGAGAGGGGTGGTGGGGTTGTTCAATAAAGTCTTTAGGCAGTGTAAAATCGTGATCGGCGAGCATTTTGCTTTGGTTCATTGAGTTGTACGTGTTGGGTCGGGGGATTGCGGGTAAATCCTAGAAAAAGCTGCCAGTGTTTAAGTGGGAAAAGGTAACGTGACGGGTTTTGCACAGTGGATCTGGGTTGAATTGGGGCACTGGCAGCTGTCTGACTCACTAATGTAGAGATGGCGCTGTGTCTGCCAGCAGTCCTGCAGGTCATGGACAAATGGGTGGCGGACCTGACGCTGTGGGCAAAGGTCAAAGATCAACCTGGAAACTCTCATTTCTGACGTTTGATCAGAGGACGGTCAACACTTTCTTTTAAGTCTTCCGTGAAACCAGTTCTCAGGAGAAGACCACTTAAAATCTAAAAGACCTTAGATTTTAAAGAAGTTGTTAAACATACCCGAAAAGTTCATTCAGCTCATATTGGTAATCGTGGCAGATGTAAAGAAATATATATTTACATTTTCCTTATATAAATGTGTTTAACCATTTACATCAGCGAATTTATAGAAGAATAACAGGTATTTATAGTAAAATATAAAATACAGATTTTGACAAGTTTCTTGGAAAGCTCCAGTACACTGATGTTTCCAAGCTTTGTAGAGGTTTGAGCTGATGTTTTAAACAGATCTGCACATTCATAAAACCAACATTATGAGAAGGATTCACAAGCTGTACCAACCTGGACAATAACTTCTTCTTTAGATTGCTCTAGGACCCCGAGTCTCAGGATCTCAGATTTCGGTATAACCTGATGGTAAAAAAAAAATGTGAGTTGAAATAAGAAAACTGGTATTAAGTAATTTCTTATATAAATAAGCATATTTGTTATTTTAGTATTGATTCTACACAGAGAGAAAATAGTCCAAAGTATCGACAGTTCTATAAACCAGCTATTTTTATGATGCAATTTGAGAAATATCTATTTTCTATATGGATTTGATTTAACCAGTTCCAGCACTGTGGCTTTGTGAGCTTTGACTAGAGCGAGATCATCACATACACTCACAACTATAGGAAATTTAATGGGCAATCATTTCGCCACACACACGTATGAGTTTATAGTCTAATAGAAATAATGAAATGTATTTTTTATTTTATTTTTGCAGTGGACTCACTTTGACGGCATATGTCTTCTGTTTGGTCTTGTCCTTCACTTTCAGAATAGGTCCAAATGAACCTTTGGCAATGTAGCCAAGCACCTGAAGAGAGAGAGAGAGAGAGAGAGAGAGGGAGAGAGAGATTCACTACCACACAAACAAGAATGCCCAGTCCAGTCATATATCAGATACAATAATTATTATACTACATTCCTATATTGAAGACGAGTTCTACCTGAAAGTGTTCTTGTCCAGGCACAGTTCTGTGGGGGAACTCGGGCAGGAACATGCTAATAAACCCCGGGAGGCTCCACTCGGCTCTCAGTCTTCCGGGGCCGACTCCCGCCAGCCTCAGGACGTGCTCCGGGATCTCGGGGGCCTTGCCTTGGAGCATTCGCCGCTGGCCCAGCTGGAGGGCCTGGGGGGCCAGGCGACACAAGCTTGCTGGGATAGACAGGCCCATGCTTGAGAGGAAGCCGCGCCAGCCGGAGGAGAGGGTCTCATCTTCTTGCACTTCAGGTGACCTCTGTGGAGGAGAAAGACATAAAGGAGCACATTTAGTAGATACTGCCATGGTTCTATTGTGTTGTGGGTCATTTTGACACTAAACCTGCTGATAACCATAGTTTCTTAAAAAAACCAAAAAAAAACTTCCCATGACACAAAGGGAAATTTTGATATTCTCAATAGAATTTATCTTGCCTGGACTGTTTATTCAGGCGCTGTTTTATGAAATCTTCTACTTTTACTTGACCTTTTGAAAGTTCAGAGCTCATTAGGCAAAGTGATGCAAGCTTTTACAGTGCAAAACAATTGCTCAAAACCTTTTTCTTTTAGTGGTTCAAGCAGGGATTGTTGCATAACCATCGCTTTATAATCACACGCAGACACAATTTCTTTGCTGTTTAAAAGTCTGTCGCTGGAGTTATGCAATTCCAGAGATGCAACACAAGAAGATAAAGCATGCCTGCCATATCTACATAAATACTCTGGAGCTTATTCCTGCTGTCAGATGAGATGGAAAACCCTCGGTTTATCCAATCTGCAGTCACTAGGTCACACAACTGTGTCCCCCTGGGCCTTGTGCTGCACTACAGGACAGATCTGGGTGCTCTGCGGCGCAAGATGTGCGCATTGAAGCATACAGGATGTCATTATCATCTGAGCCACGTTAAGGGAGGCATTGGCAGTCACTGTTGGCTGAAATCCATGAAACACAATATATTACAATAGAACAGTGTCGTCCAATTTCATTAGGATTTAAAGTGTCTGATTTATGAGTCGCTCCAGAAAGTGTGCAGTTCTGCCTTCAGAGCAAAGGCGTTAATAATAAAAGCACTTAACGAATTAATTTTTTTAATTGAGGATTTTGAAAGGAGGTGACATTGAGTGTCCAATACAAGCACCGACTTTATCATCACTTAAAATGTCAATTATTTGCATCTTATTCACCAAGCAGATAAATATTACATTGAAGTGACGCGGAGGATTGACGCTGGTAGTCACTGCGTGTGCGCGCACAAGAAAAAAAAAAAAATCATCCCAACGGAGACGGGGAAACCCGAATGTGCGTCACACCTGAGCAAGCACGAGTTCCATTCAAACTCACCTTCCTGTTTTTACTGCCGTCGGCCCCCATTAGTGTGACAGGACATCAGCACTGTAACCCGAGTGCGGCGGCGCTTTCTCATCCAGGCGCTCACATCATCGCACTGCGCGCAACGACCGCGTCCTCTCCAACGCCTCACGCACGGCACGCTGATTCAAGGGTGGGAGAAGCAGAGATGTTGCAACCCGCAGCTGATCACGCTATCCGGTGTTAAATGTGACAGATATGGCGGCATAAAAACAAGTTAATCCCGAGTATGGGCAACGTCAGCGCAAATCCGCCCACATCCCCGCCGTCCAATGAGACGATTACCTGGAGCTCAGCTCCCCCTGCTGCTCAGTGTCCTTTTAATCAGAGCCACAGACATCAGCTCGGCTAAATACATTTTCTTCCACTTACTGCATCGATTGCATAATGTGCTTCTTATTTACAAAAAGGCATTTTCAATGCATGCGTGGAGAATTGTGCTCGTACTGCGCGCACATTGTGAGGCATTTCTCTACACTCGCTTATCTAAAAATAAACCAAAAGCATGCATAATTTCTGCTGCTTCAACATGTTAAGAGAAAGCCCAAAAGACATCATTAAAGGAGAATTCATACATGTATAGTGCATAGAGCTCCGTCTTGTTTGATCTAAAGCTCAGGAATGTTCCGCAGACCAATATGAAGCCGTTTATCAATTAGACACACATTACTTAGAAACTAAAGGATAAAGCTGTTAGAGATTACTAAGAAAAAAAAATACATTCAATACCAGATGACACAGCACAAGTGCTTTTATTTAGGGCTGAGAACATAAAAAGCAAAAACCGATCCATTTGTATGCTTTACTTTGACATATTTCTTTGTTAACCAATGACAGTCAATTCTACAAAATAAACCAAAACAGTTGAGCTTTAAATAAACAAGTAGAAAAAGGTCTGTGAATCATGTGGGGGTGTTCGTGATAAAAGGAGCATCATATTCAGTCATCCTCATCAAAATCCTTCTTGCCCTGGGGAGGTTTGGGTCCCCCTGCTGGTTTGGCCATGATGATCTGGGGGGGAGAAAATAAGAGGAAACAAAGTTTCTAATGTGCAACAAGGAAACACTTTGTTTCATACAACTGGATGGGTTAAAGGTGCAAAACAATCAACTCTACAAAAACACGATTAGATTGTAGGGAAGCTTTGGCAAACTTGAACAACCCAGCTAATTTATAACAAAACAAAACACAAATCGATGCAGACCAGGACTGACCTTATTTGCTCTATCATCACCAGAGTGCTAGATCCTATGCAAGAAATATTCAAATCTCTACATATACAGCAGAAAGCCATATATGGTGATGAAATTTTCATGAACCCACGTGGCAACATGTATGCTTTTAGAGCCACGGTGGAAAATGGAGGCAACACAAGATGTGTGAACACTTGTGATGAAAATTAGACGAATTACAACGATACATTGGAAATCAAGATATCAAAAACAATAAGGAGTTTATAATCCAATTTGTTTCCCAAATTTGTGTTCAACTTTTTTTCCCTCATGTCCACTGCAATACAAAAGGTGAATGAGTCCATGCAGCATGCCATCACACCACACAGTTATCCATTTGGTGCAGGTTTAGAGCGACGAGTCAATATTCTTAAAAACAGTCCTGTGAAACGGTGAATCAAAATGAACACTTCTTCTCAGTGAGTTGTGTTGGGCACTCGGTGTTAGTAGTGACGGGCAAAACAACCAACATCGCAGTGTCCTGCGAGTGCGCCGGTGCAGTTTGGCATTTAAAGCACATTCCAGCACCTACTAACAGAGGGTGTGCGTGTGAGCGCCCTCTACTGATGAGAGTCAAAATGTTCAGGTTCCTCAGTCCAATCGTCCTTGTCCCAATGGCCTCTCTGCTTGGGAGCTTTGGGTCCCCCTGCGGCCTTAGCCATGATGATCTGGATCGCACATACACCATATACATAGCAACATCAACACTGGACGGACAGAGGGAGTTCACAGAGCTTGGATCGCTCTACCGCTAACCAGTAATATTAGTGGAGACTCTAAAATTGATCACAACCCAAGAAAAATTCTGTCGATTTCAAAGCCAGAGACGGAACTCCAATCAAACTGTATTTATTTCTGCTCTATTCAAACACCCCAGTGAGTGATATACGAGTGCGACAGAGGTCATTCTCCAAATATCAAATGTAATTAAAAGCCTTGGTTTGTGAGATACTTCAAAACTCAATATATAACTAACATTAATATGTAACTGTGAGAATTATGGATTCCAAAACCGATCTATTTAAAAATGGAATCTACTTTATTTTAGTTCTTGAATGCTAAATCTATTTATAAAAAAACCTAAACATTTTGGTTTATGTCCAATAAAATTAAAACCCATGAAAGGTTTTACACCACTAGCTTTTACACACATCTGTCTGTTCAGATTTCAGAATTAAAAACATTGATGTAAACCTGTAGCCACACATAACGTTTTAATTATTCTAGTGGAAAACAAGAGTATACAGCGGCTTCTCCATTAAAGTGAGCAAAAAAGATGGAGTAAATCTTTGAAATCCGTCTCGAAATTCCAACATGTATTGGCTGTATGCACCTTTAACAAACATTGGGATTTCAACACTGAGGGGATTCTTGAGACTGTGCAGACCCTTGGGTGTCACTGGGGTTCCTTCACTCACCTGGTCGACCCGCAGGACTGTGATGGCAGCATTGGTGGCCATTTTGATGCCCCAGAACTTCACCAGGTATGGCTCCAAAATGCCAATTTCCAGCATGTCGTTCACAGCGGGACCTTCTCCCTGAGGGTGACAAGACCAGCCGCTGTCACATCCAAACAGGACACACACTTAGGAAATGCATCACGGTTGTTACATTTAGGGGGAAGAAACAAAACAGCAAATGTATAAATGTCTTATTTGAAGTTAATAGAGATTAAATGAAACATAGCAATATTAAACACAAGTATACATTGTTGACTATTGTGATTGTTTACACAATTAGCAGCACGGTGCCTGCAACAAAGGAGACATTGTGACTCTAAAGTCAAACTTGAACAGAGATATATTTCTTTGGAGTTGAATACCTTATTTTGTGGTGTGCGTGTGTTTGAGTTAACAACTTAAGATGAAAGAAAACCTCCAATTGTACCTACACAACCTTCAACCATGGATAATGGCTCTAGTCAGGCAATCATAAAGGCTAAAACGGTTGTTTTTTATTTGGACTATAAATGGGTAATCAAAGGCGAATCCTTTTTGCTTATACTTTAAATCCTTTTATCATATAAGCAGATTGGCAAAAATGACACGGGGAGCAACACATACAAACCTCAATGTCAAAGCCCATGTTTTTGTTTCCGTCATGATGTGCAGAGTACAGTTTTGAAATGAGTTCGCTGCCCTTCACGCCAGAGTTCTCAGCCAGGGCACGTGGCAGCACCTCAAACGCTTCGGCAAACTTTTTAATAGCGTACTGCTCCAGACCAGGGCAGGACTGCAGAACGGGAGAAAGCAGAGGGGTTATATTCCGGCAACAGGAAAATAAAAAAATGAAGTTTGATGTGAACCTGGCGGAGTCCAGTTATTGCACACAAATCTGCATACCTCCCCGTATGAGGTGATATTTTTGGCCAACTCGATCTCAGTGGCTCCAGCTCCAGGGACCAGCCGCTTGTCCTAAAACCAAGTGGGGAGAAAAAACAAACAATTGTGGTTTTTGTGAAGATCAAACTTAGAATTGGACAGTTATATGTACTAGTAAAGTTCATAAATACATCGGTCTTCAAAAAGCTTCTACTCTCCGAGCAACAGAAGAAACATTGATATAGTTTTTGGTACCTACCCTGACCAGGACCTTGAAGGTGTTGACTCCGTCATCGACAGCCCTCTCGATGTCGTCCATCAGGTTGTCGGTGGAGCCTCGGATCACTACCGTTGAGATGGCACCGTCTTCTTTCTCTGTAACACAGACAGCAGCGAGCAGAGTGTTAAGCCTGAAACTTACATGGAGCAAAACATTTGGTTAAAAATAAATAAATCACAATGAATGGTTGGCCTACCGTGTTTGAAGACAACCACCTGAGTGTCTCCCACCTCTGTCAGGTACACATCGTCACAGTGACCCATCTCCTCAGGAGTCGGGGGAGTCTGAGTACACAAAATGCATTTTAGACAACACAATGATTTGAGCAATGATGATTAAAAATAAATAAATCAATGAGTGAAGACTAGTCTCACCATCCTTGGCAGAGCTACAGCTCCCAAAGTCTTACATAACCTCCTCAGGTCGAATTTGCTGTTAAGTCTAAAATGGGAAATAAAAATTTAGAGGCTAAAAGAAGACACACAAAAAAAGTATAATTCTTTAAATATGTAATAATGATGACGACGCAATCCATAATCATATACATCATTTTTCAGGTGTGGATTTAAATTCAAGAGCTCCCACAGGTCTTACCTGACCACCATGAGCTTGTATTTGTTGGCATAGTGCAGCGCCATGTCGGCTACTTTCCCCCCGGTCACCACCACGTTGGCCCCAGCCTCCTTGATAGCCTTCACCTGAGCCTCCATCATATCCTCCTCACCCTTACTGAAGTTCACGAGCTCCTGGGCATTGTTAATCAACACCGTGCCCTGCAAAACAAATGGGATTATAAGTCACACACGCAGCATTGAATGCACTATGCATGACGGAAGCACAAAATCTTCACTGAAATGACTTTTGTGGGTCCTGACAGAAAGCGAAATGATCTTTACCTTGGTCTCTGTCACCATGCAGTCGAAGGGGCAGGAGAAGATGGCCACCTTGGCGTCTTTCACTGATGTGATGTCTCCTTCGGCCTCCTTCTTAAAGACCATGCCGTGGAGCATAGAAGACGCAGTCAACCCGCAACCCTGAAAACGGCAAGCCAGGCACTTAGAGGACATCGGGATAAACAAACAATCAAACAGAAAAATTTAATCTTGCTTACCAAAATCTTGCACACTCTCACGCTGTCAACATTGAAATTGCCAGATTCTGGGAAGATGGAGACTGGAGCCCAAAGTGGGTTGGAAAAGAAAAGAAAAAAATCAAATAGAGAGGTTATCCAAATGTCCAGATAAGCACCACTGACCATTAAAGTCAGTGCTTTGGGTCGATGACTCACCACAGGCCTGTGCGATGAGGTTGGCGAGGAAGTCTTCGTTGCCGTACTGTTTGCTCATCACCGCTGTACGGATGAGAGACGCTGCCTCGTTGACATCGTGGAGGTTCTTAGCTGAGGAGCAAACGCAGTCTGGCAGGATCTCTAAAGCTTTCTTACAGGCTTTCTCATAGCCTTCGATCACCTGTGGCAAGAGGGAAAGATGACACTCGTGAACTGAGAAAGTGGAGAAGCAAAAATCTGACGTTTGGTCCATACGTTTCTGCAATTTCCTGCCTATAAAGATCCTAATAATAATTAATTATACAGGAATAACTTGAAATTCTTTACTCAACCTACCAAATGTAAACAAAGATAAATTACGACCCAAAAATGTAGGATCTACATTAACTTCAGATTGTTTCTCTAAATAAAATAAATCTAGAGGAGTGATAACGGTTCAGTGATTTTGTCTGTTCAAATTGGATGAACGTAATAGAAAGCTTTGCTTAAGTCAAGCAACAGAAGACAAGAATAAGTTTATCTCCAAATGGGGTTTTCTTCTTCTTTTTTTTTTTTTAAAGAGAAGAGATAGCTGGCAAATCCTCACTAGTTCAACCAAACAAAGAGTGAATAAGAACAGTGTGGGCAGATGAAGACATACACAACATGGACATATCAAGTCATAGCATCAGAATTAAGGCTGCTTGCTGATCTGAGTACAGGTTGTATTAACACACTAAGTATGCGGCAGACATCATTTCTTTACCTCAGACACAGACAAGCCCATTCTGAGAAGCTCCTCGGCCTGTTCCAGCAGCGCTCCAGCAAACACCAGGACAAAGTTGGTGCCGTCTCCAACCTCCTGTTCTTGCATGTGAGATGCCATCACAATCATTTTGGCGGCGGGATGCTGGACCTATATAGCAAATGATACAGAAATAATCAAAATTTCACAAATTCAAATAGCAATGAACCTCAAGTCAGTGAGGTGAATAAACAAGTCCTTACCTCAAGCTCTCTGAGGATTGTTGCTGCATCATTGGTGACAAAGAGCTTCTCCAAGTGGTTGATGACCATTTTGTTCATGCCTGAAACACAACAATGCCACAGCGGATGGTTTTACAGTCTATTCAATGAAAGTGTGAATGGTTGTAATAAATCTGACTCCATCTACAATCATATATTGTACACATCTAGATGGGAAGTCAGCTTACCATTAGGCCCATAGGCAGTGCGTGTGGTCCGAGACAGCTCCTTGCAGGCTCTGATGTTACGAAAGATTGCCTCCTCAAGCCCGGAATAGTGCTGCAATGGGCAACATATTTATTCAAGAGTTTCACTTGACAGAGGGAAGGAAGCTCACACCAACGACAGAGGACGCACTAGAAATGCAGTCATTAGCATATGAGCTACATCAAAAACAGAGAAGTCATCCTCATCCAGGCAGACGTGAACAATCAGATCCACAACGATCTGCATGATAACTGGGTGTGACTGCAGTCTGACAGCCGGCCAATGTGACAGCAGACAAACTGCAGACACATGTGGCATGATAAACTGTTAAATCGGATAGGGAGACCTCGAAAAGTAAGCTGTGGCTGCCTCCAACAAGCCCCGGGTGGCGCAGCCACCAGCGGCCTAGCTGCTTTCTAGAACTCTCGCACATGACTGTGAATGAGCGCGAGCATGTGCTAACACGCTAGCAATCAAACACTGCCAGTAAAGTAACACAGAATCACCAACACGCGGCTTTTAACCTCACCTTGGCACCATCCTTTAACATCTGGGCGAATCCCGGCGCTTTGGGAACGTGGAGAGCCATTTTGCGATGGTTAGCAGCCCCGGTGTGTTGAGGAAGGTAGCCGCGGCGTGCTTTCAGCTCTGGGTACAAAGCCGGAGAGACCGAGGAGGAGGCGGGGCCAGCCGGGCGGTAGCTCAATACAGGAGGGGACGAGGGACAAAAAGATGTTCGCTTTGCACGCGCTTTAGCGGTGACCTACCGCATGGTGACGCTCTCGTATCGTGTATACATAATGTTTGTATGTATAGTATATGCAACCTCCCCCTTCATTAACAACTACATCGCATATATTCGTTTACCGTGAGTACCTTTTTGTAAGTTTCGTTCTGCATTGGTTGTAAGGGCACTTGATATGTAAAGAAAACAATTCTGTCAGATCTCATTGTTGTGATATTCATCTTCACATAGGACTGATGCATTAAACAAGTCATCCATCCATCCAGCTCAGGGGTACACTCTGAACAATATTATATGGAAAACATGTCATACCATAATAATATTGAATGAGCATTCTGCCAGGACATGGGAAAAGAACATTGTTTATGTCTATCTCTCAAGATCAGAGGTGGGCAATCTATTCTTCTGAGGGAAGCACATGAAAAACTAGGACTGAGCTTTAGCTTTTATACATTTCTGCTCGATTTAAATAAACCCCTTCATGAAAACAGCAATATGCTACAGTTTCTGCTCTGCATGAGTCATGTTTGTGTATGTATTTGCAGCATTTTGACTGATAATGGTGATTCAAATTATAATCTTCCAAAACAGCAAAATGTACACCCGTAATCACAAACTATCTAAACAGAAATAGATTAAGCTGCCACTTTCAAAGTGAAACAAACATGTTGAATTGCACTTGTCACATAGACTAATTTCCATTCTATTCCCAAGTACTCATTGGCCAGTGGCAATGTAAAGTAAACACAAAAATAATTCCCTGGTCAAGAACAATGTATGAATAATTAATACCACTTTAGGTGTGTGTATGAAAAGTACAACCTTTGGTTGAATAACACAACAGAGAAAACAAAAATGAGATAAACAATGGATTGTTGGAGCTTATAGTTTTTATTATGTAGATTTTTTTCCCCCCCTCAGTCAAACTCAATGTCCTTTTTCAATTTAAAGCCAAAAAAGGAGGTACGAATAAATGAAAAGCAGTGCTTTGCTTCCTCGGAGACCGATAGCTTAACAGTCACTACACTTTATTAAATCATCATCATCGCCCTTCATCTGGTAATGAGCCGGTAAATCTTCACCCCCATCACATTACCAGATGATTTATGTGTACAGTAGAGGTTCATGATTCATCCACAGACCATTAAAAGTGTCGGCCAGCATCCCAAGTAAAGTCCCTATTAAAACACTGCTTAAGTAAACCATATAAATCCCTCCTTTCATAGAAAATATACTTTAAATTTGGTATAATGAAATGTCGTATAAAAACCAAAACAAATGTTAGTAACATTATTGCATACTTTGAAGTCGAGGAAACGGTATCTCCCCCGTCTGTGAATTTAGTTAGTTTAGTGTTATAATTTTGGAATTGTGCAGCATCTCTTTAAAAAACAAACTTCAGAATAGTATAAAACAAGAGTGAAAACACAAACTAATATTAGTATTTTTAAATCTGTGACTAAAACATTTGGTTGTAGCAGCTATGACAGAAAACACAATATAGGAATCCCTTTGGCAGCTACAATGGAGGATATAATACCCATAACTAGCTAACCAGAAACATGTAAACACACAAGAGTCACACCGGTGCTGCCAATTTGCACCACATGGATAAAAAAAAATTAAAAAGAAGGAAGACAAGCTGCCATGTAACAATCTCCCCTGTATCATGACAACACTACATGTAGACGGAACAGTGACGTCACAGTAAAAACAGATGTAAAACATGGACTAGAAAAAGGTCTTGTATTTATCAAACAAACACACACACATGCTCGTGGTTCAGTTCGGTTTGCGAATAGTGTTCACAGCCGTGTTGGCCCAGCCGTCCAATGTGTCCGAAAGCTTCGTGGCTCGACGTGTGAGGTTTGAACGACAGAGTTTACCGCTGGGATCCAACTTTCTCATCACAGCACGACCAGAACGTTGTCCTGCACTGGATCTGCGAAGACGGAGAGATTCAGAAGAGAATTTTAGATTTCTTCCCTTTGTGCAGACCTCACAGTAACATGTTTAAAGTCACACAATACAAATACATTGGAAGTGTCACTTTTGCTTTATACTTCTAATGAGAATAAGTTTATTGGCCCTGTTCTTTGAAAACAATGTTTCTTACTTACAGACAGTGCACCAGATTGATGCAGTTAATTTCAAAATGAGAGCAAAAAACCCCCCAAAGCATTTGATATTCACACAATAAACGATGTCCATCTTCAGATAGTAACTCTCACTTAGAGGGAAATCTTGCAAATATTGGAGGACAGTAGTACACATTCGTGTTTAGGATGTGCCAATTTAATTTAATCTCCAAAAGCATCCCTGTGGATTTCACAGCGTTTCAGATTAATACTATTGGAAAAAAAAGATATTTATATCCATGTTTTCTTTACCTGCCAGAACTAATAAAAGTGCCATCATAACTTTTTTTTTTTTAAAAATGCAAACAATTAATCTAATGGGAATCTAATAAGAACTCACAATTTTCAACCAGCAAAACAAGAATTACACTTTGAGTCAACATATCTTGTCACAAAAAATATTTAAAAACTATTACGACAACAGAGAAAGTCAATATGTAAAGAAAGAGTTGTTAAGTCAGTCAGAAGAGCGAGTGTGACAGAGGAGAGGCACTGTGTACTGGTGCAGTGAGTTACTGGCTGCAGAAGAGAAATTTGTTCATTGTAAGATCATTCACTTTCATAAAACAGTCCATGCAAGGTTTTAGGTGAGCTCTGCCATGTCTTCTCACGCTGCAAAATTAGTTCAAGCAAATGTTTGTAGAACTCCTTGGGATTTAGTGCAACCAATTTGATGCATGTATTTACCTTCTGCTTTACTCCCCAATTAGGGAATAGTTGAACTGCCTGTTATTGGTGGAAAAGAAACACAAACAGTGTTTCACACGGTGTTGAGAGCAACTGGTGGCATGCACATAACAGACAAGGTCACTGGTCTCGTGCATTTGGAATGACACAGAGTGTCACTTTTTTGGACGGCGCATTAACATTTGGAATGTTAACACAGGAAGTGAGGGGAAAAACAAATCCCAACTTTGTCAAGCGCATTTTCGTCATTTCAGCTGGCTTCAATTCCCACACCCAAACGGCCTCCCACTCCCTCCCTACATGTCCAAATACCACAAACCGACCAAGTTTCAAATGGAAGCGGGAAGAATGTGGAAGGGGAGGGGAAGGAAGCCTGGTGACCCACAAGCTGTGATATGAATTCTTGGGGTGGGAGGGATGAGAGGGTCAGAGAGGGGGCAGTCATATGCATCTGTTGCCTCCTCTATGCACGGTACGGCTGACCAACATAACAGCCTGAAGGCTTTCATAATTACACACAATACTCTCATTCATCACCTACATAACATGCTCATTCAAATAACCCAACCCCACATTTTAAAGCATGCAGGCTTACTTTTATCTAGGACAAAATTATCCTTAAAAAAAAGAGCTAACATTACATAAAAAAACAGGCATTGCCTATTAAAACCAATGCATATATATAAATAAATAAAACTCACTTGTCGTCTCTGCCAATAAGATCATCGAAGGCCTTTGACAGATGTTTGAGCTTCCTGAGTCCACTGGAAACAGACTCCAAATCGTGATCAAATTTTCTATCAAAACACAGAAAAGGCATTTTATTAACAATTAAACATAAACAGTCCAAAAAACACTAAGTTAGGTAAGAAAGTATCAGGAATATTACCCTGAAGCATTAGACACTGAAGCTGTATGATGTGAGAAGGCAAATGTACAACCAGAAGTAGGGTATAAGATAAAAACTCTTACAGCCTCTGGTTCTGCGTGTTGGGGGAAGCAAAAGGACTTCGTAACGCAGCCATACGGACCAACTGCCTCCTGCCTCCGCCTGTTTTCACCCCACGTACAGATGCTTCAGGAGTTTTTTTCCTCCTAGATCCTGGAGTACTCCCGGGCCTGGCTGTGGATCTGGGTGTGCGTCTGGGTGTTGTAGTAGCACGGGCAGGTGTACGCCTTGGGGTGCAAGAGGTGGAAGCACCTGCATTTTCTCCATCACGACCTGGAGTCGTAACCAAACAATCCTCACGAGTGAATTCCCTGTTCCTCTGGAACCTCTGAGGGGGGGAAAAAAAAAAAAGAAGAAGAGCAAAACAAAAGCGAGGGAGATGACAAAGATGGAAAGGACATTGGATTTTCAGATATTTCCCCCCACACAAATTCAATCACTTGACATGGAAAGACCTCGAGAGCCAACCAGACCAACTCATGTACCTGATAAACTTCACTGATGGAGTTCCTAGCGCTGCGAGTGAACTTGCGAACCGTGCTGGGTTTTGCTTGCTCCTTGGGGTTTTCCACGGTCGGATTCTCCGGGAGGGAATTGGCCTGGACAGAACGCAGTGGGAGCCGCTTACGCAGAGACATCCGTAAGGAGTTCAGTGATGATGAAGATCGAAGCTTGCGGAAGCGGTCGGGAGCGTCTGGGGAGCATTCTGCCTCGTCGGACTCATCCAGGACAGTGTGTGCCCGCCATACTCCCACCATCACTTTACCAACCCCATCCATCATTGTAGACGCCATATGGACCGAGCTGAGTGAAGGCAACAAAACAGAAACTGCATCACAAACCATTTTTGTACATTGCTTCCAGGTCTCTGATTACAACTTCTGTCTATTTAATTGTTGGATTAGAAGTCAAACATTTTCTGATGCTGTTTAAACTAAAGCAAGTTTTACAGATATTGTTTAGGTGGACACTATGACCTCTTTCCATCAGTCAGGCTGGAAAATAGCTTGTCTTAACTTCTTTATTTGTTAGAGCTGTATATTCAGCTTAAAGAAAATTAGCTTTTTACCTTTTACAAGTGAATCACTGTTGACTTCTTTTTACAGATGATCATAAAACACACAATCAACATGCACAAATGGGACATTTTGTAGATATCAGAGTAAATTATTATAAAAACATTTTTAGGTTTTAACGGTAGTAAAACCTAAGTAAGAAATGACTTCGCAGCCCTGAAGAAATAAAAGGGAGAAATGAAGATGGAAATGACCCGTAACAACTTGCAGCAGCATTAATCATGTTAGTGAGAGCTCCGTGGCTTTTGTTTGAGACAACAATACTTTCCCAGGCTGTTTGACTTTGACCAAAAAACTTCAGACAGAAGGAGGATGGATGTCTCTTTAACAGCATCACCTACTCGTCAAACACCAAATGAAAAGTTAAAACATCTCACCTTTAACAATAAAACATTTCCAACATTAGCACCAGATCGTCCCTGCCTGACATTAACACAACAATAGAGCCGAAATAGGCGACGGGAAGCAAGTCGAGGTGCAGATAACGTCGACATTTAGAACAGAAAACGAGTCAACAGTTAATATTTCAGTAGATACCACGAGACATAGACTATCTCATGTGCGCGTGTATCTTACCTGAGAGTTTAGGTGTGTGAATCGTCGTGTCGTGAGAGTCTGAGTCGCCTGCTGCTCCTTCCTTTCTTCTTTCTGTTTGAATTTGGCGCTGGGGGAAAGGCACGCGGGGCCACGCCCTTTACGCGCGGATCAATAACGTGACCCGTGACGTCATTACGCGACGCCAAATTGCCCGTGACGCACACATTTTAAATAAAGTGTTTTTCATTTTCCGTTTTAAATGTTTCCCGGTACATTAATTTTATGAAATGCATTCTTATATTGAGTAAGAAGTTGTTAATAATTAATTGTCAAATTGCCTTTTTTATTTGATTATATTTTTTTGTTGTTGTTTTTAATAAAACATGGAATGCCGCATTTGTTAAGCTTCAAGTTAAGAAATGTGAAATATCCATATTATTTAACAGATATAATCTGATCTGCATTTTTTCACATTACCTAGTTATTTTATCCTGATTTATCAGTTTTTACTCACATTACCTTATATCCAAGCGGTTTCACAAAGACAAAAAACGACGAATATGAAAAATGGTTAATTCGAATCTGTGGATAAGTTTTCACGTTCTCCAGTGCAATGATAGCTATAAAATGGTATATCAAGCTGTATTAAAAATGGCTCATCTGTCCCATTTCAATGTGGGAGTTTGCATGTTCTCCCTGATTGTCTATCCTACTTCCGTTTCCTTGCACAGCTCCAAAACATTACTGAATGTGGTGCCCACCATGTCTATGGTGCCCACAGTCAGGTTGGATCAGCTCCCTGCAATCTCACTTCGGATCAAGCGGTATGGAAGCTCCATGGCTAAGATTAGGATCTGATGTCCTTGACATCGTAAATTGTGAAGAGATTTCTGGGGGAAGGGTTATAAAAGAACAATAAAATCAGTTTCAAAGTCTGAATTTAAAGGTAAACGTGCTGCGAGATTGCTGTGTCGTAACAGTACAGTATACAGATCCAACCATATTGAAGTGAATTGATTTGAAACAAACTGACCAGCAGATGTCACTACAGACTGTCATGTGGATCTTTCTTGTCTACTTTCTTGTGAGACCTTATTGACGTTGATAATCTGGCTATATGAAACTATTTGGCATTGGCGTCTGTACTGTTATTAAATCTGTTCATTTTCCATGAATCCAGGTATTCAACTGTTGCTGCAAACATATTTAATGGTTATACAAATGGTTCCCTGCCTAACTCACAACTACCACAGACAAAGCAACACACTAAGAAAAGTCTGAGTTATTGACACCAAAACCTGCATGTTTAAATCTTGAATATCAACTAGAAGGTTTATTTGTTGATTTTGGTTTGAAACCTATATTAAAGAAGAATACCCCCTGAACAGCTGTGTGATGAGTTCAAGATATCGCTCCTAAAAACATATTCCATCCCCAGAAATCTACTGAAAAATAAATTGTTAATTTAGCAATCAGAAAGTTTTATGGGGATTAAAAGATGCAAGCACAACCATATGTTTCACCATACATGTCTTAACTCAAAGAGTAAAACGGTCTCAATACACTTGGTCACTTCTTTGAAGTTGATTAGACCCTTGCACATCCTTTCCTTCTCTGTTCAGTATTGCACCATTTTATGTGATGCTGTTACGTGTTTTCTTTCATTGGCAGAAACTCAAACACCTAGTCCTTGAACTTCACAACCTCACAGTTTGTGTGCCTTTTGTCACAAACGGTAAATGTATAACAACTTTTTAACAAGCTTACAATGTATTGTTGAGTCAGGAGTTAAAGTTCAGTCTAAATGTGACAACTAGAAACCAAGACAATGTTTCTGAGGCAGCCCTTTTTATGAGCATTTATTGTGACACTTGCTTATTCTGTTCGTGAAGGAGTCACGTTGTTGAAATGTGTATCTTCTTTATTGATGGAAAGGCTAAGATCACTTAACGAGATAGCGAAAAAGTTTTGTTACTTCCTGCTAAATCAATCATTCGATCAGAATGACAAGAAAAGACAATGCCACTGAAAAGTCAGGACAGGTTTAGGTCTGGTTTATTTCAATGACTAGACATTGACAAGTCAAAGAAAAAAAGACTTTAAAAACCAACTTTTGAATCATTAAAGTCAGAGTACATCATGTCATGGAAAGTTAGAAACTCAGTGTTGAATTGCATGCTTTCAGAGGCCATTAATAATGATGAAATAAATATACAAATATGAACAACAAGAGATAATTTGACATTTTCTTAGAAGGACATTTTGGGGGAAAAAAATGCATATTTGCTTGTTGAGCAGAGAACTCGGTGATAAGTCTGATCCTTGTCTACGTATTAAATACATGCCCAATGAAATAAGGCTTAGCAGCAAGTCTTTCAGCTAAGATTAAAGAGAGAGTGCAGCTTCAACTTTAATATACAGATCAGAGAATGGCATCAACCCTCAGACTCTCACTTCCAAATATATCAAATAAAGCGTCCCTATAAAAGCCAGGAAACCAAAATGGTTTGTTGAACATTAAAGAAAGAGAGGACGTCTTCATGGCTTGTCTCATTTGGTGAAGGGGAGAAACCCTGTTAAGTTGGGAACATTTCACCTGCAGCACTGACAAGAGAGAAATAAAGAATTAGCCGGGCTGCTGGCACGTCCATGGTTAAGGCTTTTTGTGTACAGTTTGTGCGTTACCTTTGTGATTTTTTGCCATCTTGAAACAAAGGCAAGCAGGAGAGTAAAGAACACCACCACCCCAGCTGCTATTATAGGGTACACTGGGAACTTCATTGTGCTTTCTGCAGATGAGTAGAAGATGATTAACTCACCACACACACACACACACACACACGACCAGCTCATCCTTCACATGCACATAACACACATGCCATGAAACATCAAACGACACATGAGGCCTGAGTGACCCTGGACAGGGAAGATTCTGTGAACTGACCTGTTACTGTGACATAGAATAGTTTGCTGTAGTTTCCTTCTGCCAAGCATTTATATGTGCCCTTATGCACACTTTCCTTCACAAGGCTAATTCTTAACTGGCTTGTATAGCCGTCCTCAGAAATGGTGAAGCCGCCGGCTAACAGATCCACTCTGGTGTCATTCAGTGTCCACACCAAGTCCGTGATTGGTGGATTGGCCCAAATGTCACACCGCAGGATCAGTTCCTCCAGCTCCTCAACTGTAATATTCTGAGACCCCGAGAGCTCCGGGGCATCTGAAAAGTATCGGAGAAAATAGTCTTACTGCTTAGGTTTCAGAAGAAAAATTCATGTTTTCCTGCCTTCAAAAAAAAAAGAAAAAAGCAGCTATATCCAAACTGTAAATTTATGTGTTTAATCCATACTTCTTCAGACAAAAGGACGCCAGCAAATTGTGATAAGTTTGTGCAAATATGCAGTGTTTTAAAACTTATAAAAAGCAGTTCATATTTTAGAAAAGAATGTCAATGAAAAGAAACTTTACAATGATAATACAAGATGAAGATGTTTAACTAAAAATGCACATTGCCGAAGGGAAAGGGTTAACAAACTAACACGTTTTGAAAAGTTATTTTCAGTTGTTGGTTATTATGTGCCATTAGTATGATTACATCATTTTGTCATCGGTTCAATTTAGTTTCGAGTCATCACATTCCGCACAGAGCCGACACAGTACTTGTTTTCACAATGGCTGGACGTGTGGAACCTGCTCTTTAAAGAGACTCACGTCTGACATTCAGGGTAACGGAGTCCTCGAGTGTGTTATTCTTGCGAAGGTAACACTTGAATGTGGCACCGTTGTCCTCAGTGATGGCAGGTGAGACGCACACTCGGCTCGTTCCTCTCTTGTTTCCATCCGCAAGCTTAACAGTAGCGCCATTCCTGAGCCACACAATTTCGTCATCCTCAGTCTCAGAGCTGATCTCGTGATGGCAGACCAGAGACACCGTGCTGGTCACATTAACGTCTATGATACCTTCACTGCTGACTGGCTCAGACACGATTTTGATACCTGAAGACAGGGAAAAAAAGTTAAAGTCCTTATGAATTGGCTGCATGAAGGCGTGAAAACAGACAAAGTGTGGTTTAGTTTATTTTAAAATAAAAATTACTGATGAATTGTTGCATTGTTTGGACTCACCAAAAGTCTGAGTGGCACAATAGAAAAGTAAATGTAGAAGAGGGATTCGCCACATCGCCTTCATTTTAGATGAGTCTGGAACAAGTTACAAATTAAACAAAAGAGCACTCACGCCTCGTTGATTTACAACTGCCTTTTCAACCGAATTCACAACCGTGTAAAGATATTTCATCAGGGAAACAGTGAAGCAAAAGACTCAGATGAATAAAGTTTTACGCAGCGGATTTCTTGCTTGTATATTCAGTTGATGTCCTCGACCTTGTCATGCATAACAGTTCTCTGGGACACTTTGTGACTGCCTTCAAACACGTGTTTCGCCTCAGTTTAATTTTCCATTCCAAACCATCTACGTGTGCCTTTACCATCACACCATTGAGCATGTGATCGTGTTAAAATACCAAAGCTTCTAATTCTACTTCTTCGTGTAGTCTTTAAGATACCCAGTTAAAAGTGAATAACCAAAAACAGGATGGATGGCTGTTTTCTTGGGCAGTCTAAACTTTTCAAAAGTTGCCCAAATACTCCTTGGAGATTAAAGATTATCTTATGAAGTAAGGTGAACATTCACCCAGACTAACTTGGGAAATTCACGACCAGAATAATTCTCCCAAGAAAAGGGACCAACTTGTGGCAAATTGTCTCTCTTTGTCAAAACTATAGTTGTGAAAGTCACAAGAAAAGTAATTTTAAACTTATAGTAGCCTGTAAAGTTGTGCATTTTTTAGTAAATATTTGACATGCATGAGGAGAAGGTACTTACCTGAGACTGTTTGTTTCTCTTGCTTTCCTGTATGTTTTAACTAAGTCGTTCCCTGTGTGTGAATATGAGGATGTGAGGGCCTCTGAATCTCCGGTAGCTCTTATATGCTTCACAGGATGCTTTATTACGCCTGTTACTAAATGGCATTCTCATAATTTCATTTATCTGTTCCTGTCAACACCCATCACACCCTCCCACTTCTGCTCTGTTGTCCTCCGTTTCCTTCCATTTTATGCACACTTCGAATGTGCACACACAAGGATTTTTTTTATTGGCTGTAGTCATTGTATTGGTACTAAAACTGCTGGGTGTGGATGTAAAACGTGTTTTTATAGCACCCACTTTTATTTCCTTTTTTAGTTTTTTTCCACCCTCTTCTCAAAACCATAGAATTTATAAACATGTGAACTTTCACACAATTAGTTAATAACGCCAGTTAAAACATGTTAAGTATAATAAAAAATTTGTTTAAAAATTCATCTTTTTTTTTTTACATTCAATTCAACTTTGTAATCTTTCACGGCCGTTATGACACACACACGCACACACACACACACACACACACACACACACACACACACACACACACACACACACACACACACACACACACACACACACAAAGGGTTGAACATTTGAAACAGAAGTTCCTCTGTTAAACACTAGAGAGAGGCACAGACCTAAAAACACACAATTATAAAGAAAAAAACCAAAACCTTTTGCAGATAGTTAATGAAAACTAAAAATTACCACCTTCCTTAGGTTTGTTATCTTGCCCTGGCATGTTATGTTTCTGTGAATTTTACAGTTTCTTTTTGTTCATCTTCTGTCAACCAGAATTGATATTAAGAGCTCTCTAAAAATCACCATTATTCTTAAAAACACATTTCTGTGACAAGAGGATTTATTTCCCCTGTTTTATTCATCAAGGCTCCGTCAAAAGCCATGCTCGGACACTCATGTACTGAGTAGTACATGAGTGTCAGTCTGTGACTTTCTATGAAAGCATGTGCTGGGTTTTCAGTGACAGTTCAAAGGTTGCCTGCAATTGTTACTCGGGGTATGCAGTGCTTTCACAATCAGGTGTTGTTTGAGTTGCATTGCGCAATGAACTAGTTTATTTTATGAATGCTCTGTAAACTGAAACATTAACTCCTCTTTCAAAACAGGTTTGCATGAAAGGCTTGATTTTATGATTTAAATCTGTGATGTTATAAAATGACAAAGCATCTTAATGCACTTAAGGTTTGTTGTTTTGTGTTTTATATATATATATATATATATATATATATATATATATATAGCCTTTGAATCAGTGGTAGAATTCCTGCCTGCCATGTGGTTGGCCTGAGTTTGATTCCCGGCCCACACAAAATAATGTTTAGTTCAGTGCAAGACGCAGTTGTGTGTATCTTTATATTTTTTGGGATCGGCTAGCCCCCAGTGGGTTCTTGAGCACCAGAGCACCCATGGGAAGAACATGCAAACTCCCCACCGAAAGCCCCGGCCAGTATTTAAACCCATGACTTTTTTTGCTGAGAGACAAGAGTACTATAAGAGGCTATAAGAGGACAATTCCAGAGATAAAATCAGGGGTCAAAGTACACCTTTCAGGCAGGCAAGATTAATGAATATCTGTATGAAGTACACAAACGTCTATGAAGGGAAAAAGCAAGCCTGCAGACTTCAGGTCGCCAGAGCTCATTGTGTGTACACCGAGTAAACAGGCATTCCTCATCAGATTAATATAGAACCCTCCAGGCCCTCGCCGCGGCTCACACCACACACACTGAAATAAGTACTGACCCTTATACACTTACTTAATCAGTGGATTCACAATAAAAACACTCAAATGTACTTGACCCACTCTTAGTATATCAGCTAACATTTATCAGTCTTGCTCTGACCCTTGGATACAAACAGACTTTTGCTCTTTCACACCCACCATTCTTACCTGCCCCCCTGACGTTTATTTCTGCTTTCCTCCAAACACTATGAAAAAGTAACCTGGAAGACGAGATGTGCCGGATTAGTTAACGATCTTCTATTCCTTTTTACCCTCTCCCCCCACTCCCTCCTTACCCACCCTCCTCCTTGCCTGTTCTCCCCTCCCTCCGGTGTTCTGTCGCTTCCCCTCCCTCCTCTTTCTCTCTCTTTCTCCCGTCTTTGAATGGAGAAGCTGGGTTCCCCGGAACCTGCACAGCCCTTGCAGGGTGCGGAACCCGATTCCCTTGCCAAGGCAGCAGGGGTTGTGGGAGGCGAGGCGACGGGAGCCGCCCGCTCCAAACTCTCTCAGTGTGCATGCATGAGACGTTGGCTCCCACTGGCCTATAGAGAAGAACTCTACCAAGTCTTGCGACTCACAGGCCCGCTGGTGAGTAGGTTAAAGTTGAAATGCTTGTGTGGGGGGAGGGGGTGTTTTTGTCGCCCAAATAAAGTTGTTGAGGTGCACTTTCTCACTGTATTTGTTTGTTGAGGAATGCCTGGTTAATGTGGTTGTGACATAGTGCAATCCTGACAATGCAATGAGTTGGCTGCTGTGAGCTCCACAGTATGTTCTCCAGTTCAATCCCATGATCACTATATTTATGTTAGTGTACTCTCGCACGTGGTGATTTCACAACACTGCTTTCCAAACCGAGGACCCAGTAGTACTCAGAAATCAGTTGATAACAATGATTTCAGTTTCACAGGATACATGATGGACCCTCATACTTTTTTCTTTTTTTTTGGTCTTTGTTTTTTCAGGTGCTGTCTCGGATACTGAACTTTCTCCTGCCATTTGTTGTAACGATATTCTGCGGTCACATTGGAAATGCAGAACTTGCCGGATACGCTCTGGCCTCAGCGGTATGATCGATTCAAATGAACGCAATTTTATGTATATAGTGCCAAATAAAACACTGTCATCCCGCAGCACTTTCACAGAGAAAAAACAAACAATTCCTCCTGAGCAAACAACAATAAATGTAACACGATTAGGGGAAATCTACTCTCTACTCACCGTACTGCTGCTCCGGCTACCACTACTTTGAATTTCAATTGTGTGTCGAAGTAGTAGCAGCTACTTCTTCAACTCTTCTTCAACTCAACTTTTACTATTATCATGATACAAAGATTTCCTAATTTTCCTAAAACATTGGAAATATAACATGTTGTGACTGAAGTATCGCTTTAAGTTTTTGTGTTTTACTTTTCAGACCATCAATGCGTCAACAACTGCAACAGGTTATGGCTTCGCTCTGGCTTGTGACACGCTCATTTCCCAGGTGGACATACCAGCTTCACTCTCTCGTTTTTTTGTTTGTTTTTTTGCTATTGAGTAAGATTTCCATTTGTAATGGCCCGTTTGTCTTGCAGACGTTCGGCAGTAAAAACTTCAAACGTGTTGGAGTCATTCTGCAAAGGAGCTCGCTGATCCTCTTGCTGGTTTGTATGCCATGTTGGGCTCTTCTCATCAACTCTCAAAACCTGCTCCTCGTCATGCTCCAAGACAGTGAAGTAGCAAGGTAAATCCTTTAATACTGGTATATATGATATATACACACAGTAAAATCTCTGATGTAGGGATGCCCTAAAATCCAAGGGCAAGTGTCCCCTGAAGACAGGTGTCCTACAGTGACGTGTCGGCCCAGTACAGAGCGTCCGCTCTTACCGGGTCCACTTGTCAGAGGTTCTACTGTATTTATATATATTAAGCATGGATACAACAGATAACTGATTTATTTTGATTACATTGTTTTGATACTGGAACAGAACACAAAGTCCTCGTTGTTGAAGTGTTTTCTCCACAAAGTGAATGTACATTTTGACTTCTCCTTAGAATCGCTCAGCTTTACGTGATGGCATTCCTCCCAGCTGTCCCGGTGAGTGTGATGAATTGGAAAATCTCTTTTGAGCCCAAAATAATATTTTGACTGAGACAATACAGTTATGTTGTTAAGGTCAAAAGAGGTGATTGCAAGAAAGTTTAAAATCATTGTGAACTCAACGTATTCTTTGTTGGAAACTGAAAGCATATTCATTCATCTATTAGCGAGATAACCCTCAGGATAACAATCTCGTTTGTAAGGGGGTCCTACAACAAGCATTTCGAAACAATAATCATAAAATAAAAAAAGAAAATGAAACACATAGTATATATATTAAGCTGCACAGCATTATTGTTATGTCCAAGCTATCTTTGTGCTAAAAAACAAAAGTAATTATTATTATTATTATTATTAAATTGAACAAATCTTGGTCTCTTTTTGCCACAGGCCATGTTCCTGCACCGGCTACAGGTTGCGTATCTACAAAACCAAGTAAGTTAGAACAAGAACACTGGTGCACTTTTGCTGATGTCATGATAATGGTGTCACTCGGCTGCTACCTTTTACACACACACACACACACACACACACACACACACACACACACACACACACACACACACACACACACACACACACACACACACACACACACACACACACACACACACACACACACACACACACACACACACACACACACACACACATGATTTAAAGGGCCTAATCCTGAAGTGGTTTAAAAATTTGCGCCACATGAAAACATGCCACACAGAGGCGACCTCAGAAGGGAACAGCTGAAACACGACGGAGAAGACGCTGATTTAATTTTGGGGATATTGAGTGAAATGTTTTCAATTGCTGTAGTACAGACACTTATCTTGACAGAGCAAACATTTTCTAAAACATTCCAGACAAAAACAAACAACCTTCTGTTCAACGGAGCTTTGATTTCTAACCAAAAATCTCGACTCCATCTATGATTAGCTAATTACTTCACGGTATCACCATCAAGCTGATAGCATTACTGCATCACTTTATCCCTGAAGAGTTGCCTTTTAACTACATTTGCGTTGGGGAACAAAATCTAATATAAGCTATATCAATTATTCAGATACATATTACCTCTACAGACTGGATCGCTCACTACTGTATGTCTTATTTGTCAGGGGATCATCCTGCCTCAGATGTACACGGCAGCAGCAGCAAACATCATCAACTTGGGAGTCAACTATGGCTTGATCGTCACCCTTCAACTGGGTGTCATGTAAGTGTGTTTCAACCACCTTTTAATGTTTGTTGTACTTCGAAGCGTTTGATAAGGTGTGTTACACTTGAACGTGCATGATAGATAAAATACACAATTTGAGCATCAACAGCTGTGAATTGATTAACTTTCTTTCTCTCAGATGATCCCGACTGTAATGTTTAAAGAAGAGTGGGTGAGAATACTACTCAGCCAGGTCTTTAGAGGAAAGAGCCAAAGAGTTGATACCACCTCTAATGCGTTTTCCCTGTTGTTCCTTGTGGCACCCCATCATGTAATAATGGTGCAATATGTAATAATGTAATACATTTTCATCTTATTATGTAATAATATCGTGTTTTGTAAGGAGTCTTGAACGCATATTGTAATAACTTGTTACATATTGCAACAGTTAATACAAAATGCGGCTGTTCCATTTTTTTTAATAAAAAAATGTAATAATCCCCGGGAGGTGTTGGGGTTTTGGGGCTGCCCTCCTGCCCCTCTGCCTCGATCTCTTGCCCTCTCGCCCTCTCCTTCTCCCTCCCGCCTCCCGCCCCCCACTACCCTCAACTTTCACCCCTTTTCCCCTTCCCTTGGCGGGCCTGGGGCTCTTCTCGATGCGTGGGGGCGATCCCTGCGGACTGGTGATTGGGTGTTGGCCGGCCCTGTGGGTCCTGGCTGGGAGGGGATCCTTGCTCTGGGGGGATCTGACCTCGATCGGATCCTTCCACAACGGTTTCTTTTCTTGGGGGCGCCCCGGGTGTGTTGAGATTGCGGGGGTGTGTGGGGGACCTGTCACCGGGGTATCCAGTGGCCCTCTGTGTTGGCCTGCCTATGGTGGTGCTGGGGTGGCTGCTGAGGTCAGTGAGCTGGGCTCGGCGTCACGATCTGTGTCGGGGTGGGGGTTTGGGGTGGTCGGTCCTTTAAAAGCAAAACTGCATATTTCAGAGTGGCCTTTTATTGTGACCACCCTAAGGAAAACCTGTGCAATATGTATGCTGTCTTATCAGCATCTCGATATGCCACACCTGTGAGGTGAGGTACAAAGGAGAAGTGCTCACTAACACAGATTTACACAAATCTGTCACCAATATTTGAGAAAAACAGGCCTTTTGCATACATAGTAAAAGTCTTGGATCTTTCAGTGCAGCTCATGAAAAATGGGAGCAAAAACAAAAGTGTTGCGTTTATATTTTTGTTCAGTGTAGATTGGTTGATTTTTTTTTTTATGTAACAAGCCAATCAGTATTGCCAGCAGCCATTTATTTTTTCTTGAGTAAATGAAACCACAATTTAAGTGCCAGTGAGTGCATTTAATCATACTTGTTTCTTCATGTTTTAACATGAAAATGCAAAGAACTGTATGTAAAACTGATTTAGGGCCCTGCATTCGACTATGACAGGACATGAGCGAAGACTGACATATAATGCTAGTCCAAACAGGGAATTTAAATGTATCCTCATTCTTAAACATAGATCCATGGATACGGATAAAGGACAAAGTTTATTACATAATGCACCAAATTATGAAATTTTCTTTAAAAACAAAAATGGAACACCCACATTTTGTAATAAGTGTTGCAATATGTAACAAGTTATTACAAAATGGATTGCTATTACATAATGAGGTGAACATTTATTACATTATTGCATATGGCACCATTATTAAATAATGCGTCGCTTTATTCTTTCTCTGAAGAATGACTTGTTTTTTTAAAGCTGAGGCAGTGCATTGATGTTCATTGTTTTTTTTGTTTTTTTGTAGCTTTTTTCAGCAGATGGGGGCAGCACAGGGCAGAGAAAGAAAAAGAGAGCTCTGACAGGAGTTGATCTTTGTCCAGCTGGACAAACATTTTATCCTAAGTCTTAACAAATTAGGCCTCTGGCTTCAGGTTATCTCTTACTCTCCTTCTCTATTTACTTGGGCCACTGTCAAGAGATAGCAATATGCACAAAACCACTTAGCATCTTGAACTGTCTTGACCCACACCTCCTCCGTGGCCCATCTTTACTCACAGAGCAGGTGAGATCATCGTTAATGGTGGCAGCCATTGCTTCTTTTTCGTAAATAAAAGAAATAAAGATGGGGTGCCATGTGTGTTTGCAGTGGGTCAGCAATTGCGAGCAGCCTTTCTCAGATCACCATCTGCCTGCTCTTGTTTATCTACATCAAATGGAAGAAGCTCTATCAGCAGACATGGGATGGTGAGTCCTACAAACAAATGTCAACATCAAATGCCAAATAACTAAATAAGTATTTTTGCCACTCATGTGGACTCTGCCAGGAAAAATGATATATGCGTTTAAACTTTGTGCAGGCTGGTCCACCGACTGTCTGCAGGAATGGGGCTCTTACATGAAGCTGGCTGTACCCAGTTTGTTCATGGTCTGGTTTGAATGGTGGATCTGGGAGATTGGAAGTTTCCTTGCTGGTCAGTGTTGTGCACACCTGAAAACTGTAACCACACTGATATATTCTGTCCTTACACTGAGCATATACAGTTTGTGAGGCAATGGTCTGCAATAGTATTTCTTTATGAACAATAACAATAATAATGAAAACAAATGTATGGAGCATTTGTTACTCGTTAAATTGAAGAGAACAACAAAATCTACAAACTCAAAATCCAAACAACAAACCATTAATTCCTTGCTGCCCCAGTGAGGTGCATCAGTTTCTGGTCGTTTGTCCAAATGAAATTCAGAGTTTTATTTTATTCCAGTAGTTTATCATGAAAAGAACCGTTGACAACCACATTTTGTGATAAGTTCTGTCTCATTATAAATCTTCTTATTACTGTGTGCAGGTTCTGATGAGTCAATCATCTCTACAATGGTCAAGACAATTAAAAAAAAAAAAAGTCTGTATCTGAACTTGACTTTTTATCAAACCAGGTACACTTGGGGAGGATGATCTTGCTGCCCAGCACATACTGGATGAAATAGGATCCATAGGATATATGGTATTGAAAATGGGTTCATTTATCACATCATTTAAATAGATGTTACCATTTGAATATACATCCAATTTTTTGGGGTGAAGTGATTCTAATCGGCGGACCATGCAGTTTCCTTTAGGTATTCAAGCGGCTGCCTGCGTGCGTGTTGGAAATGCTCTGGGTGCTGGAAATACTAAGAGCGCCTTAATCACCTGCAAAGTGACTCTAGTTCTTGCAGGTATGAGAACACACATGAATATATTGGACTTGTGAACATAAACACAGGTGTTACATAATATGAATATCAAGCATTATAAAGTGTTGACTCCTACAGGATATCAGGTGTAGTCACTCTTACTAAAACACCGACAGAAGTATATTCAATGTGGATGAAATACAGCAACGTGAGACCTAATGTCTGCCACTTTATGTCTCACATAGGATTGTTGGCAGTGATCCAGGCTATTGTCGTCACTAGCTTTAGGACCCTCTTTGGCCATATATTTACGACTGATAAGTGAGTTTTCAGATCAACAAATTTTCATTCTGGTGCCATGAGAAGGTAACTTTGTTCTGATGTTGGTACTCTTACTGTCTGCAGAAATATTTTGGGAATTGTTGCAGAAAACCTCAAAGTCTACATATTTCTACAGTTCTTTGATGCACTTCTGGTATGTTTTTGCGCCAAAGAACACATGTTTGTGTCTTGTCTTACACTGATTGCTTGTGTTCAATAGTACACAAACCTTGTTTTGCTGAATCAATGTCTATTTTCCTTGTTTCACACCGTGTCTTTTCAGTGTGTCTCCTCAGGAATTCTTGTAGGCGCCGGGATGCAGAAAATTGCTGCCTTGTCCAATCTGGTGTGCTACTACTGCATTAGCCTGCCAGTGGGCATAGCTCTGATGTTTAAAGCCAAGCTGAGGATATTAGGTAAGTTGTTCATCCTTTTCTATATATGCTTCTGCAAAAAAAAAAAAGAAGAAGTGTGAAATAAAATTGATTCTAACAAGCAAAGCACTTATTACTGGGACCTTCATAAATGTTTTCCAGCTTAGGATCTTAACATTGTGTGAGAAAATCCTCACTACTCTATCTTATTGTCTGTAGTTGATGACTGATGGTTGAATGGTGTAGTGGTTAGCACATTTGCCTCACAGTTAGTTTTTCCCTGATTTGAGCCCTCTTGTGCAGAGTTTGCTTATGAGTTTGATTAGTGACCCTAAATTGCCCCAAGGTGTGAATGTGAGTGTGTTTGCCTTTGATGGACTGGCCACCTGTCCGAGGTGTATCCTGCCCTCGCTCACAGTAAACTGGGATTGGCTCCAGAGACCCTGAACAGGATAAGCAGTAGAGAAGATTGATGGCTGGATAGATTAATGCTTTGCACTGTCCCCTTGACAGCGTCACCAACCTCTCACAGAAGCCACTACATTAATTATCCATCCATCCATCCGTCCTGTTCAGGGTCGTGGGGCGCTGGAGCCAATCCCAGATTACTATAAGTGAGCTTAGAGTACACTTGGACAGGTGACCAGTCCATTGTTATTGCCTAATGGTCCAGCCAGCTCTGCGTGCAGTAATCTGGTTATCTTATAGAAAATGCATAACTAAAGCTAATTTTGAATTAACATTTACGTCCACACACAGTGACAAATATTGTTTGATTCCTCGTGTGACCACGTCACACTGTGACATGTGTTTTCTGCCTCCATGATTTATTTTACAACAATTTCTTGTTCGAGTATTTCCTTCTAGAAGTTGGACAAAAAGGACCATGACTCCATATTAAAGTCCGGTGTCATTAGTAAAGCCCACATACACACAAGGCTCTGCTGCAGCACCAGCGAACCCTTAATTTCTTTCCCTGCAGTCCGCCATTTACCCCCCGCCAACCTGGAGTTCTTTGCTGTCAACTCAAAGAGCAAGTGTATTGATGAACACACACACACACACACACACACACACACACACACACACACACACACACACACACACACACACACACACACACACACACACACACACACACACACACACACACACACACACACACACACACACACACACATTCAGTGCAAGTCACTCCTCTGACCTTGGGAAGTGTCTGTATTCTTGTGTGAGTCTATATTTCAATTAGTGACCAATGAACAAATGTTCACTAGGCATTCGATTTGTTCATGGAAAGGAATGTGACGAGTGGACCAGAGGATCCCCCAAGGTTGCCCAACCTTAACACCAGATTGTCTGTGTTTCAATTTGTAGATATACAATATGGTTAAGAATAGTTCACTAAATTAGGTAAGACTTGCAGAGAAAAAGAAATGTGAATTGATAGCGGCATGGCACTACGACTGGTGCCGTATTTTTATCATAGCAATATTTATATCCAGACTGAATGATATCGATGAGAACCATGTGGAGTAATGAACATGAATCACGTTTAATAAACTGAAACCTCGAGAAAAAAACAAATCATGTCACTAATTTTGCTCCCATCAGCTGTGCTTTGTGTGTAATGCTAAGATGTTCATACTAACCTGCTGTGGTGAACATGGTGTACGACAGAAGTGCTTCAGTGCAGCCTCAACCACTTATTTGCATTTATGTGCCGTTGTTTTCTCTTAATAGGCTTGTGGTTGGGTATCTTCATATGTGTTGTCCTTGAGACGGGTTTCTTCATTGGACTGATCTTTAAACTCAACTGGAAAAAAGTCACACAAAAGGTGAGATGTCTTTTTCTTTCTTTCAAAGCCTACATCTCATTGAAGCAGGACGACTTAAAAAAAAAAAAAAGAAACTTTCTTTTTTATAACAGATATTTTGTTCTTAATAAACAGTGTATTTCAAGCACGGTTTAAAAATCTGTTTAACTTAAATCTTTTCAAACCAAATTGACTCCAGAGAAATCAATTGCGCTTTGCTTGCATCCAACACTGATTTTAATGCAATGTTGAACTTAATTTCTAGTGGGCTTCTATCTTTATAGTCCAGAACAGAAAGCACTGTGAAATAGTAAATAAGAGTCATTTACTTGACCACACTGAACCACTGTGTGGTGCTCGCGGGACAAAAGTCAACATTTTCAATTTGTGGATACTTCTGGTCCAGCTGGCCTCGTGTGAAACTTGTACCCCCAACTGATGTGCTGAGAAAATGTTTGGATACGAGTAAACAGTGAAGCAATTGACCATGTTCCAAGAGAGAGAGCAAGAAAGAGAAGAGCCTGATCCAAGCAAAGGCTTCAGACTACAGCGAAGCGATCCTCCATGGGAGATCTGACTCTCTGGATCGTAACTGTCAAGGACTCCAAGGGTCTGAGGCACCAACAGAGCTGCCCATGTGCATCGTGGTCGTTACAACTTGAGAATGCTTAGTACCTGTTTCATTTGTAAATTTTTGCCTGTTGAAACCCAATTTGCCATGTTTGCTAGGCCCAACGGCGAGCTGGAAAAAAAAGTCTTATGACACCAAACCGCCCCACTAGTGCATTGTTGAGTGAAGCGATGCCGGACGTCCCTGATGACCCAGTAAGTGGATAAGCAGTGTGAAGTTCAGTCAGTGTGTCCTCGCTTTGTCTCTGTTGTGTTATGACATTGTCGATCAATTAACATGTTCACTGACAACATCATTCCCTCCTGAAGGCTCAGCTGTCAAGTGAGGGGGCTTCTACAGCGGACGGCTACAGTCCCGTCGATACGCAGAATAAGGAACTGAAAGACGCTCATGAGGCCGAAGTCAGCAACGCCAACGCAGGAGAGAGGGACGGGGTTGCTGGGCAGAACACAAACGCTTCAAAGAAGAAACCTGAAGTACCCCTCTCCACCACTCAGCTGATATTGCATCGTGGACTCGCCCTCCTGATTTCAGCTCTTGTTTTGGCCACAGGTGTGATTTTTCATATTGCTTTCCCACCACCAGAGCCCAGATCCAACTTCAACCTGACCTGGGCGAATGACTCCACTCCCACAATGCTCGCTCCGCTCAACATGACCTCTAGCGTTTGAATCATTTTTTGACCTCTTAATGTAAACATCCCACTGGTGTGGGCAGTCCTTCAAAACTGATCGTTTATTCCTTCGAAGCAGCACAACGCCTCGAAATCCGATTTTACATCATAACAGAGCCTAAGCTCAGCTGGTGTGTTGACAAAAAATGTCTCCGTGCCACACTGCTGAAAAATCCACACAAAGCTGGAAAAATTATCAAATGTGACACAAACTGAGAAAGGCCTTGTCGCAAAGATCAGCCTGAGACACTTAAATGGGACAACAAGACAAGTTGGAAGTCTCTCTCGGAAATCATCTGAGCATTGAAGAACAGAAATTTTTACAGTGAAAGCGCTGTCTAACTTGATTTAAACACCACGGAAGAGGAGACTTTCCGATCCAAAATCATTTCCTTGTTTTTAACTAAAGGCTGTAAATATCTGCTGTAAAATGTTCATGTATATATGTAATACAGTGTGATACTAATGGAAGCAGGTGATTTGTCATTCCTGTATGGCTACACTGTGACATTTTCACAATGCCTTGTTATTCGTCAGGACAAAAGTGATTGCTAAATAAACTACTTATTTTCTATCAATACAATGTGCTGTGATTGCACAGTAATCAATACAGAAAACCTTTAAAGCGTCTAACAACTACATTAATCACAGGGAAAATCAAATAGGAAAGACTGCGGTGGCCACATTTCCCAGAAGTCTCTACAAAACACATCAAACATCTGTAATTTCATATGTAAGTGTTGCCACTTCACAACAGTCTACTGTTAAAATAAAGTCAGAAATAAATTCAGTCTTCGCACCGCATTTCCTTTAATCACAGAGATGAGACCATGACTCCGTGGTGCTGGATACATACATTTGTCATGAAACAGGACTAGTCTATTCGAATGTAAAAACACCTGTGAGGAAAGCAGAACATTTTCTTTTCATATTAACATTGCCTGAACGTTTTCTGATCCACCATAGGGACACGATGTAAACACACTAACCTTGCTCAGTTGATGAACAACATAGGACCGTGGGATCGTTTACCAATAGGTTACCTGTTACACAGAAAAAACCTTCTCAATGTGGTACTCAAACGGAAACGGTGAGATTTTGACAACTGATAACACATACTGGTAAAACAAATTGTGATTGTTTTTAACCACATAACCACATAATTTGCTACCTCAAGATCTACCTCCACGATGCAGCCATTCATTAACTTAAGTTACTGGTCCATTAATGTACCGCATGATGACACAACCAAGAAGTTCATGTTAGATTCCTTTCGCCACTATGATAAGTTCCAGTCTAACAGCGCTGACAGCAAACCTCCACACAGTTGCTCGTCACTTGTTAATGATGCCACAGCATGTCACTGATTGCAGTCTCTGGGGGTGAGCGAGCTGAGATTATGGTCTCTGTGAGGAGCCGGCTGCATCTCCGCTGATGAGCAAGACTGAAGCGCAGATGACTTTGTAACCATGCATGAATCAATCCTGATTTACATGTTGAATAACGTCAAATTAATATGCAAGTTTTTATGCCTGTTGCAACAATCAATCTGCTGCAATTGCAGTGGCTTCTGACTGCATTGGCATCACAGAGGCCAGAGCGGAAACTTTCATGGATACCGCTTACGTCAAAGCTCTTTTGAAGTTAGCACCTATGGAAATAAACCAGAATATGCAGTGGTTAGCCTGCTCTCTTCACCCCCCCCCCCCCCCCCCCCCCCCCCCCCCCCCCCCCCCCTCTTGAAGAGAGCCAGAGTGTCCCCTAAATTCACTGGACTATGTGAAATGTTCTTTCTGTTGATGATTGCTTCCGATAAAATTTATGAATAAATTGATTTGTTTTTCAACCAATGTGTGAGAGAATAGATATATTTTCATCAACTTGAGCTGTTCAATTATGAAAAGCATCTACCTTTTTTAGAGTTTCATAACAAAACATTAAAGAGATGATAAGCTAACTTTGTGTCACAGTATGGAGACATGGGTTAGCTTCTTGGTTTGAATTTGCATGTCCTCCTTGTGTCTGCATGGGGTTTTCTCTGGTCTGTCAGCTCTGTGATGAACTGGCACTCTGTCCAGAGTCCATCCTGTCATTTTACCACATTCATACCTGTTACATGTGTTTCAAATCCCTCTGTTGGATGGAAAAAAATCTATCTGAATGCAGTTGAACTGGGAATTTCATCACTAGAAGCTCATAGTCATGGGTCTGATGATGGTTTTCTTGAATGTTGAGAAATAAGCTTAATTTGTGTGGGAATAAGTCACTTTGCCAGTATAAACTATGACACTTACTGACACCACTTCAGACAATAGACTTACCATTTGTAACAGTAAAATTTTATTGGTTGTACTTTGTATGTATCAACAGAAGAAAAAAACAACTATCATATGACGAATAAGTATAGAGCATAAAAAGTCATGTGAAAATAAACTGCAGCATGAGAGTTTCTTTTCTTCCCCCTCTCGGTTCCTGTATGCGATGACAAACTTGTCTATAAACTGGGAAACATGACCTTCCCAATAGACAACTATCCCAGTTTCCAGCAGCATGTAAGCTGGGATAGAGTCCAGCTCCCCAAGACCCATGCACCAATATCCACACTATTGTAAACGTGGCCATAATAATTCTCAGCACTGACAGATGCATAAACACATATAGCTTAACATTTGTGAAAATAAACATTCACATCAAAGCATGTTTTCTGACAAAGCTGATTAATTGGGTACACACATAAGCATGTGAGCCATGGGGTTGTTGATGGTCAGATTCAGCAAACGTTGCTATAATGAGCTCCCGTGTTTCAGATGACATGTAAACGACATATTGACACGAGTGGTGTCTTTTCATGCAGAGCTTCTATTATAACAGCTGTGTAGTACAACCAAACATATGCTGTTAGTTGTTGGCCGTTGACCAGTGTGAACGGTCTGATTTCTGACAGAGTTAGCTGGTTATCTGCTCCTGCAGAGGGAACAGGTGGCTGATTTGCTCAGGTTGACATATCTTCATCCGGCAAGCATGATGCAGTGTGAGCTAACAAACCTTTCATTATCATCAAATTTAGCCACACAGATCAAAGGGAGGAAAAATCCGCTGCAGAAGGAGAGCCGTCTTTGATGATAAAAGCTCACAACCACAAATGCGTCGTGACCTAAATTTAACATTTAATCAAACTATTTCTAATTGTGGAATCCATTCTGGCTAGAAAATGTAGGACGAGAACATATATTATCAGTGTTGTGATTGGAGCCCATCTTACACAGCAGGTTTCTATTTAAAGGTGCCATGTCTATACAGTAGGTTTTTTTTCCAGGTCAGATTTTCATTGGCTGTCTCAAATAAGTTCTGTTTCTTGGTAGATTTTCCAAACAATGACTAATAACTACAAAGATGCCATTTTATGACGTACATAAGAAAGAAGTTTGAGAGATATCAAATACTAAAACAAAAAAACACTTTCTTTCAGAAATGATTAACTTCATGTGATGCCTGATAATGAAGTTAAAAGGATCTCATTAGCCTTCCAGTAGGCTCATCTCATCTCTGGTCAAAGGAGCATAAAAATGATTTAAATTTTGTGAGAAGTTATTTCTTATACCAATCACTGGGTATGGGACCTGTGACCCAGCTGTACTCTCAAAGTTCGACTCACAGAGTCTCATTTTGTGCGCCAAACATGTTCACCTCAGCATGGTCACCCATCTGAGTCAAGCACTCTGCTGAGCATCTCACTAATGACGACCCCAGCAGCCAGGATGACGAACATGAGCACAACAGTGAGTCCACGTCGTACCACCAGTTGTCTGACCGACAGTGCTGCGTCGGCAGCTGTCTGCTGTACTGATCCTGCTGCGTCCGTCCTCTCATCTGTTGGACTGTGAGACGTCTCACTTAAGTCCATGGCTGTGAGGAAAATATTTTTGACATGCAGTTATTCTTGGCTCTTGTGAAGATGACTTCCTAATGTTGATTTAAGTAAAACAGGTACCTTTATTATTCATCTCCACAGAATTGACTCCTGCTCTTTGCAGCGCCTAGCCAAGGACATTCAAACCAGTCACAAATGTTTTTTTCATGTGAGAAAGGTAATGAACTCACACCATTAGTTTATTGAATTGATAATAACAATATAATTAATATTGACAACTCAATGACACAATATCCAAGTGGTATTTCATTGTTCATATTTCTATATTTCCTATAAAAGCCCTTAACTGTTCCAGACCTGATTGGCATTTTCCGTAGCTGATTGTATTGAATATGTGTTGTTCACTCCAACTATTTATAGCTGATGTCTGATGTTGGAGTCACCTCACTAAGCTGGTTATGTATTTCCACTGGATGCAGGATAGGAAAGTGCAGGATGAGTCATCAGACACGTTACACAGATTCATCACAATACTGTTTTTTCAACAATGATTTGGTACAGATCAAGAGATGAACAACCAATAACCTGGTAAACACAAGATAAAACCTTGTAACACTTTCATTTAATGGTCTGAAATTCTTTGAATTTGCCAAGTTATTTCAGTGAGAGGATGTTGCTAAGTGACTCACCTCAACCATGGCTTTCTTCCAGCTGAATTTACACAGGTAAGCTATGAAAACTATTGATTGTAATGAAACGGAAATTAAAAGTCCAATCCAAAACCCTGTGACACAGAGAGGAGAATGGATGATTTAGAACATTTTTGTGAAAGAAATTATGATTCAAACATTTATTTACTAGGTTGAAAGTCTGTCCACACCTGTGACACCCAGTTTGGCAGGGAACATCAGAGCGATTCCAATGGGTAACCCAATGATGTAAAATCCCACAAAGTTACACACGGCACCAATACCTTGTTTTCCTGCTCCCCTGACAATGCTTCCTGTCACCCCCTGTAGAAAAATAGGAATTGTATAAATATTCAGTTTGAAAGTGCAAAAGTGTATAAAGGCACTTTTCATGGGATAAATTCTCACCGCAATGGCCTCAACAATATGAATGAAACAGTACATCCCCATAATATCTGCCACCCGAAGTACAATGTCCCTGAAAGTGAATAGATATAACAAATATTATTAGAAATAGATAGGAAAGTTAAAAAAATATTCATTAGGTTGCAGACTGTGACGGCACAGAAAACTAAAATTCAATGATACCAGCTGTTATGTATTACATTTGACAAGTGTACCCAAAGTAATGATTGTCAAAGAGGCACGGGTCTGTGCTCACTTCTCTGAGGTGAAAATGTAACCAATTACATTCTTAGATACACCAAGACAGGCTCCAATGACACATGAGAAAAAACCTAGAGTGGACACAAGAAACACGTTCTTTAAGTAAAGCAGGACGACACCTTAAAACATGTATCACTAAATGGTCGAGGAGACGTTGTGATCATCATCTCATTCATACATGCAAAGATGCTGGAGACCTTGGCAGACAGCTTGGCAAGCTCTGTGTTTCCAGCACCAAGAGCATTTCCAACACGAACACTGGCACTGACAGAGAAACCCATCGGAAACTGTGGAAGAGCATCATTAAATCAAAACAAACATTTCCAAGCCAAATGTGCTGCAAACGTTTTTGTAAGGTGCTATACCTTACAAAAATGTTTGCAGCACAATGCCAACAACAGGAAAATTGAACTAAAGCAGTTACCATATAAAGAAAAGCTGCCAGTTGATAAGCTACCGACTGAGATGCCAACTCAGTTTCACTGACAACCCCCGCCAAGACCCCCGCAACCTCGTACAGCCACCACTCCAAACAGAACATCAGCATGCTGGGGATGGCCAAGTGGAGGAAAGGGCCCCATTTCTGCAGGCAGTCTAGTGACCAACCTATATAAAACGGAAATGATCAGTATGAAAGATATTTCTTTCGGGAAGGTGTTTACAATTTCCTCTTCTTCAGCAAGGATAAAAATCAGAAATGTTTTCAGCTGAGTATATTTCATGGTGTCTTTAACAGAAAAGAAAAGGGTGCGGAAAATGTGTATTCAGGTAAGACGACAGGCAAATTGCTTCGGTTGTACTCAATTACAAGTGAATGGGAAATGGATTTTTTTTAAAAAGACTACGATATCCTTAGTCTGTTGTTCTTCTCTTTTTATAATTGAAATTAGGTGGCTCTCATATCTGGTGAAATCAGTGATGCTGCATGTGGCCTGCAATCCACCAATTCTTGTTTAGAACAACAGATTTAATAATCCTAAAACACACATTACCAATTTTCGATTGTATTCTTTATTTTGCAGGGATGATTGACGGCTGAAATATTCTGCAGCAGAATACATGTTTTGTTTGTTTTCTTCACACTTGTTTAATTCTCGAAACTTACCATCCCATGTTGCCTTATGCAGTCCTTGATAGCTGATTTGAACCCACAAAAACACGGCCAAGGAATACTGTGAGATGACATTGGCAGCTGCAGATCCACTTTATGAACGTCAAGTGATTCAAGCAAAGGAAACAAAAGAAAAGCAAAGCCCAGTCATTGCCACTTCATCATACTTTGACTAATAATCTGATTAGTGTAATCTAAAAGGTTTAGACAATGAGCAGGTTTAGACAATGAGCAAAAATATGTGCAATACTCATTACTCACGCGAGTCCCAGATCCAGAACACCGAGGAAGATGTAATTGTTTACTGCATTTACAATATTTCCCATGGCTCCACAGATCACCTGGGGCCATATGATACCCTGTGAACACAAACAAGATGTATGAATGGACAAGAAGTTTAAACATTAGTGATTCAGAGGTCTGTCAGTTTCTCACAACACACAGGGTAGTTTTTAATTTGAAAGATTGTAAAGTTATTATGTTACAGTTGTTAAAAGCACCTGATTCTGAAGGTATCTTCCTTGCAGCTGGTACATGAAGGTAGCCTGCAGGATTTCATCCATTAGATGAGATTATGAGTTAGACAAAGATGCACAAAATTCATCATTAAAGTGTACAGTATAAGCATGGACTAATTATAAAATGTCTTTAAAGAAATACACATCAGTCTTTCAATCATAATAAAACTATTGTGCTGCGATCCTCTGCGATTATGTTGAAATCTTCCTGTTGGAAAACTGTTGATTGATGTAAAGCACTATGATGATATCAAATAATGAAGTCCATTTAAGAAACTTGAAACATATCGGTGTTTTGAAGCAATATAGCCTTCCTCTTTGGTGCACACTGTATCCAGACAACACTATGATCAGTCAACTAGTTTAGGACGTTAAACTCACTGGCAATGCTGGCATGAAGATTTTCACATACAGCTGGGCGGCCCTTAAGAGGAAACAGGAAGTGTAAAGAAATATGCATGTGTAATGTAGCACTGGAGACAATTTGTACTATACTGTATGGGTATGATGCAGTTATATTGAGGACTGTAGTGTAGAAGCATTACCTGGCAACTTCTGGACTTTGTTTGACAGCTAGCAAAATGGGCTGAGTGTTGATAAGGATAGCCCAGCAGGGGAAACAGGCTAAGAAAATAATCAAAATTCCTCTTTGCAAAATCACTCCTACACGCTTTAAGTTACCACTTCCATAAATCTGCAAAAAAAAAAAAAAAGGGGCAAAAAACAACAAGAAAAAAGTCAAAACTGAAACTGGCATTGTGTTTTAAAAATAAATATAGAAACACATAAATAAATATGTAAAAATAAAAATCACAATGTCACACAATTGTAAATACTGAAGGCTGATTTCACCACATTTTAGTTTGAATACCTGGGATATGAGAGTATCACATGTTGAGGACAAACCGACACCAATGGAAATTCCTGTGACATTTATCACCTGCACAATATCAAATATGGAAAAGTGGTTCAGGGAGAAGATATATAAAAAAAAAAAGAATACTTTTGCACAGCTACAATACAAGCAGAAGAAAGAAATTGTAACACGATGTCTCACAGCTATCGCCAATGCGCCCCCCGCCAGCTCTGTTTTCCCCAGGTGACCACAGAACACCATGCTGACGAAGCCGATCAGGTAGCTCATCAACTGTGAAATGATCTGAAAAACAAAAGTCAAGCTCCCTCTTTTTCACAACAAAGGAAACATAAATGAACTCCATGAATGAAATATTCTAAATGCAACACATAAAGTAGCTGCTTGAGTTAATATACATAAATCTGAGTTTCGAAAGGCCTTGAGGTAAGAAAAAAAAAGCTCTTATTTGCTCTGGCAGATGACATGTGTCATGCTTTGGATTTTTTTTTTTTTTTTTTTTTTTTGCTGCAGCTCCTTTGTATTTCTAGATGTCTTTTACTACTTCTCTTTTCTTCTTCAGAAAATAGTTCTTGTGATTGCGGGTGGAGGTTTTTGACAGGTTTCTGGCATCAAATGGTTTGTACAATAGGAAACTAAATGCCCTCATCTATCAAGTTCTGGGTTTGTGCAATGAATAGCTCTCAGTGAAAAATGGATACATGTTGGGTTGCTAAACTATTTTTCTCCCCGCAATATAATTTTCTGTTGAGGAAGCTCTTGCTCTTACCTTTTTTTTGAATATTGTCGAACATTCAAAATGTTGTTTGGAAAACATCTTTTCATTCATATGCATACATGTGTAGGTAAAATGATCGCAGATGGATTTCAAGGGATTTTCGAGGTTATCTGAAATCATGATCCATTTACATTCGATTGATATAGATTCACCTCTTGCTGTTACCTCAGCTTCTTTCAAAACAGTGATAAATAAGACACACAACTAACAAATCACAATGTACTTGCGTGTATTTTTTAGAAAAGCATCCATTTAGCTTGGTGAAAGAATCAAATTTGTTTTGCTTTAGTTTCTGGACTCTCCTTTATAAGTTATAAGTCAATTAATTTTCGATCAAATCCTGATGGTGTGGAACCGTCGTCCTGTTAACTGCAGTTGTAACAAGTCAAGTAACAAATTAAAATGTTTAAAAAAAAGTTAGTGGTGTATCACAAACCTCAAGTTAAAGTTTTTTTTTTTTTTACTAATATGAACACAATCTTACCACAGGTCCGGCCAGTTTTAAACACTGAACTGCTTCATTCTTGTAGTCCGCAGGCACTCGGCGCTTGATGCTTTTCAAGCAGGAGCCGCAGCATGAGTCAACACTGTGAGCAGTCGGAGAAGACGACTCGTACTGTTTAGACGGTTCTTGCATTGTGCTTTTCGCTCCTAAATCTTCCATACTACAACGAGATGTGGCATAAAACTAAGCTCAGTCCAAAACTGAATGATGTTCATACAGCAGAATTCCCTTAAGACACAGAGAGGAAGGCTGCGAGTAATCAATAACCAATTACCAGGTTAATAATCAATAACCCTGGCAGTGTCCTCACATCTTGCACGATGAGTGTGAGAATGGACATCTGCAGGCTGCAGGAGGACTGACAAGGTGCTCTCTCCACCCCTGACCCACCAACAAGCTCTGCACGTATCAAGAAAAAAATATGTCAAAATGGAGGTGCTCACAGAGACATTACTAAAACATTACCTTTTTCTTTCTCCAATGCAATTTCAAAATAATTTGCACAATTTAAAAAAAATAAAGTGTGTATTTATAACCATTTTTGAGACCTAATTCTGTTTACAAAAAAAAATTGAAATGGAAAATAATCAGTTTATACCAAGAATAAGTTAAGATCAGGGTTAGGTTTTTAGTAGATATGGCTGGGTTTGGAATAAATATAAATGTGCAGGTAAGGATTAAAAACCAATGCATTGTACCACTGTGTGCATGTATGTTCTTGTTTTCCTGCACTCATGGGGACATCAATCAAATTGCAGAGTGACCCCTGGGGACCATTTCTCTATCTTGGAGGCCCCCTTGAAAAAAACATACTTTTTAGGAGAAAACATTTTGTAAGACTAAATTTAGGCTAATGATGAGAATAGAGTTTGGGTAATGAGGTGGGTTAAGTTTAGAGAGACCCAACAGACAATGTGTGAAAATCAGTGTATTGTCCCATGAAGAGATGTGTGCATGTGTGTACATAGAAAAAGTCTATTCGACTTAAACTGTAAATGAATCTTCACTGGAAAGGAAAGGTAAAGGGTGCAGGTACATGATATGTATGAATGAGAAAATTGAAAGACTGTCATACATAAAACATTGTTGATCTTTTTTTTTTTTTTAAATTCTTGCTTACGTATATGTTCTTAATTACTTCAACGATTCCTGTCAGCTTTAACGGTGCAACAGCTTTGTTGTGACTGAAACCAAAGCAACATATTAAAATATGGCAATGAAATATGAGAATGTGCAGGTTTAGCGTTTAAGTCCCTGAGTATTTGAAACCACAAATGACCACATTTACTTTACATATAGTCTTCTGACTGTTCAGGCTCAGAGACTTTGTGTGGTTCCAGTTGGGGTTAGGAGATAGGAGAAAACAAGGTAGGACAGATTTTTGGGAGGGATTCGAACCTTGGTTCAGATAGTGGGGAGGGTAATGTTAATTTCAAGTCTAAAATGCAGACATGAGCAAGAGATAAACAACATACTTTTAATATGTGATGATTATGAGAGTTATGTATGCATTAAGCAAATAGAATTAGTAAAAATAGATCAAAATGAAGCATGGATGAAAGTTCTTGAGCCTGAAATGATAATATGTCAAGGAAACAACAAATTCAAATCATTAAAAATTCAAAAGCAATAGACAATAACAGCTGCAAAATGTTTGCCTGAATCTAACAAACTCTTTGATTTTGGGGGTCAACACATTTCACTAGATGTGAGAAAGAGCTGCCCCCCCCCCCCCCCCCCCCCCCCCCCCCACACACACACACACACGCACACACCCCACAAGATAAATTGCTGTCAGTCACAGGCACACTTGTATCCTGTCCACTCCTCATGTATTATATTATGTTCTTCCTGCCATAGTAACAACTCACTGTGAGGCGTTACTGTTTCTAGTTGTGGCTATGAGAACCTGCCATCGGGTGGTGCTGTTTTGCTCTATTTGAAACTCAAACATTTTCTCACTGGGACGCTTCACTGAACTTTGAATGGATTTTTGCTCATTAAAACAAATATTATAGACATACTTTTCTCACAGTGCTCATTTAAATTACAAACTACAGTCAAGAAACCATGAAACATAATGTCGAACATATGGTGATACAATTAATTTTTGCAGTTTTAACTGGCTTGGGGGCCGAATTTAAAAAAAAAAAAAAAAAAAAAAAAAAAAAATCAAACAGAAGAAAGGAAGGAAAATTAGCAGAGGCCAACGTAAGAGGAAGGGGGTGACACCGAATGTAGCCTTTCATTCATTTTCCTGGTTCAGTGATGCAGCAAGGCTCATCGGGTCCACCCACCTACCAAATTGTATTCCTCCGTCTCTACCATCCCAACCACACGCACAGAATCACACACGTAAATATGTTCGACCAACCAGCGGGCCCGGCGTCTGCCATGACGTCACACTGCAGTTCTTCTCGGGCTCCGCTGGATGACAGTGGCAAGTCGCCGCTTACACACGATGAGCCGTCATTCTAAATGGCGACCGCTCAAGAGTGTGTGTACGTGAGTGCATTTGTGTACGTGCTGTGTTCGCGTGCATGTGAGTTTGGGTGGGGTTTGTTCTGGATGGGGAGTGATGGGGTATTGAGTAGGTGGAGAGGGTTTATTTGGGGGGGGTGGGTGGGTTGGTGGAAGTGTAGGAGGAGGGGGCGGGCAGTAAAATCGCAAATGAGGGGAAATTGTTTTGAGTCACAGCAGATTTGGTGAAGGGAGATAAGGGCTGATGACGGTGGTGGTGGTGTGATTAGGATTAGGGTGGGTGGGGGACTGAGGGATTGAAGAGAGTAGAAGGTGGTAGATGTTAGGAGGAGGTGGGGGTGAGTGCGTGCATAGAAGAAGGTTTCGGGAGGGGTACGAGTATTTGCACGCATAGCGTGTGTGTGTGTGTGTGTGTGTGTGTGTGTGTGTACGGACGTGCGTTTATCTGTGTGTGTCGGTTGTGAAATTTTTCCTGAGTACGAGAGAGGGGAATTGAGGGAAAGATGAGGAGATGGGTGGTTTAGATAATGGCGGCCGCGGAGAACGAATGAGGGCAGCGGTGTCACGCAGAAAGATAGAGTGCAATGGAACAAGAAAGAGTCGCTGAGACAAAAGAAGTGAATATTACATTGAGAGGTAAAAAAGGAGACAGTGTGCAGAAGGTACACCATGAGGGTGGGGGTGTACAGGCCAAGAAGGAAAGGAGGAACACTGAAAGAGTGCCAGAGTGATTTTTGACGTGTGCCCCCCCCCCCAACCAAAGCCTTTGTTGGTTATGTTGTGGACAGCTTTGGCAGCAAGAGCTTTAGGGGTTTTCAGAGTGAACAATGACGCAGGGGGACCCGCCGTGTCTGCTACAGCTGATAATGATGATCCATAAAAGCGATAGCAATAATAAGTAGCTTCTCATGAAACCCCAAAACCGTCGGCACGTGATGCACACGTCACAGACTGCCACACATGACACCCTGGACACACAGACATGACTATCTCACGTTGGCAGTGTGTGTGAGGGTGGTCAGAGGGAGTGAGCGAGACACAAAGAGAGACAGAGGTGGAAACAGAGACAAAAAGGGGGAGCGGGGAGGAAAACGGATTATGTCTGTCACCTGCATATACTTGACATTCGCATACGGGATGACAGTGTACGAGCTGAAAGTGAAAAACAAAATGAACGCATTTATAGCCGCCCCTTTTGTTTGTGGGCAATCTTGTGTAATTTTGCTTTTATCAGTACAGACAGAGAGAGAAAAGAAAAAATCAAATGCAGCCACTCAGAGAAAAGCTGAACCCCACTGAGAAGCATTATTTTGAACTGTGGTAAAATCTGAATGAGATGGTGGGAGGTGTGAAGCTGGTTTGTCTAACACATTTCTGACTGCATTTTCAGTTTAAATCTACACAATGTCAAGCGCTTCATTTAAATTTTAGACGTTGTCAAAGAAACCAATAATTGAAGCGTGGACTCATCCCACAGAGAAAATGACGATACAGATGAAAAGTAATTCAGCCATGACTAAAGCAGAAGAAAATTTGCTGTCTGCTCCTTTGACGATGTATGAGCCATTGAATTTCTGTGGTGAGTCATATAGAAATGGCTTGAAACGCCGCACTCACATCGTAAAGTAGGTGGCATGCGCATGATGTGATGTTTTTGTATTTAATTAAAACTTTCATCTACAGAGTGAAGGCAACGAAGGATCGCTATTCTTCTACAAAACAAATTACAGCTCTGACTTGTTACTGTCAAGTGTTTCAGGTCATTAGGTTAGCTGATTCATTGATCAATCCCGCGTCTGGTCCGCTAAAACGGGCATCCTGAGAATCCCACTGTTGATTTTGTGGCGGTGGCCTGATGCAATGGACCAGCCTTCTTAAATGCCACCAACCCTGATTTGTCTTCCATGACTCATCCAGACTCCAAAACAATGCAACGTCGTGCAGCTCGGCCCCTCATGACACACTGTCCTTTCCATAGCACCCCCGATGAAGCTGCGGGTTCGTCCGAGGGGGGTAAACACAAACAGACAGCGCCAAAGGGTGTTTCAGGGGCAGCTCGCACAGGAAATGACAAGAAGAGAAAAAAAAAAAAAAAAAATACATGGAAAAGACCAGAAGTAAACAGGTTTTTGAGGTCATAAGTATGAGTCACTCAAAAGTCTCCCATTAAGCTCCTCTGTGACTGTGTGGTAATGTCAGGTGCAGGATGGGGTCGGGGGGGGGGGGGGGTATTATCGATGACAAATTCAAGGTGGGAAGTGAATCCGTGCTTTGTTGTCTCAGTCTGAAGTGGCTCATTGACTGTGGCAGCTGGTTGACCTTGGTGAGAAGGCAACCTGTTTCTCCTCTCTCGGTTTCCGTTTTACCTCCTGGAGATGGTTTTTTTTTTTTTTTTTTCGGTCTTTGTATGAGGAAGTGAAGCGGGAGATGTACGTTTTGACGTGAGAGGCGCAGGAGGAGTGTGGCACCGCGAACAAGCTCCACACGTCACACCTAAACCACAGCAGCAGCTTGTGAGAATTTAAGAGTCTCTCAGCTTTTAAAATCAATTCCTACATGCTGTGAAAAGTGGTGCGGCATCTTGTTTGGAGAACATATTGAGGATAGTTATTGTATCTGCTCATTCTCAATGTTTCGCGCATAAATGGTCTCTGAGCTTGGCAGCCTTTATAACAACACCGGCACAAACCTTTACCTATAGGAACCAGGACATTGAAACACAAATGTTAAAACATTACAAGGCATGTAACAATTCAGCTTTCAGTCCGTGGATAAATCCTATAATAGTTTGCACTGGAATGTTGACCATTTGTGACATAGCGCACATGATCCCAGATCCAGATTCACCTGGAACTGCCTCAGTATTTAAGATGGATTCATTAGCTGGACATGCGTTTCGCTTGCATTTATTTTTCTTAAACTATAACACTAAAGAAACTTTCTGCTTGTGCAGAGACTGATCAGGAAGATATGATCGCATGTTTATGCAGATGTTTTTTCTTATAACACTGCTCATGTAGTGCCACATGCCGACATAGCTCCTTCGGTTGCAAAGAAATCCTATGTATCGTTGACATGGAATCTGATCAGATTATAGACAAGATTACACCACATCCAATAGAGGCAATCTAATCAGGTAGAAATGTTTAAACACTAATCTAATTAAAATCACTTTATGTAATCAGATTGCTCATGCTCCATGTAACCACAGCCACTGAGACACAGAAGGCTGCAATTCTCCAAAACCAAATGCAGTGCTCGAAAAAGAGTTTGAAAAGCTGCTTGAAAAAGAGGATTAACAACAATGTCATACAGTGTGTATGTACTAAAACCAAACCAAATGTAAATAATACTGCAGAATTTTGGTATTTTGAGAAAGCGACAGACAATTTATGAGCAGCACAAAACTAAGGAAAATAAACAGATCTGTCGATTTTCAAATATTTAGAAATGGTCACTGAAACCATGATAGCAGGAAAGTAGTCTATCAGTCAGATGAGACTGGATTAGAATGGGAGGAGACAATGAAGACAGGGAAATCAATTGCTAAAGAAGTGCTCAGCCATTGATGTGGTCAGACTCAGGTCCATTTAGTTTTACTTTCTTCTGTTCCAGTTCCGCCTCCATTCATTTCACATTCCGCAGCCTTCAGTGGACTGAAAATATATCTCAATAGAAAATAAATTAACAAATAAAAAGCTTGATTGTAATGTGCAGTTTGCTGTCGTTCCTGACGGCGCCGTATCTTAACCACAATTTTATGAGAGCAAATAGAGGAGCCTTTAATGCAGAACCACCCATAAAGCCATCTTAAGGTTTATAAGCCGGATTTTGCAATCATAATGATTCTTTAACTATTTAAGGACCTCCTATGGTGAAGCCACAAGTACTGTGTAAAATATCAGTTGTTTCTTGATCCCTCTTTTTTTTTTTTGTGCCCCAATATAGCATTAACGGCCATGTCTGATTATTTTCTGCACATTGTATGAAAAAAACACCATTATAATCACACAGATCGAAATACTTTGATTCTCAAAGAAACCACTCAGTAATTTACATGGTTTTAAACCTCTTTTTACTTCTTTGCACTATTATTTAGAGGGGTAACCAAGGACAGGCATAAAACAGGTAGACTTTTTCACAACCTTCTCCTTTAAACTCCACTGGTTCACCTCCAATGTGTGAGACACTGATGAATCTGTGCAGCTTTCACAAAAAATCGTGCCCAGGCCAGGCCAGGATTTGGCCCAAGGCGGATGTTTGTTCACGTGTTCCCCACCGTGTTTGAACAGAGGATGATCAAATATATGGCCAGACTCTACAGTTAAAGGTCACCATCAAAGAGCATGAAAGACTGTGACCAGGTCAAACACTGATAATGCTTTGCCTCTCCAACAATGTATGGCTTCCAACCTTGTCCGAAATGAAACAATAATAAACAATATGCTTGTCATTGACACTGTTGCCATGGTAACACCGTGATGAAAGCTAATCACCACTCTGTGATCTTTCACACGTCAATGTTTCCGGTTACCTGAAAGTTGCATTTAACGCCGAACAAAGAACTTAATCAAACTAGTGTTTGTGTTCATGGAATCATTTGTTCAAAAGTTGTACAGCTGCATGCATATTCACATGGGAGGAACTAGAGCAAGCGCACACCAGCGAGGCTACACCACGAGAGGAGATGGCTGACAAGAAGCAAGCTCCCCCTGAATTTAGGTATTCACTGCTGGCAGCGGACCTGAAGGAGCACGAGCAGATACTACTATTACAAATGGACAAAATTAGTCTCATTCTGGTTCAGGGACATGAAAGTGGATGGGAGAAATTGGAGAGGGAGGCAAGGTGGTGGTGTGGACAGGCAAGGGAGGGGGAGGGGGAGGGGGGGGGGGGGGGGGGGGGGTTAGTGCTGCATGTTGGTGATGAGGCTTGAAAAGAGATGAAGCTCGACGGGAGGAGGAGGATTGGAGAGTGAGTTAAATGCAGAGAATTCGAATGAATGATGACGAGATATACGCCTTATACTCACTTAAATGCTTAACATCAAATTAATTTTGCAGCTGAAAGCTTACTGGACTTCAGGTCAGGCTGCACTACAACTGCTTATTTTTCTTTTTCAGCAATAATGAGCCAGTTTATCATAACGCTTTGCTAGAAAGTTCTGTGTGAAACACATTTCAGAAGCTGGAAAAAAAACAAAAAACATTTTCATTAATACAAGAAGCAGTATCATTATGATCTTAAATTTCAGAACCCAAAAAGAAAGACAGCTGTCTCGTCAAACTTCACAGTGTAATCTTGATGACTCTTGATGACTTCTTCCCTTCTTCATCTTCCCAGCATTATATCTTTAATACGGGCTGAACATCTTCACGGCTCACGTTGACCACAGTCAAATTCCTGGATTTTTGGGGTGTGACGTTCAAAAAGTTTCTGTGACTTTGCCCGTCAGCCTCTGAGTCTCAACAAACATGTGTGCAAACTGTAAATTTGGCTGGCAGAGATGTGCTCCCATGAGGTGGTGGTTCCAGTTTTCCACACTGACTCACTGTCTGTGTTTAAAAGCACTTTCAGCACTGCGCTGATTACTGTTGAGCCTGATTAGTCAACCATGCAATATGTCCGCATTATGAAAATGGGACTGCTGAATGTGTCTACGGTCCTAAATTGTAGTAAACTGTATATTTTTAGGTTGTGGATGACTGGTCAGGCACCACAGAGCCATGACGACACCCCCCTTTTAGTGCAGGATATTGTAGTGGATTTGTTTTTTTTCCTCACTGCTCTTTCATGTCTTACACAACAAACGATTAATTGAGAAAATAATAAGCCGATTACTTGATGATGAAAACAATAATTAGTTGGAGAGCTAATAGTTTTCTCCTGTGTATCTGTGTGACTGTACATTCGGTTGTGTGAGAAATAAGAATGGCTTAATCGTTCTGATCGCAGCACCACTGATGTAACATTTCATGCACAACCTAAAGAGGAAGCGCAGATGAAGTTATGTATACAGGATACAGATGATTGATTTCATCTGAAGATTTTATTTCAACTAAGCTCAATCCCGACAACACCACACTGGCATTAAACTGTCTAAAGGGTCGTTTCTTTTCTTTCATTCACATCTTATTCAGCAGTTCAGCATGTTAATCATCAAGTGATATCTTGAATTTAACAGAAGGGCTGTAAAAGGTTGAACCATTCAGTGGTTTCTTTTTTTTTTTATAATTTTTTTTTTCTTATTCTATCGTTTGACTTTGAGCCATGCTTTCAGGAGAAGATTGTGGTTCAGACTTGACAATGCAACACTTTCGGTGGAGGCAGTTCATGAGACAATATGGCATTGTGACTACACAGCTGTGGGCTGTGACTGCAAAGCCTGTCTCTTTTGGGTTTCTGCGTATATATGTGTGTGTATGAGAGAGAGAGAGAGAGAGAGAGAGAGAGAGAGAGAGAGAGAGTTGCCTACAGGTGACTCATCGCACTGCAGATGACCACAATGTTTTTCTGCTACTTCTGAGTGTTCATTGCTCACATTCTACCTTTCCCTCTCCCCTGGTTCTCATTGCCTTTCTTCTTTTCTTGCGTTTCTCCACTCATCATGTTGTAAGCATTTCATATCCATGTGTTGTTTTGGTGTAAGAAGTCTGTAACTTCAAATTACAAGTTGCCGTGCCATGTACAACCCAGGCAGGATGCTACAGGGACGAGATGCAGGAAAGAAATTATGGAAAAAAAAAAAAAAAAAAGAGAGACAGATGGAAAATTTACATTTGGAGGACATTTCGTGCTCCCCTTTTTCCTTTTGTGTGTGCTACATTGTGCCAGGAAAGGCTGGCCACCAGCATTAAAGCATGCAGCCCAGGTACAATGAGCCACAATGTCATGTTACAATCTGATTGACATGGTGAGCGTCATGGTGAGGGGAGGGACAAGGGGCTGGTGCAGAGAGAGAAAGAAAGAAAGCAAGAAATAATTACAGTGATGATGATGATGATGATGATGATGATGATGATGATGATGATGATGAGGGGCCATGAGTCGAAACAAAGGCAGAATCTATATCTATATCTATATATCTATATCTATCTTATATATCCTTATATATCTATATCTATATCTATATTTAGATAGATATAAAAAACAGACAAGAGGATGCCATCTAATTTTCTGCTACACCACCTCTTTCTCTTTCTCTCTAAGCATCAAACTCACATCAATCACACATCCATTTACCCCGTCCCTCTTGCCCTCTCAATTATGGGGCTCTCCCCCACTCTGCTGTCCTGTCAACAGCACCCAGATTGCTATTGCCTAACATCACCTTAAATATGGACTCTCTGAGAGAGCAGATGTTATTGAAATTTGGCTTGGAATAAATCTTTAGTTTCTGTGCATTGTGCAAGAAAAAAAGAGAAGATAAACCTTAATTCATAGTAAAAAGTAAAAAACAAGAAAAAAAAAAAAACAAGTGGTGAGGTAAAACAAATCACATGTGCACAAACCAGATATGTGACTGCAGAGATTATTGCAAACAAAAAATGTATAGTTTTTGTGAACATGTGATTGAAACTGTCAATATTTTTGCATGAATTTCCTAGTATAAAAAAATACATAGCTTAATAACACAACACAAGTGTAAATAACAGACTTTATATTAAGGAAAATAACTGTGATAAAGTAACAATGTCCTGCGCAGGTGCATCTATAACAGTGTGTGCTCTTTTTTTATTTCCTGCATAAATAACTTTCATTGAATATTCAATTAGCTATTTGAATCAAAGCTTGCTTGACAAAATGTAAGATTGTAGCTGTGTACACACACACACACACACACACACACACACACACACACACACACACACACACACACACAGCATTTCCATTGTAATTACCCCTGAGCCTCTCGGGAGGTCCCAGAGGGACCTCAGACTGAAGACGGCCTCAGAAGAGTCCCAGTTGTCCCATTGAGGAGATCATTAGCCTGGTTAGAGTAATCCACAACAATCTGTGTGTGTCTGTGTGTGTGTGTGCGCACATGCATGCATGTGTGCGTGTCACTTGGGTGCTCATGCGTTAAGCGGCTGTTAAATGGACTCCGCAGCCTCTCGTGTCCGTCGACATTAGCTTTATTGGTGTGATCTGAAAAGTTATTTAGACACAGCTGGGATTTCCCTCCCTGGGGATGTAGCTCCTGACGACTCATGATAGCAGACATGAATGAGAGGGGAAATGGGCGTTAAATTGAAAGACCTTGCAAACTGCTGGAGAGAAAAACACCTCTGAATTAATTAAAAAAGAAAAAAAATATATACAGATACAATTTTGATACAAAGATTATTAATATCGGAGAAAATTGCTTCATTGCTTCATAAATACACAAAGTGATATTTGCAGTCAACTTTTGCTAACTTTTCTATTTTTTTCTTTAGAAGTTCAATACAAAAACTATTATTTATACATACATGTTGAAACACTCACTAATAAGCTTATGTAGGGACACTGTATATTTTTGTCCAGTTTGTTTCCTCCTCAGTAAGTAAATGTATGTGTATGACATGAATGTGTTTTATCTTCTTGAATTGTATCTCAAAATACAGAAGCTGTGATCTCCATTGGGTTCTTTTGTTGTAGCCTCATTTGCGTATTTGTGAGCATCACAGGCAATGTTTTTGTGTTTTCTGTGTATTTTAGGGATTGGAGAATTTGTGCCAAGGGTTGCACAGCAGCTGTATGTGGGCCCATCTCGGCTTAAGACAGCAAACATCTGCATGCTGCGTTTGTATTTTCAGATGTGTCTCTGGACTCTGAACCGACGTGACCTGACCAACTAACACCCCCCCACCCCCCCACCCCCCCCTTTCTCTTTCTTTATCTCTTCTTGCCTCTCCTTTCTCCTCCCTCTGCCATTCTCCTCCCCAGCGCTGTTGCTGGGAAAAATTATCCTCCCCGCTGGAAAAGAGAGCAGAGTGAAGAGGCACACAGAGGGGGGAGTGCGAGAGAGGCCAACTGATTGCTCCTATTGTTTAAGAGTGAAGCCTGCTGCCTCTTAGAGGATAATTGGTACACAAGGAGGGTAATGTGTTTGGACAGGAAAGGGAAGTTAAAAAAAAAAAAAGAGAGAAATTAAAAGAAAGGTGGTCTTTGCTTCAATGGTGGAGGAGGTGAGATGCAGTGCGTTACTGACATTTTTATATTTGGAAATATGGCATCATGCTCTGCAGTCAGTATTTCATTCAGTTTATGGACTGTGTGTATCTCAAGTGTTTACCTTACTGGCTTTTTAAATTTGATTCTGGTTTTTAATATCAAATCGAAAGAAGCTCTTGCGATCAATGTACCCTATAGTTTCATATTATATCAAATGAGAAACAACATATATTTGCCTTGTTGTTTTATTTACACAAGCAGCACCCAAAGAGCACTGCAGGCAAACTGAAACTGGAAGCTAAAACACAATAGCTGGAGTAACATTAGATTAACTAGGACACTAATGAAAAACAGTAGCCTGATTAGTTTATCTGGATATCTGTGCAGATAATTGTAGAGAATTCTTAAGCATAACTTGCTGTCAGGTTTAACAAAATGCACTGCATTCATTACTTTGTCTTTAAGAATGTAAAAATGCTACAAATTAAATATCATTGCAAAATTACTTTGATGGCCATCATGACCGTTGCATACAGTATCTTAATTTAATTAGTATATGTTTTTATTTAACTCAATTCAATTAAACTTTATTTATATAGCACCGAATACAACGTAGTCATTTCTATGTGTTTTTTTACCCAACAGATCCACATGAGCAAGCATTCATAGTTATATTGATTAAAACAATATATATATACATATATATATGATAGATGATCTGTTGCAAAAAAAAATCTAAAGAATTAGAAGTAGCAAAAGCTGAGCGGAAGAAATGAAAATATCCTCAAGTTCATTCTATAGTATTAAAACATTGACAGAAATAAATATGTTTGATATAATGCAATACAGCTGTTGCACTTCCTTTTGTGTGTGTTTCCATGAGCAGACTCTGCCACCATATGCTGTTATTCATGATGTTTTTCTTCTGATTTCTATCTGCATGTGTCCTTTGTTTCTTGAAGTGCCTAAAGGGTGGCAGGTGTTAAAAGTGCTTTTTAAATCAACTTGACTTGACTGGAAGAGAAGTTGTTTTTTTAATGTAAAAAAAAAATCAAAAATCAAAATCAAAAATCAAAACCTGATATTAAGAGGAAAATTTTGCAACAATTTCCACAATCTTAGCACATCAAAATCACTGCGGGTTCAAAACCACAAACATTGCGTGCCGTTTTTGGAAAAACCATACAACCCTTAATAATGCAGGGGGGGGTTGGACCGGTGATGCAGAAATCCTGCTCTTACCAGGATGACCTTTAGCCAGCAGGACTGCTTGAACATCACGCAGAGCGGGCTGTATGGTGAAAACTCTGAAGCGAGCAGTATTATCTGACAGAAGAGTTTGCTTTACTGCGTCATCAAAGCGAGCCCCGCACCTTACTCAGTATGTCTAGTTCATATTCCAGTCACAAACTGTGTGGTGCAACTGCTTAAAGGCTTTGGTATTTTGTGGTGGTGGTGGTGGTGGTGGTGGTGGTGGGGGGGTGGGGGGTGGGGGGGGGGGGGGGGGGGGTGAAGGCTTGATAAGTTTCGTGCCTGAAGGTCCGTTTGAGACGGGATGGCTGCACACCGAGAACGTGCATGCTCAACACGATCACGTCTCTCACCGTTTCACCTCGATACCGGTGACGACACAAAGACGGATGGAGATGAGAGAGTAGAAACATTTGCATTCAGTCTTCAAGTATCCCCGTGTTGGTGCGAATGTCTTTGAATGCTCCTCCAGCCATGCATGTTCACAAACTTGCGTCCTGCCAATTAGTGTATTTGCAAGACTATTATTTGTGATATCATTTTGCGTGTGTGTGCGTAGAGGTGTGTGTGTGTGTGTGTGTGTGTGTGTGTGTGTGTGTGTGTGTGTGTGTGTGTGTGTGTGTGTGTGTGTGTGTGTACAGTGTGTCTAAATTGGAAGGCTGTAATTAAATGCGTAGACCTCTCCACTATCTCCTCCTCCAGCCAGCGCCAGTGACGCACAAACCGCAGCACAGCCATGAGTCATCAGGCCCCCAGGATCACCACCCCTCCTTCTATCTCTCTATCCCTGCCTCCATCCACCTCTACACAGCTCTCTATAACCCTCACTGCCTCTCACTACACATTCCTCTGTCCCACTCTTTCTAAATTACCCACCATTCCTCTCCCCCACCCCTCCGCCACACGCACGATACCAGCAGCCGCTTTTTCTCTGTACACTCCTTGAGATTCGTGTTCAATTTCCACCTCAATCCGACACGCTCCTGTTTGTCTCCCTACATCTGGCCATCGATCTCTCAACCACACCACCACCACCACCTTCCCTCTTCACTCAATCTGTCTTTACCCTCTTTATCTCTACTGTTAACCTCTCCTCGCCCACCCGCGAACTCAGTGGGTTATTAAGTTTGCCACATCTGCAACCAGTGAGGGAACAGAAGGCGACATCAGAGGGTGAGGGAAAAAAAAAAAAAAAGAGTAAGGGGGAGTTGTGACGAGACACGAGAGAGAGGGGCTCCGAATTGTGAGGGAATGGTGAGAGAAGGTGGTGAGTAAGAAAGAGCAGCAGTGGCAGTGCGTGCAGTGCAAAGAGCAGAGAAGGCTGTGAACAAGTGAAAGGAAATGAGAGGGAGAAAGAGGGAGAGCGTGATTTGAGGCATTTGCCACCTGGCGTCCTGAATCATTATCTGACTCATGCTAATCTCTTATCTTCTCAGCCAAACACACACAAGTACACACAAAGACACACAGTGTGCACACACTACTAACATTTTTTTTATTTTTTTTTTTAAACTAGCAAAAGCGGAGTCAAAGCAACACTCCTGAGTGTCAGACAGCGTAAAGAAAAGAAGAGTCAGGGGCCACCGGAGAGCGAAGATGAGAAACACTCAAAGGACAGAGGAGAGAATCTCTCTCGACTGTCTGACGAAGTCTCCGACATGGTTAAAGAGGAGAGAGGGGATGTTTCATTTCCATCTCTGCAAGTGTTTATGATATGAGTAGGAAGGGAGAGCATATTAAATGTATGACTCATAAATGTGTGTGCCTCTGTGCCCCACCAACGCCCTGCAGAGAGGGTTTGCAACCACTGCTGCAGGAGGGATGAAAAAAGAAAAAAAGAAAAAGGCAATTTCGTGCTTTAGTTGGTGTGGTTATCCAATTAGTTACACAAAACATGTGGCTAAGCGGATGTATGCCAATATGCTTCTGTTCCTGATATATGTTTTATCCCCGGGAGAGCCTTCACGAATATGTAGCAAAGCCGTCTGATGAAATATTACATCCTGAGTGCAATAGTTTTTGTATTCGGCATTAGTTGTTTCAGTTTGACGGGAGGATCATGCACTATTATCCTCTGAGCCGACAGTGATAACTTAAGGTATCCTGCACACGCATGCCGTGAGCTCTCATTAAGAAAGCCGCGCAGCTCGATTGCACAAGGGTTCCCAGAAGTTAAATGATGATGTATTACCAGGTTCACACATTTAGTCATGTGTATGCCCTGGATGTTACAGATAAGGACACCTCCCCTCCTCATGATTATATGTATTTATTCAGAGCAGAGACGGTACTTGAAATTAAACTTTTGCGTATCCATGTTGCCATTTTTGATTCACACCAGTTGCATACATGTGGATGAAAACAGACAGCCTTACACCACAGCTCTTCCGCCTTAAAATCTAAGCATTTCTGAGGGTGAACGGCGGAATATTACAGAGCCAGATAGCATTCTGATGGAGCTCCCCACATTTATTTCAGACATTTGAAATATTTATGGCTTGAATTTGGAAGTTGCCTAAAGCAAACTTTAAACGATACAGACTTTTAATAGCCCACAAGAGTTGAGCTCAAAAAGCTAAGCAAATACGTTAGTGATAATATCAGTTTGTGTGGGATTTAAATGATTGCCTCTAGCCTACATAGCCCAATTTCTGAATATATCTCTCTTGTCAGAGGAGCTATATACAAACAAAGTGATATACTTCAAATGTCTGTGCAAGCTATTAATTTTTCTCGATACGAAAATTAGGTGATTTGAATTCCATAATACTAAGATTAACTGAGAGAATTTAGCCTGTTATTCCTTCCGTTTAGGGATTGTGCAGCTTCTGAGCCTTTTGTTAAAGGTCATAGTGGATCTGAGTCATTTCAGCTTTATGCTTCCATCCTCCCGCATAGTAGAAGAGTGTGTCTCAAAATGTGACTTAACTATTAGGAAAACTGCTGTGAAACTAAACGAAGAGCTAAAAAACAGAACCTTTTACTCCCATTCAGGCTCATAAATCACTTTGCTGTTTGTTGCTGGATTCTGTGGACAAAGGACAGCCTGTTAATGATACCTCTGTGGCACGATTAGGTGGATCTCGGGGACTTTTGGAAGCCTGGTGATAAAGACACGCATCATAAAACAGCAATAACGTCAGTTCGATTTCAGCTGGAGACCTCGCAAGTAGCTCCCATTCCTCTCCTGATGTTTCCTTATGGCTCCCTGTTATTGAGGTAAAATGGTCCAAGATGTACATAAAAGAACGTACATTTTGTGAACCAAAAACCAAAAAAACTTCAATTTTGACATTCACAACAAAAAAAACAAACCCCTCCAACTTATATCCAAAATAATTGATGTGAAAACCAAAAGATTACGGTGACTGTTTTGTTTCCTCAAGCTCCTGCAAACAGGACTTCTACATTTCTTAGCCAGAACAATAAAACTGGGCCACATGAGACTCGTTCCGTTCATCCTGTCCACCCACCGGCTTCCAATTCATGCCAGATTTGACAATATATTACATTGCCTTGCACCATGCTATTAAATAGATCTCATTCCCTGTCACACATTTCTGAGCATCCTCGGATCCCATGATGACGTCTACTTATCTACCTGCAGGGAAAAATGAACACTGCCACACAGCTAGCTGTTGTCTTCATGTCACATCATTGACGGCCAAGGTGGGATCAAAAGAAATTCTTCAAATGGTTTGAAAATTAGGCTTCAGACCGAACTGGATCACCTCCCATTGGTGGAACTGTATCAGCAGCTGAACTGCACCTGTTTCTTATGATGGTGCATATTTGAGTGAGGATCTGACTGCTGTAATAATGTAACTCCTACGTCTGTTGATGGCAGATCGTGGCGGCAGCTGAGCAGTGATTTGTGCTTCTTGAGGTCCTCGATACTTCCTGTATTCCTGCCTCCGGCGGGAGCTGTTGTTTGTAGTTCCTGTACGGGTCCTCTGATGACCTTCATAACGACAAGCAACAAAGTAAATTATTTATGCAATGTGTTGAAGCTATGTGGTAACAGCGCTACCCTCTATTTGTGTTTATAATATAGCTCAATTGTATATTGGGAAGTATTAAGGGTTTTATATTGTGGTGTCTCTGCGAACTTTACGAAATGCACTGGTTGCACTTTGAAGTATTCTAAAACTGTAACCTTTAAATATTCAATAAATTACATACAAAGAGGCTGGACATGGTGTAGTATAACCTCGTGCTAGAACCTATAGTTTTTGTGTTTTGTTTTGACTAGGGTTTCCTGTAAAGTGTCACAGTATCTGACACCCTTAGATTGATAAAATATGTACTGTATATGTAGTCATCCACGTCACAATTGAAGAACTTTAAGGATTATTGTTATGGTGCATGATTTAGGGCCAGATCAATTCAAATCAAACTTTATTTAAACGGCACTTTTTGTACAATAAAATTCAACACAAAGTGCTTTACAAAATCAAAACCAAAATCAAAACAAGATCCCCACCAATCTGACCACCCCTTGCGAGTGTATATACACACTAATTGAAAACTAAAGTTCGCAGGTTTGAATCCCACAGCTGACGTGTCGCCACTGTGGGTCCCTGAGCAAAAACCCTTGACCCCCATCAGCTACCTGGAGCGCCATAATGTGGCTGCACATCCACACGTGAAACAGGATGAGTCAATGTGGAAAAAAGGAATTTCCACAAGTTTATTAGTTTAAGCAGATAAATACATAAATCAATAAAAAATTATAAAACTACAACAGGCAAAAGGGGACATTAGTTAAAAGCCTTAATAAAGCCTGCTTTTTTAAACATGAACCTTCTCTGCAGCCTTCAGGTTCACAAGATAAAAGTAAATCTGTAACATCAGAAGGTGCAGGACCATTAAGACTTTTAAAAACCTTTAAAAGAACCTTAAAATGTATCCTAAATGACACATTGAGCCAATGCAATGCCTTTAAAACCAGTATAAAGTGTGGCATATGTTATTTGTTCCAGATCACACAAACTACAGGGAGGAATATACGCTAATAAATGTATGTACTAGTAATTGATTGTAGTTGAGTCAGTTTTCACTTTGTTTGAAAAGGTGGGGTGAACGACCTCAGTATTCAGCCAGGCCAAAAGTGTTGTTATTGGACTTTATTCTGCAATATTTTGTTGAAAACCTAATTTTGACATTTCAATCCTTTAGGTTCATTTTCTTTTTGCCACAATCAAATAAAATTGGCTTTAACACTTGACGTCGTCTACTAATGCGTCCATCTACATCTTTAAGTGCTCCATTCACCACTATGAACGCAACCAAATGAACATAGACGCAATGCCGTTTTCAACAGCTACTTATTGTGCAAACATGAGCTGAAATCCGCCTGTTTGTTTGTGATATTATCCATAGTAAATCGTAGACAGAATCCAAGCAAAATAAGCGCGCATCTAATTGTGCGAAAGTACAAATTGATAATAGTGGTGCAATAGAAAGCAGATGTGGAGCCTGCATTGCCAAGCTTCATGTGCAGTCCTGGTTTTGTTTAGCACCATCAATACACTCCTATAAGCAAGCGAAGACTGGATAAATCCACTACCTAGCAGTGTTCTTCATTCTGAAGGAGACCGGTTCTGTTCATCCGGATCAATGAAAAATCTAAATTCCAGTAATGTATCAGCAGGAGGCCTGTCCAGGTCTGAACGGGCACAAGATGAAACGGTCCAACTAAACACTAACTCTTTAAGGGGACAACGATAAATACGTCACTGAGGTACCTCAAAACATAAAAATCTGTCTCAGACAGCTGACTGAAGGAATTTATAAGAGCTGAGCAAATTTATTTTAAAAACTTTTAACACAAAAACCTAATAAAATAGATTTGTAATGATAAAGTTCAACTTATTGAGAAATGACGCAGCATCTTTTCTTCATTGGGTAAATTATTGTCTCTGCTTTGTGACGCCAACAGGGAATTCCACACAAAATGCATTTGATTTCTTTTTCTCCTTTCTCTTGAGCCTAATTTAGAATTACACAACTCTGGTCCTCCACAGTCTATTAAAGAAACAAAAGGCCAAGCATTGTACGCAAGCACATTGTCTATGTACGATTCCTAAACAATGGTTTTGTCCCAGATCACAACAATAGTGGCTTCCAAATACGCCAGGCTTTGGCCGGTGTCCTCTCTCGAGTAACAAGTGATGAGGCTGTTTGGTTTATTTATGACAGATTGCAGGTACCATATTCTCCTGTCAAACAAGACTGAGGCTACAATAAAAAGTAAACTTTAATATGTGATTTCAACATGTGAAAAAAAATCCTTGGTCTGGAAGGACAAAGTTGGATATTATTACAGTCAAAACAACAAATGTAATATAATGTAGAAAGGCTGGAATTATCTCATATATTGGTGCTCAGGTTGTCTTCCTTTTCATGTTTCTGGTTTTTTCTACTGTCAGTGCCGGCCACGTTATTTCTCAAGCATACAGGCAGACACAGAGATAAGCCTGCTCCTGCCCGGAAAAGGAACATCTAGAGAAGAGATTGAAAAAAAATGAGAAAAAAAAAAGAAATTATAAAGAATACATGCGCTCATAATAAAGGAGGTGATGAACTGAAATGATAGAGCAGAAAGGAGTATATGACATTCAGTTACATACAGAAACACACAGCTTTTGTTTCAGAGAGATCAGTGTCTGGATTAGCAGAAGTGACAGATAAAGAAATGGGAATTTTATTGTACACTGCTATCTGGAAAATGGATTTTGTGAATACTGAGCTGGCTGGATATAAGCTATATTCAGGCCATTACTGCCTCAATCCTTTTACATTTACCAGCTCACATTTTAGCCAGGGGCGGCAGAGAGAATACTTTTCTTCCTGTCTTCACAAAAAGAAAGAGAAAAGAAAAAAACAGCTTATGTAGATACACATGCAAATTCCATATGGAAGTCAATGTGGCCTGTGAACAATTTCACATCATTTTATTCTGTGAGGTTTGCTTGCATCTCTGTACCAAGCCAGTGAACTAATGAAAACTCATAATTTACATTTACATTACATGTCAAATTATATTCCTTATCTGTGTCGAGGCAAACTGACTTAATATTTCATGTTTAAGGTCTAAAGCGGTCCTGAATTAGGTTAAAAAACAGAATCTGACCGAGTCACAGTTTGTTTTGAAATCAATTCACCGATGTGGCTTATGATTTGAGCGACAGATTACGTCTATCAAATGTCAAAGTTGTGGTTTAGTAAACTCGCGGAAAGAACTTTTCACCCTCTAAACAGTCATAAATGAGTTTACTTTATATAAAATTAATCACAAGGTAAATCATCAAATTCATGCACGGAAGTATTTAATTCATGTTACAATGAGATATAGCTATTTTGTTAAAGCTGGACTATTCAGAGGAGTTATTCAGAACATAATTTTTTTTTCAATTTATTTTTTTCTCCAGTAACACTTGAAAATAAAAAAAAATAAAAAAAATAGAGCTATTATTTTGTTGTTGCAGGTTGATTTTTTTTTTTCAAAACAAACCAAAAAAACCAAACATTATTTCCATCATAATTAAATTTTTGAGATGTTTTCTATCATTGATTGAAGGCGAGAGATTATTTTAGGCATAATGAAGCTGAGTCACCTCAGAGAAGCTCGTCTGAATTTGTCTCTTTGGTTATAAAGAAATATTATTTTGCTACAACTGAATCCTTTATCCATGTAATTGAAGCATACTTATTAAAATAATAAAAATAATGAGGCACTTCAAATGTGTTTTGTAAATTAAACTTATCAAGACTGAAAGTCACACTGTTGCTTGTTGTTTGGACCAGAAAGCATGTTGTTTGTACTTATTACATTTATATTTAATTCAGTGTCTTTTAATCAAATGTTTTCCCCAAAAAAATATGAAAGGAAATCTTGAAGATGAACCCTTTTCTGACATTTTGCCCTGGAAAGCCTCATCAGAGCTTCTGTAGGAGTCCAACTCTGAGAGATACATTAATTTTATGCTCCAATTCTGTGATTTAAAAGATAAACAAAGGTTAAGATGTGAAGATTAACATTCCACACTTAGATGAGATTACCGGTATTAGGAAAAACATGGAGAAAAAAAAAAGTATCCTTACTTGTACACCAACAATTTCCCCTCAAACGTTTGTTGTTTTGTCATGGTTATTACGGCTGGCTGGTTATAAATAGGCTGTCACGATGTTTCTGACTCACGCAGACTCGTTAACCGTAAATGAAATGAATTTTAAAGGAACTTCATCAGCTATGTTGCAGTTTTGCAGATTTACAAATGCCCAAAATTTTCGATAAACTTTCAAACTGCGGTGCTTCATGTGTGATAATCTGATGCAAAAAAGAAAAGGTCCCTGTATTTGTTTCATTTTGATTTCAGCAAACAGCCTTCAAAGGTTGATGATTGAGCTTCTGAGCGTACACGCTTCCCATTTAGAGAAAACTATATATATATATATATTCACTATAGCTCTGAAACAATATCTGGAGCGAGTCCGTTTAAGAATGCCAGGAGGAGCGAGTACAGATATTTTTCTTCCAATGTGTGAGTAAAAGTAGAAATCATCAGAAAAGAATACAGATACCAGAGGAATCTACCTAAAGTACAAATACTTTGTTACTCTTACCTCCGATAATAACAACTTCAATGTTTCAACAGCAGAGCCACATTTTTATTGTCACACATTTGTTATCTTCTACTCTGCAAACAAGCTTTGCCAGGTTGGACCACTTACCGCACACATTAAGCCAATAAAAGAAAAGGATCTGTTGGTGGTATATTCCACAATATTTTCAAAAATGAGCAGCAGAAACATTTTTTTTTTTTATGACTGAACTAAGTGGGCTTGTGAGCCGTTGGGTTATTTAAAGAAAAATAATGAAAGCTAATCCGTTGTGTCTGCCGCACAACTTGGCAAACAGCATCTGTCAGATCAGGAACATTTTCTTCCTCACTCGGTTGCATGACACATTTCAGCTGTTGTTCTTCAAAGCTGATGTCTACGTCTCATGGCAGCGCACGGATCCTTTTGAAGCCACGCAGGGAGAAACACAGCTTGTTCTGTCATTACTGCGTGTCGTTCACCACAGCTTTTATTCACGCGATACAGTGAGGTAAGATTAAAAAGCGATCCCTGAGAGTGCCAATACACCAACCTTTTAAAGGCGTATTTTTTATTGTTGATAAAGCGGTACCACCCACTGACGGAAAGGTAGGATTTCTTAGAAGACATGTTAGCATACGTGAAAATGTTTATGCCAATGCAATGAGGCATGGAAGTAGCACTGTTCCCAGCAGAACGTTCTTGAGTCGAAAACATGCAATACCCTCATTTGAATTCTCCTGTATGTGTGTGACATCTCTCTCATCGTGTAGCAGATCTTCCTCAAAATGCACACAAAGTGAAACTTGTGTAAACATACTATTTACTCAGTTGCGTTGTGGTGTACCGCAGGGCTCGGTCTTGGGGTTCCTGCTTTTTCTCTGTCTATAGGTCTAATAATTGACACATTTGGTGTCTCACATCACTTGTTAGTAGATGAAATCCTGCCCAACCCACTGAAAACCATTGAAGATTTTAGGTTGCCCCAAGGTCTCCTCCAGTGTCTGAACTATGACGGACTGGACTTCAGAAATGACAGCTCAATGCTGATAGCATGAAGATTGTAGTGGTTGCTTCAAAACATCAACAGTGAAATTAATGCCTTAATTGTGATTTAACCTGAAAAGAGGAATGGGATATAATTTTATAGTATTCGTTGCCCTGCAAATTTCTGTTTCTGTGGATGATTTTATTGGCTGTCTTGTAGTCAAAGCAGGGCCACAGTGTAATTTCCTAGAAGGCTGCTGTTGAAAGATCATTATCAGTCTTATTATGATGATGCATGAGGCACAAACTCCCGTTCTTCATGATTTTCTTCATACTAGATCTATGATTGAAAGTCTTGTTTAAGGTTTTTGCCAAACACAATGAAGCCTGACATCTTATTCTAAACCTTGAGCCAAAATTAATCAAGGAGAGATAATGATTAGCAAGTGAGAGACTGATTACATTCCTATCTAGTTGTAACCCGACATTAATCATGATAATTTCCCACACCCTGACACCTCAAGTGAGTGTGCCCTATTTTCGGTGATGCCATCAGGTTATCATCAAAATTGTATTAACTGGACCCGAGCTTCCTGTCTGATATCAAAATGTCGACAGTTTATTCTGTGCCTCACCCTTCGGATATCCTCTCAAATCTGCAGCAGCCTGTTTTCCCGTTTTATGGAATGGCAATAAATGTGCGCAGGACATTTATCAATAGAAACATCTGTTGACTGTCTAAACACTGAAAAGGGGCCGTGTTCCCCTTTACAGTTGTAAACGCAGGTGTTCAAATGTCTTCATCAATTAAAAAAAAAAAAGACTCACGTTATAATTATGTCAATTAAAGGTTAAGCAAGTGGAGCTTTGAGCAGGTTCTAAAAAATCAGTTTCTACAAAGATACAGAAAAAATACATGGATTGTTAATGTTTGATTGAAGCTACAAATCTCCCTATAGTTTTCTATCTATCAACCTCAAACTCCAGCAATGTTGGCGCGCCGTGCCTGGATGCATGCACACAGGCACACATGCATACGCACACAGTTATGTTACCCTATTCTTCCTTCGGAGGATCAGAGGTTTTGTCGCTGTAGGTGTCAGCGATGAGTCACACTGGCAAATTACTGCATTTCAAACAGCTTTCAAATTACTTCCCTTCCAGTCGGGTGGTGCGCTGATAACCGATAACAGTTTTCACTTCAACAAGGAGTTTTGGAGGACTTATGTTTCCTACTGTTTGTTTGCCTCAAGGCATAGGGCACGCTGAGCCTATTTGACCTACAGTACAGTGCATGCAGACAGACAAGCCTCGTCGAAAAGCGCATGGGTGTGCCTATAGTAGAGTGAATTTACAAACCATAGAAGTGTTTTTGTTTTTACGTTTTACTTTACAGTGCTGAATTTAGTGACCCCGCGGCTGCTGAAACTGAAACTATCAATGTACTTTCCGCTAACGAGTTAAGTGGGAAAACATTTTAAGGAAAGCCTATTAAGTTGGTGTTCATAAAAAGGCTCATTTAAGCTGACAAATGATAATGGCGGAGATATACAGGGCATACCAGTCACCTACCTAAAGAGGCACTTCGTGACAGAATACACGAAGGAGTTTGGATGCAAATCCTCCAGTGTTGTTTTCATTACAGCATTATCACAGGTGTGGAGCACTGCAGTGGTGCAGAGAGCTCACAGACATTAAAAAAAAATAAAAAATTCTCCAAATCTTTGAAAACTCATTAATTCAGTTAAAGGTGCAGTGTCTATATGGCGCGATTACATTAACAGATTGCGACCAGTCAATCACTCCTACCCTCACATTTGGCATCTGACCACACCAGAGAACATACGTTGGCCAAAAAAACAACAAAAAAAACCAAACAAGGAACATAATAGCAGCAGTTTTTTAGTGACAAGAGATTTTCCACTCATAGAAACGCAATAGAGTTTGCTGGATTTGGTCAATACATCCCACAAAATCCATATTTCTTTCAATTTCAATCTTCTGACTGTGTGATTCTGCCGTCGTTGCAATACTGATTCTACTCTGAGACTAGGGTAAGTGTTTCACAAATCAGTCGTACCCCAAAGAGTAATGCAAAAGACCATCATAAACGCAGAGAGAACAGATGGGGCTTTCGGCTACATATGCTGCAATCAGTGTAATGTGGATCCCTCATTTAAAAAAAAATTTAAATAATTTTTGTTTTTGTTTTTGTCAGCACTTGTGCTTTGTTATGTGAGTTACTAGAGTCATAAAGATGTTTTGTCCCCCCCTGAATGTTCAGTATCCACGTCATGTTTAATTAGGTGTGCACACACTGACCTCGAGCAAAACAGCAGTGACGTGTTTGATGTAAGATGGCCTGTTTCTCATAAACGTACATTTTTAACCTCCTCTTTCTTACAAATATTAACCTGCAATAATGTTGGAAAAGCTCCTACTGTAGTGATATTTAGGGTTTTGATATATAATTGCTGAGAATGCTTTGTTTTAAAATTTGGCATGTTAAAAAAACGAAGGTCTGTGAACGCGATCCTAAAAATCTTTACAACTGCCGTCTGTGTATTCACCATCTGTGCTCTCTGGCGCAGTGATTACAACCGATGCGGATGCAAACTATTATTTTAATAAAGTCTCACACTGGCTTCTACACTGTATTACATTAGAGGCATTTGGCTGCAGGCCGAGTGTCATGAGGCCGGGTGTTGCCCCCATATATATGTGTGTGTTTTTGTCAGGGCCGGGTTCGATTCACTTTCAATAGTGTGTTTGCTGATGCATGTGCCAGATGTCTACAGGGGAAAGGGGAAGAGATTGATGGCGAGCGCTGATGTCGCATGCTCTGATATGAGTCGCCTCATCAACCTCAAATTCATTGCCTGCGTCTGGCCTCCAACACCATCCGTCACTGACACCAGCACTTCCTCAAAGGTTGCAATGCACATTTTACAGCTAATATTCAGGAGGGTAAATAATTCTGAGGTATCAGACAATGAGGAAGTAGGGCAACAAACACCAGCATGTGCACACATTAATTCAGAAAGCACTTCCTGGTGAGTTCATGAACTCCTGCCATAACTCTTCACTGAGGTCTAATGGCTGTTTGGTATTCGGTCGCTGCTCAGAGCATCTTTCACACTGGATGGTAATGTAGATTCAGATATGGCTTGAACACCGTATCCATCAAGGTGGATAAATTGGTCATGGGTTGCCTTTAGATTGTGGCGCTCATTCAGCGCTGAACAGAAATCCCCAATTTCCTGCAGAGCCGGTGAAAGTTTATGGGTGCTCGTAGGGTGGAGGCAAAACAAAAACTCTTGAATATCTGAGCTTGCATCACTTTACCGGAAGTCTTTCTTTTTAATTATTCTCTGACATTAGTTCGTATTCAGCTCTGTTATATATTTTGAGACGCAGCGTTAACGTACAACCCATTTTTTGAACAATTCTAAATGAAATGTAAATAATGAGGAAGCGGACACATTGCAGGTTTTAAAATCCCTTGTGGGACAAAACATTTGTAAACTGAAATGTAGTATCAGCCATTTACCAGACATAGGAGTCACATTAAAGGCAGCTTATGGTGCAGTATTGCAATATATTGATGGGAAGGACATCTGTAGGCCATTGTGGACCGCTAATGAGCTGCTGGTGTTTGAGGTACTACAAGTTGTTTCCCTGATCTGTTACATTACTTTCCAGATGTAAACACAGCTGCTTAACTATAAATGCCACCAATAACAATGCAACATAAAAGCAGCAAACAAGTCGCTCGCAGATGTTACTGCGGGACACCAAGTTGCACCTTGTGATGTGTCCCAATTATTTGACTTTAAGTAAACAAAGAGAAGGAGGAGAAACACATCTACTGTCTGGTTGAAACTAAACCGGCCTATTGACATGGCATCATGTACTTTTTTTTTTTTTTTTACACTGATTAAAAGAGAAGTCATACATTTTTACACTAAACAGCCAATCTGCTGTCGGAAACAACACACAGGTTTGTGTGGACTAATATGTTCTTGCAGCAAATTCTAACATTCCAAAGACAAAGAGAAAAAAAAAAAAAAAACGAACAACCAACCGCTACATGAATGTGTAGATTACAGCGTGGGTGCCCAGGTCCTGCACACATCATCAAGTCCCAGCTATGCATTGTGTTGTAGGAACCTTATGGTGCAATTACTTGTCCCTCCCTCCCCCGACAAAGTGGCGTGGGCGGAAAAGCTTCTGTTAATCATGAGCTCTATTCTGTCACTTCCAGGTAGGCACCCTTTGCTTTGCGAGGCTGCTGCATTAGCACACTTCCCGAAAGATCCCCGGCTTACATTAGCATAATTGTGGCCTAAATGTCAGCCAAAAAACAGGGAATTCACCATTCCTATCCCTCGTCTTTATTTGAAGGTCTTTTTTCTTTTCTTTTTCTTTTTTTTAGCTGTGCATCACAACCCTGCAGTTCTCTCGCAATACCAACAGTTTAAAAGAAGTTAGTAAAATCCTCATGCGACCGTCACCTCTTGTATTAAAAGGAGTGGTTTGTACAGGGAACCATCAGAGGCAAGCATGCCCCAACCTCCTCCAGAGGTTCATTTATCAGTAATGTACATTACAGTAAGAGAGTGTTTGTGTCTGTGCATCTGTGTGTGTGTGTGTGTGTGTGTGTGTGTGTGTGTGTGTGTGTGTGTGTGTGTGTGTGTGTGTGTGTGTGTGTGTGTGTGTGTGTGTGTGTGTGTGTGATAGAAAGGGAACACGTAACGGAGGGAGAAATGGAACTATTACTGTGATGTGTGTGTGCGTGTTCTCCACAGTGTGTAGTCCATTAAATGCAAGCACGGTGTACCAGTGTTAAACTATGTGAGTGGCCAAGCAGGCGGTAGAGTGTGAGTCAGTGCGGGGGTGCGGACATGGAGTGAGGGTAAGGGGCCAACTAATGCTGAGTGGCAGTTGATAATGCCAGACCGTTATATCAGCATCTGCCCTCCGGCTCCATGCTTACCTTTCCGAGCCTGCTGCCGCCATCAAGCATTTTCAACAAAGGTGCACACACACACACACACACACACACACACACACACACACACACACACACACACACACACACACACACACACACACACACACACACACACACACACACACACACACTACTGGCTTGCAAACCCTCCGCATTCCGCAGCAAACAGACTCTTGCGCAAAATCTAATCAAACAAAGGTTATGTGATGCCTCAAGCCATCGTAACAAATTACATCTTCACTTGATGTGTGCATATCTGGTCTGCTAACGCAAAATACATATTTGCACTCAGTGACCAAATCAAGCCTCACCTCAAAAACAGAAACAAAGCAGCATTTTAATATCCTGGTTGCAGGTGCTCTCTCTCTCTCTCTCTCTCTCTCTCTCTCTCTCTCTCTCTCTCTCTCATGTCAACACCTACACTGAATTGCATTAGACAACTCAGATTCGTAGATAAAAGGTATTAGTCTTGCTATGTTTGATTCATTTTTAAGGAGCAAAATTAAAAACTTTAGGTGATGTTTTATACGTCCTCACATACTATTCATCTGCTCAGAGAAGGCGTGAACAATCAAGCTCTTGTCGAGTCTCAAGATAAAATTTGCTGATAAAGTTGGAATCATATAACTGTCATATCTGCGGCTTAAATCCATTTCACTGTGTTATCTGTGATTACCGGCAATGCAGGATCCCTGTTTGTGATTTCTGGAATGTACACTGCAATGATTAATACACACACCCACACCCACATGCAGAGGAAACACATCTGTGAACATTTGCACTCATAAAAGCCCCCCTCCACCGAGTGAGCAACCCCCGTGTGGACTGACAGCTGGATTTAGTGGCAGAGCGCAGTAGCTCCAACTTGGCAATGACAAACAAAGTGTATGGAAATGAGCTTGTCTTTAACATTGCAAATCAACTTGTTTGTGCATTATCTGTTATATGAATGCCCGTACTGACAGTGCAGTCTCCTCTGTTAACTTCCACAAAACAGGGAAGCTGCAAAACAACAATCCCAAAAAAAAAAACACACAAAAAAAAAAAACAACCCTGTATATTTATTTGCCCTTGAGCCCTATTTGTGCCAAAATGCCCCATTACAGCAGACCTTGGGAATGACTTGGCAGTAGAAGTTGTTTTTATCTTATAAAAAAAAGCAGCACAAAAGGAAGTCAAGCAAAAAAAAAAAAAAAAAAAAGACGTGAATTTACTTGTGAGTAATCAAAGTATCCCTCTCCGACCCGGAGCAGTTGACTTTAACAGACCTTTAGTTTTCATCCCGGTTGTTTGAGGCAGGATTAGGCAGGCTGAAGCCGCCTCAGGCAGACGTGTGTCAATTCTCCCGCATTCCACTTCATCAGAGCTGCCAAATGTTCACATTTTTGTATTGATTACATCCAGTCATTAGGGAACACTTTGGGCTACCGGAGCGATATGATAATGTGGATCACAAAGCTGGTGTGAGATTTAACTGGTCAAGAAGACATCATGTGGGGCACCACAATAGATAAGTTGGCTCAATAAACATTTTTCCGCCCATGTCATGATAACTAATTTATACATTTTACTAAATGTTATGAATCCCACAAAATTACTCCTTGGATCATCAGTGAGTGTGAACATTTTGAAAGTCTGAAAATGCCATTTGATTGTTTTGTTCCTTTCATTTATGTGTGGAAAAGTCAGCCGGTTCTCTCAGCAGGAATCCTGATTGTGCTTCATCCCTCGCGGCATGACTGAGGACAACATCTGTGGGCCCAAATTGCAAAAGAGCTGACATTTTTCAAGTACAAATGATTATTTATTCTCAAGGATCTGAGCAATCTCAGCACCATTTTCTAATTGAGCTCCCCATAAAATATGCAGTAATACTAATACTTGTATTAATACTGATGTTAAAGCATTGTAAATCCAGTCGGCACTCAATCTGCAATCCCATTCACAAGAAAAACACCAGAATTATTGATGCTGAAAATTAACAGTTAATACTTATTCACTTTTTTTTTTTTTGCTTCTTATGCCAGTAATGAACATGTTGTTTCTTCATACTGATTTTACATAACAAATAAAACAGTTGACTGATATAGTCTTGAAATATGTAGCTAATACTTCAGATAAGTTCTGCAGTTGTGTTCTTGGGTTTCTTTAATTAAGCTTTACTAAGGTCCTTGTTTATATTTTGGCCTCAGACCTGAAAGACGAGACCACACATGATAAGGGTGAATATCATAGACGAAGCTGTGCAAAAATCATCCCAGGAGTTTGTCTTTTTGAGCCATTACCAAAATAGATAGATACGATAGTGTTTTTCTCATCACCCATCCTTCACCTTGACAGTGGTGTACATGCATATCATTGATTGAACATATCAGTGCAATCTCCCCATCTTTAGTCGATGGGCACTTTCTTGCTTGAAGCTTTTAGTTCCAAACACACTCCCTGTGTAAAGCATACGCTCCACCTCCACTACAGATGGAAATGAAAATGACTAAAATGGAGAACTGACACATACCTGCCACTGCATACTGTACCGTACAAGTGTGACAGAAACAGACCGTTGGATCATACAGGAACGTGTAGGTGTCTTTGCGTCTCACTGACTGAAAATAGCCTCGTATTTTTGGAATGTGTCGTGCTCCGCTTTAAAAAAGATCTCACCAAATGCGTGGGTCTAAAACCCACTGATTAATGTATGTAAGTGTGTTTCATTTAATTCGACAGTATGTAAACGAACATGAAAAACTGTGAGTTAACGACCAGTCAGTGTGAGTGACTTCATGACACATAATGCATTTATTCATAGATTATGTTTGTGATGTTTGACCTTATTATAAAGTGCTGCTGATTTGGGCACAAGTGGTCACTGATTTGTGTCTGTGGTGTGAATCAGAACGTGGAGGAGAGGCCACATTAGGCGGACGATCTGCTGCTGACAGATGGAAAGCAGAAATGATGAGACAGTAGGTGGAAAATTGTGCAATCCCTGGAAATTGAGCGGAAATTGAGGAGCAAAGCACGGCTACTCCTGTGGCTCGTGAGCCATGCAGCCAAAGAGGATTGGGGCCACCTCGGACAAAAGCCTAACAACTGGGCTGAGAAAGAAATCGGCCCGCTGGGTGCCCGCCACTTTTCTGTCTGAAGCTGCAGATGTAAGTCATTGATTCTTCGGGAGCATGTCACCAAATGACCCTAATTGATAGCCTGTGAATGAGGTCACTCTATATTTTCCCTCTCCTGAATCCAAATGAGCCGGAGCAGAGGAAGGAAGAAACAAGGGGGGAAGATGCAACACGCTAACCTTTAATATGTGAGAAGGAAAATGGCTGCGTACCAGCTCTATCTCTACAATTTTCTCTTTTCATTGAGGAAAGTACTATTTCATTCATGCCATTTCCGTTCATTCATCAGCTGGGGCCAGCCTAGACTCACAGTGCCATCTCCACACCAACATTCTTATCAATGGGTGTGACGTCAGCAGTGCCTGCAGCTGGGGGGTGGCGGTGGGGGTGTCACGTGGTCCAATGAGGGGTATATACAATAAAGTTGCGCTGACCGTGGTGCTGAAAACATTCACTCAATTGTACATTAGCGCCCGTGCTGCTGCCATACAAACACACCTCACAACTGAATAAAGAACCGCCAGTTTGTTGGGGTTTTTTTCCCTCCTTGATGTTGGCCACACGCTGAAGAGAGAGAGAGGGTGGAAAGAGAAATTCTCTCAGGTCATCCACCATTCATGAAATAATCTTGGCTTTACCAGTGCGTTGTGACTTTCTCCACTTCCCCACCCCACAGTGGGACTTCAGGTAAGTGGAACCACATCTCATTTTGTATCATTCGCGAGCTATGATAACCAGCTTTTTAACACTGAATTATAGTCTTGTATTTTTTCTCTCTCCAAGTATCACCTAGAAAGACGTGCTGGGATTTTTATGCTTGAACAGTGCGTGAGAATTTCTATTCTAATCGGCTGAAATAATCTGCAAATGGGTTACAGTTGTGTTTCTTGTTTCAAAGTAGTCGCAAATGTGACATTTTTGAGTTTTCCCCCGATTAAATCAGTAAAACAAAATATGTTCAGCAATTTTCCGATCAGGCAATTTAAAAACCTTAAAAAAAAAAAAAATCCATTTTTTTTACTTAAATTGTTTTTCTTTGAATTAAGGAATCAACACATCTGCGAACAAAGTGTTTAAAATGCACTAATAATAATCATTATGAATTGATATTATTAAGTGAATCTTAAATGACAATTGATTGGATAATTTTGTAATTATAGAGGGAGGGGATAGAAGGATGAAGCCACTAAAGCGTGGAAACAAATGTTTTTAGATATACGTATGTGTGCAGCTGCCTTTCAAGAACGCCGTTAAATTTATTACCTGACAAATTTTGTGGGAAACACGAATAGCACAAAAATCGTGCCAAATTTGAAGAATCAAAAACTCGGTTAAAACTGCAGTAAAACAACAATAATACTCATTCTCTAATTAAATTATCTCCGTTGCCTTTTGTGTCGTGTGAAGTGTCTAAATAAGTCGATTTTTTTTCGTTCCTCACCTTGATGAACCAGAATATAAAAATCTAAATAATCAAAATTTGGTGCCTAAAATTTGCGCTTGTCTGCATTCCTCCACTGTCTCCGAGGAGTAAATTCTCACAGCACAAGGACAAAGCGGAGTATTGTTATTGACTGCTCCCTCCTTTCCTCTGTGGGAAAAAATTATTATTGGGGGACAAAATGTAACATCAAGTTCGTTTACAATTTGGATGAGCCACTCAGGGACCGCAGGGTTAAATAACTCAGCCGTGGCCACCAGCTTTACGCATGACTTCCCAGTGCGTGCCGTCCTTATACCCAGTGTCCTGCTCACATCGCGTTGACGCCTGGAATACCAAAATTACAGCTGATACGGAGACGGAGTCTGGAACAAAATCGTATTTTTTGTATTTTTCTTCTAAAGAAATACATTTTCAATATGGGAGGCGTGCGCGTTCTGGTTGGTTTGGCTTGGAGAAAGAGGTGAGACATTTTTAATTAACCTGAAAATTAGACAATTCTGCTCCTTGTCGTGCGTTTTTTTTTCTCTGTCGGAACAATTTGCTCTGTTAAATCCTCTGACCCTGACAAAACACGCCTCAGCATGTATTATTCCCAGTCAGTTAATCCGCGCCGTGTGAGGATAATGACATGGTTTAACGCACGACTTGCGCCAAATATGGCCAATGTTTAGGTTCAAAGCGCAATGGCGCCGCACAATATATGGCATTCTTCTTGAAAGACGTGGGCACTTTACGCAGTATTTCGAACGAATCACGACTGATTTGTACAATCGGACCATGCCACGTCTCCATGTCACCAAATGTACTGAGGTTGCACAGCAGTGGCCAAAAAAATGGAGCTCATGACTGGAATTGAGCCCCTTTCAAAAACATTCAGGATTAGAAATGAAAGCTGTCTTACAAGAGGAAAAAGGGGAGCATATAACTTATTTTGCAGATTTTTTGGGGGGGCTCATCGGAGTGCTTTGTCTGCCTGCTTTGTTCTCAAATCATTGGGAGAAAAAAAGGCTGAAGATGTTAACTGCTTTTGTTTGGAACGTTAATGATTAAACATATATTGTTTTCAAATGAGAAAATAGAAATTTACAGAAATTCCTTTTTGTCTGGCAAGAGTGCATCAATCCTTATATAATCAGCGCATTTCTTCCACATTATGATCAACGTATATTTAGACTGGTCTTTTCAATAACTGGACTTTTCAATATATATTTAAAAAAGTGAAATTTGCTCATCATGTCATTGAAATGTGAAACTGCCATTATTAGAGCGCAAACAATACAACTGGTGACACAAGCATCATCTCTCATGTGTCTTGTCTTGTTCCTCTGCCTTCTCTCCTTCTCCCTCAGGTGCTTAACCTCCCTCCTGCCAGTTCTGCATTGTCATGACCTGTCATCACGCCTTCTCCACAGCCCACCTCATCCTATTGGTCGTGCTCATTGTCACTCCGCAGCTGGCTGGCACCGCCCCTGTGAGGGGCGAGGGACGGGAGGGAGGGGTGGAGGGGCGCACACGGACAGATCATAAAGAGGACAGCCTTGCCCCCTTCCTCTTGCCCCCGCCCCAGAGTCTCTCCGGCCCTGAAAACACGTCAGTGGAACAGGGTCGAGGCCTGGTCCAAGATAACCAGTTAGATAAAGTGACAGACCCTGCGCAGGTGCTTGCAGTTCTTTTGGAGGCCCTGGACCACCCGGGGGACGGCGAAATCCAGGCAAGCAGAAACAGAGACTGGGAAGAGGATCAGAGTCAGGAGCCGCCCTCTGTTGAAGGCTTGGAGGGAGGTGAGATAAGGAGAACAGAGCAGACAGAGGGCGAGAGAGGGGTGGAGGGGGAGGAGAAGGAGGGGCAAGGGGCTGATAAGGCTATTGAACAGCTAATTGTAGGCCATTTGACAGCTGCTCAGGGGGATGACTTGAAGGAAAAAGAAGAGGAGGAGGATAAAAACACAAGGTCAGAGGAGGATCAAGGATGGCTCGTGAAGGATGTGGGACCTGGTCGTGTCAGCGAGGAGGGAAGGGATGAGAAAGAAAAAGAAGAGGGACAAGAGGAGGAAATTGATTTGGAAAGTTTCTTAGAAAGTGCCGGACCAGGTTCCAACTCGCAGGGAGATGATTCCTCACTGCAGCGAAAAATAAGAGGCTACTTCCAAAACATTGACTTGGGTCTTCAAAATAATGAAATCCTGCCTCCTCTGAAGGGCTACAAAGCATACAACACTCAGTTAGCACGCGCTGGTAAGAAACAGCACTGGCAGGACAACCAGTCCAGCAACAGACCAGTCAAAGGGGGCAACTTCATGGATGACTTTGAGGATGATGGAGAGGAGCTGGAGGAGGAAGTTGAGGAGGAAGAGGAGAGCCTTTCCCACATGGAGGAGGAGGCGAGGGCACGTGCAGAGAAGCAGGAGGTACTTCGGCAGCAGGAGGAGGCGGAGCGAGCCAGAGAGGAAGAGCAGAGGCTGGCAGACATTGCCTCCGACATGCTACTGCAGTACATGGGCAGAAAGCAGCAGGCCTACATGAAACCCCGGCAGAAGAGCAGCATGGGCACCGCAGGCAACACCGCCGAAGACAAACGCTCGGAGGAAGTCCTCCCCGATGAAGATGACTTGGATCAGCAGATGATTGACAGGCTGATCGAAATCAGCAGCAAGCTCCACCTGCCTGCGGACGACGTGATCGAGATTATCAGTGATGTGGAGGAGAAGAAGAAAAAAAGGAAAGAGTTGCAGCAGCAGCCAATCAACAGCAACCCTGTTGCCCCACGCTTCAGGCCTCTGGTACCTCCGCCTCTGGCTGCCCCACAGATTTACCATTACACAGCTTCAAAAAACCCCAAGAAAGCTCCTTATAGGTACAACAAGTCCAACAAGAAATGGCACAAGGACAAAGTCAAGTCAAACAAGCAGGACTATTGGTATAAGCCTCAAAAGCAGCTTGACTATTGGTATAAACCACAGAAACAGTTTCTGGCCTTCCCCTCTTATCCATACTACCAAAAGCCATACCGCGCATACTACCCCGTTTATTTCCCGTATCCCAAAGCACAATATTATGGCAAGCCCTCCCCCTCCAGAGACCAGACCTTTGGCCCTCAGGAACTTGACCTCCAGGCCCCAAGGCGCAGGCACCGGGGCGGGGGTAAAAACCGCGGACAGGGCTGGAGGCAGCAGCCACCGCCACATCTGCCTCTCACCCCTTATATCTCTAACTATATCCTTCCTCACCCACGGACCTACCAACCCTTACCCCCTCCCAAACCAATAACCACGCCCAGGAGGGGCAAGCGACCTCCGTACTACTATCCCCAAGTCACACCTGGAGATGACTATGAGGAAGATGGGCTGGTGCCTCAGTTGGACAGTGAGGAGGAACTGGAAAACTTTATTGAGAGGATCTACATGAAGCGCAGAATGTATTGAAAGACTTTTTTGGACATTGTCAGGTGAGAAGTACTGATGAAGGTGGGACAGACATACAGTAGCTGGAGAAAAGCTAAAACAAAGGTGAAAAAAAAGACTCAGAGGGGATGTGTTTTTGCGCCTGATGGTTATTTGAGGTTCAAGAAGTGAAGAGTTGGGTTTTTGTTATTTTGATCACTGTTTTTCTGTTTGTTTTCTCAGTCAGGGAGAGGATGAAGAGGTCCCTGTTTAAGCTCCCTGTAACCATGTTCAGCCTCTTGCTCAGTTTACATTTTGAAACAGAACATACCATGGTGTATGTCTGCCTCCATTCAGGTCAATCTCTGATGTTCTTGCATATTTCAGAGATTTGCACACACACACACACACACACACACACACACACACACACACACACACACACACACACACACACACACACACACACACACACACACACACACACACACACACACACACACACACACACACACACACACACACACACACACACACACACACACACACACACACACACACACACACACACACACACACACACACACACACACACACACACACACAGTCGACACCTACATTGAATTGCATTTTTGACACATTCACAAACAAACGTGCCCATTGAAAGAGAATCATGTTTACAACATCACTTTCTATATTTTGTTTTATATTCTGTATGTCATAATACAAAGTTATGACTTCTCAGCTATACAAAAACAAAACAGAAAAAAAAAAAAAGAAAAAAAAACCTGACTGTCAAACGCTGACGATATATTTTTGTTGTATTTGATGTGTGTAATTGCCTTTTCTTATTCCCCATTGGATCGGCGTTAAACCGCTGTAATTTGCAAAGGTGCCAAATACACACATTTCAGTTTTTTCCAAACACAAGAATCAGATTTGCCTTACACGCACCGTGGTTCTATAAGGGAAATATCATAGTGCATGATTCTGTCATCACAACCGGACCCAATGTAGAAACCCTGTGGACTCCAAAAGCACAAACTTTAAACACAAAACACTTCCAACCTGGTAGTCTAAGGGTTTTCAATCATTTTGGGATCCAGACATTATTGTGTCAATATATTTATTAAAGAGCCACCACAAGGGGTATCAGCATCACCACAACCATATGGTACTCTTTGACCCTGCAAGGGGTAATTGTTTTCATTGTTCATCTTTATATACTGACATATTTATGCACTTTTATTTACACAAGTGTTTCTTCAACATTTTTTCTTGCGTCACAGCCATTATGTATTTTTTTTTATTTCTTTTTTTTTTTTTTTACTAATTTGAAAAAAATATATACTTGAAATCACACATATTTGTTCCGCAGCCTTTTTCAAACAGATTTCCACCAAGAGGCTACAAACATTTGTTCATTTTCAGGAGAATTTCATTGAGAAGTTTCAGGCCGGGGAGTCAGGGATTGTGCTTCAACCGTTAAATGCACGTCTTTCTACTTGCATCTTAAAAAAAGAACAAAAAAAAGAACAAAAAAAGAGAAAAAATAAAACAGTATTGAGAATACAAAATGGTTGTTTTCTCTGAATAAACTGTGAAAATAAAAAAAGAAATCTCAAAGGAAGAGGGCCACTGTGTCCACAGTGAAGCCATCTGTCTTGTAAAAGGAGAGTGTTGTTGTTGATGTCACCTTTAGCATTGTAAGATGTACAGTGTGAAATAAATATGCCCGTGCAATGTGTATATATCAGCATGATGATTACTAGTTTTGCTATATGATAAAAAATAAAAGCAATTATTTTATTAAAGTTCAGTTTTTTAATGGCTTTTTGGGGGAGTGCTCTGTTGTCTTTCTGCAGCAGCAAATGAAGCAGGAACACTTCAACTCTTGACTCAAACGCACAAAGGAAGACAATCAGTCGAAGCTCAGCAACATCACGACTTGTAGAAATTCGTGTTTCATCAGGGTGGAGACAAACAGGACTTTAAAAAAAAAAAAAAAAAAAAAACTATAGGAGTGTATTATATTTCCAAACAATAAAAATGAAGTGGAAAAAAAAAAGAAAAAGAAAGCAGCAAGAAAGGGAATGAAAAGAGGGTGAAAAACCAAAGAATGAAAAAATTCAGAGGGAGGGAGGGAAATGGAAAACTGCAGTGATTGATGAGTCACATGATTGGTGTATGAGTCATCCATCTGTACACTTTACTGCACAGGATCTCTCTCTCTCTCTCTCTCTCTCTCTCTCTCTCTCTCTCGCTCTCTGAGCTGTATAGTAATTTAGCTGCTGGCATTCAAGATAAAGATTGAGTCATGTTCGCTCCTGCCTCGGGCCTGCCAGCCGGCTGGTGGAAAGGTGTTTGGTAGATAGGTTTTGCCATATCTTGTTTTCACACCTCCTCCCCTTCTCTCACATCACACAAGGCAATATGCCCTCCTGCTATAATTCCTTGAAGTGCTTCTGATTTGCCGCTTGTTTGGCATCAAAACAAACTTTACGTTGGCTGTGAGTGCTCCAGACACTGGCAATGATTAGCAGGCTGCCACTATAGCCTAATCACGTTACCTTTCCCACCCTGCTCCTCAGTTGATTGGAACTGTGCCTCTCGTGTCTTCACGAGAGTCATAAATGACTGATTCCCGGAGACCATGAATGCAGATATTCCCTCACAGCTTGTACCTTCTGTGAATATTCTAACTGGATATTTATTGGTGGACTGTGGGGGATAAATGAATTTGGGTTGTTGTTATGGTGTTCCAGGATTTCATTTTCATTAAGGACTGGGAAACCTTTCTTTATCCAGCTCTGCTGAAGGCACGACTCAACCCCCCCCCCCCCATCAAAGAAAACCGATAAGGCCATAAACACAGCTGACAGCTCAATAAGTTGTCTCCTATTTCAGGTTTAAAAAAAAAAGAAAAGGTAATTAATAGCTTGAACAGATTATCACCATGACTCACGCCTCAGTATAAAGTGAATTCTACCTTGTAGTTACTTTAGATAATCATAATGATAATTAGTCACCGTCACCATTTTCTCTCAAGTTGCAGTAAATTTCTTCAGTTCGCTTGAAATAACTTATTTTCATTATTAAAAGTTGCTGGGAGTGTCAGTACTTTAGTCGTTATTTAAAAAAAAAAAAGGATTTTCCACAGTTCGGATGCCTAAGTATCGCACACGACGTGATATTGCAGTGTTGCTGTGGCCTATTAGCCGAGCTGTCTGCACCATGTGGGTCAGTTGATTCATTGGTGGGCAATTAATCTTCCCGAGGGGCCACAAGAAAAATGGATACCGCTGGTGAGGGCCAAACTTAACATTGACGTCAGCTTGGTACAACGTTTTAATGAGCTGCTGCTCTGATTCTCAGTCTTCACCATCAGTGTGTTGTGTCCGGGAATGTTAACCCCGACGTCAAGCCTTGAACACAGTAATCTAAACAGATCTACATGCTTGATGTTGTGATGTGGCTTCTGGTTCGCACAGCGTGATTGGTTGGTGTCCAGAAAAGATGACCCGATTCCAAAACAACTAGTGGAATGAAAATAGCTCTCTGACAATATCCTGTTGCCGCTGTGTTTTAACATTTGCTCTGAGCAACCAGAAGCAGAGACCTCAACTGTTCTGGCAGGGCCGATTCAACGCGTTAGCAGAAGTGATGCTTGAGTCAGAGGGAGTTCAGATGACTCCTTCGTCAGAAGGAAATCTGCTCACAAGCAATCAAAAAGCCGCAGCTGTCTGTCGCACTTTAATTTGATCCATAATGTAATTTAAGATTTGATTAATTGAATTTTTTAGCGGAGTCTAACTTGACAAATTGAATCAAGTGCATTTAATTACAATCAAAACAAACAGAGGTCAGGCGCACGTGATACATGACAATAAAGAAATTAAAAACAAGAAATTCAGAGTGGAAAACTTCAAGGTGTCATTTTGATATTTCTGTTAACATTGTCTAATTCAAAAACGATGGCTGATAACTTCGGATGAGAAATAATCAACAGAACATTTCTGGCAGAAGAAATTTGTAGCGATACCCTACATTGATTGGGTAAACACCGCTAACTAATGCTAGTTCATTTTCATTTATTAATGCATTAGAGGTGTATGGCTTTGCGTGTCAAGCGTTAATGGCTGCCGCACATCCTGGTTTATATTAGACTTGGTGGATCTCATGTGAATGGCAGAATAAGGAATGTGCCATTTGTCTGAAAGGATTCCGTTTCTTCTCACACACAGAAGATGTTCCAGGCCTGATACACGGCTGAACAGGTCTTTGATAATACCCGAGCTCCATGTTGAAGCTGCTGACTCGGTGTGGCCTATAAAGAAAGCTTTCATTACCACCTTGTTGCTGAGGCAGGGACAAAGAGGAGCTTTGTTAAAACGCTGGTGTTTACGTTTCCACCTTCATGTGTTTTTTTTTTTTGTTTTTTTTGACACCCTACACAATAGAGATCTAAAGAATTCCAAACACAATAGGATAAGTGTTTGTCAAGCTTGAGATCACATCATGTCCTTATAGTAATCATTTATATTTTGCCTGGTGGGTGCACCATAATTAAAATGCAATTTGAATTTTTCAGAAAGCTCCAACTCTCGCAGGCACAAAATTTGGTTTACATCCAGTGCCTGGCACACAAGACTCTGACAGCCCAACAATTCATCAGTAATAGCCTCAAGAAGCCCTTGCAATTGCAGAAACAAAAAAAAAAAATGTGAGGAAAAATGTCAGCCATTAGGAGTATGAATATTGAACACCCTTCAAAATGGGACTAAATAATAATCATTAAATATCTACTGCTGTGGGGCTTTGGTTCAGGCTCTGACTTCAAATGTCAGTGTGACATTAGAAAGAATGAATTTACCCTGCTTAAAGAGTATAACGTTTACAACACTCAAAGGCTCTGGTCTTAAAAGAGTTGGATCAATGATCAAGAGCTTTTAATACATGTATCAGATGTGAAACATGACACGGAATCTAATCACCATTAAATCCATGCCTCATCTAAATCTTTTTATCCACTTTAGGGTCACAGAAGATGGAACCAATCAAGCGGAGATTGGGGAGGAATCCCAAAGTAATCTACAATAACCTCTTTAACAAGCATGTCTCAAAATTGTGGGTTTAAGCTGGAATACCGAGAGAAAAGTCACTCTGGCAAACGGAGAAAACACCAGCACCACATGAAAAAGCTCATATTGGCTGGCATGACATCCAACGGTGTCTTTTATTCTTCTGCCATTCGTTCAGGTAGACGCTGGGTTCGTTTCTAGATGAACCAGGATGCCATGTTGGATAAATATGGCGACTTCAAAACTGATGCATGAGTGTTTTTTTTTAAATGTTTGTAGGTTTCACCTCGGAAGGAACCAATAATCCAACAATGTAATAACTTGTCAAATAATATAATCATATATTTGAATCAATATTGTATAAACATTTTCCCGATAACTTAATAAGTTGCCAGTAATTTAAAAATACTACTATAACTATGACTGCATGTCTTGAAGATGAAATGTGTTTTTTGTAATACTTGGGCAGTTCTTTTCATCAAAAATAGGTAAAGTTGATAAAACTGTTGTCATTTTCATTCACTGACTATAGATAGTATTCAGCACTCTTTGTCTATGTATGGTAGTATATTCTTCCAATGATTTCATTACATTATTAATGTGTGCCTATGCTAGTGGCTTTATTACATTTACAATGGCCAACTCTATTGGCAGGTATTACATTATTAACCAATATCACATTATTGGTTGTTGTAGACGTAGCTTGCTTTTGGAGAAAATTGCCTTGTTGGGGCTCGTGTAATGTAATGTAATGTAATGTAATGTAATTTAAGGTATTTAAGGTCCACTGTGACCCACAGTTTCTACAGTTCCTTGTTTAAAGGGCCTGAAGACTCCAAGGTTAAAATGGACAGTTGTCAGTATGTAAACATCTTAGACTTCTGTATGACAACATGTGATTGTGACCTCCATGGGTTCTCATATCTCATCTCTTGTTCTATTGACACGGTTTTAATTCACAACCTCACTGCTCAACGCCCCAAAATACAAACACTGTGAACCTTTAATTTTTGACAGAATAATCTGGTGACACTTCAGTAATGGTAGATATAATTTTGTGTAACGCTCGGGTGTGGGATTATTTTTAATTTTTTTGGCTGATGCTCCTTTTTTTGTTGCATATTGATGCAACGAAAGTTGACACATCTTTCTACAAAAAAGAAGAAAGTTGACACATTTTTCTACATATCAGGATTTGAATGCTGCAGTTAAAATGGCAGCTGTTGTGTGGAAGTGTAAAAAAAAAGTATTATTATTATTTTTATACAGTAACTCACCAGACTAACCCCTCAGAAGATTTCATTTAAAGTATATAACAATTCCCATTAACTTGAATTTGTGTTTTTTACTCGGATTACCTCTGGGTAAAATGTGGATACGAGACAAATCAGGAAATCTTCTTCTGCAATATATGTAATCAGCTCGAAGAGTCAAGATGTTCCCAGACAATAGCTTCTGACCTCAAAGAGCTTTTCAAATTATATCTGAATCTTGTCATTGTGAGTCACCCCTCCTCCCTATATTTGTTGAGTTGTCTGTTAAACTACCATTGTTGGACATAATACACCCCATCAACCATGCTTTCACCAGCCATTAGGACAACAGAGGCAGAGCTTCTTCCTTGAAACGGCACCCTTTGTTTATGATCCCTTCAACCCTTGTCTTTTTGCTCACTCCTTTCATCTCGTCTTTGTCCTGCTCTCCACCCTCATTCCCATCGTCTCCCCTTTTTCCTTCAATTATCCATGCCCCCCCTCACTCCTTCCTAATGCTACCTAACACCCAATCTTCCTTTCCTTTTCTTCTCTATCCTCTCTCCATTTCTTGTTTTGTATGCAAGCCCCAAGGGAGAGAAATGGGTAAAAAGCACTCTCTCTGCACCACTGTCACAAAAGACTGGTGAGTCATCTCCACTTATGTTCCTGTCTCCCTCCTCCCACAAAACACACACACCCACACACACACACACCACACACACACACACACACACACACACACACACACACACACACACACACACACACACACACACACACACACACATATATATATATACAGGAAAAACACTCAAATTACCTGCCCTGCACTTATAGGAATACATGTACCGATGCACACATGACGGTGAGAACATCGACACACAATCAACACGCAGTGCGGAGACACAACCACAGACACACATTCCACAGCTCCACAGATCAATCCTGAAATTAAAATCCAAGTCACATCATCTAGTTAATCGTTGTGGTTGAAAATCACATCCACCGATATTTGCCGCTGCCTCTCAGATTTACTGGGATTTTTATTCAAGCTGCTCGTGCAAAACATATTCATGTTCATACACCGAAAGAAAGCAAACTAATTAACATGTGGTCAAACGAGAGAGAAAAAAAAGAATGAAAAAAGGGAGTAAAGCAGAAATTCCCAGGGTTAAAATGTGGTTTAGGGCTTGCTTCTCCGCCTCCTGTTTATGGGCCTCGCAGGAAATGCTTTGGCGCCATCTGCTGGTGAAATGAGTTACTTGCTGTGCACAAGATGGCAGTCTTGAATGAGACGCGTGCAGAATAAATATCCATCCATACATCCGTACATACATCCACTATAACACTGATAATTCTTTCCTCAAAATCTAAAATGGTAAAGTTATTTCACACAAGTGTTTCATTAAATGAAGAATGAAGTGGAGTGCAGCATTCAATATCACCTTTTGAAAGGTCATATTGAAAAATCAGAAAGTTGTGTAAAATTGTAAATAGAAAAAAAATTTTTAAATACCATTGCACCATTAAATCATAGTCATGTGTGGTATGTTGTTGCCTATACTTGAAATAGTTTTTGTTCGTCTTCACTTGCCTATTATGTTTATATTGATTATAAACCATAAAAAAAAACTAATGTGTTGAAAGCAAAAAGCATCGGACGGCACAATAAGATGTAAAATCCTCAGTAGCCATGCTTTTTTATTTACTCCAGTAGTAAAACAAAAGAAAAAAGGAAAAGAAATCAGTATCTTCGCGTTAAAGAGATATTTTTACTTATCAAGACATAAGTTTTTCACTGTTGAGTCATCACTATGAGTCATCACCACTGAGTGACTTTTTTTTTTTACTCTTACGGAATAATAAAGTTTTGTTTCCAAAATAAGTTGGAGACATGGACACACTTTAAAAATAAAAATAAAAAATGACAAACTGCCTGGTCTCTGTTTTTTTGGAGAACTTGTTTTCAGTGATGGTGTGAGCAAGTTTGTAAATGTCAAAGCACACTCCACCACAAGGACATTAGAGCCCTCGCCTGATTACTCTTTACAGAAACCTGCTTGTGAGCTATTCAGACACATCAAATATTGAAAGCCCGGAGTTTCCGTTTCAAGGACAGAAAGGGAGGGAGAGAGAGCAGCGAGCCAGACAGAGAGAGGGGGTAACAACCTGGCGAGAGGAAGAGAGGGAAAAGTCCAATAACGGTGGGGATTAAGAGGAATAACACAATAGGCACCCTGGGAGGGAGACATGTGAGCGGAGATGGAGGAAGAGAGGGAGGAACGAGGAGAAAGCACCGAAAGGTAAGGCAAGGAGAGAATGAAGGTTTCCCAATCATCAGTCTTGAGTGTAACTGTAGAGCCTGAGCTGGTGTAAGCTGCATGCTGATAGATTAACCGATAACCTTCTAGTCAAGTGGTGTTTTCATTCTGCCCGCTTCTTTGTCGACCCGCAGTGGGACGACTTCTACCCAGGCTGAGACGCTGCCGGCGAGCGGCACCGAGGACGGCGATGAGTCCCGCCAGCTCTGTCGACCAGAGGGAGACGAGCAGGCTGGGTGTGGAGCCTGCGATGGAGAGGCAGAGCCCAGCCAGGTTCCATATTAACAAAAACAAACGGCACCGAGGGAAGGTTAGGATCACTTTTTCTCTCAGAAATGAACCCTGGTTTCTCCCCTTTTTGTCCTCTGGTCGGTGGTGCTGATGAAGGCAGGAGAGGATCAGTGTATCAGTGCTGCAGAAAGCTCAGAGGAGACTCCGACTCCCGCGGTGACACAGGAGAGTACCGATTGCCTCCCAGAGTCCCTCCTGCCAACTGAGGACGAGGTCACCCCCCCATCAGTGTCATCTCATCCCTCCGCCTCACAGAGTAAGCCGCGGTTGAGCGAGGAATGCGGCTTGCAAACAAAAGTACCGAGGAAACTTAGAACTCAACTTATGTCTTTGTCATCATTTTTTATAGTTTCTCTTTTCACAGATCATTCATCGGAGCCCTGCTTTTATTGCTTGAGGTCTTTGGACTCAGATTATCACCCTGAAGCTGCAAAACAGGTTGTCACATTTAAATTATAATATCCACATTATACACTGACAAGTAAAATAGTCGGGTCAACAGTATATGTGTTAGGAGCACACACTCTTTATTCCCTGACGGTTTTAAATTGTTCTGCTGTACAATCACAATGTTATAAAGTTCACCGAGGAAGGAGCCTGAGCTTATGAGAAATTCATATTTAGTACAGCCAACACTGAACTTTCAATTAGTTTTCTGTATAAGGCTGAGTACTCGAGTGTATTGCACATGTGTAAATACAATAATTCTTGTGCATGTGCAACGCTGCAAAAAAACAAACACCTATGATGATAAAAAATAGTGATGTGATGCCACCGCCTCCTTCTTGTCTGCTTTTCAGTGAGCTATTCAATAATTTACTCAAGTCAATATCTACAAAAAGAGAAATGTGACTCCCCGACCCAGGGTGAGACTGAGTTACAGTATGAGTCTGTAGGCTCATATGATTGCGTTTGATCGATGCAGGGAGGGAGGGAAGACATTACAAATACTCACATTACTGTAATCAAGCAGTTGTTCTTTTTGGAGTTGTTGGTTTTTTTCCAAGAATGTTAATTTTTTTATTGTTATGATCAATCTACTTTCTGACTTTTGAAATAAGATGCTCCAGTTCCAATCAATATTCATATTTAAAGTAGTTGATATCTGTGCAGGTTTATAGCCGACGGCTTCACAAAACACCTGTTAACAAAAGGTTTTCATTTTTATACAATATCATGAAATGTGGTTTCAATGTGAATAGTTTATAAAGATAAATCAAAGAAAATATCGGCCACTGACTTTATGATTAAATGCATTTAGATAGTAAAACAATATTTCACTTTCTCTTGAGTATTTTTTAACAACCATACTTTTACTTGTAGTTGACTGAAAGTTTTAAGCAATGCAACAAATACAAATCAAATTAAGTTTTTTTTCTTGATTGAAACTTCATTATGTATTTAGTATACTCAAAAGTGTCAAAGTGGATTGTGAATTGAAAATCGTTATATTCACATCTTGTATTACAAAACTATGTCCTTATCAAACAGGAAGACGCTGATCCTTCTACACCACTGCCCTCTAGTGGCCAGAAGTTGAGTTACCAGACAGACCCGAGGCCTCACTTTGGGGTGGCCTGTTCCTCCCACTCCACATGCCGTCCTCTGTGGGGCAGTGAGGGCCCCTGTTGGGGACAAAGGCACCAGGAAATGCCCGACGAGACTGACAACTGTCCCCACTGCCATCTGGGTTTGCCCCTTGACACACTGCGCTGGCATGAGGTTGGCACTAACGCTTGTAAACAGTCACGGCACATAAATAGACACATCAACAAACACGACAGATCGTCACGTTGTTTTACTCGAGAGCTCTCTGACTGTTTCCTTTCTCTGTGCACAGGCAAAGTGTCTGCTGTTTGAAGGGTTGAGGAGCGCAAAGAAGTAAAAGAGACACCATCATCGTCCTCAATATTCTATCAAATATTCTTCTCTTTGGTGCTGCTGTGACTTATTGGCATTGTGGTGTTACTGGGGGAAAATAAATAGTACAAGAACTTAAATAAATACTGTAATTATGACATTATTTTATTACTAATTGAAAATTACTACCTGACTAGTTATAGTTACTGCTTTATTGACTATATTAGGCCAGTTCCTTTACTTGCAATGAAAAAAAAAGAACTGCATTACAGTTGTGACTACTAGTAAATGCTTTAAATACTGTAGAAGTGGATTTACTTTACTAGCAACTGAAAATAAGACTACACGTTCTTTGTTCTTTAAATACTATAATAGCAGAATCATTAAATTAGTCATTTAAAAACTGTAGTAGGTTAGTTCCAACGCTTGTAGAGACCAAAATCAGTACTTTATTACAGTTTGTTTTTTGTTCCTATTTTGAATGATGACAGAGTTGTCAGTTACTAAAAATAAAATTATCCCACAAACTCGTCTTGGGCCGCTTGATCTGCTTGTGCAGGAGGCTTTGTCGTGTGCGTTATGAGTGAGAGTTCCTCATGAATTATGAGTCCTGGAGGGACGGGTTACAGTTAGGGTGGTCTGTATTTTCAGCACTTGTATTCGAATGCGTAGACTTTCAGATTCAGGTTCACGTTGACAAATGATTTTACACATTGACAACTCTGACTTCAGATAGACAGATTGAGGTACAGACAGACAACTCTCCATACGCATAGTTTTGCGGGTTCCAGAGTGGGGAAATTCTAAAACCCCGGTGTGTGCCGTTCACAACCTGTTTCTCCAGGACGAGACCTGAGAAACGGCACCTCACAGAACCTCTGTGCTTTTCCCTCAACAAGCAGGAAAAGCATCACAGACCGAGCAACCGGCTCCTCAAGTCTGACAGGGAACAACCAGGACGCTGCAAAGAAAGACTGCTCCTGAATCACCAGCTCCAGCTTCTTCTCCCCGGCCTGCAGAACGCAGCCAGCCAGAGTTCGCACGGAGATGCTCACTTGGTTCTATTACAGTGATTGAGTTCTATTGATAATGATATCAAGAGTAGTTATCAACCTGTAAAAAACATCAGCTCTGCCACTCAAAGACACAGGGTCTGCATGCTAATCTTTGCTTTACTAACTTAATCCTACACACTTCATATCAAACACAATATTGCACATGTAACTGAACACCACCTGACAACTCCAGATGTTTTACAAAGCAAATAGCATTCAAATAAACTCATTTTAGAATTGGGCATTGTTAACGAGCTGTGGGGCTCATAAAGTAGCTACGTTACATGTCTTTTCCGAAATTTTGATTTGAAGGATTGAATTTCAAAGTATCTTTATAACAGTGTAAAGACAATGTAGTGCCCCATGTCAGAACGGGATAATCCGCTTTGTGGCTGACTTCTTTGAGTGATGTGTTCAGGTGCATCACGTAAGTGCGCCTTCTGACATATTAACGAGCTGCAGGACTCACACAGTAGTGATGATTATAATGTGACTGATGGAGCTGGAACGCGCAGCACACAGCAGTGCCGAAGTTTCAGGGGGCGTCATGTGCACAAAGAAGATCATTCTTCGCAGAAACAAAGCCATATGATACTATACTAAATATACAATATATGGACATATACTAGATATATGAAATATATAAAAAATATCAACCAGAAATGATATGTAAAAGTACATTGTACAGGATTTATTTTCTCCCAAAAATTCTGAAATCTCATCTGTGGACGAGTTGTCCTACAATCCTCTCTGATAACCACCTTTCTGAATGTAGTTTCTTGTGATCCGCCATCTTGTTTTGTAGTTACGTCCCAGGTCACACACACTCCCTCCACCTCACTCTCTTTCTCTCTCTACACACGCACACACACACACACCTGCACACACCAAGCTCTATATAGGTAGTTAGAATCTTTGATTTATTTGTTTTCATTGTAAATAAATATGATTTTTGAAATCATACTTGCTGTCTTATTAATGTGGACAAAGGTGAACGGAATGTTGACGTCTTCTGTGTCAAGAACTTCAAAATCCTTCAAGCTTCACTGTAAATTCTGGTAATTGTAATTAATTCAACCATTAATTCAAATTCTAAATTAATGAGTATATCTTATGAGACTGATATAACTGAATTGGCTATCATTTCCTCTTAAACAAGTGGTGCTCCCGAGGTGCTTGATACAGATCAGATTACATTTTCAATAAAATAATTACTATCTTTGACAATTATTCATCATTATCGATAGCCAAACTGCCAAAACCCAACATAACTGGTACCCCGTGCACGGACTCCCAACATAAATGATACCACGTGATCCTTATGAGGTAAGAAATCCCTACAACATCTCCCTCTCACAACGTTTTTTTTTTAATTACAAATAAAATGAAAGAAGCATAATTGTTTGCACTCGTTTTACTGTTTGATGAACCAAATGATTATCTGGTCTCTTCACATTGAACTTGTAGTGCAGACAGACTCTGTCTCTACTGCTCACGCCTCTGGTTCACTGGGGCGGCTGGAAACTCTGACCTAGTTTTATTCTGAGGGGTGAAGCACGGGATATGTGTATGTGCACACTCTGGTATGGCAATAGTACTATTTAAAGGAACAGGGATCAAAATGTAATACATCAAAGTCATGATTGCACCGTTCATAACACAACCAAGCAAAGTCTGAGCTGTAATTTAAACCATAAGAATTTGATTTGCTTACTTATTTCATACGGAGGTCTATGAAGAAATATCATTTTTCAAAATGAAACAAATGCAGCTCTTTTACTGACACATCCATCTCTGCACTATAGAGCTCAATGCAAGCCATTTGTGTGAAAATAGTGACCAGTGTTTACATGAATGAACATTCATCTCCAACCATTAATTCGCGCCCATGGCAATATCAGATCAAAAATACTGAAGTCGTGTTTACAACCACACATGTCCATTTTTACAGTCAAAGTAACAAACAATATGTCCTGAGTTTCTATGGTTACATCATTTCTGGTCTTGTTTCAAAAATGTCAAAATCATTGAATCAATCATGCAATGTGAAAACATCCCAGACTAGAGATACTTACAATCAGATATTGTATTATTTTTTTTTTTAAATAAAGAAAATGTTTCCAGTTTCTTGATAGTCCCAAACCGTATTTCTTTCAGACCAGTATGGTGAAGCACGCAGGTGTATAGCATCACTTTAAGTATACTGTAGATATATGGCTGATTATGTTGTTTGTCCTTCCAAATGGATAAACAAAATATTAGTTGTGCTCTTAGTCACTAGTATGTTTGAAGGAGCTTTTAATGAGAGGGGCTACCTAAATCTTGCTGTAACACAGTTTGAATCATCACAGGTAAGTGATGTACATGGTGAGTTCCTTTATTTCTTTCATTTCAATTAATTCCCTATGAGGCGGACAAACCAAAAATAACCTGAGCTGCAGGCTGTTAGCTGGAGCATTAGCCCCTGTTTGCCTGCCTCCACAAAGCCTGTGACAAATTAGCAGCCAATATTAAAGACTGGCTTACCTTCATAACCTGCTTCCCTCTGCATGTTGGTACTTCATCTAATATGCTCTGTTTACTGCTGCTTCCCATTGTCATCAGTTCAGATGACAAAGCCTTTTCTAAAAGCCATTTGACTTCCATCTCCCTTATGTCACTACAGCTGAAGCTGATGAGTGAATCAGTCATCAGATGGGCAACTCTGATTATTGTGAGGGCCACAGAAGTAAATGCATAAACAACTATTATATTATATATTAAAACAAATCCTTATTATTAGTATTATTATTGAATGAATGAATCAATCAATTTTGGAATGAATTAATCAAAATCCAAATGAATCTGAATGAAAGAAATCATTAACCAAGTACATATTACAGGTGACTATTTAGTCACTTCTATTTGAAGAAGTAACTACTGACTGTAAACCATCCATCCATCCATCCATCCATCCATCCATCCATCCATCCATCCATCTCTTGTTCGGAGTCATGCATTGCTGGAGCCGATCCTAACTAACTATGGCCAAGGGTGACAGTAATCAAGTAGGAATTTTCAGTAATCTGCTCAACACTGTCACTGACTTATAGTTCCATTGTGACATCCATCCATCTGTTTCAGGGTCGCTGCTGGGTGGAGGCGGGGTACACCCTGGATCACCTGCTTGTCCATCACAGGGCAAACACAAGAGAGGCAGACACGGGCAGTCACATTCACACCTACAGCAAGTTTGAGGCCACAATCCATCTTCTATGCTTCTTTATCCTTTGCAGGGTCTCCGGTCACTGGAGCTGATCTCGGCTAACCATGGGTGAAAGCAGGGTCAGGACAGTTTGCCAGGGTCAGGACAGGTTGCCAGTCCATCACAGGACAAACACGGAGACACAAAACCATTTAATTTAGGGTCACCAATAGTCTAAAAAACACATGCACAGGAAATGTAAGCAAGTTTCACACAGAGACCTGGCATGAACCCAACACATTCTTGTTTTGTTTTTTTGCAACTGATTTGTCTGCTAGTACATTACTTTGAGATGCAACGGACATAATACCTCAGTTGTTCTTATCTCTGTAACAATGTCAAAATTTCATAATAAAGTCAATAAATAAAAATCTTTTTAACTAACAAAGTAAAACATTTTCAGCGTTTGTGGTTTTAAATATTGCACAGTGAAGTGTGATTTATGCATCTGCTGTGCCACATCAGGAGAGCAGCAGCATCCTCCAAAAGTCATGCGGAGTCACGTGACCGCGTTACGGCATGAGGCGGCGAGCGGAGCCAATCGCGCGCCTCATCAGCTGACCGCCGTTGTGAGGAGCGACACTCCCTCCGCCGCCTCATTGGTGCGCCTCTCCGTGTTGTTGTTGTCTCTGACATTGTCTGAGTGGAACCATCGCCACCGAGGTTTTGCAGAATCCAAAAAAAAAAAAAATAAAATGTCTTCACTGCTGAAGCCGTTTACAGTGCGCGAGGGCCCGTGTGAGAGCCGCGCAGCCCGGAGAGCGTGCCCGAGCTCGGGTCCTCCTGGGCAGCCACCATCCTCCGGGCGCCTGGCCGCCGCGGCGGGGCTGGGCTCTCTGCCCGAGCACCAGCGGACCTACGCGGCGAGGAGGAACCTGGCGGCTGCAGCGGTTGGAGGGAGGAAGATCACGCATCCTGGGAAGGCCATTCTAGCAGGTTGATTCTTTTTTGCACCTTCTGGAGAGTTTTCTCGTCGCTTCCTGCTTCCTTCACTGCGCACACAGAGCAGACTAATCTCAATCTGTCGCCCATTAAGGCTGCCCATGCAGAACTGGGTCAGCCGGCAGTGATGCTACAGCAGGTGGCTGATGTACCTTCTTGTCTGTTACTGCACCCTATTTTGTCTTCAAAAAGATATGTAGAAGTGATGATGCATAAATCCCCTGCACCTCTTCCTGCACAGTGAATCTACACATTCTGACAGCAGCACTCCTCTCCTCCCGCCCCTCTCTCCCAGGTGGCCTCGCAGGAGGAATAGAAATCTGTATCACCTTCCCCACAGAGTATGTCAAGACCCAGCTGCAGCTCGACGGACGAGCCAACCCGCCTCGGTACAGAGGGATCGGTAGGTCACTGGGACGCGCGGCAGTGGGCCGACTGCAGGTTTGAGTCCCTGCTCGGATCCTGGGTTACTCAGTGTCCTCGTTGCTCTGCAGGTGACTGTGTCAAGCTGACCGTGCAGGATCATGGGCTCAGAGGGTTGTATCGAGGGCTCAGCTCATTGCTCTATGGCTCTATACCCAAGTCTGCAGTCAGGTGGGGATACCCATTAGTGTCTCCAGTTTATGTTTGAGATGCACTTTCTGCTTGAAGCTGATGGAAGTGATGACTCCTTCACTTCCCTGTATTCCAGGTTTGGCACGTTCGAAATGCTCAGTAACCCAATGCGAGATGCCACCGGCCGGCTAGACAACACGCGGAGCCTCCTGTGTGGTTTAGGAGCGGGGATAGCAGAGGCCATCGTGGTAGTCTGTCCCATGGAGACGCTCAAGGTGCGGTGGAGGAGGTTTCTTCTCTGGTTTTATTTCGCTGAAAAAAAAAAAAAAGCCAAATGGTCTTATTGAATTGATTTCCCACTTGTCTTCCAGGTGAAGCTGATCCACGACCAGTGTTCCCTTAATCCTCGATACAGAGGCTTTTTTCACGGAGTTAGTGAGATCATCAGAGAACAAGGTGAGGCAGCGTGACTTCATATTGGGTCCGGATGCATTTCTTCCACCATTATACTGTTAAATGGCTCCAGACCCATGAATAGCTCAATGGTTCTCAGTGCCAGAGGCCTTCAGAGAGGATGCAGTGGGGGTTGATTGTTATTGGTTAAGGCTCCATAGTTAAATTTGACTTAGGACATCAATTTGGCCAGGGGCTGCTATTCCTTTATTATCCATCGTCTCAATGTTCGGAGCCCCGACTCTCTGCTAAACCTTCCTCTTCTACTTCTCCTCATGCCGCTTCCTGACTTTACTGCACGTTGAAAACCAGATCTATATGCGTATCTGTGGTGAAGCTTCACAATGAATGTTTCTTCTTATCGTAGGTGTGCGGGGGACATATCAAGGTCTAACAGCAACTGTGCTCAAACAAGGAACCAATCAGGCTATTCGGTTCTATGTCATGAATGCACTGCGGAATTGGTACAAAGGTAAACTACTCACCTGTCCCGCACATTTTAGTAGTAATCATCGTTTTCTCAGTTTTATTTAAGCTTTTCTTTTGTACGTTTGCTGCCTCAGGCGATGACCCCAGAAAAGAAATGCACCCAATAGTCACCGCCATGTTCGGAGCGACGGCGGGGGCGGCCAGCGTCTTTGGAAACACGCCTTTAGATGTGGTTAAGACCCGGATGCAGGTAGGCATACTCGCCCCGTTTTTCTTTCTGGAGTCGGGTGGTTGTTGTAAGACCTCCTAATCTGTTTCCTGTAGGGTTTGGAAGCTCACCGCTACAAAAATACAATGGACTGTGCCTTCCAGATCTTAAAACATGAAGGCCCTCAGGCGTGAGTAGCCCACTTCCTGTCCCTCTTAGCATCTTTAGCTCGAAACAAGCAAACGGCTCATCTCCTTTGTTTTTCGTCCCGCAGGTTCTACAAAGGGACCGTCCCCCGGCTTGGGCGCGTGTGTCTGGACGTGGCTATAGTCTTTGTCATCTACGAGGAGGTGGTCAAACTACTCAACAATGTGTGGCACACCCAGTAGACCGGCCAGATGGGGGCTGTGAATCAAGGGGGGGGGGGTCAGCACAGATCAGTGCCTCGCGCTACGCACAACTGAACACCTCTATTCTAGTTCATACTCGCTCTCTGCATTGCCCGGAGCAAACGATGCCTCGTTCTGACCAGTTCTCTTGCCGTTACATGGAAGAATCAGCAAAGTGTAACTAGACAAGCCGATAACAAGGAAACTGAGTCTCCATTTGCAGTAATGTAGCTGCCGTATTTCTCCATTCTGATCATTTGACATTTTATACTTTGAAGGACCAGTAGATGAAGTGATGCTCTTATGATTTTTTTTTTTGTTCTTTGTGTAACAGACCAAACTTGTCGGCTCTGCTTTCTGAGTCTCATTACAAGACGCCTGCTGAGGGAAGGAAAACACGGTCAGATCTTAACCAAAGGTTCAAAAGCAGAAGGAAAAGGGAAAATAGATTTGATTAGTTTAAAAACAAACAAAACATAACAGGATATTATGTACGTCTAATGTTTAAAGTTTCTATGACTGTTGTTCCTGTGAATGTGGTCGAGTGAACTCTTTGTAACGAAACCATAAACGTGTCTTCTGATTCACCGAGTACTTACTGCTGCTGTACCGTGCGGAGAGCAGGGACCACACTGGACCCAGTGGAGCTTCTCGCAGTGATTCAAACCGTCTGTGCAGTACTTCAACACATCTTACGCGCTGTAAACGCTTACTTGGCTCTGCTTGTGGCGACATTGCACTAAAACATCTGCAGTATTTCTCTGCTGTGTAAAACAAAAAAAACTAAACATCCTCCCGATCAGATGTGCTTGCAGTCTGGCGAGTCGCATACAAGCAAACTCTTCTAGTCTGGATGAAGTAACTAAAGCCAAACGGTGTAATCCACAATACTCTCAAGCTTCCTGCCTCTCTATTCATCCACCAGACTGCTCTGACAGATGTGAGATCACTTTACATTCATAACTGGAGGCTCATTTTTGAGGACAGGTCTGATTGGTTCAGTCTGCTGACGCCACACGGCCTCGCCCAGGAGCCCTTCACTCAGTTCTCCAAACTACGTCAGAATATAGTTTAGTCTCTGTGTCGATATTGTTTGACCATCACTCACTAAAGCACATTTTGGTTTGACCGAATTCCTTGTGTTTTGTGGCTTTACATGAACAGGCTAAGAGCAGTCTGAATCGGGTAACGTGACCCTGTGGTTGCAGCCTGAAAGTTTGTTTTTTTCTTTTATATATATATATAAGGGGAAGAAACATGTCTGACTTAAAAAAACAACAACAAACTGTTACAAATATGTCAATGCGCACAAGTATAATTTACATGGTAGTCTTATCAATAAACTTGTGATGATAAACCTGAATGTGCAACTGTTACAATCAAACATGGATTAATAATGCAGATATGCAACATAACCACTGAACTTCATGACAGAAATGGAGAAAGTTGGACCGACGTGCTTTGGGAAATCACTTGCAATGAAGAAATGACTTAAATACACAGTTTGCAAAGGATTGTTAAACAATCTAGTTGTCTTATATTTGACAGATGCAAACAGAAACAAAGTGTATCGGTTCAAAACATTTATTCAGTATGATTGGCTGGTACACATGTTCTTGAATTCATTGGGATTGTGGGCGGAGCAATGGACCGAGAACAATGATGCTCTCAGGTTAACCAGTCATTTTCCTGGTATTCTCATTAGCGTACAACTTTTTTTTTTGAAAGAGATAATATGCCGTTTTATATAAGTCGCTTATATAATGAACAAAGTACATGGAACATACACTTTATGACAAACATTTGGGGATTGGTAACACTTGGCTTCACCAGAGGCTGGAAAAAAATTAAAAAATCCCCAGTAGGCTGAGGCTTTGCTGACTGCAGGACAGACGAGATTAAAGGCTGAAGGAGCAGGGAGAGCGCCACTGACATCACAGAGGAAGGTATTAGCACTCCCACCTGTTGCCCCAGTGGCCCACCTGTCACACACTACATGTAGTTTATCTGATACGGCTTAAGGTGACGGCAGGGAGCTCTGCTCAACCAGTTAGGCTCTTTCAAATCATTATGACCTCCTCGTTACTTTATCTTCTTTCATTTATCTTAAGAACAGAAACTTGTACACGTTATGCTTTACAAAGCCCGGTACTTGTTCTTTGGGTGCATGGAAGCACAACAAGTATTTTGTTGGAAGTATGCAAGAGCCTCCGGTGTGCACAAACCGATGTACACGGACGCCCAGCTCTCTCAAACAGATGTGGACCCTGAAATACACATCGGGACACATCCAGTGTGTCTTTTTTTTCTTGGATGAATGTCTTACATTTTACACTTTCTATATTGGCATTATTCAGATATAGGTTTCAAACCTAGAGAGCCCAGTTGGACCATCACCTGAATCTGAGTTTCCTGACATGATGTCATCGATGACCAGACCCAGTCTTGGCTCGTTCTGCCAGTTTCTTGAGTGGAGAGCATGAAAAGCCTCTCCCAAAGTCAGGAGTGACAACGGAGATGTAGTTATCGTCTCCATCTGAGAATACAAGAATACAAAATGAGTGGTGCAAGTGTAAGAAAATGTGAATATCATGGACAGAAATGCCGTGCGGCAGGAGTTTGTTTTCTAGACTTGAGCAGATTAATCTCATATAATTAAGTAAAATAAACATTTTAAATGTGCCAGCATGCTGATGCAACGCTCATGTTATTTACCCATAAAGCTAAATTTACAGGAGTTATCGTGACATGTACCAACAAGTGCAGCAAAAATAGTTTTTCCCTCAATTTAACAAGCCACTGAGCTCAATTTTGGGTTTTCAAATATTACCTCTGTGATGAACTTAAGCTGATATCTACATGTTTAAAGCTTTATGGTATCTAAACCTAAGTGCCAATCACTAGATATGAAACTGCTACCATAGAGCTAAACTCAATCTACAATGTGCTCAACCGAGAATGAGTCCATGACTCAGCATCTTCAACAGTTTGAAGGAGTTTTTTGATTTTTAAATTGTCTTTTCTGATTTAAAGTAATAAACTAAAGATGAACTTATGAAGTATTGATATTTTTAAGATGGTATATTTTTGATTTCCACAACATATTAAAAAAAAATCCAATTGAGACGTCAATATACATTTAAGGTTTAATGTCTACTTTAAATTAAGGATAAAAAAACAAAACTTTTTTAGAAACTTCTAAGTACTTCCTCGTCGAGTGACTAAAATACGACAACGGATAATTATGACGACAAGTTGAGGTGAAATAAAACATACAAGTCCACACTTTGTGATGTCATAACATCTCTATTGGCTTCTGTACTATTTCTTTATCCACTAAAACCACCTACTTTAAAACATGTTAAAAAAAAACATATCTTTCATGCTGCAAAGTAAAATTTGGAAATATGGAGAGCCTGTGTTTAACTTGCTTCAGCAGCTTGTTTCCGGGTTTTCAGGACTGTGACAGTGTTTGAAAGCTGAAGTGATCTGGGCAGCACTTTTACAAACTGCTTTCTCTCACAAAGCATCCATGCCTGATCAATATTTTACCCATTAATAAACTGAAACAGACAAAAGGCTCTTTGGCCTCCCACTCACATTCGGAGACATTTGTCTTTCCCACCGCTGGCCACTCGCTGCCCATCAGGACTCCAATCCACCGCGTACACCTGCACAGAGAGAGACCAGGCCAAATGGCTTCAGAAGGAAGGACGAGAAAAACATCTAACCAGGAAACTCACACTCACCCATCAGGAAGTCACATGGACTTACCTGATTCTCGGACCACTCACCTCATCAGCGTGGCCGGGTAGGTCCATGTTAAGCTTCCCGGTCTTGATGTCCCAGACCTTGAGCGTGCTGTCGCTGCTGCCGCTGACCAGCAGCCTGCTGTCTGCTGACCATGCCACTTGGTACACAGCCGCCACATGGCCACGCAGAGACAGTAAATACCTGAGGGCAGGAGAACAGCAGGTACACATAGTTACACAGCTGGGACCGAGATGTTTGGCTTACAGCACCATCACCTGGACATAAAGGGAATTACATGCACATTCATGTTGGCTGCTGATGAGCTTTGTTGCTCTGAAGTCTTTCTTACTTTCCATTGCGTCCATCCCAGATCTTAATGGACTTATCGAATGAGGCCGAGGCAACGAGCCTGGTGTCTGGGGAGAAGAGCACTTCGTTGACCAGGGCGCTGTGGCCGGTCATCCTGGCCAAAGGCTTCTTTTCTTCTGCCGGATTCCACATGAACAAGGTGAAATCATCCGAGCCGGACACCAGACGCTCCGGAGCCGAGCCCTGCGGCACGAGGACGGGGGTGAGACCACGGAGACGTAGACATAGCAGAGAGCAATATAACAAGGTATTATAAAGAAAATAGTACCAACCCTAACTTTATTGTATCTCTCCAAGGCTTTCTCCTTCAGCTGTTCCACTGGGAAAACAAAAGAAGTCAAGTTAAACATGTTGCTTTAAGAACAGTGACAGCAGGATCGTAACGGAGCAGCAGGTCCTACGTGATCCGGTGACATCCTGTGGGTTGACCGTAGCCGTCGCGGGTTCAAACGCTCCTGTTCGCAGGACATAGTCTGTGCTGAGAGCCAGGGTGTTCACCCAGTGGGCGTGACCCTGCAGAGTCCTGCACTGGACGCCCTGTGCCAGAAGAGACCAATGCACACGTCTTATCTCGATGCCAGACCCACATTTATACGCTATTCGCCCCGGCCTCATACGCACGTCTTTTGCTCGCCACACTTTGATTGTCCTGTCCTGAGAAGATGTGTAGAGCAGGCCGTCTCCTCCCCATTTCACACAGGTGACCGACTGCGTGTGTCCAGTCAGGATCTTCTCGCAGCGTCCCAGCACCGTGTCCCACACGCGTATCGAGCCGTCCTTAGAGCTGCTGGCAAGGTATCGACACTCTGGGTTACTAAAAGAGAGGAGATAAAATATATCAGAGAAAAAGAAGAAAATAAAAATGATGCCACCGGAGCACAACAGTTCAGTCCATCATAATTCACAATCAAACAATGTCGGATGGATGGACCACAGTGGATTTAAACCGAGGGCAGTAAATAAAATTAATTGCAGAACATTACATGACTTATATAGAGGATCCAGAGTTTAGACCCCAACACTAAACTCTGAGGAACACAAAGATCAATAAATACTGTCGACGTAAACATTTGATTATCCAGAAAGACAGTGACGTCTCCAACTGAACCAAACCTTGTCAGGGAGGTTGATTTGTTCACTCTGAAAATATATCGACTATCTGCATTATGTTATTTGTCCGAAGTTTAACCCAATTTCTCACCAAAGACATTCGAGAATTTTTGAGAATCGTTTTCCAATAATGTCATATTGATGAAATAACAACCGGTGAACAATTAAGTAAGTAGTAGTAGTAGTAGCAATGGTTTATTTGGTCAACCAGATACAAACATTAAAAAAAAAAGCAACAAACAAAACAAAGCAAAGCAAACAAGCAGAGGTAGACTGAAGGGTTCAGGCTGAAGTTCAACTTATTTTGCCTCGCCCTGTAACACAAAACACAAAGCTTCTGCAATTGGTGTAACAAAACCAAAAACATGCATTTTCTGAGATTCACACAGTTGCTTCTTGAGTTTGATATTTTTCAGCAGAGGTGAACTTTAACCGCCTTTTAAATATTTTAACAGACAAGACAACCTAGACGATAACTTCAAAAAAATCGGACAGATTTGTTTTAAGTTATCGTCCAGGTTGTTCCGTAGACTTCCCTCTAAACAACACGCATCTACTTTTTGTTTTTTATTTGTTATTGCCATATTTTTGGTACCATCCACAACTTTTTCAGTGAGAAAACACAAAAACCCGTCCCACCCCGGAACTAAAAGTGCATTGGGACCGCGGTTATGTAGTGCTTTTTTCAATTCTGAGAACCAGAAGTGTTCAGTATATTATACAATTTATTTGTCTGATATACAGTTTCCCAGTTGAATCTTGAGAACTTTTGAGTGTGTTTATGGTCTCCTCTGATCCTATTTGTTGGTATATCATACCCGTAGTTGTTCGCATGAATCAGAAAAACTAGTAGATTGTCTTTAAAACTACAGGAGTGAATGTATTATCAATCAATGTGGAGCAACAAGAATTTACTCCAGTAAGTCTTCTTATGATTAAACTGCATTTTACTAAGAATTCACCCAAAAGAGGAACGTTCCTCACAAATCAATGGAAATATGAAATCCTTTCTGTGCAATGGTGACGTAAGGGCTGTAAAACGGTGATAATGATGGCGCTCACAGATGGAGAGGTTCCCAGCAGAGCCAAGTGATCCACTTGCTGTGTCCTGTGAGGGTCTTCCCCACCTGTGCACCGGTCACTGGATCCCACAGGCAGATCTACAGAGACAGCAGCACAAAATACATAAAAGACACTACGAGCATGACATACGTCCTAAAATCAATATAAAATGTGTCTTTGAAGCCGACCTGACTGTTTTTGCAGCCTGAAGCCAGCTTCTTGCCATCGGGTGACCAGGCGATGCTGAGGACCCAATGTGTGTGTCCTTGATGGAGCAGAGCACAACTTCGGTCAACCAGTTATCTTTCCGATAAAGAATCAAACGACCTTATTCCGTGAATTATTACCTCTTGCAGTGTGATGAGGTGTTTCAGTTGTCAAGTCCCAAAACCTCACTGTGGTATCGCCTGAGCCACTGGCCAGATATCTGCCACAAAGTAAAACACAAGAATTACTTCACATCCAATTTTTCTTTTTAACAAAAGTGCATCTTCAGATATTAATTCACAATGTACGCAAGCAAGACACTCACTTGCCAGTCGGACTGAAGGCAGTGGAGATGACAGCCTCTGTGTGTCCCTGTAGTGTGCTGGTGCAACGGGCGACGGCTCGAACCCTGAACACTGCCTGAGGTTGGTACACAACTGGCAGGACTTGCTCCGTCTCGACCCCGAGCGCCTTAACACAGGGCCCCAGGCTGGACACCACCTCGGCCTCCCCACGCACAAAAAAAGCCAGCGGCACTGGCTCATCCTACAGCGGACGGCAAGAAACCACAACGGATTTTGATTCTCACCTTTGAACACCTGGGCATATGAAGAGCGACAGCAGCGGTTTGCAACCTGAAGCCGAAACGTTTTAAAAAGGTATAGATCGTCTCTGTAGCTTTCCCAGATTCACATCCATGGTATATTTTATTTTAGAGGATATAATAGTATGCTTTTACTGCCAACCAATACTTACTCAGGCATATATTAGACATAAGGAGAGATATTAGCAACAGCTGAACAGAGATTTGACTTGTTTATCAATTTAAGTGATGCAATATGTTAATTTAAAAAACTAAACTAATGCAAAGTAACTCAGTTTTATTATATATAGTAAAACTATAACACACGATATTATACTTTTAGCTATTTAAAGCAAAAGTCTAAAGGCACATCTATATGAACATTAGATATCTATCTCAGCTGCAGAGAAATTTAATTTGGTGGGACAGAAACAGTCTGCATTGTCACAGGGTGTGTAGACCCCTGAGCAAAACGGACACACTGAGGTATCTGAGAAAAGGTCTCTTTGTTTGACTTTTAAATTCAAGAAATGTAAGAACAACAAGCATTTGGCTACCTAAATTCTGTTTATTCAAAAACTGACCCTATTACCAGTGACAAATGTGCAACCACCGATAATGACATTCATTGCAATTCTCACAGTTTAAATATTGACACTGGTCCAGTCTTGTATGATAACAAACTAGGATTTTCTTATACGACTATATGCATGGGTTGATGGCCTTTTTTTGGGGGGGGGGGGGGACGACTATAATGAGAGATTACCTTCTGGAGCAAAGCATTGCAGACGAGCTGCAGTTTGTCTGGGGTGATGTCCAGTGGCACATCAAAAGGTGAACCCAGGACCTCCCCACTCTCATCCTGGAACTGGATCAGCAGTCGCTCCACGTCCTCACTGGTCATCCTGTTAGTGATCGGAGTGTAAATCCACCCAAAAATTCCACACACAAGAGGAGAAAAGAAGAAACACAATAAATGAAACCCAGAGTGTAATAATAAGCTGCAGCAAAGTGCCTCATGTTTTCCTTAAGACACCTGATACCAAACGAGCTGCTCCAGAAAGACTAAACATTGCTCTGGTTTTAGACGTTGAGGCTCACATATATCTACGTTTTGATGATGTGAGTAATGTTGCTGTCATTCAATAAATGAGTTGCTGTCATTTCTTTATGTTGTTTACAAGTGACTTTACTGGTAATCAAGCTACGCGATTATCTTTCCTCTATAACAGTATTTGTAAACCCAGAGCATTTTCTCACACTTCAGAGTGTTAGGAATGTTTGATTAGAAGACTTTTACCCCCTGAAGCGAGCAGCTTTGGTATTTAATTCCAGTTTGCCGATGTCAACCAGGAACGCTAACTGCGCTAGCACGCTGTTAGCCGGCATTTCTTTTAAACATCTAAATCCTTTAAACATCGACAACAGTTCAGCAGGCTAGCAATCACCGGTAAACACAACAAAGTCTGCATTTGTATGGCATTGTTTGTAAGAATAAACATGCTGAAGCTTTATAAAGGTTTACCTTTAGCTTGATAGCACTGCGTTAAACTTCCCCACGTGTGGACGACCGGAGAGCCTCTCAGCGCAAGATGAGCCCTCAAAGCGAAGGCGTGATGTCGGTGAACGGCTTCTCGCAAAGCACTATGGGACATACTTCACCTTATTGCGTTCTTCTTCTTCTTCTTCTTCTTCTTCTTCTTCTTCTTCTTCTTATTATTATTATTATTACATATTTGCAATTATTTTGTGAATTTTGTTTTTTAAAAGTGACTGTGTCATCGAAACTTTGTTTCAAGTTGCATGACTGATTTACTGCCCTCCTCTTTATTAGTACTTGGAATGAAGAAACCGATTTCTTTAAATCATAGATCGCTGCACATTTTCGTTTTGGATTGGTGAACCATTTTGCTCTGATTGATCTTTATCGATTCGTTGTGCGGTAAAAAGACATTCTTCTTTCCCTGTTTAAGATTAAGATACTTTAATTGCAGATATCTTGGACGCAAATCTTCACAAAATATTTCTAAGCACACATCAACCAAAATAAATGTCATATTGTGAAATGCAGTTTGTGCACCAGAAAATTAAATATGTGATTTTTCCACTCATGTTTGTTTTGTCTGAGATAATCTTGTTTTTATCTCAATGAAACTAGAAAGGTGTTCTGTGTTACACTGGTGTGAATAACCAAACTTGAAATAGGATGAGTGATTCTTAAAATCTTTATTTCATGCAAAATCAGAGAACGATCGTGATTCTACTCACTGCATTAGGTTCTGTCATGATACACATTGGGGCTAAAATATTTTATATATCTTAAATATACAGTATTCCTCATTTCAGTGTGAGAGTTCACACAAGCACATTGTTTTGAATCTCTGTATGTTTCAAAAACACTTGGGTGTAGAAGGTGATGAATACAGAATTGTCTACGCAATAGTGGTTTTTGATTGGCAGATTTAGATAAAATCGTAATTTCACCCGTATAGACCGACTCAAAACATACAACTGTGTATTCAAACATAATTTCACCACAAAGCCCACTGACATGCAGACCATTATCAGTGAAACAATCAAGCAGTTGATTATCTAACAGGCTTGTGGATGGGCTCAAATTTCATGATGAGGTTTTACAGAGAATCTGTTCCTGGGTGCATCCTAAAAGCCATAACAGCCATAACACATTGGCACATTGCAACAGTAACCATTATTTTTTTCAAATGAGTTATCATAACCACAAGATGAAATCTGTGTGACGATGCAGCAGAGAGAAATAAGACGTGGCACAGCAGTCAACCAGCTCCTATTTGTTAAGCCCGTTCACATCCTCGGGAACCAGTCCTTCCATGACAGCACGCTTTGACTCCAGGATCTACAGGAGAAACACAGAGTTGGGATTATAAAATGCCATGCTGCCAAACACACGTCAGTCTGAAAATACATTGTAATTGAGCTGTCCTTGGTACCTTGGTACATTGTATATTTACAAGTCACCAATTCCAAACATATGGGGTGAATATTTTCCTTCATATGCAATTAACCATTTATTTGTTTTGGGATATGAATCCTGCTTCTTTACACTGGGGTTATCGGGGTCAAGACATATGGTTTTCTAATGGAAGGAAACCTACTGTTAGGCAATACACGAACAATGAATCTCTCATTATAAGAAGTATAGTTACACAATTACACACCTATCTATTTATCCTGTTTCTAAATACATGGATTCATACCTCCTTTACTGCAAACCCACAGTAACTGCAATAATTTTCTCTTGAACTTTGGATTATGGATTCTTCATCTGTATTTAGTATTTAATATTGCAAACATTATCCTAATCTGGATTTTACATTCTTGTTTTGTGTCAAAAAATTACATTTTAATAGACAATAAACACAGAATACACGTTACTGTTATTATCTAATTTCATATGTTATCATTCATATAAGTTATTCGTTTATTAAGGTTTTGTCTTCTACAAAAGTGTATGAATAACCCTGTGGGGATAATTAACACTACTTTGACGGTATGACAGGTGATTAGGTACAAATCCGTTTTTTATGTTGCCCTCACCTGGAAGCTGGTGCTGAGGCCAATGATGCTTTGCATGTTTGTGCTGTAATAACCCAAAACATACTGCCCACCCAGCAGAGGGATCTCATCTTTATCCACAGAAATCTGCAACACATGCACACACCCATGCATGTCAAAGAAGTGTGAACACACAATGTATTTGTCAAAACATGAAATAAATGCATGATGCAAACTCTACCTGTATGACTTCGTTTATCTCTGGCAGCTCTCCCTCCCGAACCCAAACAAAGGTCTCATAGTCAGATGCACTCTTGAATCCCACCTGCAGATCGGCAGAAACCCACCATTTCAAATTCATCTTGTATCTCATTGTTTTATCAACTCCCTTTGTTGTTGTTTTAATTCTTTGCCTTAGCAAGTACCTTGTACAAACCAATCCAGTCCCATGTGGAAGACATGAAGTCCTCCTGGACAGTGTAGGTCAGAAGTGCATCCTGGTCAGCACTCCAGACGCCCACAGGAGACACATGCACCAGCGTTGTGTCATAACCTTTCTTCAGCTGATTGGAAATATGACAGCACATAGGAGTCATGTTACCGGATTAGAAAAGCTCATATTTTGCTTCACCGATGCAAACACACAAGTCTAAGTGTCCCAGAGTGTGTCTGTTCTAACCTCCACGCTGAAGGTTGCAATGACAGGCTTGTGGTCGCTGACTCCATAGCTCATGTCACTGGTGTATTTGTCCTGGGTCACCAAGATTGGACACTCATCTTGTCCGTCATCTGTGGAGGTCGATGCTTTCTCGTCATCATCATCCTCTGATGGCAAGCTCTTTGGTTTGACCCGCCAGAGGATCCGATCTGTCCAGGCCGGTTTCCTCTTCTTACCACTGAGCAAAGGAAATTCAGTGGTTGCTAACACAGTTTCTGTCTGAGGTTCAGTGAAAATCCTTTAACGTACCTGTTAGGCTAAATTGCCATTGATATTGTCTTGAAACTAGGTCACCGTTCTTACATAAAGGCATTGGAAACAAATAGTAAACAAGACAATCACGCACACACATGCAGTGCAGACAGATGGGGAAATGGTGGTGTCTTTAATAGAACGTTACCATCTGGCATGGCATTGCAGCGTCAATATACACTAAATCACTATAAAAAGACACACATGAATTAGACACAAATAGACAGTGGGGTGCTGGGTGAAAGAGGGCGTGCAGATCTGATGAATTTTCAGATTATGTCTGAAATTCATCAAGGTTTTTTTATGTTAACTAAATCCATGTACATGTTGTGATTCACACCAGTGTCTCCAGAAACTGTGTTATGTTTGAATAACCCGCAGGGTGCATTTGACTGTATTATACAGGCCTTTCTTACATCTCCAGAGCATATCTGTGGAGACACCCACCTTGGCGGGTCTAGCTCCCTGTACCATGCCCCCAACCATACAGAGAGCAGCCCCCAGGTGAGGGAGATGAGGAGGAAGGAGAGGGTGGTGCTGCAGCGCTGCAGGGGCCTGGGTCTGTACATGGTTAGGGGCAGCGCAAGAGTACTCTTTCTGAGAGAGACACATACATGGTGCTTGTGTCAGCGGTGAATAAGGTTCAAGAAAGAGTTTCTCCCAACTCTGTCTTTAGATAAGGACTCACTTCTGTGATTGCTCTGGGTTCCTGATTCGTGTGTCTTAAGGGTTACAATACACAGTGGTAAAAGCATTGGGTGAAAACAATAGATGGTGTGGTGAATGACAAGTTAAATGAAGTGAGGGACATGTAACACACAAAAAAAAATAAACGTCTTACTTAAAACCCAACCAAGTCTTTGAGCCACTGTGCAAAATGAAAATGAAAACAAGAGCACAGAAGAAGTTTGCAAAAGGTGTTTCAGTGTATTACCCAACATCTGCCTGCACAGCAGCACAAGTTACCTGGTGTCATAGGTGTCAGAGTTCCGGTCAAATTTGTAGGTGGGCTTGAAATTTAAAGGCCCTTCCTCAAATTCCTGCAGGAACGGCTCCTTCTTTTTCATCATGTTGAGCTGCAGGAACATGAAATCCATCAGGAATTGTGCAGCCTTCTGTGCTTGCACGTGCTGACTGTAGCACAAATACCTGGTCTTTATCCCACAGCAAATTAAGGCGTCCACTGTTGATGGATGAGCGCAGAAAGTGCAAGCCATGGTCTGAAATCCGGAAGTTCAGGTCACCCAAGCAGAACGCCACCCTGTAAGAAAGCAATAGAGCTTCATTTCATTTGCACAACCACTCTGGCGCACAGAGTTGCGTGCCTGTTTGTAGTTGCACCGACTTGTGGTCCCTGATCTGCGGGGTGTCTTCGATGTCAAAGTCTTGCGTTTCCAGGATGTGCTCAAACTCATCGACTCGTTGCAAGGTGTAGTTCATATGAGCTGCCAGGTGGCAGTTCAGGAAGCACACCATGTGGCCGTAGAACGAAAAGCGTGCCGACACCCCTCCTTTATTACCCTGAGAAAGATACAGAGGGATACAGTAATACAGTAAACTAATACAAAGCATTTATAAGTATAACTACTAATTCATTTTAAAGCAATGCTAGAAATCTGTCTGGAATTTTGCAGTTTACTACTTACTTCATATTTCAACATTGTCGTTTGATTTGATTTCTGAACATAACCTGGAATAGATTGAACCATTTGCCTCAAGTGTTTGCCTGTTTGTAAAGGCCTGATTTTGATTGTTCTTTCCCAGTTCATCCAGTCTAAGCTGCTACACATTCCGCTAATCAAACACAATAGGCCTTTCATCAAGTCTTTAAGCCCTGCAGCGTCCCATGCCAACAGGATTCCTTGTGTGCACAGCTCAATAAAAGTTCTTGTCTACAAGTTTCAGGAATAACCAGTCCTCTCATTTGAACATCCTACCCAGTATCCAAAGATGCCAGTACGAGTGTAGGTGGTCCGGATGTTCCTGATGTAGGGAAGATGAGCTTGTTTGGCAAAGACGAGCAGCAGTAAACCCTGCATCCTCACAGATGTGACCTACACCCGGATGGGAAACAGCAAAAGAGAACGTTATTCATTTAGATCACAGTCGGCTTGTATGAAATAAGAGTTATTTTCAATTGTGTAACTAAATGTAATTTACTGTATTGAAAAAATAATTGATAAGACAGACGTGTTTATTGATGCCCTTCTATTGACAAATTTTCATTTCCACCCCCTCTGCTTCCCCTCACCTTGACAAAGCCTCTGGGTGCCAACGTGTTCATGAAGACATGGCTCCATGAGTCTTCCACTATCAGATCAGAGATGAATCTCACAGGGGTTGCATTCACTTCCTGCAGACTGACATGTACAGCACAAACAACAGACCGGTAATTACACCCTAATTGCTTTGCTCTGTTTTTATTTTTTAATTACTTATTTAAAATCACATAATGTTTTTTCTCACCCAATGGCATAGAGGTCTGTGGGTGGTTGGACATCTAGCTGCAGTAAAGCGGTGACGTCCTCTGGAGGCTCCGCTGTGGCTACATTCCAGGTCACCATGTGCAGCCTGCGTTAACGGAGTTTTGGCAAAAACAAACGCAATCAACTATAAAGAGAAATCCAGCATTTTCTGTGATATTATCACAATAGTAAGAGGTTTACGGAGTTCCGCCACTTTGGAAATGAGTGAGACTCCGTGTGTATGCGTGAGTGAGCATGTGTGCTCGTCAACCTGAATGTGTCAGAGGGAATGAAGCGTCCACAGAGCTGAAAGGCTTCGTCCAAGGTGCGGGACACTTCTTCGCTGGCTTCATCGTCTGAGCTCAAGTCCTCTATGCAGGTCATCAGCTGGGACAGACGTTGGCGGAGGACTGTCTTGGATCTCGAGCCCTGAGATGCAGAGCTGCTCATGCTGTCTGAGCGCACGCGTGGACTGTCTGTCCAAGGGTCCATCTTTGAAGATCAGGATGAAAAAAAGGCTGTTCTCCTTGTCAGTGAGCTTTCTTACCTGGATACCTCACAGGTTAGAAATGCGGCTCTGTCACAAGTGGAAGCAAGCGAGAAAAATCCAGCAAGATTTACCAACGGTTTGATTTCTCTTCAGTCTTCTTTGCTTGGGATTGTTGCTGCCATTTGATGCAAGAGGCCCACTACTCTATCCAGGGTAGTGGAAATAATATGAACTGATTCCTTGTTAGTCAACTCTCTGGCCAAAGTGGTCAGGAGAAGAAGAAAAAAAAAACCGGAAAAGCCCAGGGTGAAGTGCAACTGTGCCAGTGCGGGCGGCTCTGTCTCTGGCCAAGTCCTGTGTGGTCATGCAACGATGAAGCAATGATGGCCAAAGCTGTGGGGTCCACTCAGGAATGTGGGCAAGAATGAGTCCGATTTGGAGCATAATCGCAGACATGTGAGTGTGGGCTAGTTTTTCTGCGGGTGCGTGTCGTCACGGTGAAAGAGGAGGACTGGAGGCATCATTGTGAATAGTGGAGCAAGACTTGGGCAACCCGTCTGATCCATAAGAGGTTTACCAGCAGTGTTTACTCTATCAGCTGAGTACACAGAACAATGGCTGTTACCCCACCATTGGGGAACGACGGCACACAATAGCATTAGCTTCTTTTGGCCTCAATCCAAGCTTTTCTCATATAGGTGAAAGGTTATTTTTTGTAAAGCCACAAAGAGATGAGGGGGTTAAACGTGCTTTCGTAAGCTCTCACACAGACATTGAAGGGTCCCCTGAACAAAAGCTCAACTTATTGTAATTAACAAGTGTTGGAGCACAGTTAATCATGAGCAAATTACATAATAGCTTTGGAAGCACATATTGCATAAAGCAATCAGGAGCCCCAGTGCAGTTTTCCTGAGTGGTTTATAGATTTCAAAACTAATATCGTTAGATAATAATTTCCACATTGGGATTTCAGCATCAAACTGCTAGTATTACTAGTTTCTCAAAACAAATGCCAGTAGGATATTTGTTGGCTGATTGTTCACTGAAGTGTTTACAACTTTAATTTCAGATATGGGCAATACATAAAAAAATATTTTGGAGTATCTGCCTTCTGGAATTAAGAAATGCATGGATGCTGTGGTTTATGAGCTTAATCCAATGTTAAACCTCAAACATAGTGGAAGACCAAGTTAGATTGTATTATGTATATCAATATATTCATAAATAAGCAAATGAACAGTTGTTTTGAAATACACCATACCATGCCCATAGATACATTTTTTCTTCTTTGAACAACAACTTATCTTAATTGTAGGTTTCCAGGTCGTCCCTGCCACATTAACTAACAGTGTCACATGAAGAGACTTAGGGCAAATTCTTGAGCAAGCAAGAGGTGTTAAGTGGATAACCAAAGGGTTCACTGGTGAGCAATGATGAATAGGAGACTATTTAAGTTTTATCACAGAGTCAGGCAAAGACTGAGAAAAAGCAGCCACAAGCTACTTAAAAAGATTAGGCATTTAGACATTGCACAGCAGGGTTACACTTTATTTTTCTGGATCTACACCACCCCTTTCTACCTGCACTCATTCACACTCTATTCTTTTCTTTTTCATTATTTTCCTTCCCTTATATTATTAACCACTGAAATACAGAGAAATAAAAAGATGAAGGTTTTATGAGTCACTGTTACCCCTACCTGCACTTGTCTTTTCCGCCACTTCGAAATCTTCCAGCACTCATTTCCTCCCCTGCGGGCACACACACACAAAGGCTTGAAGAAACTGTGAACAAAGAGGGTTCACACATACCAAGCACAAATGCTTTGCCCTTATTACAGCCAGCTTACCAGGAGTATGGACCAGAGCCCCGCAAATATAAACAAAACAGACAAAGACAAACCTGGCAGGGATGTTTGAGAAGTCATTTCTGAAATGGCTTTGTAATCATCTTTAATCATGGTTGGCTTCAGCCATGTTAAAGTGACAGTGCCCTACAGATCACATGTAAACACAGAGACACTTCTGAGAGCCATTCTAGGACGGCTATGAAACGATTAAAGTCACTAACATCAAGACAAGTCTATTTTATCCCCACTGTGTGCTCCTAACAGAGACATGATACTTAATTTATAAAAGAGAACTGGATGACAATGAGCAAATAGTTCAATGTAAAAGGGAAATTAGTGCCATAAATAGAGCTTGAGGTTGGCTCTGACGTTTGAACTCATTGAAGTATTTGAAGTATTTATCTTACAGCTACATATAGCCTAAATAATACATTTTTTGTCGGATGTAGATGTATTTTGTTCACTTGATCCAGAGGTACTTGTTTTGCTCTGGCCACAAGAGGGCCTCAAGTTAAATTGGAATTAAATTTGGTATAACTTCCTTCTAAATCACTTACATAATGCTCTTCTTCACAATATCATGGATGGAACAATATCTGTGTTGTTTTAATCCCTAACAAGTACGTTAGGGTTAGGGTTAACCCTAACACCCAAAATAACTTTTAGTGCGTAGCTGTGAAACCAAACCCACTTAATAACCTGTAAAATCAAGGATTGACACAAAGCTTAACAGCAAAAACCATTCTCTCTCTTAGCGTTCAATATTCTAAATCCCACAATGATATGATGACCTGCCTACTCTGCCCTTGTTTGTACTTTGTGTTCATGTTAGTATTGAAATGATATAAAACAGAATAACTTCAATAAATGGTCTACAAGCCAAGACAAAACCAGTATTTTTTCCTTCGTGGATTTCAGTGAATTCTATAATGCATAAGAAAACCTTACATGAAAAACTCTTTATGCCATTTTAGTTAAAGCAGGTTTAACATGAGTGTTAGTAACCCAAATGCACAATTTGTGCTCCTGGAAACAAAATAGTAAATGATGTTTGTTTTTTTTGTTTTGTTTTTATGTATATCTACTTTAAGGAAGAAGAATGGCTGTGAGCACAAAAACCTTGACTTACATTGGTTCAAGGATAAGTAATATGATGACAAATATAAATGCAATAAATGCATCACTTGTGATGTGGACAAAAGGTCAGAATTGTTGAAAATAATTCAAGATCCTCATTCTGCAGCCCTTTTGACAATAACCTGCCGAACACAAAAACATTAGAATAATTCTTACCTTTGTCAGTATGTCTCTCTTGTGGCGTCCGGAAAAATCTGCACACCCCGTGTGCACAGATGACAAAGGTCTCCAAAGGGGAGTCAAGGGACTGGATATGTTTTCCCACCTTGAGCCCCGTTGTTCGACTGTTTTATTCCCTTTTGGGTTCCCTCTTTGTTCACCGCGGCTCCCCGCCTGGGTGCAAGGTCCTACACACAACTTTCCCTGGGCTTAAAGCGTAACATCGGATCAAGCTATTATATCAGGTTGGTTTAGGTCCCAGAGAGAAAGTGTTCATGAATGAACATGTCTGTTTAGTCTGTATCACCATGACGCATGGTATTTGTTGCACTAAGGACCTCCTTTGTATATTCATAAATAATCCCTCACTTTCTTAACATTATGGAATGTATAAGGTGCACCTTTCTCTCTGCTGTTGTAGAAAAAATGCCACAAATTGAGCAATCAATCCTCCTAAGCAGTGACTCTTGGTGGTGCCATGGACAGGATTTTGTAATCATGGAAAGATCTGCTATTCTCACCTCACAGTGATTACATCCCTTGTTCGAGTCCACGTTTGGGGGCCGTTCTGTGCAGGTTTGCATGTTATTGCTGTGGATGCATGGACGTACTGGGTTCTTGGAGTACTCCGGTTTGCCTCCGACGCCCAAACCCTTGATGTTAGTCTAAATATTCTGGAGATGTGAATATGAGTGTGTGTCTCTGTTTTTGTCCCGGTGATGAAACTGTCCCATTCTGGCATCAGCTCCTCTTCACCTTAATTTGGATAAAGCAGTATCGAGGGATTTATTACAGGCTGACCGGGGATACAATCTGGAAAGATACTGATCCAAACATAGGGTGGTTCCATGTACACCTTTTGTCCCTCAACATAAAAGCATATATTTTCCAAAATGTCAAACTGCTCTTTTAAGATTTTCCCAAATAAAAGACCCCTTTTCTTCACCATTAGCACAAAAAAAATGTTGTTGTGAAGCAGGATCCAGCCCGTTTCTGTGTTGCAATGTGGTGGTGTACATTGGTGATTGCTTTGATAAAAGGTGTCTTTAGAGTGAATATCACTGGAGACCGATAAACAGCATAAAGGCTCAGTAATGTTTGCCGTTTCAAATATTTCCACTCAAACACCCACACACTGTGTCGTGTCTCATCAACATCTCACAAAATGTGTAGCGGCTCCGTCCTGGCTCCTCTTCTGCCTCATAATCAGGATTTAAAGTAATCTTTGCCATCCAAAGCCTGATTAATTTTACCCTGCCTACAGTGTCCGTGTATGCATGTGTGCAGAAGCTGCTGTCGATGACTTTGGTTTCTGTTTTACAGCTACACGAGAGACACCGAGCTAAATATTGAAAATCGCCAAATGGATTTCATTTATCTCGGTTCTTTTTGATATAAAACTTGTTTATGTTAATTCTTTGAGTTCAAACTAATGTGTTAGTTCTCCACTTCTATACAATCAATTGACTGCTTTTTAACAATTTGCCAGCCGCTAGAATATCCACAGAAAACAACAGCATGAAGGGAAAATTATATCACAATAGAAATGAACAATAGTATTTAATTATGTAATTTATGTTTATGTAAGATATTTCACTACCTGTGGTGGAAAGGTAAACCTAGAAGAGGTGAGACACAATGATAAGTCTGCTTCGCGATTTATTCTGCTTTCCAAATCACTCAGTACATTTTTTTATGATCAAGTCTGTTATTACCTTGTGAATCTGAGATTAAAATAACAAAAAAGCTTCTCGAAGGTTTTCTAAAAATATTAACATATCTAATCATCAGGTTTTATCATATTACTGAAATGTGTTTTCCAAATTCATTTACTTGTTTACTGAATGTTTTCGGTATTTCCTTACCCAAACAAACAGACTTGAGTTGTCATTTTTGAAGATACTGCTGAGAACCTGATCATTTCTTCTGGATCAGGTTTTATAGAAAACAAACATCTAAAATATTCAAGAGGACGTCTCTGCTGCGAGCCAATACTGTACGACTCTCTCCTTTTTGATTTCATTTCAAGCCTCACACACCATTAGCGCCTAAACGTTGCTTAAATTTATTAGGACTCCAGTAGTAAATTATTTATCAGACGACCCTTTTCCAAGTGAGTTTTAATTTAAGGACATCGTTGCTTCTGCTGATACAGTATATATTTAAAAAAGAAAACTGCCAAAAATGAACTGATGTACAGTTGCTTTGCTTCTTTTTATTCATTTCTTTACGTCTCCACTGTACAGTAGTGTATTTCGAAGATAAGATGACAAAAAGGCACAAATTCACAATAAAAGAAAGAAAAAAACAGGAGACAAGTTAACAGGAGTGAGAGAGTCAGAGTCAGAGAGAGAGAGAGAGAGATTGAGAGAGAGACAGAGAAAGAGAGTTTTTACGATTTAAAAACAGTTTGGGAATATGGAATCATTTGGTTTCATACTCTGATTATAAATCGAGGAATCTAACAACAGATAGCTATGAGATTGTCTCTCTTAAACCACGTTCTCTCAAATGTTTGTATGTAAATGGACCTACTGTCAGTATCTGTTTTTACACAACCACATCAAATTGTCGTTCCCCCCGTGTAGCTATAAACCCTGACACCACAGCCGCCCCCCTGAACCACCACCACCACCACCACGGACCGCAAGAGGGCAACATCTAACTTGTCCGGAGGCTTTGAATTAGGCCGCCACCACCAGCTAATTACGTGGATCAATGAACTGACCCGAGCTGCCGTCATATAGTTCTGTTTCAGTGAGAGAAGCAAGTGTAGTTCAGAGACTGACAACAGAGGTACAACAACATCCAGAACAAAAATATATATTTATACACTGTCCTGCCAACAAAACGTGGCCCCCTGGGAGGCGGGGCCGAGAATGAGGAGGACAGGAAGAAGAAGTGAACAAGGGTTTCGCTTTGCTTCGGTAAAATTTTCTACAGACCACACGGCAGCTCACTGCTCTTTGCTGGAGAGTCCTCAAATCATCCCGAACAAAGTGTAAGAATGTACTTCTTAATGACTACCGTCGACAGTGTTCTGTTAAGATTTCTTATCAGCACTAGATTTCAGAGGCTATTCCGCTACGTGTCCTGTGTGAGAGGTCACTGTGGTCCGTGTGACGCTGAACACTTAGCCACGGCGTGTCAAGAGGACGTGCCGTAGGTTTGGCAGGACAGTCTGATCTATATATATGTGTTCATCTACATTTATTTATTTATTTACTATTTACAAAGTCAATACATACAGTACATCCACAAATCTCCATATTTCAGTTGGTAGCCCCAAAGACACTGAGCAAGATCATGTATGGATTGGTTTGAAAGTCTCGGACTGGTGCTTTCCTGAAAGAGTAAACCACAGAAAATGCACCAATTTTAAGCTTACTCTGCCAAGACATATTATCTAAATCATAATTCCCAGAGCATTTTTCAAAACAACGTTTTTGGAGATTTGGATACAAACATGTAGTGTGTAATGATAAAATCTGCTCAAATATCTTCTGCTTTGCTCTCTTTACCTGTGAAGTGATGTACGGAGTGAGTTAAATTCAGCACAAAAAGCTGATCCTATCAACACTAAAGATATTAAACAGAGCAGACCTTCAGATTAATGCACAGCATGAAGTCAAACGTCGGCATTTCCTGGACTCTTGTCAAGTTTGGTGACAAAATCTTAATGACTTGAGCTGCCCTCTTAAAACAGTATCAGCTGATATATACTTAGTGTTGTTTGTAAGATTCCAATTGTAGTCATTCAGTGGAACTGGCATCTATCGTATTACACATTCAACCAGATTCAACATACGCACACGAGTTATATTCAGATTTGTATCAATAGTTGATGTTACTTACTTAGTGCAAAATGTCAGCTTCAATGCATTTTATGAAATAACCTTTTTCTTGGTGTAATAATAAGAATTGTGTTGCTCAGATTTTTCTCGGAAGTAAAATCCGAAATGCGGGCAAACTCTCATGATGCTGTTATTCTGTGTTTTACTCTTCAGGGTTTCCACACCGATAAAACATGTTGACACTGTGAAGTAAACGGGGGATGTGAAAAAAAAGTAACAGTAACAGTAAGTAAAGACAAAGGAGGCAAACACGTGTCAATAACAGGAAGAAGGATCGTGCCCGCAGTTATCACTCCTCTAGTTTCTTTTTCTGCGCCCAGCTGGCATCAGCTCTCCGCACAGACACACGTCACTCTATAGCACTCATGTACACTCATGCATATACCAAAAAAAAGCAAAAAACTAAGCAAAACACCATAACACAAATAACAGGCTTCAGATTCCAGAGAAAAAAACACCTCACCCAGAGACAGACACAATAAGACCACCATTAAAAAAAAAGAAGAAAAGAATAGAAAAAAAACAACCAGCAACTTGACTGCTCTTTGCTTTGAGCTCGGGCTCTACTTTACCTAAATTGTTCTCATGATGGGACCAGATCAAAGAGTAACGTAGACCTGCAGTGACAAAGGAGGGTCCAATGTGTCATGATAGTTATTGCTATTGCTGGATAAGATCATTTATCCACTGGAGATGACACAATGGGTACAAGAACAGAAGCAGTGTGACAGTCCCACACTCGTTTATGGCTGTTCCAGTTGCCTGCTGTTAATTCTCCATTGCACAGTGATGCATTGCACTTGCAACCTTGTTGAATATCTCTCTCTCTCTCTGTATGTATGTGTCTGGACGCATTACTGCATACTCGTATTCAGGCATCATCTTGGATGACTGCACGTTTTGGCAGTTCTATAGAGCCTGATGAAACTGAAGAGATCAAAATTATTTGTTGAGAGAAAAATGCAACATATGGCGAAGAACCTTGATGACCGAACACATTCCACAAACACGCACACAAATATCTATGCACACACTCACAAATGGAAACGAGCAGGTACACACACACGCACACACACACACACGCACACGCACACACACACTCACACTCACACACACAAAGCAGCAGAAAAGCTTACAAACGCCTCAGCAGCGTATTGAGGAGTGAAAGGAACCTTATGTGGAAGGTCAGGAGAAGAACAAACGTAACATAACAACGCAACACTCATCAGCACAATCCCGACCTTGCAGCTGTGGTTTGTGGACTCGCAAATTGATCTGAACGACAAAAAAAGAAACACTGCAGGAAGGAAGACACGAGCGGAGAGTAGGAGGTACAATGATAAATGAAGATAAACATACAAATCTGAGGATCAAAAACGCAAACACCGACAAGACACATACTGGTCAGGAAAAAAAAAAAAAAACATCCACAAACTTAAATAATCATTTTTAAAAACCCTGTTATATATTTATATTTATATATATTTATATATATAATTCAATACAATTATTCAGCTCCCCGATAAGACTGTATATATACACACCATTGGGTTATCCTAAATAGAAATAAATCCTAAATTGCAGAGATCAATGACATTATTCTCTGTAGTTTAGAATGATTTAGAAAGAGAAAGAGAGGACTGACTGACAAGATCTAGAATGTTGCTACTGGAGGCCTCAGAGCAGTTAACATGGGGACACTAGATGGATCAAATAAAAGGAGGACAGATGGGACCTAAAGGAAGGAAGGATGGATGGAGTGGAGTAGATCAGCTGAAAACTGGGAGTTTACTGGGTCCAGGTCCCTGAAAACCAGATTGTACTGCGGGAGGTGGGTTTGGGACCGTCCGGTCAGGTGTTGTGTCAGTTGAGACAAAAGGAGGATGTGAATCCGCTGGTGTCTGGGTATTCAGGACTGCAAGAGGGACAGAGATAGGGACAGAATCAGCACGAGACCTCTCTACTGGATCTGGCTTTTAATGTGTCCTTTACATGCTGGCACTGCCGTTCAACTGTATCTCCATGCAAAACTGAATCAGGTCAACTGGACTTTGTCATATGTTTTAGAAAACACTGTACAGTATAAACGCAGTTTAGGGGATTATCAGATGACAAAGGAAAAGATTTAGCAGCTGGAAAATAGAAATTCTCAAGAGTTTGTGGAAACCAAAAAAGTAGAGTAGATTATAAAGCTTTCTTGTATTTGTGAATAAGCAATGGAAAAGCATTGAGTGTGACACTGTGTGGGTGTTTGCACTTTGAATATACAGGCCATGTATACATGTGTGGGATATATTATCATGCACATTATACATTGAACTGTCTATGAGGTGAGTTACGATTTGTTCTGGAGCTTTATGGGCATTCAGAAGTGTGAGTTGTAGAAACGGTTCAGAGTCCTGTGCCAGTCAGAAGAGGTGGACGTCTTTTAAAAATAGACTCTTCACAGGAGTCTGCATCAGTTCCACACAATCTACACAGATGAAAATTATGAATGCGACAGTTTTGCTTTTGCTCCCATTTTTCATGAGCTGAACTCAAAGAACAAAGACTTTTTCAATGTACATAAAAGGCCTATTTGTGCACAAATCTGTCTTCTATGTTAGTGAGCACTTCTTTGCCAAGATAATCGATCCACCCCATAGGTGGATCAAGATGCTGATTAGACAGATGAGTTTTGCACAGGTGTGTCTTAAGCTGGCCACTCTAAAATGTGCAGTTTTACTGTGTTGGGGTCATAAAGCCAGTCATCATTTGCCTCACGCAGTGTAACACATCTCCTTTGAGTTGATCAGGTTGTTGGTTGTGGCCTGTGGGATGTTGGTCCACTCCTCTTCAAAGGCTGTGTGCAGCGGCTGGATAATAGCAGGTAGTGGACTCAACGTTGTGTGCGTCAATCCAGAGCATTCCTGACATGCTCAATGGGTGACATGTCCGGTGAGTATGCCGGCCAAGCACTGGGAGGCTTTCAGCTTCGAGGAATTGTGTGCAGATCCTTGCAACATGCTGCAGCATGAGGTGACGGTCGTGGATGGGTAGCACAGCAATGGGCCTCGGGATCTTGTCACGGTATCTCTGTGCATTCAAAATGCCATCAATAAAATGCACTTTTGATCGTCCATAACATACTCTCCAAAGTGCCAGATGCCATCAAATGTAAGCGTTTGCCCACACAAGTCAGTTATGACGACTAACTGCAGTCAGGTTGAGACCTCGATGAGGACGAAGAGCAGATGAGCTTCCCGGAGATGGTTTCTGACCGTTTGTGCAGAAATTCTTTGATTATGCAAACTGATTGTTGCAGCAGCGGTCCGGGCGGCTGGTCTCAGATGACCTTGGAGGCAAAGATGGTGGATGTGGAGGTCCTGAGGTAGATGCAATGCCATCTTCTCTGAGATCGCTTATGGTAAAGAAATGAACATTCAATTCACTGGCAACAGCTCCTGCAGTCAGCATGACACCTCTGGTATAGTGCTGCGTGATAAAACTGCACATGTCAGAGTGTCCTGGTATTGCGGTCCGCCTCAGTCACACCTGTGTGATAATCTTGCTGTCTAATCGCCATCTTGATATGCCACATCTGTGAGGTGGATGGATTATCTCGGCAAAGGAGAAGTGCTCACTCACACACATTAAGAGAAATATGTTAACAATAATTCAGAGAAAAAGGCCTTTTGTGTACATATAAGTGACACTCATGAAAAATGGGAGCAAAAACAAAAGCGTTGCACTCATATCATTGGTCAGTGTAAATTAAGCAGATGAGATAGTCAATATTCTACATTTTTCAAATAATGTCAGATTTACTGACATTTTTATTTGTTGTCGGGGGACTATTTATGAGACTCATGCTTCGCCCTGGTTTAATGTGTCTTTATGGAGGTAAATTTCTTGATACATATTCATGTTCTGGCGTCTAAAAATTACCCACGGACAGATTGTGCAGTTATGCTTCTCCAAACTGACTCAACGTTCTGATGCAGAACTGACTGAAGCCGTCAGAACACAGTTGTTTCGAATAAAATCCAGAGCAAACTTTCTTTAACATGCAGCTATAAAAGCTCTTGTGAATCGTTAATTTGTCCAGAGATTACAGCGTGGTACTGCTTGTGCTGTTCTGCACTGTGCCTCATTATCATGCCAGAAATCTCATAACAAATCTGCATTTGTGTCATTTGTATGTCTTGTCGAAGTCCAAACATGTATGAAGCGACGCTGTAACACCTGACGAAAACACTTGTGACCACCTCACCTGATAAGCAGCAGCATTCACAGCCTGACACAACCTCAGTCCTCTAGAGCCACCATCCCTTTCACCGGGTCCTTCACTCTCATCTGACACGAAGGGAAATGAATTCACACGGATCACTTACTTATCGTTACTCATTTCTAATGCGACAAAGACTAAATGCACTCAGCAGCAGCCGCAGCTCACCTCATCTAGCTCCTTACGTGTTTCCTCCTCCATGCGACGAATGTCGTCCATATTCAATTCAATCCACTTATCAATCCAGCAGAAGAGCTGACGGTGGAAGTTAGTGAACAAACGTTTCTCTTGCTGTCAAATAAGAGAAAAGAAAAAGTGATCATAGATTTTTTTTTTTTTTTTTTTTTTTTTTTTTGTGCATGCTTTTACCCGTTTGGGCCCCTAGAGGCTGATGCAGCACATTAGTGCAGAGTGATATTGAATAGTACTTTTCCATGAGTACATCAAGCTGGGATAATGTACTGTACGCACGATTAAGAGCTCTCACAACACACACAACTGAAATACTGTCCAGGAAGTTAAAATGAAGAGAAACATTCCTGCAGGATCGATACTGAGTCACATACTTCGTTGTAAGCGGCCCTGCTGAAGCATAAATGGCCTCAAGGTCCTGGATACCAAAGTGACGATGACGTTAAAAGTGACCTTCAAACTCAACAAACCTTTTGAATGAAGTTCTCCACTTTATTTTGAAGGCCCCACCACTTGAACTTGACAGTGACCAGTTTGTAGGCACACATATGCGGGCAGTCTTTCTTGTTGGGAAGCTCTTTCTACATTCATACACAAATACACAGCAATGTTACAAAGCTACGGACTGAATAGTGTTATACTTTCTAGTTAGTGAGCTAGTTTGATTTAATCAGCTGCTTCCAATGTTTGAAATGCAAAATAAAAAACCAACTAAACTAATATTCAGTTAAGTAGTTTGAGCTAGAATTAGTCTAACACACTCATTGTGCTTTAGGGATACCTGAACAATGAGTGGATATTCTGGATTTTTAGCTTGAAAGCATCAAAAACTAAAATGTCAAGGAAATATAAAGATGACATGACAATAAAGACTGATTTTGCAGATTTTTTCAGTTCTGACTATACATCATGGCATTAGAGGAACCAATATCTCAATATAATGATATTAAAAGGGATGTTGTACCTTCCAGTCTGGTCCGAGGGGCCCTCGTCCTGTCTTTCCTGACTTGAACCTACAAGGATCCTCCTCTGGCTTGTAGTCCTGAAGTGACACCGGACAAACAAAGAGACGAATGAATGAGGTGATGTGTGGAAAATGGCTTCTCAACATGTCTCTCGAGCTAAAGTGCCCACCTTTGGCTCCACTTGGGTTCTGTCAGCAATATCAATATAGACTACATCCACCTTTTTCCAGGTTTCTGCATCGAGACCGTGTACCTGGAAGTATGCAAATGTGTGTTACTCTTACTGCAAATCTACAGGAGCAGCTCCACAGATCATCATTGTAATCAGTAATTACATTTTCAAGGTGCCCCATGTCAGGTTTGTGCCATGTCTCGATCTTGATCAGGAAGTTATCTTTCATGTACTCATTCTGTAGAGAAAAGAAAGGAGATCCTGAAAGATGAGGGCAGAGCATTTCTACAGAATAATGTATGTCACACACACACACACACACACACACACACACACACACACACACACACACACACACACACACACACACACACACACACACACACACACACACACACACACACACACACACACACACACACACACACACACACACACACACACACACACACACACACACACACACACACACACACACACACACAGGGTAGTGGTGTCTGACTCGCTCTGCTGCTCTGCCATTCAACCATTCAAAGGGATCAAATTTCTTTCTCAACTATCAGGTTAATTTGTTCCCTCCATTGGTATCAAAGCTCAGTGTATCTTTTGTATTGACATACTGTGTATAAAATATTTCAGGCAGGCACAGAAAAAAGGAAACATACTTACAGTGATAACTGCAGTGTCATGTGAGAGAGAGAGAGCCGGCACAAACAGAGACAGAGAGACAAAACCAGTCCAACTGAGTAAGAGCTGAGAAACGTAATGGCATTTACAGTACTGAACAACTGACACACGTGTATATGAGTGTGTGTGTGTGTGTGTGTGTGCTTTTGACTGTTGTGTGTTAGTTTGACAAATGGTTGTTTGGCACCTGGCAGTACGTGTGGTGGTAGTGTGTGTGTGTGTGTGTCTGTGTGTGTGTGTGTGTGTGTGTGTGTGTGTGAGAGAGAGATCGCAGTCTGAAAGGCTTGAGCGATTGCATGCCTCTTCTCGGTGGACACGTACGGTAAATTATTCAACTACTCCTTCAAGGTGACAGAGACTCAGAGACAAACAGAGAGAAAGAAAGAAAGAAAGAAAGAAAGAAAGAAAGAAAGAAAGAGAGAGAGAGAGAGAGAGAGAGCCAGAGAGCCAGAGAGCCAGAGAGCCAGAGAGCCAGAGAGAGAGAGAGAGAGAGAGAGAGAGAGGTTCTCCAAGGGAACTGTGGTTGAACCTATTTGGTCTGAAATACCTTTTTTCTCAGAAAATTCTAATTTTTTGGCAAATACCTTTCAAAAAGCCCTCCACCAATCAAACTGCATTACTTTCTGAGCTCGATATAACTGGAGTAAAAGCACAAGCATCAGGCAAATCCCGAATATATGGATTAACTTCGTATTATTGTATATACTATCGAAAAAAACCAACTTAAAAAAAAATATAACTGTGCACAAAGATCTGAAGAATTACATTCTGAACTTTTTGATATAGTATAGGCTTTCTTATCGTGTGTGTGCGTGTGTGTGTGTGTGTGTGTGTGTGTGTGTGTGTGTGTGTGTGTGTGTGTGTGTGTGTGTGTGTGTGTGTGTGTGTGTGTGTGCTACCTGTGCGACAGTATGGATAGGCATTCCAGGCTTTCTCGTGGATGTTGAGAGCCGATGAGGGAGCCAGCATTCTGACGAACGACGGGACTTTACTGCAGGACGGAGCACAAACGCAAGTCAGATACATACATTCAACCATTTTGATTCGTAGATATTTAAAGCAATACCAAGTAAACTAGGAAAAAGTTCAGTATTATGTTGTGGTGCTTTGTTTAGAGTGGTGGTCCACGTGTTCGAGAAGTTAAATGCAAAAAGAAACACTCTATAGTTCTCGTACTGGATTTTCAAGGATGACATAATTCTTTTGCAATATTCTGACCACACCAAACCATTAGTTAGTTCATTTTAAAAAAAACAAACATTTTTGAGTCCACAATTAGAATTGGTCATTGATGCTTCTACATTAGGCAGCACTAGATTCACGTGTATCAACACAACATATTGGCCTAAACCAATGGGAAGCCTCACATTACAACAACTTTATATTTTCTCTACTGGTTTCATTTCAAGTCCATAATTCAACTGACACATGAAAAGCTATTATGACCCGAGACTGATTTATATTTCCCTATTATTGCATTCATTATATCGGCAACAGGTCACTTAGGATTTTTAACCTGAAGCTGCACGTGGGTTCACTTCTCTTACCTAAATACATCTTGTTGTCCAAATTAAAAACATGTTGGGGAACTGTCACGACATTTAGTCTGCTGTTCTGGTGCTTTTCAGCTTATTGGACTAAAAAAGAGTGAATTAGAAACTAAATCACACTAAAATACAAGGAATAAATACATAATCATGACAAGTATTTTTTTAAGGAATGAGGAATTAAATCTTGCTGTGTGAACTTTTCAACAAACCGCTGCAGCATTCCCAAGCATTCACGACCCGCTGTAATATCGCTTACCTCTGCAAGTGGTAGATTTTGTGTGTGTACTGCCCCTTCTCTCCCTCCTTCTCATAGGGTTCATTTTTGAGCACCTCCACTCCTTCTCCTCCACCCGTCTCATTCTTACTGGCCTCCGCCACAGAGTACAGCTGGCCAACCTGGTACTGTGGGAGGGGGGGAAGGAAGAGAAGGGTTGGACCTCAATTGGAAGACGTTATATTTAAAAAGAGAGACAAAAGATACGCCTCCTTTCAAGCCTCCCTTGATTGTTACCAGTAGAAGTTGCCATGTGTGATCGGAGTGAAAACACACAGATGACTTTTTTTTCATGTGTATCATCTATTTCCGTACCACAGGATGGATTAGTTTTTCTTCTGATCCTTCCACTGATTGCCATATTCTCCTTTCTCTGTTCCTGAGTGCTCATAATCTCCCCCTTATACTCTCGTTCGCTCACGACTCCTTTTCCTCGTCCGTCTACGTTTATATTGCACCCAATTGGTTTTTCTCTCATTCTTATAAGTGGCAGCTTTCCTCATTGTCACATCTCTTGTTCTCTACATTTTGTCCACCCATCTTCTGGATCCTGAACGTGCATGTCATTTTTTTTATTTTTTTATTTTTTAATACAGAACAATGGCTTCCTTCATTTCTTAATCACCTCTAATCCACCACATAACCCCTGTACAAAGCTGAAGCACACTGTGGGCATACTGACAACAACACAAAGATAGAACAAGTTGATAGGGCCTGAATTATTTGAATTCTAATATGTTTCCACACATTAAAAGCAGCATTTACAAAAAAAAATTATATATGTACATATATATATATTTTTTCTTTTCTAAATATTAAAAAGTGTCAATCATTCAACTCAATAAATAAATATGTTCGCTTAAGTGGCAGTTCTATCTGTTTAGACATAAACAGGTTTACAACATGACTATGTAATTTATCCATGACAGCCTTTTAATTCCGATTTGTCTATCATACAAACATTAATTTATTATCTTGTCGTGAAACTTTATCCACACTTTCACGTCAAACAAAAACAATTGTTACAGTTATGACAGCATGTACAGATTGTGACTAGATTTCTTCAGGCAGTCATTTTACTACGGAGTGTATTAAGTCCAAAATGCCCCGAGTTCTTCCTCGCTGAATTAATTGACTGGGGGCGCAGCCAAAACTGCTCCAGGGGCCAGATGTGGACCACAGGCCAGAGGTTGAGTATCACTGCTCCAGAGGGACGCGCTCCTCTGGCTGGCTGACAGAGACAGGGGGATGCCTCTCAAAGGTATGTAGGCCCTGTGTGGTCACATTTTAGTTAAACTATTCCGATTGAGTACATTTTCCTCTAATCCAGACATAACTGATGGGACACAATTTCCAGGTTGTTTTTTTTTAATGCAAAGATGTGATTAAGATAAAGTGTATAGCCTCATCTTATTAATGTGAAGCAACATGTAATGCTTTTATCACTCAGAAGAAAGGCCAATGGAGGAAATCAGTGGGATTTATTACTATGTGTATAATCTTGTGATTTCTAGGTCTGAGGATTATCTTTGAACAGAATACGCTAAATACCTCTTTTGAGAGTAAATGACACTCATGTAATATTCCAGAAATAGCAGACAGAGGGGGGAACCCACCAAGTCATGGAGGTGCAGTTTCAGGTAACTCATTTACAATGCAGGTCTGAGCAGACGGGCAGACTGCAATGGAAATGATAAGACAATAGGACACGCACAGAAAGTGCACAAGGGCAATGAAACCCTGTGCCGGTGTGTTAATTCACTATTCTATCTGAGCAAATGTTAAAGAAATCGAAATGGGGGATTGTCTTTAAGCTGACCGCTGCCACACTTTTTCTGCAGACACGGTGTTTATTTGACCTGTCCTGTTATAACAATAATAAACCATATAAACGTCTAAACGTAAACACAATCAAGTTAAAAGGCGCCCAAGAAAATCCGCTTGATAGCAGGCACTGGTGCTTCACTTTTCTGAATAAAGTAAATCTAAAAAAAAAAATCAGTTAACAAAAGCTCTGCCTTGAGCTATTTAGCCAGTGCACACACACACACACGCACACGCACGCACGCACACACACACACACACGCACGCGCACACACGCACGCACACAGCAAAGCGCACTGAGATAAACCTTACCTCTTCCACTGAGATAGGAAGAATCACTCGACTGGAAAAGAAGGAGAAATAGCAGTATTACTCAAAAAGTCCAATCAGAACTTTGACTTTGTGTGTTTTAGTTCCGGTTCTTTAACACGTTATATGATGAGCCATGTTTAAATTAATAACAATCACAGTGAAGCAAATATATTATGGAAATACATGTGGTGATGTGTGATAAGGGTCTGCTGGTTCGTGGAGTTTGCATGTGCTTCCTTGATGAGTGTAAATGACCTGTAGATGGATTGTGAGCCCAGTGAACTCAGTCTGGAGAAAGTCTTCACAAGATGAATGGATGGAAGAGCGACGCTACTTCTTATCACATCAAACTGAAACTTTGTGGGTTTTGTGTTCAACAGCTGATGCCAATGTGTTTGATTTCAGGATTCATTAGACATTTTCTCACATTACTATGACAGAAGATGGATGAATTATTTTCTTGTACTTACACGCTACAATAATTAATGCTGTCTGGCCGAAACGCATCATAATTGTGTAGCTGCTCGCGCTTTAATTTTAAACAAGTTTATCTTGGAGCTGGATGAGGGTGGAGATTCACTGAAAACATCTTTAATCGTTCAGCTCACTGAGCCAATAGTCTGAGCAACACCCGTTGGTACCACACTGCTGTCTCTGAGGACTCTTCAACCAGTGAGCCAGCAGAGATTAGTGATGTGCTATACGTACAGTAATGAGCAATACAAGCACTATGTGACAGACATACAAACAGTGGTGGTCTGGACTTCCATCAGTTCTAATCAATATAATAAATAAGCAACTCAAGTTTCATTAAGAGGAATTTCAAGTCTCACTCTGACCAGCAAACCGACTGCTTTAGTTTCTGCACAGAGCACAAAGCTGCTTTTGTATTCGCCGCCGTGTACAAATCTGTTAAATTAACAACAACGGGAGCAATAAGATGTAGCATGGACACTGGGCTGAACAAAAGCAGCTCATGAAATATAAAATCAATATATTTCAATTTGACAGCATACCATGGGCTGTTGGGAGCAAAATAAAAGATCTATTGTTTTCCTCTGAGGAGATGCTCAAAATGTGTTTTGCAAACTGGGATGAAGCTAATATCAAATAGTGGGACATGAATGTGAGTTCTTTATTAAAAATATGTACCATACGTCAATGTGAGTAGAAAGTCAAATTTCACATTTTCAACATTTGGCTTAAATTGAATTGTAATTGTTGATCACCATGGTTTCCTGATCACAGTTTTTTTATGGTTTATGTGTGTATTGTTCTAATGTTATAGTTTGGAGACAAAAATGCCTCAATGTTGTCATTAATAAACAAAATAGTCCTAACAACCCGGCATTCTTCACGAAATGTGTTTTTCATGGCTGGTTTATACGTGGTGTAAAAGCTGCAGCTAACCCAGCCAGCAAAGTTATAGCCACCATGTCCAGAGAGTTCACTCTAATAAGAGACAAAAAAACACACTTCTTTATGAACACATAAAGGGGTGACAGCAAGGTCAGTGAAAAGAAAAATAAAGGCAACGATAAAACTTACAGTCAACAGGGTGTACGTTTGATTGAAACCACCACCCGCACTCCGCGGAGTCAAAGAGTACCTATATACAATTAATTCAACCCAGCTAAAGCAAAAATTAAGTATTAACTAACGATTATGGCTTTGCAAAAATAAATACATTTTACAGCCTTTGAGTTACAATTACTTTATTTGAACAACATAAATTTGTTTGGTTCGAGGAAGAAGCATGGGTAAGAGACATAGATAGATGTACAAAAAAAAAAACGTAAGCCAAAATACCCTTTGTAGATCCGCTCACAGACATTAATATGAAAAAAACAAAAAACAAAACACAAGCGCCACATCTGTGCATGGGCATATCATTTACAAAGAAGCGGCAGCTTAAAATGTGCCCCACGACTTCCTGTCTCTAACCCTTGTGCATCACGTACCGCATGATTCACATGTACAGTACGGGGCTTTGTTGATTGTTTTCTAAGTGTGCGAGGTATGCCCAAATTCACATAATCCTGCAACCCGCTTCCCACTGAATGTAATCTGGGTCTGAGTCCCAGCCAGGCATTTGGTGGGAGAACAGATGCTGCAAGAGAGACGGAGACAGCCTGTGATGTCAAATAACAATATTAATACATTTATTATAAAAAAAATTTGACGATAAAGTATCTGTCAATCTGTGTTTATCAGCCACAATACTTTTTTATTATTATTTTTTTTTTACATAACTTTGTCTATAGTCAATAGAATAGAATAACTTAAGCCTGATAATTAAACAAGATCATGCTGCTGCTATCGCTGTGCCTCAGTATGTCTCTCTCTCTCTCTCTGCAAGTCTCCTTGGTCTAAAGGTCTTGGCAGGAAGATCAGGTGTCTTTCTAATGCCTCGGAAAACAAATACCCCTCTTTTACCTTGCCTTGTCTCTCCTCCCCTTTCTTTGTTACTCTATTTTGCTCTTTCGTGGCTTCTATTCACTCACTTCCCCACATTTTATATTGCAATGTGGCGTCTGGATCCCCACGCTTGTGGAATTGGAGGAAAAAGTGGACCAGGAGTGATATAGGTCAGTGGCTCATGTGAGCAGTTCCAAATGTAAATGTGTCTTTACTGCAACATCGTGGGGATCAATTCAACATTTTCTGACCCCCCCCCCATATCATCATGATGTACAGTGCATACGCAAGTCTCTTCGCAAGCCCCTGTGTTGACAGTGTGTAAGTGCATTCAGCATTTAATCGTGACCGATTTAATTAATTTCCAGGCAGACTGCTGAGGCCCAGACTCTCCCTAATCACTTCAGATCTTTAGCCATGCCATCACTCTGATCCTGAGCTTTTTTGGTGCAGTGCCATTTATTGATTGCATACACGTGGTCAGAAATCAAGACAACAATCAGTGTTGGTTTAAATGTGTGCCCATTTAAACCAGACCGAACCAGATCGATTCAGATTTTTAGCAAGTTCACATCAAAGCCCTCCCAGGAGCTGAAATTTTGCCAAATTTTTACAGTGCTTTTTCACTGACCTTGCCAAGAAGCAGCATTAAAAGAAATATGATATTGGACTTTTTTTTTTTAAATTAAAAAACACAACGACTGTTTTGAATGTATTGGGTAAAAGATCCCTGTTATCTGTAACAGCTACTGTACTGTCGACTCTAACAGAAACCAGACAGATGGAATCTTGACAGGTAGGTCAACAGCTTTTTGAGGCAAAATTAGTCTTATAAACACAATGGCAGCAGTTGAGAGCATGGAAATAAAGGAGCGACCACCCTGTCGAAATGAGAGATGCCTGGTGTATTCATTCTCATTCTAAGATCGTCCCAATTTGAACGCGATTCACCGGCCTTGCCCTTATTCTAAAGCACCAGCTGATTCCAAGTAGGCCTCAGTCACTTCTCCTCACAGGACAGACACAGAGGCCTGCAACAAACAACGTGTTAAAACAATGTGTTAAATCCTGTCTCTCTGCACGCTCAGTCCCACTTCGTGTGCCACCACGTCCTGTCGGCCCCACCAGTCAAATCCTCACAGGGGATCTGAGCGGTGCGTCAAAACCTCGCCATTTGCCCTTTCCCAACCAAAGCGTTGCGCCCACCTCCGCCGCCACCTGCCCACTCCTCCAGGTCAGTCTACACCTCGCAGCCTCCATTCCTCCGGACGTAAACGCAGGAATGCTCCATTGGTCGTTTCACCTTCACCAGCGCATCAATAACATGGCCACAGTGGCTTATACTACAGATGGACGCTGGCACGGCGCGGCTTATACACCAGCCATCTCTCCCCTCAGCACCACGGCTCCTGTCGAGCATCCGTCATTTTTGCACCACGGCAAAGAGAATTATAGTGTTTGGGAGAGCGAAAGCCTCCGGATTTGACTGGAGGGCTTGTGATGCATGATGTGAAGGGCACAGCCACGCGCCGGCTGCTGATGCAACTACAGCTGCCTGTATGTTCTCTCCGCGTATTCAGTGAAGATGAGAGGGTGACATGCATGGGAAAAAAAAAAAAAACCCGACCAGGACGCAGAGTCAAGTGCGGGATGTCGACATCAATGTCAGAGCAACGAAACCAGACAGATAAACGCGCACGCACACACTCATTCACAGGCGCACCTCGCGGCTACTTACAATTCCTTTATGAGCATTTTTTTTGGCGGTGAGTTAAATCCCAGAGAGGAGCAGCTCAATGTCGGTCCAAAAAAACCAAAACAAAACCGGGGCCGATTCCTCCCTCCGTTACAGTATCTTCTTTCTAACGCTCGCTTCTCTCTCCCACTTCTCCTCCTCTATGTCATCCTACCTCCACAGTCGCGTATTTTTTTCTTCAAATTCACTTCCTGATCGGGGCCGCGGAGCGGCGTTGCTGTTGCGCGCGGAGCACGGGAGGCCTGTGCAGAGAGAGAGAGAGAGAGAGAGAGAGAGAGAGAGAGAGAGAGAGAGAGCGAGAGCGAGAGAGAGGGGGGGGGGGGGGGGGGACACACACACGCACAGACACACACGCACACACACCCACACACACGAGAGGAGGATGGTCCACCAGGGGAGTGGTCTGTGGTCGCTGTGGTGGGTTCATTAAGCGAGGACGCACTGAGGGTGTTACAATGATGCATTAATATAGAGAAATAAACCCTACACATAATGCACATAATGTAAATCGATTTGTTTTTGGCAATAAAGAAAAAGATCCCGATCCAAAACACAAACAAAATAAAGGTATTCTAATGAAGCTTAGTTAAAGTGACAGCAACTATAGCTTTAATCAATTAAAACATCCATTCCACAATAAATATATTGATGAAACACGAAATGCATCATTGTCAAAAAACACAATTTTATTTTCAATCGCATTTTACAGCACACTGAGAAAAAAAACCCAAAACGTGAATTATTTTTATTTGAAGCGAAAAATGGTAAAGGTCCAGAGGTCCTCCCTGATGTTTTTCAACATTCTGCGTCATCATGACAGCGGTGACGTAGAGTCGCGGCTGCTCGCCGTCACAGTGACACGGGGACCACCGCTGGCACAGACGCACCGTGCGTCAGCTCCATAAGCCCTTTGAACAAAGTCCCCGCATCCGATGTGATTATCTGGCTGCGCACCCTCTCCTTTCCTCTTGATACCTGATGACTGTCCCTGCCACTATTTCTACCCTCTGCAGGCGGCAAACTGATAAATCCAACATGGAAATTATCAAGTGATGTGCACTTCTCTCGCACACCCTCGGGGGATCCATTGACCATAGTTTGGTCAGGTCCATAAAAGAAAAATGGTGCGTGTCAGGTTGAAGAGGAAGGCAACTCAGGTCCCTAATCCAGCCCCATGTTCCGAAGACCGCGGGATGTGACTGCGTATGTGAGAGGCTAAAATTATGTAACAGTGAACTGCTGCTGTATTTATAGCGCATCTGTATCCGCCTGCCAACTTCCGCTAATCTATTTATCTATCTATCTATCTATCTATCTATCTATCTATCTATCTATCTATCTATCTATCTATCTATCTATCTATCTATCTATCTATCTATCTATCTATCTATCTATCTATCTATCTGTCTATCTATCTCTCTATCAACAAACTTTCCTTTTCCCATTATATCAAAAGCAACTTAACATTTAGATGGATTTAATGCAGATGCCTCTTTACTCTCCGGTAATACCTTTTAGTCCACCAGTCTTATTGATTTGATCATAAACAGGCAAGAGTAGAGAAAATGTACTTTCTAATTCTGATGTGGTCAGATTGTACGATGCCTATACGAACCATAATGCCAGCAGTACATTATTTGTGCGTTCCAGTGCGGTTATGAAGCTTTAGTCTTCTGTTGCCCCTTTGAACTTTGTGCCAGGACAAACCCCGGGGGACAGAGAGCCAGCACAGGGTAGAGCAGCAGCAGCAGCAACAGCAGGATTCCACCAGAGCTCCGGCAGCCACTGTCCCTGGTGAGAATGGCATTCTCTCAGATCCCGTCTCATGTGATGAGAGGGGCTGAGGTGTCAAATGATAACCATCTGCTGGAGTGTGGTATCAGGTGGCAGAGCGGAGTGTTGACAGACCTGTTTGAAGCACACGCATAGTGAGAGTATGCCGGGAACATCTGGTGGAAAAAAAATTCGTCAGAATTGCTCTTAATCACACTTTTGAATGACATTCCTCGTTGACGCAGCGTCAGAAAACACTCATGTCAAAACAGGAGCGCATGCTGAGCATCTTGTGAGTATTCTGTAAAATATACTCACCATATTTTTTTTCTTCTAAACTATGTAAGCCATAGAAGACTGATCATATTACAATCTTTTTAATAATTTGAAGCTTTTGTTCGGTTTGTCATCACCTAGTTCATTCTCAAATGTTGCCGAATGCGTATTAAAATAGTCAAGCTCTGAACTGCAGTTCAGGAAGGGAAGGATAACAAGAACGAATTCCAGCCTGACTTCTTCACCCACTGAGGTACCTGCACAAACACGTCACTTATACTGACCTCTGCTGGCAGAGCAATCGAAGAACAATCTTACACAAGACAATCTACCAAACACAAATGTCCTTACATTTACATTATAGTAGGGTAAAATAGCATTTGAATTGGTGAGGTCATCACACTCAGAATGACTCTGTTCTTGGGAGGTAAGAATCGAGAAATGCAGCAGCGGTGAGCAGTGAAAAAGGTGAAGTCTTTATTAACCCTCACAAACACTGATTTTTGCATAACAAAACATCTCTACATTATCTTCTGGGATAAAGGTTGAAGCTCTGTGCAAGCAAGCACTCAATGAGTGGACGCCAATGCATGCAGCACATTTTAAATAAAGCAAAGCATTTATGATGAAAACATAGGAGAAAAATAAATTAAATATACAAAGGTAGTAGAAACTTAACACAGAAGTTGTGGGTTTTTTCTGAACAAGCAAAAAAATAAAAAAAAACATTGTGAAAAAGTAAAAGTTCTGCATTTGTCTTAACGAGACGCCGTCAGACTGGATGGAATACCATTTTATTTACCAAAGACATCCAAACAAGGATGGATACACTTATTAGAAGGTAATAAGTCCTCCGAAAAGTCTCACTGTGCAAGTAGTGTTAAAGGGGATCCATTTTCTTCTTTATTTTTTAAAAACATTGGCTGGACTAATCTCTTTAACAAAGTTGCATTGGAAAAGGCACTAATGGTGAAATAAAAAACCTTAACAACAAAGAAAAAGTGAAATAAATAATCTAAACAAAACTGAACAGTTTGCTTTAAATAAAACATGCCACAGTTTGCAGGGTGTCTTAGCGGAACACATCCTCCCAAAATACTGCTAGTTATTTTACACTAAGCTACAGTAAGTACTCCAATCAGATGTTAACGTCACAAAAAAACCCTGAAAAATCCCCCAAAATCTCTATAATTAGTCATCACGGTTTTCTCTACTTGCTTAAGGAGCATCAACAATGCTCCTTTCCCTATATCTCATGATTCTTTTCCCTTTCCACCATCTGTTGAAAGAAATCCACGAACAAACAGGTAACATCATGATAGGAGTCTATAGTCCAGATGATATTCAAGTCAATAAGTCAATGTATAACATGAAGACAACAGCAACACAATGACATCAACCATGAATTATGGGCAGATTGGTTGTGAGGGTGACATTTAGCTATGTTGCTGGTTCCAAAGGTAGAAATTCATCTTATTTTTCTGCTCATCAGGGGAATTTTTAAAGCAGTTTTGTGTGGAATGGAGTTACACTAAAGTGCAACTCAGAGCGGAGAGAATAAAAAAAAAAGATGTCAGAGGATTTGGGGGGATACAGAGGACCAATGCCTCACTCCTTTCACAGTCTTTCCTCTCTCTCTCTTTTTTTCTCCTCCACGTTTCACTTCTCTCCTCACCAAACTGACCACTGGTCCAGTCTCTACTACTGTAGATTAAAAAAAAAGAAAATAAAAAATGGGCGCGGCATTCTGTTGGCATCTTGACAGATTTCTTTGTTTTTGTTTGGCATGGATCATTGCATTGCCCATATTTCCCCGTATCATCTTCGCTCTCTGCTTTGCTGCATTTCACTGCTCTAGACGAAGGCCTCAGGGAGATCAGAGCCGTTGATTCTGATGTAGATCTTGGCATCGTCCTCTCGTTCCCTCTGCTGTTTGTAGAGGGCCTGTCGGTAGCAGACCAGGTAAAGGGGCAGCAAGAAACCCAGCATGCTGAGAACGAAGAGGCCGATGTTGACCTGCAGAATGACACGAGACTGAGCTGTGTCCACTGGATTCAATTTGTGCATTTGCGTAGGTTGGCGTTTGTGAGTGTGTATTCATACCCAGAAGGGATCTCCTTCAAGGGGTCCCATCATAGCCAAGAACAGGGGCTGCTGAAGCAGGGCGAACACGGCGCTGACCAGAGACTGCATGCCCGTCAGACTGCCAAACTGTGAGGACGGATACCTGGACGGGCAGAAAGAGATTCATTTAGTCTCCACATACAAGCCTGTATTCACATTCATGATAGTACGACCATGAAGGTGTGTGTGTGTGTGTGTGTGTGTGTGTGTGTGTGTGTGTGTGTGTGTGTGTGTGTGTGTGATGCTTACACAGCAGCGTAGAGACCACCGACAGCAGAGTGGATGAATCCTCTCACCACAGTGTGGAGGACAAAGGACACAATCTGCGGAGAAATTAAAGCAAAAGTCAATGTTTGTAACATCCGAAGCTGTTTGGTTTGGTTCACTTGGAAGTGCCTTGAGGATTCACCTGCAGAGGGAGGTTGGGCACGAGGGAGGTGATGCCGAATCCCACCAAAAGGACGTTTGTGAGCACGAACGCTCGAAGGGCATTGGTCACCTTCTGGGTCTTTTTGTCTCTGCGTTTTTTCTTTGTTTCACCACTAGCAATTAAAAGGCAAAAGAAGGGAGAGAAGTCAGACCACTGATGTGTTTCACAATGCAGGTTCATCTCTTAGCCGTATTTATCACACTGACAGGCAGCTCTAAAGTCTGAGTCAAAGGTTTTGGGGCAGAGAGTTCATCCTGCATCACAAGGGACTACTCAGGCTTGACTCACTTGCTCAAGGGCTTCTTGTCGTCCTCTCCATCATCACAGTCCTTCAGTTTCCAGTCCATGATCTGACCAATTACAGGAGTGGTCATCAGGCAGAGCAGCTGCAGCACGCCGAAGATGGAAGAGTACAGACTCACTAAGAAAGACATCATGATGAAGTCAGTACAGAAAGTAGTAGCAAGAAAAGATTTTAATCAAAAGAATTAGTAGAATTAGAAATAGAGAGAAACAGAATCTCCTTTTATATGGACATTCTTACATGTGACAACACGGTTAATAATTAGTCCAAGAGGTTTGGGCAGTATTGAGTGGAACAACAGTGAAAACGGAGAAAACAGCCGTTCCAGAGTCTTTAGGAGGACATAATAAAGGGGTTTATGGCTGAGAGTAAGATAACGCTAAGGAAGTGCACCATGTGACACTGCATGTGACGTGCACACTGTATTGGATGCTGACAGGCAAAGTTAGTTAATGAGTACTACAAATGATACCTTGTGGGTTCAGATTAAAGCTGAGTAACACCCGAAGGACTATGTTAGCGTTGTGAACTACAACAGACGAGACAACAACTAGAAATGTAATGTTATGATGCTTCGAGACTCTACAGCAGAAACAATTGTCTTACCAACTTCCATCCTTTCCACTGAAAATATAATCAAAACCCAGTAAGTCGGAAAGCTTTGACGACACTATTCAAGAGCAGGAAACAATAGATCTTGCCATGTTTGCATCTCTTGACTGAACGCAGAAAGGCTAACCTGTGTTGAGGTCTCCATCAGTGAGCGACTCCAGGACGCTGTTCATGGCCCCCATGTAGAACAAGAGGCGAAGCTGAGTGATGGACATGGTCACCAGGCTGAGCAGAAAAACTGGAGTGGTGATAGTTTTCAAGAACGACGGGGCTAAAACGGACAAACATAAGAAGGCATAAATGAGATTAACATATTAAGAGAGAGTCAGGTTACCCTCAGATACCAACTAAGCACGTGCAGCATATTTTGCTTTCATACATTCGTCCTGTGACTTGCAGTCCACTTCCAAGTCCGTGGTGGACAGGCAGAGATTGTTTCCATCTTTTGTCGGCACGTCCTTTTGTTTCAGGTTGCTTCCGACACTCAGGCGACGGCCCACTGTGGTCACTTGTCGGTAGAACTGCTTCCCTGTGATTTTATGGTCAAAGCCAAGCCAGCTGAACTTGATCTTCACACTGAGAAAAAAAAAAAAAAAAAGAAGAAGTGAGAAAAACCGATGAAGAGATCTTGTGAAACATTGCTCAACGGAGACAAATAATTTCTGCTGCCGCGAGCACAGATTTAGCACGAGGATGACAGTTGACACGTGATGATGAGTCGACAAGAGTTTAACCTAAGGGCCTTACAATGCACATTTTTTTTCATGTCTTACATAATTCTTTGTCAAACAGTTTCAAAGATGATGACTTCTGCGTACGCTTGATAGACAAAATGAAGACTGGTTTTTATATCTATTGGTGTTCAATGGTTCTCATTATCGATCCTGTGATAAGTCATGTAACACATGAGTTGGTAGATAATAAAACTGAAATATATTTTGATGTAAACATATGTTCTACATGTGAATGTAATGTAAATGTGAGATAAATCCATCTTATAAAATCCACAACAGTGCAAAACCATGAGAGTAACAGAAGCGATTACAGACAGTGCCTTTCGCACGTCAGCATGCACCTCAACTCCAAACATTCAAAAGTCATCAACAATAGTGTCTTGTACCTTTAAACTTTTCCTTCATTTCATTCATTTATTTAAAAGGGACCGTGTACAATTCAATGTTACCATTTGATGCATCGTACCAGATTTAGCCGGAGGCTAATTCGAATCTGCAGTCCTGAATATATATACAGGTATAGGAAGTTTTACATTTAACTTAAGATTAGTCCTTATATTGGTGAAGACCTTCACTGCTTTCACGTCATCAAATGGACTTGTGGTACCCTCACTAAAAGTGTTTCATTATTGGTTGCATTTGCACCCTCAACTTTAACTTTGGAGGGTCATTAAACCAGATATCGTCCAAGACTTGAAGTCTATGTTCTTTATCATTTCAATTAATATTGTTTGTGTACCACTGTCTGTATCCGTTACTCACCTGTAGTCCATGTCCTCAGGTCCTGGGAATGGTTCCAGTGGCCAGTTGAAGAAGCAGTTCAAGTAGACCAGTCCAGAACAGGCAGCCCACACCACCAGGATTGTGATGAAGGATATGCCAAAGTCATAGATCACCTATTTACAAAATACAAGGAGTATAAGTATTACACCATCTGGGGATTTTCTTTTCTTTTTTTAAACAAACTGACCTTGCCTACTGATCACATTGCATACCTGCATGTGCAATTTACCGTTCCCTATCTTGGAATGGTAAATCATTATACTGGGAATAATTGTAAGATCCTTTTACTTATGCCACGGTGTCACTTATCTGAAGGTCGTAGAATAATGGAATTCTCTCTCAGTATGCCACATTGCATGTGCATAAAACCACATGTTTTAACTGTGCTGTTCAATTTCCAAGAGTACAATTTATTGTTCCCATTTTCAGATGCAATCGTGGAATCTCCCAAGCACACACACACGGATTTGCTTTGCTCTTTTCAAACCTGCACGTATGCACTCGGATATACCAGCCTGCTCCAAAGGGCACCTTGTGAGTATCTTCAAGATGCCAGCAGCTCTGACAAATTGGCAATATTTGACACCCAGACGATCTGACATATTGCAGCTTACACAGGTCCGTGCAAATAAACCCCTCCTTCTTGCACTTAAGTTGACTCTGTTTGCTCAAAAAACTTCAGCTTTCATATCTCTGCTTTCTACACTGGGATGTTTGGGTGCCAGAGCACGGCTTTTATGGACTGAATTATGACATCATTCCAATGTGTAGATAAAACAATCACAACCTCCCACTGACAGAATATGCCCTTGAAATAGTATTTACTGTATTGCCAAAGGCAAACAAGTAGTGTATTTAAATTTAATCAGGCCACTCCATTTAGCTTTGCACTATATACACACATGCACTTCATTGTTAGTTTTTGACTTCATAAAAGACGAGGTTGAGTCAGTGTGGTTTACCTTAACACCAGGGAAGGTGACAGCAGAGGAAGCATAGGAGCCAATCATCAGGGCGATGAAGGTGGAGCGAAGGTTTCCAAACATATTTGGCAGCTTGAAAAGAGAAATTAAGACACAGAAAATTAGCCAAACACAAAGGGTTAGGAGGTTTTTTGTTGCAATTGCATCTTCCATTGTGTGTCAGGCTGAACCCAGCTGCAGTGCGACTGCATTTAGTTTGAGGCAGGAGACAAACTGAGGGGATCCTGGCGACAGTGCCCACAGGGTCACACTCAGGGTCACCGTTAAAAACCAACAAGCAAGCAGACGTAGCTCATCAGAAGGAACATCAAAGCACATGAAAACACAATAAACTGACACAGAGGAAGTAAAAGCATCACATAACACACACAGCTGCCCAGCACGCGACATAAAAGACACTGCTGATGGATTCCATACAGCTGCAGGAATCAGAGGGGGCGACCGAGGTGATGTGACACTTGAGGACAAAAAAGATGCACAGAACACAGTTCTTCTATATCCTTCACTGCCATTTGAGGAAGAAAAAAAAAGAAAATAGACTTGGCAGAGACACCACAAGGCAGTAGGTGGCAAAATATTCAAATACAAAGTAATTCACAAGCTGTTCTGTGTTCAGAGGCTGAACAACAACAAGGACTGTGTATTACATAAGACTGGGAAAGCCAAAGAAGAGGTATGTGTTTGTGTGTGAGCACTAATTCGAGAAGGCATGTGGACTGAGGCACCCAGGTTACATCACGACCACTTGGTAACATATTTTAATAGAATCCAATCTTAACATATCTATTAGCAACTGTTGGGTGGACATGAAAAGGGAAGGTGACCGGGTAACTGACATATGGCAAAAAGCCAAAACTGGAGGGCAGCTAAGGTATTAAGTAAAATCCTTCAATCCCGAAGGCCTTAGGTGATCAAGAAACATGGTTGTGTTTGATAATTAACCCAACAATGAGGTGGTGGAGTAAGATGGCTTCTATGGACTGAGGCCCACAGAAAAAGGGCAAACAAAAGCTTAAATCTTGGTTTTACTACATCACTGGCATTAAGGCCCATGGCCATGGCAGCAACTAATTAGAAATTTCAGCAGATGCAACAAATACCACATTAGAGATGAAATATGTTACAGTAACAGCCTGTGCTGGAATAGAAAAGGGTGTTTTAATAGGAGATTTACTGGAGTAGCGCCTCTCGCTAGTGAACAGCATCACCATGGCACAGCCCTGGACTTCTGTGTGAGTCACTGTAAGACTTAACTGATGGAGGGGAGAGAGAAAAGGAGGATGAACCATGGTTGGCAAGGAATGCAAATTAATGGTGAGGGGGCGACCCTGTGAACTCTGGAAATCAGGAAGAGCATCCATTGTTTTTCTTCTGCCTCTCTATGAGCAATCAACTACCATGATCAACCGCCAATTTCTCTCAGGAGCACAAATTAACACACGTATTGCAAAGTATCAAAGAACCATTGTGTTATCCCACCCCCAGTTTTACTCCCTGCTATCTACAGCTGGGCAGCAGACTTCAATGCTAAAACACCAAAATGCAGTAGAGGACAAGAAGTGGGAGGACAGACAAGGAGGGGGGTGGGGATGGTGAGCACACAGGGAGCCAGCAAACTATTAAAGAAGAATATTACCAGCAGGACAAAGAGTTATGAACATAGAAAATATACATCTGGACAAACATTATGTGGCTGCATGTGGAGGCGCATGCTTACTGTGAGCGACGTAAAAGTCAGGCACATGCCCCCGAAGCCATTAAAAGTTAGGGCGATGAAGATGAGGACAGAGAGTTCTGTAACAAATCAAACAAAATAAACTTAAGTTCATCAGAATGTCAACAATGTTAACACTATTTTAAAACAGTGGAAAAGAGTAGAACAGGATCTCTTCCACACAGACTTACCATTTGGTTTATAGGCTCCATAAGCAATTAGTAGGCAGGACAATCCAAAGCATGTGCTGGAAATAAAAAACGTCAAAGTTCACATGTGTCCTGACACAACATCATGATTGGTCCAGATCATTTCGTACATTTATTTGCTTACCTGCCCAGCAGTCGTAGCTTACGGGGCCCATATTTGTCCATGACAATCCCCAGCGGCAACGTGATGGCTGAGAGCAGGAAGGAGCCGACTGTGAAAGCCAGGTTCAACATCTCATCCTGCTCTTTACAGATCAGCCAACCGTTCATCCTCATCATCCCACCCTGAGGGACCAGAGGCCTCATCTCCACCCCGTCTCCCAATCCAACCACGCCAGCCTCACTTTCATAATAGTCAGCGTATTCATCCGACGACGGCGTTGCCGAGGCGTGGGATAGATTGTAGCTGGTACTGTTATCTGAAAAGGTGATAAAAGAATTTGCTCGATTGCTACACTTTGTTTTCAGGAATTAAACATCTTCTTAGAATGTACTGCAACCAAAAGGGAGCGTCCACAAAGACATAGTGTCAGGGTGAAGCAGGCGCTTTTAAGGCTACGTCTAGTTTGCTGTGGCTTTTTGTCATATAGATGAAATGTGAAAACTGCAGCTCTTTTTCTTCACGGCAAAGAGATACAGCAACAGACAGTGAGCACATTTGCAGAGAGCACGTGGAAGGTTGGGTTAATGGTAAACCGCCAACGAGAAAAAAACTATTCATCAGCAACATTTAATCTGTGTGTATCAGAGGGGAACTATATCAGGAGATAAAAAAGAAAACAGCATCCACAACTATTTAGACTTGAGAGTAAAAAGTGTCAAATCTTAATGTCAAATATTCATGAGAACAGCGCAGCTGGTGCGAGCCCATATCTCTGAGCAAATATGTACTAGTCACCCATCCTTTTATAGTGCATTGTGTCTACAGAAATACCCCTCCATAGCAGGAAAGGTAACCTACTTATACCCCACTTTAATTATATTTCAAAGGCTTGTCAATTTTTATCCTTATAGTTATTGTTTGTTTAAATGCCTGTTTACTACACGGTTTTCATTTGATCATTTTGTCTCTCAACCTGTGGCCTGGTTTCTCCTGTTCATCACTTCGCTATCAGTCTGCTCGCCTTCCCCATCCTTTATCAGTGTACTTTAAACTTCCATATTACCAGTAATAAAAGCCGTCCATGGCTCTCTCTTTGTTCCTTTTATCGCATGTCACATGCCTGAAAAGAGCTGAGCTGGTGCTGCTGTCCTCTCCCCACTTATGTCATCACAATGAGATAAGATGTGCTGTGGCAATTCTCAAAAAAAATCACCTGCAGCATTGTCAGACGTCGCAGCCGAAGCAGTTTTTATAAAGTGTTGCATCTTGCTGATATTGATTGGGATATCAGTCAGCCTTGACTATGATAGTTTTTGACTTTGTCATCTGTGATAATAAATGATGCCTATCATCAAACTAAACAATGTTTTAAAACTTGAGGTTTGATACATGACCGACGTTGCACTCCCACATTACCTAGTGCTGAGACAAATCAATCAAGGCGACTCTAGAGGAGATAGGGTATCTTTCAGATCGGTCGTGGGGGCTCATGGTATGACAGCGTCACTTGAGGTCCAAAGAATAAGGCCCTCCTGATTCTTGATGAACTCTATTACCCATTTGTAGTTCGAAACAAGCGCCTAGTATGCATTTGTTGTGGTGAGAGAAGAGAAAATAGAATAGGACCTTAGAAAACTAAAGTGGTAAAGAAGACAATCGTAACGGTACTATAGTCTAGTTTTAGTAATCCTCTCCTATTGAGTATTCTGTTTGCTGTTTGCTCTGAAGTGAATGAGATACTCTTAATGGGAACCTACAGCTTTTTTCTTCACCACAGGACGACTCTACCTGCCTGAAATCCTGTTCTAATTTCAGTGATCAGGTGTAATCTCCTGAGTCCCTCAAACAGCTTCCGAGCGGGCACAGAAAACACTTATTCTTCCAACAGAATGAATAGGAAAGAAGGCAGTAGTGTTACATTACAGCCTTTCAATAAACCCAAATCCTCCTAACTCAAGATAGCGCTGATCGTCAGTGTACTCCTCTTTTCAGTGCTTATTGCAACTGTAATGTATTTTCACTGGAATCTAAGAAAGAAACAACTAACATTTTATGAGCTTTCACTCAGCAACATTGTGAGGAGAGAAGCTATGTGGTCTACGGAGGAAACAACAAGTTAATGAGAGAAATTAAAGCTGGGCTTGAAAACAAACTGTACTCACCCTCCTCGTTGCAGAGGTAAGAGTAGAAGCCTTCAGACTTGAGCATGATGAGGAGCGATCCCCATCCCAGCAGGACGGCAGAGAAGAGCAGATTCTCAATGATAGCCGTCACGGCCATCCACCAGCGCCTGGCAAACGCTGTGACCAGGGTCGGAGCCATTGCTAAGGAGGTTAGGAAAAGGCAGAACAACGGCCAAAAGAACTAAAAGAAATAGAACAGAGAGGAGAGAGGAAGCTGAAAGCACAGGGAGTGTGTCCCCAACAGGCGCTCTGGATGAAGGACCACAGATCAGTTATCTGTGGAGACAAAAGTGCAAGAGGAAGGGGGAGGATTTACAGTTAACCTATCACTGCAGTCAGTGGTTTGCTGAAAGGTCCAGTTTTTATATGATCACCAGATAAATCATTTAACTTTGAACCTAAGTGAAGATAAATGGATGTACTGCAAAGCACAAATGAACCTTTAATACATCTCGCATCAATATTTGGAGACTTGTTTTCATAATCCAACTAATTAACCACAGTGAATTATTACCTCTCCGTGCAGCGTACAGATCATTCCATCTCTGGTACAAAGACTTTACGTCACATTAGAGACAGCAAGAAGGAACCCATGAAGAGTTTCTGCTGCTTGATGCACAAAGCAAACTGGTCCAAACTGGACACACAGAGAAAAGTGAGCCCTCTGCCTGCTTCTCTCTTTCTCCCCCTCTCTTTCTCTGTATGTCTTCTGTCCTCTCATGCCCATCCAACCGCAACTGTTGTCTGTAATTACTGTGGTGCATCCAAAATATAAAGGAGCTGCCAGACAAACAATAAGCAAATCAGCTCACACAGGCAATCTCTCTCTCTCTCTCTCTCTCTCTCTCTCTCTCTCTCTCTCTCTCTCTCTCTCTCTCACACACACACACACACACACACACACACACACACACACACACACACACACACACACACACACACACACACACACACACACATGTCCCATACATAAATATTAAAAAGCTACACTCACTTAAACACAATTTGTTCAGGCAGCTGTTGCACAGAGAGGAATACCTTTGTGACTCCTGAAATAAATCCTCGAGCTTCTCACATGTTTTCTTTCTTAATTAAAGTAAATTGAATTTACAGTTCGTTATGTCTGCGTAACTTTCTTACCTCTCCTGGTTGTGAGCGGCACCATCCAGCTTCCACCCTTCTAATGTCTTTGCTGTTGTTTGTAGACTGTGTGGAGATCCACATTTATATACGGTCCCTTCCACCCGTGGCGCCCCCTAGAGGCATTCCTCGTGTCTGCACCCAACCGTTGCTTTGCACGGGGATTACCTCATAAATAATTGGCTTATCAGCACAATCATGAAGGAGCTTCAATAGGTACAGTTAGAGCCTGGAAGATAAAAGACTGACTGATTTGATGAGATCAAAGTGACAGAACATGAGAGGGTCTGGAAGAGTGTAAAACAAAGCCAGACTGAACACATAATGGAGTTGAGTACTTACATACTTGTGACTGTGTCTGAATCAATCGCAGGTATTGATGGAGCAGACGAGCACATTGACCCAGACATTCATGTTTTCTAATCATCAGTTGTTTACTTGCCATTGTTTGCTTACACTGAAGAGGATGTGGCCAGGTTTGCAGAATATTTTAATTGAGTAGTAGTAATATGTTCTATTAAATATCTGTTTAATAAAAGAACCATCAGGCGTCTATGCTTTAATTTGTTTCTTTTTTTATTGCAATATTAAACATTCTTAGAAAATGTGATGACAACATCTTGCACAAGTTTCGTGCGTCAAGTCTGCACAATCAATAACTCTGCTATCTGGTTAGCAAATGCAAATCTTTTAATATGAGAAAAACAACTCCATATTACTCTCAACTAACACATTGATTCCCAATCACACTTTACCTTTAGGATTTAAATGTTTAAACCATATATACGAGAATGTTATGAACCAACTGAATTGTTTCCTGAGTGCTTGACTGCCATCAATATGCAAATCAATCCATGAGTACCCAAGATAGTAAACACTGACACAGTAGTATGTGTTGTTGTCATTGTCTGGGGAAGATAAGTCTGAAAAAACACCTAATCTTTTATTCTGTGAAGAAGTTTATCTTAAAGGCGGCTGATATTGTTATCTTGGGTAAAACTAAAAAGGAAAAAGAGTCAAAAGGTGTCAAAACTGCTGGACACAACTGAAATTACTTGAATGCGTACCAAAACGTCCAAAAGATGCTAAAACGGCTTAATATAAAAACAGCTAGAATTGCTGAAAAAAGGCCTTACACTGCTAAAACTGTTTAAACCACCACACAAGATTAAAGGGAAAAGAAGAAATGAGCAAAAAATATAAAGGTAAAACTGCATAAACAGCAAAAAAGAAAAAGAAAGAAAAAGGAGGGGAAAAAACAACTAAAAAGAAACTAAACGGTCTGATATAGACATGAACATATAGGGAGCGACATTTATTCATTTTCTTCTATCTATACTCCACACATATGGACTGTTTGATTCTAGGTTTGTCAACTAGAAGCACAGCCTGTATGGTGTTAGTTCGTCCATTTTTCCGAGTATGGTACAAAAATTTATTGTTTAAAAGTTGACATATGAGCCCAAAACATAAAGCTTCACTTCAATAGCTGATATCTGACAATTTATTGAACTGCTCTGTGCATTTCCCCAACTTTGCTTTGCTCTGACATTCCCAAGGTTTTTGTGCTTATCAGGCTTTTCCCACTAAACTCTTTCTAATCCTCAGAATACATTTCTATTGATATGACCATTCTTACATTCTCAAAACTGGAGGACAGCGTTGCAATGAAAACAGTTACTGGTAAAGAAGTTTATGAATTTAACAGTGATGACGTTACATCAATAATTGTGGAATGACCTGTAAACAAAAAATCTTTAAAAATCGCTTTACATTGAATCTACTTGATTTTATACAAGGTTCAAATAGATTATTTGTCACATGATATTTAGGAGACGATTTAATTTGTGTGTGTGTGTGTGTGTGTGTGTGTGTGTGTGTGTGTGTGTGTGTGTGTGTGTGTGTGTGTGTGTGTGTGTGTGTGTGTGTGTGTGTGTGTGTGTGTGTGTGTGTGTGTGTGTTACTGCTGATCTCTGATACAATACCAATATGATACTGAGACTTTGCATGTAAGCCTACAGTTTGACAGTAATGTGACCTCATGTCCTTTATTGCCTGACTGTTTCCTCTTTTTACATCGCATTCATGAAGCTGTCCTCTTTTCATTGTTTTTCAAGAGACCATTTAACATGGATATCAAGTTTGTCTGATCCAAACAAGGAAAGTTTGTTAGAACACGAGTATCTTCATGAAGCTGCTTTTAAAAAAAATGATTTATAGTGACGTATATCATTTAGAGTAAGACTCACAAAAAAAGCTTTGTTTGTAGTTGTATTTTAACTTTCTCTATAAAAGAGGCCTCATTTCTAACTTTATCGAGGTAAGAGAAGTGAGTGAATGAGTGAAACACTGAGGAAAGGTGTATTCTTTTAGCTTTAAACATTTTATTGGTCAGTCATCATCTAAACCCCTCTCAGCTTCTGACATGATTATGTTGAGTGTCGGCATGTGTGCTACATTTATACAGCTGTATGGGGCTTAATATATGTGGAAGAAATAGTTATCCCAACCAATATAAGGTGGGCTCTAAATCGTATAATAATGTTTAAAGTTGATTGGACAAAAAACCCCAAAACAATGCACGTTTATAAAAAACAGTTATAACTTCAATTGAATATCAATATTTTTTAATCCAAAACAGAAAGATTTGGTATCAAACGTGTCAATATTTTGATATTGATCTACATATCACTAGTGTATATCTGATACCTTTCACAAAGCAAATAGTGTGAGGATATATTATAGCTTTGGTGGTCAGTGAGGTTGTGGTCTAACATTAACAGCAAAAATGATTTGAATGCACTTCTATTTTCATGTAGTATCAAATACTCCATTTAGTTCTTTTTCAGGGCCTAAAATTGCACATTTCCTTCTACTAAAACCACATTTGTTAATAATCTCACTATCATTACAGTATCCAGTAGTAGGATACACATTACAGTATCCACAATATTGGCATTTCTTTTTAAAGAAACATCGTGAGATTTGACATTTGTCACTTTAACAATATGTGGTCTGGTGTATACAATTCTTATATCTTCACCCATCATATATTGGAAACCATGCAATTAACAGGTGATCTCAAGCGTATGAATGCCGTGAGTCATTTGTACTAAAAAAAATTAGGTCTCGTATTCCTTTTCTAAAACTCATGTTTAAAATGTAGGCACAACATATTGTGGAGCTGAGTGCTGTTGGAAATACAAACATGGCTAAAGTGTCTATTCAGCTGCTCCTCTTCCATGGATCGCCTATAAACTTGCACCATACACTAAGTTTCAGAACGTTTCTCTGCCTTTAAAAGTCGAGACTTACCTTGATGCACCACCAGGGGACATGAAAACGACAAAAATAAAAATGAAAATACCACTAATGCACAGAGATTACAACAGAGTACAATAAATGTCTTTATTGAACAATCATAATTGTATTTAAATTTGGAATTTGTGTTTGGCATAGCAGTGCTTTAAAAATACAACCTAAACTGACAACGTTGACCACAGTGCAAGATGCAAGAAAACCCTGCAGAACAGGAACAATTCACCAATATACAAAGCTTTCTTGTTCTAAAAATAAAATAATAACTAACATTACATATAATTGTCGTCCGACTGCCGTGATTACAGCTGAATATCTACATACACAGCCTCCAGTAAAAGCGACAGTGATTTTCTCCCTGGATTCCTTTTTTTTTTTAAGTGCAATAACGGCCACAGTTGGGATCAAACACATTCACATTCACTGTCAGGATCCCTCATCAGTGCATTGGACCGACAACCAGGAGGCCAAGGACTAGTGAGAACAGCACCGTCTTAAAGGAGCCTTGAGTTCCTGCTGCTGCAGCTGGAGAGAGAGCGCAGAAGAGGAGGAACAAAAATCTCTGATCAGTGTCTATATCAGGTCTACAGGGACAGAACCCAAACATTTGAAAACCTTTTTTACGAAATACTTTAAATTAAGACCTAAATATTCTTACCAATATTACTTCTTATACAGTCAAGAATATTCTTACAGCACTATATTTCAACAAGAGTTGCCTCTATAACCACGTTCAATAACATGACACACATGACAAAGAACTTTAAATAGCATTATTAGGAATGTAGAAGTGATGAACCTTTGTGTAAAATCTAAACTGTATTGTAATGTATTTTTGACCACAAGCATAAATTCTGACATTTCACAACCAATTTCTGCATAATGAAAAAAAAGTTCTTACCAGGTAAGGACATTTCTGTATTAAAGAAAAGGGAAAAAGGAAGTGTAAGACATTTTATTTAATTTATATGTACAGTATAAATATATATATATATATATATATATATATATATATATACCTTTGATGGTGAACGTGGTCTCCATGCCGGCGTGGATGTGATCAGTCACATGACAGTGAAGTAACCACGTCCCTGGATTTCCGGCCACCATTTCTACCGTTTGGAAAGTCCCGGGGAACAGATCAAAGACGTCTGCACGATGCACACGATCCGTCTGATTCACACACACACACACAGAGGCAATACATAGTACAATAACGGAAGAAATAACTATTAAAACTGAGCCAAGAGGCTTGTTCTGTAAACACAAAAGGGAATATGGACAAAGAATGACTTCACGCAAACCTTGTAGGTGAAAGTCTCAGCATGGAAGTGAACAGTGTGCATGTCCACTTCGTTGCCCATTCCCAGCAGATACCAGTCCACCTTCTGGCCCCGTGTCATCGTCAGCCCGTGGAGGTTTCCATAAAGCTTACCATTGATTCCTGCGATATTTCACACAAAGAATGACACCGAGGTTGCCCAAACAAAGTGAAACCCGTCCATCTCCTATACCGCTTCATGGATGTCGGTCCACCACAGAGACATACAACCATACACACTCACACTCAGGACCACAGGCAACTTAGGGTTATCAATTACTGTCACATACATGTTATTGGACTTTGGCAGCACCCCAAGGCAAGGCAAGGCCAATATATTCTTATAGAGCATCATTCAAACACAGGGAAGTTCACAATGCTTTACAAATAAATAAAAAGGAATCCCATGCATTCACATTGAACCAGCAACCTTGGTATTTAAAAGTGACGCACTCCACTGAGCCCCAGTAGCTCTTATTATTAATATTTTGTGTACAGTATGTCATATTTTCATATATGCTGCATATCTCCAATCAATGCAAGAACGTAAATAGTTGTCAATTGGTTTCTTGTTAGAAAACACAGGCCTGTCTCTCTGCCCACCCTGACCTACACGTGACGTATCCCGCCCGCCACCTTCATGCCGTCGCACCCTGCTGCTCTTACCATGCATCAGGTTACTCTCCTCAAACTCTTCATCTGGCACGAACGTTCCAGGATTGACGCCAAGGTATGTTCTGATATTATCTTCCAAGTACCAGGACTGGTTTTCATCATATACCATAAAGAGCAGAGCAAACTCTTTTTCCACATCACTTCTTTGTCTGTCAGACTCCTGACCAGTCTTCAGAGTTCCTGGTCTGCAGATCACCAGAGGGCCCAGAAGACCACTGTATAGATCCTAAAAATGACATAGATAAGGTGCCATTACAAAAATGTATGATTCCTTATTGAACATGTAGTATGATTTCTGTGCTTCTATTTGAATGTTATAGAAAAGATAAGCACCTTGATGAAATCAACAGTGGAGAAGTACGCATAAGAGATGCAGTTGGGATCAGTGATCCCTGGACCAGAGCTTTCAGGAAGATCCCAAGTCAACTCAAGAATGTGGCCTTAAATTGGAAGAGCATGAGATTTACAAAATAAATATCAGCCCCACTGCTTTTGAGAAAAGTTTTTGAATCTCGATCAGAACAAAACAGCCGAAAAAACAGAAATCTTGCTTTGAAAAGCATGGACATGTTCCAGCATATTTCTTACCAGGTGTAACAGCAATGTGTGCACCACTGGCCTTAACACCATGTGCGGTAATTGAGTACGGCCGGCTGGCTTTGTTCTTGAAGGTGATCACGATTTGTTCTCCCACCTCTGATTTGATTATTGGACCTAAAGCGAAAATGAAAACCTCAGTTATATTATCTTTTCTTGATAAAAAAAAAAAAGAAAAAAAGAAGAGCAGCACAGATCAGTTGAACTTACCCATAATTCCCAAATGTTGCTGATTGGGCTGCCGTTTCTTCTGAACTCTGAAGGTGCCATCAGTGTATTCTCTATACACCACCTTCTTGTAACGGGAGCCAATTTGATTGGTCCCCCTTTCCACAAATATGCTGCCTGGACTGGGAGACATGTACCAATTTGCTGCCATTAACAAACAGTAATATGTTTTGCCACTAATCACAGACTCTGGCTCCAGCATCGAAATACCCCTGCAATTACTCCTGCAATAATCCTGCAATTATCTCACATACACACCTGTCCTCTGATGTGACGTGGTGTTTCTCAAACTCCCAGTCTCTCTCAGGAGAGTAGTCCCACTCTATTTCTTCAGCACTGATAAAATACTGCACAATTTTGGTTGGCTCTGTGCGTGCGTGCTTCACTTTTTTCTGAGGGCAGTGGTTCACTCGGTAAATCTGCCTCATGCCGGCTGAGTAGTGGTCTGTTACTCTGCAGCTCACCTCATACACACCTGTTGGGAGAGTGAAATGAGGTTGAGGATTTGGACACATTAATGGAGGAAGTTTTCGTTGGCTTTATCCTCAGTGCAAACATTTTTTAACAAACAACATAATGTGTGTTACTGGCACTCGGTTTACATGCTCATGTGTAGATCTATATTTTCTGTTTCTTACACCCCATTATGTGTAAATGCACACAGTAGTTTTGCATTAATGTATTGCATAATGTTCATCCGTTTTAGGAATCTTCAACTCTATAGAAGGTTGGTTTTTACTTTACTATAGAGTCCTAAAGATGGAGAAAAAGTCCCCTCTGTCAAATGATTTATGAGTATCCTTTTGCATGATCATCCATTCAGGTAATTGTCAGTTTGAAATAATCTGTCCAATAAAAGCAATTTAAGAATAGAGGTGGTGAGCTATATCCTCTGGAGGCACATTAAATTAAGTCTTGACCTTCAGCATTGGGAAACTCAGTTCAAAATCCCTGTTGCACCAGAATGACTCAGCTGTACAAACCTTTGTAAAGGGAAGCAGACAAATAGATACTTCTTTGTATTGCTGAGATTATTATTGAACGTGTTATATTAAAATGATATATTTGCCATTTCTTTCTGTATTAGTCTTTCACATTGTAACCACATAAATCATATAAATAAAAACTCTGATCCAAACATCTCGGCCAAAATAAATACATATAATATTTCTTAATCCTAATATGTAATACAGCCAATTATAAACTCCTGGTTTGCTCTTTATTGAGCAAAGTATAGATGTCAATGTTATTCTTATCATTGCTCTCCTCTGTGTTATTATGAAACAATGGACCATATCCCTCAGGATAATGTTAGTACCGGTAACTGCACAAAAGAAAAAAACAATGGCTGTGACCTTTCCTTTTCCCTGTTTAATGTTCGGAGTGGCGTACTTGACAGGAGGACATTTATACAAGTTTATCTAAGCATGCTTTTAGAGGCCAAATCTGCCTGACAAACAAAACCTGAGACACAGATTATGGGTCAGAGAAGAGGATGTGGATTTGAGTGTGTGTGCGTGTGTGTGTGTGTGTGTGTGTGTGTGTGTGTGTGTGTGTGTGTGTGTGTGTGTGTGTGTGTGTGTGTGTGTGTGTGTGTGTGTGTGTGTGTACAGTATTTAAATAATAGAGTAACGTTACTAACCAGGAATGTCAGGCTGCATGGCCATGTAGGCCGTGGTATGAGGGAAGAGATTTACAGTGTCCCGTGTTGTGCTCTGCCTCTTGAAAGTGTTGCCTTCAAAATAAATGCCATGGATGTCCACTTCTGTTCCTAACCCGAAGGTGTACCAACTAACTTTGTCTCCAGCACACATCTCCAGTCCATGAAGGTTCCCATACATGCGTCCATTCACAGCTGAAATAAAGATAATTACTCCATCAGAAAACCACAAACAAGTAAATACTAATCAAATGCCAGACACAGATCTTCAAATTTGTCTACTTACCATGCATGTTGTTGCTCTCCTCAAAATCCTCGTCCATATTTGTCTGAGGGCTGCCAAATCTTTCTATATTTTCATTCAAATACCAGCTCATGTTTTCATCCATCACAGAAAAAAGAAGGAAGAACTCCTTATCCACACCTTTCTGTGATCAAACACAATCAATAATTTTAGCTGCCAAAATTAATAATTTAATTGTAGTTCATCTTAAACAAACTATATATGGAGTATTTTGGGCACCTGGGTTCCTTTCACGTCCAGAGCTCCTTTTTTACACACAAGCAGAGGTCCAACTAATCCAGAGTTTGTGTCCTGGACAGGATCAGAGGCCGAGTAGTACAGATAGGGGATGCAGGGAGAATCAGAAGCCGACGGGCCCTCCAGCACCTGCCAGGTGTAGGTGAAGTTCTCACCTGGACCAACGTGGGAGCCTGGTTTGTTTACACCTACAGAATGGCAGACAGAGTAAAGTCACATTAGCTTTCCAATCACTTTGACTTACTCAATTTAAAAGTAAGTTGTTGATTTTTAGAAATTCTTTTCTGTCGTGACTGTTGGTGCCAACAGTCCCATAATATACAACTTTGCTCTGTGTGACAATCTATGTGGAGACAATCAAATGTCTTCCTGCTAAACTGTCCTGCATTATTAGTTTGACAACATTTAGATGAATGTCGTTAATGTAAACAAGTAAAAGTCTTGTATTTCTGTTTTCTTTGTATCTTTGTTTTCTAATCTGTATTTGTGCAAACCATCACATGCTGCCGTTAGATATCTTCTAACAAAGCAGTGGTGCAATAAATATCTGTGGCAGTGTAACTGGCTGCGACCTCACCGTCTTCATAGTTGCTTCCCTGGGAATGTTTGTCATAGTGTAGCCCATGTGGCTGGATACTGTAGTTCCTATCAGCCATATTCATGAATGTTATTCTCATAGTGTCTCCTTCCTCTGCTCTCAGGACTGGACCTGGATAAAAGATGTAACCAGATAAAAGGTGTTAGAACAATGTGGGAGATGGCCTATAAAAATGTAACACTGCATACACAAAAGACAGCACTGTGAGTTTTGTCCAATCTGATAACTATGAAAAGGAGAAGCCCTTACCTAGTATGCCCAAGTGATCAGAATGAGGTTTTTCGGTCGTGAAGGTATCATCTGAGTACTCTTTGTATATCACCTTCCAATAGCTACCGCCAATTCTTCCTCCACCTCTACCGAAAAAAATCTCTGACGCACTGTGAAAGGGAGGCGTGTGGGAAAAAGCATCAAGTGTGAGGCAGACAAAAGTAGAAGCAATGGAGAGGACCTAGATAAAGAAGCAGTAGGCGATTTACTACTCAGAGAGTAAACAGAACCACAGCTGGTCAGTTAAAGGCCTCGAGGAACAATAACAACTGATTGACTTTATGATTATCTGCACGGTTTCCTCCAGACACAACACACTTGTCACACTGTAGAAATGCTATGCTCACATATAATCAGCCCTGACCATACACACAAACAGATGGAGAGCATTAGAAGTGACAGTAATTAAAAAGCCAGACAGAAATGACTCGGGATAACTTTTGGACAAAGACGTCACGAACCTCTGCTTATTGTGTATTTGATGCAAAATTTTCAGGTGAACTCCGAATCACTAAACAACAACAGCTTTAATTTTCTGGACTCTCTGTTGCCACAGATTGGATTTGCAATCACGTTCACGCTCATAAATTGATATCAGCAAGTCGGCCCACCTGTCTGCTTCAGTTAGAGATACGTTGTTAATCAAGTCCATGTTTGAGGGAGCATAATTCCACAGAACTCTCTTGGCTGCCAGGTAATAATTCCTCACAACACCGCCCATCACTTTGTGGCTGGCCTCAGCGTCACAGGACTCCACCTCATAAAAGGCCTGCATCCCAGCTGGAATAGAGGAACACACACACACACACACGCACGCGCGCACACACACACACAGGCCATAATTCAGACGACAAAATGCATGTGGTGAACAGAAAGCTCCGGCGTTTCAAGAAATCAGCCTCACAAGTCTAAAGGGTCAGATTTAATGGTTCATAAAATCATAAATATTCCGTTTACATGTTCTTTCTTATCTTTTGGCAGCAAGAGTTCATTTCCTGAATAGGCGGACAATTAACACACCCAAAACTATCTATAATGAAATTAGTGACCAGAATAGAATTCTATAATCTCATTGTCACTTTTTATAGAAAGGAACTTGGTTTATTGGCATTCCAGTGAGACTATCTTTGTGTGTTAGCGTTACACGTTACACATCGGGCGTTAACCAAGTAATGCTGATTCAGTTGTATGTTCATTGAACTTTGGACAGCTTGTAAATGCAACAGCCGGCAGGTTTTTAGAAGGAAAACCCAGCTCTGCTCCGAGAATCCTCAAATCATCATGATTTTACAAAATAGCTTTACTTCTCAGAAATGCGTTCCCGCTTGTCAGCAGTCCTGCACAACAGCAGCTTCAATAAAGGCCCCAGAGCGGCGAGGTCAAAGGTGACACATCACGGGGTTAAAGGCCAGCTGTCTTACCCTGCAAGTGGTCATTAACCTGGCAGGTCAACAGCCACTTTCCTCCTGCCTTTGGGATCATCTCAGCTGTAGCAAACGTGGCGGGAAACAGGCTGAGGGTATCAGTGCGGTGGCCGCGGTCCAGGAGAGTATTCCCATGGAAAAAGGCAGAATGAATGTCTACCTCGTTACCCATGCCAAACAAATGCCAGGCTACTGCACGGTTCTGGCATAACTTTATTCCGGGCAGATTACCAAACATGTACCCATTAATAGCTGTCACATGGAGAAAAACAGAGAAATTGATTAGATAAAAGGACAGAGGGGACACATTCACATTGATCCATGAAAGTTACTTTAGTATCATTTGTCGACGTTTGACGTGAGGTAAATTCATTGTTAAATTATACCAAGTAAAATTGTGATTCCAGACAGATGAGGTACACATTGAATAAACATATACAAGAGAGGTGAGAAACGTAACAGAAGCGGTTACAGCATTTGTTAAAAAGCCAGACTTTAAGTGTCCCATTATGTTAATGTTAATACAATCTCAGAAAGGCTTTGAAGTTCATTATCTCTCACCATGCATAAGGTTTGACTCCTGAAAGTCTGGGTCGTCTGGGTCGATTCCAGTGGGATCAGAGCAATTCAGAATATTATCCTCCAGGTACCAGCTCAGGTTTTCATCTACCACGTTGAACATCAAGAACACATCCTGGTCCACATCATTGCGGGCTGACTCCGGCTTTGACGGAACTATTTCTTTAGCCGTCTTCAAGATTCCTGCAGTCACAAAGACAAGCGAAGCGCAAAAGCAGGGCACATTTAATCCTTGTTTGACTGTGGCTTCCCTCTGAGTCTGTTTTCCCTGTGAAGCTTTTCTTTGCAGATTTCAAGTGTGGTCATTACAGGATTAAGACTGTTTGTTCAACTGTTCTACTTTTCCAAAAAATCTGTTTCAATAAGCCCTTTGTGGCTGGAACCATGATTAAGTGGATCAACAGATAACTTTAATTTGACTTGTGCTGGCACACAACAAATGCTAACAGGGAGGTAATCAAACCAATAGCGTTCTGTTGGGATCAATGCATGCAGTCACATAACTCAGTACCTTTCTTGCATGTGAGCAGAGCTCCAATAAGTCCTGAAGCAATGTCTCTCGGTGCTTCAAAGTGAGAGTGGTAGACCCAGGTCAGGCAGTTGGCATCATCGTCAGTTGGGGCAAATTCTGGTTTGACCTCCCAGCGGTAGGTGTAACTGCCTCCCGGAGGCACGGCGTCATCTTTCTTCAGATTGTCTGGTGTCCCATCTGGATAGAGTGCCCCTGGTAAACAAATACACAGTGTTTTTGTTGGGGGTTTCCTCCTGTTTCCTCCTAATTTGAGACAGCAGCTGGGCCTGCATGCTTGGACCTCATGTAAATAACAAGTAACAATCGTAGTTATAGCGGTATGTTCCGAACATGCATTTCTGTAATACCACACAATACACAAGTTATACAGGAAAACAATTACAATCTATTTTCCCGTTCTAAAACCACAACCTGAGTTTCAGTTTCGCTTTCCTCTGAGGGTCTGATTTCAGGGTGTATCTCCTGGAAGGCAATGGGCTTGTGGGCTTATTGTGTAACAAACTGGAGCAAAGTTCAGAACACTTAGGAGACACATCTGACAAGATATTTCCCATCCTTGTCCACCACAGCAACTGAAATAGTACTGGACCACCTTTTGCACTGTTACCACATGTCTAATCTGACACATAGTTCAGATTACGTTTCCTTTTTTAACTGTCACAATCTTTGGCACTGAATACAATGACTGATAGACTACTGGGCCTGTAAATCCAATACATTCATACTATGTAAAATAACAAGGTTTACTGTTGTCCTTTTGTCCATAAGAGCTGAAAGCCATCTGCTGCATTTGACTGTTTATTGATTGTGATGAGGGCACATCACAGTTTATGCTGCTTTTATGCTGCTTCTTTATCGATTTGGGTAAAAAAAAGAAAAAAAAAAAGGACAAGTTCCTGCCTTTACCCATGGTCAACCCTCAATTGGATAAAGCAATATTGAAAATGGAACAAAGGATTTCATTTCCATGAGAGGGAATCATCACACGTATAAACTTCTTTATGAGTAAGTAAAGTTTCAGTGTTTCTGCGCTCACACTGAAGACGCTGACTCCTTACCTTCTGTATTTTTCTCATAGAAAACGCCATGAGGATGCATAGAGTAGTTCCTTGATGCGAAATTCTTAAGGTGGATCACAATTGTTTCATCAACCTCCGCCCGCAGTATCGGGCCCAGGAAGCCCAGCCACTCAGGTCGAGGAGCCAGGCTGCTGTAGGTACCGTCTGTGTACTGTCGATACATAGCCTTCTTATAAATGCTGCCAATGTGGTGGGGCCCTCTCTCGAGGAATACAGAGGCATGGCTGAGATAGTTTTGGAAAAGAGACAGAAAAAACATGAGAGATAGCGACCGAGCAGCTGGCAGACAGACGGCTGAGAGTGTGTAGGAAGTAGGAGAAGACAAGACAGCTTTTAATCCTGTTATGGGACAATATACAGACAAGGTCAGGTTACTCTCATGAGTCATAACACAGAAGATCTCCTGGAGATGTACAAATATGGCAAATGGTGTGATACCCTTTTAAAACACGTGTAATTTGACTGTTTCACTCAGTTTGCTAAGGATAATCTTTAAGTTAATAATGTCAGACTGAATTTTACTTCAGTGTGCACATAAACTGTAGTTTTGCAACTGCAGATGTAATGCTGAAAAACAAATTGTACCTAGTTGCACTTCTTTACTAATTAGAGATGTTATTACTGTGATTACATGTCTCTCAAGGGTAATAACCTGTTAGTGGAGCTGTGGTAAATGCAATTTTGGACCTGGATATTCAGTTCATAACTGCAGCACCAGGGATGACACTGTATTTTACATTTACTTCACCTACAAATAGGTTGCACTGATAACCTTGCTGACATTGTGATAACAGTGGTCTCATTGGACACCTGATAAGAGCAATTTAGAGCTTTCTCTGCCTTTGTGTAATTTCAATAGACTTGGTCTGTTAACATATATCTACAAGGTTAATCCATCTAAGGTCACTCTTATGGTTAACAGTTATAGCCGCCACCTCCTGATTTAAGCAACCATTTTTAAGAGACAGGGCTGATAATGACATCCATGAATTAGAAGTGTTTCTGCAGATCACTTAATTATAAGACAGGAAATTATTGCAGCAGAAACTTTGTAGAAGACAAATACTTCTCCAGCATATGTTGTCATACTTTGTCTTGAGGTCAGCCAGCTCTGGGGAAGTTGACTCACAGAGAATAAATTCAGGAAAGTCCAGCATAACGCAAGGATCTGCTGGATGTTTGTGTTAGGAAAGTTTTGACAGCAAAGTTTGTTTATTTAGTTCAATACTTTTGTTGACAGATTATTCCATATTGTGGGCAACCTTTTTTTCTTTTTTTATAAATTGCTCAGAGTTAAAGCACCTAAAACATCATTGCAGCACTGAGGAAGGTAGATAAAGGTTTCAGCCAAAGAAAGAAAACCATTCACTGTATGTGATATTTAGTGGGAATTAAGTTCTCTCTGCAGATAAAAGGGACACACATCCCTGGACATTCCTGATCCATCCGGTAATTCTGTTTTTGGTTACAAGAGAACAGAGTCCCATTACCCAATCTGATCCCACTTCATCCGCCACGTATAAACTGTCTCTGGTTTCAAATTCGGTAAATAAAATCAAAACAGCTGATCTTACGGGTACAGATAATCACTGTCATCTTTCTTATTTGCATCTTCCAGGCTGCATATGAAGCACAAAACAATCCCCTCACAGGTCGAGAGACTGTCACACCCTGACAGCTTGACACACAACAGGACTTTTTGTGTGAAACTTACTTATTATGTCTAAACTGTCTTTTCATTTTGGGGAGGGGGATGGGGGTCGGTCACTTTTTAGCCTGTGGTCACTTTAAGTCACCTCAACGACCCCATTTGATAAAAATGAATAGACACCCACATCACCTGTCCTTGCGCAAGTTTGACTAAATAACATAACTCACGTGTCGTCTTCGATGTTCTTCCCGTTCAGGAGGTTTTTTCCAGTTGGTGCGTAATCCCACCGGTCCTCAGTGATCCCGACATAGTACACTCTCTCCCTGCTGCGCGTCCCTTCCGAGGCGGAGGAGAGAAGAACCAACAAACAAACCGCAAACTGTCCCAAAGTCCGAGCTGAGCCCATGCTGGGGGAGATGATCGCGCCGTCTGCGGAGGAAGGACAAGCGGAAATCTCCGCCGACTCCTACATGTGAGAAAGTACGTGCGTGCGTTTGCAGAGCGGCACTTATGAAACCCCGCAAAAGGCAAACAGTTAGTCTATTGAGTCCGGAGGGGAATGACGGTGTGACCGCCTCCAGAGGTATCAAATGCGCAGGGATAATCGCCACTCAATGTTCTCCCGTCAATTATTGTCGCGTGTAATTGAAAAAAAAGCCACTGGGAAATTAAGGTAATTGATCTACTTATCCTTAAAAATGCAGAGTCAAACATCACGAAGCCTATAATTTGGCTGTCAAACATTTCCAGGGGGTGATGAAACGGCACGGAAGTTGATTTCACTTGTAGAAGTATTGTGGCTTGACTTTTCAGAGATTTTCACTGGACTGTAAACAAAGACAAAGAAATAAATAAAATGCGCCTTTTATACATATTTTATTTACTGGCTTGTTGCACACTTGTAAAAATGCTTCTCCAGCTATTTTACTGGCAGCACATTTTTAAGCCTTTGTTTTACCATTTTTACTTTCCACATTCTAAACTTTGCAAGTATAAGTATAAGATATGATAGTTCAGTCAATAACTGAAGCAACGTATGAACATATTAAAAAACACTACTCTTTAAATTATCAAGACATACTTGATGTAAGTGTAAACTTACTTAAGAAAGAACTATATTCTATGAACTATGAACAAAGACAGCTGTCAAATAGACAAACTACACCAAAACTCTGACTCACTGCACTTAAACAAATATATGTTTAAGGTCAGCACCTTGCAATCACTCCCCGCAATCCATTATCCACAGTCTACCTCTTTGCACTTTTTTCCCCCAAAAGAAAACGTCTAACTGTTCTTGAGTGAATAGAAAAGAACTCTTCAAAGGAGTGAGGATGCCACCTGCTGACCAGATCTGTGTTATACAATCAGAAATACCAGGGTCGTCAGTATCAGTCTCTGGTGGCACAATGTTTATGGCACAGAACTTTAAAATCTGAAGAGTATAGGCAGGCAATATAAATATAAAGAAAATCGATTCCCTGAAAGTTAACAATTTTAAGGAAATATTGATCCAAAGATGATCTATCTATCTATCTATCTATCTATCTATCTATCTATCTATCTATCTATCTATCTATCTATCTATCTATCTATCTATCTATCTATCTATCTATCTATCTATCTATCTATCTATCATCCATCCATCCATCCATCCATCCATCCATCCATCCATCCATCCATCCATCCATCCATCCATCCATCCATGAATGGGATACATAAACATCGACTTGGCTCGGTAAGATCAGATAATGGGCATACAAATTGGGGATATGTGTACAAACTGTACCACAGTAAAACATTTGTGTTTTATTGATTACTCCTTTGTTGTTGAGAAGCTTTATATAATGATAATAAATAGTATACCAATTGTGTATTGTGGATACAATCCTGTGTATTTGCGATTCAAACGGTTTCACTGGTGTCAGTATCAAGCATTTGTGGGATAAGGAGCAGAGCTGGGTGAAAAATATGTCAATTCGCTGCCAATTCCAGAAGCTTTGCTTTTGGGCGGACTCTTGTTTGTCTGATTGGATTGAAAGAAATACGTATTTTCTTTCCCCATTTTTTTTTTCTTTGCTCACGTGTCAATAGCTACAGCAAAAATCCATTGGGCCTCTGTGGAAATGATTGGGGGCATGAACCACATATTCAGGTCTGCTGTTCTTTCCATACATGTGCATGTCCCTCACGAACTTGGCACCATTTAAACGGGAAACAATCAAGTATTCCATTGTTTTCTGAATTGTTGCCAAGAAGCATTATCACAGCAAACAAATAATGCGAAAACAAGATAAATTACTGCTATACTTTTCACGGTAAGTACTTGACTTAATTAAACTAAATGAGACATTTGAACGTACAGTTTAACAATTTGCTCTGGCGGTTTCCGTACAAAACTGACAAGTTATCTTTAAAAACAACTCTATCTTCCTTTCTGGCACTGTAAATAATTATGGAGCGAGAGTCCAGCCTGTCACGTGACAGCGCGCTTTAGGTGAGCGCGCGCGGCGGCGCGCCCCCGCTATCTTCCTGCTGTTACAGTCGGTGTGTGTCTGTGCTCGGGCAGTCATGGCCGTCCTCAGCAAAATACCACACAGCTGCTACGAAATCGGCCACACTTGGCACCCGTCGTGCATGCAGTCTGCCGCGGACGTGACCAGGAGTGCTCTGGAGGTGTCTTTCAAAATATACGCGCCGCTGTACCTGGTAGGAGAATTTCTGTGTGACATTTGAGCTCCATTTACACTCCCGGCCGGGGCTAGTTGAAGTTAGCCAGTCGACCAAGTGAGGCTAACTAGTTCAGAGAGGACGTTTAAACATTAGCTCGCATGTCGAGGAGGGTCTAAGGTCAAACATCGCTCATGGGCCAGCAGAACAACGCTTTCATTTGATGACACGACACGCCGCATATTGTTACTTGGTTAAATGGAAGGTTACCCACAAACAGCATGATGTGACCCGTCCTGTGTAAAGTCAATGCGTCCAGTTTATTTATCCAGGATCAGTTAAAACCTGCTATATTGCGCTTTGCACGGTGTTTAAGACTGCAGAGGACAAGGTCTGATGCATTTCTACCGATGCTGTGATCTGCCTATGATTGATGGAATACGGTGACTGACGACCACTCGCTGTCCTCTGCAGATTGCAGCGATTCTAAGGAGACGGAAGAAGGATTACTATTTAAAGAAGCTTCTGCCTGAGATCCTGTGGTCTACCTCTTTCCTCACCACCAATGGAGGTCTCTACATTGTTTTCTTCTGCATTCTCAGGTCAGTGTGTCAAAGCATTGAAGTTGAGAGCCAAAGACTGCACGTCTCTTTCACGCAAACTTTGTAAATATATGGATTTAATTGTAGAGCAGATGCAGCCTGTGGCTCGTTGTTTTGACTTTTTACAGATTAGACATTAAGAAGTATCGTTGCAACAGAAAGTAAGAGTCTTTGACACAAAATGGGATATATTGAAGCTAAATTAAAGTCAAATATTTCCCCTGGTATGTCGATCCTCAAGGCCGAGCAAAACCAGAAAAAGATATTTCAAATGACTTAGAAACTCGTTTACTTTGTTCAGATAAAATGTTTCGGATCTCTCTGACCTGCTTGTGTCAGGAATTTTCACTGCCTGAGTTCACTGTCGCATAGCAGCACAATAACACTTTGGAACTTCCTCAGGAAACTTTTGGGAGGGTTCTACTCCTGGTCTGCTGGCTTTGGCTCAGCTCTGCCGGCTTCCTATATCGCCATCCTCCTGGAGCGCAAAAGCAGGTGACGTCTTTTCCTCATCCTGTCATCTCCTTTCACACTTAACCTGGGCTCACCGAGGCACAATGATCAATTTTGCATTTGTACTATCTCAAACTGAAATGTATTTTTTTTTTTTTACTACTATGCTGTATGTTCTATGTCAAATATCCTAGTACTCAAATGTTCTGTGTTTGCTCATAATCGTTTTTCCTCTTTCCACACCCCTGCCAGGAGAGGGCTGCTGACCATATACATGGCAAACCTTGTAAGAAATGCTTTGTCAACACAAACACTCTCTAGTTCCATGTGAATAAACGCTCGCACATACAACTAATGGCTTCATCGTGCTTCCAGGCCACTGAGACTTTGTTCCGCATGGCGGTGACGAGAGGCATCGTCAAACCCATCAGACATGGCGAGGTAAAAACATAGTGAGACGGTGTCGTTGTGTGTGGAATCAGGTGGTCATGCACAACTTTTTACTCCTGACATTATTCAGTGTGCATAATTCTCCCAGCAACAACTCCTAGACTGTTTGATATCTGTAGATTTGAAAAACACCAGAAAGCAGAATAAATCCCAAAGTGCTACAGGAAAAATTTAAGTTAAAACAAACAGTAGAAGGCAGCTGCAGAATGTCTGAATACACGTGGTAGATTGAGTTGGATCGTCTAACCTGTTTTGTTTTGTTAAAAAATTAAAAAACGAAAGTCTCCATTCTGTGCTCGGTTGTCTCCTAAAGATTACATAATCATTCAACGTCAAGGTCCAAATGTAAAAACGTTGAGTTCAGCACATTGTCAACAAACCAGCCAGTAATCTTATGTGACGTTTATCTCAGAGGTTGAATTGAGTCTTTTGTGTGTAAATGTCTCTTCTTTGTTTTCTCATCAGGTGCTCTTGTTCTGTATAACTGCATCGCTCTATATGTTCTTCTTCAGGTCAGAGCAGCACTGTGAGCACGTTGGCTTTATGAAATGTGTGGCGTCACTTCACTAAAAGTTGAGATGATTGTTTGATTTGTGACTGCAGGAGTAAGGATGGACTCAAAGGCTTCGCATTTTCGGCGCTAAAGTAAGTCGCCTCTGCCTTGATGGACATTTGGTGCTTTGCGTCTTGATGCGGCTTGCGGTGATGTCCATTGTTTGTCGCAGGTTCATCATTGGGAAAGAAGAGATTCCAACTCACTCCAGCGCAGCAGATCCTGTCAGCACGAGGCCTCCGGAGGCGACGGCTGCCACGGCGAGCCAGGACTCGCCGGCCTCGGCAGAAAGACCCGGATCCGGGAGGAAAACTCTGCTAGTTTACACCAGGGAGCTGCTGGAATCAATGTGAGGCCAAACAAAATATTAACACACGGTTGTGCCACTATAAAAAACATTGCTTACTTTTCTTTCTTTCTTTCTTTGTTTTTGTTTTTTTTCTGAATCAGATGCAAACGAGGCCCAAGACACAGATGTTGTAAGCATTATCACGACAACTGCATTTCCTACTGTGTGAAAGTAAGACTTTTTAATCCAACGAGATAGTTGCTGTGATTTCCTTCATTTGATGACAGAGTTCTAACACTGAACCGTTTGTGTTAATTGTTCACTCCAGGGCTTCATCAGGATGTTCAGTGTTGGCTACCTGATCCAGTGTTGCCTTAAAGTGCCGTCAGCGTTCAGGCAAATGTTCTCCAAGCCCTCACGACTCCCCTCACTCTTCTACAACAAAGAGAACTTCCAGCTCGGGGCCTTTCTCGGCTCTTTCGTCAGTATCTACAAGGTACGCCACGCACTGTTAGTGTTTCTTTTTCTTCGTACGGCATCAACAAAAAGAAGACCTCTTGTTCAAAGTTGCCCATCCATGTGCCGTTTGCCCTTCTTTCATGGCCTTCCAGGGAACAAGCTGCTTGTTGCGCTGGTTGCGCAACATTGACGACGAACTTCACGCGCTGATAGCAGGTACAAAGCCATTGTGAACACACTCCCCGAATATTTTCATCATCCTGCAACTGAATTTGCCCCATTTAACGACTCTATTTTTAATTTTTTTTTTTGCCGCCCTTACATTCCAAGGCTTCTTGGCTGGTTTGTCAATGTTCTTCTACAAAAGCACATCGATATCCATGTATCTCTTCTCAAAGCTCGTGGAGGTAAAGTGAAGCATGAGACACACACTGTTTCTGTGACTAATAAAGTTAAAGTCTGTATTGGAAAATCTTGCTCACACACACACACACACACACACACACACGCACACACACCAATTAAATTTGCTTTCTGTTGCTGTACATCCAGATATACTTGGGTCAGCCCATCGGTATGTCAATAACAACATAAATAATCCTCTTTGCAGACTTTGTACTTCAAGGGCATCGAGGCCGGACGCTTCCCCTACTTCCCTCACGCGGACACGGTCATTTACGCCGTCTCCACCGCTATCTGTTTCCAAGCTGTGAGTAGAGCTGACATGCGTGATAAGCATTTCTTTTGTTTTTTTGAGCTGAGTGAGGATATAAAGTCCTATTCATCACTTTTGTTTTATGTTTGTTCCTCCCACAGGCAGTGATGGAAGTGCAGAACCTCAGGCCGACCTACTGGAAGTTCCTACTACGTTTAACGCAGGGGAGGTAACTGTCGAGCAAAGTTCTGTTTGACAATGAGTCATAATCACAATCGGTAAAATCCAACCTGTTTCTATCAGGAGTGTTGGAACAAAGTGTCTAGTCCAGAGGGAAAAGATTCTTTATTTAGTTAAAGGAACACAATGATCTCTGCTGTTTGAATGTGACTGTCTGAAGTTCAGTTAAACTGACATTGTGAATCAGGCGAGTCATTAGTCAATCAGTCCTGATGGGATTGATGGCCTGTTTGCTGTCCCTTGTGACTTCACTGTTTTGTCATTCCCCCTTCAAGTAGTTTTGCCTAAGCAAGAATTGAACGCATACATATAGATATACACATGTATATACTGTATACCGTAATTTCTGGACTATAAGCCGCTACTTTTTTGCTTTGAGCGCTACGGCTTGTACAATGACGCAGCTAATTTATGGATCTTTACGGGTTAAAGGGCTTCATGCCGCCAGATTCTACTTCCACATGTAGATACATGCTATTTTGAGCCTCTGCTTCTCCAAAACTTGCCTTAAAAGGGATATTTCTCCTCTTTGTGACCTGGTCTTGTGCTGCTTTCCCTGGTCCGGAACTCCAGCAGCTGACGGTTTTTAGTGATGCGTTCAGGTGCATCACGTAAAGCCGCCTTCCGCACTCCGTGGCTGAGAAATCTTCCTCCTCAGAAACACAATCATAAAATACTTTATCAACAGAGATAACACCCTGTGATTGTGTATCCCTCTCACTCTCTCTCTCTCGACTTCTCCGCAGCAGGCGGCCATCACACACATACGTGCAGGAATTTCCATCACTATGAATATCAGATTTCTGGGAATTGATGAAAATATGATCAATTCCTGCCCTGTTACAACATGAACACCCGCGGCTTATAGTCCAGTGTGGCCTATATGTGTACTTTTTTTTGTGCGGATATTTAATAGAAAGATAGATAATGATATCCCACCTCATTTCATCACTTTCATCCCTTTAGCAAGGCCATTTGACTTTTCAGATGAGGCATGAGGATTATTTAGGATTTTCTGAAGTGTAATTTATAATTTGGTCCATCTGTCCAACAACGGAACAAGAAATATTTACAAAGTTGTTTTTCTGTTTTTCTTTCCAAGATTCGCTCTGATGAACCGGCAGGTGCTTGATATATTTGGCACTCAGGCCTCCAGGGACTTTAGAGGCTTTGTGCCCAAACTGGACCCTCGCTACGCCACAGCGGTCAGCCAGGCCGTGCTTCCACCAGGAGGGGACGTCCAACTGGGATGACCTGGGACCGGGCTCTGACGGGGGCTGTAGCATTGCCTCGGCAGCCTTGCTGTTCTTGCTGACTTGACCTAAGGATGTTTAGAAAAGGTGTTCCGGGTGCTTAGAAGTTCTGTTTTTGTGTCGTGAGATGGGAGACGCTTTGGATAATGCAGAAGCCCAAAACCTGTCTGAACACAAGGTGTCATGGGCGTTAATATAGAGGTGCAAGAGCACACTTGCACACATGGAATGATCACAAACTGGTTGATAAAGATGATTTGAAATGGATCTTTTTGTTAAAGCTATGTCATCTGGAAAATCTTACACAGTACAGGAAAAACACAAATAATTTCATCCCTCTGGATGATGAGAATATAGATTGTATGCAGTTTGCCATTGGCAGGTAGTAGGAAGGTAAACAGAAACTCACATTCCTTTTATCCCTTACGGATTCCTCATCTTGCAAATTACTCTTTTTTTTGGTGGTTTAAACATTTGCAAACACAACTGTAGGTACAACTCACTAATCTTTGTGCATTGGACGATGCTCGCAGAGTTTTGGTTTGATTTACCAGCAGAAGGATTCTGTGATAATCACAACTTGGATCTTTTTTAGAATGCGCATTTTGCAAGTCTGCAAGTCCAATTGATGTTGAATATGATTGTGTAGCAGTGGGAGGTGTATTTACATTGTCCTCTATGGCAGAGGTGCAGAGTCATAGTTTTAGCAAATTTTAAATTAAATTAAATTACATTTTTAAAGGCAATTGTTGTTTCTCGAGTTTTACCACATCAGATTTTATTTTGCAGACACTATTTTAAAAGACATGAGTCACCTTTACAGATCTATTGGGTGAAAAGAGGTGATGGAGGATTATGGGAAAACAAAATGACCCACTAATAAATGTGACTTTAATTTTCTGTCATTACAGCTCATTAGCTAAAAAAAAAAATCACTCACCACAAACGACTGTAAAAGGTACCACATTGGTACTTGTTTATTAAAATGACTGTTAATGGTGTGAATACAAAGAAACCGCCTGCTTATTTTGAAACCGGTCTCTGCTGTAGTTCTGTTTTCAACAAGAAATTAGATTATGTCAACCATGTCTAATTGTTCATATTTTGTGACAAAAGTGGTCACATGCAAGTTGGAAGACATCATTTCTCCAAAGCAAACGTTTATTAAAGTTAGATTTTGCAGAGAAAACTTCCCATCCTTCACACAGGATGAATTTCACTAATTATGTGTTTTGGAATTATACAAATAAAATGACTGTAGCCTCAGAGATACTTTAGCTTTGGATCTATACAGTTTAGTGAGGAGGAGGATGTACAGCCATAGACACATAAGCACAGTTCAAATAAATGTGTTCATTTCACATAAGCTCACAAAATAAACTTAACGTGAAAACAGATGGACACCACAGCCTCGGACCTCCATTAAGTGAGCAGCTCGGTACCGCATCAACACATTTCTTTGAAATCTCTCAGTTTAGATTGTTGAAGCGATTCCCTTGCAATGCTTTTCGGACGGTCACTGAAAAACGTGAACCTTTTAACGGCATGAGTAAACTAAAGTCACGGAGTGGTATTATGTTCCAGTGATGTACTGCAATGCTTTTGAAGTGGACCATTCACTCCAAATGTACCACAAAATGTCTAGAGTCACTTTATCAATCCAGCTTTGAACACGCCTGACCTCCACATCAGAAGCCATGATTCCGAGAAACGCAGTGCAAGATTCGTGGTGTTACAAAAAAAGATGTATTAACCAATTCTGCCGTACAGAATTACAATGGAAGCAGATGTCTTTATGTATAAAAGGTACATATTAAAATATTTTTCAATCCAAAATCTGTTTGCTTACTTTCATTTGTAATATTGTTGAAATATTTTTGAAACTTTTTTTTTTGTTTACCTTTCTCTGCTGTTGCTGCTTGTAGATTTCACAAAATGTTCTGGAAATGAGTGATATTTACTTCTTTATGGTTTTTAATTCATTAAAAAAAAAAAAAAAACGGTCAAGAGTTTATAGTTATAACTGCAACTACTTTATTGTCTGTTACAAATGTACAGCAATGTTATTCAGCATTTTCCTCCCCTTTTTTAAATCAACATATTGTGCTCTTGCATCATTCTCAGCCACAACTCACATGATATTGAGCCAGTGGTCAATATACTGCACTTTCCACAGTGTGCCGATGGGGGCAGCAGTATGTCAGATTTTAGTTTTTCTCAGTTGAACTCAAACGAAAAAGAAGAAACTCATACCGGAAGTAGGCACACGTGATGACGTCAGTAAGATTATGTAAACAAGCACTTTCGGACGTTTCTTTCCAGGTAAAAGAACTGGCAAAAACTCTCCATTTAAGCTCACCAATAACGTATCACATTCAGAAGTTCAAGATTTTCAAGGATGTGGGTCTTTTGTGTGGAATAGTTTTTGCTATAACTTTACTATAAACAAGACCTATCTTTTAAGCGTAAACTTTATAACATTTTATTTTGAACGGCTGAGACAGAACGTCTCCACTTCCGGTTGAGAGCAACGCACGCCTCTTCAGTTCTAGCCACAAATGCCGTCCGCTCTAAGTTTCCATAGCTTGTAGATACGGTACGAACTAAGACACATCTATGGGGGGTAAAAACAAACAGAGAACAAAAGGAAATGTTCGGGTAAGTCGCTGCCAGTTTTTCAAACGTCTTAATGTCATTGTGATAGCTTGCTCCAAAAGTCGAGCACATGCTAATGTAAACTTCAGGTCATCACTTCAAACTGTTTGATAACGTCCAGAAAACATCGCTGCTGGTTCAGATCATCATTCTCTGTGGTTTGTGTCTCCGAAACTAGCCGTCCAGCAGTGGCCGAGCTGCCGAGGTGTTGGCCCGAGAAGGAGGCGTCATCCCGGGGTTCATCGGCTTTGACACCACGGTGTCCTCGGAGCTGAGCTACGTGCCAGCGGTTCACGGCGCCGAGGACATCGACAACTTGGTGGACGCCGATTTCCGCCTGGTTCTACGGAAACTCTCGAAACGGGATGTCGTGACCAGATTGAAAGTGAGTATCGAGATAAGCCTGACTGTTTCAGATGAAAGGTGTGTCTGATCACACTCATGTGACCCTGCAGTGCCGTACTAACATGTGTCTTGTCCTCAGGCTGTGCAGGACTTCGGCTCCATGTGCCAGGAGCGGGATGCCGAGGAGGTTAAAGGGGTTTTACCCTACTGGCCCAGGATCTACTGCAAGATATCAGTGGTGACTTGCCATTCATTCAAAATGCCACACTAACTTCACCACAATATATTTTGAGTTGTCATCCTCTCTGTTAAACAACTCCAATCCATTTAGAGATGAAGTATCTACACAAAAAACAACTTTTCAGAACTCCATGAGAGTGACTTGTAAGTGCTCTCATTGGGGATGTGTGTGAATTTGCAGTAATCAGTCTTTGTGATTCTATCAGGATCATGACCGGCGCATCAGGGAGGCGACCCAGCAGGCTTTTGAGCAGCTGGTGCTGAAAGTTCGGCGCAGCTTGGCCCCCTTCCTCAAAAGCTTGATGGGCCATTGGATCCTGTGCCAGTGTGACACCTACACACCTGCAGCTTCTGCTGCGTGCCAGGCTTTCCAGGCTGCTTTCTCACCCGCCAAACAGCCTGAAGCTCTCAGCTTCTGCAAGGAGGAGATCCTTAATGTGGGTAACAGGGCTCCAGGGGTGGATGAGGGATTTCTACTGTAATCCCCTGAGCTGAATGTAAAACTAATATGCCATTTATGTTGCAGGTACTTACAGATATTCTGTTAAAGGAAACAGCAGACACACTGAGTGATCCACAGTAAGTTAAAGACCAACATATTATCATCCCACTGTACAGGGCACAATGATGAATTATTCCGACAGCCTTTGACGGCAAACCGGTTTTCCTCTTTTCTCCAGAAGTGTGACAGAGGAAGAGAGAGAGTCCAAATATTTGCGCATGCTGACCAGTTCTCTGTTGGGGGTGAAGAGACTGCTCTCTCTGCTGCTTCCGAATGACCGGCTGGCCCTGGAGCAAAAACTTCCCGAGCTGGTTAACTCCACAAAGTTCTGGAAGTACAACAAACACAAGACTCCACAAGTATGTGTAATTTATAGCATTTAGTAATATCTAATTGAACTGAATTAAAGATAGTTTAAAATAAATTCTGTATTTAGTTTGACCACATCTTGCATTTCAAAAGGTAATGTTGGCAAGTATGAAAAAACAGTATATAGTATTTGTAATATTTTGAATGTATTTTTGTTTTTGTGGATGCAACTTTAAGTGCTCAGCTTGATCTTTTCTTGCATGTGATGGCAAAATATTCTAGGGATTTCTTATGTTACAGTGAAGGTTTGATCAGCGGTAACTAGTAGAGTTTAACAGAAGTTACTGTGATCAAATCAGATTCAATCAATCCAAGGGTTCGCTTGCTTTTGCCACCAGCAGAGTGAGATTGATATTCTCATTGAGAAACGTGCATTGTTTTAGTTGTTAGTCCATACTTGGTTCATGAACAGTTGGAGCAGAAATCTAAGAAAATCTGAAGCTATCACAGACGTTTTCTTCCCACGGTTTTCAAGTAGTAACTCTGCTGTACCTCTGTGCAGGTGAGAGGGGCGTTCTTTGAGATGGTGTGTTCTCTGTGTGAGTTCACTCCTGGTCTGGTCCAAGCTGAAGCAGCAAGACTGTGTCCAGCTGTGCTCCTCAGTATCGACGACACAGATCCCGTCGTGCTGCCGCCGGTGATGGGAGCCGTACTTCACATTGTGTCTACCATCCCTGTAAGTTTGTGGTTGAAGCACAATTTCACACATACGTTAATGTTTTAAGTTCTACATGCTGTTCTCAATCGTCACTGTCATTGCAATTAAGTTGATATGTAAGGTAAGTTGCAGTTTTTTGGACCTGCGCCAGCAGAAATCTATAGACTCAAAATTAAATGTTTTCATTGCTGTTTTCCTTATTGCTTCAGATTTATGTTTTCTATTTCAGGATTGCTGGACACATGTAAATGCTAAGAAAGGGTTTCTTCCTAAACTTTGGCCTCTATTGAAAGATGGTGGAAAAGGCCTGGCTAAAGCACTTCACCCCAATCTAATGCCACTCCTCAGCAAACTGCCCCAGCAGGTCACGGATCCCAAACTGGACTTTTTCCTCACCTTTTTCACTGCTTTAATTCAAGGGTAATGTCTCCTTATCACATAGAGGATAATTAATATAATATCACAATTCAAATTGCAACTTTGCTTTATGCTTTGTTTTGTCCTTTGATATAATAATCAAAAATAATCCACCAGTATGTCTTTGTCATCACCATAATACTTGTAACACACTGCTTCATTTCCAGTCTGTCTAGTGAGCGTGCGGTGACAAGCCCATCAGAAAGTGCCGTGATAGTGACGGCTGTTGTGGAATGCTTGAGGTACTGCATCCTGCAGCACGCGGAGGAAGAGGAAGACCAGCAGAGAATCAGAATCATGCTTATCACCCAGCAGGTTCGCTCCATCATGCAGACTTTCCTCCACAATCAAATCTACTAAATTCAAGCTCTTTCTTATGTTAATGTTGTTGTTATTTTCTTTGCAGCTCCTGCCCCTACTGGAAAAGTCTCTTAGCAATCCTTCACTGCAGAACGGCCCTCTTTACCTTTTGGTCACAGAAATGCTCATTTCCTGGGAGAAGAGGGCAGGTTTACACAGTGAAGGTGAAGCTATTGATAAAAGACATGTCTTTCAAAGACTTCTAGTGGACTTTTGGGAGGACCTCAGCCGTATGCTTGTTGGTGATGTTGACAACGAGGCAGCTGATCCAGAGGCTTTGGAAGGGATAGCAGTGTTGCTGCAGGTGAGTTTGCTTTGTTTGCAAATATTTGACACTGTTGTATTCCGGATCATGTAGGATGGAGAATATGGCTCAACATTATGGCTGTCAAAACAAATTCTGTGACCCGAGTGATACGGCAAACATGTTTCCTAAATGAATCAGTTCTCTCTTCTTGTTCCTCAGGTGATGCGTTACCCTGAGAGGGTGAACAGGAAGCATGTCCAGAGAAAGAAATCTGTCAGGATGTGTTTCTCTGAGTCAGAAGGCGTTGAGGGGGCCCGTGTTGAAGAGCCTGTGCAGACAGTGTCTGAGCGAGTGAACGAGAAGGCATTCGGGTCCCTGCAGACGCAACATTTTGAAGATGTTGTGTGCCAGCTGGCACAGTTGTGCTTTGTGCATGTGAATGAGGAAAACTCTGAGAGACATCTTGTTTTCCTCTCCCGTCTCCTGCGGTCTTTCCACACACCCAGAGTCTTCACTGTAAGTCGCATCTCGCAGTCACAGAGAAGCGTATCATAATGGAAGTCATTTACTGACTGATAAACTTTTCTTTAGCATGTTTCCAGGTTTTTTAAGTGAAAACTGCTCAAGCTCATTGTATTAGATATATAAATGCAGGATTCTTTTATAGCTTTTACAGTTTTTCTTTATTTGTTTGTGCTCATCTTAGACACTGGTTGAACTTGATGAGACCAAAACAAAGGATATTGAACCGAGCAATGAGACGATTACAAAAAATCCAGCAATGAAGTTCCTACTGGAGCAGGTGTTGGTGTGGCTGGCTGAAAAGGGCCGCAAAGATACTCAGCACCTGGTCGAGATGGTTTTCAGCTCACTCTATTGCTGCAGCCGACAGGAGACCACCCGCATCCTGAACCACATCACAACGGTAACATTAGATGCACGTGTCATAACGTGACAGATTAATTTACACTCTATTACATGTTGTGCTTCAACTGTGCTGCCATTTTGTTGTTGACACTTTCCATTCTGTTGTTTTAGATGGGCTTACAGTGGGAAATTATACTGCAAGTCATTCAGAGGGTAGGTGTTGCAAAATCACAATTATTATGTTTTTAATCAGATGGCGTTACCTGTAAATACGTTAAATGGACACTGTCAAACGTATGAGCTTGTCTGTCCCCTCAGGCATGTACAGACCCTGACACTCTGAAGAGTTGCAGTGATTGGCTCAAAGGTTCAGTTCTGGGTGAGCAGCTCCTTGGATTGACTGAGGAGTTGTGCAAAGTGGGGAGCAGCTGTAGTGTCTCCACCTCCTCTTCAGGCAGCCACAGTTGGACACTTATCAGTCTGGTCCTTTCTCAGCACCACAACAACGGTGAGTACAAACGCACACGAACAGCAAACAGTCCGTTCCTTTTATTTTGTTGTTTTATTTGAAGTAGTATGTATTAGCTGGGCTTTATGTGCTTTTCTTCATTCTGTATAATCAGTGTCTTGACTTGTTTTACATACAGAGTCTCTGATTGGAGAAGTGTACCTGGAGAAGATCTTGGAGAAGCTCCACGCCACTCTTTCTGAGACTAAGAGTCTGTCTGATGCAGGAAACAGGGAGCCACTTATCTCCTTCATCTGTGATGTGGCCTCCACTTTCTTCTCCTCTGTACAAGATTGTCTTCTACTTGTCTCTGCTGAGGAGCTGCTGCTCACCGTCTTCCAGCTCACTGCCCAGGATCAAACACACACTCAACTGTCTGGTGGGTACAGTGTTCAAACAAATACTCTGATACATACATCAGGTAAGATAACAAAAATTAACAAAATTTTCTTGTTGCTTGAAAAGACTCACTTTTAGATAAGCTGAAGAAAGTGTGTGTCACTGGAGTTTCTTCGCTGGTCCAACACCGTGACGCTGACGTCAAAGAAGGTGGTTTCCTGCACGCCGCAGCCCTTTGGGTGATGAAACAACTACTAACAACATCACTGGATATTAAAGGGTAATCAAGCATTTTGTAACTTTTCTAAAGAAAACTGTATTTTATGTGTATCTGTCTAACAAAATCTCAAGAATCATTTTATTGGCTTTGTTGTTCAGCTAAGTTTACTCTGGGGATATGTTTAGGTTACAGCTTTTGGTCCTCGCGGTACAAAACCTCGTGCAGACGATCGTCTCCGTCTGTGATCAGTCATCCTCCATCCTCAACCAGTTCTCGACTGTCATGATGCCAAGCCAGACAGAATGGACCAGAATCAGACAGGCCTTACCACCTCAGGTCAGCAATCTAATACGCTTTGAGGTTTTAGCATTAAATTTATTATTGGACAAGAAACATTTGATATTCATGTACACCCCCCTTTTTGTTTTTGTCTGTCCTTTTCAGTGGATCAAAGCACCTTTATTATCTAGCCGTCACAGAGGTGTTTATGGAAAAACTTCAGTAGACATCTGGGAATTTAGAGAGCTGAACAAACTCCCAGCCCACCTTTGTGCCTGTGCCCTCTTGGGAAGTGTTGTCCAGGCAGTTTCGTGTGTTCCTTGTGACCAAAATGATTTGAAGTGTCCTTCTCTACTCCAAAACATCAACTACACAGGTACACACATGAGGCAGAACATGACGTATGGATTGTGCGCAGACCAAAATGTTTGTCTTTTTCGATTTGCTTATGTTTGCTTTCTTTTTGCAGTTTCAGAACTTCTCTATGCACTGCAGTGGTGTAAGGAGGTAGATTACAGCCCTCCTATAGTTTCTGCATATCAAAATGTGCTGAATGACTGGGGGCTGTCAGACGGTCTACACAGTCACGTCCCAATAAAGACCCTGCTGGACACTCTCTACTCAAGGTAACATTAATCATTAGTCTTTATACAAAGGAGAAATACATTTTGTACTTGGAAAACTAAGCATGAATAAACCTATAAAGGCAGTATTAATTTGTAGAATTGTGCGTTATCATCTCCAGAGTGGACATAAATGAACAAGTACTTGTTTTCTCCCCTCAGGTCAGTGACAGATGGAGGTCTGTGGTCTCTGACTCTAGAAAACTACATCCTCACCACGAATCTGGCGGCGACTCACAGTACAGCTTTGAGGGAACTTTATGGAAGTTCAAACAGGTCTGTAACTCAGTATTTCAATGCGTAGGATTTCACATTCAAAGCTTCTTTGTGGTCAGTTCAGCCACTGTGTTGTTGTGTACTGACATTGCTTTGTGTTTTATCAGTTTGTTCCCAGTGTCCCAAAGCAAACTGAGCACGCTCCAGGTCCTGTGCCCGACTATGACAACAGAAGACAGAGAGACTCTGGTAGATCTGGCGACTGCTGGATTAATCAACTGGCAGGAGGATGGAAGTAAGAATAACCTCAAAACACAGACAGATGTAAATACAAACATCAAATGCAGTCGTGGAACAAAATTGTCAAATAACCATTTTGGACTTTTGTCACAGATGTGTGTGGGTGTCTCCAAGTACTGCTGTGTTGTCTGAAAGCAAACACACACATAGAGGTGGAGGTTGTTCAGGCTATTCTGGCCACTGTGGTGGAGTGGAGGAACAGTAAGGAGGACTGGTTTCTCTTTAGCAGGTAATGTAATTATACAGTTTATTACACCTGTACAAACACTTTGAGAACATACATGTTCATGTGATACAACCCTTGTGTTCCAGCGACCTGTCTGACGTCACTGCAGAACAGTTGACTCTCACCATTGAGATGATGCGCTTCCTGTCCTGGGTGGTGACCAACTGTCCAACAGTTATGGGGGGAGACCAGTGGGACTTTCTGCTCTGCTCTATGTTGGCCTGGCTGCAGGTGAGACATGAAGGAAATGTGCTGTTTTGTGGCTGCGATGTAACAGGAGAGTCATTCAGGGTGGAATTATGTTGGAAACTGTTGGTGTGCTTCATTTCATAGAAAACTTCACTTTTTGGTTTGACTCTGTCTGACAATTGTCCTTTTTTTGATCTTTCCTCAGACGGCTGGTGAGAACGTGAGCAGCCTGTGGAACCCGTGGGTGCAGCTGTTTGTGTGTGAGAACGCTGCATTGATAGTGAGGCTCAACCAGTTCTTCGCCTCACCGTCGTCCGACGTGCTGGAGAAGCTGCCGTCAGAACTGGCGGCTGAATGGACAGATTTCTTCGTCCAGGGAATCTACAGCCTGCTGCTGCCTCTGCCTTTCAACATTAGAAGTGAGTCTGTGGGATTTATATTTGGGGGTTATGTGTCTCACACACACACACACACACACACACACACACACACACCACACATTGTACATCGTCCTCATTACTGATCAGTAAAATCTGCATCCAAATATATATTCCTGTTTTAAAATGTTCCATTGGACTATTTGATTACCTTGTTTCTTAATGAAGAAAAGAAAAGGGATGATGCGTCTTTGACTTCCCCATATTGGAGAGTCCCACAGACATATCAGCATATCCCAAAATGATTAAGTCCAAAGACGTTCTCAGGTCGTCGCTCTCTCTCTCAGGAGACTCCACTCACTGAAATTCCCAGCAGATCCCAGTTGCTCTTGCAGTTCAGATAAACTCACGGGCGCTTTTATCCACATGGTCTGGGACTGCCCTGGGGTTAAATACTTCTGCAGAGGTGATTCTGCTGCTCATTCCAATATACTTTGGAGATTGATCCCTGCTGGACAAAAACTACTTCAACTCTTCGGTTAAACATTTTAAATACAGACATCGTCCTGATGCCACTCAGCCGAAAGTCTGTGGTTGGATACCGGCTTAGTCTTTATCAATGATCGGGTCCCCAATGTGTGGTTGAAAGTAACAAACACACAGAACAACATTTATTGTTTACAATTATTTTAGTTTGTAATATTTATCAGTTTGGCTGAACAGCAGGACTTTTTAAAAATGTTGACGGACAGAACACAAACCTTCACCACTTCATTTGACACCCTTGTAAAGTCGAATTAACTTCAGGACAACACTGCTGTCATAAATTCAGCTCTTACAAATGGTTTTGTTTGGACGGAGTCACGTGGTATTTGACTTGTAATGATTAGAGATGTTTATTTCTGGGTTTGTAGTTTACCATTTTGGTTTTAGTGTGTCATACTTAAATTCATGCAGGCCAGTTTTATGGCAGCTGTCATTCTAGATGTAAAAGTGCAATTAATGAAGAGGTGTTGTGTTTTATCTCAGGTTCAGATATGTCTCATAAAATATGAGGTGAAAGCTATTAGACTGTAATTTTAGCACTCTTACAAGGTTATTAGCTGCTACGGATTTAATAACTGTGCTTTCAAACTTAGTTTATACCCAAAATGTTTTTCTCCAGTGGATTTGAGGCAACAACTACAATATATGTCATCCTGTATATGAATTGGAGATTATTTTTTCATAATTTTTAGGTGAACAATACAACTTTGTATATTGTCTTTAGTTTCTGTATGTTTTAACAAACATACTGTAACAGTTATCACGAAGGTTCCATTGTAAGCCAAATGCAGTAGACAAACATTTTTATCAAGTTTAGCATAAAGCCCTGATTTCATAACTTGCACCTCTTCTCTGTATCGCCTTTTGTCAGATACGTTCACTGATCCAGATGACCCCGTCTTCCCTGTGGCCGTACTGGAGTCGGTCGGCGTGGCTCTGACGTTCGTGCCCGTGCAGCAGTTGAGCCAAAACTCCTTGCGGCCACGATTTATAGCAGGCCAACAGACGAACCTGCCGCTGCCGCTTCAGACACTCCTCAACACTTTCTGCCCGCTCCTTCTATTCAAGGCCAGACCTCTGCAGATCACCGTCTACCAGCTCCTGGAAAAGTAAGCAGTTTTGTTTGAAAGCCTGGATTTTGGGGTAACTTTGCTTCAATGCATTTATAAAGATCTCCAGTAAAGTACAACACATTTCTTGAGATCTTTGAGCGCGTCTGAATGTTCAAACTGTTCTTGTCATAATTACTTTGTGATGTAAAATGAGTTGTTTATTCTGATGCTGTAGAATCATGCCTCAGTTGCCTGAGTATGACGGAGAAGGAGACGGCAACAAGTCTGATGATGACGGAGATGAACCATGCCTGTAAGTCAACACATCAAAGTCCCTGTTACTTTTTACAACCAAGCGATGGTTGATGTTTTCTGAAAGATGGGATTTATGTGTTTGTATTGGAGAAAAGTATTTTAATTATACTTAAAGCTCCATGTTTGTGCTCAGTTCCCCTCCAGCTGCACTGATGGTCCTCTTGTCCACCTGTGAGAGGCTGTGTGATAACATCCTGGCGCCGGTTCAAGTGGGAGAGTTTGCAGTGGTCCAGCCTCTTAGTGCGGAGTACTCCTGCATTCTGGGATATTTGCTGGCCTGGAAACTTCTCCTGACCTTTTTTAAATCCTCGCCATCCCATGTGAGTCATGAGTGCTTGTGTCTCAGTAAATATCTACGATACAGTTTCTAGAAGCCATTCCATTCTGAAGTTTAGTTTTGACTGAAATAATGCTTATATTGGTGCTGCCATTCTCTCTCTAGCTGCGTGCCCATTATGCCCAGTATCTCAAGAGAAGCTGCTCCCTCAATAAGCTTCTCCTCCACCTCTTCAAACTGATGCCTGAGAATCCCATCTACCCCGGCCAGGGGGCGGAGACGAGGGACACCAAAACCTTCTTCACCGAGAGCCTGAGTCTCGCTGTTGACCGTAAGCAAAGCAGACACACTCCTACACATTTCATGTACTGTGAAATGTAAACAAGCTTCAATTGTCGTCTCCCTTGTGTTTTCTGGCCTGCAGAGACGGACAGCGTCAAGTGGGAGCTCCACCGTCTGGCCTGCAGCGTGTACTACAGCACAGTGCAAGACCTGCCCGCCATGGTGCGGCTGTGGTGGAACAGCCAGGAGAAGAGAGTGAGCACGGCTGTGGAGAAGTTCACCATCAAATACGTCAGCCCGGTTCTTTCAGCCCAGGAGATCTCGTCGGTGCACACCAGCACTCAGATGTTCGACAACATGACCGTGAGTTCAACAATAGTTTGATTTATAAGTGTTGTGCGACCTTGTTTTGAAAACTTAGATGTTTTGCTGATTTGGTAAAGGTCTTTCTTGCTTCCACATGTTCCAGATTAGATTACTGCAACAGCTTTTACTCTGTTGTCACTAAATATAAAAGGAATTGCAAGAATTGACCACATCACACTAGACATTACTGTATCACCGCCATATAACTTTTAAAATCATTTTAATGACCATTTTAATCAGCTTCTTCCATGTGTATTTGTATATATTTAGCTCCTTTTCAGCCTTTTTTCTGGCTGAGATTTTCAAGTAGTTTCCAGTTAGCTTTTCCTAAAACCCCGACTCGTCACTAATGGTGACCAAGTTCTTTGAACTCCTCTGAAGTGGAACTCATTACAGACAACCCGAGGCAGGCAACGTCGGTTTCCTCTGAAATCCCTTCCCAATACTCTGTGTCATCATACGACTTTTAATGCTGGATGTTTTTTCATATATCTGATATTTTAGTCTGCGTTTCATACAACTTGATTTGGTTTTTTATTGTTTTTTACTTAAAGCAATAATAATAATATAAATCAAAACACTAAAATATTTTTTACAACTGCAAACTTGTTTTTCTTGAGATTTAGCTTAAACTCGCCTAAAGTTCAACATAATGGCGGAAGTGAAGTGGATTATGCAGTTTGCTAAATTAAGAGTAAAATTTTTCTGACTGAAATTATACGTACATAAGAGGAGGGTTTTTTTTTCTTTTTGTTTAATGACAAACTGGAAATTCAGAATGGGAGTGGTGCGATTTCAAACATTTCTTTGTTCTCGCCTTTGGCGAAGCATAACCAAAGTTATGGTTTCCTCTTTAGATCCATTTTTGCAGTAATAGGTTCTTTAATGTTCTCCTAATGTCTTTGTTGTTATTTCACTCGGCGTCATTTAACTGTGTTTCTGGCAGTTTTTCCAGTTTCCTTTCCAGATGTTGGACTTTTCTGCACAGGCGAGCAGCCGTTTTTGTTTGCTCTTTTTTTTTTTTTTTTTTCATTTTCTCTCCCCTCTGATCTAAATGATTTTTGTCAGCTTTATCTGATTTTTTATTTATTTTTTTCATTTTATTTCCTTCTCCAGCCTGTGGTAAAAGGTTAATGTATCTAATATTTTTCAGGTGGACACATCCTGCAGTGTCACACCTGCTTCACATTTGCAGTGTAATGTCTCAGTAACATTAGACTTTAGTCAAATTGAAATGAATCGCCTCTCATTGAGGATAATGTAAGCAGTGGCTGGTTGCTTGACTGAAAGACCCCCATTGACAAGAGTAAATGTATTTATCTGGTCGCCCCAGGTCAAAGCCCGCTCAGCTGCGCGGGAGGTGATTGCAACCTATTCTGTGGATGATATCTTCATCGAGTTGGTGATTCAACTACCACAGAACTACCCTCTGGGCTCTATTACTGTGGAGAGTGGGAGGCGCGTGGGTGTCGCCGTGCAGCAGTGGAGGAACTGGATGCTGCAGCTGAGCACCTACCTCACGCATCAGGTAAAAACTGGATTCGAATGCAAGACGTTGGTGTCGTAAGGAGGGGGGTGGGGGGGTGTTCAGGAGGGTGAGCAAAGAAAAGAGAATGAAATATTGAGAGGAATGTTTGTGTCAACAGAATGGCAGCATAATGGAGGGCCTGGCTCTGTGGAAGAACAATGTGGATAAGCGCTTTGAGGGGATAGAGGACTGTATGATTTGCTTCTCTGTTATCCACGGCTCCAACTACTCCCTCCCCAAGAAGGCCTGCCGCACCTGCAAGAAGAAATTCCACTCGGCGTGTTTGGTGAGTCCATGTGGTCGTCAGATACGTGCAGATTTAACATTACTGATATACCTCGGCACATTGTTTCAGTTGCAATTGTTCATCATGTGAGTAACTATGATTTCTTCTTCTCTTCTTTGTTCAGTACAAATGGTTCACCTCCAGCAACAAGTCCACCTGCCCACTCTGCAGAGAAACATTCTTCTGAATGCAGCAGGACTTGATTTCAGGATTTAAAATGGTCGTGAGGCACCACATCTACAATGAGGTCCAATTCACTTGAAATGAAGGGAATATTTAGTGGTTCAATCTTGTAGAGACAAAGATCTAGTCATGATTATAAAAAGGCGAGGTTGATGAGTCCAAAGGTTTGTCTTTATTAAAACAAGTTAGAGTTTTTTGCCCGCAAAAAATTTTTTTTCCTTTTTTTTTTTTTTTTTCTCAAATGAAAAAGTGCAGGAAAAGGCTTTGAGCTTCTTTCATATAAGAAGAAAAAGTGCCAAAAATAAATTGATGGATTGATTGAAATTTTACAATATCTGGTCAGATCTCCAATATTTCCTAATATTTAGGAGTCTTAAGAAAATATGTCTGATTATTGACATGCATTTTAAAAATAAAACGCATGTTTGTATGGTCACCAATCAAAGAACATGGTTTGTGTCTTAAACCCGTGCCTGTATACTGCTGTAAATTAAATAAAATACCGCTTGATGGACGCTATCGCTGGTTGTGACGTGTGGGTCAAAGAGCATACCAACACATGCAAAGACACATTTCTCTCACAAGCAAAAAAAAATTATCTCCATTTACATTTAAATTGAAAAATGGTACAATATTGACAAATACTTGAGAGTTGGTCTATAAATATTGGATAACAATTTAAAGCTTTGTGGGGAGAAAAAAAAATGTATTGGTGGTTTAGAGACTTGAGAATTGGCAGGTTTGATTCCTGCAACAAACGGTCACCACTGGGTCCTTGAGCAACACCCATGACCCCCACCTTCCACCCGGTCAGGGGAATTTCTCCAAGGGCAAAATATGAATAAGTAGTTATTTAGTTATATATTATTGCCAATAGGCTAACATATTCCATCTACTACTCATAATGGCTTTGTGTGACACTAAAAGCTGACCTTGAATTCTAGTTGGTAGCTGCGTGCACCAGAAACAGTGATGTTCCATATGTGCAGTGAGTTGTGAAATGCAGGCTTTTAAAAATGTGACCCTTGTATATGTATGTATGTGTGTATATAATATATATTTTTTTCTTTTTTAATTAGATGGACTGTTTGCTTAAAACTAGTGCTTTGTACCTCCGGCCCCAGGTGTATTGTTATACCCACGATCCATTAAGTCCCTTTTGCCAAAGCTACTTTCTTTTATATGTTAATGACTATCATCATTATATTGCAGTTTCCGGGGCTTAATTCTGTAACAAAAGAAACAAAATATAATATATATAAAGCTTGGAGGTAAACCTTTAGGGACTGAACAGACTGATGGAGCTCTGACTGCAATGCTGAAAAAACACTAGTGGTTTGATGAAAGAGCGCATCGATCGACAAATACAATTGTTGTACAAGATGTCTATTTAACGTCTGCTATTTTAAACCCAGGTGCTTAAGTGAACTGTTATGTTAACCCCAGCCTCCAATTACAGATGTGTGATATTTCCGTACAAATATTACTGTAAGTTAACCTGTGCTAGTTTCCAGGAAAAGATCGTAATTAGCCTCGGTCTGTGACTGCTGCACCAGTCCCCCAAGCTCATTTATCTCGGGTCCACCTCCTCCTCGTGTTGAATAATTTATCTGTTTAATGGAGGCTTGCTCTCATCACAGTTGTTCCTATGGAATTAATTATGACAGATTAAGCATGATCAATGAATTAATCCCTATCATTTGATCTGCCGTCTATGTGTGTGTGTGCATTTGTAATTCATTATTGCGGTCAGAATTTATCAATACATACAGCCAGCATCCATCATCATCTGCCCTTGACCTTTTTAATAGCCATTGATCTGTTTGCTGGGCATAAATATTTATCTAGAGACTCCCCCCTCCTCCTCCATCTCACGAGTTTTGACAGAAACACTCACACCGACAGCTTCAAATCTTATTGCTCATTATCTGCTTGATTAAGCAGTGTCGCAAATGTTATGAACTACAGCAGAGTCCTCAGTGAGGCTTGTTCTTTCTGTAAGATAGTCCGACTCTCAACACAAGATGGCAGTGTGATCACAAAGACTGGTTGGTTGCCTGAGTTTAAACTACCATTTAAAAAAAGAAAGGTGTATATATTAACCCTAAAAGAAAAGGAGATTGCACTTCTGGGCTGTCTGAGTGGATTAAATTAACTACAAGAATCAAATTAATGTCACAAAAATGTTCAAACTTGGTATTGCTTTTCAGACCGATAATCTTTCAATTGAAACATGAAGTTTCAAAAAGGGAATTAACAAGAAATTGCCACAAGGATTGTTACTGTACCATCTTTAATCACTTTAATGAATTTGATGAAGACTTCCAGTCACAATGCTGAGCGGCATCAGAAGCAGTGTCAAAGATCAAACGTTGCAAACGTATTTGTATGGATGAAAATGAAGCTGGGGGGGGAGGCAGAGGAATGGAGACGACGTACCAGAGTCCACACATTTCTTCTTTCTTAACACTCAAAGTGCTTTAGATGCCATCCATCATTCTGCTGTCCTCTTGCTATGACCCACTTCCACGGGAGCGCCTGCCGACGAGTCGACGCTAATTAGCAGCCACCCTGTTTGTGAGCAGTCGGTTCGCCGGCCTTTCTGGCCAGCGAGCCCGATTGCTTACTTCATTATTAGCCAGGCCTAGTTAGCTCTCATTTAGCTCCCACTGACCCATTTGTGAGCCTATTAGCATTCCAAGCATTTTCGCAGGGGGCTGGTCCCCTCCTAGTCGTAGTGAACCGCAACACCGTAGGCAGCGGCTAATTCCTCCAAATGGCTTCAAATTAGTCTGTATTTTGGGCGAAGTCTAAGTACATGTGCCTGTCGGTGTGACTCCTCCAGTTTTATTGTAATATTGCCCACACAGTTTTTTTTCTTGTGTCCCTCGTGTGGCAGTCCTCATCACTTCCACTTCTTTGTTCTGCATATCTCTCCCATGGTTCCCATCTTACAGCAATACTGCGAGTGCAAACGTGATCCTGGGAATTTATTGGGTTCATTTGTCGTGACTCAAATCAGGTTAATTTATCCCCAAACTGTAGCAGGGAACTTCACAGGCCAAGCTATTTACTAAACTGCATGCGACTCATATGTGGAATGATCAATTTTATTAACATTTGCCATTTCATATAATGAAGGTAATAAAGAAAGATTATTGATCGGAGCCTATTGGCTCTTGGACATGCATTTGTATTAGTCATTATGGCTGGGAAAGGCTGCTTGGTCCGCCACAGTTTAAATCTACTGTTATTACTCTGTCATCACGTACAGGCTTTTTATCGTTTTCTATTACCGCTGCCATGTTGCAACAGCTGTGGAGGACACCCAAAGACCAAGGCATGATTTTAAAATGCATTATGCGGTGATCATATTGAAATAGAAAATTATAGGTACTTTTTAAAAGCTTATATAGTCAAAAGAGCAATCCAAAGGGTAAAATAAGGATACACACGTCAACAGGGCACACAATCACACACATGTAGATTCGCATCTCCGGGGCAGTGAAGAATCAACGATTAACCGCGCACGTGTGTTTTAGACTACTTTAGATTGGAGTACTCTGAGTAAATCCATGCAAAGGAAGAACATCCAAGCGCTTCCCCAAAAAACCCCACAACCAGGGACCTTCTCTGGGCTCTGAGGTGAGCTTGTTGAACACTACTGCAGTACACAAATAAAACCTGAAGGCCTGCAACACAGAAAGAAAAACACACTGTTGTTCTTTTTTAATATTGTCTCAAAAAAAGCTGGTAACTGACTCATTACTCATGAGTCATGTGTGCTTATACTATTGGCATCATCATAAAAAAAAAAAAATGTTTTATCCTTATATAATGAACCAAAATATTAGCCAGGGGGGGTTAATGTTTTTTTTTTTTTTTTTTTAAAGGAATTTAAGCCTTACTCACGAGGGCTATTACCGCAGAAGCACAAAGCAGCCAACAACTGTGTACTTTTAGCCTGACCAGAAAACCTTCCGCATCCAGCTTCACTCAACCAACTCCAGAGTGCAGCTCTGGTCTACATGGAAATAACACCACATGAGAGCCGGAGAGCCAATCTGAGCATGACTAGAGCCTTTTAGATGCAACTAGGACAAACGCATGAGTGGTACGTCCTGAATATTTTAGACCGCATGTGTTAACTCCTGCACATGAGCTAAATGGCCAATAGCTCAGTTCTCTCTGCACCGTTATTGTTTTCTAAAGTAGTGGGGAAGGATCGACTGTGCTCTGTATGACTCAGTGCAGAGGTAGCAATTAAGCGGCAAGAGTTCACTGAAGACAGATCTCTATCAAGCCCCATTCCTAAATTTAGAGACACCCACAGGCATGTCTATATATTGTACAAATGCTCTATATATTGTGATAGAGGCTAAGAAAATGGGCTTCTATTCCCTGTGGCAAAATTTGATTTACTGTTCTATTTAAATGGCCCCACTGTTTCAGAGAGGCTGGTTCTTCCATAGCTAAGCCCAAAGGCATTTAGATACATCATGCTGTGAAGTAACAAGACATTTAACATACAGCACAGAAAGTTCAGTGGAAAACAGTGTGCTTAAGTCATCTAAATCTAACTGCAAGTTTCAAGACGTCTGCATTTGAATCCCATGTTCTGATCAGTTGGTCTGGGGATCCATCACTTTGTTATAGATTTAAATCTCATCATGACATTTTGCACAACCATTCATGGTACCCCGAGGATGAATAATAAGAGACATTAGAGAATCTCAGTTTTTATTTAGTGAAGACATTAGGTTGAGAACTTCACGTGGAAAAGTCTGTTCTTTTTACTGATGACCATACGCACAACGGAAAGATAAATCATAACTACATAACAGAACAAAGTGAGTCTTATTACACAGTCTAAACTGCCCTGGGGGCGTTGTAGCTGAAGGGTAGAGTCCCTGAAGCAGCCTGGTTTTTCATTGGATTGGATTCAGAGAAAGACACATCTCAGTGTGAGGAAGTTATTTGAAATAACTGGATTTTGTGTTGTTGGACTGGGTTCGAGTGGAGCGACTTATCTGAGTGACTGTGTATGGCAGGACAGTTTCTAGTGTTGTGCCACGTAAGACTTTGTAGGAAACCAGTTTCAAAATGTGTGAGTGGCATACTGCAAATCAACACACACTAATTCTCATTTTCTCTTTCACCCCCCCCCCCCCCCCCACACATACACACACACAAAATGTTTACCTTTATTCTAATTCATTCTCCTTTTTATGCTGTTTTAATCCCTTTGTATAATTGTATTTCACAATCTTGATAGCTTAAGATTACGATTCTTAATCGCCTTGATGTATTTCGTTTGCCTTGTGTCTGAATTGCGCTCTTTCAAAAAAATCTGCCTTGCCTTACATTACAGTGAAGTGTGACAAACTTCATGGAGGCGGTCTACAGTAGTATCATACTCAGTACTCTTGCATCACAATGTGCGTTTCTCTAGTTTAAGTCTGTTCCTGGTGGCCTTCTTGTGAGAGGTTTGCATGTTCTTCCCACAATCTAATATCATGATCGTGACTGTCCAACATTGTGACTGTCCACTGGTGATCTGTGCAGGCTGCCTTCACTTCTTGGTTCAGATCCAGTGGCCCAAAACTCCAAGTTGAATATAGTGGTACACACGATGGACAGATGGATGAAACTTTGTAGGTTATTATGATCCATTTTCACTGTTTGCCTTGGACACCAGTAGTAGGGTGTCATAATAGTGTAGTTTTGTGTGCTGATTTCCTCCTAAGAAAAGTTTCAGATTTGTAATCATTCTTTACAACAAACATTATACTAGATTAGAGTAGATAAACCTTTATTAGTCCTATAAGTGAGTCGTAGCAGCATGATGAACAGTCACATAGAGATCCTACAAGAGCTTACAGAGACCTTATGAATATAACATGGAGACTGAATAATAAACTTTAAAATTCCAAAAAAATGACTTTTCTGATTATCAACATGGAAAATACTAAATGATTTTGTGATTATTGTGACATTGTTCATACAGTGAAGAAATCAGCGTCAGTTCAAGTAAAATCAGTTAAAACTATGAGCTTTTCATAACGCCAACATTACTTGGTGATAGAATAAGATGATGAACATAAATATTTGCTAAACATTGTTATAAGATTATTCCGGCATTAGATTGAGCTGAAAAGGAAAGCATGAAAGAGTTTTCACTCCACCTGTGTTCTCTTTGCCTCTTCGAAGGAGAAAAACGTGAAGTTCAAACTAAAGTTCGAGATCACCTTGACACCGACTGTCCTGATACAATAACTGATAGAATTCAGAGAGATGGAGACTTCGCTTTACTTCTTCACCTGCACAAGCTGTCAGGCCTGCCCCAGCTCCTGGTATTTACTGTAGCGAGCACATCAAAATAGGATCCAGGCAGTTTTTCCTGTATCAGCCATCAAAATGGCTGCCTGATAGACGAGTGTACAGCTGGACATGGCTCGATGGAGTGCTACAAACTGAGCAAGACAGCAGCAGATCCTTGAAGTTTTTAAGAATTAGCGAAATCCTAATTGGCAATTACTTTGATTTGTAATCCTAAAGGTATTTAATGAGCTCATTTAATGGTGCCATGGAGCATGATGGACTATGGTAATTAGTTTTTATAAGAAGCGTAAAAATCAAGGTGTGCGTTGGAGGAGGGTGGTGCCAATTTTTTGCCAAATCATTATTTTCTGTTTTAAAAACCCCCACCAAAACAAACACCAGCTGTACTCCTTGTATTAACGAAAAGAGACTCACACTGAGTGTTTCAGTGAGATGTTTGGGTGCTGGCAGCTTTCCTCCTAATGATCATCCCCTAATGATGATGTGTTTATGTACATCCGTTTTCAAGGGTAAAACTGAAAGGTAAAAAACAGTTATGCTGCTGCACTTTCGGTGTTTTACAGTTGTAATAGTGGACATCTCACTTTCCAGTTATAACAAGGTCGGAGCTGTCAGGAAAGAGTGAAGCCGGGGAGCTAATATACTCAGGCCGGGAGGAAGAGTCATCCCTCATACGGCAGACGGAGGATCGGGGGAAAAGGGGCAGAGACAGGAGGGAGGAACAGTGTGAGACGGAGAGAGGAATGGAGACGAGCGCGAGAGGAAGAGGAGGGGGGCAGATTAGGACAAGTCAAACAGGGAAGACAGAGCGAAGAGGCTGTGAGATAATGGAGAACTGGAGCACGGAGAGGGGGATGAAGAGTGAATGGGAGAAGAGAGGAAAAGCTGGCTGCCTTACCCTCCAGCGGTGTTGATATGACAGTTGTCTGAGGCCAAATCTGAGGCCAATTCATTTCACTGATAAATGCCGCTGGCTTTACCAACCTTTTCACAGAGGGCCTGCATGTACACTCCTTTCTCCATCTGGGAGGACGACTCCTCAGTAACACTCAGGTTTTAGAAAGGCCATGTCCGCGCGATCCCAGAGAAGAACTAAAGGAGAACATTTGTGCTCGTGTTATGTTCTTACTCAGCTTTAATCTTGAACTCTGCTACCAGTTATCAGCACTCATGCACAGTCACACGCACCGCTTATCAGTTTTGAGTTGGATTGCATGTATTACGCTAATGGCTAATAAATAAGCCTAATTATGCTTATGATAATGGAATGATAATTTGACATCAGTTACTCATTCGCTGCACAACTAGGACACGTTGATATTTCATTGACTGACTCGAGAGGAGGGGCGAGAGGGATACCTGAAGGCAATGCCGCCTATAGGCAAATACTCACATTATGTCTACATTCTCTCACTGTGCAATTGAGCCTTATCATGGCCAGCAAAAAATAACAAGGTAATCAATTAAGTGAGCCGTGCAATTAACTTAATTAATTGCTTGTATGCCCAGGAGTTTCCCGGGGCTTGTGCTATGGGCGACACTACTACACTGGCCAGCGATTAGATTACAGAGTTAGTAATGCCATTTGATTCTCAAGTGTGCATGCTGCAAAGTGGAGTCCTGCTGGTTGCTCTAAGTATCTATCTCCAAATTAACAGCACAATGCATCCGCCTGCATCCACGGCACAAGTAAAGAAGTTGTTTGCAGTGGAGGACTGAGATACTTTCTGTAAGTCAATGTGGTAGAGAGTTAAATCTCTGTTTTGACAGAAATTGTAGCGCGCTTCGGTTTGCTGGGGAGGAAATGCAACAAAATTGCTTTGGCATCTAACAGACAAGTGCATTAGATACTGTGCTTACTGTGCACAGATAAACAGCTGATGCGAACAACACAGCAGGCCTTTCAAGCCCTACAGACCCAAGAAATGTCAATATTGAGATATATTATATTTCAGATATCATGCTCTCTGTGGGATTTTTTTCTTTTTTTTTTATGTGAAATGTTAGCTCAGTTTCAGAGGCAATTGTCACTCTGTGGGAACATTGGAAACGCACTCACGTCTGGCGTGATGATACAAACACTCAGGGTCACACTCGGGGGTGATCCTCTGAATTTTACTGCATAACTTTTTTTTTTTTTTATGGCCAGTTACACTTTATATTTCCACAATTTCCTGGTACTGACGCTAACATCTGAACTTGTAAATATTATATAAGATGTGCTCTCGGTGCCAAAAGACAATCATATCGTGTATGAATTGTGTAAAATGTAATTTCATGTTAAGAAAAGATGATCTTTTGTATGCCGTTCCATTAACCAGCTCGAGACACAGATTCCAGAAGGTGTTTGAGGTTTGGTAAAAAGTGAATGCATGTTATAAAGTGGAATTCAACATTTCTCCAGGGGATACTGCTGGAACCTCATTTACTCATATTCAAAAACAAGTTGCGCTCATGTTATTATTATTATGTTTGACTCCATGTACTCAAGAGAACAGAAAATTGGTTTTGAGGTATTCAAAACACACGCGCACATAAGGAGAGACAAGGAATTGATTTGTAGTCATTCAGATTTGTCCTCCTCTGTTTGACTGCCGGTAATCTTGTGCTGTTTCTCTGTGCAGTATTGAAGATAAGACACCCTGTCATTACTGTAATGTGCTGTGTTTGAGCACCGTGCCACTACACCAGACATCATGGTCGGATTTTACCGGCGCAAAATGTGTCTCTGTCCCCTTGTCCCGTTTCCTCTTGTATTTTAATGAATATGCTGACAGTCGAATTAGCATGGTGTCACTGTGGTAGCATGCTCCAGCGACATGGCTTCACAGCTGTCCCACTGTGATAGCTCGCTGCACTCTGTTAAAAGATCTCGAGTACAGCCACAGGAACACATAGGCTGTTATGTTGTGAAATGGGCCGACTGCACCTTTATTGGCGTTCTGCCATCATTCCTTTATCCATGATTTTATTCAGTCCATAGGATTTTTGTGCGAGTTCTTTGTTCGAATGCGAATGTGGAAAATTTTCAGACTAGAAATAGCAAAGTCTCGGTTATTCAGCCGTCCATCCACCCTTTATGGTGCTTTATTCCGTTCAGATTTGTGTGGAACTGGAGCTGATCTGAGCTCTGGGGTTCTGGTTATGCTTAAAACAAGTCAACAGTGCATCACAGGACAAACACAGAAAGAAACCCACTCCCACGGGCAATTTAGACACAGAAAGTAGCCTGAGATTCCACTATACCTCATAAAATAATTACAATATAAACATATACAAACTCAAAAGTTTTAAACGGCGTGAGTGTGTGTGTGGTTGTCCTTGCCTATAGTCAGTTGGGATTGACTCCCTGCGACCCTGCACAGGATTAAGCAGTAGAGAAGATGGATGGATAGATTATTTACCTTGTTGTTTACAGTAACCTGGACATGTCTCCAAGTTAAAAATGAAGGGTTTACCTCATGGGTGTTTGTTTATCGTCCCTACAGGGTCCCTATAATGCAGCTGTGTAAACAGGTTTAAGTCCCCACAGCATCCCCACATTCATGCACACAGCATGTTTCAGGTATGCAACTTACAGTCTTTGTATTGCAGGTGAGGTAGGAGGGACAAAGGCTTTTTTTAAGTGAGTCACCACCCCCCGAGTAAGCCGGTGAAGTTCACCCATCACGGCTTCTATTTTTCAACACACACCGGAGTCACAATGGGGAGGCCTATTCTTAATAGGCTTCCCTGGGTGCTAATGTTATCGGTGGTTGTCACGCAGAAGACACAAAGACATTCAGTACATAGTCAAATTCATATGTAAGAACGCACTGACACACTCTGCATGCATGCATGAATGCATGAACACTGCTGGGAACGGGATTCCTCTTACTGTCTTACACACACACACACACACACACACACACACACACACACACACACACACACACACTCACACAAATACAAATCTATGAATCTGCAACAGTAGAGGTCCACCATGGTCGCATTATTTCTACAAAGTTTGATCGTGAGCCAAAGTCTGTAATAATGTGAATGTAAATTTTATTGCGCTAAGTAAGAGTCCATTTAGAGAGAAAGCGGAGAAGAAGTACTTAAACTGTTACCGTATAAATCTTTTCGTTTTGTTATGCCAGCACAGCGTCGCTTGATAGAGTGCTCTAACACAAACTGCCTCAAATTTTCTCCTCTTTAGGCGCCTCATACTGTCCAGTCAGCATCCTCTTAGTGCGGTAATAAAAAGTTTGTTGGTCGTGTCTGCTTCCATCCAATCTGATTTATTGAATAAGGTCTTTATGGAGGGGGAGAGCATATGCGATGATAAAAGTTATATAAGTATGCCCACATACACATTGTTTTATGAGTTCAATAAATTCTGTTATACTGCTGATTACATACTAAATGTTTGGCATATTTCTGATGACACTTTACCGTTATTTTCCAATACCTTTCCATGAAAAATCAAGGAAAAAAAAAAAAAGAATAAGTCAGCAGGAAACCAACTCATTGTTGGTCATTACAGAGTTCAAACATGACAATTTCAACATCAGTGTGACACCATTAACCACTTTATCCAGTTCATGGTCAATTGCATGTAAAAATTATTTGAATACTACGGAATGTACATTTTTCCCGACAATTGAAATCAAACAGAAAAACTCAGATAAACTAAAACGGTTTTCTTTATTATAATTTAGCACAGAAGTGATGGAAATCCCCCCCAAAATTACCTTAAAACATTAAGATACTTTGTAAGAGTAGATGCATTGCTTATTTTGTCGACTTTTGTCAAATTTGATAGACTTATTTCGTTGAAATGTTATGAAGATAGAAATATCTGACAAAACCAATTTGCTTTTCAGTGATATTGTAATTTGTAGAGATGCACCTGTACAGACTGTGCATATGAGATTAAGGTTATGAATTAGTGTGACTGGAGACAGATGACTGCACAGCTGAACTGAGATTCAGCTTAAACATGCGTGCTACAAGACTAAGTGCAGCTGAGAAAAAGCCGCACATAATTAACCATTGAAATGTATGAAGTCCTCTTTCTGTTGCAGTTTGTTTTATTGTTACAGTACTAAGCTCAAGATGTGACTAATCACTGGGAAGAAAAGGAGAAAAGTGATTTTCATACGCATTTCCTTATCCTGCTAAATCTTCGAGGCCATTTGGCATTGTTGTTGAAACATAATGTAACACGTCAAACCAAGGGACTATAAATAAGGAGTTATTCTCCCACTGGAGATCATTGAGAGCATCGGTCTGAGCTGCACGTCTCTGCAGACGTGCCATTGTCAGGTCTGATGAAAAGAGAAATAGTTTAGATTGTTCACGGATGTTTGGGAACATTCGTATATGTAACATGTCAATGAGTGGCTGTGTGAATGCACATACTGTATGGCTGATGGGAGGATCAGCATATTCATATTTGTAGAAATTTGTTGTTTAACTTACAAAAATATCCTGGATCACATTCATATTCAGTTATCAACGTTTCCAGTATTTCAGGTGTCCATGGTTGATTTCTTTTTTTTCCTGTGTTAACATTACTGCATTTCTCATAGCTATTAATCATTAATTTTCTCATTCACATTATGAAGCTTTCGGTTTGTTTGAAATGATTTGCGTATAATGAGGCTCTGCTGTACTTTGTGAAATTTGACTCTGCTTTAGGTATTATTATTGTTGTTTTTTTTCACACAGACGTGATAAGGGCAGAATTCCCTTCAATCCATTACTGGGCAATTTCTGACTGCCTCTGTGACCCCCCTTTGACCTCTCTGATTTGCATGTCCCTCAGACAGATGGGGAACAAGGTAATCATTTTTCTCCTCAAATACTTTTACAAGCATCGGGAGGGCTATAAAACACATCCACGACCTGGCTGCAGTCTGTCCATTAGTATTCATCTTGCTCAAAGATTGAAAGAAGTTTAGTCTGGACAATAAAAGGACCGTTTTCCTTTTTTTTAAATTGAAATAAATTATGTGGGAAAAGTGAAAAGAGGAACTCATTCAAGTGCAGTACTTGTTTTTAGGAAAATCTCAAACTTATGTGTGTATGTATATATATATATATATATATATATATATATATATATATATATATATATATATATATATATATATATATACAGTATATATCTTTTCGTTTATACAGTATATATATATATATATATATATACAGTATATATATATATATATATATGCATCCATCCATATTGTATCTAAATATATCACTTTATCTATCTCAAGGCCACACTGGCTGAAGCTGGCTGACTATGGGTGGAGGCAGAATACACCCTGCAAACACCAAGTGAAGCAGACAATTGCACACCTTTGGGCAATTCAAAGTCACTCATTAACAGTGTTGCCACAGTTACCTTAAAAAAGTAATCTGATGATTAGCTGCGCCTTTAAAAAGTAACTTGGTTACTTTACTGATCACTTGTTTTTAAAAGTAACTAATTAGGATTACAAGTTCCTTTTTTATTCATTTATATACTCACATATACCGACTCACGGTTTTATTATCAGATTTGTACAACTACTGATATTATTTATCTATTTGCACTGCCTGCTCTAAGCTACCATTTAATCCCCCCCCCCCCCGCCCCCCCCCCGCCAAATTAAGTCTTTCATTGATTGATTGATTAACTGATTGAAAAAAAGGGGGGAGGCTTCCTGCCTATATATCGTTTTACTCAGGTGTAAAAAGCCAGAATTGCCAAATTAAAGTGCTCAGACATGGAGATAGAAGACGCTTTGATAGTTGTTTGAACCGTGTCAACGAACTACTGTCTCGCGTTTTACTTCTGATTGTCATTCTTACTAAGAACATCTTGATAATGTGCAAGCGGTTGCAATGTTGGGACACATGAGCCGGGCTGTTGGCGCTGAGTGACTCGGTCTGATGACTCAGAAAGTTCAGCTGAAGTCACATCAGTTGGCTGGAGGTCATACGGTGGCGCAGACATGTCATTTGACTGTTTAGTCAATCATGGACTGTGGCAGGGATGCATTTTTCAAAAGAACACAACTCAGCATTTCTTTTCCAGAAGAAACTGGTTTGTGAATTAATGACAAAAAGACAAATTCAAATAAAAAAGCAGCTAAAAAGGTAGGAACATGTAAGCAAACAATCTACTTTGCTAAAGTTTTCATTTGCAAACAAAGAGTTGCACGACTTTTGAAACTCCTGTAATTGTAAACCGTTTTATTACTTTCATAACAGTAATGCATTATTTGTACGGCACAGCCAAAAGCAGTGGCGTTTCAGTGATAAATCAAATATTCCAAACACAAGATTACACCAAGAAAAACAGTGTACAAACAAATTATGTTTTTTTGGGGGGGCCTGTGTGCGTTAATTGTTGTTCGCAGTACAAATTTACACTCGCTACTAAATATGATTCGGAAGTCGTCGGTTCACAACACCAACAAAATCAAAGTAGCCAGAGTGTTGATTAGTTAATTACCAAATTGCGCCGAAAATCAAGCTCACTTTGACAAATTTAACCCGTTTGTTGATGCGGTGCCAGCTTTCCAGAGGAAGCACCGTGAGCCAAACTCCATGCTAATTTCGCCATATGGCAGTTCAAAACGCTCGCATCACAGTCACTCAGCGAAACGAGCTCAAGATGTACTGAAGGCAGAAAGCGTTTCAAGTCTTTGCACTCTATCTGGCACACTTCATATGCTGTTTTCCCACTTAGCGCCGGCTTACTTCAACTCAAATGTGTCTGATAGCGTGCCCTTTTGATCTCTATTGATTTTAAGTGAATGTTTTATGGGTTTTGATTTACATTTAGCCTTAAATCTGACGGCGTGCGCATTTGCATTTTGATACCTCCCTTGCACGCTGCATAATTATGTGTATTGATGTGTGGATGACACAAGAATAATCTTCTTGCTACTTTGACAACCTATTTGCACTTTTAAACTTTCCCTCAAAAAAGTGGAAACTTGGATGTCAGTGTCACTTCAGCTGAGATAAATGTTTTTGTTATTTTTAACCACCTCAGTGGGGACATGGAAGTATGATTTCACTACTAAATACAATGCCGACTCAAGTTTGTGTAAGCAAATCAGGACATGGGCTCATAAAGTGTACACTGTAGGTGCACAATGTGCAAAAGTGGAGAAAAACGCACTTTTACTTTGGCAGCTGATCTAAACTGGGCCAAGCAGGGCCTTGGAGGGAGAATGAAGCAGGACAGAAAGTGTAGCAGCCAAATGGAGATGTGGAGGAGGCCGGAGGGCTGGTCTGAGTGGGGAGAGGCAAGAAATAGGAAAAAAGCAAAGAGTTATGGCAATGGGAGACGTGACAAGGTAGTGAAAGAGAACAAAGTTTATGCAGCCCCTTTAGCTTCAAAACACAGTATTAAATCACAAAGGTCTAATCCTTCTGTCTGAACACTGTGTGGCCTACAGGGGCAGCAATATATATTGATAAAAGAAAAAAAAAAATACATCATGTTTTATTTTAAACTGCAAATTAGGTCAAGTCTCCTGTTGAAACTTCGAAAGTCAGTATATAAATATTCAAATAAGTTTGCAACTCCATCCACCAACTCGCTTTTTTTTCTCCTTCTAAATCTGACATTGGTTTGTCTTCTCACAGGGTTTGTGGTTGGAAATGCAAAATCACAAGAGAATAATGTTTAGGCCTACAACTGTGAAAGGGTACAAATGTCCTTCGCTGATGCTGAAGCATGTCCGCTCTCTTGCAGCGTTTGCAGTTGGGCTTCAAAAACCAGAAATGTGTTATACAAGTTAAACAAGGCGGTGTTTGCTTAGGGTCTGGCACAGGGATTCTTTTGGGCCCATCTTAATGGCCCATCTTTAATAAATATTTATAGGGGGCACAGGGGGATATTAAAAAACATGACATGCTAAGATGGGCTTTATTCCCAAGGAGATACGGATCTATGTGGTGTTAACAAAGGAAGAGAGGTGAGAGAATGTAGGTAAGGCAGTCATTTGTTTGGTGATGGCAGGCCAACCGATGACTTTCGCAAGGACATGTTTGATGGACGTCTCATGCACACTCTGTGTACGTAAACAATGAATACAACAACAGTAAAGGCATTACAAGGGTACGGTTACATATGGAAGAGCCCTGAAGACAATATCCAGAGGTATGTATAGATGTATGTATGTATGTATGGATGGATGGATGGATGTATGGATGTATGGATGTATGGATGTACATATATATAACTGTTTTGTTTTACTGAAATGTCAGAGATACAGATTCTGCTGCTACACAAAAAGAAAGAAGGAATACGTAGATTCGAGGTCAAAACCTTTTCAATGATATAGCCAGCTATTTATCTCCCCTCTTGCTCTCTTATTTCAATTCATCCCATCCAGAAATCTTTTATAACCATTTATATTCCGGCAATCCAAGACGTTCGATCAATAGTTCTAGTTTTTAAATAGAAAGCTAGAATGAACAAATGAGGGGTTTTATTTTTTAAAGCCAAGAGATCATGATATTGAATCAGGCAAGAATCAACAATATTATTGATAAAAGTTTATATCAAAAACAGACATGGATTGTTCTCATTTGATATTCAAAGCTCTGAACTAATAAAAACTCTCCAAACCATCAAATTTCCACATGTTATTTTGGGGCAATGTCACATGAAATCACTATAATATACAGCACATTCTGTTCATCGGGTTGTATTATTTATACTTCCTGTAAGTACACCCCACAAATATCTGACTTGTGATCATTAGGGAGAGAATGATGTGTTCAGAAACTATGAGCCATACAAAAGTGTAATGTTTCAATAATAGTGCGAGTGTAAATTTGAGAGTAGCTGCCGTGTGTTGTGCTGACGGTGGCCTGGCCTTCAGTGTCAGACCTGCACAAACAGACTGTCGATGCTGCAGCTTCTCCCTATATGGCATCATAACTGTAGTAACAAACCAAACTGATGTCAAACCACACCTTTAATGAGAGACCAAATATGCAGAGCTGTGCAGAGTGTACCTTTAATGATGTGCATGATTCGGTTTTTCTGGTGTGCTTGTCTTCCATCAGCAGCTTTGGCTCAGGACAGTCTGCTCCTATTATGGGGGAAAAAAACAACATCATGCGGCACTCTTTATTTGAGCACTCCTTATTCAAGTGTTGTCGCTGCATTCAGTAGCCTAAGTATAAACTGTCATTTAGGTGTTTTTCCTTTGAATCTTCTCATGGGGCCGTGTTATTTGTGTTGGATGTATTCCTGCATACGCATTGATTTAATCCCTTAATCATGCTCATGGTACAGCTACAAGACTGAATGCAGCAGCGAGACGTCGTCTCCTCGAATTGCTGAAGCCACTGGCTTCATATTTTCCAATACAGTCCATATTGTTGCATAATCTGAAGCGGCTACAGTTATTGAGACTTTGTGGCACCATGTGGTATTTAATGGCAGTTATAACGACCCTGCAGGATTCATTAAAATTAAGATGCAACTCTGATTATGTTCAACATCTGCTTCACATTACAAGAATGGCTTCCAGGTCACAAACCCCCGGGGACGATCACTCCCTTGATGCCAAGATGATGGTTTGACCATTACAGATAGATTAATTAAGGTCTTTGCACCAAAGCATCCAAAACTTAAATAACATCTAATTTTCATAATTGAAGATTTTAATATGTGTCTTAGTGCTGACAGGTGACGCAGTGTTGCTCTCGTTCGCAGTCCCAGTGGGCACTCTCCCTAGAGTTGTCTTTTATCTCCTCTATTATTTCCCTTTATCTCTGGAGCCCATTACCAAGTCAGTATAAGTCTGTGGGCCAGCAGCCAATCACCATTTATGATACTGGCCGTTTGTCCCTCTTACTGCTAAGGACGTGCCAACGTCCGGCACTTACACATTTCGTAATTTCCACAAAGTGATAGTCCAAGGGGCAGGCTCATTGTTCCGTAGATCACACACACGTCTGCTCAATATGCTTTGACATTGGGTGCATGGGACTGATTGACAGAACCAGCCGTTAAGGAGTTTATCAGAGATCCGCCGAACAGAATTTCCCTCAGTCGTAGTGGACGTCTCTGGTTGGCAATTAATCAAATCATATCAGTGAAATGTCCCTAAAGTTTGCTGAAGCTAAATGCAACTCATCCATCACATTACTGAAAGGCTTCGTGTGCGAGGGATCCAGGCATTTTTCTTCTCCGTACCTTGTCAACGTGGACGTGATCTATATGCAAAGTCAGGTTCTCCACACACCTGATCAGTTTGCGAGGTCCTCCAGAAATATGAGCCGCGAGAAACAGTGAAAGGCAGAAGTGGAATTGGGAGTACAGGTAGTATTTCAGTCAGAGAAAGGTAGAGACGAAGAGAGGGAGAGAACGAAAGGGAGACACATTTAGAGGATGACAGATGGAAGGGTGATGGGGAGATTGGGTTACTTGCAGATAACATCGCGGTGTGATAGATTCTTGTGGAGACTAAATTGGGCTCATGGGCTGAGAGGGAATCAGTCTAAGTCCTGAGTGACGGGCAAAGAGAAAGCTTATCAATGACTAGTGAGAGGAAATTGGACATGGCCTGAATGGCCTCATGATAAAGCTCTTCATTTGCGTGTGTGTTTCTCAAACGGCAAACCACACGCTAATCCATAAGTGTTTTTCAATAATTCAAAATGTTCCATGTTACTCTTTGTTTAATCTGTGAGTAGATGGAGAGAGATATTAGACTGGCAATTAAAGCTCCACTTTAGAATAATGAACAGCAGCTCCTCTGGGCTCAAAGGGGATCAGAGCAAAACTCTTTCTTTTGATGTCAACAAATCATCTTTAAATATTGGGAATTTTGTACTTTTTGCCAATGAAACTGATTTTTACCTTTACCAAATAAATCTGAAATCTCAAAACTAAAACAAGTTTTGGAGACAGAAAGTTTTAGGTGTTATTACAGATGATACATGTACTCATAAACACACAGGCTATAAAGGCCAACATTTGGATTTCCATAAATCCAAGGCAAGTACATATACTGTATATATATAAAAAAAGCTGCAAATATGACATATTTTCAAATACGTCATATTTGTATGGTTCAATTTAAACTCAATATTCATCTTAAAAAATAAACCAATATTGAGAATCAACGACAGTGCAATTTGTTTTCTCACAAACTTTAGGTTATGAAATGAGATTTGGTTCACTGTATTACAGTATAATGTAAATTATGTTTGCGATTGAATGAAAGTTTCCTCTTTTTGGTACTTTAATGTAAATTTGACCTGAGAGATGTTTTTTTTTAATATTTGTACATAGATTTAAAAAAAGAACTGAGAATAAGATGTAGTTCTGTAAAAATGCAGGGACTGTATTTGGTTTGATGGTTATAAAGGGGGTAAATATATATATTTTTTTAAAACCACTGGTGAACAACGAAAGGTGAAAAGAAATACACAAGGAAGGGGTGGACACAGGTGGAACACGATGATGGGGGCACACAGAGGGAGAAGGCCATTGGTTAATTGGGAACACGAGGTGAGACACACCGGGGCAGACACAGAGACCTGACAATAAGGAGCTTCGACTTCATCCTGCAATTCTTTCATCTGTTAATTGTGTTCAATTCATTGTGTATCGTCTTCATAGTTGTGAAAAAGAAAATCCACTGAACTGAGATGGCACATTGCACGTGTTCTGTCACACACCTACATGTTGTGAAGGTCTGAATGAGAACACATTTCTCACGTGTCTGTATTGTAAATAGAAATCTCACTGGAAAGCTGGAAGACAAACAAGCATCAGAGGAAACTGGCTCGGCACAAAGGTACTCAAATCAACTGACTGCACTTCTGAAGCTCACTGATTACCACATTATAAGCCACTGGTTTGATCCATCCACAGTTGGAAGTATTAAAAAAAAAAAAAAAAAAAGTACTCATCCCATTGACAAGGTGACAAGAAAGTCAAAGTGTTTTTCCCTCCTCGCTTCTGCCCAATTAGTGTACTTGCCCCAGTGTTCACCTTGCTCCTCCTCTCAGTCGCTTTCTCTCTGTCTGAGCTCCCTGTCCCGCTAAAAGGGCTTCCAATGCTCCAACCAGATGGCGAAAAAAATGAATGGCTGCGCTTACGTGCGTGCAGCTGTGGGTGCGTGCGCTTGTGGTGATACATTCAGGGTTAAGAGGGACATTCGTGAAAAGTGATTTTGACACCGCATCAAGGAAAGAAATGTCATAGTCCTTCACCTCATTCGTTCATCTCTATTGGTATATCTTTCCTTCACTTATTCAGTCTTACCTGTGCTCTCCATATTTTTTTTTTTTTTCATGAGCGTCTATTTAGTTCTCACACGGGGTTATTTTAAAGTGCTGTCTGGCATGTCTCAGTGCTGTGAAGTGAAATCAGTGCTGGAAAGAAAATAAAGGAAATGAAAAGAGGAATTTATGTTTCTTTCATTGATGGAACAACTGCAAACAAATGGATGATTATTCATTTACACTTCACTTATATTGAAAGTACATTAGGATTTATTGGTGGATTTTGTTGACGCGGACATTAAATAAAGATAGACATTATTCAGTCTTTTCAGAAAGCATTAAACAGATTATTACATAGATGGGTCTTTATAACTTTAGTCTGGTTTACACAATAAATTCAGCTTGAAAGCTCGCTGAATGATGGAGAAAAAAACCCTACTTCCATATATCACAGGTTCCAAAGGTAACTCCGCAACTGATGGTGGCAAAGTATACAAATTGTATGCATCCACGATCAGACAGAGATTGCAAAAGTTTGACCCGTATGGGAGGCAGGCCAGGGAAAAATGCCTCGGCTGTCCAAAAAGAACATTAAAGCAAAGACACAGTGTGCCAGAGAAAGTAAAAGGCAAAGAGCAGGGGTTTTGGAATAATGTGCTCTGGACAGATGAATCAAAGATGGAGTTGTTTGGGCACACTAACAGTAGACATACAGACCAAAGACAGCAAACCGAAGCTTACGCCAACTGTGAAGCTCGGTGGCAGGAAGAGTTTAGAGTTGTTCTGCTGCCTCTGGGATTGGGCAGCTTGTAGTCACTGAGTCAACTATGAATTCTGCATCATAACAAAGATAGCTTGAAGATAATGCGAGGCCATCTGTCCAAAGGCAAAAGCTAAACTGAGAGTGGACCTTTTACCAGGACAACACAACACACTGCCAAATCCACCAGGGAATGCTTCACAACAGAAGAGATGGAAGGGTTGCTGAATTTTTCAAGTCAAAGCCCAGATTTAAATCTTGTTGAAATGCAAAGGGAGGGGGGATTTGAAACAGTCAGCACGCGCCAGCAAACACTCAAACATTTCATGATGGAGAAGTATGCCAACAATGGAGATTGTTGTACAATTTCAGAGAAATTGATGTACAATTGGACAAAATAATACGTTTTTTCAATTAAAGAGATGCTTGTGAGACCCTGGGCAGCCCTTCACCAAATTGAGGTCCTAAGTGAGAGGAAATTATGAATCCCAGTGGAGCGTCAACAGACTTCACTAAACTGTTGTTAATTGTAGAGAAAGGGAAGTTCTTCATGGTCATTTTTAACACGAGAGAAGCTTATTCACTCCATCTGGCCAGTGGATTTCCTGCTCGAATCTTCTTTGATTTTGGTTTTTGTTTCTATCAACCATCTTCTGGATTTCAACTCTTTTTCTGGTCGCCGTCTCCTCACATGCCTGTTGGTCCATTTTTGAACACTGATTGGTGTGCTTTGACAGCAACACGCAAACACTCTGAAGTGCACAACAAACTTGGACACAAACAGGAACACAGTTAATTCTGTTGAGGACACTCCATTGTTCATGAGTTACTCAAGTGTTAATCTGCAGATGGGAAGGAGGGTTAATGTAGGTGGCCTGCGAATCGTGTTATTCTTCTCTTGTAGCCCCTAGAGACAACACAATTATCTGTTCTTGTATGGATAGACCTTAATTGCTCTACATTTGTTTATAAAAAGAGGCTCCTATTGTGACGTGATGCCCTCCACACAAGACATGTCCAGTTCAGGGCGTGGTAGTCCTGGTGGGGCCACTATTGAATTTTTTTTCACACAGGTACAGTGTCAGGGTGCATGGAGACAGGACCCTAACACAGATCAGGCGAGACTGTGAAAGTCACCAAAAATCAAAAACCGAACCATAAAAGCACTATATCTCCTTCTCTGTGTTTTCAACAAATGCTGACACGGTACGAGGCTTTTCCACGAATCAGCACTATTTTTTTTTAAACACAGTCTGACGGGTGTCTGTGAACGTGACACTGTCACACCAGAGAGTTTTTGTGAGGTTTCGTCAGTTATTGCTCTTGGTTGCTCACTGTTTACCCGCGGCTCTCCATTTCCTCTGTCCCTGAAACTTTCACAAATTTTCATGCAAATAAATATATTTATTTCTAATTTTCAAAATAACTCTCATTTCTTAACCAAAAAAAAAGAAATACCAAAAACTAGTAGCCCTTATTTAGATGCAGTTCACTAAAACTGGAAAACAAATCCAACAAACCAAATCAGAGGAAAAGTAGCTGGACTAACTAAACAAGAAACAACTACACAGACGGATTTATATCACACTCCAGAGTCAGTGTAGTGATAAGTCCTCTCACCTAATGGTGATAGTGTTGGTGGTTGGGCTTTGGGGCCTTCCTGTGTTAAATTTGCATGTTCTCACTGGTCATGCTGCAGCCTGCCTTTACCGATCGTCAGCCGGGATGAGCTCGAGTTGCCGAGTTGGAAGTGAGACGCAGGAAGTGGTGTGGAAGGTGGACTCCTCGGATAATAGGATCTTTTAATCAGACATGAAGAGAACATAAACCATACAACACAAAACAGGACAGTATTTGTGTCGGTTTGGTAAATAAATAAAAGATGAAGCAGAAATTCTTTACTGCGTTGTCTTAGTACTCTGCTTTTATTGATGGGCACTTTATCAAAGACAAATTAAGGTTGTTCATACAAATGTGTGAAAACGGCTGACACTTTTCCATAAAATATACTTTCTTTTATGACAGTGTGCCCTGTATGCATTATTGTGGCTCTTCCACATGCATGGTATACAGAGTAGCACTTGATGTGACTCGAAGGATAATGGGAATTGATTTATCATGCTACACAGATACACAGCAAAGATAAATGATAAGGAGGATTCGTGGTGCATATTTTTCTCGAGGGAATTCACTTCTCCTCTGTCACAGACATATTAATCACCTCAGGAGGGAGAGTGACAGCATGATAGTTTCATGAATTAATAAAGCGCTCGCTATACAACAAAGCCTTCCGGTTAATTCAAATAAGGTCATAACTCAGTTGCATTTGTTTGTACAGCATCAGACATGTACAGCGCACACACACACACACACACACACACACACACACACACACACACACACACACACACACACACACACACACACACACACACACACACACACACACACACACACACAGAAGCGATCACTGCTCGATTGCAGCATTTTTCACTGAGGAGATGGCGCAATGTTAATACTTATTATTCAGAAACAGTGGGGAGGTGTCGAACTCAGCGGTCTGCCCATTTTTTAATAAACAGCACACCGCTGAGCTAAATCATATCAGAGCTGCTGTGTACTCCTACCGGTGCATGTGTTTGTATGAAAGAACGGCGAGAACCAAATAATTAATGCTGTTAATTTGTGAAGTGAAGTCATTACATTTTACAATTAAATTCATGTCTCGGCTAATAAAAATGTCTACGACATTTTTAAATTTGATTTGTAATCATCAGACTTTGTGTGACACGAGAAGAACAGCAAGTGATGAGCTGCTACTGTATATTTCTGTGTTTATCTACCAAATTCCTCAAATCTCACCATTTCAGATCAAGTTAGTGTCTACAACAGGGAGCAAATATCACGTTAAAATATGCATGCTGACTCTTCACATCATTATGTGGAAGTGAAGTCACTGTTGTTTCGCTCTCAGGTGCATTTTCTTTTTTCTCCATCACTCAGATATGTTTTTCTTTCTATTGAATGTTTGACCTTCAGCAGGCAGAATGATGGATATGCAGATTGGTGCAAGTGCTTCACATTTGGCTGAAGGGGAAAGCTTCTTTGTTTTCACTGACTTTGAGATGTGAATGGTGGAGCATTATTTTGTAATAACACGACGAATTCATCAGCCTATCATAAAAGCAAGAATGTCACTTAAGCAAAAAAAAACACTACATTATACTATTTGGACTGCCTGACAGGGGCCAGTACCTCTGATAGTCGAGAGCATAGTTCAGCAGCCGCTACACCAGAGCTAAAATTATGATTGATTTTAAGTGAACAGAAGCGTCACCAAATTAATACCATACTATGATTAGTGTCTCTCTGGCTTGTGTTGAAATAAATGTTGTGCCGAACCTTATAGGTAAAACATTATTTAATTCACAAAAAAAAACCCTAAAAGGTTATGTTTAACATTAGTGCTGATAAGAAAGTTTTTTTTTTTTTAAGGGTAACTACTATTGATAAAGAGAATCAAACAAGCCCATTTTTGTTTCCTACACATGTCTCACTCTGCCCTTTAATGAAGCTACAGATTGTACAAAAATGTAATTAGAAATGAAACAAAATAGTAAGAGTGATCAGAAAATCAGATAATATATCATTCAGATACTTTAAGACCCCAGATTCAGGAAAATGAGGCCTGTCATTAATTCAGACTGTTTACTACTATCAAAAGGAGCGTTTGAAAAAAGAAGGTTTCACTTCTATACATTACTACTGCACAAAAGTAAATGTTGTCTTAGGTCAAAACGTTGCAAAGAAACAAATAAGGAAGTCTGTCATTTCTTTTCTTTTACTTATTTGTTATCAGTGAACTCAAACACAGTTAAAAAGAGCAAATGAAGTAAGAAAAAAGTGTCAACATATTTTCTTTAGAGTACAGAACTTAGATGATAGATGATGTCCTGCTTCTGAAAATTCGGTATAACTTGTGAACCCCCTAAAATAATTGGCTTGCAGAATTGGTTTTGTTTAATTCCTCCCTATTATTGAGATGCTATTTCCACCCTTGGTAGTTATATTGGTAGGCACATATATTTTCTCTGTCTTTAATCCAGCCTGCCAGCCGTGTTTTGAAAACCATCTCATTATTTCGATGCGCGAATTGGATTTTGGCGATAAGCCAAATTGTCATCATCTACAATCAAAACTACTTTCACTAAATTCCTTTCGTAAGCTCTTGGTGAGAAATGTGCATTGTTTTGTGGTGGCTGCAATTTGTCATTTAAAGGCACACTGCTGTGCTGTTTTAGTCTAAACACTCAGCATCAATTTAATTAGTCGTCATTTGTGCAAGTTCGCAGAGATGGCAGTGTCTCAAATCCATCTTAAAAATGCATTTAATCCTCTGCTAAAATACCAGATTTTAAAGAAAGTTATCCCAGTAAGTCAAATTTTTTGTTACATTTAGAAAACCTGAATTCATAAGCTGATATCTTAATGACTAATAGTAATTTTCCCCATTTAGAAGGGGAATAAGGCTTTTCGCATTGCATTTCAATTACACCAGCTTTCGTCTGACAGTGGTTGACTGACATGACAGCAGCTGAGAGTCACAGGGTTCAACGGTGCATTTTCACAATATGTACCCTTAACAATCATCTCTCAGACACCATGGCAACAGTATAAAAGCTGGACTCCTGCTATCGCAGTGGCGAGCAGGGGGTCTCTTCACAGAGACGGCAGCATTTAGTCAGCTCAAAGAGGATGTGACACGCTAATCCCTTCTGGTCCGCAACATCTGCTTAATACTGACCCATGTCCCGAAGCACTGGCAGCAGCCTCTGCCATAACATCTGTTTAAAGGTGACCCTGACCCCTGTGTAGTACCTTGGTGTAAAGTTGTACCTTTCTCTCGACATAGATCATTACCTCTGGCCGAACCAGAGGGGGTAGTGTGCGTGAACAGAGAAGTACGTGGAGTCAGAGCGAGGAGAAAAACACCTGCTTCGCCGTGACCTTTTTGTAACCTCTGATAAAGTTACAACTCTTTCAGCCCTTTGTCATTCTTACAGCTGGGAAGTGTCTGTCTGCAATTTCTGGCTGTGAGGAGAAATGACTCCTGACATAAGGTTTAAGACTCGTACAGTCGCTCCAGAAACTAATACGTTATTCTCCACATTGAATTAATACATTGATGAAAAAAAGGAATGTCCAGATTGATAGAGAGAAAAATTATGATATTTATTTGATTTAAGTTTTTAACAGCAACACCCTGGGAGAGAACAGTGTCATGGACAAAACAGATCCTGAACATGCCACAGTGTGATAATGATGTGTTTGATTGCATCCACATTACTGCGAGCTTCTGAAGGGACCAAACAAAACAACATCCAAGTGTAATTCTACTTCAATATTACTAAGACATTCGATGTGCCTTCATACATCGATCAGGTTTGGGTTTGGGGGGCATTTCTTTGTGGAGTTTGCATGTTTTCCCCAAACATATCCTTTTTTTTGTCAAGCTGATGTTTGAAGTTAATCAGAGCATGGGATGCGAGTGTGTGTGATTGTGTGTCTCTGTGTGTGCCTTGTGATGGACCGGTGACCCATCCAGGATGTACTCCACCTCTCTCCATTGTCAGTTTTGATTGAATCGAGCCACCCTTTTCTCCGTGGAGATGGATGGATAGAACTGCAGAGCATGAAACTACTCGCATCTTGACACAAAGATATGTTTTCCCCCACAATGTACCTCTGGTATACAAACCTCTCTTGCTTCAAAGCTGAGAAAATCTGTAAAAGTTCAGATATGATTGTATTATGATCTGAACAGACATGAGGTGAACAGAGTGAATGGTATGAGCCAATCTGACAGAAAAAAATCACTTCCACCTCAAGGTTATCGTCAGGCAACAGACAAAATAACCCCAAATATTTCTGGTGTCCAAAATAATGCAGACTTTCTTAATAACAATGTTTCTAATGTCACTTTAGAGATGCAACTTTTTCTAACAGTAACACAGCAGTGATGAGGAACAGCCACCTTGGATGCTGCCATTGCCGGCTTACATGCGTTGCCAGGAATGCACAACCTCCGCTGAGCCAAAACATGTCATGCCACTCAATAAACAGCACAGCAGCGGATCTTTCTTCCTGGACACTGTGGCGAGTCCAAGGCTACTGAATGGGCCTCAGACAGGGCGGATGCGGTCCAATGAAAAGCTCAGAAACTCAGCTTCTGTCCTGCTGACATCTGAACTACAAGAGTTGGCCGACAACTGGCGGACCACTGCAGAGGCGCAATGTGCTGTGACTCGTGGATGTGGAGCGCCTTGTGGAGGACATTGTTGAGAGCGTGCGAACACTGATGTCAGCCTGTGAAGTCTGTGCAGTGGATAAATGTGGTTGCATGTTATTGCTACACATCTGTGAACAGGCAACAGCTGTGAAGTCTGCAGACTCACGAGGCCTCAGCCATAACTGGCAAACCTTTGGTGCTCTGCACGAACTGACGTTATCCCTCAATCACAGCACTGATCAGTAAGTGTATTTTCAAACGTTTCACGAAAGGTCCAGAGAGAATAGTTTAAGTTTGTGCGATTCATGCAGCCATGAACAAAGACGAGAGACTTGCGGGGGGGGAAAAAAATGGTTGCCCGTCAGAGCAGAAGAAATTGCCTTCTTTTTGGTTTATACATGCAGCACACAAACAGGCACAACTTATGCTAAGTGGTGTGTGTTTGTCCGTGCATTTATCAGCACTGCGTGTATGTGCATGAAATTTAAACACCAATGGAAAGAGAGGGTGTATTCTGTTCTAATAAAGCATGATAACTTTTCAGCAATTTAACGAGGCACCATAGCGCACACACGTGTTCCAAAAAACGCAGACGCTTAAATAGACCGACCTGAGGCCTTTTTATATCCTCCATTTGTTGTGCAGCAGATAGAAATTAGCAGGACCACTGCAACCATGACAGCCTCCTGCCAAAGGCACACTAATGCTTTGTAATCCCGCTGCAAAGCTCACATTCCACCATGATATACTCCGACTACACTGGTGCCTCACATGAAATGAGCATCTTTGGACAGCCGTGCAGTGATGTTTTGGTTTTGCGATGTTATTACTTCAGACAGCCACGATTAGTGCCATGTTCAGATTGTCGGCTTTAATGGACATTTTCTTCCTTGTGAAATGAGCAGTGGGAAGACTTCTGCCACATTTTGTCAACTTTACACAGTCGCAGTTTTTGGATTTCAGATGTTTCAGGTTTATTTTATGTTTGGTGTTGGCACTAATGAATTAAATACAATATATGAATTTTCATTCTCTGAATGTAAACACAAACACAAACTCTAAACACTATCTCATGGTCCCATGTTAAATTGACAGACTGTCAATGCTTCTTGAGGTTTATGTTTTGGATGCTGCAGGACTCAAATGGAACAATTGAGATTTTCTGGAGGAAATCTTGATAAATTTAACCTTGTCTGTGTGTTTTTAGATGATTTAACTGGTAATTCTAGATATATTTAAATGAAATTCTCTTTATGTGCATGTAATGTATTAAAAGCATGAACCTCATTGACGAAGAACACCATACACGTGTGTCTATTGTCTATCATATGGTCAGACATTTACAAATAAACAATGATCCCCAAATTGTGTATTCCCCTCCCCTGTGTACTTCTTCTGTCAAATGTCAGTCAGCCATTTGTGGCTGAGTGACATTTGACATCAAACCAGCTTGCATGAATGAGACACACGGCCTTTTAAAATGCTGCATCTCAGAATTTTACATATTTATTTCATTTGTTTCCCCCACGGATGAAAGATGTCTTCATGTCCCTCTCACATGTGGCACCGTCCCCGTAAAACGGCTTAACGGGAGGTCACCTGCCTGATCACCTCTGGTCTTTGGTCTGAACTTCACAAAAGTCAAAAGTGAGCTGCTTGAGGATCTCAAGAAGCTCATGTGGGGAAAATTCCCTCAAAGTACACTTTGTAGACATCAAAGCTCTTTTTCTCTCTCTGATGGCATCTTGAATCACAGCAAACTGTTTATGGAGCCTAAGTGTGTAAGTGTGCACCCGGGCTATGTGTGGCTGTAAGGCTCCAGAGAAACATGGTCAGCACAATTATTGAACATCAAAGGCGACTAACACCTTTTCTGTCATCCTCCGAAGTGAATTATACTGCAAAGGTAAACACAGGTCTGGTTGGACGGGATGCGGCAGGGGAGGAGGAAGAAAAGGAGGGCGAGCCCGCAAATGAAGATGAGGTAAGTGTTGCGTGTTTAAGGAAGTGATATCATGGTTAAAAAAGCAGTCGGGAGAAAGATTGGGATTGATAGACGGATCGGGTGAAGTGTCTCCAACTGAAAGGACGTGAAGACGGCGAGTAGATATGTGAGCTGGTGCCACCACATCATAAAGAAGAGGAATGTATTTGCATATGGAGCGGCTGATACCTTCGAGACAGCTCCGGCTCTCGCAGCTGGCAGAATGACAGCAGTGGGCAGGTGTGAGCCTCCACGACGTTGCACTTTCAGAAAGTGACACTTAACGACAGTTGTGTGTGTGTGTGTGTGTGTGTGTGTGTGTGTGTGTGTGTGTGTGTGTGTGTGTGTGTGTGTGTGTGTGTGTGTGTGTGTGTGTGTGTGTGTGCGTGTGTGTGTGCAAAGGGTCCCATTCATCCAGAGCAGTCTTTGTATAGCAGTCTTCAAAAAGAGAGACAAACCAGCATATCTCTCTCTTTCCTTTAGCACAGCCATCTGCATCCTTGTTTCTAATTGGCGAACCCCTTTTCTGCGGTTTTCTCCTCAAAAGTTACACCAAGGGGCAGGAAAGTGCTTTATTGGCTGAACAGAGAACATTCAATAGGTCTGCTACTACACATAGGAGGAAAATCACAGGGGGTCTGGACATATAATTGCCTTCCCAGCATATCACTCAAAGAAACTATATAATTTTAACTGTAGTAGGAATGAAAACATTAAAAGTTTTATTTGGTATATAAATGGTGTTTGAATTTTATGGTATTTTTTTCTAATCTTCAAAATTGAGTTTATTATGTTGACGCCCCCTAAAGAAGTACTTTAATTCAATTTGTCAAAGTTAATTTACATTTGTTTGTCGAGTCTCTCCGCTGTGAACTGATCCATTGGTCTGTGAGGAGCAGGATGTGGAGATGTCAGGCTGTGAAGGCCACAACACCAGAACACATGGTGCTGTGCATATGTTGCCGCTTTCGATATGAAACTTTAAACAAAAATGTATTTTAACATAGCAGTTCTGTTCTGCCCGTGTATTTTGTCCCCGTAAAAGCCTACGCTCACCTTACAACAGATGGTATCATAAGTGAAATTAATATGCCTGTGCAGATTTGTTGGCAGAAGAATATGGGAAGTAGAGGACATCAAAAAGGATGTTTGATAAGGAGAAACCGTTGACAAAAAACAATGGAAAAGTGAGTCCAAAGCACCAGTGCTTGCAAATTTCGAGCAACAAAGAATGGTGTGGCCCGAATTGCTTACAAACAGTCCGGTAAGTCGAGAACGCCCTGCATGAAACATTTTCAAAAAGATGAGAGGGTTTATGAGACAATCTCGTAGGACAGAAGCAATACATTTTGAACAGAACAACAATTTGACCTGATACCAAAGTGAAGTCCTGACTGGATATCTGATGAACATGATCAAAAACTGATAGAACAAACAACAAAGCCACAACCTGAACATCTTTCACTGAGAGTGGGCCTTTTTCTTTACCTCCGCAAATATACAGGCATTACAAGCAGGACGAAAACCACTGGGGTTCTGGACTGATAATTTCCTGCCAATATATCATTTGAATAAACTGTATAATTTTAAACTGAACAAACTTGTAAATAATAAGACATACAAAATGATCTTGGGGGACCTTTAAAACTACAATGATCCAGTCTCAAGGAGCTCAGTGATGTTTGTGGATCCCTGCAAAAATGACTTTAAAGAGATTTTTCTACACTGGTTAGTATTTCCACCTTATAGAAAGAACAATAGCAGGTTCGATTCCAGGCTTGTTTCTCTGTGAACTTTCTGAACTTTGTTTGCGTGTAAATTCTCCAGGTCACATGGTTCGAGGGCTTTAAATTTGTGTCTCTAAATTGACTGCCAGTGTGAACGAGTGAGTGTTTGTGTGGTTGTTTGTGTTTCCACTGTTCTGGACCCTGCCCAGTGTAATCGGGGGGCGGCGACTTCAACCACAGCAACTCTTAGTTTGTCCAAGTAGCATAGAGAAAAATCTGCGCATGGCACTTTATTAAAAACATCAAGGTTTGTGTGTATACTAAACTGATTTTAGAACTTATCTCATACATTTTAGATTTTGTTTTGTACCAGAGTGTTCAGCACAACCATGCTTAACTTATTATTGGGCCGAGAAGAGGCCTATTCTTCATTCTGAAACAACCATGTGCTGACAAACCTAAATGAATGCATCAATCAATATAAACACTTTTTTCCCATCCTACTTTGTTCCCTTGTCATTTCACGGGTGGCACCAAAGCAGGAAATTTTAAACAGCTTTCTCACATTGGCATGCTAAGGGCAGTGTATGTAGTGATCATCCTTCAGTTTAATATAACACTTCTGTATCTGGTGATGCTCCAGGGCTTTTTTGGAATGGCAGTCAGGGGGTCACCTTGCAATCAAATCACTCTATAACAAATTAGAATTTTTGGTCATTCATTATTCATTTATTTATATATGAAAAATTCCCAAGTCTTTTGTGCTTTTTTTGTGTGTGAAAAGAATACAGAACGAAGGCTGACAGATGTTCAACAAAACTTCTTTGTCCTCCTTTCACTGAAGAACACGTTGACGAATCCATTAGTTATATATTACATATTATATATTACATTTAGGGTGTGATTAGCCATGAAACACCAAGCTGTCAAGGTGTCGATTGAAGGCTCCCAAAAAATACAGTGGTGGGTTTGATTTAGTGAGTGCTCGGTCCACTTTGTTGCATGCTATTCATTCATTGCGTCGTATCTTCAAATCCATTGTTGCCTGTCATCCAACCTGTCTCTTCCATCTGTCCAGTTATTCCTTTCTCCTCTCCAGCAAAAGTGAAATATTGTAAATTGAAAACTTTATAGAACATTTTTGTGAAAGTTTGTACCATATTTTTCCCAGGGGAATGCAAACCTTTTGGAAGCTGCTGGCCGCGGAGCCCGTTTGACAATAAAGAAGGACAAAAGCAGTTATGCAAAATAACAATTTGGATGGAAAGTAATTTTTGCCTGGTTGCCCTTGATCTTTCTGTGCCAGTTCGCCAAACTGCTTTGATTGATTGAGTGGTAATTGAGTTTTTCACTGACCCCTCACTTTTCATCAGGAGAAGAATTGTGCCTCAGCTACACAAATGCATTCCTCTCCATGCTGTATTTATTCCTGACAGATGGGTTGATTGCAGCTGCTTTTTTCGACCTAACATGACATCTTATTGCCATTACTTAATTCGCTCTCTCAGCCATCATTTTCTGACTCACTGAAATAGTGCAGATACTTCTCATTCCTGTTTTTTCTTGCTCAGTTGCATTCACACCTTCTCTGGGTCTCTCCAGGTTCATTTTCTCATATTCCCTCTTTCTGTGCTCCATTTTTCCTTATATCACTGCTCATTCTCCACTCTCCCGATGCAGTTGGAACACAAATAATTGTGAGGGTTTAAACCACTTTCACTTTCCGTCCTTGAGACACAGTGATATCCTGAACCAATATCCTAAATCTCACCACAAGGAAAGCCTTTTACAAGTACAAGTACACACATAGTTAGTTTTATGGATTTACTGCAATGCATCTGAAATCTAAACCTAAAAGTTGTACAACCCAAAATCCAACCCTGCACTACTGTATATTGTCGCAGCTTACCACCCCAGTTCCATAAACATTGGGATACGTTACAAAAATATAAATATAAAAAGAGTGCAGTGCTTGATAAATCTTATGAATCCGTATTTTGTTTCACGCCTGAACTCAATCAATGATTCATATGTTGAATGTAATGTAGTTTCAATGCAGCTATAAACTGGGATATGGAAAGGTTCCATTTCCCAGATTGCAGCACTCAAGTGGCAATAAAGAAACTGACAACATGGTCGCCTCCAGCCGTGTCAAAAAGAGAGACAAACAAGAAGGGGATTAAAAGAACCACCAGATGTATAAATGTAACAAAACCTAATCGAGCAGAGCAAGGACAGTGAAGATCCCACCACCTGTGGTGCAAACAAATATATAACAAATCATCAAGGTCTTGTGCAGGACCGCAATAAGAAGAGTTGATCCTACACGAGAAACCACTGCATGTGCTCAGGGAATCTTCTACAATTCATTGTCAGTGAACACAGTTCCTCTTTATTACCCAACGATGCAAGTTAAATATGGACTCCTGTTACAAGATCATCTATTTGCACTAATAATACCAAACATCATTTTCTGTGGTGAATCAGAATTATATATATATATGTTTTTGTTATTTCTGCAACTTGCTTGGAAGGATGACTGTGGGTGGAACCTGTCAAGAGTCATACTTTTTTCCGGCTTCATTGTCTTTTTCTACACATCTCAGATTCCACAAATAATTTCTTCCCCAGCAACAAAGACTTCACTGTCTAAAAATGAATCACAGGTTTTCTTAATAGTTTTTACGACCAATGCGCTACTATGATTTACTGAGGCTAATTTGAAAGTTCTCACACACCGAGGTAGTACTGCTTCTTCCTGACGTGTTGCAGCCTTTACAGACTGTTGAGTATTATGGGGAAATACCAGAGACAGCTGAAAAGACTCCACATGATGAGTAGGATGGCACAAACAAGCACCGATACAGATCTGGAGCAAAAAATACAACGTGAATTATTCTTGTTGATAAAAGTTTATGAACATGTGTCCATGCATGTGTTTAAGGTGCATGTGTGTGTGTGTGTGCATAGATACTTATGAGGGATGGGATCAGATGTTTCCAAAGCAGTAGTATTCGTAGAGTATTATCAGGTCTTATCTTTCACTTCAGAATAAGAAGGGCTTCCAAGAGACTGAAAAAAATTGAATCAGGCTTATATAGATGTTTTGTCAACTATTTATTCAACAATTTTCATTTCATACACACGAACCTCTAAATTAAATATAATAAATCCCACAGACAATGGGAGAGAAACACCTCCGATATGGTGCTATATATCAAGTCAAGCTCTTTCAATACAGCTTGATATGAAACCTCTTATTTCACCAATACATCAGAAGCTGAACTAACTTATTTCTAGCTCTAATGCCGATCTTTACTGAACCTTACTGTGGATATTTTGTATTTAGTGAGTGATAGTGCCAAACAGCACCTTCCAGCTAAAGACTGATATACATGAATATGTGTGTCGCTACAAGAAAAAACAGAATGGTTGAGGACAGAAAGCATTGAACTGCTTACATATCATAAGCTAAAATTAGATTCTGTCAAAACACACCGATCAGTCTTGAAACTCATGATTATTTGCAGCATATTTCTAAATTCTCAGTATTTCAAGTCAGTGATCATATCAAAAAGCGGTTTCTTAAGCCTAATATTCCAAGGACAGCAAAGTGACAGAGTTACTGAAGAATCACTGAATATTGTTTTTATTATTAACATTGTGATAATCTGAAACTCAACAAATACATGGTGTCAGCATACAGGGATGAGCAGAGTGAGAGGTGCTCATAAGTCCCCATTTTAGGAAAGGAAAAAGGAAGAGTAAACTAAATGAAACATATTCCTGAGATGCAAAACAAAATAAACTGATATAATCATTTTACTAAAAAAAACAAAAAAAACAAAAAAAACAAAAAAAAAACACACCACTACATGCCATTTTGTCTCATGTAGTAATCAGTGTGAGGATATTAGAATTGGGCTGATTGAATCTAGTGTCCATATTGCAGAGGAACAAAGAAGTGCACTGAAGCCAAACTGTACAGCAAAGACAGATGAAGGGTCAGAGGAGGGGATAGGACCGGGGAAGGCCATGCCATGTTATCGTCACTGCTGTTCAGTACAAAACCACGAGATAAAACAGAAATGTAAAACCAATACAATCAGAAATAAGCCATTTTAGACAGAAATTAGCTCAAAGTGGCCATTACTTTGATATCCATCCCTTTACAAAAAAGGAGCTGATATAGTTTCAGTCAATATGGGCCTCTAATATCCAGTAACTATGGGAGTAGCCAAATGCAAAAATGATGAAAAATGAGTGTGCGTGAGTGTGTGAATTGACTGGAGGATTTTGAGGCCACTTTTCACTGGTGCATTGTGGTAAAAAAGCCGTGGCAAGATGAATACACAATGCTGTATCATCAACAGGACATTGGACAAGCTTCAACAGTCACAAACCACATCGGCTTGCTTTTAAAGAAGCTCACACACAGGAGGGGGTGAAATAGAAAAGAGGCACAGAGACACACATGAGTGGCTCATGTACCTCTTCTTTTTGTCCACAATACCATCTTTTTACATTTCACAATGTACGGAAATGTGGTTGTATCATGCCACCCTGTAGACCTAATCTGTATTTTAAACATTATTAGCTCACAGTCAACACCAACATTGACTTGTAGTATATCAAGACACATTTTCTATCATTGCTGTCTGTTGCCAAGTAAAGGCAAAACACTGATGGCCAAGTCAAGATACTACAAACCACAAGCGGTTGTGGATTAACACTGGTATAAATCAGCTTTTTATTCAACCCATTATCCCAGGAACAGCTTTAATCACATTAAAGATGTATTTTATGTGTATTTAAATCTCTGCTTGGTTTAAAAACACCACATTTACAGTGTAGGAGGCAAAAAAACAAAACAAAAAAAAAAACACATGAGAGGTTTTATTTTGTCATTTTGTACAGGTCTCTGTGTGCCGCCACAAACATGAAAATTGTTTTCAAAATTGGCTGCAATTTCATGCCCCCCCCCCCCCAAAAAAAAATCATTGCCGGTGTTGCACTGCTTAATCTGCATAAATGCACAACCTCGTCTGGACCACTCACACCTTCCGAGGAAGAAAGTGGGTTTGTTCGGTGCCAGAAAATTAGTGACACACAATCCTAGAAAATGGACCTATGCCCAATGAAAATGGCACCGCAGCTATGCCGTTACTGTTGCTGCTGCCAGGATGAAATTAAGAGGCCCACGATGTAGTGAATATTAACAAATATATGTCGGGAATCGAAGCGGGAACATGTTTAAAGCTTAGTTTCAACTGACAACAACAAAGAAACATTGACCGAGACACCCAAGATAAAACAGCTACAGTTGATCCTGTCATAGTAAAATAGTGCATGGTGGTGCACGTGCCCAACAGTTAGAAAAAAAACAACCCCCAAACAAATTAAACGAGATTCAGGTTTGGTCTGACGATTATAAAAAAAAGCCATTTGCAACAAATTTAGCTCATTACTGCCATGCCAAGACAAATATTTGCATGTGGTTCTCAGAAAGAAAGACTATCCGTCAAATTAGTCAGAGTGCATAATTCAGTAAATGGCACCTGTTTTGTTTCTAAACGCCGACACCAACTCATCACCTAGTTAATTCCGAGCGTTCATTTAATATAAAATAGCCTGTTTATCCGACTCCAGGATCAACAGATCCATTCAACCATCCTGATAAATCTGAAATGGGTACAGAAGTGTAAAATAATAGAAAAATGTGATTGACACCGTCAGTGATTTAAGACACAATTAATAGAAACGAGATAGAAAAGTAAAAAAAATTATAATAATAATAAAAAAAAAAAAATTACATCATTGGGAATTTCGTATCTACACACACGAATAACACACACTGTATTCTAAAGATGTCTGTGGAAGTTAATCCTACAAATCAACTACACGCAAAAATGAAAGATATTTATGTTTGGGAGTTTATTTCTTTTATCTTCAATCTTCTACCACTGGAAAGCCTGTTTAGTTCCATTCCCCATGTGTAAGAATCATGCATTTGTGGGATCATCATGGAAAATTTCTGATTCCGCTTATTTGCTGCTCGATCCACAAATGCATTTTCCTCACAGATATACCTCGATTTCAAAATGAAATGAACAGGCTTCTCAGCAGCATTATGTTCAGCAGTAGGACACGTTACAGAAAAGCCTTCTTACTCTAAAGAAAGAAAACTCCCAATCACAGATTTCCCTACGTCTGTGCTTAGTTCTGACTGACTGATGTGCACTGGATCTGCAAAAAAGAGAAACTGTGGTAATCAACATTTGTGCATTTCCAAAAGAAATCATCAGAGCTGGGGTCGAGCGGCGGATCTTTTTTGGTGTCACTGGGAAATAAAAGGCTAAACCTCCATGATGTCCTTGAGAAATTGAAATGTGGAAACGCAAGACTTTTTTTTATCAATCTCCTCTTGGCACTGGATCCAGGCTTTAGAGTCATTGAGTGTTTACATTGAGTTTATGAACTTTTCATTTAAGTATGTGGGCCCTTCATAGTTTGATTTTCTAATAATTTGAAAGAAGCTGGTATCGTGTTGCTTGAATATACAGATATCTCACTTGTGTATAGTCTATCTACTGGACTACAACAGCTGCTGCTTACATGTACAGATACAACTTAGGGCAGGAAAGAGGACCAAATCTCACACATTACATCTTCCTGGTCTGCATCAGCGAAGTTCTTAAATTTCTTTGTGTTTTGTCTGATAATGGTGATTCAAATTGTGATCTTTTAACACAGTGGCAATAGGCAAAGCATGAATTATCAAGCATCTCTGATTTTAATTTGATTCACATTTCTTATTGAACCCTTACAGGGCGGTCAGGGGAAGCCAAATGGCCAATGCTCAGGTCTGAACAAGCATTCAACCATGAGAAACTTGGCGACTTTTCAGTTTAAACAGCCACCACAAATATTCAATGCATATTTCCTCTTCAGTTCTCATAAATAGTTTAACACTGATAAAGGACTCTTCGGTTTTGTATTAGTTCACTCTGCTGTGCATCTTTATTCACAGCTCCCACATGGCAGCAGCCACCAATCAGAACAGACAAGGTTTTTATTCCCGAATCATGTTTTATAACTGCTGAAAACAAAGCGAGGATGAAAATCTACAATATAGTGCTGGTATTTAGCAAGGCTAAGCCCACTCAACAATAGATGCATTGAACCATTTAACGAATTACACTGACTTCAAATCGGATGTTTAGTCACCTGTGCTAATACATTGCAGAGAAAAATCTAGATTTCTCAGATGCGTGGTTAGGTATTGTCACATTTATTTGTAAAAAAAAAGTATTAAAATAAGAGTCAGGCCAAGTAGCAGACTCATGGACAGTAGGTTGTTTCAGAGGGAGATCAGAAGAACGCCTGGCGGACTGGTTAAGATATTAGGCCCGATGTGATGGAAATACAGTTTCCAATCACAGAGCAACAGAGAATATGGAGGATTCACTCAGAAAGTAAAGAACACAGCTTGTAAACGTTTGTTGAAGTATTTCAGACATGGAGGAAACCTTGTGATCAAATTGGATTTCGAACAATGAGGCTTTGCACTGCTGCTTTTGCCCCACAATTTCTAATGACCACTGTGCAGAAGTAAGCTGCTAATGTTTGCCTCATCTAAACGTGCCCCAGTAGTCTGATCGCGTGTCGGTACGCTTCCAAGTAGAGCAAGAAGTGCATACCAACGCCTCTGCTTGTTTGGTGGGGAGGGCTTCGGGAGTGAAAGGAAGAAAGCCGCTGGAGGAGGCTTGTTTTCAACTACGAGGTCTTTCTTTTACATTTTGCTTAAAGGTTGTATGTTCCAGCTATAATGTTTTCGAAATGTAATGCACAAACTGAAACGATTAACCTAACGATCCCCAACTTGTGATTCACTCCAGCGCTGAGTTATAGGACATAGAGAAAGACCTTACTTGCTGACCTTATTTGCATAATGTTGTAAATTGGCCACTGAATTGGAGACAGCTGGGCCCACTATTTTATTGCCCTTGGCAATAATTTGCTCCCTCTTAGTAGATTAGTGCGTTGCCTTAAAGTCTTCAGGTGTTTAGCGCTCTTTCATGAGAGTAAATCAAACCCCACAAAAAATTTGCCTGCAAACTTATGACAAATGAATGGAAACTTTTATTAAACTAAATAAAAGTTTACTAAGATAAGTCGTCCGACGTGTGTAAAAAGGTGCGCTGCCGCCAGCAATCAAGGCAATGTTTCTTATTGAGTCTTTATAGGAATGTCTGTAAATTAACAATTCCAAATGATATTTTAAGGATTTGGTGAAAACAAAAGCACGTTGTCTGTGAGCAATGAGCGAAAATGTATCCTCGTTTGTTCTCCGGTTTCGCCCGAGTTCCTACGCCACCGAATCCGTCAGACGTGTAACACCAAAAGGGCACACCTCCAAAATCAGGTTACAAATACACTTTCTCTGTCATCTCTCTCTGGAGTAACGTCCTCCTGAATAACTTAAACATGAAAAAGAACCAAACAAAAACATGCTAATGTGTATTACCAAAATTTAGTTCTCACACATTATGTACATGCCTTGTGCCAAAACAAAAAAAAAAAAAATGTTTGAAGGTTTTCCAATAAGGGTTACGTGATGAAAAAGAGAGAGAGAGAGAGAGAGAAAGAGAGAGAGAGAAAAAAAATAGGTAAAGTGGCTAATATACAAATTTGAAGAAATACAGAAATCCAGAATTTAACAGCAATTTTCACAGTCAACCACATTTTAGCAGACACAATATACAGCAGGGAGCTTAGAACCATTTAAACCCAAAAAATTTGAAACATTTTTTTTTAAATATAAAAAACATGATTTAGCTTACATTTTCAAAAAAAGATGCACTGCATTTTTTTTTTTTTCCTTTTTGTTTTTCTTCTTTTCTTTGATTTTTAAACCCAGAATTGAATCAGAGATAGCCTTGTCATCTTCTTGTGTTCCAGTTTCCTCAAGGCAATCTATTTGTTGGCAAAAGAACACAGTAACTCATTCAGACATTTTTGTGCTTCTCGCTTTATCTTCAGTTTTACGTTTTGGAAAGGAGGCCCCTGCATATATATATATGACCCAGCACTTACACCAGCTTTTACTTTTTTCCATTTTTTATTTTATTTTTTTACCTTTTTTTCTTGCCCGAAGACCCCATGAAATGAAAATCAAAGTTAAGCCTGCAGAGAGTGAAGCACAGCAAAGAAGCACAACTTGTTGGTGATGCTAGTAAAGCAGTTTCGAGAAACTTAGTTGAGCTTCAATCTGGAGGCGGCAGAAGAAATACAAAATGCGCCTGCAGTCAGACTTTTTTTTACATTTTTTAAAATTGTTTTTGGTTGCTGAGAAATGATCTTACTGAATGCTTACCAATGAACCAGTAATTGTAGGAAGCTGCCTGTACCTCGATCGAGGTGTCGAAATGAGCAAAACAAATTACGGGAAACTATTTACAAACTCCAAAATTTCCATCACCATACTGTATTTGTGTCGTGGTTTTAACACCTAATGGTTTCTTTTACATTTCATGGGGTCCTTAAGCCCTAATATTATTTTCATGTGACATAAACAAAAATTCTTCAAAGTGAAAAGCTAAACTCATTTCAATACAATTTTTTACAGCTTTTAGAGAGAGGAGAACAACTCTTCCTGTACAACCGGACCCTTCATGTGCATCACAAACTACTGAAAGCTGTCCAGATGACACAGACGCTGTTGGTGTTTTGCTAAACTGCAGCCTGAACACTGCAGGAATATACAGATAAAAGTACACAGGGACAGCAGATTCAGCAAAAATAGTTTTTAAATACTTGATTGCGTTTGTTTTTATGGAATGCTTCTCTCAGCATCGTTCGTGTATTTTTGGTGTGTATTCTCTGCTCTAAACAAAACCACACTACCTTTTATCACTCCTACCCTAAGAATGAAACTCATATTATACACTTATCTGACAAACCTTGCTACAGTGTTACACAAAACCTTCTTCTTATCTTACAAGGGTCGACCGTTTAATTACAAGTCTATTTAGTGGGGAAGGGGTTGGGAGAGGTGGATCATCTAGAAGTACCATATTCAGTGTGATAGACATGTATAAGGCGTAAACAGCACATATCCTCATTCAAATAATAATTAAAAAAAAAGACGCAATGCATAATCATAATCAAAAGCCGTGAGCTAAGCAATGAAATGATGGTCCAGTTAACCACCTACAAAGCATTTACATTGCTACTGACAGACGATACATGAAGGCATTGACAGAAGTTCAATGGCGTCTGTATTTTTAGGCACCGTGTTGATGTGAGATATGATATGTGTTTGTGAAAGTGTGTGAACAAAGGGAATTCATCATGTGATTGGTGTCTGCTTCACGGGGAAACAGGAGAAACGAGGGACAAAGGGGAGAGGGGTCATGGTAGAAGCCGCCACGGTACAAATTTCCAGGTATTCAACGTCAAGAGATGAGGAAACAAACAAAAAAATAAATGTGTGAAAGGGCAACAGCGGCAGCAGCAAGCTGTCTGTGGAAAGAACATTGGCGGAAAAGAAAGAAAATCCAAACACATAAAAAAGTTAAAAGACACAATGCAAATGATAAGAGATGGACCCGGTGAAGGGAAAGAATTGGAAAACACATGGGGAACTTCTCTGTTTGTGGGCTGCCTGCGGGTGTCTTGTCGACACAACGGCAGCAGTGGTCAGAGGTGAAGAAGGAAGGTGGGAGACAGAAAGAGAGAATAAGTGATCGAGCGACTGAAAGAGAGAATGGGAAGGGAGAGAGCTGCACAGCTCCCTCTGCAGTCTAAATGAAGTATTCTTTCTTTTCCTCTGCGTGCGCGTGGTTGCCCTCAGCGTTGATGATGGCTGTGTCGGCGTCGGGTGCATCGTCCGCTCCTTTGGCCTCATTTGTCAAGTATGTTCCTGTGGAAGCAACAAAACAAACCTATATCAAGCAAAACAAATACTGAGCAGCCCTGCGTGGTGTCGGCTGCCCGAGGCAAAAAGCACATCTGAAGACAACATCAGTAATGCTACATTATTCATACGCAGAATGTTGAGAGGCGACGAGAGTGCGGTATATGTAAATACAGCGGAGGGAACACATGTAAAACCCTGCATGGATACACAACACAACAAGAACGTCAGCAGATACTCTGTTGCCATCAACGGTGGCAGTCAGGGCTTCAAAATTGAACGTCAAAATATTGTGATCCTGCAGAGTTTTTTACTAAGAGCTCAATTTAAGCGCATTAGCATTGGAAACTGGCCATCAACTCAAAATCTTTGATACTCATTCTCTCGCTCTTAAGCAGAATCAATGTAATAGCCGGTCAAATCTTACATGAATATTTGTATGAATGCAAATAATTTATGAGTTTTCTCAGTCTTTGTGCAGTGAAAGAAAATATTAACCACCGTGTAGTATACGTTGTAATAATAAATGAACGCATGCACACATAGTTAGAATACACAGTCTCAATTAGAAATCAATCATTGTTGAAGCCATGATTATCAGTGAATGGCTTACTTTATTCAAAGAAATCCTAAAAACACAATGATTTTTGTTGAGTAATAAAAGAGATGTTAAAGCATCATGCTAATTTTCTTGAAATATTAAAACAATTTTGAAAGCCCAAAATCAATAAAAAAAAAAAGGTACAATTCCAATGTGTACATGACTTAATGTAATCTCTGTTGCAGATGTTATATTCAATGTGGGAGTTGGGATAAGCCAATGTGATGAGGCAGGGAGGACATGCACCACTACTTTGAGGAGTCTCGCGACACTAACGTCTGGTCCGGTGGGGTTTTACCTTTATGCCTGGCCAGGTATCTTCCCAGAACAATGATTAAACACAAGGTGACAAAGACCACTACAGCCACCACTCCTCCGATCAAGGCATGGTCAGTGCCGTGCTGCCCCAGAGCGTTGGGATCTGAGGAAAGACAGAGGGGAAAACAAAGAGAGTGGATGAAAGCTCCGCTTGGTGAGGTGAGGGTGTGAGGGCAGAGTCACAGCAAAAGGCAGACAATACAAAACACAGCAAGGAGGAAAGAGGAGATTATTTCCAGCTCCTTCCTGCTCTAACGATTGTTCTGAGCAGCCGTCATTTCCCTCTCCTTTCACATCATGCAGTCAGCACGGAGCTGCATAGCACTGCGAGAATAATAAAATGGAAAGAGAGAGAAGAGCGGCAGACACCACACTGACACAAAGAGACAGGCAGACACACATTCGCCCTGCAAAATGAAGGTAAAAGAGAATGAAAGAGGGACTCTGGCGAAAAAAAAACAAGTAAATAATTCAGGACCACCCCCACAGTGCCCTACGAGTCCCCAACATGCAAACCGGGGCAGTAGTGGAAGGATAGTACACAGTAAATAAATCATCACATGGAAAAGGAAAAGGAAAGATCAATCTTTTTTCTGTTTCTCAGTGAGGAAGAATAGTTATTAGGAAAATGAATTAGGTGTTAGAGAGTTGCTACAGGTCCCCAGCTGTTGGAGAGGCAGAGGAGATGATAGTCGAGTCATGAAAGAGTCAGGGATCTGCCTGTTCATGCTTCATGCAGAAACCCATCAAACCCGTCCTTTTCTTTCAACAGGGGCTTATCTCTTTTATTCACACTGACTTCCTTTTTTCACAAAGTCTAGTTTGTAGATTATTCAAGGTAAAAGTAAGGACACGGCGCTGATGGCACCGAGTGTGTGGACCGACTGTGGGTGAATCTAAAAAAAGTTGACAGTGACAGCAGTAGGGAAGATAGGCAACGGAATAGCCTGTATTATTCATATCAGTCCATGACACCTGAGAAATTAGCACCCATCTCATTATCCCTTTCCAAGTGCCAGGGCATGCCACATACAACCTCTGCCATTTTGTGTGTCTGCGGGCTCAAGATAGCTAAAGTAAGGCAATGTCAGAGTAGTGATAGAGTGTCGGGTTAGACATAGAGCCCACATGGTATATTGACACCGTTTCTCTTCAGTATTTTCCTTTTCTTTCTGTGTCTGCCCATGTGGCCAAATTGAACAGCTGCCTTGCTCTCGCTCCATAAGTCTCCGTGGTCCGAGTGACCAGGCCGTCACACTTGACTGCCTCCCAGTGGACAAACACACACTCATGCCGACACATGCGCTCACACACAGGCGTGTGCGCTGCGGTTTCACTGTGCTGCAGTTCTGCTTGGTCAGTGGAGCAGAGAGTAGAGGAATGTTCCCCTGGCAGGACCCAGCAGGGCGAAGATTCGGGCGTTTAGTTTACACACATGGTTGTGCCTCCTCACCTCTATCTGTCAGGACTGGTGAGAGGTTTCTTTTTACCATCACAAACATTCACTGTCTGACTGCTGCATTTCAGTCTAGCTATTACAATCCAGGGCAGACACAAACAAGCCAGTCACACACTGCACATCTCGGTCAGGTAATATACTGGTGTCATGCTTGAGACATTCGGCCATGAGTCAAAGCCCTTGACTTTCTCAAAACACGCTGTCTGATCCTTTAATAGATTACAACTGTTGACTTTATGTCAGGTGACATAAAGTCAAAGATAATCCACTTGGTATATTGCAAACAGTCACAGACTGTTCAAAGTATTCTTAAATAAACTAATTATGTATTTAGTTCTCCCAAGAGGAGCATATTTATTGATTACTTGGGGAGCGTTTTGTATAGTGATATTTGTAGCTCCGGGGAGAGCTGCTCAATGTCTGACAAACTGCTTTAAGGTTTGCTCTGGTTTCCCGTAGTGAAGCAGGTCGTATTTTGATCGCAAGACCAGCAGTTTGATCCCCACCTCCACATTTCCAAGCGTCAAAGTGTCCTTGGGTAAGACAGGGAGCCTCGGGTTGCTCACTATAGTTTGGTGAATACGTTGCACGGCAGCTTTTTCACTATTGTGTTTGAATAGGTAAGTGGGATTGAATCTGTAACACGCTTTAGGAAGACTAAGGTGAAGACATACTAAATAAGTGCAGCCATTTATCGGCATTGTGATGAAATATGAGTCAGGTTTTATTGAAGATGAAATCATTTCGTTTGAAAAAATAAATAGCCTGAACATAAATGTCAAACCCATTTTGGTTCAGAGGCCGCATACAGACTAACAATTTGATCTTAGGAAAAAGTAAATACAGAATAGTTTCCCCTTAGTTTTAAGGACACCCTGAAACAAAATGAAATCAGAATTCGTCCTTTGCTATCTATCTTCTCTTCCAAGGCACATGAGAAAAAGCTTGTTGCTTCTTAAAACAGAGAATATTTGGCAATTTTGGCATTTAACATTTTTGATTTATTCAGTTTCTTTTCTGTGTGGAGCTATGTTGCAAGAATTTCCCTCTGGGATTAATAAACTATTTCTGTTCTATTCTATTCTATTCTAATGTAATCTAATCTATTCCATTGCTGAAAGGCAATAGAGCTAACCACTGATCCACTCTGAGTCAGATTCATGTCATAGGTTGATTCTAATGTTATTTTTCTCAGGTTTTGAGTGAAAGTGAACGTTTGTGCCAGATTTAAGCGAAGGCCCTTTCAGTGGTCTGTAAATAAAATGTGTATATTAATGTCAAGACAACCCACCAAACAAAAGCCCTTGGGTTACAATGTAGAGGCACACAAACTATCGTGGCATCAGGAGGCAGAGAACTTATCAAATTCCTCCTACTTAAAGCTGGAGTTCAAATATATTCTAGTCTTTACAAGAGCTCAAAAACAGAATAATCTTTGAACTGTTCACGGTCAAGATGCACTGCAGCTGATACAGGAAATGAATCCTAACATTAAAGAAAGATGTGTGGGATTGTTTCGGTTCTGCCTTGATTCAGAACGGTTTTCAAACTGACTATCACAGTGTATGAAGTACAGAAATATAAAAGAACTGCAATGTTATTAAGCCGGAGAATTTATTTTTAAAACTATCACTTTAGCCAAAAAGAGTAGACTTTTTGACATTTGACATAATTTCAGAGGCATACTCATTTAACTTGATATTCATGCCGAAACAGAAGCCTGTGACATAAAATCATGTTAACTTACAAAGTGTAAATGCTTTTCATGTGTGTACCTAGGAAGAAAAGAAAAAAAAAACGTTAATCTACTCTGTTCATAAGTATTCTGCTCTAGTCCACTGCTACTCAGGGCAGGAGAAAAATACAGCAAGGGTGTAAAAAGGCACAGAAAGAAAAGGAGAAAAAAAATAGTGATTGATGGACACAAAAAGGGAGAAATTTCACTTGGACTGAGAGGTACGAGGGAAGAAAACAAGGAGGGATCTAGAGGACTAGGTTATACGTTTTTATGGTTCCAGAACACATTATTTTTTAATAAGGGCAGATACATTCTTCTCTGTGTGATTTAATATGAGAGCGTGGCAGAGCAAACTCTTCTTCTAATATTTATAATGCCCTTCTTGTCGTCTGGCCTTGTGAGCTGGACTTGATTAATAAATTAAAAGGTGTTGAGATCTTCAGTGAACCACCGGTCGGCCGGACAAAACCAAAAGTGTTGCACTTAAAAATGCTTAGACTTCTCATGTGATCTCTTTTACAGATGCTGCCCACGGGTGGGGTAAGAGTAAAATGATCTACAATAAGGATGCAGTGTGGGTAAATGCTAAGTCTAGAAATGCAATATAAAATCATGCCATTTTATCTGGTCACAATATATTATGTTGACTATGTTATACCTGCTCAGGACGGAATGTAAGGCATACTGTGCTGTTACACAGTTCATCTGTTTAAAGTGTATTTCTGTTAATAAGTCTATTAGGAAGTGTTTCTGTTATTGTGCTATGGTCCCTTTAAGAAAGAACAGGAAGGGAGTGTTCCCTAGTGGTGTCATGTGACTTGTATTCGGAGAAAAAGGCAGCATGGTGTTGAAGTGTAACGTGGTTCAATCAGTGGCATCTGCAATACGTCTCAAGCCTTTGATAGCATCGTGGGTATGTATTGACTGTGTAGTTCGTATGTTTATTCTTAGATGATTCTCTTTTAGAATGAGTGTTTCATTTTGTGAGCTTTAATTGTGTGATTGATGGAGATGTGTTCAGCCTAGTTCAGAAGTGCACAGGCTTAAATACAAATATATACTTTAGCTCATTGATAAGGTTAAAAAAAACAGTTAATTAGAGGTTAAAATACAATAAATACAGTAAGGATAAAAACGGATTTATTTCATGTGAATGTGTATATTTACATTGTGTATATGGACATGTAAATACAGCATAAGGCTGATTATGGTTTTTGTGTGTTTTAGTTTCACACTTTTCTTCAACTTCAATAAACCTGTGGACAAGCGGACAACGTCTTCAGAGTCTTGGAGTTAGAAAAGAGTTTAGCTGCCTGTCAAGATATATACAGCACATATATTAAGGACAGAACAGTGAAACCACGGCTTTCTAGCAGGCAAGTCAACTCAGTGTTATCTGATTATCACAGCATTAAGAAGTGATTCAACACCAGTCTGTGCCATGGCCGAGAAAGCATCATCGTTCAAAACACGCTCCCAAGCGTCATGTACATCAGTACACCCAGGCTCATCCTCAACTGGATCTGCTGCAGCTAAAGCAAGGGCGAGAGCAGAAGCAGCGAAAGCACGCCTCACCTTTGCGGAAGAAGAAATAAGTTTAAAGTTGGAAAAAGCTAAATTAGAAGCGTCTATGGCAATGCTAGATTATAAGAAAGAGACTGCTGCAGCTATTGCTGAAGCTGAAGCCCTTGAAGCTGCCTTTGATGGAATAAGCGAGAAGCAAAGTTGCAAATCAAATCCAGATCTGGCACCCTTGGAAGCTGCTCAGCGTACAAAACAATATGTTATCGAACAAGCCGGAGTACGTGATTCAGAACAAGAGCATTGTGATGAAGGGCATCAAGCAAAAACAGAACCAAGCCCGAGCTTCAGGATGTTACCTTCACAACTTAACCCTGAAACCAAACCCTTCTTTCCAGAACAAACAAACACAACTCCTCCTACCTCTCAGCAGCGTTACATATATGAAGATGATTACATTCCTGAACCACGCAAAGTAAAGTTTAAAAGAGACCAAGCTTCTCCTGTGCAGCATCCTCATCCCTTATCTTATCCTGCATCTCCAAACTCCAATGATGGTGGCTCAAACATGAATGACTTTGTAAGGTTCTTCGCTCGCCGTGAGCTTGTGGCTACGGGCTTACTGCAGTTCAACGACAAGCCTCAGAACTACAAAGCTTGGAAAAGATCTTTTCAGACTGCAACAGCAGGTTTGGACCTGACACCTAGTGAAGAGATGGATCTTCTGCTTAAGTGGCTCGGCAAGGAGTCGTCAGAACACGTCGAACAGATAAGAGCAATACACATCAATTATCCAGCAGCAGGATTGGAAATGATATGGGACAGACTCGAACAGACATATGGCTCAGCAGAGGCAATAGAAGATGCTCTGTTTAAACGAATTGATGTCTTCCCTAAGGTAACAAACAGAGATTATTCAAAACTAACAAAGCTGAGTGATCTACTTATGGAACTTGAGGCAGCCAAGGCAGAAGGAGATTTGCCTGGACTTTTTTACCTCGACACAGCAAGAGGTGTCAACCCAATTGTGCAAAAGCTCCCATTTAATCTGCAAGAAAAGTGGGCTTCAGTTGGCGCATCCTACAAGCAGCAATATCACGTTTCCTATCCACCCTTTGACTGCTTCGTAGACTTCGTTAGCCGGGAGGCTAGAATCAGAAATGATCCAAGCTTCAACCTCAACTGTCACACAGACATGTCTATGAAGGCTGAGAAGACAGTTTGGAAGCCAAACAAATATCGTGAGGTCTCGGTTCACAAAACTGAGATATTTCCACGAGCATTTGCAGAAACAGGTGAGCCCCCAACAACATCTCAAAACCTAGATAAACAGTGCCCCATTCACAAGAAACCTCACCCACTGTACAAATGTCGTGCATTCAGAGAAAAGCCCCTTGAAGAGCGTAAGACATTTTTGAAAGAGAACAATGTCTGCTTTAAATGCTGTTCGTCATCTTCACACATCGCAAGAAACTGCAAAGTTAAGGTTCAGTGTTCAGAATGTAAAAGTGACAGACACAACACAGCGCTTCACCCCGGACCTGCACCTTGGTATGAAGCGCGAGACCCTGCTCCAGAGCACGGCGGGGAGGAAGACAACTTTTCCCAATCTCAGGTCACTAACAAATGCACAAAAGTTTGTGGTGGAGATCTGACACATAGATCTTGCTCTAAAATATGCCTTGTAAAAGTTTATCCAACTGGCCGACGAGAAAAGGCAGTAAAGCTGTATGCAATATTGGATGAGCAGAGTAATCGTTCACTCGTTTGCTCACAGTTCTTCAAAGTGTTCAATGACCAAAGTCCATGTGCCCCTTACACATTGAGAACATGTGCTGGAGAAAAGGAGACATCAGGGAGAAGAGCCAGCGGTTACGAAGTGGAATCTCTGGATGGAACTGCCAGGTTGATGTTACCAAGTCTGATAGAATGTAATGACATTCCTAATAACAGAGAAGAGATACCAACTCCAAGTGCAGCTATCCATCATGCTCACCTCAAGTCAGTGGCGCATCTCATCCCAGAAATGGACTCTCAAGCCCAAATAATGCTCCTCTTAGGCAGGGACATTATAAGAGTTCACAAAGTCCGCAAACAGGTGAATGGCTCACACAACCAACCCTATGCTCAGAAGCTCGATCTAGGGTGGGTCATTGTCGGTAATGTCTGCCTAGGAAGTGTCCACAAACCATCAACAATCAACACCTTCTACACAAACACCGCAGAGCTCAAACGCCCCACTCTCTTTGATCCATGCCCTAATGTGTTTCATGTCAAAGAAAAATACAGTGATATCCAGGTCATTAAGCACCCTCCAACATGTTCTGAAGAGAAATCCCCCTGTGATGCAAACCACCTGGGATGCACAGTGTTTGAGCGTACCAGGGATGACAACCAGTTGGCTCCGTCAATCCAAGATGCTTCTTTCATGAAAATAATGGAGAAAGGACTAAAGAAAGATTCAAATGGTAGTTGGATTGCTCCATTACCTTTCAAATGTCCACGTCAGCGTCTCCCCGACAACAGGCCCCAGGCGTGGAAGCGTCTCATGTCTCTAAAACGCAACTTTGACAGAAAACCTGAATTGAGAGACCACTTTCTCAGCTTCATGGACACGATGCTTAAAAAAGGTCATGCTGAGTTAGCCCCTCCTCTCACCGATGAAGAAGAACGATGGTATCTACCAACATTCGGTGTATATCACCCAAGAAAACCAAAGCAGATACGTGTCGTGTTTGATTCCAGTGCCCAGTACAATGGTGTCTCCCTCAACGATGTTCTGTTAACTGGACCTGACCTGAATAATACACTGCTCGGTGTGATGATCCGCTTCAGGAGAGAAGTCATCGCCTTTACAGCTGACATAGAACAGATGTTCTATTGTTTCTTGGTAAGAGAAGAAGACAGGAACTTCCTACGTTTTCTGTGGTTTCAAGAAAATGATCTCAGCAAAGACATTGTGGATTATCGCATGAGGGTACACGTGTTTGGCAATAGCCCGTCACCTGCTGTGGCTATTCATTGTCTGCACCAGTCTGTCCAGCTCAGCGAGATCCCTATCGACCCTGATGTCAAACACTTTGTGATGCGAGACTTCTATGTTGATGATGGTTTGAAGTCCCTGCCTACAGTTGAAACTGCTGTGAGCCTACTGAAAAGGACACAAGAAGTTCTCTCAAAATCGAACTTGAGACTCCACAAGATTGCAGCAAACAACAAAGAGGTCATGGAAGCTTTTCCACTCGAAGATCATGCAAGCGACCTTAAAGACCTCGACCTTGATGCCGATATGCTTCCAACTCAGCGCAGTCTTGGAATCAAATGGAATCTCCAAACCGACTGTTTTCTGTTCACGGTCTCAGAAGAGGTAAAGCCTTACACTCGCCGAGGTGTCCTATCTACCATCAATAGCCTCTATGATCCTCTAGGATTTGTAGCGCCAGTCACAATCCAAGGCAAGGCTATCCTCAGAGCGCTTACCACAGAGAATGGTGACTGGGACACACCATTACCTCAAGAGATGGAAGAAGCCTGGACGTCATGGAGAACCTCTTTAACAGAACTGTCCAGTGTTTCTATCTCCAGACCTTACACTGCAGCTTCAGCTTCAGCTGCTGTCAGAAGAGAATTGTGTGTCTTTTCTGACGCTTCAACCAAAGCAATCGCTGCAGTAGCCTATCTGAAAGTCGAAGATGCTAATGGGAACAATCATGTTGGATTTGTAATGGGTAAAGCCAAGCTGGCACCCCGTCCAGAGCTCACAGTCCCCAGATTAGAACTTTGTGCAGCAGTGCTTGCTGTAGAGTTAGCTGACCTGATCTCAGCAGAATTAGACCTTGAGGTAGATGGAGTAACTTTCCACACTGACAGCAAGGTTGTTCTTGGATATATAAACAATGAGACCAGGCGCTTTTATGTCTATGTCAGCAACCGGGTACTTCGTATCAGAAGATCTTCCAATCCAGACCAGTGGTGTTATGTGTCCACCGACCAGAACCCTGCTGACCACGGTTCACGCTTTGTCCCGGCAGGCCGTCTGAAAGACACCAACTGGCTAATTGGACCTGAATTTCTGTCTTTACCAGAGACAAAGAAGTCTGAGACTACCTACGATCTGGTTGATCCCTGTTCAGACCCAGACATCCGACCTCTCGTGTCAACCTTAAGTACTGCAACCTCATCAAACCAACTTGGCTCTCAAAGGTTTGCCAAGTTCTCTAGTTGGAAGTCACTAACTCAAGCTATTACTCGTCTTGTCCACATAGCCAGAGTTTCCAGTACAACCCTGGAGCAGAAAAAAAGTCCTTGTAAGGGCTGGCATCACTGCAAAGCAGAGTTTACTGTGGAGGATTCCAATGGAGCTTTAAAGGTCATTATTCGAGCAGTACAAGAGGAAGAATACAGTCAAGAGATCAAATGCCTCCAAAAACACAAGGAGATTCACAAAAGCAGCCCTCTCAAAAAGCTGGACCCTTTCATTGATGAACGAGGCCTTCTACGAGTTGGAGGTCGTCTTCACCATTCGAGCCTTGATCAAAGTGAAAAGACTCCCTTGATTATTCCTGGCAAACATCACATTGCTACTTTGCTCATCAGACAGTACCATGAGCAGACTCAACATCAAGGACGTCTGTTTACAGAAGGAGCTGTCCGTTCAGCTGGATTTTGGATAGTTGGTGGGAAGAGAAGAGTGAGCAGCATCATCTATCAATGCATCACTTGCAGACGACTAAGAGCTCCAACTAACATCCAAAAGATGGCAAGTATCCCAGCAGATCGACTTTCAACAGACCCTCCATTTACAAATGTTGGGTTGGACGTGTTTGGCCCATGGATTGTTTCGTCACGTCGGACAAGAGGTGGTCTTTCACACAACAAACGATGGGCTGTCATCTTTACATGTATGAGTGTGAGAGCAGTTCACATTGAAGTCATTGAATCCTTAGACACATCCAGCTTCATCAACGCGTTCAGACGTTTCCTTGCTGTGCGTGGTCCAGTGAAGCACATCCGTTCGGACCGCGGCACAAACTTCATTGGAGCCTGCAAAGACTTGAACATTCCTTCGAACATTGACAACACAACAGTGAAGACTTACCTGTCAAACCAAGGTTGTTCATGGACTTTCAATCCTCCGCACGCATCCCATTTCGGCGGAACTTGGGAAAGAATGATCGGTCTTGCAAGGCGAATTCTGGACTCTATGTTTCTCCAGCTAAAAGACAAACTCACTCACGAAGTATTGGTGACCTTCATGGCGGAAGTAGCAGCTATCATCAACTGCAGGCCTCTTGTTCCTGTAACAACTGATCCTGATGATTTATTCATCCTCACTCCAGCTGCTCTTCTCACACAAAAGGTAAACAATGTTCCTGCTCCTCCTGGTGAGTTTGGAGCATCAGACCTATACAAACATCAGTGGCGACAAGTTCAACATTTGTCCAACACATTCTGGGACAGATGGCGGAAGCAGTTCCTCCCAACACTACAGCCTCGCAGGAAGTGGCACTCCACTCAACCGAACATCAAACAAGGAAGTGTTGTTCTTCTCAAGAACAACCAAGTACCGAGGAATGAGTGGCCTATTGGACTGATAACACAAACTTTCCCCAGTACAGATGGAAAGGTGCGCCAGATCGAAGTGAAGATCTGTAAACCAGGAGGGAGTTCGGTCTTTCTCAGACCTGTTTCAGAGACTGTTCTTCTTCTACCCCCAAACGCCTAGATATGGTCTAATTGAGTGGCGTTTGATTACGCCAGGCGGGGAGTGTGCTGTTACACAGTTCATCTGTTTAAAGTGTATTTCTGTTAATAAGTCTATTAGGAAGTGTTTCTGTTATTGTGCTATGGTCCCTTTAAGAAAGAACAGGAAGGGAGTGTTCCCTAGTGGTGTCATGTGACTTGTATTCGGAGAAAAAGGCAGCATGGTGTTGAAGTGTAACGTGGTTCAATCAGTGGCATCTGCAATACGTCTCAAGCCTTTGATAGCATCGTGGGTATGTATTGACTGTGTAGTTCGTATGTTTATTCTTAGATGATTCTCTTTTAGAATGAGTGTTTCATTTTGTGAGCTTTAATTGTGTGATTGATGGAGATGTGTTCAGCCTAGTTCAGAAGTGCACAGGCTTAAATACAAATATATACTTTAGCTCATTGATAAGGTTAAAAAAAAACAGTTAATTAGAGGTTAAAATACAATAAATACAGTAAGGATAAAAACGGATTTATTTCATGTGAATGTGTATATTTACATTGTGTATATGGACATGTAAATACAGCATAAGGCTGATTATGGTTTTTGTGTGTTTTAGTTTCACACTTTTCTTCAACTTCAATAAACCTGTGGACAAGCGGACAACGTCTTCAGAGTCTTGGAGTTAGAAAAGAGTTTAGCTGCCTGTCAAGATATATACAGCACATATATTAAGGACAGAACACATACTGTATTCATCCTTATCTGTATTTAAATGGGAAAGAGCAGAATGATGACACGCAGCAGTGATCCACCCGGCTGGGACTGGGAGTCAAATCGTCAACGCAGTCGCTGAGGGCATTTTAGCTCATTTGTTATGCACCGTAACTATTCAGCCATTAGGCAGCCTTTGGTTATGAAATGTGATATAGTGATTGGGAAATGATGTGCAAAGGAATATTATTAGTTGAAGTGGAAGCTCGAATATTAAATCTAAAGCAATGTGGAGGAAGAAAAAAAAAAGAATCTACTGCAAAGCCGTGCACTGCTACTTTAATTAATATCAATGAACAGATACTGTATACTCCCTAGAATGGGAAGTAGATACAAAAGCTAAGAGAAGCCATCCAACATGCCACAGCTGGATGTGTGTCACCATCGAACAGGCAACAAAGAAAACCTGAGGACAAGGACAAACACACAATGGGTGCTGTAAATCCAGAGAGCATAATAAACTTCTTGAATTGCTTATTAACTACAAAACATTAAAAGCGTTCAACCCTAACTGACAATAACCTCACCATGTGTCTGTAGCACATAAACAGCAGCATAAGCAAATTGGAAAATTTGCCAGAGATTTGTACTTGAAACGTTACATACGTTCAGACTCACCAAACTCTGTTCCACCCATCCAATCATTTTGCCCACTTTATCCAAGTGAGAGTCATTTAAACGGATCCTAGATAGCACGGGGAAAAATGGAGGGCACACCCACTTCAGTCCATCACAGGGCTAACATACAGAGACAGACATCAACTATTGCAATAACAAGTATGTCTTTGCATTATGGGAGGAACCTTGAAACCAGGATTGATCTGCTGTAATGACAGAATCATCAAACAACAAACTGTTCCAGTCTAAACAATCATAACATTAGGTTTTACACTCAAATGATGACCGTGTCCCCAACGCCATGCATATTTGCGCTTGTCCAGAAAAGGGCACTCAAAGAGGAAATCCAAAGCTTTGCGTGTAGCTGAAGTGTCAGAGAGTGGCTCTTTGGGCGTCGTACTGAATGTCAAAAACGTGTCCTCATCCCACCTATATTATACAGCGCTCACTCCCAACATCTGAAGAACGTCACAAAAGAGCTGAGCCATCGTTTCAAATATTGTCACAGCATCTTGTGTGGTCCGACGGTACGTCATCCTCTGCAGTGCCTTTTCATCTAAAGTCATTTTTCATTTTAACAGTTTGAGCTTATCGCACACATCATAACTGCTGCAAGTCAAACACCCTTTGCCATCCTTGGTTTTAAAATTGTTCATATTAAAATTCAGTGACACTGTGTCTTCTTTTGGATTATGTTTTCTCTGCCCCTCCTTTTCGCTATAGCTCACCGAGGCCGTGGTTTCAGTTGCTCAGATCAATAAAGCAGCATCTAGTTTAAGCACAGGCTTACAGAGAGGCTCTGTCCTTGTGTCGGTGTCGCGGGTCAGGTCAGGGAATCTAATTTTGTGTGGAAGCACGCCATTATGCCTCAACAGGCAATATTACTTTGGCATAACAGACACAACAAACGTAAAACCTACAAAACCTTTCAGAAATAAATGTTTCTTAAATAGTTATGATATATTATAGAATGACTCATGGGTCTATTTAAAGGTGTTGGAGCATGTGAACGTTACTTGCGTGTGGATATTTTGTTTTTACAAGTTGAGTAAATTCTCAGTTGTTGGAGGAAAGAAATCCACCTCCTTTCTCCTTCTGAGAAAACCAGAACCAGCTCTGCACAGAACCAGAGCTCACGTGGTGAAAGCCCCTGCCACTCAGAGCCGCTTCCCTCTTTTCACCTGTTTACTGGGTATAATTAAAGTGTGTTTTGAAATATGACATCATGCTGTTTTACACCCCTGATGGAAAATTCCACTCCTTCTTTTTCTTTGTTGTATTAAAAAACAACCTTACGATTTGCAGTTTCAACAAATTGGAGCTGCTTACATACATGCATACAACAGCCATGCAATCTTTCTTTATGCTCACAAAATCAACTGTATACCTTTACTGACAGCACCTGTTGTGTTTGAATGTAGAAAAATTGGTTGGGCAGCAGATATCAAATATAAATTGTTATGTTTACACATATCGCGTCTGGATAAAGTGGAGTCACAGTTGATTTTGAATTGGCCATTGTGAATTTTGACTCATGGGTCTGTCGTAGTTGGTTTTTTGAGGGGTACGCCAGTTTCCCCAAAAAACATGGTTTAGTAGGATCTTAGTGAAATGTTCACAAATGTGAATGTGAGTATATGTGACTGTCTGCTTCGCTGTTTTTGCAATGTGGAGGACTGGCGACCTGTCGAGGATTCACCCTGCTGATAGTTAGCTGGGATTGGAGACTCAAAATTGGATAAAGTGGTATAAAAGATGGATGGACATAAGAGTGTCAGCCCAGCACAGAAAAATACAGGCGCACACAAAATCTGAGAGACCCCTGCTGATAATTACAAAGGAGTTCATGTTTGAGGCATGTAGCACGGATAATTTAATGGCTTGGGTGTATTTTTTTATACATTTTTTTTTAGAAGAGTGAACGTTCAACAGGCACCATTACACTGAGCAGCACAAAATTGAAACAACTGTTTTTCCCCCCTCTCTCTTCAGCAGGTAGCAGCACAATAACAGGCATTCGTAATGACAGCAATTATAGCTGAGGTAACACAGCATGTTGCTAAACTGGATGGTTACATAGAGTCTTTGAGGAACATGATCCCAACTCAAAATGTGCAGTGTGGCCTACTGTAAGTCTCAATGCAGTGTGGCATGACATCCCAAACCACAGTGCACTAGTCCGGTTAACTGTGTAAAGCTGCATGTAATCTGCGCGCCCTCGGCTGACACCACTGTGCTGTAACTGGGGCAAAGGTGTGCCAGGGTGAGACACTTCTAAGCGACCAGGGTAAGATATTGCTTAGTAACGTGCCGTAAAATACCACAAAAGGAAAGCAAAACAATGCCCAAAAAACATTTCCCTCCGAGGGATTTTCTTTGTTTCATGTCCCAAAATGACTTTTTCCCAGCAAGAAACATAAAGAAATACCTGTTACTGCACATTAATTCCGAAGCAGTGATACTACGTCAAAGTTACAGACCCCAGGGAAAGAGAACCTTAAAAAAAAGAGGTGAGTAAAGGAAAGAAAGTGCCTGCAGACTTCAACTCGTTCAATGAGTGAATTATGCCCAACTTTTTTTGGCTGAGGCTGGAAATTCACCAATCTGCATCTAATGCTGGCTCCACCGCCAAGATGAAAGAGTCCCTGGAGGCTGTAGCATGGGGCTAAGAGACACTTGTGTGGCCACTTCTGAATACATGCACCCGAGCATGTGAGAGGACGGCAAAAGACAGAAACGTAGAGACGTTTTTGCACATGTGACGTGTGTGTGAGTGTGCATTTGCAAGTGTGTGTGTGTGTGTGTGTGTCCTTGTACTTTATTGCTTGCTGGGTCAGAGTGGATTAATTAGATTCTGAAAACAAATTACTTTGACTAATCATTCAATAAAGCCCACATGTGGACATTATCTTGAATATTCAAACACCTTCTCTTTTTCTTGTCAGAAGGAAAAGAAAATTGTGGTCAGCAGGGTAACGGCGTGAAGTCATCGGTAAAGAAGGATGATTAATCAAATAAATTAATCAAGCCATATGCAAAAATCAAAGCAGCACTGCATTCCTCAAAATCCACAACCTCTCAAAAAAACAACAACAATAAAATACAAGAAATGCAATGATAAGGTAATCGAATGACAGCGTGACGTTTTCAGACTGCAAGGGGAAAAGCATAGGATTATTCAAAATCATGAAATGAAGAGGCAGAATAAATAAAAAGCCTGGAGAAATTATGCATTTTGTAGGAATCAAGTTATCACCACAGGCCCAATGATCTCCCACGGGAGACAGGGAAGGAGAAAATAAATGACTAAAGATCAAAATAAAACGCCGCGTCAATAAATGAAAATTACAGCGCCTCATGTGTGCACGCTCGTGAGTGCTTCTTTAAGATTGCTCAAAGTGTCCTCTGCCGGTTGAGGTTTAATGAAAAGAAGGGCTATTACATGTAATTCATAACAGTAGCCCCAGGATCTAATGATTTCTCTTTTTCTGTTCTACACTTTATACCAAATTGTTGCTATAATTCTTCCCCAAAGCGAGGTAATGTGACAGGTCATCAATAAGCTCGCCCGGCAATAAGTGGAAAGACCTTTGCATTATGTTTTAATTTCTCCTGTGCTCCTCAGCTTTATGGTGGAAAGAGAGGAGCGTGGAAAGGAAAATGGCAAGAAGATGGCCAGCGTAGTTCAATATTTAACCATTTCACTCCAGACGGCTGTCGCCTCAACCTTTCTGTTTCAAACACAGCAGCCGGCCAGCTGCCCAGGATACTTGCCCTCAAGAAAATATGTCTTTTTCGCATCACACAGCCTAACCCACGTCTTCCATTTTAAACTCGATCGATAGCAATTGAATAAAGTGGTGAAAAATCTCCTAGTGGAACAAAAATTGTTCCTTTCCTTATTGAGTTATCACAAAAGGCTTTGTCCTCGGTCTGGTGAAGCTTGAATAGGTTAAAGACATAACATGTGGTGCAGTGAAATAGCCTGTGTGATCTTGAAATACTTGTTACCAGCAATGAAAAGGACATTTATTGAAATGTTAACTGCCTCCATAAAGTGTGAGTAATTTCAATGAGTTATTTGACTCATTTATCTTTGAATGTGTTTGCATATCTTTAAAGTACAGTGATTACAGTGAATTTTATTCTAGAAACTTTTCAGCGTAATGTCGAGAATTAAAAAATTAAGGGATTATCCATTTATATGTTTTATATATATATATATATATAACATGCACGCACACAGACATGCTATTGGTCAAAAGTTTTAGAAACAACTCAATAATTCCAATTATTTAGTGCAATTCAAGTCGTTTCAAGTCCAATGAATAGCTTGATTGTAGGACAACTCGTCCACAAAACTGTAACCCCGCAGTGGTTACTGCTCATCTATGGATGAGATTTCAGATTTTTTTTTTTTGAGAAAATAAATCAATGTACTTTTACATATTATTTCTAATTGATATTTTTTATATTTTTCATATATCTAGTATATGTCCACGTCTTTTTAGTATAGTATCATATGGCTTTGTTTCTCACAAAGAATGGTCTTCTTTGAGCAACTTGTCAACTGCACAGCCTATTTGTTTTCAGAAATACATTTCTGAAAACCGTATTTCTGAAGACCGTTTCTGAGCCGGTGCACCCCTGTTGAGTTTGCGCTTCAGGCAGCTGCTCAATTCCCCCATAGCAAAATCAGTCACTACTTATGTTTTTGTGTCAAATATACTTAATAATCCTTCTGAATGTGTCAAATATACTTTGAAATCCAATACTTCAAATCAATAATGCTGACAAACTTAGTCTGGACAATAATGAAATGTATATCTTGTGTTTTTGTGTCAAATATACTTAATAATTCTTCCAAATTTGTCAAATATACTTTGAAATCCAATATTTCAAATCAATAATGCTAAAAAGAAATAGTCGTGGACGAGTTGTCCGGAATCGCGTGGACGAGTTGTCCAGGGTTGCCGTTTTGTGGACGAGTTGTGTGTGCACCAGAGGATCAGCAGTCTCAAGTCTGAGAAAGACAAGCAGCATGGGAAAGTGGTCCTGCTTTTGCATTTGTATGCTCCATTCTGGCCAACATTGCCTTGAACAGGGAGAAAGCTCAGAGACTCATCCAAACTTCTGAGCCCTGACCAATCCTTTGCCTCTGCAATGAATTCTCCTTCAGTGTGTAGTCACCGCTATGATCTTCAAGAGGGGAGGTAGAGCTTCTGTATTGTGTTTTGTAAAACATGACAGCTTTACCACAAAGGCATCCACTTGCATTCAAAAGATCAGGGAGCAACCTGGCTTGTAACAATTTAAGACAACTTAGTAATCTCTTCCAAGTCATGATATCTGCTTTGATTAAGAGTCTCAAGGTTCCTGGTGCATTCCTTTGTTTTTATCCTCGGCTTCTCTTGGGGAAATAATACTGAACCAAAGAAAGGATAACTTTTACCGTGCAAGGAGGTAGATGAGTATTATTCTCGTTTTTTTTTTTTTTTTGCCTTCTCCACAGGCAGAGACACCAGGCATGAATAATTGCTGTCTTCTCAGCAGTGGGCCCTTTCTCTGCAGCAATATCAGACTACTGGGGCCGAGGTTGGCCACACGAATGCTGATTATGAGTAGTGAATAGTAAATATTTTAAACACCAAAGGAACCCTTGTGCATGATTCAACCTTTCAGCTCTGCAAGGTCAAAGCTAATTTGCAAGCCCCGAAAAAAAAAAAAAAATAAAAAATTAAAATGCTTGGCAAATTTTTAGAGAAGTCCAGGGGAAAGAGAGAGAGCGAGAGAGAGAGAGAGAGAGAGAGAGAGAGCTTATGGAAAAGGGAAGGTCTGACATGACATAGACCTCTGATACTTAGCGGAAGAGTTATTATAGCCATTAAGGCTGGCTGGGCTATTGCAGCAGCGTGAATGTTGAGCTTACCTGCCAGCACTTCATTAATAAAGAGAATCACAGGCTGCATGTATGCTTTGCTCCTCATATTATACAATGCAGATGAAACACAGAAATATTTCTGGCATTCCTTTATACCAGCTACACTTTAAGGATCAACAAGGATAAGATAAGAGGCTTAGGTTACTGCCAAATTTACATATCCCATTAGAACTGGAAAGTCGTCAGCATTAAATATGTATTCAATAATAGTTCTCCATGGATAAATAAATGTTTCCATTAAATGGTACATGATTATATTGGCCACTAATACACACTGTCACCAGGTCAGGAAAAATCATATTTCAAAATCGTGTTTTGGATTTTATACCTTATAAACAAAGTGTTTTAACCATTACATTCTAATGAAAGAAGTGACAAATTAATCTCAACTTAATCAAGTTTCACTAATAAAAACTGAAAAGTTTCACCCAATATGTAAACTGGGATAAATAATCATCAAAAGTTACAAAAAAACCAAAAAAAAAAAACCAAGTCACTCTAAAATAACATTGGTAAATTGAAGGAAATACTAGAATATAGGACAAGATATTCATTTTGTTTTTATTGCATGTCTAAGAAGTAAATCCCTTATTGTTTGTCTCCTTTGCTGAAGCACAGCATCTTCTAATCCCAATGATTGCACCCAATTGATGTATTTCTCTAAATAATTTTAAAGTTTTTACCCCAAAATTGTAAAATGTGTGTGATTTTGATCAGTTCAACGTTGCATGAGATTATATTGTATGATTGGAATGCAACTCTGCATCTTTCTACTGACTTTAGAGTCTTGAAGTATAGACATACTGAATCTGGGCGATACATCGGCATCAATCAACAACAAATCAGGGTTAACAGTTTAAATGTACACATATTTCAGGGATTGTCCTTGTAGACTTGGTCAGGTTATTGGAAATGCTCCAAAGTGTCAATGCCTTAGTAAAACAATAGATAAAACTTTGTTAGTCATGGTGATTATTTTCACAACTATATATTCAAAATGATTTCAAACCAAGGTTTCAGGTTGAACTCCACCATAGTGCAGTCTAAAATTGCCAATAACAAAGAAAAGAGGAATATTTGGATTTCACAACTCAATTGGATTACTATGAACACACAAAACTACATCTATGATATTTCTGTCAAAGTTGGAACAGCTTTTCAGTTCTGCTTTTTTCGGTCTCTCTGTATAGCGCTCTCTGCTGTTTGACGTGGGCTGGGATCAGCTGAAATACATTTTCGGTTTCATGTCAGTCTGACATTAAATTTGCATCAGGAATACCTTGTGCCACAACTGCTTTTGACTTTTTTTTTTTTGACTTTTTTTTTGCTCATTCCTTTCAATGTATCCATTTGTATCTGATGATCTATTCTTTTGACAGACTGATGTGGATAAAAGCTGGTTCAGCCCACTTGTGCTTTTTGTAAAGTGTTAATAAAGAGCAATAGAGGGAAGATGTAAGGCTGGTGTAAGAAAAAAAAAGAAGAAAGCATAGATATGTACACCTGAAAGGGTTTCTTCATAACATGCTAATGTTCTACTTACAAGCTATACTGCTGAAAATACAGTGCGTACTTCCTCTGCACAGGAAAGCATCTTTATTAAGAAGGCAAAACGTCATGGGGCTGGTACAGCTCCACAGTTGTTTGCTTTCATCCAGTCTTTGTAAGGGCCTGGTAATAAATCAAGTAGACACATGAAAACAGATAGTGTGGTATCCTGTGACGGGGGACGCGGTGAAGACGTCTGATATTTAGATTCCCCGAAGATACACTGAGAGGCTTAGCTCCTCTTGTGTTTCTGCACCACGCAAACAGACATCAGAGAAGAAGTGAGGTACACTGATGAGGAATATCCAACAATGTGTTCAGGCCTGTTATCTAACAGGGTCTTCAGAGGGATGTGAGGGCAGAGGAGACACAAAACTGAAACAAAAGCTCAAAGAAAATGCAAAGCAGTGGGAAAGTAGAAGGCGAGTCAAGACTCCTGAAGGACTTTAAAGACAGTGATTTACTGAAAGCTGAGAACTACACAGAGAAGAGTTGAGGACAATAACTGATCAGTCTATTGAGTATATTTTCATATTCATTTTGATCCAAATGTGTTAAAGTCCTTCAACTTGAATATGTCATACACTTGCAACACCATCATAAACCAAGATCAAGATGATATATGAGTGAGTGTGTTTCTTTGCATACTGCCGTATAGCTTTAAATTGACATGCCACTCAAAACACTTCGAGGGGCATGTCACTCTGCTGGAGCGGCCGTGGTGCTTTGTCAGCACCGCAGTCAGTGTCACTGCTCTCAAAGAGACATAATCGCAAGACAAACTGCAATTCCACCAAACTTTTCTCCCGATGTAGTGTTTCCAACTGAACATGCCGCTAAAGACTGGGACTTTGCAGGTGTGGGACATATCAGCAAGAGTTTTTTTCAGTCATATTTAGAAAATGAGACCAAGCCCAAAGAAAAATCCCCTTGGAAATGCAGCAACTGTTGGGCTGAAATAGCTATACCTTCCCAGAGGTTAGTGATATATTTACCAACCATCTATTTACTGCCATGTATCTGGTTTAGAGAGATGCCAAACCCTGTCTCTCCACAGCCATGTTGTACAGTTTGTCCTGAAGGATCCGAATGCTTTCACAAGCCAGGTGGAATATGTAATCCCTCCAGCATGTTCTGGGCTTGCCCCAGGGGCTCCTTCCAGTTGGATTTGCCTGAGTGCTCCCACAGAAAGCCTTCCTGTAGGGATCCTGGTCAGATGCCCAAAACAACTTAACTGGCTCCTTTAAATACGGAGCCAGTTCAGTTAGAGATGCTGAAAAGAGCTGGCTCTTTTCAATGCAAACATACGTTCTGGGGAGAAAAAAATAAAATATCTCAGCCATTTAAGCTGGTGACCGTGGGGGACGGTGGATGAGGAGATAGGCCCGTAAATCGAAAGCAGCAGGACAACAGTTTCTCCGGGTCACTGAAACAGACACGCTGCAGTCAAGCAAACAAACAACAAGTGACACATTTTGTGTGGCTCACTTCACAACAATACTGTGCCCAGATTATTGTTGACATTAGACACGACACTCAATGTGAGTCACCACGACTTGATTATTTATACCAAGCAGCTCAAACGCTTATATAACTAGACAAAGCTTTAAGTTCACCTGTGCTGCCGCACGAGTAGATACAAAAACTCCCACAAACCTCATGGCATGTTTGCTAAAGAGCCGTCCCGCTGTTAAACAGCCGGGATCAAATCTGTATCGTCTCATCTAAGCCTTACAACCCAGCGCGCATGCATCGCGGGGCCTTTTGCTTTTTCATTTCAGCCCCCGTGTTACCAACTTAGAGCTGCCACACAAACTGCATGAGGTGCACGTATGAGGCAAGGTTCACGCGATGCTGCTGCAGTGCCTCATCTAGATGTTCTGCATGGAGCCTATTTCTCATACATGAGGTGTGCAGTTCTCAGGAAAGACTCACTGTTCATATTATACTAGCAGCTATTGCAAGGCCCACACCTTTCACTTCGGTTTTAATACATGTCTGAGAAAAAAAAAGAGCTGAACTATTTCAATATAGAAGCCAGTGTGTGCAGTGGAGGTAAAAAAATGAGTTTGGTGCTTTAACCTCAGCTCTGAAGCTACGTGTTCAAACTTTAGAAAAAAACATGACTACTGTTGTCTGTTTTTTGACATTCAGAAATGACACCGGTTTTATGTGGATGTGGATTGGTTAGTGCAACAGGATGATGATGGCAATTTAATTTACCTTGCGCATCAGTGAGTTTTAATAGTTTGAATCCAAAGCCATAACTCGCTGAATGTCATTAGGCTCTGCAGGAACAAGACATGCTTGAAAATTGACACAACCTCAGCGTTTTATGATCCTCAATGTTTTTTTCCCCCCTCCAACCTCATTAGAAATGCATTTCATAGTAAAATGCTAATATAAATTATTATACCACCAGCATTCATAGTCCCAAGGTTCTTTCATATCACCAAATATGCAGTCTTAGCAGTGCAACGTTCAGGTTGTGACTAACTAACTCAGAATACTCTAGAATCTACCACACATTAGGAGTTATGATGAAACGTCTCCAGTGGCCAGACATTTTCAGTTGGACATGACATTTGCTTCTTTGAGGTTTCGGGGCACAGAAGTACTGGAGTCTTTGAAATGCCACAGGGACAGTGGATGGACTATTTGAACAGCGAGACAAGTTTTTGCATACAATGACCTGAAAATGTCTTCAGGGATTAAAAGAAATATATATAAGCAACATTTATAAACATGGACAGGAGGCATCAAGAATACAGTTTGTTTACAGTCCTAAAGGTGTACAAATATTTTCTTTCCAAAGATTATAAAAGTATCAGCTAAGAGTTTTGTTCTTTGCAATATATTTTATATGTTTCCAGGTTTTATGTGGCCCACCAGAGAAAAAGAGCACGGATGCTCCAGGCAGTTAAATAGCAGAAAAGTTAAGTAAGAGCTCTGAGGAGAAATGAAAGTACGAGCGAAGTGGGAATACGTTGGCATGCTGAGGGGGTTGTGGAGATGGGTGGGGTGGTACTGTACCTCTGTTGCCAGTGACTGTGGGGTCTGAGGCGTGGGTGCCTAATAGAGCTGTGGGATCTGGAGGAATGGGATGTAGGGGGGGAGTGGTGGATGGAGGCAGGGTGGTGGGGGAGTCTGGTGGAGGGGACAGACAGATATATGCACAAACAAAAAAATGACACAATGAAAATAAAGTCACATGGGAGAGTTAGACACATTTCAAAACACAAAAGAAAACAGTACACAGTAATGGAGAACAAAAGGGATTTAAGACATAATTCAAAGCATATAATGTGCGAAAAACCCCAATTTGATTTGGTCATCTTACAAACCTGGAAGTTCAATCTACTGGCTCGAGTGTGCAATATCGCTCGCTTTATGCAGGATCTTAGTACATAAGGTCCACTGTGTGGATTTGTCTTTTGCTGGATGAACGTTGTATTAAAGCCTCGCTTTATTAGCTGGACCTTCCTACAATAGAGCATCGTTATGCTTTATACATATCATGATAAAAGCATGTATGTATAGCAGCAAACACAGCATACAAAGTATGATCTGTTCAGAGAGAGAAGTGATCGATGTGCTTCTAGTAATGTTATAAATTTGTCATATTCACATTTCATTATTTTTTTTTTTTTACAAGTGATGATTATTTAAAATGTTCTAGGTCTGGATGGGACGGCCATGTCTGTAGCCAGAGAACTAAAAACCCTTGGATCTACTGATGTTGGCTGCTGTCTCTGAAGACAGATATTCTTTTAACTTCTGACAAGTAAGGAATTTGGACTACACCAAATAAAAAGTCATTTGACAAATGAACCGGGCCAATTACCCATGTTTGCAAAAGTGATTTACGCAAAAAAGAAGCCAGGCCATCATTACCATGCTCTGTTTCTGACTCCTCAACACAATGGCCAGAGTGCTTCTCACCGTCACATGTTGGAGCAAAAAGCAAAAAAAAAAAAAAAAAAAAAAGGGGGACAGAAACATTGTGAGACAGTTAATGAGGTTACACTACCACCTTGCCTTTTATGTTTATGCCGCTCTGCGTTTTACGGTGAGCGGGGAGCTTTTAATTGGCTGTGGTAGTCTTTTCCAGGGCCAAACGTCCTCTGTGTCTCGGTGACATTTCAGCCTTTCGCGTGACTCACTAAGCAGCGAGTCTCTAGGAAAGAGGCGAAGAGCGAAGACGTCTCCTTGTTGGAGGGGAACCATTAAAAAGGTATTTTCCAAGAATTATGGTGGTAATTGTGAAAGGCTAAAAGGTTTGCTAATCACTAATGAAGGGTAGGAACAGACTGGGTGCCATTTCAAGAACAAGTAATGAATCTGAATAGGACTCTTTGACCCTCCCATACCCAATTGGCTTTTTTTTTCTGTGTGTCATAGAATTTGTCAGTTTAATAACATCACTGCCATTATGCGCTTTGGTTATTCTTGCTGTTCGCTTTATCAGGCATTTGAAAGAACGGTAATGTGCTGGCACATACTGATGCATGTGTGTTAACCTGGAGCTTCAAGGATTAGTCATTTACACAAAAGCAAATTAACTGCCAACTATTTAAATAATTAATCACATCAGTGACTAATCAAGTGATTTATTGCTTTTTAACAACGCCACGCAGAACATTGTGACGGCAGGTTTTCACTATTTGATGATTTTCCTTTTTACTCCAAGTAATTATTCTGACAAAAACAAATACAATTCTAATCATAATAAAAGTAACCTTAAGCGAAAACTCCAAATTATACTCTATTGTAGTCATGAAAGGCTTCAATAAAGAAATTCCAGAGGAAAAAAAAAAACATGTCAAGGAAATAATTCAGTGACTCATATCTGAACTTGGAAATCCTAATATATGTACTTTTCAGATTATGGCAATTTACAGAGTATCAGATGAAGATGTGAGTATTCGCAGTTATCCTACCTGCCTAGATGAGACATCTGCTGGCGAACTTCACGTCTCCCTCCTCCATAATAAAGCTTTCATACAGGATTTGAACTTGAAGGTGAAACGTGTCATAAATATTAGATAGTATCCATAATTAATTACTCCTGATCCTATATTGTGGCTTCAACTGTATGGATGGAGGCTTTAATTAAATATCTCAGGAAGAGGCCCATAAACATTGCTATTGCTTTGCTTGAAATGGCTTGTAAAAGATATAAAAGTCACACAGCACACACAGTGAATGAAGTTACTTTGTATCTTTCATATTACCTTGTCACAGAAGTTAATGTGCATGCTATAAAAATTTTAATAAATTGGCAGCCCACCTAATTAGATCTGAATTTTCAGTTGTATAATGTTGGGTTTTTACATTGTCCTAACTTTGATTTTACCCTTTTGATTTTCACTCAGCAGACAGTACGAGGCGCTGCTCGCGAAAGATCAAGTTGTAAGCCATTTAAAGGCTGTTCATTTGAAAGATGACATTATATTTCTTTGACATTTATGATCTTGATGTGATTCAGGGATCTATTAAAGCACTTTTGACTGGTGCAATGAGTTGAGTAAAGTCTCTGGTTGTTTCATGAATAAAAAAAGAAGTGGATGATGTTAAAATGTGCACATTGCCTTTGTGTTTAAGATCTTATTAAATAAGTAAATGTACACTGACGCGCTATGTTGCATAAATTAAAATCAGTTTTTTGATGCACTGTATGTCTCCATATGAGGTGGACTCCTTAAATTTCATGATCTACTACAATAGGTAATATTAACATTGATTGACGTTTTGACTACGATCTCATTCAATGATCAAACTTAAACACTTATGATCTTGTTTAGAATTACTCCGGAATTTAATGTTTTTTTTAACATTCCCAAAACCTTTCTCGCATCTCTTATCATTTTCACAACTGAGAGTTTCTCTACACCCACCAGAGGCATTCAGAAACATACCTAAACACTCAAGCTTTAGCAGAACATAACTAAAAGCAGCCGATGGGTCAGATCAGGTCTGCGTTCATACAAAATAATACAAGAAATGCCTTCTTTGGTGTTTTTAGTGTTATTAATACAAGACCTTTTTTTGTATGTATTTAGAGACATTCTTACATATCTCCAGTCGTGTGATTTATTTTGTTTATAACACACCGTCTAAATTTTCTAAAAACAGGAGGGAAGGATATTTCACTGCACTGCTCTTTTGCTAAAGCATTATTACTTAATGTGAAGAGACAAATGGCAGAGGAGAAACGGAAGAGAGGAAGAACTATCTGTTTTCTCTGACACTGAGTCCCTTTATCCTCCACCTCCTCTGGCATTACTAGGAATTACTTTTCCTTCCCGGTGATATTCCTGACAACGCAGCACTAAATTCTGCCTCCTTCACACATTTCCCTCCTGGTGTGGGCCAGTATGTGTGTGTGTGCGTGTGTGTGTGTGTGTGTGTGTGTGTGTGTGTGTGTGTGTGTGTGTGTGTGTGTGTGTATGTGTGTGTGGAGGATCTGGGACGCAAGTTTATTTAAGGAAAGGCGTTGGTGGCATTTATGTCACCCAAGGCCCTTATTCTTTTTTTCTGAAAGACGGTAGCTCTCATCACTCTTAGCAACGATACAATATGCAGATCGGGACGCATTATAATAATGCTTTGTGGTGAACAGGTAAAGTGTTTGTTTCTGTGAGGTTTCCAGTGTTTGTAGCGAAAAGAGTCCTATCATGTTTTGGTTATTGTCTTCCAATGTTCTTAAATAGCGGCGGTGAGGATTTCTGTGTTGCTGAGTTTCTAGACATCATTACACAAAGTACATTTGGCCTCCTGAACTCACCATACACGTAGAGTACATATTCAGCACTGCTTGTCCCTAGGTGGTTGGTTGCTTCACAGCGGTAGGTGCCATTGTCTGTCTTGTTGAGTGAAGTAAAGGTGAGTTCCCGCCCTTCTACAATCATCCTGTCCAGGTCAGGAAGTTCACCTCCATCCTTTGTCCACATCACAGGATCCGGCCTGGAAGAGGACGCATGACAATAAAGCATGCTACGAAGGCCTTCGTCAGCATTACATGGAAAGCTAAACCCAACTAATGGAGGATTTAAAAGACTTACGAAGGGTTTCCTTTGGACACACACTCCAGCTTTAAGTACTGACCCTCCTGTGGGACTGTCAGGGAGTGGATGATTTCCACATGTGGAGCATCTAAGACGGACAGAGAGGCCTTGGATTAAGTAGATATAGTTGGAAAACAAAAACAGATGTGATTATACCAATATTACCCTGCTAATTTAAATAATCCAAGGGTTACTTTATTCTTATGAAAAAGTAGTAACATGCCTGATGACAGCAGTGGTTCAACTCAAGCATTGAATTAAAAGTGAAAACAGAATAAAAACATTTTGATAACTTTGATAATGTAAACTGAATACAAAAGTAAACCTCGGACATTCACAGCCACTGCTGTCAATGTGGCTCTTGTTACGATGAATGTCATCTGACGAGATTTTACAGCCATAATAGCTCTTTTTCTCCTTTAAACCAAGGTTATGGGCATTAATTCCCTCCTCTTTTCATATGTGCCGACTCGCGGTGTATGTTTGAGTGTGTATGTGAGCTTTGTGTGTACACTCACAGTGGACCTCCAGTACTTCAGTTGCCTGCTGTGGTGCCTGTGCGAGTGCCACATGGTCCACTCTGCAGGTGTAGGCCACTCCATCATCATTTCTGCCCACGTGCAGCTGCAGAGAGCTCCGTACTGTAAACGTCTTCCCACTTGCATTCACCTCTTTGGCACCTTTGGAGAGAGACGCATACTGTCACTGATGCAGAACATTTATCTTTCAAGGTGTGACGGCCACACATATATGTGATTCCCCTTTGTTCCACAGATCAGTGAGCCCTTCTTTACAGCCACAGCCCGACTGCACCAGGGTATTCTGTACACATGAATATTCTTCAAACCAGAGGCTGTCCAGCAATACAGAAAACACTTAAATTATTAAGAACAATAGTATGGTAACTAGTAATTGATTAAATGGCTATTTCAAGCAAAATCATCAGTATTTTCTGTACTGACTGTAATATAAATCATTCAGTTACTGTGACTGTTCAGAGTCCTGGCTCCAGCTAACTGATGCTTCTTTAGATCAGATCAGATTGTTTTTTTTTTGTTTTTTTAAAGTGCACAATTTTGGGCCACTTCAAGGGAAATTGTGCATGGAAATGCAAATAATGAAGACTCAAACAAATAAGTAAAGGTAAAACAAAATACAGATGTGGCTATGACATTCATTCATATATACTTCCCCTGTCACACTCAACACTCAGGCACATGATTTATTTGCACAGCAAGTTGTCATTTATTCCTGAATACTGGAATTGCCATTATTTTTCCCACTTTGTAAGATACATGGCTATATGGTTTTAATGTCAATAAACTTCCCAAATATCTATTTATATTTTGCAAGTGCCTTAACTGTAATGAAACAATACTTTTACCCTTCAATTGTTTTTTTTTGAACATACGTTCTTATCTAAATGTTAAGGCTAAAAAACATACTGGGGAATGGTTGTTCCAAATTGCACACAAAGGCCAAAGTCTGCTTTGCTACTATCGTCTCCTTAGTTTGCAGCTTTGATATGTCAACACAGCCAATTCTGGCTGGAGCTATAACAAAACCTATTTGCCTCCTCTCAGTTTGGCCTCTTTGAATCGAATGGGCATAATTATACAGTATTGACTTTTGCTGCCAATGAGAACTTCTGAAAACTAACAAGCTTTCACAGGCACTTCATTTCTCCATCTCCACCAATGCCCCGACCTGACAACTAGTTCAAACCTCAGTGGGAAAAAAAGAAAAAAAGAAAATTACCGGTGCCAATCAGACATTTGGCAGTACCTTAAATTAACCATGTGGAAAAGTAACATTATGCACAGTCCTCTTCATATGTACAATTTGTTCTCGGCGCTTTGCTGGTGAGCACCTGCCTTGTAATTCTAACCGAACAGCTGATCCATCTCTCCATGCTCATCAACACAAGCGTCTTTGCCAAGGCAGGAGGAAACTTCTCACACTCGGCTTTCTTTAATTATCAACCTGATGTCCAGACATTTGGCCGACTCCCTGATCACATTATTCCCCTTTTTGCTTCATTTGCCTCCCTAATGATGTAGGCGTTTGATAAGCCAAAGGTATCTGACTGAAGTGTTGTGACCTGCCACTGTGAGCAGCGCATTAGTCTCCTTGAAATCTTATTGGCTTGTGATGAATCCTCCTCCCTGAAAACAGGGGCCAAGAAGGTCAAGGCGTCCTTCTAACTAGAGGGACACAAGAGTGGCAACACTGACTTTTCCTGCCCCCGTCTGACTGTCTTTGAGCCTGACAACCAGTACCTGGTCAAGGAGCCCCGTGTGGTATCTGGATAACCACAATCTAATAGATGTGGAGTTATAATACAGCAGAACACAGAGTTCTTATTAAAGGGACACTATTTCTCTTGCCCAAGTTGAAACTGTATATTTTGTTTTTACTTAAAAATTAAAGATGAAAAAGACATACTAAAGTTGGGGAAACTATAACATCAATTTATTTTTCCTACACAAATTTGTAGCTACAATATGTCACAGTGATGACATATAGAGTTGGATTCTGATGTGAGCCCGCAAATCTGACCTATATTTATATTCCCCAAAAGTCTTAATGTTGCCCCTGCATGTTGTAATATAAATCACTGTCATCTTCCAGACTGCACATGTACTGTATACATAAGCCAGTAATCATGCACTTTTCGCCACCACTAGATCTGCTTCTTAACCTGGTTCTATGACAACTTAATTATCTAGATGCATCTTCATAGAACACCAGCAGTCTTTAGCTTGGTCACATTACTACATCACACACTAGTATGTATTTTAAGTCATATCACGCCAGTCCATGTATATGAAATCCCATTCACTTTCCCAGGTTTATCTTTGCCTTCAGCTGTTTCTCAGCTTTGAAAAACGTTTTTCTTTCTCTGCATTTTATCAATCATAAAAAAATTCATGGATCTTTTGACGATATTGGTCTCATGCTGACCGCCTCACTCTGTATCACCTTAAAAGACCGTATCCTGCACTCCTCCATGCTCATCTGCTCCACTTTTTAAGCATCCCAGCACAATGTCTCCTCTCCCTCTCCATTCTGCCAATCAACTTTTCTTCTCAGCCACTTCCCCCAACTGAGGCAATGAGCCCGCCTCTTCCAGAGATGAATGAGTGACAGGTCTGCAGTGTTAGCAACATCCGTTCAAACAGCAGGAGAGAGGGAAAAAATGGCAAAAAAAAAGATTTTTCTCCACAAAGACAAAACTGCAAGACACGGAAAAAGGAGAAGAGGTTCTGCAGGAAAATGATGGCTGATATGTAAAACCCATGCCATGCATTAGGGGACTGTACATTTTTTGCTTCATTTATTAGTTATCATACCAAGTTGGTGAAAGCTGACTCCAACTGCCATTTTGTCTAACTAAAAAAAGTTATTTACACAAATGTATAGTTGAACAAATTTATACTTTTTATTTTATGTTGAGGTCTGTTTCCTCATCTTGCCTGTTGATAGATATGCATTATTGTTCAGGTGGGTATTCTGACTGCACCTGTCATCATCATCTAAGAATCAAAAGTCAGAGAAATTCTACAAAGTCAATGGAAAATATGATGGAAATACAAAAAAAAAAAATACAGGAAATACATAAAATTTGAACCTATTATCAGAAAAACAATGAGTCTGGTTAAAGTATTAATCAAATACTGATGCTACACTTTTTGATGCATGAAGAGAAAATTGATTTTACGTTTCTTGTAATAAATGTTGATTGCATCATTGCTAAATTTACAACAACACATTTAGTCAAGTGGCTCCATTTTCCAAACTAGAAACAACTCCACAAAAAGGCTAAATTATCCAGTGACGTGTGGTTAAATCAGATCACCTCATTTTGAAAGGCTTATCTTTGATATTTCACCTAACACCTCGTTCAAATTTTGTAACAGCACTTTTCTTTCTTTTTTTAAAGATAATTATTAAACTGTTTTTTACATTTTGGAAATTACTGTCTCTCATTGTGAACTGTGCGGTGTGATTATGCTGATCAAGACCTGAATTTAAGTACGCCAATCAATGTGATAAGTACTCGCCGTTGCCCCTGTAGCAACTAACCTGATGTTCTGACTGTACTTGAACTGCACTTCAACTACTTTCTCACTGTAGGTTGCAAAAAGTGTCAGGATTTTTTTTTCCTCAAGACGATTTATAATATCTATGTCTCAAAAGTTCTTGATTATAATAAACACTTTGCACTGAAACAACACCATCCCAGCAGCTCAGAAAGTCTTTTCTACTGAGGATAATTTTGCAGGCCGATTTAAGTGTCTCCACTACTTCATATTCTGTTCTCATAACATTTTGAATGGACTCTGATTGCCTCAGTGTGATTTGAGATAAGAGTACTACAAAAAGTGACATGCTTGCACAAAGTTTGAGTTCATTACTGTCATTATTTGGTCTCTGAGGATCCACTATAATAACAGTTGTCTAATAGCAAGTAAGACCTCATCGATAAAGTGCGTCAATCTGTATGCACTCAGGGAGAAAGGGAGAGACACAAAAGTGTGTGTGCCTGCATTTTGGTGAGAGTTGGTTTAATTGGTCTATAAATACAGTGTCTTATCGCATTTTGAAGACAGCTGAAAGGAGCAGCTGACATTGAGTTGCCATTAGAACTTAGGCCTGTCAATCAAAAACTCATCTGTCTCATATCACACAAACTGCACATGCATGCAGACCTTCTTCATTGGCCTGAATAAGCAAAGATGGTGAGAGACGGTTCATCTGCTTACTTAGAAAAATCCGGGTTTCTCGGAGAATAAATAAACTTCATGTTGCTGTTTTAGATTTTTTTTTACATAATATGTGACATCTTATGATACATTTTATTGGCGCAATATATACACATATTTTCCACACTTTTACCTACAATGTTAGGGATGCGAAATCATCGAAGAAATGGACACCATGCGGCCACCTTCACCTATAGCGCCTCTCCTTCTCAAAAAGCCTGGTAGTATTTGGCTCTGGCTGCGGCCCGCTGTTCTGTGGGTGGATGCTCAGAGCTCTGCATCATTGGTGTGAGCCAAGACACAACCCCGGAGGATTAGAAATGGAAATGACAGGCGTAAAATGTGAGAATCTGACCCTTTTATGCCATTTCACAGGAGAGAGGGGCGACCTAAGAAAAGAATATGGGAGGGGCAAACTAGAGAGACTGGGGTGGTCCGCTGGAGTGCTTTTGGGAAGGAAGCGCCAACAACTGCGGCGGAGGCTGACTAATCCTGGCAGCAGGGGTCCAAGGGCTGACTCAACAGCCCTGAACTGAATCCCATCCGAGATTTAAAACAATTTGCTCAAGCAATAACGGAGTAAAACCATCTGTGGGTGAGGATCAGGAGATGAGGTTAATCAAACTATACAAAAGGTACAGAATGCGTATTTAATTTTTAAATAAACTAAAATTATGACCGATAAGAAATAGGATGCCAGGTTAGAATCTAATCTATGTGGTTTTCTTCGCCTGTCAAATGAGCTGCATTCAGCAACAGGGATGAGAAAGCAGGGGCAAAATATGCACCACGCTCCAGCTCCAGTGAGGTGTAAAGAAGACATTCTGTCCTCCACCTCACTTTTTCTGGCTTGCATGCAGTGCGCGGAGAACTCGCAGCCTGTAAGCACCCTCCTCTGTCCCACCTGTCTTCCTGGCGTGCCTTTACACTTAACTGACGGGTGACGACATCCGAGGAACACTGGTAAATGTTAGGAGAGTTCCTATCAGACCCCTATCATAATGTCCATTCTGACATGAAACTCCCAGAGCATTCACAGCTGAGACATGTCAAATGTGGATTCATGAGGACGGTGTGCCTCTGCAAAAGGAGAGGTCTGGTCACTCGGTGCCTTGGCATTTAATATCGGACAAGCTCTCCACCTCCAGGATGTTGCTCTTAATAGGCACAGACAGGAGGTCTAGTAGTTTGATCTCCTTCTCTATTGTGCTCAAGTCTGTTAACCTGATCACACTCTTACGCCGCCAGAAAGAAAGGATAAATGAGGGACACCTCTACATGAGCATATCTCATTAAAGTGATGCACGTTTAAGAGGAGATAGGTGATCCGTGAGGTTCGCACGCTCAAAATACATCTGCTCATCATCCCGACTGTCTTATTGCTCAAATGACAAGACAAAAATAAATCTCAAATGTCCTGACCGTTAGTACAGAAATCCACTTTAACAGATGTCATTTCAACCGTGTGCATGTGTGTGAGTGTATGAATGTGCATACTGTGTGTTTGTGGTGCACTTGCAGTGAGATAAAGAGGGCGAATGTGCTTCTTTGTGTGTGCAACCTCCGCATCTTTTATTCATGCCACTCTGACTTGCAGGAGCCATCTTGAAATTACATCTTTAATGGTCATTGATCCACTCCACCCCAGGGAGCTGGATAGTATAAATGTAGTCCCAACACAGACTTTCTAAGCAGCGTGCAAGGCTGTCTAACACTGCCAAGGCTGCTGAAAAATGTATTTTTCTTTTAACTAGAAAACTTCTTTAAATTCCCCAACTTTAGTCTTTTTTTTCGGTGTTCACATAGTCCCTGGCACCCTCAACAACCCCAATACCATCCTCTCTGCAATGAGCTTCAGGAGCGTTTTCCTCTTCACTTCCCTCAATAGCTCTTTCTGGGGCAAACCTTAGAATAATGATGCCCATCGCGTTCTGTTCTTGCTCACAGTAGTCAAGGACAATCATCCATAAATGGAAAAATAGCGTGCACTTGTTCAAAAGGTTGTTGAATCATTGTTCAACTCTTCAGTGAGTGGGCTGACTTGAGTGATAGCACCAGACAAAATAGTGCAAGGTATGTCTGCTGCTATAGTTCCTTGTCCTTGACTAACAAGTTTGACAATAGAACAGGATGTGACCGCAAGTGAATCCGAATCAAATCCCTGTGTTTTTTCACCTTAATCCCCCTCGGAATAGAACTATCGCGTAACATGATGAAGCAATAACCTCCACAGTTTAGGTCAGAGAGTATGATAATGCTAGTGCGATGGCGAACATCCCCACCCTTATTTGAAATAAATATTCATTTCATCTCTGTCTTGCTTGGTCTCCACACAACTCCCTCTGGTTCAGTGGTGTGTAAACAACTTGTACATGTGGTGATATTGGAAGGGGTCTCTCCGGGTTATGGTGTGTAACTGAGATAGAAATACATCATTACTGGGTGGGGACGGACGGGGATCTGAGGGACAAAGAGACTGAGAAATAAGAATATTGGATTCTGTTCCACACACACAAGCTTATGTCCTTACATGCAGGCTGTCTGCTCCATCTGTCTGTTTTGCTCATACACACACACACACACACACACACACACACACACACACACACACACACACACACACACACACACACACACACACACACACACACACACACACACACACACACACACACACACACACACACACACACACACACTATTAGCATAGGGTGTCGGTTAACTGCATACGATGGGTGATGGACTGCTCCACTGGCTCTGCCGGTAATATAATTTTCTCTATTCCCCCAGATCCCACACCAATATGTCACAATTGTCATTTATTCCCAGCATGGTTGCCCACAATCAGATGGCTTTTCACACCGAACACACCCCTATCCTGTCAGAATGATGAACACATCAAGTACGCTCACGAACACCTATACATGCTTACATGCATTGCGTATTAACATGTGTTGCCCTTTGTCTTCTCTTGCTTTTATGCTTGTATATTTCGTTGTTTTTAAGTGCGGAAAGAATGTCAGGACCACCAGTGGCTTCCTGCTGGGATGCTTTAAGTTTTTGTTATTTGAATCCAGCACACACTGATGCATAAACTGCACACAAATGAAGCGTCTCTTGGTGTCACTGACCATGTCTCCATAATATTTCACGGCTTTCTATTACGACAAGATCTTCCATCAATTAGTGAACGTGTGTGTCAATCCTATTTTGAGACTTTTTTCTTGAACTTATCAGGTCCTGAATTAGTCTGATAAAAGCATCACACTAAGCAATGAACTGCTAATTAAAAACAGACACCTACTTCTCAGGACAGACGGCTTATTATTCCACGGATCAATGTTTCCCTCACCTTCGAAACTGCAAAGCTTTTCGGCTTTTAAAAATACCTTTCTAAGTTTAAATATTCTTTCCTCTTCTTTGCTCTTCCCAGATCCGGCGTGTGAGATTAGCAAAGCTTTTATAAGCAGAGGATGTTCTGAGCGGCTCTGAATGTGACGACACAGATTCAATATCATCCAGCAGCTAATTAAAATGAAAGATAAACATGATATCTGCTTAAAAACTGGTTGGGAAACCAGCATCGATTCAGTCTTATCTGCTTGCTTACCTGGACCCTGGGAAACTCTAATGCCAGATAACAGGCTGAGCTGTCTGGACTTAAGGCTGAGTAAAAAGAGTATAATGGCAGACACAGAGAGAGCTTTTCGGTGAATTCAGTGAGGGCCGAGCATTACCTCTGATCGAGATTCCTGACGAGTCCAATACTGGATTTGACAACTATCTTCTAATCTAACATTTGTATTAAATCTCAGGGTTTTCCTTTTTCTTCCACAAGCACAAAAACAAAAAGTATGTGCTTCTATCTATTCCTCTGTCCATCTATAGATCTTTCCATCTACCCATCTATCAATGAATGCTTTCTTATAAGAGTGCTGAGGCATATTGTGTACCCAGATCGTGTACTTTCTGGGTAACAAAACACAACTTTGTCACAACGACAAACAAAAGCATATAAGATTGTACAGAGCCTATAATAAATATAGTCATGTGCCAAGTTGAGGGGAGAATTATCTGACCTTAATGAGCGCACATATCCTCTTGAGACTACCTTCACTTCGAGCCACCAACTATCGCGCTGACTACCTGTTAACTTTCTGTGGTAAATTAAAGGAACATAATGTCCTGGCTGAGATTTCATTTGCCTCACAGGGACCTCTTGTCACAGTAGTGGGCCACTGGGAGAGGTAATAATCATCCATAGAGACACAATGAGCCTGTAAGGAAAAAATACTCACTCTGCTAATTAGTGTGTATTCTCCTGTATGCTTCCTCCTCAAAAGACTCGAAAAAGAAAAGATTGGCAAACTATTACGATATGCAAGAAAAACACGAGATGAAAATGTGCAACTTGGAGCACTATACGTAAATAACATTAATAAATGTAGCGATGTTGCTTCAGTATTAATGTGAAATGTATAGAAATAGGAAGACGGTCCACATTTAATAAAAAAAAACCTCATTTCAGTTAAAAGGGTTGTGTCTATTCTAATGTAGTGGGGACACTTAAAAAAAAAAAAACTGCACAAACAATAGAGCTTCAGCAAAAATGCCAAAATAGATGACAGATCCAGTTCATATTTTCCGTGACAGCAGAAAGAAAAGTAATAGTATCTAAAGGCAATAAGCAAAAAATATTCATGCACGCTGCAGAAAATACTTCATGATTTATTAATAATGTGCATGAGAAGGGACATGAACTCTGTGAAGTGTTCATCTGCTCCCTTTAATTGTGCATTAAGGACGTGCAATACCTGGCTGCTTGTTATTCTCATTATTGAGTTTCCGTGTTGAAAAAAGGTAAAGTTGTGAATTTGATCCAATTTTGCAGTCATTTAAATGAGAAGAAAATGGGATTTGCATGTTGATATGTGCCTTTCATCTGCTTTGTGGAACAACAGAGAAACCTTTGTAAAAGTTGTGAATCTGTGCTTATGATCTGTGACAGCTTGTCCCACTGGGTTCTGCATGTTTTTTTTTGATACAGAACCGCATCTGTTTCTCTCCTCCTAAAAAAAAGTAATTTCATCATTTTACGTCCTAATCTCTTTTCTTCTTTGTTTTTTTGGGTTTTTTTTTCAGCTCTCCTCTCTCATCTCTCCCTCTCACCCCCACATATATATGCAGATGCACACACGCTTTTCTCTCGCCACCTCGTTCACACAGAACAGAGCAGGAGCAGGGTGGAAATGAGGCATGTAGTCCAGTCTGCGAGATTTAGAGCAGCCCTTTGATAACAGGAGAGGTTAATGTCTCGGTCTCAGGCCAGAGGACTCATGCTGAATCTGCTCTATTAGAAACAACTTGTTCTGAACAAAAATACAGTAATGAGACTTTCACTGCCCACTAGCCTATAATAGAGGAACATAGTGCTAGTTTCATGAAAAAAAATGACTCGCTGCCCCTTTTGGAAGCATTATTATATGCTAATGAGGAATTATTTTCGCCACATTTGTGCCCCCTGTTTGTTTATTACAGATTCTGTGTGCCGCGCTAAAATATGATAACCAGTTGTTATATGACAACATAACAACATAAAGAAAATAACACTGACTTTCCAAAGAGCTTATTGTAAGTGCACTTAAAGAAATTTGCTCTGAAGAAAAGCTTGAGTCAGGAAGCTTAAATCTGTTGTTTTATATCTTGATGGAGAAAATAACTTTGTTCCTCTATTATAGGCTCGTAATGCTTTAAAATAACAAAATCTTTGTTTTTTTCGCCAAAGCTCTGATCATGCAAAAATATCTGTCACTGGCAGAGTGCACAAGTGACAGAAGTTGTATTTGCTTTAATTTCTAAGGCCCTGAAGCATTATATACACAGCAGGCAAAGATTAGGTTTTGATCTAGCTTTCAAACCTGATTAAGTGTAAGACATAACTATCTGATCCTTGAAATTTTGATACAGAAGTTTATTCTATTGACATTAGTGTAGGACATTTTTACTCTATTTCTGATTACAATATAAGTTTTCATGAAAAAACTAAACAAAACAAGGTTGTGCAGAAAGCCACACCTGGATTTTGATAATGTTCTTTTTATACCGCATTCAAAACACATGTAAAGGATACTAAAGTCAGCCGGATTTGGACGAGCGAGCAAGGACATGTGAGAGCTTATAAAGCAATAGTGGTGCATCTCTTTAATTCAGTGGAAAGAAGTTCAGCACAATTTTCAGGCATCTCTTCAATTTAAAAACGGGCTTAGTCAGAAATCCGATAAGATACGCTCCTGTGAATGTTGATGCAGATGTTACGGGGCAGATGCCACAAACCTTTGACCTCCTTTTCGTTCCTGAACCAGCGCAGGTCAGCGGCAGGCTTGCTTCCCTGAGTGATGCAGGTCAGTGTGATGTGGTCTCCCTCTATGGCGGGCTTAGTGAGGCCATCGATCTCTGGCTTCTCCGGCACACCTGAAGGACGGAGCAGAAATCACAAGGATGGAACTAATTCACACAGCGGGACCCCATTATGCAACAATAATAATATTATGCCTTATTGAAAATTCTCCTCCAGCAATCCCACCTGCAGGGAGATTAGAGAGCGGGCTGCAGAGCTGCCCTGAGAAGTGCCCTGCTCAAAAACACTTCAGTTTTCTTTTCAGCGCTTGTTGGCACTTTAGGGTTAGGTTTGGCAAAATTAAGAGACATTTTTCCAACAAATCTCTCTGGTGGTGACCATGCAGATAGACTCAATTGCAGTGGGGGTCTTCATTAGGTTTTATTTGTGAAGGTTGAGAAAAAACAAACCACGGCATTGATTTTAAAAGCAATGCCTACTTCAACAACAGAATTGAGGATTTACCAAGAAAGCCTGCTTAAAACTAACTACAAGAGGCCTTGTGACAAACACTTTACAATGACTTCAATCATTGAGAAATCTGTTTTTGTCTCCGTGAGCATGTGGGTAAACAAAAAAGATGGGTGAACACAGAGGAGGCCAAGAGGTTGAACAGAAAATGTTAATTACTGGCCTTTTCCTATAATGAGTGTTTTTTCAAGTGTGTAGTGCCTGCCCTTCCAATGTCAATGAGCAATAAGTCTGCCTCAGGCTGAGAGACTGAAAGGTCTGTCAGTCAATGCCATTGACTGACTTTCACCTAGTCTGTCTCAACACCTCCTGTAAGGTTTATAGACTTATTCCCATAGTAAAAGGTCTCTATTTTATGTTTACCGTTTGTTTAAGGGTACAAATTACGTGTACAGTATTGTCTGAATAATCACTTCTATGTACTAACGTATGTATGTCTCTAAATCGTAATGTTCATCCTATTCTATTAAGGCTTTTTACGAACGTACGAGTGTCACAATATTTTGCATATGTAATGTGGGGAGTGTATGTGAATCAGTAAAGGAAGCTTAACTGATGTGTTTGATGGTTACTCTCATGAACATGATGGGATCAAATACAATCCTAATCTCATACAGTCACGTTCCCTCTGTGGCGTGGAGGCTTTAAATCATGTGTGTGTGTGTGTCGAGGCGTCTCTGTTGCGCAACATCAAATAGTCTGCATGGGTTGTATTTCTATGTGTGCATGACTATTTAAGCATGCATGGAAAAACAGCTTATTTTCTGTGGTTGGGGATGTGGCAGGAAACAAACAAAAGATCACTGTATCTTACGTATGTTCACATAGAAACATGCCTTTTGCTCAAATAGCAAGATATTTGAACGGTATAATGGTATGAATACCTTTCCCAATATGTTTGAATGGATCAAATGCTGATCCTGTTATGAAAAATGTTTTTAACCAGTCAAAGGGCCTGGCTGTAGGGATGGCAGTGTAAATCTGTAGGCTGAACTGTTGCCTTGATCAAATAATCTAACAGCAAATTCTAAAACATTGACGGTGAACTAAAATCACTACCAGGAGAAATGTTGGATTCGTCCACTTTATTGTTTTATAACATCCCCTTCGTTTTCAAAATTGATTGTTCTTTTTCTTAATGGTAATACACAAGCACATTTTTGTAATTTGGCATCAAGAAGTTTGAATGCGAGGCATCCTTATTTATTCTGTGTAAATCATTGCCATCATCTTCTAGTGTTCAGTTCCAGCACTCACTGTTCTGACACAAAAGACAGATAAACCGGGCCATTCCCAGACCATTTTTCTATGTTTATTAAATCCCCCTCTCTGTTTCCCGTCTTGCGCCAATAACTGTTGTTCAGTACTGCAAAATAATTTTCTCCATATCCTTATTGAGTAGTAGCCTTTAATGTCTCCAATTCTCTGAATGCTTGTTAACACAGAGAGCCAGCTAATGGTCCTGGAGTGCACTAGCACATCTATTAACATTAGCGAAAACTAATTGGCAAGATAATAAGCCCAGTGGCAGGAAATGAGACAATGTTTGTGTGAGACGATGATCACAATACAAACATTACTAAAATAAAAGAGGTATGATTTTCATTTATCTGCCGTGGCAGGCGTGAGTAAGAGACTATTTCAGAACACAGCGACTCCCAGTAAAACCAAAAATGTATTATCAACTGAGAAATAAAAAAATAAAAAAACACGCAAGAAAGAAAGACAAGGCAGTAAAAATAGTGACATAACTATGGCAGTGATACTGTTTTAGTTTGTCTGAGCACTACATCATTCTGAACTTATAGGTGAAAATGAAATTTTCCCCAGAATGCACAAAATTGAAAGAAAAAAAAACAGAGGTTAAAAAAAAATTGTTTCCACTCAGTACAAAAAGAGAAGTGCCATACATATTTTCACTAAAGTTATATTGAAATCTAATCTTTCAGATGAAAAAATAAATAGCTTTTTTAAAAATATTAACTCACAACTTGTCCAGCTATACCAGATTGCTAGATTCTTACTTGATGCTCACTTACATTTACATAGTTTTGGTGGATATCGTGACCGGCGGTGTTGCAGTGGTTTAAGCACTTTCACCGTGTAACACAGATGGCCCTGGGGTTAGGACCCTCTGTGTGGCGTTTAAATGTTCTTCCTGTGTGTGGAGTTTTGCCACATCTGACCAAATAGTGCCTCTACGTTGTAAATTTGTAAATTTCCAAGTGCAGGTGTTCAGAAATGCACTGAGACACATTCTTTTAAACACATTCAGGATTGCAATTTTGGTCATTTACTAAAGATCAAATAGCAAAAGCTTCCGTATGGAGCAAGGTCTGGCGGACAAATTAATACATTTTTAAAGACCAAACTTCTCACTGCCCTTTCTGTGTTTGACTGCAACACAACTCGAGGAAATATATCGCAGTTGTTTTGCTCTTTTAAGACAACGTTTTCTCAACTTGCTGAAATTGTGTACTGAGATTCAAATACTCACCGAAGACAGTCAGGTAGGCCCTGGCTGTTCTGACGGGCATGGTGAAGAGAGAGCAGGTGTACATGCCCTCATCAGACAGGGACACGTCAGTGATACTGATGGTCAGCTCCGACCATGACGCACGCACAAGCTCGATCCTGTTGTCCCTTAAAGCTGGAGACAGAGAGACACATAATGAGTGGACATTGCAAAGTGCATTAAAAGTGTCACGGCGAGATTTTTCCCGCGAGCAGGAAATAGATGCTCAGTTGGTTGTTGTGCTTTCTTTTCTCTGACGAAAGTAATTCGTAATGTAATTTAGTCGATATATTCAATGCGCATTGGGAGAAACTATTCACGCACACAACGTCACATAGGTGGAAAGATAAAGTGAAAGAGGCATGCTGAGAGCAATTAACCAATTCTTGATCGAAGCAGCAGGAAACGGCAAAACAAAAAATAGGGAGCGGTGGTATGAGAATATTTCTGTTTGCTCTCTATTATAAAATGCTAGACATGTGCACATTGTTGACAAAGCAACAGCAGAGCGCCGTCTTCAATAGACAAACAAACAAGGGAGCTTCTCCACTCAAACTTCTGCATTTGCAGCCCTGAAATATGAACAAGTCTGCTTCAGGCATTATCTATAAATATGCTGCCTTCACTCTTCCGTAATGTTTGATGGGGGAAATGTACTTTTGTCCATTAATCCTCTTGGCCAACGAGAGCTGTTATCATTGCCAATGCAAAAAATGTTCTAATATCATTGTTTACAATCTTGAAAAATAAATATCCACGCAGCACAACCCAAACTATGAAGTGTAATATGTATGAATAGATTTATATGCATAAACAACTGAAAAACTGTGACCTTAAAACAAAACTTTATGCTCAATCTGATAATGAACACATCAGCAATACTCTTCACTGAATCGTACTTATACAATTTTCTCTGCTGGAAACCGCTGCAGACATTTACTTATATGAAAATGTAATCTTCCAAAAGGCATGACAGAATGGAAATCAATACTGCAATAACAGGCCGAGAGAGTGGCCTAATGAGAATCTGGCAAGATGTGAGAGTCGGGATAGATTTGCTGAGATTGGATGGCTAGTTGAAAAGATACTCCACAGTCCTGAAAGTCGACTTCATATCTGTGATACAGAGGCAGCATGCTGTGGAATTTCATAATGCGATGGCACCTTGAAAAATGCATGACTGTTGTGTCCAAAAAGGTTTTAATGTAAGATACAAAACAAAAACCACATAAAAAGCTGGTTTTTACATTAAGAAAGAACCATGTGGATTGTCGAGTGTGCAAAAATGTCATTCACGCTGCCGCTTTGGCCTTGGCTTCTGAGGAGGTTTTTTTTTTTTTTTTTTTTCTCAAGCCGTCTTTTACAAGTATGTCTCTCTACGAACTTTATTTAATATGAGCAGCGAAGGATACTTAGCTTTTAATCTCCATGAAAGTGACTCGGAGCGCACCTTTTCTAAGTGCAGTGTGTGTTTCTGTGTGCACGTAGGAGAATGTGTATATATGATTTCAAAGGAAAAGAAGCATGCATGTCTCTGAACAGATGTTTTTGATTTCTTTATTTTGAGGTAGGCTTTATCTTCATCATCACATGCAAGAAACCCTGTAAAGAAGTCGGTCTGGTTTTTGCGGCCTTTATGGATACTTTGAAAGCCATTACAAAGTCTGTTTGATGTGTACTTTAAAGACTGTCTGGCTGAATATTGAGAAATGTCTACAACGAATACTACATCAAATAAAACATGCCAAAGCTTTAGGATGCAGTTTGTTTTTTTTCTTTAATATTTTAATCTGTATAAATTGACTAATCATGCAGCTTTTATTTAAAATCTGTTTAAAGCTAAATCAGACTTTGTGTTTAAATGCCATCGATCATCCGTTCACGGATCTATTTTCTAAAATCTACCCCAGCAGATATTAGGCGAGCGGCAGTTTTGGCTGTTTGAGCAAATGAACCTTCGATAAATGTTTTTAGATTGGACCCAAAATTAAGACGGCACAGAATGACGCCATCTTTGATTCAAACCAATACAACTTCCTGTGAGACGACAGTGCAAATCAGTTCACATGAGGATGAACTGATACGTTGGGTAGTTTTACAAATTCGTATTTGACATAACAGGGGCTCATAGACTATTGGATCGCTGTTAAATTAGTGAAAGAGCTTAACTGACCATCTGCATTCATAGAAACTTTCTTCATTTTTAGCAGTATGCTGTACGTGTCCACACGTGGCTGCAACTTACTTTTTTTTCACCATTTTTAGCATATAAATTTCAAATAGATTCACATGAGTGATTTTAACACATTATCATAGGTACTGCGGTGATTCACAACTCAGATTTCTGTTTGATACAGACTTAAAAGTACAATTCAATACTATGTTTGATGGTAATATGTAATCATGCTGATGGATGGATGGACAGATTCAAAAGCTTTGAGAAAACTCTCCTTCATATGTAAGGACTCATCGTAGTCATCGACTCATTGTAGTGTAAAATCAGTTTATTCCATGCATGCCGAGATGAAAAGGGGGTGAGAAGAAAATGACTGTATTGTAAAGTACAGTTCAGACTAAACCGCAACTCACTTCATCCAAGCAATTCCTTTCAGCAGTTCCACAGTAAGTATCCTAAGTATCTCTCCTCCCACAGCCGCACAAACACAACCCACACTGATCAGGAACAATATTCTCAACATTGGAAAGTCTGGTGGGAGTAAAATCTACTTGGTTAATGTTTTTTTTGTTTTTTTTAGCTAATTACCTTACACTTTCAGTGATTTTAGTTGCTGGCTTTTAATTTAATTACCCAGCACAGAACTTGTTTGGGATGAGTTCAATTTCTATTCTCTTGCAAGTTGGGTGTCGCTGTACAAACTGATAAACCGTACATATCGGCAACCGTACCATTGTAAAGAATAGATCATTGTTAGCCATTAGGGGATGTGTTAGGCATGTAAGGTGCATTATTTGTTTTACAGCTTCTGTGTATGTATGCTGTGTATGTGATCACAGAACTGACAAAGGTAAAGACATTTGAGTGAGGACACTATCTTGTGTCATTCTACCTGCCAGGGGACAGTATGCTTTACTGGTTCTAGGCTGAACAGCAAATGGTAACACAGTTGTAATCAGTTTGACTAAACGACAGCTGCTCTCTCTCATTTATTATTGCATTTGTTCTGTTCTGTCCTGTTCCCCGCAACACCGGTTATCTCCACACACCGAGTACTGAGCCTGAGCAGGCGTGACACGTTGATAAAAGCCCATGACATATCTTTATGCTTTACACTGGTGACAGTACAATCCTGTTTCCCTGTGTGTGTGTGTGTGTGTGTGTGTGTGTGCGCGTGTGTGTGTGCGGGCATGCGTGTGCGATAGATCGATTGATAGATGGGGGGGGGGGGGGAAAGTTGCCTTGTTTTTTGCAGGTTCAGTTACCGATGACACCTGTCCTGAACATACAGTTTCATGCAGTATGTACGGACACACATGTATAGACTGTGTTCTAAAGAATGAAGCAAAACAAATAATATATGATTTGCACTGATTCTAAAGACTCCTCCTTGCCTCCGTACATATTCTTTTCAGTGTCTCTACTTGTCTCCTTCCTCCCACCCGCAGACCTCATTCTGTCGGCTCAGGCAGCTCCACTAACCTGCCATTGTGTACGAATATGTTAACTTACGAAGTAAGTTAAACAATCCTTCTATTCAACTGTTGTCTTATTTGCTTTGGGCAAGGAAATGCGAGCAGACAAATGTCAGGAAAACCCCCCCACCAAACATTCACTTTTGCTGGCTTCCCAACTGTCACGATGCCAAACTTACCTTTATTTTTCAGTTTTTTAGGAACCAAGTCAGGGAGCTGACTGTGAGAAATCAAGGGACATGGATTGTTGGTTTATTTAAGATTGTTTGTTACATATGCACACTTACAAAGGCGTATGGTGAAATGTGTGCTCTCCATCCCTAAGAAACTTAAGTCAAGGACTTTGTTCAGACACCCATAGTGGTGACCAGTCAGCAGTGAGGCTTTGAACACTGACCCTGGAGATGAAACATTGGACAGTGACAGTATAACTACTTTTTCCATAAAAATACAGTAGACACGGAATATTCTGCTTTTACAGAAATTGAGAGAAACTGTTTTGGAATCCTGATCTCACGACTATCAACTCAATTTAATTTCTAGGGCCCTTTAAAAACAAACACAGCTAATACAAATTCATGTATTACTCACTCCCACCGCCAATCATGGTTTCCCAGCAATGAGGGAAAAAAACAACAAGTGCTATGCCTCGAAAAAGCAGCAAAAAACAGCAACACAGAAGCAGTCAGGCTGCCTTCCCTCCCCAGAAAGTCTCGACAAAGTAGGACCTACCACAGGTCTCATGGAAATAAAAGTAAAAACTGGCTCCCTTGTGAATTTTCTTTCCTGTTCCCAGCAGTGCGCCATCAGACACTCTCCCATCCCCAGCACAGGCAGGGACTGAGTGAAGCTCCGTGTTGCAAGCTTTGTGGAAAGAAAGGCCCCTTCCACTCACATCCTATCGGGCTGCAACATGCCACTCATCCAGGGCAGGTGCAGCGCTCCTCGCAGTAATCACATGGGACACCGGCACCCTCCACTCAGTTCATCAGGTCAGCAGAGAGGTCTCTTGCATCAGGAGAGAACAAGAGCCACAGGGGATTTGGGAGAAACTGGTGGACTAAGCTGATGGGAACAATAGGCCAGGAGCTCATGTGGTCTAATCACAGCCCACCACAGATGACACACAAACTGGAGCGTGTTAGTCATGTGCCAGAATCCCCAGCGAAAGCTGTGCATAGCTCAATTATCTAGAGTTATTTAGAACTGACACACTTTTTGTACTCGGTCCAAAACTAAATATATTTAGTATTTCAGACACGTGTTGTACAAATGTAGATCTTAAAGACATTAAAGATTTTAAATGACATTTTACTTCTTAGAGCCTGAGTGCATTACACCACTTTTTCTTTTTCTTCTCCCTTTTTCTCTCTTAAGCAAAAGGTTGAATATCGACAGACGGAGCATACGGGAAAAGGAATGCATCTTTTGCTGTTTTTCAGTGAAGCCGCTCGCAGCTGTCCGCCATCCATTAAAGACCATTAGTGTCGACTGCGTTCGTGGAGGACGGTGCCGTCGTCAACATCAAAGAGTGGCAGATTTATATTCCGCAATGACTACTTAGTGAATGTACAGCCAAGAGTTTTGCTCAATGAGTATTTGTGTGTGTTAGGAATAGAGATGGATAACAAAGTTGCACTCATCACCATCAAAGTTTGATCTGTTTTTGCATTAAATGCTCAACACACCACAGTCTGCTTTTCTTGCTTGTTAAATACACATTAATATTGACGCTTGAAGCGAGGCATCTATAGACATGAACATATCTAATACATACAGATTCTAAATCTCAGGTCAGTGAGACGTGCAATTCCGAGTTCACCTTAACAGATGCGGTTTGCTATTCAGAAGTCCCATGAATGCAGGCGGATTTTCCATGTAATTATACGAGCGGGTGACCAATGTGTCACAGGAGCCGTTTGTGTTGAGCTTCCCCCGAACGCAGTCCACCCTGAACATGCGGCTAAGAGAGAACCAAAAGCCGCGAGACTGTTCTGAAATGTTTTCGTAGAGCGACAGAACAAAGCAGAAAAGTGTCAGCATTGGCTTATTTAGAAAATAAAAATCTGTGAGAATGATAAGAGAGGGGGGGGGGGGGGGGGGGGGTGTCAAAGTTGCCTTGTTTTTTTTTTAATTAAAAGGAACACTTTTATTCTAAAGGGAAAGGTTTCAGCCTCACTGAGACCACTAACTGTTTAGTAACATATTGTATAAGGCCTAGAAAAAAAACGCTTGAGCAATTTCAATTAAAAAAAAGATGATTTTCATAGCAGTTTTCCTCTATTTAGACAACACATCATCTCACTGTGATATCTTGTCACAAGTTCACAACTGTTGTACGTTCTGTGATGTCAGTTGTCAGAAGGCTTTACAAATTGAATTAGCCGATACTATATACCGCCTAAATCTCAAGACATTACATGTGAGGCTGGACCTGCAGCCTTAAGTTGTATAAAGTGAGTTATAAAGATGGATATATGGATGGACATAAAGAAGCATCTGTCCTGTTGAAATGTATAATCTGTATTCATGCTCACCCAGCAGAGTTCAAAGTATCATATACAGAATTCAGACGACAATATTAATGCAAAATCTCAAAAGTGTCTAAGTCTCAGTATAATACAGTCAAGCTTGTGTCATAGTCAACCTTGACATTCACATCACACAGCACATTGAGAACTAAGAAGCAATCATTCATCTGCTTTAGTTCAAAAAAGGTGAGAAAGTGACTTTAGTCTAAGAAACCTTTTTTGGCACAACGTGAAAACTCCTAGGACTGTTATCACACACAACTGGTGTTTTTTCCCTTCATTGGGATTCATCGGTATGTCAACAGGGCCTCGCAAACATTGCAAAACATCCCCGCACAGATGGACAAAAGCACACCAGCGACATATTCTGTGTTTATAGTCAATGTGATACATGTATATCCAGCACATATCCTCACATCTAATTTGGCTTTGTATCCACACCCGCTTCTCCCCTCCATCATTAAAAGCAGCAGGTGAGAAAACAGGAGGCTTTTTGGCCATGTGTACGTGTATGGGAGATAATTGCATTTGTGCATTAGGAAAATGCTTTCGTACCGGCACACGGAGCGCGCGCGCATACGCAAATAATCATGACTCTAAACTCCCTCACTTTCAGCCTATCATGTTTGCACATTTTGCTCCGTCCCTTTATTTTCATTTCTTTCTTCTCGGCTCTGCCCTTTCCTCTGCTTCTTTGCGCCCCCCACCCCCCCCCACCCCAACCCCAACCCCCTCTCGCTGCCCCTTCATCTATCCAGGGACAGTATGTATTAGTATAGAACCTTGGCAGGTGTTTGCTCATTCAAGTGACACAGTTTTATAATGAGAAAAGTGCAAATTTCAGAATATACATTCAGCTGCCTGTGTCTGGATGTGGCTGCTCTCTTTTCCTTGTCAACAACCCATCTGGGGACTTGAATTTGTCTGTTTGAATGTGTGTGTGTGTGTGTGTGTGTGTGTGTGTGTGTGTGTGTGTGTGTGTGTGTGTGTGTGTGTGTGTGTGTGTGTGTGTGTGTGTGTTGGGGAGAAAAGGGGGTGAGGGGGGGGGGGGGGGGGGTTGCAGAATGCATTGCTTATTGAAAAGCTTAATGTATATTCTGTATCTCAACCGTTTCTCAACCTCCATTACCTGTGAAACCTTTGCCGAGGAAAACTGGCTTTTTAAAATGTAAAATGTGCCATACTCCATACAGTAATTGGCTCGTGGAGATTTTTCTTGTGACAGAAATGATTTTCTTTCATCAGTCTCTACCTGCCATGCCGAGTTCAGTGGGACACCTTCACCAGCCCCACTTCATTAAGTCCTTGTGAGAAGCGGGTCAGCGAGGAGATAGCGCTTGCCCATAAACTCCATTGTATTCTGCGGAGGAATACACTTTCTGCTGCAGCCCAGGAGCAGGAGAAGAGGCGCCTCAGTGTACAATAAGGTACACATATTTCTGGGGTACCCACTGCATTTATTCTTTGAGATGACTTTATAAAGCTTTTGAAAGCAAACTAAATATGCTGGTGGACCCATCCCCACTTTGATACTGCAGAGAATTCCTCACAAACAATGTTCGATTTCAAATTCTGATATGAAATGCAGCTATTTCCATCTCTGTTCTCCAGAATTTTCTCTTGGAGAAGAGAAAGAATAAGCCTGCCAAAAGTATAAGCTAATTATTCCCATTTGCCTCAGGTACTTTTCTCTACACCCTGCAAATGAGAAGTGGCTCTCCTAATAAAGGCTGGATCTGTTGCTGCCTTTGACAATGGAGCCGCTTTCTCATTCTAACCTGCTTTACAGCAGACCAAATACAGCTGACATTTGTGTGACACAGTTCCCCTGATCCACAGGCAACACGCAGTGGCAAATTATTACAGATCAGTGTTTTTAATTTTTTTAAAGAAAAATGCTCCTCTAAGTTCAGTGCAAACAAAAATCCTTTTTTAAATGATACATTCAAACATATACAAGCGCAAAGTGAGACGGAACAGAAAGAAGTAGCTGAAATACTCAAGGTCAAAGAAAAAGTTTCCCTGTGTCTCTCAGAGGCGATAACTGCATCTGAAAGCTCTCATAAAATGCCTCCTTAATTCCTCTCCTTTATCCCACCAAGGCCTACATTTCGTCTCCTTTTTCTTCTTTTTCTTCCTCTCATGTTTTATGGTCCTTGTCTTTGAGAGAGGGGACTTGTTAGGGATCTTTGGAGATTTACAGTCAAGTTTTTTCTATCAGAGAGAACACCATACCAATCTTGAGGCCGATATGAAAGGATGTTTCGTAGAGGCACTCTTCCAGGAAAAGGAAGAGAGAGGGAGAAAAAAAAACGAAAAAGAAAAAAAAAAAAAAAAACGACAGCTGTCTGAAAAGTTTTAACTTTCCTCCAAAGATTAAGTTTTGAGAGAAAGTTCTGCTATCTGTTTAATAAAAAGTCTGTCAGGCATTTCTTATTTTGTTATTTACTTTGGAAAACTTTTAAAAGCCTATCCCCCTAAATTGCTCAGGCACAGATACTCTGAATGCATCAAAGCATCCATGGTTGCATACTGGGGAGGTGCAATGCTCGACATTCCACATGCACACACGTATATGTGCACTTACAAGCTCACACACAGATCCACATGCTCACACAACCACAAGCAGCTCGCAAATTGATTCAGACAGCTGAATATTTGACATCTGAGAACCCAAACAATTTCATATTCAGCTCATGGGCCTAAAAACGAACATTTGGGCCTCAGCCGTTCACCCGTAACACTAATCTTAAAGTTTAAAAAGATTCAATCAATCTGAAGATGGCACAGCATAGGCAGAGGTGTCCACGACAGGTACAGTGGGCAATTCCTCAAGCAATATTAAACGATTGCTTAGACGTATATCCAAAAAACTGCATATGCTTTCACAATTCCATGGAAGAAGGTTGGACACCAATGTGAATATTCCGTTCTCTATTTTATATTTTTTAAAGAGCAAGACAACTCCTGCAGACATCAAGCATTATAATTGAACACTTAGAAACTATGCGTGTGTGATGTTGTGAAGAGGCAGTTCCCACAGTTGAATCAGGGTTAAAGGTACAGCACCACATTGACCTTTCTATAGCTGGTTTCCATTTCCAGCAGCGCGGGCAAAAACATTTCTGGCTCAGAATTTATACTCATGAACAAAACAATAATTCAGCTTTATTTTAAAAACGATGTCCAAGTGATTTTTATTGCCGAAGTAGTTTTCAAACTAAATGTTAGCTATAAAACATGGCATCTTTTAAACAAAACATACTGGTGTATAAAGACTACATTTGATCTTGTAAACATTACATAACAATTATCATGTTTTGGGGGAAAAAAAAAATCTTTAAAATCCATCTGCCAAAGAAGATCCAAATCATAACAATTAAAACTAAAGCAATTAAAAATGTTTGAAACTAAATCATACGTGCTGCAGGGCAACACGAAGCACTGCACAAGAAATTCAAGCACAAGTGAAAAAGTTTTCCCAAATACGTGTGTAATTAACTAACCAAAATATATACAATGATTTTAGAAACTGAGTCCAATTGACGTAAAGACAATGAAGAGAAAACTATTCTGAAAAGTAACATCATTTTTTTCTTTCTTTTTGACCTTGAAGAAGTACTACTCTACTGTGCCTGCAAAACATGTGGCTGTTTATCCTGCAGTGCGACTCTATCCTCTCCAGACAAGATGACCTGGACCCAAATGTCAGCCTGCTAATTACCGACACTACTGGAGGAACACAGACAGCATCTTTTGTTTTCCATACAGCTGCCGATATAAAGGCTTGCTGCATTTAGTAACATTCGAGACAGAGCTATAATTTATTCAGCTCGACCAAATGTGTGCTTTGGGGAAATATTTCACACTCCTTGTAAGGACAGGTGAACCGCGATCACGCCGAGCTCTGGGAGGCAGAGGTGGACAGATAATTAAAGGGAAAGGAATGAAGGAAGTACTGCGGGTTGAAAATGAAAATACAGATGTGGGTGGTGAAAACAGAAATGCAGCAGATTACGGCAACCATGTTGAATAAGTGATTCAAATGCCATACCGTCACCAGTCCTCACACATGATGAGTCCACTAAATGGGCCAGAAAATTTAGCTTGGAAAGTAATTATACATAGGCCCCGTCGAGTATGGAAATAACGGATAAATTGTAATTATGACTCATTGCAAGAATTTCTCCATCCAGGAAATATAGCTATTATCTAGTCTTGAATTACATGAAACCAAAGGAGCAATTTGTAAAGAGATATTAGCCTCTTTTGAATCTTATAACGAGAGGATCCCTCCTGCCAATGCTCCTCTCTCTCTCTCTCTCTCTCTCTCTCTCTCTCTCTCTCTCTCTCTCTCTCTCTCTCTCTCTCTCTCTCTCTCTCTCTCTCTCTCTCTCTCTCTCTCTCTCTCTCTCTCTCTCTCTCTCTCTCTCTCTCTCTCTCTCTCTCTCTCTCTCTCTCTCTCTCTCTCTCTCTCTCTCTCTCTCTCTCTCTCTCTCTCTCTCTCTCTCTCTCTCTCTCTCTCTCTCTCTCTCTCTCTCTCTCCTCTCTCTCTCTCTCTCTCTCTCTCTCTCTCTCTCTCTCTCTCTCTCTCTCTCTCTCTCTCTCTCTCTCTCTCTCTCTCTCTCTCTCTCTCTCTCAAAGCCTGGCTTAAGTCCCTGAGTGGTAAGTGATGGAAAGGACAAAATTGGCTACTTTTGGGACAATGACTTATTTGAAATTCAAACAACTCTTCACGGCCGGCACCTTGGGAGAGGATGGGAGACAAGAGCAGTCTCTTTCATCCGACTAAACGTCTTAGAGGTGAGTCTCAGCCCTGACATTAAACAACAACAGACGCGGGACGGCGCCACTCAAAGGACTGTAATGGAGTCAGCAGCCACATTTGTCTTTGAAAAAGCAATATGTTTATGCTAATGCTCTATGGCTGACTTTAATAGAGGATGTAAGTGACACTCTTCTCTGATACAGCGCTCGCAGAGGCAGGCACACAGCCAGCAATCTGTTGAATAACACACCAAACAAAATCAACAAAGATGGTAGATGTTTGGATAGAGTCCCACATATAGAAAAGCCAGAAATAATCTCTTCTGCATAAATTAGATTAAACTACTGAGAAATGCCAACTAATAGAGAAAGTATAAAACTTTTAATGACACTTGCATATAAGAAGACTCAACTTGTATCACAAACAACATAGGTGTTTGCAAATGTCTTTTTTTTTGACAAGGATATTTTCAAACCAATTGTAAGAACGCAGGAAAGTTGACATGTTGGGGTTGCAGTTTTGAGAAACTGTGTATCTGCCCTAATCCCTGCCTTCTTCCTCCCAACAGGCAGCGGGGAAAATTAATCTGAAACTCGCTGTGCTCAAAGGCGTTTGCAGCCGAGACATCTTTCCTTTCTCACACTGCCAGTGGCACTTTGGAAACACTCGCCATCACAGCACTCCCATCAGCATGTGGATTTGAATTTGCCACGTTCAGCAAGACAACTCCCAAAGTACACATGTGCACACACACACACACACACACACACACACAAGCCATCCAAAAAAAGAAAGAAAGGAAGACAGAGTTCTGGGGCCTCGGTACTATCCCTTTGCTTTTGTGATAATAAGAGAGTCCTTGGCTGGTTTTTCATTTCCAATCTCAGAGCCCTGCACTGGAAATGCCATGAAATAGACCCCCAAGTCCAACCCCTGGTGTGATATGGAATAACCTGCAGAGAACATCAACTGTTGAATTTGATGTTCAATGCAGCTTTTTACTGCTGCTCTTTCCACAAAAAGGCAGGTAAGTGAAAATATGAATGGCTAGAAATTGAAATGCTTCACAGTTCATGCATCCGCTTACTGTATGCAAAAGCTACAAACACTGTTAAACACACACACACACACACACACACACACACACACACACACACACACACACACACACACACACACACACACACACACACACACACACACACACACACACACACACACACACACACACACACACACACACGAAATGTACAAATGAACAAGAAGGCCCAGTGGGCAGCAGGATAATGGAGGAAGACTGTGTAAATCCCATATGTACTTAATCCAGACACTTACAAGAGAGTGTGATTCATACTCTATTACACTCCACTAATACAGCTGAGAGACGCACAAGTCACAATCATTTCAGGAGGCACCAACCAACAAAATAACATCCATGAATCCTCTTTATGGGAACTTTACTGAAGGTGGTGTGAAAGGTCAGAAGTAAAACTTTGCACTTATTAGCCAATAAAACACGCACACACGGCCTTCTGCCACACCCACATGTGCAGTTGTGCATATGTGTGCTTTGCTTTATATAAAATAATATAAAAAACATACATCTTGAGTCTTGCTTGCTGTGATACCTTGACTGTCAACATTTTCTATTCCTGTTATTGTTTTAAACTTCAGTCCGAAATGTATTGTAGTAGATGGTTTTATGATGCTGGCATTGATCTTCCAGGGAAATGAAGATTAATGTTGCACATTTAAATGTTTATGCTAATCATTATGCATGGTTGCTTTTACAAAAATATTATACAAAAAAAATCTATCTAATCTAAATAAATCTAAATCCAAGTGGTGCATGTGTGAACTTACTGAGGTTGTTAAATAACAATATTTCAATGTTTTAAATGATTCCCTATATGATTATACTGACTATAGGGTTAGTCTATAAAAAGAATAATCAAAATTACTAAGTGTAGCTAAACGTATAGACTTGAATGATTTTGATTGGACAGGTTTTTAGAAATGTTGTTACTTTTTTCCCTTTTATTTTTAATAAATGCAGGGCATTTGGCCTTGGTTGTGGCACCGAAGTTGAAAATATCTACTTTCAAAATGAAGTCCATATTGTCTGTCAGCCAAGGTCAAACATAAAGGCACTAATCATCAATACAAAACCTCTATCACTGATGTTTTTATGCCACAAACTTCCACTCAAGCTGAAATGACTTGAAATGAGTGTGCCGTTGTGTCATTTCGCCTGTAATCTATTGCAATACCTTGGAACAAATAAATCATCAACCAGGAAATTGAAAACGGAATGCACAATAACATGTGGAAGCCTTCAAATATTTGTATCAATGTAATGCTCTCATGCCACCAGTTACACACAAGGACATAATATTATGGGAAAGCAATTCAATGTGTACCGTTGTGTATGTGCTCAAGGTGGTACAAGCTAAGTACTACAGGACTGCATTGAAGGGCACTTGCGCAGCGGGGCGGGCGGCTGACTTTGAAAGTGTGTGGGTTTCTCTGATGTTCCAACTTGATCTGAACAGCATGACCTTTGAATTCAGATGGAGCGGGTATAGAAAATGAAAACTGGCTTGATCCTCCACCTCTGATTCGACGGACCACCTGATCCAAGGTTTGCTGTGAATATGCCGGTTCTTCAGATTTTAGAACATGGAACTCATTGACGACAAAAATTTTATTGTAGGCCGCTCTGTGTACACTCTCCAGGCAAATGACTTTAATCCATTTCTACTTTCAACCAATCCTGACAATTATGTTAAATGGCGGGAGAGAAAAAAAAAAAAAAAAAAAAAAAAAGCCTCCAAATTGTTCATGACAGGTAAAGTGCACCGCCGATTATCCTGTTTTAGACAAAACGAGTCAAAAAAAAAAACAAAGCCGGCTGTATCTGTTTGCACCACCAAATGCTCCTTAGTTTGTCTATGAGTGTGGGTGTGTGAAAAGCTGAAGGGATAAGGTAAAAAAAAAAAAAGAAAAAAGAAATAGCCGCACAGTATCCATCCCCAGAGCAAAAGGTTTAAAGACGTTATGAAAACAGGCTCAGATGTGTGTGTGTGTGTGTGTGTCTCTGTTTCTCTGTACTGCAAATTCGTGCGCTGTGAAAACAGGAAACAGGGCGCAGACAGGAAAACACAAACACATGAAATGTGGGACAGATGCAATGACACCACAAAGACAGCAGCTTTGTCAAGTGACACGGGAAAAGGGATGGATGTTTTTTAGCTTGCTCTCCAACCTGAATAAGAAGGTGGGAGAAAAAAAAACAAAAAAAACCCCAATCCTGTTGTGTGCATTTCTGTAGCACCACGAATCCAACAGTGGGAATACATTTAAAGACAGCTTCTGGCGTGCACGTGTTGGTGTCTGCCGATTCGCCAACTCACCTTTCTTGTCCCCAAAAAAGAGGGTCTGCTGTGCCGGGTTTGACCACTGGAGGGAGGTGTTGTCATTGTACTCCACACGGCAGGTCAAGTTCGCTGTCCCACCCTCTGTAACGGTCACGTTTGTAACCAGGGGATACTGACCGCTGATACCTGCAGCAAGACACAAACAAGAAAAGTGTAAGAAGAGTTTGGGATGCACTCAGAGCGAGGGAGGGAAGGACGGAGAAGCAGACAGAGGGGGACAGATGGCACATCTTTGATTGCGTGGTTTGTAAGGTTGCTTTGGTTGTTAAATCCACTTGTTAAATTTCACTTCAGTATCCTACCCATCCAAAAATAAAAACTACGGAGGGGTTAAATGAAGACTCGTGTGATTTGATATTTATCAACATGCTTCATAAAAAATGTCCATAAAACTAAGGATATTACTTCTCGATCACTGGATGAATAATCAGCTTCAGGACAAAGAGGAACAATCTGGTTTATGTGCTTGAAAAATGTAACAACCTAATTACAAAGCAAATGTTCAGGCAGGCTGGCCAGTCGCTACAGTGTGCTAAATTGGACCCTAACACTGAACACACAGGGGGCATTTAGCCTGCGGTACCAACCCTGAGACCTGAGCTACACGGGGAGGACCAATTAAAAACTGTTCTCTGTGGACCTGCGCGTGGATGCTGGTGATGTGTGTATTGCTTTCATCTGATGCGGGAAACAGACACAAGAGCCGAGTTCTAGAATTCTGAGTGACCTCTAAGGCAAGTATGTGCATATGCTTTGTGTGCGTGTGTGTGTGTGTGTGTGAGTGTGTGTGTGTGTGAGATTGAAAGTGAGAGGGAGGGAGAGAGGCTGCAGAAGCAAGTAAATAATAATAACCATAAATCTATCTCTGTCGCTTTCCCCAGAGGACAGGTTTTAAAGACTGTGTGAATGAAGGCTTAGGTAAGAAAGATTATTCATCCCCAGCTAACTCTCACGTCTTAAACCACTCCCCCCCCCCCCCCCCCCCCTCCTCCCCCAGGAAAGGATTAGAAATAACGGAAGAAAAGAAAATCATAGGTAAAGAGAAAAGTAATACTTTAAAATTGCAAGTTTTTAAATGCCACAGTATGGTTTTCCATGGGACTCTGACACCACTAACGGATTTTCCTACCCCAGCGATCCTTCGATATCGTCTGTAATTTTGTGCTTTCCTTATAGCGGTTAATTATTCGTCCGGTCAGATAAACAAACCCTCAATCCGTGCTTGTCTGCTAAGTTAACAGGTGATGCAAACCCCATCACAGAGAAAACCTGTTGTGGGGAGTTAAGAGGAGAGGAGACGAGGCGAAGGAGGGAAGAGGAGGTAGAGGTAAGTCAAGGAGCACGGGTCATTTCCAGTGTTGATTAAGGCCTCCCGAGGTTAATCATGCGTGTGAGAGATAGAGAGGGAAGAGGAGGGAAACGAAGGAAAAATGGATCTGAGCTATGGGAGGCTAGGAATATGTTTTATTCATGAAAGTTTTGCATGAGGCATGATCTGCCAGCGATTTACAGTTCTCCTGCGCCTGCCCTCGCTCTCTTTATTACTTCTTCTCTTTAAATCACTTACTTTTTCTCATTTTTCTCACTCACGCAGTGGGGCGACATACAGCCCAGTGTGATACATTTTATTCTTTTGTGCTGGCCACAAAGACAAGTTAATGGTTTGCCACCGTACTGCATGGTAGCAAGGGTGTTTTTTTTTTTTGTTTTTTTTTTTCAAGTGAGATTTTGAAAAGCATAATTTCTAGTTCATTACTGCTGTGAATGCGTCATTTCGAGGTGTCACTGAAGTCGGAGGGAACGTGCCTGCTTGTTGGGAACTTTCCACGCCTGAAAGAATCATAGAAACATTTTGCAAATGATGTGTTTGTGCCAAAGAAGGAAACATAACATGTTTGTAATTTGATTGCATGCAGGGGGGGGAAAAGGGATGTTGCACAAAGTAAGGAAACAGACAAACCATTACCAACCGACACAAGAGTAATAGATTCCATGTAAAACGCTGCACATTTCAGCCCAGCTGAAGACATAGCAGAATATATCGAATCACTTGAAAGAAAATCTATTGTACTATGCCAATGTTTAGACTTCATATCCATCCAAAAGTTTGAGTCGGACAAAAAACATTTATTTTTTCTGCATACATTTTTATGCCAAGCTCTCTCTGGAGTCGTACTTGTGACTGCTAAGATGTACAATGGTCTGGGGATCCCTCCGTCTAAGCCCTGCGTCAGTGCCGTCAGTGTCTGGTGCTACACATCCAGCGGGACCGAGAGGGCCAAAGGGGCCACGATGATGGTTATATTAGAACAGTGCAGTGTTCTGTGCACCTAATTGGCCAGTGGAGTAGGTTCTTCCATTCTCCCCTCTGGCCACCCAGACCTGATTTAAATGTATCTCCTGAGGGAAGGAGGCAGCTGTTCTCTCCTGATTTCCATGTCTAAATTTAGGTCCTTCCCTCACTTCAACTCCACTCTTTCTCCTACTTTCAGCTTCTTGCTCCGTCTTTTCCAGTTCACATCCATTCCACTCAACCCCCCCCCCCCCCCCACCCCCACCCCCCCTCTCTTTTCTTCTCTCTCCTTGTCACGTTTCCTCCTCCAGTTGATCCCTGAAGGGTGGCATTTCCACTTTCTTTGTCTCTCATTTTCATATTCTCTCTCCCGGTGCTCCCTCGGTCTTTTAAGTTTATCTTGATCGTGCCTCTTTTCTTTTTAACAACTGTGCTCTATCGTTTATGAAGAGTAAGGTCATTTTAATTGCCCTCCACCTTGACGGACATGCCGAGGCTAAGCCAGGTCAACAATGCTCATCTGTTGGACATTATGAAGCAGGAAAATTAGCTTTCTTCTATTTGGCTCAAATTAGATAACATACAATACTGTGTGAAATTGCTCTGCGATCCAGTCCAGCATCTTGTCTTGGACTGTTATCAGGAGTATCTGATGCGCTCTGAATTGGCTCTGTAGCATAACAATGACTCCAACCAACGAGCCAGAATCATAAGAGAACATCTTCTCGGATGACAATAAGAAGGAGACTTACAACTGATGGTTTGACCTCCACAAAGCACCCACTTTACTTCAATTACCTGCAACATTAACAGAGCACTACCCATTCGACCATTACAGCCATATACAATAGAGGAGGGATGGACAACTCGGATGGAGAGAGGAATTTAATAATAGAAAGTCTGTTGTTATTGCGGTGAAAATGATTTTCCTCTTTCTAAAATCTGTGAAGCATACACCGTAATGTATTTCCTTTCAAAAAAAATTTAGAAATGTGGCTGCATGCGTCCTGCCGACCTGCTATAGAGCAACACAAGACACATCTCCCTCTGTACGAATTACAACTCATTATTTACTGTAAAAACATGAGACCAAAAGCTAATTTTCAAACTTTATCTTCGACCCCAACTTTTTCTCTAGATGAGTTTAAGAAAATAACAACTTCGAATTGCACCACTCAAAACCCCCAAGTTTAATCCCTCAACAATGTGAGCTTGTGTGCATATATTGATAAAAATACGCAGCAGAATTCTAACAACCATTTAACCCTGCAAGTACACGAGACAAATAAAGATCCTCAAAGGCACATTGAGACACAACTGCCTTTAGTTAAAGCAAACCGCTGGACAAATAATGCAGATAAAAATATAGGCGTATCCTGGATGTTTCCTGTCTGCTCTCCCACATGACCTTTCAAGCAAGAGCAGCTGAGTCGGCTAACCTTTCTTATTTAGGCATTCAAGAAGAAAAAGAGGGAGATGCAGGCAGACAGACGGACAGCCTGGAGCTACTGACCTTTATAGCCGGACTGGAGCTCAACTGAGCTGTAGAGCTATGATGTATGGCTGGGAATACAAGATTACGAAATAGATAGAAGCACTTCACAGATTTGATTAGCTGAGTCACCTTTTAAGTCGGCCGCACACAACTGAAAAATTGAAGACGTGGGATCAGATTGGGGAAAATGTAAAGGATAAATCCAGTTCGTTCGTACTTTTTTTTTTTTTTTTCAAGGATACACGTGATTCCAAATCGCTATGAAAACACTCACTTCTGTAATTTCTCAGAAATGACGAGAGTAAAACAACAAGAAACAGGTCAGTCAAGTTGTTTGAAATTTACTTAATTTTTGGATCCTGTTTTGTTATATTGCTGCAAGATGAAACTTTCAATGTTGAGTGGAAGGTCTCGTGAGACTGCCATGTAATTAGCAGGCACACCGATGTGAGTGGGAACAATGATGAAGCCTTCAAGGAAATAACACAGCTTGTAATACATCACAATGATCTAAATAAAAAAAATAAAAAAAGCTTTAAGTTTAAATTATCATGAGCAACTGCCCGGAGTATGTATTTTTTTTAATTCTTTCTTTCACAATTAAACTAAGTGTATAACCAAATGTTTAATTCCATAGGACCTTGAATGTAGCCCGGGGTCCTCTGGCATATCTTTGTTAATGATTCCTAGAATTAGATTAAAAACCAAGGGCCTTTGCTGTCAGGGGCCCCATCGCTCTGAAACGACCTGCCGCAGGAAATAAAGCGAGTTTTATCACTGTCCTCTTTTAAATCTGTCCTAAAAACACACTTAACATTATTGCACTTTTTAAATAACTGTATTCTGCCTTATCTACTGTTTTGTCTATTGATGCTTAGTAAGTCCGTTTTGAAAAATTATATGCAAATATGGTATTTTATGCTGATATTTATTAAGTTTAATCCTTGGTAATTAATTAAAGCAGTTATAGACTTTAAAAAAATGTATTACACTTCCACGCATACACAATAAACCAATTAAGAAATCGTCCTACCTTGCGATTTAAATCGACAGATATATAATATATATATTAATTGTTCACCAAAAGGTAAAAAGTTTCATTTATTTATCAAGTGATGGGCAAAATGTCCAAATTATTATGAGCTTGTTTAGTCTGATTTACTAAGAAATATGTTCAACCATTTTTCATATACATTTTTTTTTTGGTGGTTTTATTTTAGATTGTAGGGTGTAAGGTAATCCTAGTTTGAATCAGCTTAGAGAATAATGATCATGTTTAAATGTATTCGGCGGTTTAAAGACGTCTTTGATAAATCAAAACGTATGTGATGAACACATTTTCCTGGAGCACTCCAACCCCGAACTGCATAAAGCAGTACTGAAGATGGAATATAAAATATTATAAAATACATAAAATATTTACAAATGGTGAAAAAAATGTGATCAATCCTGATTTTTTATTGTTCTATATTTGTAAACTGCAATTAATTGCAAGCTATTCTGCAATTAACTCATCTAAACTTTCTAATCAGATGACAGCCCTGATTATTATTACTACTTGGAATTTCAAAGGGGGATTTGTTACCTCTGAAGCCGTCAAAAGACATTTCAAACCTCTTTAAGGCTAAGCCACCCTCACAAAGCTCCGCCGCGCCGCTCTTCAGACGTCTCGGCGCATGACCTCAAGTGGCTTGCTGTTAAAATGCATTCTGCTAAGGAGATCATGAATGAGATGCAGAAGATTACATAGGACATGACAGCTTTGCCGTGACCAGTTAGCGTCTATAAGGTTACACAGGTGGCTACACAGCTGGGTACACGGGGTTTTCAGAGTGAGTGATTCCCAGATTGTCAGGCAGCAAGGCAGCCCAGTGATTGGAGAGACGGTATAAGGTCAAGAGTTTGATCATGTCAAGAGCTGGTGTGAATTCATCAAGCAGGCATGTATCCTGTCACAGTGTCCTTGAGCAAGAAAAACCCTTCCAGCCTCCGCCCCTCCTCCGGTTTAGAGCATCAGCAAAACAGTGAAAATAGGAGTGGGGGAAAAAAAAAATACAAATCCAAAGCGATTTCCAAGGAAGGATGTGTATTTCTTTTCTTTTTTTTATTTTCTTTCCCCCTCACTCTGGGCAAGAACCAATTTTGGTCGATAATATGAAACACAAAATGTTGTTAGTAACTTCCAGGAAAAGCAGCTAACATATCAGACAAGTGCATCATCACTCCCTGCCCTCACTCTGGGACTCTTCCTCCCACTGTGACAATTTTCAAACACGCTCCCTCCTTTCTCTCAAGAACATGTCGTACACGGAGAGTTGTTTGTACCTCTTTCTGCTTTGACCTTTTTCACGCCTTCCATCAACATGCATCCCAAATTCCATGTTGCATCTCCAGTGCGATTTGTCAACATTTCATAACGCCATTACACCTGGCTTGAAAAGTGAGCCTCCCGTGCTCAACGTGAAATTAAATGATATGTACCTGTGAAAACAGGAAGTAAACAGTGACAAAACTATATAGCAGCGAAGCAGCACTATATACTTCATCTTGTAATAAATAGAAGAAAATATAAATACATTGAAATTGTTTGGATTTCGAGGGTTTTCACTGAGCCTGTGCTTGACAGAGTCTTTTAAGATAGAACAGAACATCCAATGTTTGTGTCAAAGTCCGTGTGCCAATAATGAAAAGAATCACTCAAAACTGACCACACTGAAAGTATTTGTTTTAAATCAGATGGGGATTTTTGGAAACGCTTCCTTAGACTTAAAACAAATCCCCAACATTTAATTTCAAGGTCTCAGAGAATTCTTTAGATCACACTTCAATAGAGATAACACCGAAATGTCACAATAACCTGGCACGTTAAAATCGAAACGTGAAAAAAAAAAAAAATACATTTCAGTTCATTTTTTTTAATAGAAAATGAATAAAATACATAACATGTCAAATTAATTGAAGTATGACTCATTTGTTTTTCACATTTGATAATATATAGTGTTTTGAGGATTATTGAATGCTTTATTGTCCTAGTATGTAAACAAAATAAAAAATAAAAGATGTGCTAACCTTTCATGGGTGTGTGAGCCCCTTGAAAACTGCTATTGGGAAATTATTTGGATTTTCATTGGTATCCCATCTTCTTCACACTCTTGTAGATTATTTTCTCTCATGTTTCTCGTATGACAATTCTAACACAGTTAAAATTACTATGTTGGCAAAATTATAAGGGAAGTACTATTGGTTCTTTAATTTATTTATCAGGACTGGAATTGTAAATAATTCTATTAATGTTAATACTGTACAAATTAGTCTAAATTGTGTTAGAGAGGTTTTCCCTACCTCATATGTTTCATGGTTGGCCCCAATTTGTTCGCAGACAAACTGTGTGCGTGTGTGTGTGTGTGTGTGTGTGTGTGTGTGTGTGTGTGTGTGTGTGTGTGTGTGTGTGTGTGTGTGTGTGTGTGTGTGTGTGTGTGTGTGTGTGTGTGTGTGTGTGACATGCATGCGTGTGTCTACATCCCTGATCTAAACTTGTTCTTTTGACAGTGATAAGTTTCCTGCTGTGAGCAAATTGAAAGCAGCCCCTGCAGAGGGTGGAGCTACCTTTGTATTCAGCGCTGGCATACAACCACCTCAGGACAGTCATTTCTGATCTGGAGATATGAAATTAATTATCCGACACCGGAGAGGCTGGCTATGGCAGCGCTGTTGTCATTTACATACAGTAATTAGACTGGGCAGCTGTTGGTGCTGCCATCACAAACTCGACATCCAACTCAGCCCTTGGAGTCAGATCAACACAGTATCACCTACTTCTCTGTGGTGCTGTTAGTTGTTGTTTAAGTGTGGCTTCACAGAGAGAGGGCAGTTTTGGTAGAAAGCATGTGCTGTCAAACATGGAAGTGCAGGTTTTTTTTTTTCCTTGGGAGTATTTTTGAGGGGGAGGATGTTTCCAGTAGCATCTGGGGTGTGAGCAGTGTTAACAGACGTTGTTAAGGTAGTGACAAACATCCAGGAAGACTTTCTCCTGTGATAGCACCTTTTTGTGTGTACAAAGCACTACAAGAAACAAACATGCCAGAGCACATAGCGGTTTGTCTGTTTTGTTGCTGAGGAAAAGCTGCCACTGTTGAACTTTTGCGCAAAGCTTTTATGCCCTCCTTCATACAAAAGCACCACAGCAATTTGAAAATAGAGGCCAGATATGCTTCCAGACACTTCCAGTTGTCCTGTCCTTGATTAAGCTGCATCAATTCAAAGGGCAGGGATATAAACCTTTGCCCAATTCGCTGTGTGCATGCTGCCTGAGTTCAAGCTTGCCTGGTCCAGAATGGCCAGGGATCTCACTATCGTTTCTGAGCCAAGGTCAGACATCTCATGGTTTTATGACAGAGGTAAACCTGGCCTTCATAAATACTTCATACACAGTTTTTTTTTTCTTTTCTTCCAGTTGGCAAAAGCAAGCACAAGAAGCTGGGAGCAAAGGGGAGTTAGGCAAGGATAGAATTTTGACAGATAAGTGAACGCAGGAAAAGAGAATGAAGGGAAGAAGTGAGGCAGGCACAGCAACAAAAGAGCAATAATTTGAAATGTGTCTGTCTGGCCTTGGAGAACCTGTTTCCCACAAGGCCGCACTTTCTGAAATGACGAGCGGGCATGTGGGGAACACGCCCTTAAATTAGGATGTCTTGATTCATACATTTAGTTTAAGGATTATAAGTACATCCGTCTTTGCACTTGCCACTTTGTGCTGTGCATATGTGTATTTGAGTATGGATAGTGTGTGGGTTATGTGTTACAAATGATAAGTGCTGGCTGAAAATGAGCAGAGCGATATACACTATAAGTTATTTTCAATTTGGTCTTTTCTTTTTTTTTTTTTCCAAAAACAGCAAGATCCCAGATTCGTCTGTTCAATTTTTACAAGGACACAGAAGGCATTGCTTTGGCTGGAGTATGCAGCATATCAGGCCTCAGATATTCTGCTCTATTTCCTCTTTAAATACAAGGCCAAGTAATATTAGCAGGCGTCCACACACTTGCTGGCTTCGTTGGTTTTATAAATTAAATGTCATAAAAGCATAAGGTCAGAGAAATCAGATTTATTGTGGGTTTTTCTCGACCTGATATGGAGGGGAAAAAAAGCGCACTTGACTTCATCTTCTTTTTATCACAGGAAGGAATTCATTTCTCATGCTTTCATATGGGGCGAGCGCTGGATGATCGCAGGCTAAGGCGGCATTCATAAGGGAAATCAGACTAATCGCTGCTGCCACCAAAAACTCCCAAATTCCCCAAATCAACATGACACAGTGTGATTTTGTAATGTGTAGTGATATGTTGACAGATACTGTTCATTTAAGAGTGATCTGGGGAAATGATCCGCGCCCCAAGGGGGATCTGCAAGATTCAGTGGGCAGAGAGAGCTGGTTTTCAAAACACGCTCTCATCATTTGGCTGGTGTCAGGCTTAATTTACTGCGATGCTTTTTTTTTACTACATCTTCCAGTCAGGCCTTAGAATGGCGGGGTCGACACTGTTGATCTTCTCTCGGAGTTAAGCTCGCAGTGGCCTAACAGTGAATACATTTGAATATATAATTTGAAGAAAACTGCTATAAACAAAAAGTGACATGAGTGTGGACTATGTATTCTTAATGACATGATTTCATTTTATACTCCCTTCAACCCGTGTATCTCCAGAGAATGTGGTTAAAATGATTTCATTTTATTCAGTGGGGCAACCTGTGAAATGCTATAGGTTTGTAGTTGATTTATTTCAATATATGAATACTGATGAAGAAACAGACACAATATAGGTATTCTACATATAACTATCGGTTTTCTCAAGGTATGATTGAATTCAATTGGATCATTGAAAGTTATCCGCAACTGATACCTACCAAGTTTTTATACATGTTTTGTATGTTTTTATTTTATCTCGCGTTACTGTTACCACAGTTGTCATATGGAGGTCTCCCACGTCACAGTAAGACTTCTTAGTCAAATAGAGATTAAATACATGAAAGAGAATACAATTAGGTTTAAAAAAAACAACAAACTAAAACAGAATAGATTATGTCACAAAAGTTGCTCTATAAATACCAGAATCTGTGTCAGAAGTGTCGCTTCTTCATGTGATAACCTGAACCTAACCATTGACATACTTGCACGACTCTCAATCCAAATAACACCGATGATAAATACCACACCTTGCTTCACACTCGATTCTGTTTCAAAGGCAGGGTAAAGGTATTTAAAAGATGTCTTTCTTGCAGAGACACCTTGTGTACTGGTGCAATGTGCATCTTATCTTTGGCTTGCATTTCTTTTGTGCTCATTTACAACTCTGACAGGTGACGCCATTATGTTGTCACATTTTCTAAAATTAACCCAGATTTAATCTTCCACCAGAAAACTGAAAGAAAAAGAAAAAAAAAAAAAAAAAAAAAAAGAAGATGAGAGGAGACAGAGGAAACTCATGCTCGGGTTCAATCTCTGCTGCTGAGTTTAGTAATTGGACAGACTATACATGCATTTACCAAATAATAAAGAGCCCTAACCAACTACTCAATCCTTCAGTCACACACCTACTGACAAATCCCAAGCTTCAACTCAGCCTTTCTCCACCCACTGATCAGCATGAATCTTATCTGGCTTGTTATGTTTTCCGACCAATGGCCTCATTATAAGGGTAAGAGAAGCAGGATGGAGACATGTGCTTGACTCTGATCTACACATCCTCTGTTCCCCTATTAAGGGTGCAATGGATTTCCTATAGTGTCACAGTAAGACAGAAAACAATGATAGTCAGGTTAGGGGAAGCCTTGCAAGAAAGGAAGCGCTCAGCAGTGATTGAGACACCGATCTGACAATCAAACAAACCCAGTTGATTGTTGATCACGACAGAGCCGGTTTCAGTGCACTGTGCATGCAGATAAAGCGAGGAAGTATGCAAATACTGCAGTAAAGCGTAGGGTATTACTATAAACATCACCATTACTATTGCTACAGAAAGTGAAAGGTGAACAAAACGGAAGACAGGACTGCTGGAGAGGGAATGAGAGCGGCACCAAACCGGTGATAGCACAATAGGCAAAAGCTTGATTTAATGTTGTTTGGTAAACAGGAACAGTTGCACTGCTTTTGTTTACCCGGGGAAACGCGCCACATGGATAGGTGCATATGGGCAAAAAACAATAGCTGAACAAAAAGAGCATGCTTTAAAAAAAATAAGTCGAAAGAATACAATTTTTTCAATGCGGCTGTCGATGGCTCAGCCTCAGAAATAAGACAATGAGCCATCGTTCGCTACCTCCCTTTGGAATCACTTCATTTTGAAAAGAGCAAGCAAGGTGATACGCTGTGATTCTTCAAATATCGAATTCTCAAGCAACATATACTATTAAGAGAAAATATCACCAAGATTTGCCTTCAAACATCCGATATGAACGTCAGACATTCAACAAACAAATGAAACCAGGTGCCTTCATACAACAATAGGTTTCTCTTTTCCATCACCTCTAGGTGGCAGTGATGTAATTGGTAAGTAATTGTCTCACAGAAAAAAAAAAAAGCAAAAAAAAAAGCACCAAACCAAGTTGAGTTTTATGACAGCAGGCTAGCAAGCAACCAATGGTTGAATCGGAACACATTCAACTCAGGAAAAAAAATAGAACTGTCAAAAAATGTAATTAAAAAAAATACTCAATTCTACAGAATAAGATACATGCAATAAAGTTTCATCGCGCTTCTTCTTTAACTTCTAACTCTTACAAACAAATCACATGATTTGTCTGTGTTCATTTGTCAAAGAAGGAACCCAAACAGAAGGAGCCGATCGTTGTGGGTGTCTAAATTTACAGTTTTTGTGAAACATGTGTACAGAAGCACACAAAATAAAATCAGGTCATCTCTTCTTCAATAAAAACCGCCTCCCCTCCCTGACACTCTGTAATGCCTGCTCACTGACATCTTGCAGACGCAGTGAAAAATGGAGAAGATTTGATCTTTGTAATTTACTGCCACCTTTCCATTACCAATGGTAAAGGACAATGTCAAAGAATTAAATGCCCAAATATTCGTGCCATGACATTGGACTGTCCTGTTCAGTCTTTCTGAGTTGAGATCATTTACGGTATAAGTAAATTTCCATTGACATAAAGATAAGCTTTTAGTCGCAACGGTGGTACAAATTTAAAACTTCACAACACATTAGAATTTCAAATGAATCACTCTTGCTCAGTCATATTCTTCTGTTTGGGTAGTGACAAGTAAGCAATTAATGTGCGGGGCTGTTTTGTGGGCTGACGAAACCACATTAAAAAATCTCATTAAAACAAAATAGTATATTTGAAAGCTGAAATAAAATTCAAAATGACTGTATGACAAAAATGTTAAAAATGCTCTCCGAGCCTTTAGAAAATGCCATGCACAAATGAGGATATGATTTTTTGCCAAAATAGGGTTCCGGAGAATTCAAGCAGACAACCAAACACAATCAAACGAGTGATTTTTTTTTTTGGTTGGTCAAAAAAGGAAGCGTTTTGTTTCGTTGGTCGCTTTTGGGCTTGAGTTTGGCACAGCATGGTAAACAGCAGCAGCCACAACTCACCTCGGACTTTGCCTTTTGAAGCCATCACTGCAGTTCCCAAGTAGGAAAAAGAAGTTGGATGGACAGCAAGAGAGAGGCATGTGTCAGAAAAAAAGAGGAGAAAGACAAAGACAAAGAGGACAGAGCAACTGGTTAGATAACTGTTGGAACAGCAGCGGGTCTGTATCTGTCGCATACGTGCAGAAACAGCATTGTCTTTATCTGGAATGTCAGTCACACTGGCTGAACCCTCCGCCCGCCGATCGTTCAACCCTGAAAGAGAATGTCCTGGTTTGGCTCATCAGCAAATTGAGAGCTTACAGTGTGGCACCTTTTAATTAGTCGTGTCACATCATCTGGATCATACAAGCGGGCTTGTTGCTTTCTAATGAGCTCGCAAGACCCATAACGATATGGGCATACTGTACATATCATGCTCTTGATTAGTGCTGTTGTGCTTCGTTTGATTTCAAGTGGAAATTAGAGACTTTATTAAAAAAAAGGTTACGGTTGTTTTGGTTTTTCTTCTTCTTTTTTCCTTGCCTTTGTTGCGTGAAAGCTTCTGTCTTATGAGGACATGCAAGCGATTTGCATGTTTGCATATGCAGATAACGGTCACGCAGACGCACACCTTTGCACTGTGATTTTACGCAGTGACTGACAGCACTATAATCAGCGGAGAGAAGCACGGAGAGGTCTGTTGTCTTGTCGAGAGTTTGCCATGATATGGGAGGATTCAATAAGCAATCTGGAGAGAACCACATAGCCACATCATGAAACAATAGGAGCCACACTACAGAGGATCTAACCAACACGTGATCGACGTCCCATCTTAAACACAGAGGAGAACCAAATAAACAGCATAGATTGTCTATTAGTGTGCCGGGGTGTGCGTCTGTATTTGTGTGTGTATCCTGAGGGAATGACTCTTATGCTTCACACACACTGCTTTGCCAAATTGATGGATCTATTGGAATGCCTCCAGTGAGCCTGAAAACGTGTTACAGCTCTAAGAGACAGCGCCGGAAAAAATGAGCGAGGTAGAACAAAGAGAATGTCACTGCAGGTGCAGAGTCTGCGGGTTATAAAAATTATTGTAGCTTCTTTTCTATGAGAGATTTATGAACCACCAACCCTGTAAACAACAACTTTTAATGCAAAATCTGAAATTAGATGTCGGAGCGACACGCGGAAACCGAATCCGGAAAAGCAAGCCTGGAGACACAAACCAGCTGCTTGACGGTGTGACCACTCCTTCAACTCTCGCAAAGATAGTGCTTTGTTTATTTTTCGGCGCCATTAAATCCTGATATCCAATTTCCAGTGGCTGATGGAGATGATTATGCTTTGTTAGTACTATTTCACAACTTGCCAAGGTGCAAGATAGAGTGACGAAGTGAGAATATGAAAAAGAGAAATGAATGCATTTGTGGAATTGGTGTTTTCTTCTTCTAATACAACTAATTTACACACTTGTTTTGGTCTTCGGCATCACGGTAAATTCAGTGGCGCACCACGGGGGGGAGGGGGGGGTAAGAGTGGAAGTAAAGGAAAAAGCAATTAAGTTGGAGAAAAATATTTGCGAGCAGAAAGCATATTGTTCAACACAGACATAAATGCACACACATGCAGTGCAATTTTCACACATCGCTGCTGTGTCACTGGTCAAGAGGGAGAGGGCCCAGCACAGAGACAGGGCAGTGAGTGTCACATCTCTGCCAACGTCGCCTTTTCCATGAGACTGATGGCTTTGTGAAATATTCCCTCAGCAAAGTCTGACCTGGCGCTATCCCTGCCTTTCATCCCCGCTGTCAAGGTATGAGTTTCCTGTCACAACTGTGGCTCTATGATCTCTTCCAGTTGAAACTTACACAGAAAAAGGACATGTCACAGAGGGAGAAAAAACAAGAGGGAAAAACATATACGCTTTTACAGCTCTTCACTCTCAACAACAGATGCATGCATGGCTATAAGGAGAGAGAGAGAGAGAGAGAGAGAGAGAGAGAGAGAGAGAGAGAGAAAGAGAGAGAGAGAGAGAGAGAGAGAGAGAGGGGACAAGCAGCGAAGAAGAGAGAAAAATGGAGTTGGAGTCTTATTCAGGAGACACTACACTTGTATCTCAGTATTACAGTTACTAAGCAACCAATACAACAGTTCTGTAAGTCAAGCTGAAATTGCATAAAACACTTTTCAATCCACTCTCTCATTCCCCAATTTCACCATACAGTGAGCAGAGTATTCCCAATTGATTACACAATGGCCACCTCTCGTGTGCGCTCTGTAGTCAACACTGATTGGACTGAATACACTGAGGACAGGAGAGAAACACCTGGATGAGGTCGAATTTACCTTTTTTTTTTGTGGGCATTGTACATTGCTACGTTTGAAACTAACAGTATTGGCATTCTTCCTTTGTTCCCCAACTGGACTTTGTTTTGTTTAAAAAACAACAACAACCCTAATCTACAACAGCTACACCAGCAGCGCATATTGAAGTTGACTTGCGGGTGGACGCTTCCCTCTTTCTGTTGGCCGTGCAACAAGGTGGTTGTTTGCTATTAAACGTGAAGAAAATGGAGAGAACTCGACTTCCGCATGGACTGATGACGCATCGGGTGCTATCAGGGGTGACTCTCAACTATAAAATTACCGATATGGACGAAAAAAACTGGAATACGGACCGTGCGTCATACCACTACGGGGGCCACCATGTTTGTTTCCACGCGCATGAGCAGAAGGAACTATTTATCATGGGGGTGGAATTTCATTGTGCAGTAACAGCGCTCTGTTGCCTCCGGCAGTCTCTGCTGGGGGGAATCGTAACCGTGAAAGAAACGTTCCACCTTGGGAGCCGGTATTAAAACCTCATGGACGCAGTGGATCTGCACACCGGGTGTCACGTGAACGGACGCCCCCAAAAGTGAAGGAAGTTTTGCGGATACACTCGCGTTCGCTGCATTTGTTGAAAATGTTTATTTAAATTGTTGCAAAGAATTATAGTAATGGCATCAACACAAAATACACCAATAGCTATCTTTTCCAAGCGTTAGGCAAACCAGGCTTGAAGCTATTGGACTAACTACTGTGTAAACACCCACACTCTACCTGACAGAATGAAATGTGAGTGACTGTATGGCGGTGAAACAGAGAAGCTCCGAGTTGCAAGCAGGTTGTTCCGCGTCTCTGTAACCACCAGCGGGGCGCCGTCATAAATAAACTGTGTGATAGTTCATACAGACACCACCTACTGCTACATGTACACACGCACGCACGCACGCACGCACGCACGCACGCACGCACGCACACACACACACACACACACACACACAGCAGTGATCACAGTATCTCCTGAGGGTAAAAGTCTCCTGGGAGGACGCATGTTCTATCGCGACATCCTTCCTGTTTTCCCCACTTCATTTCCGTCTCAATTCTGCCTTCCTCAACTTGTGTCATTCAGGAGTTTGTCTCACCTCCCTTTTTGTATATTCCCTGCCTCCTGATTAACACTTTCTTCCCCTGCATCCTACTCCGCTTCCCACTACAGCATTTCCTAACCCCTCAGGCTACCTTTCTCACAGTGGCAGATATATTCAGATTCTGTCAGTGCAGTGAAAAGCCTATGGAGATCGATGTGTGCAGCGTGGCTCTCTGAGCTGTCACATGCCATGATGGAGAGTTTAGCTTATCTTTCGTACAGCAGCAGCTGTTTTGCCGTATGTCTGATGTACTCCAGGCCCTTGGAATCCAACCAATATTCCACCGGTGAGCAGATTGCTTTAAAGCCTTAACACACTCTTTGTCACCTTATGACTTGGCTGTACATGGAGCCATCAATCGACGGATACACATAAGAGCATAAAAACATTGCGGAAAAATACACATCGTGTCAAATATTCATGGTGAGCTGTACATGCATTTGTGTCTATTTTGATTTAAAGAATCATCAGCAGAAAAATTGCCCCCAAATGAATAAGCAAATGTATTTAAATCTCAATTGATTTAGCACCAAATATATTTAAATCTTATTTCATTTGGCATGGCTTTTGCTAAGGGCTGCAATTCATCTCCGGGTAATAGCAGAGATGGTAAACAGTGTTAATAGATGGAATCAAGCTTACTTAACGCAGCTTATTGTCACCATACTGCCTGCTTTATTAGATCAGTCTACCACACCCTTGTTTTCTCACATCACAGGGAGACACACATCTGTTTATTTTGTCATTTAATCTAGCATATTTGATTTCCAGTCCTTAACACAATTACACATATACACCCTGTCTGCGGTGGAATCATCTGCTCATAAACCGACGGATCGTAAAACACACACAAAGACGTGCAGAGGCTCACATGATGATGACACATACAGACACTTCATAACATTTGTTACGATGGTCGACAGCAGTGCTTATGGTTTCAGAGAGAACGCCTTTTAGAGGCTGGGTTTTTTTTTTTTGCATGCTAGAAGTCTGGTGAGTCACCAGCACCAGACCATGTGTGATTAGCACCAGGCAATCTGGCCTCAGAGAGTGTCTTCGTAGTTGCCTGTGTTCTTGCTGTTCACTTACAAAACAATCCAATCTTATGTGGATGGTATAGGCTCGTGACATTTAAAAAATCCAACTTTGTTATACATTGTCAACTGCATGCCCCCTTTGTAAAGCAGTTTCAAATAAGAGGACCTCTGGGTGGTTGCAATAGTTCAGAGAAGGTTAAGAAGCATATGAATCAAGGTCTGGGGATGTGTGAGAATAATAAATATGACTCAAGACAATAGAAAAAGTGTTGTTGACTCCCCCCCCCCCCCCCCCCCAAACTTGTGTGCAATGCTACGGCAAGTATGGAGACGCAGCCTGAAGGCAAAATGCAAAGATGACTCACAGGATTCATCACTTATTGCTGATGGCCACTGGCCTCCAGCTAAACACTGCAAAAAACACAAATAGCCCACATGTGCCGGCTTTTCACTACTTCTGTTACTTCCGTATGGAGGTTAAGCACAAAAAGGCATACCTTTATCCAAACACAATTTTTACTGTTTGTTTGCATGGGAATGTAAGTGGGATTTGATGGAAGTGAGACTACAAGTAGAACAAAGCAGCAGTGTTTCTCTCCCTTCATAAACATATGGTAATTCCTAATCAAACCACCTGTTAGCTTTTAAGATTTTCTCAGCTTTAGTTAATTAATTGCATTAATACATAGACAAATAGTGGCATAAATACATACAAACAAATAATGAAAGCATGCACAGGAAGACATAATGTTAAAAAGCACATTTATTTAAAAATAAAATATGCCCTGTGCCCTTTGGCAGCCCCTAAAACACTCTACTTTACCTTAAATTCAGTATCATATGCTACATTAAATAATTGAGTGCATTAAGCAGATATATACATCTATATCACTAATCGAATTTTCCTTTATTTGCTTTGAGGAGACAACTTTATACACTGTTACAGGATATGTCTCGAACTGTGATTAAAGTATATCAACACATTACACTTATATGCAGAGTATAAAGTGAAATAATGCATGTATTCACTCATGTAAAGTGGAGTGAACGCTGACACGCCTGCATTCTGCCTTTACAGATCTAATAAAGGTCAGTTTTGCTTGAAATTGTCAGATATGTTTATTTAACTATATGTTGATACTTTGAGGTTGTAGTTTGCAGTAATGTTGAGCCAAATTGTATTATATAGAGAGCTCTTTGTAGGAGCTTTGCCACATCATTAACTTTAATAAAAGAGACAGAATATTAGTTCAACTATTACTACACTATTGGGAGGCCAAAAAATGTAATTAAGTTCACGCTTATTTTTTGAGTAGAGGTTAGCATAAAGTTAGCAATGTTAATTTGTCAATGTCAATGACTCAATTACAAACACAAAGTCAGTTGGGAACCATTTTTTTGTCCATTATTGTTATTGATTCATTCCTTAACGTTAATATTTATTCACCTAGTAGCAGTGCCTGTGCTCTGTATATTGATAACCATTACAAAAAGAATTACAAAGTTTCTTGAATTGTAAAGAAACACACTTGCTATGGTCACGACCCACAGTTAGTTTATAAGGAGGAGGGCTCGGTGACAGTGGCCTGGTGGTTTTAATGTCAAGACATTTAGGGTTCCAGCTCCTTCTTCACTTGACTTCACAGCTGTTCTATAGGAAAGGTCAAAGCATGCGCAGTGCCACAGAAACACTGTGCGTGGACTACTGACTACATCTGCACGTATTCACACGAGCACAGCACTTATACTATACAAAGTAAATCATGTAGTTTTACAAAATGTGCTGGCACACCACAAAGGATTTATTCACAGAATGTACATGCTTGCTGCTGCGTATTGTGTGCTCCCACCAGACCTCATCAGAAACAACTGCGGTTCTGCAGTGAGTACTGTACAGAAACCTGCACTGATCTTATCCCCCAGTTGATATATCATATTAATTACCTGGGACACTTCTAGACAAATATAGAGCTTGGAGCTATCATGTTTTATCTGGATGGGGCACGGTTCCGTGATATTAAACATCAAAGACTTGACTTGGGAAAAGCAATTGCAAGAAAATATGTTTTCTTCAATATTACGACCCAAACGGTTAACCCTGCTTTCAAAGCTGTAGGCTTTGAGGCACAGCTAAAGCCGCATAGTCTGTTTTGCGCAGAGCAAAACCTGGGAAACCAATCAACATTAAGTTATCATTATTTCTATCATAGTGAGATTACTTACAAAACGCATTGGGTTTTTCTTTTCACACAGAGACGTGAATTGTCCCTGAACACACACTGAGATATACAGTAGAAGATTGCTGGCATAGTCTCTGTGTGATATCATTTAGTATTTACAAATGTAAGTATGTAGTTGACAGTATATATTATAATCAAGGTCGAAGGTCCTGTTCATATTTCACTTTCTCCGCAGGTACAATTTGCTGCCAGTCACCGCTCTCCATTGTTTATTGCCATGCGATATTCTCTTGAATATTCTCTGAAAGCAACAGTAACCTTTCCGTGGTTGTGTTCTATTTAGACAAAGAGGTCCATGCTTTGGTCATTTAGAGCTGTACGTTACAGCCACCTCGCTGTGTTGGGAGGTAATGTATACCTACAGCAATCTTTATGAGACAGCAGAAAGCCAACCTCATCTTGTTGACTCAGGAGAAACACAAGAGGCCACAATCCATGAGGTCTGTCTCAAGCTATGAGCGGGAGCTGAGAAACTACCAAACCCCTGTAATACAAATTAAAGAAAGGAGGAATCAACGTACATTGTGATTGTGATGCTCAAGATAACTTTCCGTTCGATGGGTGACATAATTCATTCATTGATGTTTAATACCGACTTTCTTCAACTTAAGGTTGCAGGGACAAAATCTAAGCTGATGGGAACAACGGGAGCACACTGTGTAAAGTTTATCACAGGCCTAACATACTATTAGAAACACAAGTGCATCCACCCCACACACACAAGTAAAACAGGCAAACTCGGGCTCGGTTTACGTGATGGCGATCAACTAAAAACAGCATCGCTTCCGTGTTTCCAGTTCAGAGTTTTTGTATTCAGATGGCAACCCTTTCAAAACAATCGCTGTACACGTGAAAATGTTGACAATACTGTAGTTTGGCCAGTAGTTGGTGCTGTTTTTGGAATTCAACTACCCAGTCATTCATTCATTGCCATATGGTGTAATAAATGTACACTTTGTTGGATAAGCACCGTTAAACTGAAAAGAGCGAGCAGCACAAACATTCTGTCATTATTATTGATCTACTCGTGCATATGCAGAACTCTTCACGATGATTGCAGTGTGCAAGTGCAGAACCCCGAGTTCTGTTTTCAATCGCTCTGAATGCAGTTGTGTAAAAAAACAAACATCCAAAATGCAACAAACGTCACAATATGGCCTCTGAGCAGCAACTATGACAGCATCATATCACAGTTATTTTGAAAGCAGTTTTATGTTTTATTAGGTCACTGTGGTGCACATCGTTTTTATTCATCATAATGTGCTGAACGGTTCAAAGGACTGGAGCAAAAAAAGAGAGGAGATAAAATGAGTTCAACTTTCAGTCTAGTCATTTCATAAAAACTGCCCTTTGACAACCGAACACAAATGTAGGGACACGCAGGCCTATAGCTCTCTTTCTCTGTCACACAGAAAGAGAGAGAGAGAGCCCATAAACTTTTGCCATTTAAAGCAGTAAAACAAAAATCCTTCTGGACTTGAGGAGCACATTTCAATTTCCACAAAACACCCGGGGGGTATTAAAATCATGAATCTCCTCAACAAGAAAAGTCAAACATATATTGCTATAGGATGATGGACCTGAATGAATACACATATATTTGCAGACACTCCTGAACACACGCACACACGCACGCACGCACGCACGCACGCACGCACAGTACCGAAGTGCTTCTACTGTTGGATGATGGACAGTCGAGGTACAGCCTATAACTCAGTAGATGCTTTCTGTTTCCTCTGCCTCTTCAAATGAACAGTTCAGAAGGTGAGGTTATATTGTGATCGATGCCTTGGGGGTAACAAATGACTTCCTCCAGACAAAGCTTTGAAGTGGATGTGGTCACCAACTTGTAATCTCCAGCCATTTGTCTGTGGGGGGGTGGGTGGGGGGTGGGGGATTTTCTGAAGAAAACTTCCAGATAATACAAGCTTCATTTTTTACCCCACACAGAGGTCAAATCCCTACAGGATAAGGAGTTATGAGGGAGTAATGCTTTATTCAGTATCATGTGCTCTTTTTAATTCAAACATACGGAACATGCTATATTTCTGGGGGATTTTCAATTTTTGTGGCCTTATCCTTACTGTTCCGGAGCGTGTTGAGGAGGGAAGCTTTCATCCTCGGTAGAGAGGAACACATAGCGTCTGGAAAATGCCTCCTCCCCTTGATAGTGAGACTTTGATCAAAAATGTGTCATAGCATTTTGCTCGAGCTGAATTATTCAAAGGTCAGTGAACAAAGGCTTGTTTGTGCTCTGTTGCCTTACAAAGGGTAGAATGATGGTAAATTGGCAAAGTGTTCGCTGTGTCTCTGTAGGGAGCTGACCGGTGAGCCTCACCCTCAAGGGACCATTTGGCATCAAACAGCGCAAGCTCCCTGTGATTGTTACTGCTTCAGCCATCGCCAGGCTGTTACCTCATATTTTCAAACCATCACCTTTATATCCCATTCTTTTTAGGGTATTGTGTTTCTGTGGCTCTCCTGCAGGTTGAGGAGACAATACACTTTTACCAAAAGAGAGGCTGGGAGCTTTGGCCCTGTGGGGCTATGCAAGCCTGATGAATGCTGCATATAAGTAAGCCTGTCACTGAGTGTTTTACTTTAAGCGACTCCATATTTACATGCAGGCGTGTGTGCCAGTGTTGAGTGCAGCAGTGCATTGAGTCTTCTGTAAAGACGGCAATCAGGAATCTCTGGGGTATCGGGGTAGACCACATCTATAACGGGTTAGAAGAAGAAACGCCTCAGAGATAGGTGTGGATTGAAGCCCCTGGCTGTAGTTTCTCCCCTTTTATTTCTACATTCAAAAGCTCTCTCCTTTAACAATTTTAAGTGTTATTTTTTTTTTCTTTCTTTCAAAATCAATCAACAATGCACGACGTGTGTTGTTCCTTCCCTGATGGGATAAGAGCAAGGAGGAGAATGGGAAGGCAAAGGAAAGGTGGACGAGAGCAGAGGTAAAAGAAATTGGCTAACCTTGGTGCTTGCGTGTGTGTAACACCGTTCATTACACTTCTACAGCATCCATTATTTACCCAATGTTTCTTAACAGCTGAAGCACGTGTGTGTGTGTGGGTGATGTGGACTCATGTTAATGAAATACATAAATATACACAAGATATACCAACAATCACATGGGAGTGATCGGAGATTGCAGTACAGTTTCTAATGAAGCTGCTATATTGAGGTAAGTAGTGCAGCAATGCACCAGTTTCCTAAGGGAGGTGTGTGTGTGTGTGTGTGTGTGTGTGTGGGGGGGGGGGGGGGGGGGGGGGTAATCTTTACAGTATGTGAAGTAGAAATGTGTGAAACAATACTTGACAGGTTTTATTTTCTTGCAAAAGTGTGCATATTATCTCCTAAAGATACTTTTTGAAGCGTGGTAGAAACAAACACACAAACATAACAGCGTTAAGGACTGATTTCCCACATGACCAAATAGATATCATGGATTTGATTTTTAAGTTGTTCGGTTAAACGAGGAATATACTACACACATATCCTGCAGATTTACCACTTTGGCAGGCGAAAAGCATTTTGCACGGTGAGTTACTTTCACCTATTCACACGCACATTCAGATCTAGTATGTAAGGTGCTCATTTCATCCTCAGTTATTTCTACTCCTACCATTTGTGTGTGTTTTGAACCACTTTATATTTGCCTATATATTATGGAGTTGATTTAAAAAGCTGTTCTCATGCATCTGAATCTGTCATATCTGAGATATCTTAATTTCAGTGTAAATAATGATTTGTGAGGAATGTGTTTCATTTATTAGACAGTGCTTGGTAACATTTTAGATGATTTATAAGGTGCTATTGATTGATGGCAGTAAGAAGAGAAAACGTGACTATCCAAGTGCTGACACACCTTGCTTCATCCATTACCTCTCATCCAAGGCTGGGCGACATGAATAATTTCATTTCATGGCTAAGCTTATATTTACAGAAGAACAAAAGGAAAGCTGTGTTCAATTACCAAAGGTAAATTTTAACTCATCTAGGTCATTTCTAGCAAATTGAACTGGAACTAATTCCTTTCCAAGCATTGCAATTGAAGTAAAAAAAAAAAAAAAAAAAAAAAAAGGTAACTTGTTTGCTCACCCCCACCTCCCCATCAAATTAAAGTTGACCTCAACATGCTCTTATTATAGCTTTCCACGTGCTCGGGCCCATGGGAGCTGTGTACGGATGGGGGAGGGGGGTAGACACAGTCACGCTAAGCTGTGGTGCAGCCTCCACTGATGAAGGCACACAATCCGGCTCAGTCTTTTTAAAAAACAAAAATAATCACACACAAAACAAAATCATATTTCGGTCACTATTAAACACACCATACTACCATTTCCTGTCTGTGCTGGCTTTCATTTGTAAAAAAAAACCCCTCTCTCTTGTTTCGCTCTCTCCCTGTCTTTCTCGCCCATTTCAAAGGTGTAAATTGGACACAGATAATTGAACATTACTATCCTGGGAGGTAGCTGGCGCCATCTGCTAAATGTCCGCCCCCAACATCACAGTGCGCCACACAATGCACCCAAACAACACCACGCTGCACGTTTATGTGGGCATGCACGTGTCGTTCAGAGTTCAGAGTCCATTATTCCTTCAATATGGTACATGTGCGAACATTTAGCTTCACAGTGTGCTGATCACAATTCGTCATATTGTGTATCAGGACAATATTATGACAATATGAACTTTTTTTTTATTCCAATCAAATATTAAAGTAGACTGAAACCTCCTACATGCAAGCACTATTTTTGGTCTTAAAAACACAGAGTGTATGACGCTGCAGTTTTGTTGCTGCGCAGCTGCTGCAGTGCTGCAACTTGTTTACACTGAGCTCATTTTTACAGGAATAATGGACATCCATAGGTGCAAGTTTGTTTTTTATTTATCTGGTATAGTCTAAGTTATTAGTAAGGCAAGAATCATGCCAGTATCACCGTCACAGCTTTTCACTGAGCAATTTTCTGAGCACTGAATATGGCACATGTGGGAAAGATTTTATGTAGAATTTCTGTGTCAGCATGTCTCATGCAGGCAGTTTGGCTGCTCTAACCTGTTAACATAGGTGCCAAAAGGAAAAAAAAACAAAAAAAACGGAGATATTGAGATGCTCCGCTATGCCATGCAGCTGGTGTGTTGATGGGTCATATATTTCTGTACATTGCATTTGGTGTGTGCTCAACTATAGGGAGGGTTATCTGATATGAAGAGTTTTAGTATTTCATGCACCTTATTTACCTGTACAGCTCACTGTGATATTAATATTCAATACTAAAATCCAAAGAAGCTTTGACGTAAGATAAATAAGGTGTAACTGGCTCGTCATTCACGACCTACATGATTCGAAGAGAAAAACACAATGCTAGGAGGCTTCGCCGCTGATACAAACAGGCTTTCTTTGTAGTTGCAACTTTGGCTGCAACTTGCCGTCACTAGTTATCCACTAATTATGCTCCACCTCTTGTCTAACGGCTGGTATTGTTCATCCCTGATAGAAGGTTTACATAAATACTGAACACTCACTGAATTCCATGAGATTCCCAACAAAAACCCAATTATTGGCGGGGGCTGGATTATGATAGGTTATCCACACAAATAATGAGCAAGAATGCCTATGTGAATTTGTGAAAAGCCTTAATGGCCCTCTCCCTCTCTCCCGCTCTCTCTTCCTCGAACACACATGGCTGATTAGCAGTTGGCATTTTGTCTTGGCCATGTGCTAAATGAGAGCAGCAACATTACCATCTCAAAGATGCTCTTCTTGCCCAGTTAATGGTGGGGACACAATGGCTGCTCAAACACTTGATGGATCATTGAAGGATTATGTTATTTGGCTTTGTTCCTTTATGGTCACTTCATGCGTGCGCGTGCTCGTACGTGCACATGTGTCTGAGGGTGCGCATGAGGCAGGGGAGCCAGCAGCATCCTGTAGGTGCGGATTTCCACAGACCTCTCAATGGGAGCAATAATGTCAAGGAGCTGCAATGTCATATCCATCAGAGCTGACTTTCTGTCAGGCCAGACAAAGGTGTTGACACCTCAACACCACACAGTGAGTGAAGAGACCATTCAAATGTCAGTTACCTGACACATAGCCATGCTCTCATAGATGGGTGGTAGCCAGTGATTGTCAGTTGGTAACTCAGGAAAAAGGCCACCGCATATATAAAGCTCAAGTGGAGCAATCCGCTGAGATTTAATGAATGGATATGTTTTCATCCTCTACGGCAAGTATTCAGTCGGTACAATCACACCTGTCAACTCTGGCAAATCAGCACTTATGGAAATGAGGGACGCTGCCGCCAAAGCGCCACAGTCATCAAGAGACACTTGCAGATTGCTCAGTCGGGTGTAAGACTGTCAAATTACACAACTTTTTTTCTTTTTCTTTTCATTTTCCAACACAACAGTATCTTTAAACTTCACACTATACCTGCAAAACTAAACTTAGCAAACCCTCTTAGAGGAATAATTAAAAAAAAAAGACGTCTTCAATATGTGGATGCTACATAAATATAATTGTTACTCAAAACTTAATGAAAATTGAAATGTAAACATTAAATGGTTAAAAAAAAACAACAACATAGCTTCAGAGTTGGCACTCATACAGTCACAGTGGTTTGATTGCAGGCTGGAGGACCTTTCTGACTGAGGAGTGCATGTTCTCCATGTGCATATGTGGCTTTCCTCTGTATATTCCAGTTCAAGTTGCGTGCTTATTATGTAAATTGGTATTTTGAAATTAACAGTCGGTGTGGAAGAGCACATGTGATTGTGCGAAACTAAGGTCTGTGATCTGAGTTTCGGCCCTTGACCACCAAACCCCAAGTCGGGCTTAAGTGGCATAAAAGACGGCTGTATTGAGAAATATTCCTTCTCAGCTTTAGTTGAACAAGCCCAGGACATCAGGAATTGCTGTCAATTCCATATTTTTCATCAGACAAAGAAAACAGAAGTGCCTACAAGTATATACATAATGTGATTATGGCCATGTTAATCAATGATGAAGAGATATGATCTTGTTTGTGTAGATGAAAGATTTTTTTTATTTTTTTTAATCTTTTGCCAAAGACTGAGTTGATCAAACAGTGAAAGAAAAAGGAAGCGGTTTGTTTTTCCAACAGTAGCAGTTGGGTACGTGGGATAATCTTTGCAATCTTTCAATTACCTAAAGACAAATAAACTGTGTGGGTCTGGTCGAGCTGGCAGGAACATCACAGACCACAGACAAGATGACCTCTGAAGCCCCTCTAGAACTCACTTTGAGTGAACAACAAAACAAAAAGAAATAAAAACAAAACAAAAAACAAACCACACACACTTTGTACAGTAAAGTTTTACCCAGTGTCAACTGAAAATAACTGAAGGCGTGTGGTTAAACGTGTTTAAAAACTTCAGCTGACTTCATCATATAACGTTTTCTCTCTGACATTAACCATGGTTGCAAAGCTTCTTTCTTATTATCACTTCTCCTGGGTTTGTGAAAAAAAAGCACACAACTGTCAACAAGTCCATTTTTTTATCATCACGTCATGTTTTTATGATAACAAATACAGTTTTGATAAGATCATGTAATGATTACGGCACTTGTTTTCTGTTACAAGCTTTTTCCAGATATTCTCAACCAGGAAATCTCTCAACTGCATCTGTGGAGTTCACCAAGCCTCTGTCCTCGGCCCACACTCCTTTCTTTCTCTGCATCAAGAATAATGGTTGTGATCTTTCTTAAGAAAAAGAAAAATCTTGTTCACTAGAATGTCAAGAGCACAAGTTGATTTTCTTTAAAAAGGGTTCAGCTTGTCTCGCCGAACCCTGTCTGATGCATTTTGCCTGAATCTTAAACATAACCTTGATCAGCTTGAGTTGAACTTCTTCAATGGTAAATACAAATACACATGCAGCCCAGGTCTTGTTCAAGTTTTATTTGTCTTCCATCAAACAGTGCAACTTCCCTGTAGGCTCTTGAAGTAATGTCTTCAGCTTCGAAATGCCTCCGAGGCAGTTGCTGTCTTTCATTGTAACATAAAACAAATGTCTCCATGAAATATGTTCTCCTGTCCCACTTGAATCAATCTCTCCCATATATTTTTTTCTCCGGTTCCTCATATTTACAGATTTACACCAGCCACCATAGTTTCTTTAAACATTTATAGGTTTCTTATTGAGACTTTTTCTTTCATAGTTGTCTCTCTTTTGTCTTATCTCGTACAATGGTGCAATATTACAGAACGTAATTTAACTAGACTAAAAAAGCAGCGGAAAACTAAAAGAGACGTTAAATCTTCAGTGAGAACAATTTACATTAAATATTAAACAAAATGCAACTGAAACAAATAAGTGGATTTCACAACATAATAGAAAACAAATATATATTTGAGCACAAATAAAATCTTTTTTCAATAATTTAAATCTCAAATGTATTTTTTATACATTTGAGATTGATTGGATGTTTGCTGTACAACGTAATGGCTAAAGGAGATTTGAACATGAAATTGATGCATTGGTAATCCACGTTTTAATATATAAACAAAAAGAAAACAATAAAAGTGAGGCAGTCGATACATTACGTTCACTTTGTATTCCTTAACAAACTAAATATCTTCTGCTAGAATAACAAACAACGATATATAATTGTGAGGGAATGAGGATATGATGATTCTACTTCGTCGATGCAACAAGTAAATATCATCCCAGGCTAAGTTACAGGTGTCTAGGGATTTTTTTTTAGCCTTGCATACTGTATCCAACTTTGACAAGAGACAACTTTATTGACTCTTCATTCTTTTTCTGTTGCCTGAAGACAAGTCAGAAGGACAAGTGGTTGGCGGTCACACACTTTCCAACACAAAGTGGAACATCATTAGGTCATGATTTATGACAGGGTCTACCAAAGTGGCCCTAATGTCATCGGAAATATGTCTCTGTCTAACGCCAGGTAACCTTCTTGTTCTTGTTCTTGTCCTCGTCCTTGTCCTCATCCTCTTATTAGTGCTTCCTGTTTGCCAAGTTCCCATAAAGAGGTGAGGTTATCTGAGGCTTGGCCTGGTTGGTGTGCAGTTATCTGATTCAGTGGATGATGTAATTTCACTTTTTTTTTATTTTATTTTATTTTTTTTAAAGAAAAACAGCCTAAGTACAAAACTGTGTGCAGTGTTTGCAAAAAAAAAAAAGAAAAGTGGTGCCAAGGTGCAAAGGAGACATTTTTTTTTTGCCTTTGGTTGCAAAATTGAACAGTTTTTGCTATTGTTTTTTTTTTTTGTTCTAATTTGAGCATTTCTTACTTTAATGTGAGCAATCAGCAAGGACAGGGCAGAGGCCATTTGTTTCTATCCACACAAATATTTATTCTATCTTGTAAAATGCACCTTTTAATGTGGAATTGAAGCCACCTGTTCTTTTCAGTATCAATTCTTTTAACCGTGCCTTCGAGATTTCAATGGGCATTGTACTGTTATCACATGTTGTATGAAAACTGAATTATTATCATTATCATTATTATCATTATCATTATTATTATTATCATTATTATCTTACAAAGATATTAATCTTAATGTTAGATTTTATCTTTTCAAAGTGATTTTATAATACACGTGACCATTTCTTCCATCACAGTCAACATTATTACTATTTTTAATGGTCAATTATGATGTGTATGATGCTTTATCTGGTAAGTCTTCTGGCGGTGATCAAGACGCTTTCACAGAAATTGATTGTTTGACACATCTATTAAGGTTTTATGATTCCAGCAGTGTTTCATTGACTACGTGACCCATGTGCACTAATACAATCTGAAGTTTCTCACTGTTCACCCACTTTATTCTTTTTTTAGCTCACTATTTTTAGTTCCCCTCATTTCAGGTCAATAATTATTAGTCCTTAAAGCGTTTTCTTCAAACTTTTCGCTCTTACTGTATTGTCATATGACAAAACTTCTTGTTTAATGTCTTTGGAGTTTCATTCCTTGAAATACGTAATATCCACAATTGGGATACAGGACATAAAACATTAATATTCATAAATACCTATTGATACATCCTAAACATCTTAGAATTGTGCAAAACATCTATACATAACATTTGCAAAAACCACAAATCGAGCTGAAATATTTATTTCAAGCATTTAGATTATAACTTCTGCAAGCAAAGTTTATTGGTTAATTGTCGGCAATGACATAAGCAAGGTTTTGTTCAGACATGCAGTATGTAGTGAAATAAAGTTGTGTTGTGCTGAAAAAAAAGGCACATTTCTTACACTAGTATCAAGACTGTGACGTGCACATGCATGTGCATACACAACTACATTCTACTACTAAGATCAAACACACATACAAGTACATACATAATTACTGCAAATCTCCATAACTCAATCACAGTAATCCAGGCTTTGCTGATTAAAGACCATTAAATCTGCCATGTTTGATGCAGCTGAAATCAGGTGTGCTGTGCGACCTGACAGAGGTGAATTCTTATGAACCTAAACTGATGACTTGAAGTCAGTCCAACTAGAGGATTATGTTCAGGAAATCATGTGTTTAATGTAGTTAAAGGTTTGATTTTTGTTGACATTTTCCCTGCATTTCTCTAAAATGTCTTGTAACTGGCCAAATCACTTTGTAATACCAAGGACACAAAGGGCAGAGCAAATGACATAAGTGGTCAATGTTTGACTAAATGAGCTGGAAAATAGAAACATGAAAGTTTTGGCAGATTTTCCCCAATGTGCCAAACATGAAGAGGAGAATACAAATTGAGTTTTCTGTGGGAAAGGGTCTTATTTTTTTTTTAGAGGTCAAAAATAAATGCTTGTTCTTTGACTGGACCTTTTTTTCCTCATGAAGGACAGATGCATCAGTTTATCGAAAAATTAACTACTTATTATTTCTACCCAGGCAACCCCCCCAAAAATACTATTTTAGAAGATGATAACACACGTGGAACTCACAAATAAATGTTTTTATATTTTGACACCATTATCAAACCGTTCACAATACATACTTTTTTTTTTTCTTTTGGGAAGTGACACTTTAAATGCTCAATATTGCATAATTCCGACAGTTATCATCCAAGTCATATAAATGCTTACGTTCCCTGTTGTATTCTGCTCAGGCTCTATTATTTAAACCGAATCTAAATGAAAATGTAATGTAAGAAGTGGGAGAAGTAGCAGGAAACGATCTGTTATTGAATTCAGCCACATTGTGCCTGCTGCTGACAATTCGATTTACCTGTGTTACCAGGTTGAGAGAAATCCTCTTCAGAAAAATCTATTACGTGGGGTTAATGCCTCGTGTTCTCTTACTCAGTCTTCTTTTCTTGGCAAACAACATATGGAAAAGATCAATTCTATCCAACTGACAAGCAATTAAAATGTCCAGACAAATCGGCACACTGGGCTCAAATTCAGTCAACCAGCAGTGCAAACAAAAGCAGATACAAAATGTTACCAACAGAGTACATGTACATATACTGTAAAGCGTTTCTTGTTTTAGGAAGTAATGGGAAACGTTGAATGTAATTCAATTTCTGATAAACTACATGTAGCAAACACATCACATTCCAAGCTTAATTAACCAAAACCGAAAGGATAAAGGAAAAACAAACAAACAAACAAACAAACACAAACAAACAACATAGACATAAGGTCTTGAGGCTGCTTGTAACCTTGAACACAATGAAATTCCTACCAACATCACCACCTATTTCAGCGCTGGCGCAACAAAAAATCGACTCTCTGAGAAAAAAACAAACAAACATGGTCTACACTGACATTTATAGTGCTTGTGTCCTGAAAAAAGGACAACTGGAGGCCATGATCAAATATCTTTCCTGTTTTAATGGGATATAGTAACCTCTTACATCAGCACGCTTTCTCTTGGACCCATCAGCACACTTCCACTTAGACCTGCCTATTAGTCTCAGTTGGCTGCTCTTTTCTCCCCCAGGAGGAACTCTATAAAACACAAGACGTTTATTTGAAGGGAAAACACATGCGCATGATGCGCATGTGCATGTGCATGTGCATGTGCATCCATGCATGCCAAATGTGCACGCACGCACACGGATGTAGACGGACATTTATATGCAGGGAGACAGAAAGTCACGACTCTCTTCCCCGGTTGAAAAGAGAGCACTGACATGGAAAACTGGTGGTATTTAACGTATAATGGTGAATTGTACTTATAAAAAAACAAAACCAAAAAAAAAAAACCCCCACACACATATGGTATGTGTGGGGGCACATAAAACAAAGGTATGAATTAAACTATTTTATGAGCACTGAGATTTGCCAAGCAGACAGCTTGGATTTATGAATGTTGATATTTAACAACTCCACAAAATGGTGGAAACAGTCCAGCGCATCTTAGTTGTGAAAATACACACAGTTTTCAGTATTTAGTTTGAGTAGTCGTCACTCTGATATACGTACGGCAGAAAACCCCTTGCATGTGAGAAGTGCGGCTGACACCAGGCTGTACAAATGTACAAACGGAAAAGCAACAACAAAAAAAAAAAGAATAACTGTGCAAACTGTTGCAAATAGTTCAGCTGTTTCTCAGTTTTTTTTTGTTTTTTTTTGTATTTGTTGCACAAAATGTTTAAAGGCAGATTGTCCTCAGCGTGTATAAATGTTGAGGAAAATCCTGTCTCTGAGTTGTATCGATTCCAGGGCTCTGGTCCACCGTGTGTCTGTGAACGCACCCAGCATGACTGTTTGTGGGGAAATGTGATTGTTTATGTTGCTGCGTATGTGCGCGGCCTCTGCATCGATCCCCCACTTTGTTCCAATTATCAGTAAGGTTATGGGCCCTAATGCTGCTATTCACACAAGCATTAGAGCAACAGAAGCAACAGCATCCAAGTGCAGATGCTTAGCGGGAGTAAGACGTGGGGGGAGGACAGGAAGTTGAAAAAAAACAAAACATATATGAGACGACAAATATCGTTTACAAAATTGGTTATTTTTATGGCGAGATGACAGATACCCAGCTTCAGCTAAATGCCCTGGCCTCATCTTTTTCTGTGTCAAACAGAAAACAAGATCACATTATATCAGTGCGTTAATTATATAATTCAGTTCATTGTATGAAAGTAATTTACAAAAAGGTGAACAAATGAAGATCACTATATTGTATGCCACACTGAGCAAAGACAAATACGCTCTCAGCCACCTGTAAATGCTTTAAGCGCTTACTGACAACATCAGTTTAATATCGTCGGAGGACCAGATACGGTCACATGACATCAGTAAAGGTTTGAGGTTATGATCGCATTACATTTTTAAAAAAAAATTTTCCCCAAGAGAGGGTGTGACATTCAATGGACTTATCCTATAGAGCGGTGTTCTGAGGTTATGGCACTGACAGCAGAGACAAAGGCTGAAAATATTAATGGTATGACATAAGGAAGATTTCCTTAAGATGAATTATACAGTTCCCAAAAAGCTTTAGTTATTAACGCCTATGTGCGTGTCCGTGTGCTGGCCGGCCTTTTCTCGAGGTTGCCAACGGACACCCATGGTGTGAATTAAAAGATTTAGTGTTGTTACATATTGATTTTTGTCAAGCACACACAACCTTCCCAGTATACTTGTGTGAGCGTGTTGAGTGTGCAGTTTCTCAGCAATCAAGTGTAGCCCGTAAACCCCGGGCTGGAGGTCAACAATGCCGACACATAGAGCAGTTATTGACTGACTTCCCAGTTCAGATAACTGGAGAGTCAACAACTGGGCTTTAGACCAACATGTAAGCTGGTGGAGACTTGAATCTTTTTTCTGAGTCTTTAAGTTAGACTTCCAATTGGGACCCGGTATCAAGCACGGTAACACTTGTATAGAAAAGGATGCAGGGGCATAGAAAGAACAGAGGGGAAACCTAACGATAGAGGAAGGGAAAATGAGATGCATTTGTGCCAATTTGTGTGTGAGTGTGTGTGTGTTTGCAAGTGTGGATGAAAATCTCTCTTGCGGTTTGAGCCGCATTGTTTGATTCCACTGATTCCACAGTAAGAGCCGCCAGGGGCTTGTTGCCAAGGTTCAGCCAATTGAATTAGGGATTTGCCGTTCCCTCCTCAGTCCAACCCTCCTGACCATTTCCTGTTTCCAGGGATCCCCGAGGACCCTTCCTCTCCATTCAGCTGTGGACTGTAATTGTATTTAGGATGCCTGCGCTGAGCCCAGAGGAGAATACCACATGAGAGACAAAGAGAGATAGAGACCAAGTTGAAAGGATGACAAAACATGTAGGGGGAAATAAAGAGAAGAAAGCGAGGGAAGAAAGGAGTAAATTCTTAACGATGGATGTCAAAGAGGGAAGCAGTGCTGGTGGGTTGTGGGGAACAGAGATAGACAGACTATCCAGCCACCCGAATGGAACACAAGGTCATTGTTCTCATTAGATTTCTAAGCCTGAATAACCTGGGATGGTTGGAGACAGTTTGGTGTAAGTATGGCGGTACCCATACTGTAACGCAGGAATATAATAGGCCATTATATCCAAAGACATTAGGGTGATAGCAAAATGATTTTCCTTCACCCTCCACCCACTTTAGATGAAGCGGTGGTATTATATCTCATAGTAACTATTATATTTCAAGACTATAGCATTAAAAATAACCCTGAGAATGCCATTAGGCAATGAGCATTTATAGACTCTTGTATTACGTTACAATCAAAACAGCCAGTCTAATTTCAATATGCTTATTTAGCTGGCTCCATTAACAAACTGTCTGCTGTCTCTCTGGAAAGCAGGCTTGCATAATATCTCAGTGCTAATAATTTCATGTGTGAATTAATTCACAACATGGGTGCAATTATCCGTATGAGTGTAAATGACAATGCATTCCAAACATTATCATAACCACAGGTATGGCACGCTGGGGCTTCTTTACATTGATGTATTGGTTTCAGAGAAATATCACCTCATCTACCCAATGACCTTTTGCCTCAGACCCCCTGAAGCCTTTTTCTCCAATAACCTCCTACTCATGGAGTCTCTGCATACAGAAACTGGGCACAATAACACAAGTCACCAGTGCCATTTAGTTGAATCCCTTTCAATTGAACTTCAATGGAGCCATCCTTGTCAGTGGCATGGCATTGTAAGGTCCTCATCACTTTCTCTTTTGGATTGTAATGCCATATCAGTTTGTCTCCATTGATTCTTGCTGATGTTGTCAAGATTCAAATCAACTTCTCGCAGATAGACGGTGAATGCAAGTGACAAGAGTAAATGTCATTCATTCAATGCTCACTCCGAGACGCGCCCAGCAAAAGTAGAGAAAGGTGACAAAGCAACTGCCGCACAGCTCAAGCACCAATAATCATATTCGCTATGTTGTGGTACATGAGACATTTCTGAATACTTAGCAACTTAACGTGTCTGTCTACTCCTGTTTGAGTGACATGTCTGCCAGACAATGAAGCTGAGTGCATTTAGATTGGAGCACATTGTTCAGCTCTGACTCAGACTGTCACCTTGCAGCTACAGCAGGAGAGGAGATCCAGCGCGACAGGCTAAGAGACAGAAGTTCGCACTTGCAGATATTATTTATTCAAAACTTTGTGTGCAGCTTTCAACACAATGATGCCCTGAATCACTCTCACACGTTTGTTCACGCCAATGAATCTGTAACTCTGCAAATTCAATAAATGCAGCTGTGTTTCGCGCTCCGATTTAGTGAACATGTCTCTGCTCAGCTCTCTGTGACCCCCCCCACACACACACACACATACACACACACCCTCGGCTAATACCCAATGGGACCATAAAGCTTTCTTTGGTGGTGCCCAACAGTTTTGTCTGACATGTGTTGGTCAGTGTCTGTCCTTCTGTCGCACTGCTCACATCAAAGGGGGAAGCAACTCCACCCATCTGTGTCACTTTTAATTTCACTCACGGCATGTCAGGCCTGGCTTGTTTTGATTGTGAGGGAGGGACACGGATACATGGCTAGCCGAGCACAACAGAGAGAAGGAAGGCGACACGATATGGCAAGGGTTGAAAGAAACCTGATTCAGGTAAATTAATGGATCACAAAGGGAAGACTTATTCATCCATACAGTCAACAGCGACCAAAGGTGAAAGCATATGGCTCTGATGCCCTTCCACTGCTCCTCCATGGCTCAGATTCCTTCTCCCTCCACTCAAGATGAGACGCCTCTTTGGTCTTTGATGACCAGGTGCTGGGCAGGTGGTGTGGAGTGACAGGAGGTGGCTCTGCATGTGTGTGTTTGTGTGATTGTATGAGTGCACGTGTTGTTGCAATGGAGGAAAATCCATCCCCACAGTAATGAGAGGTGCCAACTGCTCCTCCATCTGGCATTGAGAAAACTTTCTCTTTTTCTCTTCTCTCCATCCTTTCTCACCCCCTACACTTCTTATCATCTGCTCATTTGCTTCTACTTCAGTATCATCCGTTTTGACATTTTCAGATGATGTAAACACTCAACTACCCACACACGTTTCATCCAAGCCCAACACATTAGACGAGAGAAATTCAAGCTACACCTCCCACTGAATTTGAAATTGGTACACCGGCTACTTACAAATGGAGCCAATTGGCAAAAAACATCTGGTTACGAAATATCTCTAACTTAAATGAACTGTGCTGTTGTTGTTGGCATTTTGCCATGCATGCGTGCGTCTGGAATAATTCAGACAAAAATAAATAAAGAACTATTTACATTTGAACTAAACTGAAACTTTTGCATTTTTTGTTTTTTTTAAACACTGAATCCCACAGCCAACTGCGCAGGAAAGCATTAATTTGCATGCAGATGCAATGAGATTACAATACATTTGTTAAAATCCAGCGTAAACAAAACCGAGTAGCCATCAAATAGAAGCACAAACGTTGTGCTAAATCAGTTTTAGTTGTTCAAATTTGAAACGCTGCCATTCTGCAACAGTAGGCAGCACAGGAGTCACTTGACACACTTCAAATAATGAATACAGGAACCACAAACAACTTGTAAAGCAGAAAATGCTGTACATCTAGTTGAAATTTGATGCAATTGAAGAGAGTACATGAATACTTTAGTACTAAATAAAATTTGACGCTGAGTTTTCAATATTAAGTGAATTGAAATGTGCAACCTTTTTTTTGCAAAGTCATTCCAGACCTACTCAAATTCTACATCTGGTTGTGTTGGTTAGCGGGTATGAGACAAGTCATATGAATGACTAAAAGGACAAGTGTGCTTACACAAACCTTCACAGCATTGTAAGCTCCACAAAAAGAAAAAAAAAAAAAAGCAAGTGTTCTTGAATATCTTGTCCTTGCATGAAACATCCAGCACTTTGCATTGGTAATTTAAGAAGCCAAATCGACATAAAAGAGCTCAAAGAATTGAAAACATTCACCTGTGCACAGAATCTACTGGGGCACTGTCTACTCCGAACCTAAATGCCTTTTTGTCTGTTTCTGTTGCACACACACACACATGCAGACAAGCAGGCAGGCAAATCGACATGTTTGAATACAACACACATCAATTGACTTTCCTGCATCTTCCCGGGCATTTTGAGTGACAGGTGCCGGCAGGGGAGACGGGTAATGATGAGGCAGCTGGCAAATGGGCGGATGGGTAATGAGGGACCCATTCCTGGCAGTCAATGGTTAGAGGGTGAATTAAACCACGTCGACTGCGTTCTAATCACGATATATACTGTACATTCAGTATGCTATTCACGGGGTGACAATGTCAATACAGTGAAACATGAAACAAACTCGATTTGCTAAATGTCAATATGTAAAATTAAATGGCTTTGATCAATTCAAATACACATGTCTTTCATTTGTTTCTGTGTATCTGTGCAGAATAGTCCAGTAGACTAATGCACAGGGTTTTGTTTTGTTTTTTTAAAAGGGGACTTTTATTCAATTAACCTGGTCTGAAAGATGCGTTCACTCCTGGCAGAGTGTACTTCCCTTAAAATATATATTTTTTTCAAGTCATCATCCATTACTGGAGTGTAGCTCCATTTTTGTTTCTTGCCTTGGTCAAAACGGCTTCTTATTCTAACAGATTCACTCTGACCCTGCAATTCACCATCTGTTCATGTGTTTTTAAGCTTGCTCACAAATATCTAACACATTCAACAACATAGCCATTGGCACATCAACAACATTTTTTTATTTATTTTTTACTTTTTAATGGTTTTGTCACTCTTCTAAAAAGCTATCAATCAATTCAAGCTACCAACAGTGACTTGCTCTCACAGAAGAAAAAAACCCACAATATTTATCTCTCTTTGAGCAAAAATAATAAGGCTATTCATTATATTGGAAAAAAAAGAAAAAAAAAGTTTGAACAATAAGACAGTGTTGTGCTACTGCAGAAAGTTGTCATGTTGCATGTACACACACACACACACACACACACACACACACACACACACACACACACACACACACACACACACACACACACACACACACACACACACACACACACACACACACACACACACAAGGATAGGACAGGCTTTTGCAGGGCAGAAGAATAGCCCTACAGGAGCACTTTTAAGCTTAAACATCTCTCTCGGGGCAAGGGGATTCTCTTTCAGCTGACTACTACAGTAGACATTCAGGATCCTCCATGGGATACTAAGAAGTCAAGTAAATTCGTCCATTTCAGTCTATGTGAGCGTGGTACATACCATAATATGAGTGGATAGGGGGCACTTACATTAAAGACTGTGGGCCTGTTTTTCTGCCGGATGACAAAATGCTACTGTAACTGCTACTATGTGAACATTGTTGTTGTTTTTTATTAACATTTCTGCGTGTATGCACATTTCATTTAATTACTATTATAATAGTTATTTGCATAAATTGATATATATATATATGTAATGATTCATATATTGCAGACCTAAAGCTATGTAGACCCATGCATATATGATGACTCAAATTCATGCCTATAATAGAGAGGTGAGTGCAAATGGATAATGGCTCAGGAGCAGAGGAGAGATTTACTGCTTCACACACTGGTTCAATCCACTACTAAAGTAAGCCAGTTACACTAGCAGCAAAGGGCTAATATTAGATCTTTTCATTGGGCAGAATTTTATAGTGGTGGATGGTAAGATCTTATGAAGTACCACAAGCTGTATTTCTCCACACCTTGGGTAGTTAAAGAGATAAAGGGATGGTGGCTGTGCTTTCCTTTGGTGGTTAGAGACACTGGCAGACATTGTCCATTTGGGATGCCATTAGAATGATGTAGTGCTAAGCTTTCTGCTGACAATAGCAAGGACCTTATATGTTCGGTGTTTATTATTGGCCATTAGAGATATTTACTACAGCCACCATCAATGGCTTGACCCCTGAAAGCTTCCCACTAACCTTTAGCTCTAAACTAACTAAGGCCTCGTCTCTGCAGAGTGCCTCTCTTTTAAGATGCCACTGTTAAACAGATGCTCAGGCTGTTGCTTTTCCTTTGAGACACGGCATTAGAATGAATGGCACTTTTTGCTTAAAGGTCCATAGTTTTAATTGCTTGTGCTTAACACTCTGAGCATGCTCATGCAGTTGGGGCTTCAGAGCCATCAGAAACATTTAACAGTGATTAGCTTTCACTTGCTTCTTCTTTTTGCTTGGGCAACATAGTAGCCTCGCGACAGCAGCCTAAACAGCTTAAATATGCAAACTATAGCACATAATATATGTTTATTGTTAGTTAGTAATGTGGTTGTTATTAGATAAAAAAGGCATTGATCCCCCTCTATATGTAACAAAAGAGCAGATTGTAGTTGGCACATTTGGCTTTGTTAGTTCATGTCATTCACAAAAAAGGATGGTGGCAACCCAAGATACTTCTTCATGGAAGGTTAAAGAGCAGTCATGGCCAAGAGGTTAGAGAATGCCATCCTGTATTTGCAGGTTTGCCGACAGGTTAAAACTGAAGCGTCCTGAACATGCCCCTGACACCCCTGCACTGCAGACCACTGCAGTTTACCAGAAATAGGATGGGTTGAATGCAAATGAATTCATTTCCCCAAGGGGATTAATGAAATATGTGAAAATCTAAATGCACCGCATTTGACCACATTCATGCCGTTTTCATCCAGATCCAAGTTTTTGTGTATATTTTGGAAACGTATCAGTGATGCACTGTTTGTTATCAAGACCATCACAAAATAGGGGATTAAAGAGATACCCTGGGCTAAAAGATCAGGGAAAATTATTTATTTTATTTAGCCACGAGGGACCACATTGAGATTAATGATCTCAGGGACCTCCAGTGCATGTTTTTTGGACTGTGGGAAAACTGGAGTACCTGGAAGAAACCCATACACACATGGGGAGAACATGTAAACTCCACGCAGACAGGCAAGAGCACTAACCACTGCTCCACCGTGCGGTCAAGTACGTCAGCAGCTAAACTTTTCAGTGTGCACAATGCACTGGAGTGTAAGACTATGCAGACTATTTAAGAACTACAAAACCAGTTTCTTTGTTCCTCAATGTTTTTTTTCATAAAAGGGGAAAAAAACCCAGACATTGTCACTGTTTGTTAGCTCATTATTGTGTTTATAAAGTGAGATTTTGGATATGCTGAATGTGAGTACTGCAACTTTTAGAAATGTGCTTCAGGGATGAAAGTTGAGAGGAAATAACAGATCAATGACAACTGACGTAACTTTTCCATTGAATAGAAGAAGTTAGCTATCGAGGGAGAGAACCAGTGACATCTATTCTATATTCTGCCAGTGATTCTCACTATTGTAACAATCCTTTTTAAAAAAAGAAAGCAGATTGATTGACCTGAACACTTTGAGGACAATTCAGCTCTTCCAAGAAATGATATACTTGATGACTGAATAGAATGAAACTTAAAGTGATGGGTCTCATATCTATATAGAAATGCCCCTACTCGCCAAAAAGTTGGACTTTACAGTGAAAATCCAATTCCCTCATATTATATTCAGCAAGAAAATGTAATTTTGCCTTCCACTTTCACTCCTGAGGACTGAATGTAATATAAGCGGCGCTGCTAATGTCTAGGTACCTGTCAGGGGAAAAAAATGCTTTGATCAAGTGTTGGACAAATGGATGAGCTCAAGGAGAAAGGAACCAAGTCTGATAACAGACCCGTGTCAGTGTACAGGAAATTGTGTGCTTACCTGTTGATGGAACAACAGTGGTCAGGTAACAGCCGGGCCAGCAGGCAGAGGAAATGAAAGAGAAAAAGAGAGAAGAAAAAAAGAAACAGTGGGTATGGATTATTGTTCACAACATCTTAATCTTATTGCATTTTTTGGGGGGCTCTAAATTAAAACACATTTCTAACCAGAAAACAATGTTCCAATGCTGTTGATGCCCTTTGTGAAAGCATAAAAAAGATTGCGGTATCTTTGCTGCTGTCAAAAAAGTAACGCCGTGTTCAGATCCGTGTGATTCAGCGTGTGCTGTGCAAGAAATCTGTCTCCAAGGTAACAACGGATATACCTGTTTGTGCTCACTTGGGGACCCGGCTTTACAGAGACCACCCTGCTGCGTGTGAGTGTAAAAGTACCATATATGACATCTTATAGAAATCTCGTCAAGTCGTTGGAGTGAAATTAAGTGAAGTTCAGGACTGAAGCACAGTGAGAAGAAGGAATTGAAAACCACACATGACACTTTCCAGGGCGCTGAGGGGAACTGGCTTAGACTTGCTGGGGCGCCACACACCAGTGACGTCTCGGCCTTGATTGGCTGTTTTTGCTGACTGCAGTGTGTCATGTGCTGTAGTGTTTAAGTCCATTAGTTTTTGGGGAATAATACATCTTAAATGAATTATGTTGTGTAAATGACTCGCTGATCTCCCCCGGATTCAAGAGGAGAGGGATGATAATCCACTCTGCCTCTTCCTTTCTTCGCTCTCTCTCCCTTTGTTTACACTAAGCTGTGCCCCCAGAGGAAGGATAAGAGGGTTTAGTGAGGGGCTGCTGAGTGTGATGCCACATACACACGCAGAGGCACAGTGCATGCACAAACACACATGAATCCACATCCATGGGAGGGAACGTATTTATAAATAGCACAATTCCAAAATAAACGGAAGAAAGAAGTTGGAAATTTTACTCTATAAGCAGATTCACTGGATTTAAGGCTAAGTCACAAATAAATCTGGATGCGTTTTAATGTAAAAACTTCTTCTTCGTTAATTTTTTGTAGCGGTTACCCATAAGACTGTCATCAATATTCTTCATCAATATTCTTGCTGGCAGTGTACTTTAACTCCATTCCCTCTGGAGAGAACTAGTTCTACTTAAGGGTAGTCTCACATCCTTGTGTCTCACAGGGCTTTTGAAAGCAGTCACAGTCTGTTTTGTGATGGGATCCCAATGTTCCTTGTTAAAGCAGGAACACAGAAGGTGGCTTTTAAAGCAGCATTATTCAACAACAAGTCATGTGGTACTTATTCAAATTATTTAGGGAATGTGTGTCTTTTGTGTAGCACATGCATCTGGCAGGTACACCCGTTTTCATGGCCAGCTGACTGGAAAGAGGGCAAATTAGCTGTCGACAAGGCTGGACTGATGAAATAATAATGTTTCTAAAAAAGCGAGGAAGACCATTGGGCTCAAAAAAAAAAGTTTTCAATACAACTTTTCCTGGCGGTGTTTACTAATTCTGCCATATGTCCCTGTGTCTTCCTCAGTGGGGAGGCGGAACTGACACAGTCTATCTGCCCAAAATATTTCAGAAGAAGAGAAATAAAAAGTGTTCTCATTAGGGACCCTCGGCTTGGTGAACTGGAGGGGCAGGGACGTGACTGAAGCACCCTTTCCCTGAAACATGACTTTGAACGTGAAGCATGCTTAACAGCTGTCAAAGCTTGTAAATCGGCATCAACATCAAAAAGTGGACTCTTGCATCACGTATTTCCTGACCTCAGACAACAATTTCCTGGTAAATGCTAGTCAATAAAATACGAAACAAAAAGAGATTAAATTTGGACTCACAAACTCTGAGCCAACAATCTGGTAAAACAGAAATATTTCAGATGGTAAAGTGTGTCTCGTCGAGTCTTTTGTTTGCAACAACAAAAAAGAATCCTATTAAGTTGAACAAATATCATTTTCAAAACCAAGATGAGCATATTAAAAATGAGACATCAATCAAACACAGAGAAGCTTATACACTATGCCTGGTCTCACTAACTGCAGTATGTGATGGATAAGAATAATGCCTACAACCACTATGAGACCTAAAGCATACAGAATTTGTCAAGGTAAATACAAATGTATTTACTTTCTTTACCACTTTAATCTACTCAGGGTCGCAAGGCCCTGGAGTCAATCCCTGCAGACTATGGGTGAAGGCAAGGTTCCACCCCGACAGGCCATCACAGGGTAAACACAGTCACTCACTCACATTCAGACCTACAGGCAATTTAGAGTCACTAAAAAGACTTAAAAGCATGTTTTTAAACTGGATGGAAACTATTACCTGGAGAAAACTACTGCATGAGCAGGGACAACAAGCAAACGCCACATAGAAAGACCCCAAAACCCAACCTTCATTAAACTTCATGAAGTGCTAAGCACTTTCTGGCTGGAAACAAAGAGATGAAGTGAATTATTTTAGAATATCACTGACAAACTATTAATGCCAGCTTTCTGATTAAAAAAAGGACAAAAAAAAAGAATCAATTTATTCATTGCAGAGGTAAATAGACATGCACTCCTACGGCCAATGAGGACTCACCATTAACTCCATCACTATATCTTAGGATGTAGGAACATTAACATGCAAGAACATGCAGGATCCACTTATTGGTGTTAAATGTTTGTCACACTGCTTTAGAAAGAAACAGATTGTATTTTACTTATGTGTGTCATAAATGCTGCATAATCCATTAGAGGTCAAGTTAGATATTTTTGAAAATAGATAAAAGGTGTAACAATAGACTTGAGGTGACATAATTCTTATGGAAAAGAAACAACCGCACCTGTTGGTGAAAGGCATTAGATGTAGTTTGCGGAGTTTGGGTAAGAAATGCAACTTTCAGCTATTAAATTCAGCTATTTTTATCTATGTCGTTGCATAGGAAAAGTTGAAATGTCTATATTGCTGTCAAATGGTAGTGGTGCCTGCAGCTCATTAATGTAGGAATGTGTTGGTACTTAAGTTTTGAAATGGGGTACTAAAATTAAGTGCAAATATGGCATTCATTAAATAATGATTCCCATATTGATGTTTTGAAACATCTGTTGTGTTTGCTCATCAGGCCTAAAGTGGAAGTTTGGTATTGAGTGTAATCAATAGCTTTCTAATTAGAAATCAACCAGGGGACAGCTGTTAGTCACTTAAAAGGCAAATACAATATAGCCACCAGATGCTTTCTTGGGTATGTGTTTGTGTGAGCATCTGCGTGTGGATTGTAGACAATGCAATTTTTTCAGTTTGTTGGAGTGTTGTTTTAATTTTTTCACAAGTAATTTCACCCATGTCTGTGCCAGGAGGAAAAACGTATCGCAAGTAATAAACAGGGTGCATATACCAGAGGCAAACACTACCGCACTGTTTAGCAGGTGAAACAATAAAAGAAATGTTACAACTCAACGTAATATTGCCACAAACTATATTTTTTTTAAGCTCACCTGTTCTCCTCGTGAGATCAGTAATGCAGTAATAGAGTCACACCCATGAGGAAGAACAAAAACACATATTATACATACTAGGGATGCAAACAACTACTTGCTTCAACCATTAAACATCTGCTCCCCCGCTAGTCGGCACCAGAAATATTAGTGGGTTGATGTTTTATTCATGTACAAGCTTAACCGCCCGCTTCTAGTAGGGGCTATAGAGCCGTCAGACAGCAGCCCTCTGTCCTGCAGCAGAGCACAAGTAGACTGCATTTTTTTTTTTTTTTTTAAAGAAAGCGAGATAGCAGCAGAGGTTGATAAGAAAAAGAGATGAGCCCTAACCAAGCAAGCACAGTTTGTTGGTACTTCCTTTGAGAACATGAGAACATGCAGCACTGGAGGCTCTGTTAGAAAAAAAACATGGTAAATCATCAGTCCACTAGAAGCAATGCGCAACCACCTTCAACTCAAGCATTTGCACATTAATGAGAGAGCAGAGTCACACTCAGGACATGTATGATCTCCACATATTTATTTGCTCATGATAGCAATTTTGCTCAAGGTATATGACTATTTAACACCTGGATGCATATATACAGTATAGACTATAATATGCGATATGAGCACAAAATGTATCAGTATCCATACAGGATACAATGACTAATACACATTTCATTTATTCAATGTGCTTTTAATATCTGTTCTAAATGTATGTATATATTAGAAATTTTCAAAATACATTGTTGTCTATCCACTACTAATTGTGCAAATGAATACAGAATAGAAAGACAAATTTTGTCTTGGTTTTTTAGCGGCTGTATTAATCTTTTCTTTTTTCTTTCTTTCTTCTCTCATGTTTGATTTGGCCTGACACCATCTCTTTGCACACAGCCACAAGAACAACAATCCAACATTTGGCTGATTCTTCTGGCATTGTTATACCTCAACAGCAAATAATTTGCCAGAGTGCTCAATGCCTTCTTGGGGTAAGTGTAAAACAGAGGAAATGACAGTAAAGGGAATGCAATCTAATGAAAATCATCAGGTTACCATTTCTCAGCTCAATCAAGATATGCCCAAATTGTTAATGCACATGTTTGCTTGAGGATACACAGATGCATACAAATATATAGAATGTCCACTGATATTCATTGAGCTTTTAATAGTCACTGAAACAGCAAAAAAAATAAAATAAAAATAATTTAACCTCAGTTATTTGTTAATAGAGACCAATCCCCAGTTGAAGTGTTATTAATGCTTATATGATGATCAGCAACTATGAGCCAAAAATATGAGCCTTTACAGTAATGTTAATCCCCAATAGTAATATCAGCTTTAATCTATCTATTCAGCTACTGATACCACATAATGCTAAGAGAGTGTGTCTCTGAAGCCATTGCAATAAAGACAGGACCTTTACATAGCTCTACTTCATCTGCACAAATGCTGTATCAGCAAACAAAAAAGGGTATTAACAAAGATTTCACAAGCACTTTCTCACTCTTGGACTTGACTTCGGTGTACAGATGGCCTGCCTCTTGGGTTTTTTTATTCATACTTGCAGTGACTTTGAGGCAGTGATTTGTCTGAGGCGGGCTGAAGAATCAATCTCAAAGTTTTTCATTCTACATTTTGAATGGGGTAAGTCAAATTCTGTACTATACATTCCGGTTTTCTGCATGGTGAATGTGGATGGGATATTGTGTACTGTAGCACTGACTGTGACACGCACGCACACACGCACACACGCACACACGCACACACGCACACACGCACACACGCGGTCCTGAGATCTTGAAGATGACAAGAGGTATTTTGAATTTTGACCGTTTTGCTTTTGTTCTGCCTGCGGGCTTTATCTGTTGATTTGGCTCGGTTAACTACTGCTAATGGTTAATGGATTAAATGAGGCCATTAATCCTTTGATTCATGTTCCTCTGTTTGGCAGCAGCAAATGTTGCATCATTACCTCTTATTCCAGCCAGAGCTGACATTAGTAGCTGGTATACACGCAGGTATCTAATCACATCAAGGGATTTATGTAATTACAATTCTAAAAGACTTTATTTTATAAAGGAAATAGCAAACTCGATTCACAGGAAAGAAGAATGCATCCTGTAACTTTCGGAGTCATTATTTGGAGACGGAGAACAATTTCTTGAAATATTCACAAGTGGGTTCATGACAGGGCTTTGCATCTTCAAGTTTGAGAAGAACAACACAGTTGGCCAGTTTTGCACACTAAAGCAAGCATTTAGAATGAATGTTGACCTCCCATATTTGAGGAAAGCAAAGGGCAGAGAAGGGGTCAAGAGGGCGAGATGTGAGATTTGACTTCTGACTATTCCGCTAATTTTGTCTGAGAAACACTTTAACAAATACATTAAAAAGAAGGCAAAATCTAACCACTTTCTTTGAAGAGGTTTTCATGATATCAGATGGGCTGCTGACCACTAAGTCACAATGCCGTCTGTTGCGTGATGTATTATATTGCTTTTATTCAGAGATAACGCCAAACATTTTTATCTCATTTAATGGTGTCATTTTCAAACCATACATTGATAATAAGCGTCTAACTCATAGTACAGTAAAGGTTATAATCCAAGCATATGGCATTTTGCTATTTGTTCAGGCAATTCATCGGTAAAGACACTTCATAAGGTGCTTTGTGTCACATGCATAAAAGAGTTCACATGTGTCTTAAAGATTTGACTGCAGGCTGGGAGAAGTCCTATGGTGAAGTTGATTTTTCCATTGAATGACCTGTATTTATCTCAACAGGTATGCCGTTTTCAGTTGCACTTTCTTGTGAACCCAGATGTTAACACTATATGCACGACCACATGCATACAAGTCCATTTAGTTTGTCTTTGTGTCACTTGGACTAAGTGAGTTCTGATCTGAAAAAAACATGTTGAGAAATTCTGGTCAAAACCTCTTGAGCCATACAAAAGTCCATCGAAAGAATATAGGCATTTGATTTCACAATTTGTATAGGCAGTAGTTTTTTTTCCTTTGTGTTTCATACCTGAAATGTAACAAATAGGGCCTGTGGAGCTGTGGAAGTATTACAAAAATATCTATGTATTTAGACATAGCAGGGGGCCCAACATTTACCTTTTTATCTTTCAGTAAAAAAAAAACTACATTTGACTCCACACTTGTGTTAACATGAATCTACTCAGAGCAGCCATTGATGGCACTACAGTATGCAGAAAGTTGAAATTGTTGACAAGCTTTTCTTGCTTTAAAAAGTTTCAATAGCAGTAAAAAGATACTATGTGATGCACTGATAAACGAGAATTAAAAAAAAAAGGTTCAACCCCAATATATACATATCATTACGCTCCGTGATATATTGTTGTGGTTTTCAGGTGAACTATTATGAGACTAAGATGACTTAATAATAAAAGTGTAAGACTTATCAGACATAATAGGGAGTAAAGGCCCTGTAATTGAAGTCTACATATTTATATAGAGAAATTAGACCAAGTTAATTGAAAGAAAAAGTTTTGGTGTTCGGGGACACCAATATTGTCATCTGGCAGAAATCAAGGGATGAATGAACAACTGGGTACAATATGAAATGTTTCTTCAATTCTTAGGGTCTTGAATCTTTTAATTATCTGTATCCACCCCATTAAGGCCCTGTTTACACGACAACGTTTCACGTGACAACACTTAATCTGTGAAAAAAAGGAGTGCGTTTACACTGTAGCAGCGGACACAGAGACAACGATGTAGTTAGTAGGCCAGGCCACGGGAGGGCGCTGTTGCTTGCTATATTAATAAAACCACACAGACGTGTGCAGAGAACAATGCACTATAAACGTGAAAAAAATTGAGAAAAACCAACATTCGTATGGACTGATGACCAATCAGATGCTATCAGGGATGAGTCTCTCTATAAAACTACTGACATGGACGATAAAACTAGAATACGGACTGCGAGTCATACCACTACAGGTCTGCCATGTTTGTTTAAAGGGGCATGAGCAGAAGGAACTATTTTCAACAGGAAGGGAGGGGAAGATATTGGCATGCGCAGTAAGAGCGCTCCATAGCCTCCGGCAGTCTCTGCAGGAGGGAATCGCAACCGTGAAAGAATCTCTCCAAATTGGGAGTCGGTATGAAAACGTTGTCATGTAAACTGGGCCTAAAGCACATTCTTGGATGTCATACAGGCAGGCAGCTAGAATCACAGTGTTTTTAGCATGAATAGCACCCGCCCACCTCGTTTGCATGTGTGAATGAGAAATACGGACAGATCTGCATTGTCCAGTGTTACTACTACGGCCTTCCCGGCACACAGTGGTGTAAATGTGACAATGAGTTTGAGATATTGTGAGTCTCTGGATGATGGCTCAACGGGAGCCTAATGAAGAAACAAAGAAAAGAACCCATTACACATGACATGGTAAAAAGCCACCGTGACCTGCTTCCACCTCAGTTTTGTGCAGTTTATGTGCGAATAGTTGAGTTTGAAAGACAAAAAGTGGAAAGCGAACAGGAAGATGGAGCAGCAGTGCCTGCAGTCCATTATCAAGTTCCATTTTCTCCCCATCATTCTTCTCTTTTAGAACCATTTCTTCCAACTGAATTCTCTGTGGTGATGTGCTTTCACCCATATCTTCACTCAGTTTCACCCGAACCATGGTGCTTTTTCCTCTCCATTTTCTGCCTCCACAAGCCCTCGAGCCCTCGAGCCCCCTACCTCAGACCAGACAAACATCTCAGTGCCTCATCTGTTCAATATTTCACCACTGGTGGGAGGATGTTTTATTTACTGTGACTGGGACACCTGCAGTGACTCCCTTACAACAGAGAGGCACTGCACAATGCAGTGGCTTGAGAGTATAGGTCAAAGGGTTGTCGCTGGGTTATCTGGTGAAAAAAGACACCTATTTTATGATGTCAGGGGCTCTCTGTGTACAATGTGCATGAGCAAGAGTCACAGCAGTCAAACAAAAGAGCCAGAGCAAAAGAACATCACACAATTAGTTTAACAAGAGAGCTTGTACACATTCTAACAGCATATTATCAGCGAGGCGACACAGGAGAATATACCCAAACTCAGAAATCAGACAGCTCCAATGACACCAATTTTAACAGTTATTTTCACATTTCTAAAGCAGACATCATGTGGAAAGGGATATCAGTTCATTTTGTGCCGTGGTGTCTCGAAGTTGACAGTCATTAACCGGCTACACTAAACGGCACCTTTCAGACAGTGGAGGGAAACTTTATTTCACTGTGCAAAATCGCTATATCTATCTCCATATTTACAGAAACACAAGAAACACCAACCGAAAGGCAGTTGAACGATGAAGCTGAATTTGCAGTCAGCAGAGGCTGATGTGCTGAATACTCCAAAAACAAATACACGTGCAAAACAAAGTAAACAAATCACACACACTGTTTTACATTAAGTCTGTAAATAACTAAACATGTCCAGGTCTTTTCACTCGGATAAACTGGTTTCCTTTTTAATGGTACACTCATGCACACACACATACACACGGGCTTTCCATCCATCTATCTTCTATACCTTTTCTTTTTTTTTTCAAGAGCCATATGAGCAGATTGGAAAAGTATGTTCTAAGTTATTTGGATAAGCAACCTGCAATATGTTTTTTTTTTTTTTTCTTTTTTCCTTTTGTTGTTTCAAATCAGGAAAACAGTTGAACATATGAGTGATTTAAAAAGCTCATCATCAAGGTGGACAATGTATGCTCCCACGGCTGCAGAGTAACAGATATCTGCTCCTGTGTGCCAGGTTCTGAAACTTGAATTACATAAATCCAGGTGGCAAACAAATGTGTGGGCTGCGCATAAAAAAAAAAAAAAAACAAGTCAACAAAAATCACACTAAGTCACAAAACCACAGAAGGAATCGATAATTCTATTTTCCAGAAGCGATTGAAATGCACTTCACAATTTGTGAAAAGGGCATACACAATATCCCTTCAGAAGCTAGGAGTGGCGACAGATGGAAGCATTCAGCGCAATACCCTCTATAGTCTATAGTATGAGTGCACAGCTTCCCAGAATCATATGAACTACATCTATACTTTTTGCTACATTTTGGAATATATTTTTGTGTGCAAGTATTTCTCCCAATAATTCTCTGTCTCAAAGTGAACTGACAGAGCTTGGAAATATAGATAAACTATATACAAACTAATCAGTAAACATATATTCCTGGTTTTGCATATTCAAGCTCGCTGAGGTTTTAGAGACCCTCTTGAGTCCACTCCTAATACATGGCGCATTATAAAATTATGGATAATGAAAGCTTCATCATGAGTCAGTCAAGGCAAAGTCCCCCACACCTACACCTGGTGAGCCACCTGGCCGAGACGTGCGGGAAGACATCCTTCAGTGCTTAGAACCCAACTAGAAAATACTTTTCATGGTCACGTCTGCGTATCAAGGCCTCTGTGCTCTTACTCTGCTCAGACACACTCCGCCAGTTAATTGCGAAGCCTATTGAGCTGAATGAGAGCGAAGAACAAAACCTGTCTAGTCTGGCTAAAAACATTTATAAGCCACCGACGCTCAAAGCACCAACGCAACATCTCGACTCTATCACTTAGTACTGATTAGAAAAGTTTGAAAAGTACTTCAGACGGTCCCATAAATGTTTTTCGCATCTGCTGGATAATCGGCAAGTGATCCATTCATCAAGAAATCTGGCTCATGTTAGCCTAAAGCAGCATGTTTGCGAATAAGCTTAGTGGCAAATCCATGCAATAGTGGTGTATAAATACCAAAGCTGTTTCATTATTCTAATACCGAATTCAGAGATTCACAATGCATTTCCTTAATGAATAAACAGTGTAACAATGCTTCCTATAGTGCAATGGAATGTTAGATTTCCCATTAAAATATGATAAAGGTCTTTAGAAATTAGACAAACAATACAAGTATAGGAATCTCGCACACAACAGCCTTCAATTAAAGACCTCCTTTTGTGTTTCTGAGATAAATAACGGTCACGACCACATGTGGGAATTATTAAGATACTTATCACTGGCATACAAACTCAGAGAGTGATCAGTTACTTTGCATTCTGTCCTCATAAAGGACCTCTTTTATAGAGCTGATGAACAGAGAGTCCAGCTCCAACGTGCAACTAGGCAGCTAATGAGATCAAAGTGGAGAGCTGTGTCAACAGTCTATGTGTGATATCATTTCAAAGAGCCAGCCACATGTCACAAATTAGCTGGTGACATGCCTCAAATTAGCCTTTGTTCTGCATTGAACCACAATGACTCGGAGTAATTGGGAGACTATGATGCAGGACGAGGGAAGTGATGAGTGTGAGGCTAATGCCGAGCATGTGAGACAGAAAAAGAGAGAGAGAGGGACAGAATTAATATTCTTGGTCTAAATCACCATGTAATTCATCAGAATGCCACAAAAAGTGGCATAAAAGCCACTTTCAAATGTAATCATAAGTTACAATGTAAAATGGAGGTGGAGAAAAAGACCTCCGAATGTAAACGATATACATCCTATGATCCATTCAAATTTCAGTGTATGAATTTCCATTTGAGAATCCGAGAATTTGATGTGGACTTGCATCTTTTCTTAGCATGTTCTAACCCAAGTTCGTTCTCAGTGGTGTTGTGTTTAATGCGCGCTTTAGAAATAAAGCACTGGACTCTTCGATGTGGTTAAAAATGGATTTGTCCACCATCGAGAGAGAGACAACCCATTGACGGTCAGAACAGCAGGATAATAACAATCATAATATAAATGTGCTCATTAGCAAATAGTTACCATATAACTAACAAAGAGTGCTCAAAAAACGTTCACTGAACCCGATTTGGAGTTGAAAATGTTGACAGGTATGAGTTACGCCGAGCGGTGGAAGATTTTCCAGCGCTGACCTCTGCTGGTAACCTCCACCACGATGTCATGGCCTCCAGATTTCAAATTGAACCAAACTGTCTGAAATCTGCCAGGATACATTTTTGCTGACAAGAGACGTGGCAGGTCCTTTCACCTGCAAGTGGTCTCCTGAATGTTTCTTTCAAAACAATATTTGTATGATATGATGCTTGACGCCGTCTATGTGGACCTCCGGGTGTTGCAGCTACTGAATCTTGACACCAAGGAGTCTGCTTTTCAGGGCTGAACCATGCATTTAGCAGCTGTCTACTTGTGCACTGTACACTATACTGAAATACTGCCATTCCTTTTATGTTGTGATACGAGTTCGCTCAGTTGAACCAGGTATCGTCTCTGCCGGCATTTATCACATGGAGACCGGAGACGCTCAACGAATGAACTTTCTGAACCCTGCATTCACAGAGCAGACAGACCTGACTTCAAGCCATGTACAAAACACAAATACAAGCTCGTGCCAGCATTTCTGCTTGCGGCGTGATCCACTCCAAGAACAACTGGAGGTAATCTGGACCTCGCAGCTTTATTCAGAAGCTATTTTATGGTTTGTAATAACGGACCCAAACCCTCATACTGAAGTCCTTTGAAGAGATATTTTACTGTTTATCAGTGACACTAAACTGCCCCGTTAATATCTAAATCTATGCAGTATAAAAACTGAATTGCTGAGGTCAACACTCGGCAGTGCCAAGAGAGCGTAAAGCAATGATAATGTACACTTTACACAGAGATATGTTGAGAAGATTTAAGGGGGTGTTAAGGAGGATATACAGTAAACTCAATGTGCTTTCACTGCAGGAAACGAAAGGGCTCAAACATTTTGTGACTACTGAATATAACATATTCATAAATCTTTTACCTCGGTAATGGCGCTTTGTGATTGTGAATCCAAAACATGAAAAAGTAATGCTCTCAAACCATGTAAACAACATAGGAAAACATCCCGTTTTAGTGCAGCTCAAAATAAAACTTCAAGAGCCTTCTCGTATAAATCCATACATGGATAACTTGTCTTTTCATGCTAACATTGAATATATCCTGCTACCACTGCACAATCACTGAAATGTTCTATACATTTGCAATGAATACAACATAGCGTACTACAGTTTTAAGATATTACAGAATATATTTTTTTTCTGCGAAGAATCAGAAAAGTGGTCCTCCTGCATCTACATGCAAACGGTTAAACCATATCAGGAGTGGGGAGCAATGTAGGGAATTTCAAATCTAATAATCCATATGAAACATTCAATCCAGCTGAGAGTATGGCCTGTGTGCTGTGATAGAAAGCCTTGTGAATGCCACTATGATCACCAGCAGCAGCAGCATATTGCCACAAAAGGCTGTCAATAGATTCGGAATACTTAAAGAGAGAATTAACAACTGAATGCACTTTTTTTTTTTTTTAACGGCTGAATCCCATTGCTGAAAGAGGAATAGAGTGAGCGTGGGGTTGGGGGGGGGGGTCACTGCTTTTTCAGCAGGGCTGCGAGCAGGAGAGGAACTCTGTGAGAGGCCTGATGGGGCCACAAAACCCCTAATGCACTTCCTTTTAAATATGAAGCTGCACATTAAGCTTTCATAGGTTTCCCACTGCTCCTCTTATCTGGCAAACTAGCAGGCAAGCGGCACGTAGACCCGATGAAAAGAGATATTGTGTGCATGTGTGCGTACAGCGTGAACGGTTACATTTCCAGTACAATCAAAGGACATAAAAAGCAAAGACAGTCAAAGTAAATGCAACCAAAGCTACATCAAACACACAACTGATGATACATATAATTATACATGAATCAGTTTAAACCGTGGGTGTTTTGCTTTTAAATAATAAAACACCCTAACCTGGTGCAAGGTTGAGTTGAAATAGTAACAAGGTATTTATGTTTTCAAAGTAGTATGCGCTGGCTTCCAAAAAGAAGCTCCAATACAGAAGAGGATGTCTCGTTTTAGATAAATAAATTCATCATTCACTACAAGTAACATTGAGAGTTAAACTTTGTGAGATGAAGTTTAAATTCACCATCAATATATCGAATCAATATAATTTGTCCTTAGGAGAAACATTTCTATGCGCATACCAAGAGTGTGCCATCATGAAAATAAATATTACAATAACAGTAAAATGCTTAATTTGTTGATTTTTTAACAACATACGTTTAAGTGAGTTCCTAGGGCGATGTTGCACGTATACAACAAGATTAAGTATTTCTCAATACAGCTATTCTGCGGGCACCACATTGACTGAAGCTTACAAAAAGATGATTTTCCCTTCGTTTTAAAATGTTTTTCTCATCACTCAAAGAAACTTAAAAATTCCTTGATGAGAATTTCATCTCATCTTCTGGTGTCATTTAGCATAAGCAGCTCATTTAGCACCATCTGAGAGGTTTGTAAGGACAGTGAAGAGTTTGGGTTGTTGCGGTTTTGGAGAGGAGTCAAGGATGGTTCAGAGTGTCGGACATCCTTGATTTTTGGCAATTTTGAATATGTGTTCAAGGACAGTTCGTAGTATTGGTCATCTGCACTTGAGTACGGCTCACAGCCAACTACACATACAAAAATAGACTCACTGTCTAAGATATGCCTTAAAATGTGGTTTAATTTCTGGAATAAAGTGATAAATTCAGAATACATGACCCAAAAGCAACTTTAGGAAATGAGCTGTGTACCATATAAACTGGAGATGTCCTGATCTGAATTTTTTTTGCTGTTGGTACCACATCGATTTTTTTCAATCACAAAACTTTCCCAATCAGACAAGTGTATGTTCTCGATATATTGATCTGCAAAGCGGCCTGGATGATGAGGACTCTTGAAACTGGCACGCATGCAAGCATAGCTGGATTTACCTGACAAGTCTGCACGGTGGACTCATAGTGGTCCCTTATTGTTTTAAATGATCTTGTATGTTGTTAGATATTTATTGTACAGCATTGGTGAGGCGGAGTCCGAAAGAAAATGTCAAGATTGCAGGACACGCCACAGATGGAAATGCTTTGTGTCACAGTCATGATGTAAAAGACTCCAACATTTTCTGCCTTTGTGTTGACGGTTATACAGAGCTATTAATTATTAGCTATTATTACTGACACACATCACTATTCTTGTGCGTTGTGGATAGCTGTGCATTTATAAAGTCATCTGCATTGCTCATTGGACTGTAGGAGCCGTGACACAAACTTGTGACACAGCAGTACACTGCGATTATTTTCAGCATTCAGGCCACACCCAATTTTGACTCAAATCAGCCCTGACGCGACACTGCAAATCAAATCAGGACATCCGTTGTTTTGAACCTTCTGAAGCCATATATCCAAAAATACTGTTATTGCAAAAATACCCAGAAATATTGTGATGATACTCAAAGCTGCATCGCCCACTCTCTTTTTATTTTCAATAATTCAGATGAGTGACTAAAAAAGAAAATCTACCTATAATTTGTCTTCAGCCCAGGACCTCTGCCAAGTAAAATCCCTTTGAACAGTCTGTGAGTATATTTTTTGTCATCACTCAAGCTTTCAGAGTACAAGTCACAATTCTTACCAAATACTGAATACCTCATTTTGGAATAAGACTCTTCTTTTAGACCTTCAGAGAATTGAGGTCGTTCAGGAGAATCAAATATTAAAAGCACTGAGAGGCATTGCATTTTTTCACGTTCCACATTCCATTTGTTTACAGAGACTGAAATAACACAGTGGCAGTATTCATTTCTTTTCAGTGGGCGTTTTTCAGGGTCAGAGGTTCAGTCAGCTGAGTCTTCAGAATTCATAACTGCTTCACTACCAGGGCAAAGAATCCCTGGAGCATTGGAAATATCGATTTGGAAACCAGCTAAGAGAGCAAGAAAATAGACAAACGTGCGCACGCACGCACGCACGCATGCAATACAGAAACATTTAACCATGACACTAGTGGTAAGGGTTTTCTTTTCATTGGATGAAAACATTTAAAAAGGAACTATTGATGTTTGGGACTGTTTCATGTAGTTGGCGTGGTTGCAAAAATAGTGTGACGAGTAGAAGGTAGATGTGCACATAGGTGTCAAAATGTGTGTGTGTGTGTGTGTGTGTGTGTGTGTGTGTGTGTGTGTGTGTGTGTGTGTGTGTGTGTGTGTGTGTGTGTGTGTGTGTGTGTGTGTGTGTGTGTGTGTGTGTGGACACATGTTTATACAGACAGGTTCGCAAAAAGAGTGTGCCTTTTTGGAGCAGACAGCGTCCTAGGGAGAGCTAATCCTGTAAGTCCAGACACGGAGATTGTGGCACGAATACACTGCCACTGCAGCAGAGATCTGCCAGTACACCACACGTCTCTCACTGCTTTTCACTGAGTCTCTGCACTCCTGTTTTATTCATGCTCCTTCTGGAAAGGAGAAACACAAGATTAGGTGTCTGTGTGTACACGCGTGTGTACATTTGTGAGCTGATGTGCACAGGGAGTATGTGTGTGTACTCCTGTGCCTTTTTTGAGGAGAAACCCCCCCCCCCCCCCCCAAAAAAAAACCTGTGTACATCACCACAGGAATATATCCCACTTTAGAAAATGTAGTGAATAATCAATGGTCAGACACTTTGAAGAAAAAAGCGTGGATCCTGCAATGGGTTTACCTTTCTGTATTTTTAACAAACATGTGCAGCCCTGCCATGAATATCCACTGCTGCCATGGAGCAACAACCAAGTCGGCAAATGACACAAGCACTTGCTAAACCAACGCAGCAGGCCACGTTTTAAGTCTTTCAACACCATGCATGGTTTCCCCATGGCGGAGGGTGATTGCTATGGTGTTAAGCCATAGTGTTACTCATCAGTTCGAGGGAGAAAACCAGAAAAGGCCATGCAGCCATGCACAGATCGACACTAAGTCAGAGAGACAGGGGAAGAAACAGAAATGAACCAAGGCAGAAAAAGACAGAGAGAAAGAACGGAGTTAGAGATAGAGGCAAAGAGAGAACGAACAGGCAAGTGGTTAAAAGAAGGAGAGAGTGAGACAGAGAGAGCGAGAGAGAGAAAGGTCCCTACTGAGCAGTGGCTGTTGAGTGAATTTATTTGAGCTGTGGCCTCTCAAGTGAATCCCCTGAATGGGAGTAAATAGACAGCAGGCACCACAAGGCAGCCTCGCCTCACATCAGCTGGTGAATGCAGGAGAGTAGGATGGCAACAATACAAGGGATCTAACAGGTTCACAGGCAGTGGAGACCAAACAACACTACACACAATATGGCAGAACACACAGAAAGGATTTTTGTTTTCATGTTTAAAAGTACAATATGCAAGTGTTTCGGATTAAAATATTCAAAACAACAGAAGGCAGTTTCAATATTATGTCAAGGATGCTCATGAACTACCCAAAGCCTGCCAAATCATGTAATACCCTCTCACTTCTTAAGGTGACAGAGAGTCTCCGCATCATTCCTGTTATCCACCAGAGAGAAAAAAAAAGGAGCGTAATCCAACTTACTGGTAGAAGCAGTTTCAGAAGAAGAATCCGACCTGGCTCAAAATCTTTGGTTGATACAAAATAGTTTCAGCTCCCTAAGTCTGCAGTCTTCAGCTCCCAGAATATTCCTTTTTAAAACACCTGATGAAGAATTTTGGATCAAATCAGTTACTGATCTGCCACAGATGAAATTCCAGATTAGAGGAAAAGTATATTTATATGTTTATATGCTTGCAAGAACAACTCCAGTATCACTAGAAAACCTTTGTAGGTCAAAAGAATTCAAACCTGAATTCCAAGGGTTAAAAAACAACAACTATACATGGTGTATTCCTATTGGGATTCACTCACAATTTTATCTGAAAAAAAAAAATGTATAGGAGAGGTGTTAATCAATGCATTTATTAACAATGTTGCAACTGCTAAAGACATATTTATAGACATTTATATAACCTTTTGCCAACTCGGATGATGATCAAGTAATTCAACAACACGCAGCTGAAGTTACAATAAGTGTCGATAAATAAGTAAGCAACCAACATCATAGTTACACGAATGCTTCTTTTTGGTAACTTTCTTTCTTTCTAATAGCAGTAAAGATATTTCATGTGATATTTATCCAGTAAATTTTGCTTTTTAATGCTGTTTTTTTTTTGATGGCTCCCATGTGTTTTGCTTTCGAACCTCCCGTCTCTCTTCCCCTTTCCACCCTTGAGGTGCATCACTGTCCTTGTCTTCTCTCTGTATAAAAACGTACTCCGTACAAGGTGGCTGTCCACGCCTCTGTGGCTAAGTGACTGGCACTGACAAGCGACAGCTTCCCCCTCTCTCTCTCTCTCTCCTTCTCTCTGTTTGTATGTGCGTGGGAGTGAGTGTGCTGGGGAGGCTGTGTAAGAGCAGGCCTGGCCTTCTTCTCTCACTTTTGCTCTCCCCATCTCTGTTTCTGACTTATTTTAGCCGTGGACCTGTCTCCCAACCTTCCAACATCCACGACAAAAACATCAAAATAAAAACTCTGTAAAGTTGATATAGCGACGACAGGCACAAGTCCTCATTTCATAAATGCACTTTGAAAAAGATAAATGGACATTCCGAAAAAAATAGATGAAAACCAACAACAATAAAACAGAAATATTTTTGACATTAACTTGAATTCCACTGCTAAATTTATGTGATCTATGTCTGTGTTTGTCTGTAACTAGCTGTCTGACAAAGGACCGCTGGCTAGAACCATGTTGACAAAGAAAAGAAGAAAAATCCAATGAATATGTTATCTGTCAGAAAATACAGCGTGTAAGGCCGGCTCGGTGTGTGTGTGTGTGTGTGTGTGTGTGTGTGTGTGTGTGTGTGTGTGTGTGTGTGTGTGTGTGTGTGTGTGTGTGTGTGTGTGTGTTTGACTAAGCACACGGTGTTTATGTCAGTGAGAGTCTGGTCCTGTGTCAGCTGGCAGAGACAAGCATGGCATTAGGATTTTCAGATTTAGCTAATCTCGGAGCAGCCATTCTTTCTTACTGCCAGTTCAGCAATATAGCTCCACAGTGGCGCTTCACAGCTACCGTGCGAGAGAAACAGCATTTCTCGCGCCCATATCAATACTGTATGGAACGCAGCAGAGTGGATGTGTGTGTGTGTGCGCTTGGTGTACTCTTGCTTTGGGGCAGCGTGTATCCTGGCCGGTGGACAACGCCCCTTGTGTAGCTATCTCATCCATCTTCGTCAGAGTCATTGTCTGAGACAGCTGTTTCACAGCCCAACACTCACACGAGACTCTGTGCACCCACCTGCTATGCACACGCACACGCACACGCACACACACACACAAGCTATTTGTTCTACAGAACCGATGCAACAGACCCGCTGAGCCGACAGCACTCCTGACCTCGTCGTAGCTCTCCCAACGTGTGCGAATCCACATGCCGCAGCGTGCTGATGCAAAAACTCTCATGTTTATCGCTGCAAACATGTGAATACACAGATGAGTTTATTTTAATTCTTTTGACTTTTTCACAGCCCCACAGGTGCATGTGCTAATGAAGAAACATACACTGAGACTTTAGGTGATACGTATGTGTGTGTGTGTGTGTGTGTGTGTGTGTGTGTGTGTGTGTGTGTGTGTGTGTGTGTGTGTGTGTGTGTGTGTGTGTGTGTGTGTGTGTGTGTGTGTGTGTGTGTGTGTGTGTGTGTTGCTGGGATTCTTCATTTGAACGCTCCCACACTGCTTTTATCACTTCTACTAAAGCAATGAAGTAAGAACGCTTCTAAATGACCTTGAGCTGTTGCTTTGTGTTGCTTCTGTATTCATACATGTTATATTGCCGTGTTGATTTCCATTAAAAAGACAAGCAGGAGAACGACAACTGTTGGGTGAAAAAAAATGAAAGGAAAAGAGGATTCAATGTTTGCATGTGTGCTTGAATCTCCTGACAGGAAGTGAGCAAGAGTAAAAGAGAGGCTACGGTATGTAACATTTGTTGGATAAAGATTACTGTGGGTCTCTAAGTGTTGAATAAAGAGATTGAATGAAGAATAAAGAGAGTCAGTGGATTAAGGCCCAGCAGTCAGACGGGCAAACTGAGATTAGTCCACACTTAAAGGTCGCACAGCTTTACAGGAATGAGGGACAATTCCAAGGGGGGAAGAAAAAGTCAACAGTCGCAAAATGATTCATAAAAGCTTTTTTTCTTTGAAGCAGCATGTGAAAAGCAAAAGGGAAAAAACCCCCAAAAAAGACTCTTTCAATGTAATAACAGTGAGGACGATTCGTTATGGTGTGTGATTGGGGAGAAGACAATTGTTATGGTAACCAAGCTGAGAGGTGAGTGACAGCTCACATTTTCTTTCCTTGTTTGCCCTCGCCATACACTTCAATTAAACAGTAGAACAGTGATGCAATGTGTGTGTCCCTCGCCGAGATAAGGCTATCTTTCAGGTTGTGCAATGTTGTGATTGTGAGAAAAGCAAGCGCACACGCAGATGGCTAAATAATTCTTGATTAAGTTTCCTTTCACATTTAAAAAAGATTCAGATTGCTCAAAGAACTAATGACTACTTCGCCAGATAGACTGCTTGAGTTGATAATGTGGACAGCTTAGTCCGTCATGCTGTAATGCTGGTCATTTATTTCCTTAAAAAAAAAAATCTCTCCAGCAAGGGATTTTAGTTTGCTAATTATCCAGGATTTTCCTCCTTGTGCTGTTTTTTAATAACAGCATCTTTAACCATCTCTGACAGCTGCCCACAAATTTCTTCAAATGCCGAGCTGCTCAGATGTATTTTTCTTCTTTTTTTTTGCCATCGTTCCAATTTAACATCTCTTTTATTTCTGACTAAAAACAATAATTTCTATGCCTACATCATAAAGGTATCATTCGCACATATAAAAAGCTAATTGACAATTCATAATTTTCTTGGTCATTTGACTATTTTCTCTGTAATAATTATGTATGTAATTGCCTTGAAGTAAACTTTCATTCAAAACTACTCCATGTGGCGTTGATACACATTACATCCTCATGTCAACTACCTTGTTGTTGCGCAGTCACAATACTACCTGTCATTTATTAATCAGTTTCTTCATGTGTCTGAAAATGAGGTCTCCTCCTGATCATTTATCATTTTGGAAAAATTACACAAACCGATGACATGTGAAGACAAACTTAACTTTTTTTTTTTTACTCCATGTATTATTTCAATTATAAAGGTTTTCAAGGTTGTGACTGCATTTTATCATAGTTTGACTTAAATGTAACTTCAATTAGAGGCAATTCATATCCATTAAGATGTTTTGTTAACTTAAGTACAACTTTTCTTTATTCTGTGTCAACCCTTTGGAAGCATTTTCTACTATAGTATTATCAATTTATTTCTATTATTGCCACCAGTATTACTACCAGTAACCACTACATCATTGATGTTTTTAACTTGTCAAATATTTGACTTGTTGAAGAGAAATGGCTTGAGAGATGAGTCTTTGTAGCTTTAACTCAGACTGCAGCATCTGGAAATCACCTTGCCCCCCCCCCCCTCCGAGTATAACTGTAAACATTTCAACAAGATAACTTGTAGTGTTCATGAAGCCACCGTCTTGTGGATGGTCATTTGGTTTTGTCTGAAGGAGAAAAAGTGAACAGGACATCAGGCCAATGACACTAATGGAGGATGTTTTTGAACCAAGGCAGCATTAATATGAAATATTTTGGATGGTAGAAAGGGGCTCTGCTTGGTAGGAAAAATAACTAATAAACAAGGAATGGGACATCTAATGAGAGGACAGTATTACAAAAACAGCCTTTCATGGACGTTTCAATGCTGATGACATGCGTCACAGATCTACTGAAATCTACTGAAATGACGTGTTCTTTTAATATTTTTTAATAACGAATTGGACCCTTTACGTTTTAGAAATTGTATGTCCTTTCTGTTCGACTGCTGATGCCAAGTGTGTTGTACATTCACCACTGCACCATTCGGTCTGTGTGTGTGTGTGTGTATGTATGTGTGTGTGTGTGTGCGTGTGCGTGTGCGTGTCTCACTATCTGACGTCTGAATGTCAGAATGTATCACAATCAAAAGCCTGAGATAGCTCTGAGGAATGTGGGAGAAAATGATCAGATTGTATCAAATAAATATACATATATAAAAAAAAATAAAAAATTAAATCATCCCATCCTAAAGGTGACCGCTCGGAGACGTGGCGCTGTGCTTTGCATGTGTGTGTGAGGCCTCATAAATGTTGTTGCACATTTGATTTGTCTCGCCTGCATGAGAGAGTTTTTACATTTTCCTGCATGTATAGTGTAAAAAGCCCAATCCTGCTCTGCTACAAACAGGCACTCTGAAGGCATTTATCTATGAGAGAATCACCAATCACAACTATCTGTACAAGGAGAAGTCCCAGCAATCATCTGGTCAGGTAAAAAGGTGAAGGCAGCCTACTTTTGTCCATTACCGCCAGCCGTACCGAGCCGAACACACTTTTCAAAGTGTGAAAACACAAACCCAAAGGACGAGTGAAATGTCACGCCTTGTACACACCTTAAAACTATCCTTCTCTGCCCAACAAGGACAGGGAGGCTGAATGTCTTGCAGAGGAAAAGTAACTGCAGGAGCGAAAAAAGTAGATGTTCAAGCAATGAGGGCTGCATATGTGCAGTGTACCCTCTGAGCTCTTAGGTTACAAAAAGAAAGTGAATTGTGGGTGACATTATGAATTGTACTGTTATGTTCAGTACAAGAAGGCGATTATAGATCCATTCTGACTTGCTGAACCAAGTTTCGGTACACTGCTCTGTAGCTGTTACGAAGCAAAATCTGTGTGAAATGAGCTGTCCCTTGTAAAATGGACATATTCTCTTTTTACTTCCTCCCTCTTTTTCCCCCCAATTCTACCTGTCCTTTTTTTTTCCCTTTTCTTTTGATACTTTTCTCCTCTAACTTTTGCTGGATTGTGATTTGTCCTGCTCACATCCATCCATCCTCTATACCGTTTTGTCCAATTTGGTGTCATGAGGGCCTGAAGTCAATCTGAGCAGACTATGGGAAAGGGAACACTATGGACAGGTCACCGCTTCAGCTCAGAAAAAAAACACACAATCACATTCACACTTAAAATGTTTTTGTACTGTGGGCGGAAACTAACGTTGATAAACAAGGAGACTCTACACAGAAAGGCTTGAATTGGGGATATTCTCACCGTGAGATGGGAGCATGAACCACTACACCACAATGCGGCCTCTCTCCAGCCAGCTCAATGTGCTATTCTGTGTTTTAAGCATATATTAGTGGTGTTGTCGAGAGGTGAGACAAGTGGCATTGCCAAATGTGTTGCATCTATTCCTGCTCCCCTCCTTTTATTGCGAGGGAATTAGTAAATTAAGGTAACAGCCTGTCATGCAATTAGCACTGCATCCACTTTATAAAACGTCATGACGTAATTCTCCTCCCCCTCACGGTTAATTCCTCTTTAGAACATTTTTTTAAGCCATGTAAAATATTGGCCCCCAGCATTTGTAGATATCATCACTGTGATGCAGCTGTTTAACAAGATCCTCATAATTAACATGCTGGTGATGTAATTAACGTTACACAGTCAGATACAACAGTAGATACAAGGCTATTTACACAAACTTGTATAGTTACAATTCTTTGATATAATATTCTTAAGTTCTACATTTAACTTCTTACGTAGTAATAGTTGTACCGTGGTAAAGAGTCATTTGCCTAATGTGGAATAAGGAGCAGGTGTTGCCTGAAGAGAGAAGAGAGAATTATACCTTACAAGAGATGAGAAGAACTGCCCCGAGGACAGATGGAGAGAGAAGAGTATAACTGAGAATCAGTTGAAGTACAGCACTTTGAGGAGTACTGAGCATAGATAATTATACATTATATATGCTAAAGGAAAGAGTATTGAGTGTGTACTTAGGTGGCTATTGAAGAGTGTGAGAAAAGGACATTAAAAGCTTACATATTGGAGAGAGAGAGAGAGAGAGAGAGAGAGAGAGAGAGAGAGAGAGAGAGAGAGAGAGAGAGAGAGAGAGAGAGAGAGAGAGAGAGAGAGAGAGAGAGAGAGACATTCATGTAAATAGGTCTTTTTCCAGCTCATGATGAAATGTATGGACTTTGCTGGTATTTTGCTTTGCAATTGGTGGAATCTACATACAGTAACACACAAGGACAGACAGTTGATCCATCAAACGTTTTTTTTATCCTTGCACATCACACACACACGCACACGCACACACACACACACACACACACACACACACACACACACACACACACACACACACACACACACACACACACACACACACACACACACACACACACACACACACACACACACACACACACACACACACACACACAGAGTGGGAAGCCCCCTGGTGGATCTAATTGAAGAGATTAGATGTTATCCTGTTATAGCCCAGCCAATTTCAGCCCATAGCCAAAAGTAATGCCTGAGAATTCAGAGGTTACAGCAACCTCCACACACTGCATAGCTGTTCCCTTGGAAACAACAGCAGGACCGTCTATAACAACCAGCCTAATAACCCCTATCTCTCTCTCTTCTTCTAACTCTCTTTTTTTCTTTTAAGCTTTTCTCTGTCAATTTCATGTCAGTTTTTTTTCTTCGTTTACCAATTTCATGGAGTTATTCTTTTATCTTTCTGCCATTAGAAATAACAAAAATAACAGTTGTAGCTCAATACTTTGCTCCTGAATATGCACTTTTGGAAAAGGCTCAAACTTTGCAAAGGAAAATTGAATAGCCCAGGAAAGCACAAAAAAACCCCAAAAAACAAAAACCCTGTTGGGTATGAGGTTCATTTCCTAGTAGGGTAAATCATGGTATATTTATACAAATCACAGGAAAAAACTGGAGGTTCTCATGTTTATTATAATATACATTTGGTATCATATTTGTTGTTTCCAAATGAAAGACAAGGACGTAAAAATTAAAAACTCTGAAAGATATATATATATATATATATATATGAGAGAGAGAGAGCTCTACTGAGATAAATGTGGTCCATTTGCATGTGTGGGTGTTTATGCCATTATTTGGGAAAGATGACAAATGGAGCGTGTTAGTGTGCACATATACTGTATGCATGACCTCATCATTTAGAGTGAGATGAACCGACTTTGAAGTAAATATGGGGGGAGGGAGACCAAAACCACTACACATGATGTGGCTGTGTGTTTCAGCTAAATATAACATATATAATGTTCTTCAATAAATCCATAAGTGGAGACACACATGGGGGGAAACAAATGGAATGAAATGACATTTAGAATAACACTCACACCCGAATGCTGTTGTTTGCGTCTCCAACTAACATATGACACCGTCCCCTGGAGAGTACATATGCAGCCACACGCATGCAGACCTGCCCTTGCACAGTGGTTGTGTTTGTTTACCCAACAGTTTAGTTCAACCTTGACTTACCCTCTCCAATATACACCATATATATATATGACTTGGCAAGGTCTGCTTGAACTCGGGTTTTCATCTCATCTCCTCTCATGTGCTCATGAACATGTTTCCCTCCCCACCACAACTATGTCATGTAATATTCTCTAGGACACAATAAGAGAGACACTTTAAATGCCATAATACTCGAGTTGCGCATTCTTTTAAACATGTGTTAAATGTTTTTGAAAATTAATCGAGTAGCTTTTTTTTTTATTATGATAACTAAGACTAGCATACTTTAAATGGGGAAAAAAAGACAGCTCTTTTCTGACTATTCAACATGTTAGTTATGTTATGAAAATAAAAATAATTTCAGTATGTCAGTTAGGAATGAAATTAACCTTAAATTGTTCGAGTGGTATCGTGGTGAGAAAGAATGCCACAGCATTCAATCCTATAGCAATGTTTGTTTGACAATACCCCATATGAATGGCAAACTAAGAGATTTTAAAGAAGATATGTTATGTTTCGGCTCCAGGCACACTGCTGCTACATTATAACTTCAACGTTTCCACTGTAGGAGGGCTGAAATTAAATATTTCTGCCAGTCGAGTTTCACAGCAAATTTGGATCGAAGAAGTGGCCTGTTGACAGTGAAACAGCCTACTCAGTTCAAATTAACTCAACTTGTTATTTGTAGCTGAGGGGAAATTACCAAGTTTAAAAAGTAACATCCACGTGGCATACATAACAAATACAATATAGAAATGTAAACAAAAAGCCAAGTTTATATGATGACAGCAAACATCTTTTTGAGTCACTTACAGAGACAGAGTAGGCTGAGGTCTTCTTCTTGAAGGCACAATAATTCAATAAAGTCTGTGCTTCTAAGGTTCCATATCTCCTATTTTACAGAATATCAGTGGATGAAATTATATTGCCTATAATCTGATAAAAATATCATTAAGTCCTGATATTCTGTAGGTAAAATATTGCAAAATTTTCCCCATCAAAAAAGTGGAATATGTTTCCTATCAGACAAAGTCAATGCTATTTCCTGGTCTTCTCTTGATTAGAATAAACTACCAGTAAACAGCTTTGTTAAGTAAAAATAAGCTTAGCTAAGCTATCAGTCTGGCCTGTAATGAGGGCAAAAAGGCATAAAAATCCATCACCATCATGGCAAATTCTATGATTACTATTGATGCTGCTCATCAGGGATCTCATTGCCGAGCTGAGAATGATTGGTTCTGTCTGGCAGGGAGTTGTACGTATGTGGCTGCTGCCTCCTGTCTGAATGTGTGTGTGTGTGTGTGTGTGCACATGTGGGAGGTGATGGGAGTGGGAAGTGTTGGTGAGGTTGTCTTGTGATTAATACTCCTATTTGTGACCGCCTCTCCCTCCTCAGGCCCTTTCCAGCCCAAGGTTAGTTGGGAACGGCAGTTTGTTTCCATAAGAATATTGGAACCATAATACACCGAGATGCTGCACTAGCAATAGATTTCAGGTGTTAAACAGGTTTAGGAGACAGATTTTGCTTATCAAAATATTATGCACGTTGACCTATCTTAATCAATTGCTGTATTATAATTAGGTCGCTTCATCTAAGAGACTGCAATGCATACATTCATATACTATCATTATCTTACGTGAGTGTTTGACTGTTCTAATTTTCTTAATTTTATGTTTCAGGACCATTTACTGAAGAATGGAACCATCACAAAACAAATGATTATGATAAAAATGGACATTAAGTTTCTTTTTGACTCTTTAAAGTTTTTCCAATAGCTTGTCACACTTGTTTGTAACGCTTGCGGCCTGTTTTAGTTGACCTTCATGCGAGGCATGAGGATATACGTGCAAGCATTAGTAGAAGGTTACTTAAGTATTTAAAAGCAAGCTATGAATCTCTCCTTTGTGTCGCAAATGAAAGAGTTGAGTTGAGCGAGAAGCATTTCAGTATCTCTTAATATCCCACACTGTCGAAGCATAATACTTTATTCAATGCATACACCTACCAATTAAAGTTATACTGGCTATGCTTAAATCTCTCCACATAAAGCGTCAAAATACACATCCAAGATAATTACTTCATTCAGAAAAGAGGGTTTCATTGTTATTGCAAATATGTACCATAATTTTCGGACTATAAGCCGCTACTTTTTTCACACGCTTTGAACCGCGTATACAATGACTCGGCTAATTTATGGATTTTTTACGGGTAAACAGGCTTCATGCCCCAGATTCTACTTCCGCATATAGATACATGCTGTTTTGAGCCTCTGCTTCTACAAAACTTGCCCTAAAAGTGATCATTCTGCTCTTTGTGACCTCGTCTTCCGTGGTCCGGAACTCAAGCAGCTGACGGCCGTGAGTGATGCATTCAGGTGCATTCAGGTGACGCGTGACGCGGTGCATCAAAATAGAAAAGTCTTGCACTTTGTACGGATGTAATTATAGTTCAAATAAAGTGTTTAATGGAGCCTGGACAAATGCTTGACAATGCTTTATAATACTCAAATGACCACTCCCAAAATGTTTGCGTTTAATCATAGGAAAAGAAATGGAATTACAAATCTAACTACAACATCCGCAAAATATTGCAGCTTTCATTAATTACGCGGCAATTAGGTTGCCTATCATCATCCATCATCTGTCATATGGGGTTGTGTTTTTTTTTCCACCACATTATCATGTAAATTAACGACTCTTCAATCAATTAACACACTGATCCTTCTCAGTTAGTGCTTTAGATAATCAGAGATAATAAGACTATACACAACTGTCATATTTGACAGCCGGGACACTTAAATGCTCTCAGCTGAAACCAAGGCTTTTCCTAATATAAAATATATGAAACTAACTATCCATCCAATGATGTGTCTCTTATCAATACATCTACACACACGAACACACACACACATACTCAGCACAAATACTTTCTGAACTCCTGACAGACTCCATGTGGTGTCGCACTCAGTTGCTGCGCAGAGCAATTTGAGGAGAAATACATTTTCCCCGAGGTTTCAACTATGTTTATTTCCCTTTTTCCCCTTTCCCTTTCTACCCTCTACCCCCTTCCTCCCTATCGCTATATTTTTGCCTGATGACAGCTTGATTATGCAGAAACTGTAGGAAAGACGAGTGGTTGGGAATAAATTGATATTAATAACTGTGATTTGGCTGGCAGCATCTTGCCCAGCCATTTTCACATTTTGTTTATATTTGTGACATCATTCAGAAAAATGAACACTTGCTGACTTGAGGAGAAAGGGGAATTCAAGGATAAAATTGCATGATAATCAGGGCTAATTTTCATAGCAATTCACATCTGAACAATGAGCCTAATGGATATGTACCACTGGGGGACTCACTTACAATAGGATTCACTGATATAATACATATTCAGACAGACTAAAGTCAGGTAGCCTGACTTTTGATCCCTATTATAATGAACATGATAGGGTAACATGATTCAGCTAGGCCGTGGTTTACTAGCATTTGACCCAGATAAGTGATCTGGCTGTTGGTCATGTGGATTAAAGGGGCAAAGAGTAAAGAGGTCACAATATAAATATTGCCTAACAGGAGCGGCAGATGACAGAGACAGACGGACCTTTCTGACCTTATGCACCAAGTCTTGCTCCTCTTGTTGGTCAAACACAGCAACTGAGTGTCGGCTCCAGTTTGAGACGCTACATCGTAAATATACGGATCAAATTGATAAAACATGCCACGAGTTGCTAAGTGTTTGTGCCACTAATTCATTGTGTCAACCGTTCCCAATAAAATACGCAAAGGTTACATCAAACATGCACATATTGGCACTCTATGTGTGACTAATGGTGTTGACAAGGAAACAGATTTCACACATAAATACACACGTCAAGCCGTATGAAATAGTGAGACTGGTAATAAAACATGAAATCGCAGCAACAAAAGCCAGAACAAAAGACTCACCAGGCAGAGCCTCAACAGTGAGTCAAACAGGAGCTTTGTGCACGGCAGGTAATTAAGAAAACAAATGAGTTTAACAGCATGCTCTATTTTCAAGGCATTTCACTTCATTTTAGTAAGCAAGCACATTTAAAATAGTAATGGTGAATACACCAAGAGACTGACAGAGGATAAGCATATCACTGCGTCTGCGGCCCACCTTCACAAACACTGGCACACACACACACTTTACAGTATACCCACAGCAGAATCTAAATGAGCAGATAAGATGATAAATACTGAAGGAACAGAGGCGTCATTAATCTTTGAGAAGATGAGGTGTAGTAATTAAGGTTGCTGACACATGGCAGACTCCCATGGGGAGGCTGTGACAGAGTCAGACAGGGGAAAAGCAAGACTTTTCACCCGTGCCCAACGCCCTCTTCGCGGGGTGCTGAGGTGAACCTTCGATGTTTGGCAGCGCAGCTGACGCGTCACCTCTGCTCGGGTCTCCTTGCCCTCCCATACCCGTAATGAGCATTTGAATATATATATATATATCTAACCCTTGCTCAACTTTTCAGTTTGCAGAAACAACAGCCGGTCAATAAAGTTGGAGGGGAAATCGTAAAATAAGGACACAAAACCAAGTCGGTGCTATGAAGCACTGGTGCAGCACACGGGGCTATAGACCAGCCAGAGACATTTGAAGGATGATATAATAAAGATCGAAAATCGTCTTCAGACAAACCCTGAAGCCAAGAAAGAATATATTGCACATGTGTCTTCTGCTACAGTCAACTGATGAACTTGAAAAATGATCTGACAAAGCACACCCAAAAACTTGTGTATACTGCATACTATGTGTGAAGTTAACTGTTAAACAAAAATGATCCATATAATTATTTATTAATTAAAGCACCCTCACTTTATATCTGATGCCTTAAATTGGGGCAAAGCAACATCTTATCTCATTTTGAATTATATCTGAAGAAAGAAAGGCCGTGCTCCACTTTCTCTTTCCATGCAAATTCAAATATAAAGAATCCCCCCACCCCCACCTCACCCCATTGTATATCACTGATAGGAAACAAAAACAAAGCTGAAGCACTTCTGCGCACAGGTCTTTTCAAACTAAAATAAATATCAAAGCTCCTAACCTCCCATAAAAAGACATAAACACAGGTACTATTACACTTAGATCATATTTCTATGTCTTTTTTGGATCTTTGTAATATACATTGTACTTTCTCATACGAACAAAAATACAGATTCAGTTTTTTATTAGTTAAATTGAATTAAGCGAAAGTGGGGGTGGGGTGGGGTGGGGGGCTGTAGTAGTTTATGTTCTTTATGCCCGGGTTATTCGATTTTACTCTATTCTATTGTATTGTATTTGATCTGTCCCTTCTGCTATGGCAGTGCAACCCAGTTTGTCTAAATGTTTATCACTGCATTGATCAATGATTTATTTTAATAACTTTCAACTGTAGTTTGTTAATTTGTTGTCAAGCTAACAATTACATAGATTGTTCCAGGGTTGCTTTGAAAGAGTGTACATGTTAGTAAAATCTTTCTTTAGACAATTTTAATTAGCAATTACCTGGGTGAAATGTCAGCGACAATATTAAAAATGGTAACCAGATTAATCAGTAGTGAAAATCAATGTACACTCGAGTTCTGAGTATAGAATAAAACAAACACTGTTCGAATCGTGGTACTCAGAGATTTAATTGAACCGCACAATGTTTGAGTCAAATAGCTGAGCTGAAAAGAACACGGTGGGAATTGTATTACGTCTCATTAATTTAGCCAGTCTGGAACAATTTACTAAAAAGTAAAATTCTAACAACATCCTAATTATTATTAATGTGAATACTGCAACTCCTACAACTGCAAGGGCCATGTAACGGTCCGAAGGTCTCAAGTGATTCAAGCAGCCACCGACTCTCGTAATGCAGCGCCAATTAACATAGTTTGAGAAATACATTTATGTGCTGAATGTTTTCATTGGGCCCTTGTGACTGACATATGAAATTTGATTTGCACTTCTTGTAAACTGAACAAGTGTGACTTGCTTGTTATTCACTGGATAAATGCACACAGTGCCAACCCAGCATCAAAAGTGCCTGCTGGAGTCCACTCAAACAGAGGAAATAATCTGCATGTTTTTACTGGCGCTACTGTGTGTTGATTGGCAAATGCTTTGCTTGAGTTATTCAGTGATGTTTGCTTGTCAGCGTAGGAAATGTTGCATTTTTTTGTTGTATTATCAAACTCAACACAACAAAAACAGACGGCCTTTATCGAGGTGGGCTGCTCCGGAAATGTTCACTTTCTCCACATTCTCTCGCTTGAACTCCAAATTAATATCACAATCAAATTGGCATTCATGAATTCAATTAGGTTTCCATTCAAAGTAAAAAAAAAAAGCCTAAATTCTGCTAATATTAAAGTGGAGCAAATTTTTAATCATTTATGGATTTATTTTGGACATACGGTTGTTGTGATTGTATTAATCACTATTGCAAAATATGAAATTCTGTCACATGCTGATATTATTCAGACTTCGAATCAATTTCTGAAATATAAACACAAAGGCGGGCTCCGTCTAGTTTTCTAGATCTCAATGTTTATATAGTCCTTGAAAAAAGTTCATTGAACTTTTCTCCACATACCTCAGGTTGTTTAATCTAAAGTTGAAGGCTGTTTTGTATCTGAAGTGATGCACAAAGGGGAGATATTCCCATTGTTGTTTTGTCTGGACAAGATAATGTAAATCCATCATCTATGCCCACTAACATCTAACGTGAGAGTACTGGATCTAATCTCAGCCAACTGTGTGAGATGTGGGGAACCCTGCGGAGTTACCAGTCACTCACAAGGGTAATGTTCTGGGTCACCATTTATAAGCCAAAACGCATTTTGAGATTGTTGGAGAACCTTGAAAGAACTTGAAAGTTACATCTTCAAACCTGTTTTGAACAGCTCACCGCCTGACCCACACTATCATTCAACACCCCAGCCATTAGACCTGGCATGTGGTATTTAGTCAGATGGGTAAGACTTAATGAAGCTGACGTTAATCTCAGACCTTGAAAACTTTGTGCCTGTGTCTGACTCATTGACAGGAAATGGCTGATTCCGAGTTAATGGCCGCTTGATTCCCTCTCAAATGGCAGCAATCCAAATTGTGAGCTTTCATAGATGTATAACACAACTATCATCCCATATTGACTTTTATTTGACATTACGCTAGACTTTGAGGGTCATGTCACTCAATCCAGAGATTTAATAGAAGCCTTTTTTCTTTTTGGAGCTGCAGCATACATTTCCACAGCTTTTAAACCTTATTTTAAGTTCATTTCAATTATAATCATTAAAGAATGTCCCATGAAAAGAGAAAGTGCAACACATCAAAGCAAAATTTATCATACTTTGAAATTTCTAAAATTGGAGCCAGGTGCCAAGCCAATGATTAGAAGCCCCCCCTAGGAAGTGACAGGTGGATCCTGACTTATTTAAACCTCTGACATTTAGGGTCTGCTGATCCCTTTGATTCTCAACTGTGAGGTTTCATCTTGCCAAGAGCGAGAAAGTCCTCCAAGGGCTTAGGGAAGGTTTTGGATGCCTACCAGTCCGGCAAGAGATTTAAAAGCAACTGCAAATAATCTGAAATAAATCATTGAACTGTGAAGGAATATTATCTACAAGAGGTGTAGCTTTAAAATCCCTGCCAATTTGTCTGCGACTGGTCATTCAGATCTGATTCAAAAATAAGTCTTCGGAAAAGGTGAAATTCCATCACATGATCTGCAATGAGCACTTGCAAAGGTTGGCATCAATATGCATGCTTGAAGAATCAGAGAGAAATGACAGGAACGTGTCCTAAATCAGAGGTGTGCCGTAAAGAAAGAATTTGCAGCTCAAAAAAACCCCCAAAAAACTTGAAGGCAAAATCACAGTTTTCCCATGAACATACCGGCAAAACAGGGTTTTTGAAATAATGTGGTGTGGAAAGGCAAATCTATGCTACAGCTGCTTGTCAACCATTTAAAGCATACATGTTGGGTGGAGAGCAAAAGCAGCCCATTCAGAGGAGGAAGAACCTCAAAGCAACTGTGAAGTATGCCGGTGGAAATGTTTTGGCTTATTGCTGCTTTATTGTGTCAAAAGGTGGGCTGCTGTGGTCATTCAGTCAACAATGAGTTTGGCGTCACAGTGAAGTGGGCTTGATGATAATTTGAGGCAAAATGCCAGAAAGCTGAAGTGAAAGTGCATGTTTTGACTGATTTTTACTTTCATGAAGACCTTCATATCAAGCAAAGAAATGACTAAAAAGGAGCATGGAGTCATTACCTGTTAAAAAGTTTCCCACCAAGCGAGAACACAAATCCATCTGCATTAGAAGATATCGCATGTAGCTGAACTGAATGTATTGCATGAACAGCTTACAGGTCATTATTTTGCGAATCATTTTGTCGTAGGAACAGAAACGAGCATGAATGAGCCGGACTTTGGATGTGGGAGGATGTGGTGAGTTGCCCACACTCCGGAGACAGGAATGTGCCGCCTAATGAGAACAGACCCTCTGTCCCACTCAACATGTCACAATCCCCCTGCTCCACGTCACTAGTTTCATGCCCAGAGAAATCCAATCTATCATAATTACATGGATGTCTGCGTATATTGATCACATGTTAGTCAGGCAAGACTGACAGTGAGCAGCGAAATTAAAATAGATGTGCGAGTACCAGGCATGAGCTGAGGGACTCTTACTCCACTTTGGCTGAGCAGCTCCGGGATCTACAAGCCTTTAAGTGTCACTTTGATAGATCTCTTTCCTCCCTCTCTCCCCTCACACACATTTTGATTCATTGGTACATGTAACCTGGCATACCATGCAGACGCAGTGTAAAGAGATGTTGCACAAATGGAATTTATTCATTTAGTTATTTCTCCCTGCTTTTTCTTTTTTTTTTTTTCTCCACATGCACCTCCAGCAAACTTTAACAGCAACGCTCGTGTATAAAACCAGGGCTGCCGGCGACAAATGAAATGCTGGAGCAGCCAAGCGGTTCAAAGCTGTGAATTATATGTCGCAACATACCCACTAAGTTGCATAAACTATGAGAAGTGATGGCTCGACCCATACACCAGCAACAGGCTATCTTCTGGAGGAATATCCCAGATTACAGTACATATTCCTAACCTTTGTGTTTCCTTGTTCTCTATCAAATTAAGCAAAGCTCAAGCAGGTGCATCATTCTTTTAATTTATGAATTAAAATCTCACCTCTCACTTAATCGCCCACTTCATCATCATCAATCGGAAAACGTGCCTTCGCTTTTGCCAAATACCCATGTATCACATGCACCCTTCTAGTTAGTCTTGAGAATAGCCTGAATAGATTTTGATGTATTTTTTTTTTTCAGATTTAAACTCACCAGCTCTCTTCATTTTCATCACATATTTTGCTGCTTTCCATCATACCACCCACCTAATTTCTTCACTGAGGGTGTCAGAGTGACTCCATCATTCTCTTCGGAACAGTTGAGACCTTAATGGTCCCTAATGATAGGCTCAAAAAGAGCAAGGTGACGGCTCTATGGTGACATGAGAGAGATGAGTGAAGAGAGGGGGAAAAAAACGGATAAATGGGCTTGTGAAGAAAAAGGTGAGAAAACACATTGGAGGGAAGGGACGGCTGGGAAAAAAAAAGTCTTGTTGGGGCAGGAGTGAATGTGAAGGAGGAGATGAAAAGGGATTACGGAAGGAAGACCTGGCGAAGAGAACTGGTATCAGGTTGGGTGAGAGATAATGTAATTGGTGCAGTAAAGACAAACAGAAACAGATGGAGTGATCGAGATATAAAACAACAGACTGCAGATACCAGGAATGAATGCTCCAGTGTGAGGAAATGACCCATAAAAACATCCAAAGGCTGTAAGAATTGAGCTTTTATAGGGTCAAATAGTCATGTTCAGCTACACCGCTCCTTTAATAGCAGGAAAGAAGAAGACCCTTGGGTGTCTGTGGTGAATCTCCTATGATCCACCCTAACATGCAAACTGGCTAAGTTGCCTTGCCAGCTGTGCTGTGACACCTTGCTTTCACCCCAGCAGCAGACTGACGGCTCAGAGAGACAAAGTGTAAATGCACCAGGTGTATGTGCGATCACACGTGTCTGGCTGGCCAAAGCAGACATGCGACTGTGTCGCACCGATGTGCATGTGCGCACACGAATGATGAGAAATAATCAATATTTAACAAATTTATGTCATCAACATCTGCACTGTGTGGAGAGTGGGGGAAAAAAGTTAAAAGGGGAAAGAGAAAGAAGGAGGGGGGGACAACACATCCTTCTCCATCTTTCATCTCCCTGTTGGCAATGAGCAGTGACTCATTTCGTATGGCAGTCACACAGTGACATCGTCAGTCAGGGAAGAGGTACAAAGAATAAAAGCCTATTTTTTGAAATTGCTACTTGGTAGGGGTAAGTGTTCTGCACATAAGATTTTGAAACTAGATATCATGAAAAAATACAAGAGGTATGAGAATTAGAAAAATAAAAGAACAGGGGCAGCCACTCGACAAAGCTGGAAAGAAATGGAGACTGAATATAAAAAAGGCAAGAGATTTAGTACTTGTTTTTTTGTTTTTTTCCTTCTACTGGATAAAGCTAACATGATCTGGATCGATGCAAGGTCATTTGAATACAGAATGGTTTGCTCAAAAGGTCCACAGGTAAGCCCACACACTCCTCCAGGGGAAGAAGAACGAAAATGCGTTTTTGATGACGTAAAATCCAGTGGCTTTATTCACACACCAGCAGACACATACAAAGGAAGAGGTGAGGGAGTGGATAAAAAACTGCAGGGAGAAAAAAAAAAGGGTCCTCTGACAAATTCAATTTGCAAGGGCTGGAGCCATTGCATGCAGACAGGCCTACATTAGTATTACTCATATGATAGAGCAGCCCATCCATCACACACACACACATGCAAGAGAATGTGGAGGAGAAAAGAGGAGATGAGAATAAAGAGGGGGAGGTAGACAGGACTGAAGGTGAGAGCAATGCATCTAAATAGCATCTGCCAATGACCCAAAAGCCAGTAGCCAGTATTGTTCGACCTGCAGTTCTGTCAGATTTGTTCATAACCGTGCCGCTACACTGGTGTTTCTTACCTCTGACCACAGGGGAGAAACTGAGCTTACTGGAGCTATTGTTTTGTGAAGGACAAAGCAAAAGGTGGCGATCATTTCTGTTTCCCGGTTCCCATCCCATCTGGGGAAGCTGGTGACGTCACAGACAGCGGTGGATGGAACCCGGAATATATTTCTCTGTATATTGCCATCTAGGTCACTATTCCCAAGACAAGCGCGCCTCTCTTTCTCCTTTCCCCCTTCACACATCACGTCACACTCGTGACTTAGAGAAAATATGTGGGGAAACAGAATTCACTTCAACACCAGAATATGCAGAACGAAACACTCCATGCTTGTAATTGTAAGGACCGATACACAGTGCAGCAGACTCAAACAAGCTGAAGTCTTGTAATTATGATAATATTTTTTTGAACGGGAGAGAGCCGAGATGTTTCTTTGAACTTTGACTATGGCTGAGCTATCCCAGCTTTCTTTGTCAAATGGCAGCCTCTTAGTCGATTTGAAAACATGGAAACCTTTTTTTTAATTGTGTGTTTATGATTAATAAAATGTAAAATGTGAGGACAAAATACAATGTATGTATAAAGAGAGTACAGGGCATTATTTGCATCGGTTTCTAATCTGCTTTCCTTTGAATTAGTACTGGGTTTTTTTTTTAGCCAATAGAGGATTGTCTGTAGTTAAGATGAATAGTGGGAGTGTGGACACCATGTTTTGTTCAACTATTTTTTTTCTTTTCGCTTCCTTTATTCTCTCATTTCCAGTCCCATGCTGATGCACGTTAACGTCATAGCTACCTACGCTCTACTTCACAGCGAGCACAGTGCGAAAAGCTCATCGTGTATACAGCCCAGGGGTATGTAGTGGGTGTGTGTGTGTGTGTGTGTGTGTGTGTACGCACACACTTTTTTATGGGTATCTATTCATGCATGAGTAAATGATTTCTTGACCTCAACCCTACATTTTGATATTGTTCTTCCCCTCAAGTGCCCCTCACACACTCTTGCTCTGTGTATTTTCTCAACCATTTGCAGAAATAGTTAAAAAAAAAAGCTTTCACAAAATTTGAACTTGCCTTTGAACATAATTAAGTTGTAAGTTGTAATAATTGAGCCCCCCCCACCCAAAAAAAGTGACTCATTAAAAAGGCTTCAATCTAGATAATGGTTTTATGAGTTCCTGGGAATCTTCTGCGATTCGGATAAACACACACATACAGACACACACACGTCCCACTGGGTGAGATTGGCTGGACACCCCAATGTTGAGGTCACCCTCAAAGTTCAAAAACCATCACTTTGTTTCTAAACTAGTCTTCAAATGAATCCTGATAGAAGTCACTAATGCAATCAACCTTTTACCCTCAATCCCAAACCTCCACTCTCCATCCGGGGCAACCTGGGCCGTGATGGGGCAGAGGACAGCAACATCCCCCCTTAATGATTCATGAGACTGCACAAAGATAAAAATCAATAGAGAAAGCATGTACGAGCTCATGCACTCTTGTTCTGTTCAAGCTGAGGACAATTGTTTGACTTTCCATCATTTTTCCACCCTTAGCACTTTCCTTAACCTCAACCATTAAATGCTTTCTCCTCAACCTATCTCTAACCCTATCAGGCTGCTCGCCTTTTCTTACATCAAAGCCTGGTAAATGCTTGCTCACAAGTGCCAATTTCTGGGTTCTCTGATCTTTAAGTGTCACAGCACACTTTGGAGACAGCGAGATTGGGGCGCACTCAGTGGAGGCCCGGACACACACACACACACACACACACACACACACACACACACACACACACACACACACACACACACACACACACACACACACACACACACACACACACACACACACACACACACACACACACACACACACACACACACACACACACACACACACACACACACACACACACACACACAAATATCTGCCTGTTCGGTGTCACTGCCCTGTTTGAATGGAGCGTTTATTGGCTCTGACTTGGTCCACACTAAATCCTCCCAGGAGAGTCTCTGCCCCCTTTAGGTCAAACTCATATAAGCGTTTTGTTTGATCCGAGGTTTGTATAAAAGGAATTGGAAAAACAGCCCCACTGTGGTGTTGATGTTGATATAAAGACACTTCACAGTATGTTGTAATGTTATAAATTAAGAAAGAAAAAGAAAAAACTCTGCAGGAGAACATTATATTTGTGAAAGTGTAAAGTGGTAAATTCAATCAAAATTTACATAACCGAGTTTTATAGGACATAAAACGATTAGGCATTCATAAAATAAACAGAATTATAACAAGCCACATGGAAATTTCAGTGTGAAACAAACAACACATGTGAAGCCATATGATACTTTAAGTCCACTCGAGCAAAGCACACAAGGCTGAATCAGTCATCTTGCGCAGTGTAATGTCAATATCTGATCCAGTTTTGGACAATCTTCTTGACATACATGTCTGTTTGAGATGGGAGGAAGGCAAACAAGCTGCAATAGTTTGTGTCCGCGTACAAGGCCGTGTGTTTTTCATTACTCTGCCTTTGTGCCTTTGGGCCCCAGAATGATCTAACATAGTGGCTGAACTCTCAATTTGTGGTGTTTCTCCAACCTATATTTAACAGCAACAAAGCCAACCCCCCCAACCACAGTTTCCACCCACTCAATCTGACTCCTTTTACATCCATCAAAAGGTTCTACTTTTATCTCGAGAAAATTCAACTGGGACACATATGGGGACCATTCTGGGAAACTAACGAGTGAAGAAATGGGCTCAGTGCCCCTCCCACTCAGCTCCAGCACACAGAAATTCAGAATTCGAAGATATAATAACCACAAAAACTTCTTCATCCCCAGAAAAATAAGAGCCAAACCAACCCTAAACCGCACTGACCTTTGTTTCAATTAGGAAAAAAAAAAAAAAAAAAAAAGTAGACTTCACAGTAAAACATTGCCATTTATTCCTACTGCTTTAAAACACTCCCTGTTTAAGTCAGTGTTTATAAAAAGAAACTAATACAGCTGTATGACTTCTGGTTCATTTTGACGTCTGTGGTGACTTTTTTCCACAAAAACATTAAAGAATATTAGCACATAAAAAATATGTTTGCCAGCATTTTCGAAGTTTGCCCTTTACTTACTTAAACCACCCTACAAATCTTGTTACTGGTTGGTCACTGTGTAGGTTGAGGCTTGGATGAACTGAGTGGAGCTGGAATAGCCAGCAGGTGCAGGGCTATGTGAGTAGGCAGGGTATGGCAGTGTATGGCAGACTGACCGCTGTGGGGTTCAGATGTGTGACCTTTGCGAAACAGAGCGGCCTCTCTCACAGCAACACCATCTCGCCATGTGTCATGATTTAAACGTGTGCCCTATGGTGCACGTAAAAAAAAAAGGCCAATAACGCTCAGGTTTGTGTTGGATGTTGCACCAGCCGATGCTGTATTGTTGGTTTCTTCAGCTCTGTTACTGCTGGCTCCTTTGCGTAGCTTGAGGTTAACCTCAGAGACAAAATAACAGAAACATGGCCATGTTCATACGCACTCTCTTTCTCCATGTCTGACTTTAAAACTTTCCTTTCGAGCCTTACGGTCATACCTGTCAATACAACGTACACATGCAAGAACATTCACAGAGACAGACGCCCTAATTACATGTTCGGTTCCCACTGCAGTGCTGAGACCCCTCTAACATCAGCCAAATATCAACAGGAGTGAGAAACAAAGAACATACTATCACAGTCGATGCACAAAGAGTAGTTTGAAGGAGAGACTGGGACTGTGAAATCTCTGTTCATAACGTGTGTGGAAGCATCACAATGGCTCTCCATTTACATACTGATTTCAAGAGTAGCCCACTACACTTAATGAGCTGATTTGAATTTGCACACTGACATATGAGCTTACCCAACTATTAAGCAAAATTTACATTTCATTAAAAGTGAGTGTGTTTGAGAATGTTAGTCACGTTTGATTTGGACTACACACAAGAGGAGTTTATTGGATTTTTTTTTGTGCTCTCCCCCCCGCCCAAACAGCTCTGAAACAGTAAAGGCCAAATGATGAGGGCTATTTAAAACTGTCTTTTTTTTAGTGCAACTGGCGCCTTGGTGTTTGCCGAGATCTGGGTCTATTTGATGTGTTTCTTGGTGCTTTGGTGGAGCCTAGACGAGCCAACTGCTCCACAGGCTGAGGTCCTTCCAATAACCTAAGGGCTGTGTGGGTTTGGGGAAGTGTTTGCCTATACAAGTGTGTGTGCGCGTGCTTGTGTTCACAATCTAGTGTGGCATCTAAAGTGATGTGACAGCTCCTGCAAAGGGAGGCCAGGCCGGTTCCAAACCAGTGTAGAGGTTGTTTACACCTCAAAATATGAAGCATCACAGAAGAAAAGCAGGGGGGAGGTAGAAGTAGCACAGAGGGTGATGCGATCTGACAGCTTTCAAGTGTTTTCTTTGTTTGTGTGATTATATCTTGTGTTCATAAAAGAAGGAGGAATGTGCAACTCTGCACTGGAGTTTTCCATTGACTATTTGAGCATAGCATTTGTTCGCTCGCCTGTGTAAATCAGGGAAGTTGGAGGATATAGATCAATGCAATTAGGAGGATAGAAGTTTCTCTGTCATTGTTGGGGAAAAGAAAACATTCTAAAAGCCTTGGAGCAAACACACAATGTCATATATATCTATTCAAGCATGAAAAAAAAGCATGGGATTATTAAGAAAAAAACACTAGGCTATATGTAACACGAGACAAATATTCTTTTTGCAAGAGCCTTAATGCCACAAACCCCCTGCTAACTCTAGAAAATTAAAACGAGGCTTTATTACTATTTCAAATTCAATATGCGCAGCTATTGCCTCGCTGATGATAAGTCTTTCTTTTCCAGTCTTTTCTTCTTTTTTTATACATTTTTTTATATTTTATTTTATGATGAGCCAAACCAGTAGTTAATGACTTCAGTAACCACTAAAAGAAAGAGAAAACAGAAGGGTGGTCTCCATTGGAAGGGCAGACATGGATCCCAGATGAGTAAAGCTGTGTTAATGCAGACCAGATGCGTGTGTTTTGCTACAGCGTGGGTTCACTGCAACCACAGTTTTTTCTTTTCTTTATATGGATGGCGGGTTTGCCTACTATGTGATCCAATCAAAACACACTGAGATGAGACAACAGTTTGCCTTTGCCCAGGGTTCACTTGTTACTATTTCTGTAGCCAGTCTTACTCTGCATGATCAAAAGTCTGGGTGCTTAATGTTTTACCAGAGACAGCTGGAAAGGGTGTCTGTGCATGTGTCTGCCCAACTGCGGGTGCCTACGTGGAAGGGAGATTTTACCTCTCTATGAAAGTGCCTGTGCGCCTATGTGTCTACATAAAAGAAGACAGAAGCCATTGGGAGGGGCTGCTTATGTCCTGATGAGGGACGGCGGGGTAGAATGAGGTTATGGAGGATTGGCTGAGTTCAGTCCAGCAACATTATTAAACAGGCTTCTTAAAAGAGAAAAGGAGATGATGAGAACAACAGCAGATATAAAGTGTAAAAAGATCTAAATGAAAAAAAGACCAAACTAAACTCGCTTGTGTGTTTTACTGAGTGTGAGTGTGTGTTTTTATCACTCCCGCTGTAGGGAAATAAATCTGTTTACACAATCACACTGTGGGGATCTACTTCTCTTTTGGGAAGGAAAGGGAAGTCTTTTTAACGTGTATATGTGTATTCATGGTGAACTTAGTAAGACGTGAAGTTGTGATAAAGTTTATCTCAATCTCCCTTTATTAGCTCAGTCTCACCGGGTATACACTAGAGTATAGCGACTCAGACACCTAATGCTGTCAGGTTTTTCTTTTTCGAACCTCTGTAATGTGTAGCAATGTCACACACTTAGTTTCCTTCGCTGAGGCTCTATGGAGATTAACAGTTTCCCTCTACTGTACCTTGTATTTCAATTTAACCATTTAAGGATTGGGGTGGGCTGGCACACTCACACATTCACAACTACAGGCAATTTTAGAGACACCAAATAACCTGAAACACATCATTTTGGACTGTTAACGGAAACGAGAGTATCGAGAGGAAACCCACATATGCACAGGGAGAACATGCAAACTCCAAAAAGTTGCTTCGCCAGAACTGAAACCAGGGTGAGCTCAGTGTGAGGTAAGATTAATAACCACACCATGACGACTAAGCTCCTGCTAAGCTTGCAACAATCATTCAGTACATGTATACACGCTACATTAGAATTTAATGCAGCTACTTTCAAACAACTATAACTTTTAAACAACTATCAAGCAGGCCGTCAGATGGTAAAGAATGAAAAAACAAAGATGGGCATCATTGAAAGGTTTTGAGGATGAGAGCAACTTGGGACAAAACCTTGGCACCTCATGTCTTAGGCTAGTGGAGGGTGAAAAACAGTCTTTTCTTGTATTCATGTGTAATGAGGTTCGATAATACAAATATCCTGAGAGCCTGCGTTTGCATTAAGAACAAGCTTAATACACGATACATTTTTTTTTTGCTGTTGCTTTTTCACCCTCCAGATGCCAGTAAATCTACATGTTAATCAGAAAAGTCAAGAAATGTCCATTACTAGAAAGTTGAATAATGACCACATCCTGTTAAAAAGCACATTTCAAAGCTTTCATTGGAGATGTGAGTTCAAGCGGTGACTTTGGGAATACAAACTGCAGTATTTTAATATTACTGAAGAAGGGCTTTTGCTCTGCATGAATTAAACTACAGAGGTCTTGTGGAATATAATCAGTTTTCTTCCTGCCAGTTTTGTACCATCTAAAGGCCGAAAAACACAATCAAGTGTATGTAGATGCATAATAAGACAAAAAAAATAAAAATAAATCCCATGGAGAGACGGTGTTAACAGACCCTTGGAATAAACAACTTTCACAGTGTAGGATTAGGCTTGACGTTAGGCTGGTGTTGGTTGCAGGGAAGTCTGGGGAAAAAAAAAAAAATGCTGTCCATCACAGACAATGTCAATCGCACTCTGCACAGCATACTTGTTAACCAGAGGGGCATGTTTAATGGCAGACTGCCGTCATGTAGCTGCATGATGGACAGACTGAGGGAATCCTTTGTCCTCAAAGCCATCGTGAGTTTTAACACCTCATGAAGGAGGCAGGGGACCGGCTATTGTTGACCTGAGTTACTCTGCTGCGATCCTTGATATTGAGACGTCAAGTCTGTTTATCTTTTTTTTTTTACTTACAATTGCACTGCAAGGATTAATTACTGCGACCCTCACTGTTTTAACACCACCCCAATTTGCACATTGTATTGCAATCTCCACAATATTCCTCATTTAATTCATACCATGCCTATATTATCTGGTTCCATCTGCTTGTTATCAGTATATCATTTCATATAATCAGCTTTTTATCACTTGGCATTCTGTCATCATCATTTGTGTTCAACTAAAGCTACAGGATGTCCAAATTTGCTTGGGGATTAATGAGATATCGTTTCATCTAGCTATCTGGTAATTAAATGCACCAAAACATGTTAAAGTCATGCATATGTTCTGTTGATAGCAGATAGCATGCTTTTTAAGCACCGTGAGTTTGTTTCCCTGATTAAATCATTGTCCTCATTCAAAGTTTAATGAGTTCTAACAGGATGCCTCCAGCTAAACCTGAACAACACTGAAATGACTGTAAGAACGGTTAGTGTCAGAAAATAGATGTCAGGGAGTTGTGATGAAGTATCGAATTAAGTGGGGGTGAAAAGTGGACGAAAGCAAGTGATCGGACGATAAAAAGCTGGCGATTCGTGTGCAATGACAGAGCAACACCAACAGAAAGCAGCTACATGCGACCTGAAGATACCAGTAGTCTGTTTTGTGACTAAACCAACAGATCCGTTGAGCCCAGAGAAGAAAATGTTACCGTCTGTGCACACAGATCTTTGTTGAGAAAACTCATGCTTGAAATCTTTTCAAGCAAAGCGTTAGCAGGAGTATTTTGGCAGAAATTGTTGCTTTAATTTCATTTGTTCCCCAATCTGATTAGGGGGCTGTCTGAACTTGAAAAAACGAGCACCAGCAGCTCAAAGCAGGTGGCTGCCACCTGATGGGTGGTGATGTTTGAAGTACCTGGTACTTTCAGACCATGTATTAGTGTGTCAAAATTAAAACACTGCATCTGAATGGAATAAGTTTAACCCACAGCCACTTTACAAACATGCATCTTGATCTGGCGAGCCACTATGCAGAAGTTTAGCTTCGGGGTCCAGCAAGTGGATTCTTGGAAAGAGAAGAAGGAAGGGAATTGTGCACCATTATTCTTTGCTTTTGGGCAGATAACATTGGCAGTATGAGGGATGCAGGAAGGGTCCTGTTATTTTTACAAGGATTTATTTGCTGCTGAGAAGTCAAACTGAGTTGTGTAAACAAGATTCTTGGTGATCTCTACCGGGTAACCCAATGCTCAAAGAAGCAAAAATGAATTTGTCCATTCACAGTAAGAGAGCATCTGTGAAGGTTTATGCCAGAACAACTAGAACTTAAAAAAAACACAGTCTGAACAAAGCTTTGTGTGTGAGAGGAATGAAACACTGCATGGCTGGGATGTTTTTCTGCGTGGTTTTCTTTTGGGAAATGTTCGCCTCTCAGAAATTCGGAGAATTTAGTTGTGAAACACTTCCAAACTTTTTGAAACAAACTCGGCGTGAGCCTGGCATTAATGTAGAAATGAATGGAGCGAACATGTTCCCATCACTCACGAACCCATGGCGCTTCACCGAGGAAGGTTTCCTCGCACGTTATTCACTCACCTGGAGAGACAGAAAGAGAAAAACACAGAGACAACGAGAAACATTAGTTTAGCAAATTCCATAATATCTTGAGCAGTGAATTTAATAATTATTCACTAGTGTTTCATAAACACGTTTTGTAAGACTCATAGAGCGTGTATCTATTTACACATGCCTATATATTTATTGAGGCATAACAAATATGGCCATGGATAAACACTCATACACAAAAGCCCTACTTTCCTCATTAAAGCGAGAAAGCACTGAAGGAGGATCAGGATGTTTTCCTGCTGAGTGACTGATAGAAATTATAGAGGGAGGAGAGTGTGTTTATTTGAAAAGAGAAGATGTATGCCTGTATATCCGTGTATATGTGTTTCTAAGGATGTGTGCGAGTGGGCGGATGAGATTCTGGCATCTTGTGAAATGTTGAGCGATGTGGTTCAGTGTCAGCCATCATTGGCAGCTCCAAATTATGAGAGACACTTTGTTTTATGCGTTCGCAAAATCCCTTTGTATTTGACTCAATTTGCATCATTTGATGGCGACTTGTGTGATGTGTAAATGACATGTCTAATAAATTTGTTAATGACGATTCCTGAAAGAATACAGCTCCACTCGCTGTACGAATGAGTAAAGAGGACGTGTATATCGAAATAAAGGGTGAATGGACAGAATGAGAGTGGAGGGGGGTAATGAGCCTTGGTTTGAAGTCAAAAGCAAAGTAGAAGCCCATCTCCTCCGATCAGACGACGGCAAAACTAATGGGGCACAAAAAAAGGAGCCTGAAAAAAACTCACTATAGTTTTTGTTCCAACCAGGAAATTTCACATTAGCTCGGGTCACTGACATAAAACCTAACATTAGACAGACAAACCCACCTCAAGGAACAAAGTGATCTTTAGCAGGTGGAAAATTGTTACTTTTCTTCAGTAAACACATTAACGTCTCTGTGAATTGACTTTGCATCATTGTGAGCAAACATCCGGACACAGCTCACCCTGCTGGCGCTGCTGCTGTGCAACAAGCTCGGCTCTTGCTGCTGTGGGAGGCTGAGCTGTGTGCACGGAGGAAAACACCACGAGGTGTGCAGCTGCGCTGATATGGATAAAGATGCACTAATGTGTTAATGGATGCTCTACCCATCAAGACACATCTGGTGCAAGCGCTGACAAGCTGAAAGCGAGTGTGTGTGTGTGTGTGTGTGTGTGTGTGTGTGTGTGTGTGTGTGTGTGTGTGTCTGTGTCTGTGTACGCACGGGTTAATGTGTGTGGTAGAGTGTTCCCAAGCTTTTTGCAGTGTTCCACTGTAGGCAGAGCAACCAGAGAATGAGTGTCTGTGCTTGTGGTGCAGAGCCTGAAATGTGAGATGATGTCCTTTCTTGAGATAGATCAGCTAAAGGATCTGTAATTGAATACTCAAAGGCAGTTTCCTATAATATGACACACCTGTATATTACACTCTTCATTTATTTAGGAAAGGTAAATGGCGTGCTATTCTTTTCTCAATGCGCACACGCACACACGGCTAAATGTAACTCATGTTTGGCTGAATAAAACAGTACTTGCAAATACAGTAGTTACACAGCAAGGCTTGTAAAGTCACTAATTACACAACCTATGAGCATACCCCACAGCTTTCATTATTAATGTTTTCATTAAAACTTAATTGCTAAGATCCTGACAGGACAAAGAACTCAAGACAACGAAGAACTGTGATCTTGTCAAACACACTCACAGTGACATCCATTCAAATAAGACTAAAATATCTCAAGTGTTTTAGTCCCAGCACAAGCGAACGTCAGCCTCGTGACTGCGAGCAAAATCCCTGGTGTGAAGTGTTTGTCTTGTTGTCATCAAGACTACTCATTCTAAGAGTTTGAGCCTCTTTCCAAAATTGTGAGTTTATTTTAGTACGTTAAGATCAGCCTGAGAAGATGAGTAATCAGCTCCGGCCTGGGCTGCTGTTGGTCTTAAATCTCACAACAGAAGAAGTAATGACCAATGACAGTTTAAAATTTGGCACATTTACTTGAAAATAACACTGTTCTAAAGTTCAGAGTGAATCCTGAGAGAAAAGGAAAGCCATCAGTCCTCGCTCATTTGGAAATATTGAATAGAAATTCATCTTACCGGACAACACTGAAATTGTGAACTAGTGGGCTGGTTTCACCAGGCTATTTTTCTCACTCAGTGCCTCCTATGTGTGTAAAAGCTGCTAAAAGCAGAGTCGAAGCACAAGTGGCAAATGCAATGATACTCGGACAACACACACACACACTGCATTGTAACCGATTAGATTAATAGCACTTTTCCAGGTGATAGAACTGAATGTTTTGGGCCAAGAGCGTTCCTTTATTCCTTCTTTCTGGTTTCCTGACTCACGCTATTTTGCATTATTGAACAAATTGAAAAAGAAAAACTAATACTAAAAAAGCTTTTGAAATTCCAAGTTCCAAGAATATCCAAGCGCATAGAGATCACTGACAACACAAAGTTTTTCCTATGTTGCTTGCATTCATTAGGCGATATAACGTGCGGTTATTTGATGAAGTAGAGATAATATGGTTTGTAATGTCACATGTGGTGATGCAATGATTATAGCTGTGTTGTTTTTGCAAATTTTGGGGGAAATAGGGAACATTTCTATTGTGATTTATACAAATAAGTTCATGTTGAATTATGTAATGCTTCTGAGATAAGTTTCTGAATGTGTAATCTTATGTTTCGAGCTCTAATTCAGTGAATATATACACAACACTGATTCCATAGGTTCTGTTTTTGCCAATTTGTGAGTTTTAACTTCTACAAGAGGATATTCGGTCATAGCAAGACTGCAAAATGGGGTTTGATCGAGAAAGAGTGAGAATGTCAGTGATTCAAGTGTGGTTCGAGGCCTTTTTGTGTGGAGTTTTGATGTGCTCTATTTGCATGCATAGGTTCCCTCTGTCCTGCAGTTTCATCCCACAGTCCAAAAACATGCATTTGAATTAATATGTATTTGCCCTGTGATGAACTGGTGACTTATTCAGGGCATACTCTGCCTTTTCTCACAGTCAGCTGGGATCATCTCGAGCCCCCATGACCCTGAATTGTATAAAGTGGTATAGAAATGGATGAATGGAAGGCTGGAAGAACCCCAAATCCTCTCAGTATTGATTTCTATTCTCTCTACCAAGAACAGTGTCTTTAACATATAGGGGCTGATCTATTCAAGGTTTGCGTGTATATCCCCAGGCGTGAACTTGATATTGCACACACACACACATGTGTGAGAGCTGATATCCTGAGGCGGCACATAGAGGATTGCATCTGACAATGGAGTACAAAGTAACACATGCTATCGATTTGGCACATTTGCCTTCCGCACTATGGTATATTGGGTAAGTTCCAGATCACACAAAACACAGGAAGGAATTGATGGACGGGCTGTCACCTCTTCAAAAAATTCAGTTTGATCAAACTCACAATGAGCCGTAAGTTGTTCAGATAAATGCAAACATTGGAGGCAAAGCATCACGTGAACATTAGCTCTATTTAGTGATTGGTCTGTGTATTTTCTGTGCTGTAGTACTTCATAGGCCGTCAAATCTTCTCCAGCAGAGTACAACCTTGAACTGGATAAAACAGCATAAAAGATGGAAGGATGGATGTTTTGTTTAGTGAAGGACCTCTTGGCTTGGACTCTAATATGCGTGGGAACAGTCACATGTTTGTGGCGTCACATTAACTGTGGATTTGACGGTGGGTCTTTATCTCTATTTGTTTCCCAAGATGGGAAATGTGCCCTTCACCAGAGAGTATGTCTTTTTTATCCATATGTTTGTTGTTAACATCAAATGGTACCCAGACCAGCATTACAGCAATAGGAAAAATAATAATAAAATAAAAAAATATAGACCTTTTCTAAAATAAAGGAGCATTAAATTAAGAACTTCATTTCATGCCATAAAAAACGCCTGCTTCTAGTATTCAGATGCAATTCCATCGTACAATATTACCTGAAGGACTACACAGTTGGCCTTAAATTCATCCAATTATATTCATTGATGTGGTGATTTTCTCTATTGCTATTATATTTCTTTATGGTTCACATTGAAACATAGACCTTCAGAAAAGACAAGCTTCTGTTCACAAGCATAGCAGATTAAAATATTCAATGTTAACTGCGAAACCAGTTCATTATAAAAGTTGTATTTATTTTAATGCATTCATCAGCATCGTTGGGTTCGTTTCACCAACTTGCAAACGCAGTTTATATGCTGGAAGTTTTTAAAATTTGGATCTAGTAATTTGAGTCTTAAGTCTGTTAAGAAACTAACTTACTGTTGATATCACAAGCTCTCCGAAAAACTCTGCAAACAGAGAAAAAAAAAAACATTAGCTCTGTGTATTGTCGTCTGGCAAAGCTCAAAAAGCATTTTGTTGGTTATTCGCAAGGTTTTGAGATACTTTGGAGGAGTGGCGAATCATGCCAAACACACTTCTGCCAGGCTAAAGCGATTCTCTGTGGATATTTTCCACACTATAAGAAAATAAACCTTGAATTAGACTGTGAAATTCAAAGCTAATTAGTGAAAGCCAGATTTGCTTCGTAAAGGACGCATCCATATTTATTGATTCAAAAGCGGTCATTCTGTTCCCAAAACTCAAAGGTTCACTGCTCTTGAGCCCATCTCCTGACATGGCAGGATATTATAGTCTGTCTACAGAGACACATGTTGTTTAGACTCGGATTTAATTGACAGAGGCAGCGTCGAGGACTCACTGGACAGTGCACAACTTCTCCTGGCAAAAGGTTTTCAAACTTGGCCCGGACTGTGTCCTTTTACAGACTTACATAACAAAAGCACTCTCACAGAGCCCAAAGTTTTCTGTGACTAACAATTAAACACTACATGAGCCACGCTGAATATGTCATAAAAAACGACAACTTCAAAAGACTTTGTAATTTTTTTTTTTTAAGGCTCTCTAATCCTGGTTAAATTTGGCATTGCTGTATTTGCTCTTGATACTGCATCGCAAATGGCTTTGGCTATGTTTGAAGGCCATCTAAAGTTACTCATTACTGTGAAAATTAAAAAAGGAAAAAAAAAATGTTGACGTAAGGAGATGGTACATTTTGAAAGATTTTTTGGACGGTCTGGGTTTAGTCCAACCATCCATCCACCTTCTGTACCACTTCATCAAGTTTAGGAGACGTTACCTGTCAATCACAATGCAAACACAGACAGACCTACAATCACAATTCATTCACTGAGGAATGTTGAAGAAAAAAGAAAATTCCCTGAGAAAAAACCCAAAAATAAAAACATGAATGCACAGGGAGAACATGTAGACGCTGTTCAGAAAGGCCCTAAAGCCTGAAGCTTCTTCTCTTTTCGAAATATGCATGTGTACCCTTCACATTTCTGAACTCATCGCCAAGGACACAGTTATGAGCAAAAACACCCTGTAACCAATTATACCAAATGTCAGGCCATTTCTTTGCCCAAAACGCCTTCTCTGTGGACAAAATGATATTTGAAGTCATAAAATGAGCAGTCAGGGTCAAACATTTGAAGTGTGACCTCACAGTGATTCATGTGCTTTGTTCTCGTCTTTGTGCTGACCATTAAAACTGTTCTATTTATTCTCGTATACTGTACAATGAAATAGCCCTCAAATACGTCGAAGTTGTTCCAATTTACACTCTTCACAATCTTTGCATCCTTAACATATATATGCGATTCTGTGTCTGCATATATCAAACTGTGTGTATTGCTGTACACAAACAGTCTAGTAGGTAAAGTGCCCAGCAATATGTTTCGCTCTGTTTGAAAGTCTCAGTTAATTTAGATCTCAGGCTGTGGAAGCAGACTGAAAATCTCGGCCTGACTCCAATCAACTCTGTCAGCAGCCAAAGACTAAACTCTGTCAATTTCCACACTTTGTAGTTCACTGAGTGATTCTCTGCTTCTCACCACAAAAGCCTCATTTCTTTGCCCTGACATACAAACACTGCAAAATAACTAAAAACCTTGTCTGAAATCGCCGGTAAAATTGGACAGTGAAGCAAATGTTCCAGTGTCTTTTACTTAAATTTCACCCCTGGTGAAAGGCTCTGCTAATAATGGCAAAGAAAAGTGCAGTTTTGAGGTCGACTGCATGCGTACATACCAAATGGCTTCATAATGTTTAAGGCTTTGACTTTCAACCATTCAAAAAAAGGAATGTTTTATTGTCTTCTAAGACTCTGAGAATTGAGTTTGATACATCCCCAGCATGTTATAGGAGCGGAAAATAAAGAAGGAAATAAAACATATGTGTATGGCAATATGTTGTCCTTTTCAGAAGTCAGATACATTTAATCATTGGTTTACAAAGTGTGGAAATTGACAGAGTTTAGTCTTTGGCTGATGACAGAGTTGATTGGACTCGGGCTGATATTTTCAGTCTGCTTCATTATACATGGTTTGATATAAAGCAGACACAGAATCACATACATGTTAAAGGTGGAAAGAAGTAAAACAAGCCTAAGTTTATATCCAATATGATATAATATTGTCGTGCTTAGTGTATGGCCGAATAAATCAGATTAACCATAAACAGGAACACACAAGCCTTGATACAGATTCAATTATTATCCCAATTAAAGCTCCAGTTTCTAACCTACAGTCACATTTTCTAATGTTATCTCCATTGCTTGACGAGTTTAGAAGCACATAGCAATTGAATTCTTGCATAACAGAAAAACCTGAACGCTCTAATACATATCAGAGAAAAGCAACACTTGACAACATATCCTTATCCAAAAAAACACTATCTACTGTGTGTTCGCCTAAATACTAAAATGGTTAACATATTTGATTGAATCACAGGTAATCAGGATGTATAGGGTCAAATCAAATCACTCAAGTTATACCATCTATATCCTCTGTATCTGAATTAATGTCAGAGGGACTTGAGCCCTCAAGCATGGAATTAAATCGTTCCACCCCAAATTTATATCTCCGGTATCCGAGAATATCTTGAACAGTTGTTCCATTTCTCTCTTTTTTGCATTTTTAATTTTTCAAGTCTCACATGTGACCTACTGTTCGAGAACCCTCAATAGCCTGTTTTAAAAAAAAAAAAGAGGTAGAGCAGCTCAAGGGAGCAAAGAGAGACAGCACATCGACTACACAGGTCATAAGTCAATGGCCTTTTCCCCTGGAGGCTGAGTAAACATTTTGCCTGCATGCACATAAATTGAAACTGCCTTTTCTGTATGTACTTCCTTCATCTCTACAAGAATAAGTGGAACATTTCTGCTTGAGACAATGTCCACTCCCTTGTGTGAGACACACTGGTGCCATCTTCAGCCTGAGCTTGACAACGGACTCAGTGCAGGCAAAAGTAGACCAGCGATTTGTTTTTAGTTTCAACTGTTGGAAAACTGAGCTTTTCACTGTACTTCAGTATAAAAAGTTTTCTTTTTAGTCGATGATGAAATCCAAGATAACAACCCATCTTCTTAAGAGTATTGTGTAATCCATGGCTAAAAGCAGCTTCAAAACCATTCGCAGTCTCAATTTGTTCGTCAAAGCTAAAAACTCAGAAATCATATGCGGACACAATACATATTACGTGTCGCAGGCTGAGTCAGGAAAGTTTCAGGGCACTTGTGAAAACCTCACCTCACACACAAAGCTGCCTGAGAGCCACTTCACAACCAAAACCAAATGTGAGGTCTGGAAATAAACACATTCAGTTCCTTTATTAAATCAGTGCTGAGCTGCATTAACACAGCTCACATAAAACCAATATCACGTGCACAACACACACACAGTCCTTCAGCCTCTCTCTCACTTTCTCTCTTACACGGCTATAGACATTTAAACAGGGAGTGCTGGGTTACTGATAACAGCTCTAATATATTTCTAATGAGGCACCTGCCAGGCTGTAGAGCTGTTAATTCACTAGTAGATTCAGCTGAACAGCCAGACTCTCTTCAGCTCAGCAGGGAACATGGACACATACAGAGAAAGAGAGGACAAGAAAAAAATATGGAATTTTTTTACCTGTCAGATAGTAATGGAGATAATAAAACATTAATTAGGCCAAGTGGGGAAAAAAAAAAAAAAGTGATTTGTACTAAGGTGCATTTTAGCAACATGACCAGCATTACCTACCGCAGAGCGCTACAGGGCAAGATCACAGTGAGCTTATTCAACAACCACGCGAAAACATGTCTAATAATGTCACGGCTCAATAAAAAAAAAGGGAGCGCTCGAAAAGGCAGCTCAGAGGCAAAATGCAGTACATACAATATTTTCAAAAACAGTGACATACGAGCCACTTCGGTCTCATATTTAAAGCTAATGCGTGTCAACACATTTCCAGGCTTTCTTATGCTGCCGTGGTGTTTTCACCGGAGCAGTGCAGAGCAGTGGAGAAAGGAGAGGCAAAGGGAAGCATAGTCAACACAAAAAAAACCCAGACAGGTGCAGGTTCCACCTGTACGATATTTATGTTCCAGTTGGCTGTTCCCTCGAATGCATCAGATACCAGATTTTGCTGTGTTTTCAACCTTTAGAGCTTTACAGAAACCTCCTTCATAACAGGGAGAAGAAAGGTGGCGACAGGTGGATGGAAATCACATAGAAAGAGGATTGAGCCATGAATCAATATCATAGTATGCACACTGAGATTGTGTTATTTATTGGTTACCATAATATATGACTGTGAAGTTGCTTTATGCTTGATTTAAAGAGTGAATTTAGGAATAAAGGCAATTTTCTGAAAACACTGGCCTATTTGCATTTAAACACTTATAAATATTTATAAAAAATCTCAACAAATACTTTTTAACGCAGCAACTTACATCACTGCAATATTGTTGCAATATCAACACCAAGGTTTTCGGGGAAATATATCACAGCACCTTTTCTTGACCTCATCTTTCAGCTTCTTTGTAAAAAAAACTACATGTTTGCATTGTGATGTATCAAACACGCACAGTGAGCTGACTGAAGTTTCACCTCTGGCTCGCGTCCAATCGTAATTTAGAAAGATCTGCAGCCGGGGATCATCTGGCAAACACGATCACGTTCACATTACAGTGGACATTGTGGGTTTTTACTGTACACTTTGCACAAATGAGCGTCTTTGTTTGCTCTGGTAAGATATCTGGAAAAAAAGAAAGATCAAATTACCAGAGGTCATCCTCTTCAGCCTCCTGAGCTTCCCTGGCTTCTTACCATTATTGTGAAGTAAGCAACTTTTTGAACTGTGGTTCACTGTAGATTCTGCTTAGTGCCAGGATTTGACTTAACCCAATTACTTACAGTGCAGGTTCAAAATCGGCACCTTCCTAATTCAGTGTGTTGTTGTAGTATTTACCCGTATGTTTACTGTTTTCACAGGTCTACTGTTTCCCTCGGTGTTAGAATATCTATTTGCTCTTCTTTTCACTTTCTTCTCGTCCCTGTTCCTCCCTTAAAAAAAACGAAAAAAAACAACAAAGGTGGGTATGTGATGTATGTTTGTCTGGATGTAATCCTGCTCTGTGTGTAAGTTATTATGTGTGGATGATGCGGGAGAGAGGCCAATGGAGCAAAGATGGGAGATGTGCTGCTGTACCCAGAAGAGTGAGGTGACAGCAGGTTGCTAAAGAATTGATGAGTCGAGAGGGAACATGTTTCACCTAAGACATTCCCTGCTGTGATACATGTCCTCCATGATGACTTCCTGTCATCAATATCATTACATCCTGCTGAGGTGAGTTGACAAAGGTATCTGATCTGTATCCATACCATACTGCACTGTGCCAAGACGTAGTGTGCGTGGAAGAAGGATATGTGTTTGTGAAGGGCATGGAAGGATTTTATGAGGACAGAACTGCTGTAAATTAATCATTTTAAAATCGGCTTTTTTGGGGGGGGGGGGGGGGGGTTACAGTCCATTTGTTAGTTTAAAAAGTGCGCTGTAAAAAGTTACCTCGACAATGACTGAAGAGACCATTTTGTTTCCCCTTCAATATCTACAATATACCACAGAAATTGGATCATCATAAAGAGACAAAACGGTGTTCTTTATAGCATTTTAAAGCGAGCACCAAGCTGGAACAGACGTGCATAAAATATTTAGAAATTAAAATCACCGCCAGCCCTACAAGTCTTACAGTCACCTTGAATTAAAATGCAGAAGGAAAACAGTCACAAAGTCACAGCTGAGTACTAAATGTGTGAGCGCCAACTCTCTTGTTGTCAACAACAACAATAACAATAATAATTATAATAATAAGTACAATATTAAAAAATATATATATATTGTCAATAAATAGTAATTTAACTAAATAAAAGTCTTCTTCTAAAGATGTGTTGTCTTTACCAAGTGAAAACAGCACTAAGTGTGTTTACTCCGACAATATATACTTACAACGGCCAAGACAATGCAAGATGTGACAAGTAGAAACGCCATAGGACAGTTCCATGTACTTTCACAAGGATTTCGTTTTACTCTACTAACGCTTGTCAAACCAGTATCAGCAGCGGCTCTGTGATGGAACAAATTATATTTCAGTGTATGACAGATGGAAAGCTCCTCCACTGTCCTGTCTGATCACAGCATACCCACCTTTAACGAGAACCTTTCAGCTGACAACCAATGACTCGAACTCAAATCTAATAGATCCGACTCAAACTTAATCACAGCTAAACAAAATCGACGACTGGGGATCGTCAACAGCTTAGGTGTGGAACGACAGATATTTCTGCTCGAGGTTTAGTCTCCAAGACTTAAAATTGATAACAACAGCAGCTGCGGGTGAGGTGATAGACATAGGAAATAACAAGACGGGTTTGGGAAGGTAAGGGAAGTGGATTTGGCATTACAGCACTCCCAGCGTTTTTCTGGACTTCACACTATCTCTTCTGTATCCCGCTTGGCTTGTGGTAGCTCAACTGTGCCTGCTGACCTCGTGGTTAATAAATCTTTTCCTACTTTAAAATGTTGCTCATGTGTTTGACATGTAATTACTTGAACAACACCCTGAACACAACTCAGTATAAAAGTACACCAAAAAATATGAGGTGACCGTGCTTTTTCAAAATATAATCTTAGAAAAGCAAAATTGACATAATATTTCATGACACACACAAGACTTGACATACTGAGCTGGTTTTCACAGTGAGCAGTACCAAGCAGGAACCACAGACAGCTCCAAATCGGTCACCAAAAAGGTGAAATGAGCAGCCCTCACACACCTATCTCCTGGATGTTTCGCAAAGTTACAAGTGTCACCTTTTGTGGTGGAAACCTTGTAAAGCTATTAGCAAAATGGCTTCTGCAAATCTATAATTAATTCACTGATGCCTGTCACAAAGGGGAGGTGTTTCCACAGACAACTCACACGGTTAATTTGGTTGTTTTTTTTGGGGGGGGGGGGTTGCAAGGAAGCGTCACAGAGTTGAAAGACATGGCTTGTGGCAGGATTAAAACCTTGTAAAGAGCATGAAGAAAGAGCTTTGGATTGATTTTTCTGAGAAAATCAAGGCGAGGGAGTTTTAATCTCTCACAACATGATACTTCACATTTTACTTGTCTAGATCTTCCTCCAAGCATTTATCATCATGATACAGTAGTAAAAAGCCAAAACAAGTACTGGGATGACTGTAAGCAAATCAATGCAACTTGCACAATAAAATCAACTGTTTTTTTTGTTTTTTTAATGCTGGAGCCATTTTTAAACAAACAAACCTCAAGACTTAACACGAAGCACCACCACTTTTATAGTCCAAAATTCTTAGATTTGATTATATTGGATTATTTTGGAGATCCTGTCAATTGGAAACAAAGTAAGTTAATACTTCCTCAACCTCAAAATGACACGCGTTAAGATTATTAGACTTCATATAATTTCAAGCAAAACTGGCTATTATGACCCTTCTAAAGGCAGAAATTGTTGCAGACCAGTTAAATTAGATGGTATAACAACTGTACATGTTTAGCTCGCGACGCAATCTGGAAATTATATATTTTTTGGTCTATTATAAGCAAACAATTTAATGACTTTGAAATAATTCTCCCAGTATGCACTCTTTTGCAGCTGAATAAATTTAATTAAAAAGAAAAAAAGATTCTCAGACGTTTACCTTATGATCGACAAACGACTCCATTCATGCATATGTTGTTTATTGTTTACAGTAGTTGGTGCACTGACAGTTTTGCAAATGTCATATAAATGCAAAGTGGCCTCACTAATCTAATATATTACTGCAGTGCTTGTACAGGGAGGTTTTTTTTTTTTAACTATCATTATGACACACAAAAAACTAGGCTGAACAGAAAGCAGGGCGAGAACACAAAGAATAACAGGTCTGTCTGTGGTCTGGTCTTGATCATGAAAACACATTAGAAAAAGCACCTCATATGCACTCCGACCTTCAGATCATGTAAATGGTTAACAATCCAGTGAAGGGTTTAGGCTAGGCACTTTTAACTGGTGAGTCCACATACAGACTGAAAGTGTCTATCCAGCATCTACCTGCCTTTTACAGCCGTCAGTAACCATGGAAACTAGAAATTAGAAGAAAAAAAAGAAAAGTGGGTGAAGTAGGAATATTGAACTCTTTTACAGTGCAGACAGAAAAACACAGAGTGATCAAAATCTAATAATTAAAAAACAAAGTACACACAGAATAGATGTAGCATATATATATATATATATATATATATATATATATATATATATATATATATATATATATGTCTGAAAGTTGTTGTTACGACTTGGGGGACCTTCCCACCCTCTTTCGTTTGTGTTCATCTTACGGGCATTTGGCCCCGTTATTTTCTTAAATCAATTATTTAATACTAAAAGGTTGGGACTATTAGCGGTGATGAGCGATTCGGGTCTTTGGGATAATTTTGTAATTACTATTTCCGCTCCACCAATAAATAGGCTGAACTAGCTGGTAGGCTGGCCGGGGTTAGAGTTGTTTGGCGTGGCTGTACCGGCCGTACTGTTTTCGCCTTTTATTTTCTCTCTTGGTCTAGTCTGGGTTTCTATATTTTTCTTTGCCTGGAGTCGGTACTGGTTCGGTGGCCCTGTACAGGGTTGGGCCGTTGCCACACCTGTTTCATTTGTTTGGCCGGGCAGTCACGCCCATCTTTGAGTTAAACTTTCCCTGTGTGTTTGCTTTTTTGGACAGGTGGACGAGGCCTTTGTGAAAAGAAATCAAATCAAATAAACAAATTGTGTAAAACTTATGTGTTTGTCTCCCGTGTCCTGAAATATGTTCCCTCCCTCTTTGGGGTCGTAACAGTTGTTGATCGTGACTTCGGTGTTCACAGGGAAAGGACTCAAACAACCGATGCAGGTGGTTCAGGCCAAAGAAAGGCCTTGAATAATGAAAATGGCAAGACTGCAACATAAACAGGCGACTAAGAAACAAAGGGAGCCACTAGGCTGCATCCAAATCTAAAAAAAAAAAAAAAAAAAAAAAAAGAAGATCCAGAAACAAACACAAACAAGCCGGCATGGGAATGAAACAAGGAACTTGCAGAGAACGGAAAACGGAAAGGCGCACGCCACTGAGATGTGAGAAGAGAGACGATGGACTGACGCAGAGGCCACGGAGCACAGAAACTAAACAGACTAGCAGAGGGAAGACAATGAGACATCAGTGAAAAGCATCAGGGCAAAAAGACAAAGATCACTTCCAGATAAAATAAAAACAAAATGGGACAAAAAAGAAGCCAAGGCACAAAAACTTTGGAAATCTTGCGGGTAAAAGTTTTGATCACCCGGAAGATGCTATGTTGTGCAAACTGTAAAATGTCAACTGCTGATAGTGCATCGGTTCTGTTTTAATTCCAGACAGATAAACAGTTTATAAGATAAAATAATAGCATGTGGATATGTCAGCAGCAGGCTTCAGCCTTTAAAATGCCATCGTTCTCAACATCACCACTATTTTTCTGTTCAGAGGGAACAAGAGTTACTGATATGCAACACAAATGCTACAAGTTTGAGACGTGAAATGTCTGAAAGTACGAGTTGTTCGGGGGGCCGCACAGTGGCGGAGTCGTTAGTATGGTTCGGCTTATAATGAAGATGGTCCGGATGGGCTTGCTCGTCTAGTCTTTCTCTGTGGACTTTCCGTTTGAGTCTAATTGGTGATTCGAAATCACTCGTAGCTGTGAGTGTGTGTGAGTGTGCGTCAGAGACTGTCTCTCTTTGTTTGCCCTGTGATGGACTGCAACCTGTCTGGGGTTGTACCCTGCATTCACCTACAGTCGGCTGGAAATCAGCTCTGGACCAAAGCGACGCCGAGTCAGACAAAACGATCTTGACAGATAAGTTGAATAACTCTTGTAAATATTGAAAAAAATAACCTACTCATTTGACTTTCTTTATAAATGTTTTGTTTGTGTGAGTCGAGAATGTTCCCGTTGACATTTCTGTTGTTTTGTTCAATTAAAACGACCCAAAATGTATTCAGTAGAAAACACAACATATTGTAAAAGTCTCCAATCAAACCTTAATTTGCATCCTTAGAACAATGATGTACCACCTTACGAATGATTGCCACGAGAATTCGAAGCTGCACATCATTAGGTTCATCAAACTCCCCCAGTTAAAATGGCTGTTGGACGTCGTGAGAAGAAAGAAGACAGTTTGTTGTTTTGCTCAATGAGATTTATACTATTGAGTCACTAACCTTCCAGAGAGAGAAACCAATTTTAATCGGACCAACAGTCCCAACATCTAAAATCAACATTGCCTTGCTTACAAGCATCAAATGATCTAATGCGGAGGTTTGTAGGTTGTTTTCTGTTTTGGTTTTGTTTTTTTTCAAACTGTGAACATAAAGATTGTAGTTCATCAAGCATGCATAATAGAAAGGTTAACAAGTCGACTGGGGAGAAAGATATCAGACAAAATAGACTCAGGTCGATGTGTGTGCTGGAAATGTGTTTTCTTAGCTCTAAAATGATCTCACAACCAGCCACATCTATCCAGTTAAGCCTGGACCACATATTATTAACCCCATCTCGTACAGCTGAATCATTTAGCCGCTAAGCCTGGATCCCTACGGCTATTGATCGGAGAGAAGCATCCTCCTCTACGGTATACAGACAACATCAATTATATCTACTCAGTTATTCATGGCATTTACACGCCCATGCAAACTTCCTGTAAATAATGAAAGGGTGAACAATCAGGAGATCAGCACGGAGCCCAAAGACAGGCGGTGTTAATGTTCACCCTGCAAGGTCAACTGCTCCTGTAAATCTTCCAACAATGTTTGAAACAGTGACCATGAAACAGTGAAATGGAAATGAGTGTTTGCTTTCCCATGCAGTGAAAAAAAACCCAATGCTTTAGAATGTATTTTAATAAATACAAATTTACGCAAAAGGAAAAAAATGAATGTAACTGTTACCAGAATTGACAAAAGGAATAGAAAATGGCTAAATGCAATAACGTTTCCTCCAGAAAACAACACACATCACATCTTTTCCAATTCTATTCTATAATATCAGTCTAATAATGCAGGCCTTCTTCCAACTGCGCCCAGAGTGTATTTCTGAAGTGTTTATTGATTAAAACCAAACATGTTAGAGAAATGTCAAAGACGGGCAGTGTTTTAATGGCAATAGTAATAGGGTTCGACCATTTGAAGAAATACTTATGGACAAAAACATTTATTAATTTCAAATGAACCTTTTATTTCTTATCCTGTCTTAAAATGTCAAAAAAAAAAAGAGGACTCCAGCTTTTAATGGGACAAGTCTGAGTTCAAAATTAAGCATGATATAATAATACTAATGAACAATTCGCCAACGGAAATGGCTTTGAAGAAAAAAAAAAAAAGGTGATAGTGAGGATGATTTTAATTTTAGTTTCTCATTGAGACTTATGTGGCACGAGACTGTGCTTTAAAATCAGCCCACTGACAATTGACCTAAAAAACAGATATGCATATATCAGATTTTTCAGTCAGCTCTGCAGCTACTTCTCAGAGTAATATACTGTCTGCAGCCTACTGTGTGTATGTGTGTGTGTCTAAGAGGAGGACAAGTCTGATTTCAGAGTTGTGCCTTCCGAACGGTTTGCTGATTAAAGCATTTAAAGAAAATTAGCCCCACAGCAACCATAAATCTCCCTGCTTTTCTCTAATGAATGCTGCAAATCTCACATTTCATTTCTCATTAGCATATGAAAAGCGTCACCTTCACTTCCACTATCTCTATGTTGCACAAACTGAATTACAATTCGGTAAACGAGCAGGAGAAAACATTTAAATTTTGATATGTGGCACAGTGTCAACATCTGCATATCAATTTATGCCCCAAAACTTGAGGTGGTGTCTGAAGTGGACCCGCTCACACTGAAGCCTTGGTGAACCTTCCTGCTGAATACTAAGTTATTACGCATCGACAGAAGACACATAGTTATGACACTCCATCATCTCAGATGATGTCCGTGAACCCATCACTCATCGCTCTCATTTGTCACTCCAGTGGCTAACAAAAAAAAAAAAAAAAAAACGCTGCTAAATGAGAAAAAGGGAAACATTCTCAACTGAAGCCAACATGGCTGGTGTTTCAGTTTGATGAGCATTTGGGTTTTTTGGGAGTAAGCAATCATGCCTCACATGGCTGCTGAGGTAGAAGGGAGGAAGAGAACAACTTCTGCAAGGCATTCACAAAGGCCCCAACTTAATGGAAGTTTGAATTACCATTTAAATAGGATTTCTTTTGGGGGGGGTGGGGTGGCGTCACACAGAAAGATAAATTACACTGTAAACAATGTCAAAACAGTTTAATGACACATATGAAATGAAAGCACACACCCGTGCTTTCTTAGCCACTGAGTGATATAAAGAGTGGACTGAATAAAAAACGAGGCAGCCTGAAGAAAAAAGCAACGCTGCACACTTGTTTTGTCTCCGACTGGGCCTGCACTTTTAATTGACTTGAATAAAAAACTCAATTACAGCATTCTGGCCACCGGAGGGAGAGAGAGCAAGTGACGGAGAGCAATAGTGAGAGGATAAGAAGAGGGGGGGGAAGGAGCCAGAAAGAGGAGTGAATGAAGCATGAGAGAGGAATGAAGGAGTTATTGGGTCAGAATGGCACCTCAGGGGGGAATCAGGACAGCAGACAAGCTTTTATACAGGCCAGTCTGTCTATGGGAATTACACCTCGCTGAGAGGTGGAGGAAACAAGACCAAATAAGAAAGGGGAGGAGGGTAAAGTGCTTTGTCAGTGCCTTCTAAGGCTTTTTATGCATTTATTGTCATCTGTCCTGTGTTATTCCACCAAGGCTGACTGAGATACTGATTGAAGGTGAGGGGCACTGAATCAAGAGAAATCAGTAAGCAGTTTCACTCAGCTGAGGTGCTGATTTAGCTTCCACAGAAGTTGACAGGCCTTGTAGTAGGAGAGTATTAAAGCGCAGAACATGAATAGATAAGAAGGCAACAGAACAAATGGTGAGCGTGATGCAAGGAGGAAGAAACTGAAGATTTTGGAGCGAAGAAGAAACATCCTCAACGCCACACTGTGCTACTGTCATACTGATAAAGCATAACTGACTGCGAGTCTGTTGGCTGATTAGCGTGTGTGTGTGTGTGTGTGTTACACTTTTTTTTAGTGATGGTGTAGTGAAGCTACAGGGGTGGGAGTGAAAGTAATGGGGGAGCAGTGGAAGTGTGAGTCTTCCAGATATCCTGAAATCTGAAAACAACTGATTCTTTGTCAGCCTACAGCAGTCAATGCAATGTTTACGGACACTGAGCCAGTATTTCCGCTTTGTGTGTGTGTGTGTGTGTGTGTGTGTGTGTGTGTGTACAGCACACTGCTGTTCCCATGGTTGTGTGTTATTGATTAGTCATCTCTGTGGGCAATAGGAGCTGTTATCAGGCCTGACATGGAGACAGACGGGGGTGGATGATGCATGGGACGGGAAAACTGTTCAGACGCAAAGATAATGGAGCTACACGGACACACGCACACGGATACATACACACACACATGCTGTAAAGATGGACGGGCACACAGTGCCACATGCTCCCACAGATTCTTGCACACAGAATAGACCTATTACACAACTGAGCGCAAATGTATTGGCAGCAGTAGATTTGTTTTCAGCACCATGGACAGCGCTCTAAATCTTGAGCGATGCCAGTACACAGTGCATATGGCTAATGATTATCTATTGTAGCACCTGCAACTATAATCAGCCATTACTCACGGAAGTTAAGTGTAGATGCCCTCGAGAATCACAGTAAATTTCCCAAGTCTCACAAGTGGGGATGAAACTTAATTTAAAAGGAGCACATACTGTGACCAGGAACTCAGTGTTTCATGTGACCATGATGCATGCAGCCAGGATCCTGGTACTCACCTAAGAGAAAGAGAGATAAAGAGAAATAAAAAGAACGGTCACAAGGAGTATAGGAAATACAAATCTCAAACAGTTAAAGGTGGGAAATATTTGATCATGGTATTATTTTCTGGTAAAATGCCCTTTCATACTCATAGACTCATTTACACATTTAACTTCTTGAACACACATGCTTACTATCACTATTCACCCTGCACACACTTCAACTCGCAAAAACATAGCTAAATGTCCTCGGTTTGCAAAATAACTCTTACAATCAAGATTTAAACTTTTTTGGAACACAAAAATGCACACACACACACACACACACACACACACACACACACACACACACACACACACACACACACACACACACACACACACACACACACACACACACACACACACACACACACACACACACACACACACACACACACACACACACACACACACACACACACATTTTGATAATCGCAGTGTTACAAGAATTTATACTACATTATGTGAAGGAATATTAACTGCTTTTAAAAGCTGGTGAATACTTCCAAAAAGCAAAAAACTCCTTACAAGAAATCTATGCAGCTGTCCAAATGCAATAACTGCAGAGCAGAACATACAAGTGCACTTGGCCTTTGTAGGAGGCAGAGTAGTACTCCTTGCTGGCATCACAGCAGCAGTACATCACATAAGCATGCAGAGGAGTTGATTTCCCTGTAGAAAACTTAGTACGTGCTACTACTGGGCAAAAGGCCCTTTTGATTTTTTTTTTTTTCTCCTTAAACTTAAGATGTAAGTTAATGCAAGTCGATTTTTTTCCTTCACACACATCCGCTCACTTCAGACTTCACTTTTTCTGAGGGCTTGAGTGAGCTGTGCGTAAATGTCAGCTGTGGAACTGGTTGTTCACAAGAGGCCAACCACGAGCACACAGGGAATAGTCTGTCATGGCCTGCACTCTACAATCCTCTCCTTGTCCATTGGGACAGGTAGACTCAGGTTTTTATCAGTCAACCATACAAATACACAGAGGCCAAGCTTCCCACCATGTGCTCCCACTCTCTCTGATGAGATGGACAGAGTTCAGTAAGGTCACAAACCAGATACGGAGAAACGGATGCAGGGAAAGGAATTTCCATACCAATAGTACAAAGTCATGAAATCACACCAACTGCTGACTGCTAATATTTTGCAAAGACTTTAATAACTCCAGTGGTTCTTTTGGTAACGAGGAATTTAGAGAATGGTACAGAACAGTATGCGCAGGTGTGGTAATAACCAGACATCAATAATGTTCCATTTCAATACATTCTTCTGAAACTAATCAAAACGCCGACAGACTTAAATGCACCAATGAGAATGCTGCTCAGCCTATAATGGAATTTAAAACATCAATTGTATTTATGCACTTGTAAATCACAGTTTTCTATGGCAGAAACTGAGGAATGCAGCTCAGTGATCAAAAGAATACAAATAAAACATGTTGAAAGTACCAAACCGAAATGTCAGCTCATTGCGGCAAAATAAACCAGTTTTATTTTCTCTAGTTCGAAGGCATAACTGTAAAAGACTTGTGAACACAGAGGAGACCCCATTAAATCGACTGCAAGGACTGAACACTGACCCAGACAGCACAACTTTACACATTCCTTGATGAGCCACAGCAGCGATGCATCCTCAAAAAGAAGGCTGCTAATAACACAAGGCTGCGCCGGATTTAAACTTATCCCATTAGGGAAGCAAAACCAAACAAATTGCACATGGTAGACTTTGCACAATTTGTTGCTGAACTTTACTGAAGCTAATTCTGGTCTGACAAACTATTTGAAAACCAAAGAATGTTTGTTTTTTTTCTTAGCTGCAGACCATCTTAAAATGAAATAATTGCGACGCAAAATGATATTCAATCCACAAACATTAAGTTCCCAAAATACTCTTGTGTATATTTTCATATTCTAGCAACCACATCTAGGCACATCTGTGGCAATGACTTATTTCTTTGTATAAATGGTCAGATAAGATTTTTGTTGTATCCTGCCACTGATTTGGGCAACGAGCAGATACTTATTAGAGGAGCTATTGTTACAAGCAGGCCAACGTTAAGAAGCACTCTAACAGTTGGGAAAAACATCCAAACTGCTATTGCAACCAAGGAAGGAGAGATTATGACTTGGCTCGAAGTCTCTATGGTGCAGTGAGGGCACTTTGCAGAAACTGGATCTGTTGTATAAGTATCATCAGCCACATCAAAATTGGCACACCATTTTTTTTCTTTAAATCATAGATACAAATCTTACAGCAGAAAAAGGATCGTAAAACAGGCTGTTTATTAGGGGTCCCAGAGGAAAAGCAGGGGCCTCTTTGAACCAAAGCCAAATATGAAGGGTGGCTTGAAAAAAACTCAATTCCAAAGAAAAACTGGGAAAATAAATATTTTCTTAAAGATGATTTCAAGTTTCTGCCAGTTACAGAGCGATATATGCAAAAAAAAAACACAAAATATAAACAGTTAATGAATCTGAGAGGGAAACATGATAATTGGAATATCCAAAATCTAGAGTAACATTTTTTTCACCTAATCAACCACATAGAAGAAATACACTTTCACAGCTTCACTTTGGTTTGCATCCTTTTTGAATATCGCTTCATACTGCAGCGAGGCAATGATTACTAAAGTAATGACGATCCTTTGAGCTTAACCCCACTGACGATTTATGGGGGCACTTGAGTGAAAAAGCCAAGCATCCCAAACATCACAAGAATGTTACATCCTGGTGAGATAACAAGGGTTATCAGGCATTAAGCAAATGTGTGAAGAGAAAACCAGCTTGAATAAAAGCATATAGTAATTATGGGGGGGGGGGGGTCTTTCAGAGAGTCACCCTAGCATTCCTTTGTTCAAACTGATATCATTAGTTGTATTATGATGACGTTTTTACATTCACTAATGTAAAACTAATGCCCGCCTTCTCACCCACTCCAACTCCCGTGATCACATCACCCCCGTCCTCCAAAACCTCCACTGGCTCGCGGTCCCACAACGCAGTCCTCCTCCACACCACAAAGCTCTCCATAGCCAAGTCCCCCCAGACCTCAGAGACCTTCGACACCGCCACTTTCCCTCCCGCAGCCTCCGATCCTCCGATGCAAACCTTCTTTCCCTCCCGCTCAGGCCCAAACACCGAACCTGGGGTGACAGAACCTTCTCCATATCTGTCCCCACACTCTGGAACTCCCTGCCCCAACACAACCGGGACTGACCTAAACACCTTCAAATTGCTCATCAAGACCCACCTGTTCACAACTGCCTTTAATGCTCAGCACAAATCTCTGTGTTCTTATGACTGTTTTCATGATGTTTCTCCATTTTATGCTTGCTGATGTTATAATGATGTAAAGTGTCTGTGAGTGTCTTAAAAAGCACTATACAAATAAAATATATTAATAATGTTATTATCATCAAGCTTCATTCAAAAACAGTCAATATAAGATATTTAGTCTTTAAATTAATTCAGTTATAAACTCAAAACTAGCTTCACTTAAATGTAGCTCTCGTGTATGTAAAAAAACAACAACAACAAAATGCACAAATTATGATCACATACTTCCTTTGTACATGCTCCTTATCTGTTGTCCCAAAACAACTGAGATATTGTGAGATTCCCTCTGATACCTCAAACTGTCCCCCTTTTCCTTACCACTTGGATCTACCTTGCAGTTAAAACAGAAAATTTTCTGAGTCTCAAAAGAGGCAAAAAAAAAAAAGAATTATGTTGTCTTTCCTTATTCAAAGAGACTCATCCATCTGATTTGGGGCTCGCTGAATGCATGATGGAGAATCAGTGCACAGAGCAACTTCCAATCCGCATCTGTGGAAGAATTTGTGTCAATTTGACTCAAATGCTTCTCAGAAAAAGAAAACTGGTAGAATGGGATTGGATTAAAATTATTTGAGATTACATTAGACGATAAGCACAAAAGACAAAAAGGGAAGAAAGAGAGACGATTACAACATTTAAAAACATTTTTTTTAATAGATAAATAGAGAAAACACCAAAATGAACTGCAGTGAAGGCGTGAAAGTGCAGAAGTCTAAGTTGTTATGTATTACACACACGCACACACAAACGGAGACTGTGCAAAATTATTAATTGACAGACACTCATCTGACCCTACTGTCTTCATTATTGTAAAAAAAAATAAAAAAAGTAGAAGCACCAGGAAAAAAAAAAGATTGTTAGAAGACAATGAGAAGGAAAATTAAGTAAGCACCTTAATTTCTTTTTTACACAATGGAAACATTATTAATATAGATAGCAGTCAGAATTTTAATCTCACTAATAAAGCCATCTAGTAGTGCATGATTGATCCGATTACGCAAGCACTTGCATGTGCACGTACACAGCAGATTTTTTTGACTGCTAAATTCAGAGAATAATTTGTCATTATGGTGAGAAAGGTGGAGGGCAATTTTGCATAACCTTGTTTTGAGTCAAGCTATCAAATCAATAGAGAGTCTGCTCTTTGTTTCTTGCTGGAGCCTTTCTCCACACTAATGTCGCTTCACTTGTGTTTTCCAACAGGAAAAAACACTACTCCCTGGGAGCTGTGCACAGTCGGGATGGGCTCTTGTCGGTGGGTGAAAGAAGGGAAAATGATACAATAGATTGACAAGAAGTAGTCTGGTCATTGTATTCCACTGTGAGAAATAGCTTGTTTTGCCATCTTTACTCCAATGTCTATTCTCACTACTCATCCTTAACAAGGCATGAAGCACACCAATGAGAGTAGATGAAAGGGTTTGAGTGACAGCTGAGGTCAGCCGCTCAAAAAGACAAAGAGCCGTTCCGCGGGGAGGACCCAGATGCAACGGGGCAGCGGGTCGTGAGCCAAGTCACCTCCATAGACAGTAAACACGATGCCTATGCTGCCTGCGTAGCAATAACCCTGAACCCTGACCAGTACACCATACGGTGACTGACCCTCTGGCCTCCAACAGCACGGATGCTAATGGGACAGACTGTGTTAGTCAAAACACATTAGCAGGGGCATCAAGGTCAAAAAGTCACTTGATGAAAGAAGTTGCTTTGTGTCCCTTTTTAATCACGGCGGCGGTGACACCAGGAGGATCTCAGACTGAGATCAGTGGTGCTGCTGTTGTATAGAGTTAAACTGCTGTTTTGTGAAGTAGGATCCGTGCGTGTGCGTGCGCACACGCGCGTGTGTGTGTGTGTGTGTGTGTCTGTGCATGCATGAACATTAGTGTATTGATTTTATTTTTCACCTCTTTTCTCATCTTTACTTGGCTCGCATACCTGTATTTTTCTATTTGTTTGTGGACATTTTCTCAGAGTTCACTCTGATGGAAAATGCAATCTTGTCCCATCCCCTTACTTTCAAGCTTTTTCAGATTATTTTTTTTTTTCTCCTGACTAATAGAAATTCTGTTAGTATGTTTGTATGGGATGAGAGATGAAAATGATTTTGTGGATAGGAAGAAAAATGGCGATGGAAGGGAGGGAGTGGGCGATAAAAAAATGGTAGAGGATAGAAAATCGATGGGAGATGAAATATATCAGAAGTCCTGGAGCAAGGTCAAGAGGATATGATCTCTCACGACACACAGTTGTGCCTCACTGAGCCGGAGGGAACACGCAAGATGGAGAGAGAAAGAGTGAGAAGGGAGACAAAGGGGGAAGATGGGGGAAAGAACGAAGTGCTAAGAAAGAGAAATGAGAGCGGGGGCTAAGAAAGACAAGCAACTTTTCCTGAGGCAAGCCACTGTCCATTTATCAAAGACAGCACCCCACTCTGAGTATGTTTGTCTATAAAGGCAAAGAAATTCCAACCACGAGCAGTGGACAAGCCCTTTGCGGTTTCTGTTACAATACTATCCAGCACAAAAAGTGGAAATTCATCTTGCTCCAGTCAACTTTCTTCCCACGCTGACTAATTCAGCAGCTAAGCAGCTAAAAGGGCCTGATCAGCAGGCTATGTCTCCACCCCAGGTCCAAGTCCTGTTTCCATATGCACAGACCATTAGAGCCCCACTCTCACCTCCTACAGAGAGCAGGGCCAGATAACATCTGTCTACAGCTACCTGCCTGCTCACACTCAACCAATTAAAGAGCCATTAGCACTCAGGCTTGGTGGGTGGTGAGTGGGTTCGCATGCCTGTTTGTGTTTGTGCTTATTCTCTAAATTAATGTAATCTTTTCATGGTGCCTGAACTGCCATGTGTTATTTACACGTGTGTTCATGTAAACAAAACATGCACACACAAAATAAAAAACAAGTATATATATATTGGTTTCTTTATGTAACCTCTCCACTCAGTCACTTGGCCCCACCCCCCACATATAACATTCATTATTCGCCCCAGTCTCCATCATACAATTTTAATTCATAATAGGGACAGAAGTAGGTCATTTGACAAACATGTCACATCTGCTCCAATCAAGGCTGCGCCTCTTTTAGCATCACTGTTTCATCACTGCCTCGCACAAGTACATTGAGGTAGCAGAGGCTCAGAACCACACCTGATATCAAGAGAGTGATGACAGCGGCGTCTCATAGCATCCACCCAGCCATGGATGCTATCATTGAAGACGCGACTGTCCTGTCATGAGGCTCTATTTCATTCACTGAATCATGCTGCATCTGCATAATATTAGAATGTATTCTACACCATGAAAATATAGTCATCACCAAGTATTAAAGGACTCATTGATATCGCCACCATGGCAAACTTAGGCCCTTAATATTAAAGTACAATACAAAGAGGCTCTTGTCTTATTTCAATTTTAGAGTACGCATGAAAACAATCCTGAAATGTTATTATCTAATGTGTAGCTTGCAGAAATTATTAAATGCTTGACTTATTTCAAGAAAACACTGGCCTTGTTCAATTGTCACGTGCACTTATTTGCATGGAAAAATGCATATCTGGAATTCACAAAATATCTCACAAACACCAGTGATTCAGTTGAAACAAAGAGGCCAGATGAGGAGCAGACTCTCAGAGTGACCCAGGTGTCAGCTGGCCTCCTGTGGTGCTCTCCATCCCTCATCACTGACCCAGGGGAGGCAAAGTGTCTGCTGTCCCCAGAGTGCCCCGCAAGCCAGTCTGCTTCCCTGCATGGCAGTCTGTCTGTCTGCCAACTGGCAGTGTGATTACCTAACACAATGGCTGATCCCACCCCCCCGCACACACACACACACACACACACACACACACACACACACACACACACACACACACACACACACACACACACACACACACACACACACACACACACACACACACACACACACACACACACACACACAACTATAGTTTCAGCATGATGGTGTGTCTGTAATGATAATTAAAAGGTTGTTTTTTTTCCATTGTATAATCCACATGGCCTGTGATGTGCTAAATATGTGCACAAGTAAAACTTCTTTTTTTTTTTACATTCTAAGCACAGTGATAATCCTTATCAAAACTGAAAATTACTCTGTTAGTGTGCATGTATGGTGTTCTACATAATACCCTCAACAGGTACCCCATTCAATTATTAGACAATTGCGAATTGGCTGCGTATTAAAGTACGTAAGGTATTTGTTCTTAAAAAAAAAAAAATGAGAAGTGTATTTCCGTGCGTTTTTAACTCCATAAAATTCCCAGTAGAGAGATAAAGCCTAAAGCCACTGAGCTTTGAACACATCCACCACAAGAGACAACATGCTGGCTTTCAAATCCCCATGTCCAACAAGAGTCACTTGCGCTGCTTCCACACTGCTTGTAGCCATTAATTTGCAACTATAGCTTACCACACCATGGTGGCTTCAGCACGGCTGTATGTCGTGAGTTCTGAATTGTCAAAGGAATTGCCGATGCCTGGGTATTTGCTTCACAACAAGCAACTTGTGAAATCAGCAATGAATGTGTCAGTAACACCATACTGACCCAAGGAAGCTGACAAGCAGCAGAGAAGCCCTCACTGTGACTGCATATTCTACAGAGAGCGGAGAGGTGGAAGTATCTCACAAACAGAGCTTAGGGCAAATGCGGACACAGCATGGACTCCAGATTGACCGGGGATAAGCAAGCAAATATTAAAGACACTATAAGCAGCGATTTTGAGAGTTTTATATAGATAGAGGCCAAATGCTTTGCTGTGGTAACATGCTGCCCATCTTTTCTCATGCACTAAGCTTATAAACAGTTACAATTTGCATAAGTGCAATAGAATAGTTCCTCTCCTGCAGACTCCGAGTATCACTTCTGCAAACATTTGAGAGGAGAGGAGGAAAGAAGAGGTACAATCTCAGACAACCTCTGTCTCTGTTATTTCTTGTTACAAGTAGAATATTTATCCATGCCTCACTGACCAACAAGAAAACAACTAAAGTCACTATTTCTCCTCCATGCTCTCACTCCCTTTGATGTGTGCATATCTGCTAGCAAATTTAGAAAAGAAAAAAAGAAAAACATTTATCAAAGAAAGTTAATGGAACTATTTTGTCACTACATAATTTTCTATTGTGAAGGATATGGTCCCATTTTCTTTTTTTTTTTTTTTTAAATCATTTTATCAGTAACCGGACAGAGAAAAATGTTGCTTTCCTTGATGACTGCTTCTCGGATTTTGAATGCTAATGAGCAATCAACAACACTTGACCACTCCCATTTGCATGTGTTTATACATGTATGAGCACATGCTCACTCATTTTATCAAGCTGAAGCCCACATTTACTTTAATTAGTCATTCATTTGTCCATTATTCTTCCTAGTCACTTCACTCGATGTGGAAAATACATTGTCAGAAACTAAAAATCAATTTTGGTTGAACATTTAACGTAAGAATCCAAACATTTTGAAACATTTTCAGGAAAATAGAAAATAAATCTAGGTGGGTTTTTACAGCAGTAATCTATTACCATTCACTGAGCACCTGCACCAGATATCTAGAGTAGTCCATCACATAGCATTATGGTCCTGTCACCCACACTCCCAACAAACATAGTTTATGTCAGATACATATGAAGGAGCAAAGTGTTGATGCAGCTAAATTGGAGCGTGGATTAGCAGCCACGCCCATCTGCTTTAGGTTCCAGGCGACATGCCATCACTGATACAGCATATTTCTCACTCAAATCAGTAACTAGGTTTATGCAGAAGTTTATTATTGAGATGGATGGGAATGTGTTTTGATAAGACAGCCAACTTTCTCCACACCTTTTTTAAGCACCCCGATTCAGGATATCACACAACAACCTGTTGAAAATGCTACCGACATTCAAGCAACACATTTCTCCTGCAGACAATAGCAATCAAATCCCTTTGATGATCTCGCCTTTGTTCCCCTTTTAGTAGTGACAAGCCCAGACGGGGAAGGGAGGTGGATAGAGGAAGGGGAGCTGCCTGCCTGTGTCCTATTTGTGCCGGTTGCCAAACTCTATAAAATCCCCCTCTAGTTGTGGAGAATATGTCGCCCACCCACTGACAGTCTCCTCAGCTTGATACACTCTGCATTGCCAGTGGGAGATAGTGGAAGGAGATATGCAATCCAGCTGGGTTAATCCTGTTACACAGTTATGCACAGACCACAATCTCACCTAGAGAACACATACATACATAAATCAAATGGCACCACCGTAAATAGTAGAGCAGGTCTCCCTTTTCCCAACTCAAACTGAGTTATTTTGTGTGTTTTCAAGTTTTACAAGTGCAGAAACCGCAGGAAGAAAGTGTGATTAGTTGCCATGTTATGAGGTTAGCCAAAACACGGACAAAAGGTGTTCTGTGTGAGCCCACATTAACAAATACACATTTATCACCAACAGTAGTGGCTGATTCTGATGCAAATGCATCAAACTCTTTAAAATCATGTCTGCTTGATTAATAAAAATGCCAATTAAAATTCAGCAAGTCTTTTCTGAGCCCGTGATGTATTCAACCTCTTAAAATTGGCTGCAAGTTAGACATTAATATTCGTCAAGCACATGTTTTCATATTGAGAAAGAATGGAATCTATTTAGAAAAGCAAGTGAGTTGGAAACAAAAATTAATGGGGAGAAAGTGACCATACACATACAATGAATTTCAATTACATCCTTTGCTGTCTAAGCAAAGACACAAGCTCTACAGGCACTGGCTGGGTTTCCAAAGCTAAAAAAGACAAATCAGTTGCAAAATGACAAGTGAGAGAAACTGGGTGAGACTCAAATGCTCGATGTACACTTGAATCTCTCTGGGAGTTCTTAAATCATGATTTATGATCAAGTGCAGTAAGACGTCTCAGAAACTGATCTAAAATGTAAACGGTAAATACACTTCTCTTGCATTGTGCACCACTTCAGCAGTCTCAGACGATAGTCATGGCAGCAGCCCAAAGCCACATCAGACGACACCAGTTGTCCCGGGGACAGTCAAGCACATAAAAGGAGACCTTTGCAGCCTGGTTGGGTTGGTAAGGTATTGGCAGGCTAAACAAAATCAGTGGCATGGTAGAAGTTTAGAAAGACTGAGAGACTTTTGGTCAGCATTAAAAAGATTGTAGGGCTCCATCAAAAGGTAGAGTTAGAGGGGTCTTGCTCGAGCAGCGTTTAACCAGAGAGGTGGTACCTATTTGCAAAACGGTGGACCAGAGAGTATGTGATTATCATGCATCACACTGCTGAGCTGCCACGAGAAAGTTTATGCCATGGTAGTAGAAAAGGGCTTCCAACCAACAGTGGAACCTCAGATCCTGGAGGAATAATACAACTTGCCTCCTGGGCATGGAACAATGGACTTCCTCACAGACTATCGAGGAGGCATGGGAGTTTGACAATCGAGTCATACCGAGTTTCATAGACTTCGTGAAGGCGACCTTGTCTTGTGGGAAATGTCAAGGGTATGGAGTACTGAGGCCACTGCTACAGGCGATCTGGTCTCCGTATTTCTGACATGACAGCAGTGTCTGTATACTTCACATCAGACCTGTTCAAGGTGGGTGTAAGACTCTGCCAAGATAGTCCTGTGCCTGTTCTACTGTGATTTTCATGGACAGGATGTCAAGGTGCAGTCGAAATCAAAGTGAGAGAAGCCAGTTGAGGTGGTTTGGGCATCTGATTAGGATGCCCCCTGGTTGCCACCCATTTACTATGCATGTTTGACTGGGAGGAAGATCTCAGGTCAGCTCAGGACCCCCTGGAGAGATTATATCTCGAGTTTGATCTGGGAGCAGCCTAGGTTCCCTAAGAAGAGCTGGAAGAATTTGTGGTAGTACATTTTTGGGCGTCTTTGCTCTCATACTAGTATGCGACTATGGCTCAGTTGTGTGAGCGAGTTATTTCTCAATCAGATAATTGCTGGTTTTATCCCCCATCTGTCCATATGTCAAATTGCCCTTCAGCAAGACTTTGAACCCCAAATTGCTCCCAGCGGATGGACTGAGCACTTTGCATAGCAGCTGCCACCATTGGTGTGTGAATGTGTATGAATGGGTGAATGTGACCAATGTTCTAAAGTGCTTAGGGGACTATTAAATCAGTATAAAAGTGCTATATAAATGAACTCCATATACTGTATGCCATTGTGATTGGACAGACAACAAAAACTCATATGCCAATGGCAACAGCTGCCATGCAAGACATTAAATCTCAATCAGGGGTTTCAATGTTTTGCTACCATAAACGTCTAAAGACGAATCGATGGATAAAATCACCGGGGATGCGTAATATAAATATCACAAATACTGGCTTAACCACAATACATTATATTCCAAATCACAGTCCATTCATGCTCTGCATGTCAACATATTTGACCAATCAAATGGATCCCTACTGCGCTAAGCACCAGTTCCTGAAAATGACCATGGTGGCAGTCAATAGGTTTTCTGTAAATGTGTATGAGTAGATAAAGAACAATACCAATGGTAGATTCTAACGCTTCTTCAACAAAACTTAATATTTAAACATAATCTATGTCATATCAGGCAATGCTTTGGCAACGCACTGACGCACCACAGCACTCGTGTGATTCACAGCCATTCAATGTATACAATGTTTGTGTTCCCACCTGGAGCAGGAAGGTGTTTTGACTCCACAAACAATATATCAACTATTCATGGAAGCTACCTTAAGTTTTACAAAAGCTCGAAAATCAAGGAGACAAACACCAAAGTCCACAAGCTGCTCTGCTTCTCAGGCACTGCAGATGCATATGTGTTGAATAAAACAAACAAACCCCCCCCTTCAAAAAAACATTATCACATATTGCATGTTCACTGTTCACGGTATGCAAGATATCATGAAGTTCTACGAAGTGCAAACTTTGACATTGGAAGTTGACCCACTCTTCAGATTGAGCGACAGCTGCCTGCTTAAAGCAGTCCTTCTTTTATAGACGGAAACTGTAAAGTGTGACAGCTATGGGCAATTAATAAGTCTGACCTGATGTGACCTAATGCACCCCTTCCTGTCATGTCATTCGTCAAGATCAGCTTCATAATGTCTGTCAACGTCAGTGCTCTAAAATACTTGTTGCCTTCCATTTCTTTTTAACAGCAGCCGCGGATCTGTGGCGCCTTCAATCCGACCGAGTTATTTTCTTTTTCTGTGATTCACTGTTGCTGTGTGATCCCAGCACAAAAAAACTTCAAGTCACTGTTTGCGCACTGCTGCTGTCCATCCCGGCAGCACTGAAAGCTTAGCATGTGATTAAGGCTCACAGTGCAGGGAATAGAAAAAAAAAAAAAAAAACAGTCTAACTTTTAGCTAGCAAAAGGGAAGTGCACTTCAAACATGTTTCCATTAGTCACATAGCAACAGCAGCCATCATCACCAGTCCTTCCCAAAAGCATTTGTTAAGAAGGGTTACTGTAGTGAAAAAAGGACAAAACCTCTCTGCCTTTGACAAGAACAGTTGTTGTGTTTTATTTTCACTTGACATTTCCATACCATTCGGAAAAACATTTTTAAACCAACCATTGTTACATCTTAGAGATTCAGTGGCCTTTTCTACTTTTTTAGGGATTAAGGGGAAGTTGTTTTTATCCATCCAAAATGAGTCCAAAAGCTCCAATCAATTGATTCTATGGAAAGACACAAGCAAAAACAGCTTAAAGGCTGAGCTTCCCTGATATCCTAATGTATCTTTTTAACCAGCACTGGAGGTGTACAGTGTCCACTCCTTGTCAGTCTGTCAACTGGTCTAGTGTCCCACTCTGTGTTAACATGCAAGTCCCTATCCACTCTGCATTAACATGCAGGGCCAGCAGCCACTAGGTGGGCCTGAGCAGAGCCCAAGGCAGGTGGCAGATAGTCAATGTGCATGCTCCTAAATCATTCATGTAGGGTTGAGGGGATTGTGTGTTTATGTGTGAGTGTGCGAGAAGAGGAAGGAGAGGCTTCTATTGACGTTACAATATAACAATATAAGAATAGAACAAGTGAGGGAGAGAGAGAGAGAGAGAGAGAGAGAGAGAGAGAGAGAGAGAGAGAGCGAGAGAGAGAGAGAGAGAGAGAGAGAGAGGAGAATGGATGAAAAATCCCATACAGTACTATTACTATTATTGGGATTCCAAAAGTAAAAATAATTCATTTGTATGTTTGTGTACACCAAATGAGATTTTTTAGATACAAAAAATAAAAACATTTTAATTAAAAGAATGTGGGAAAGGAGAGAAGTGGAAGTCAAGTGCAGTGGGTGGGGTGGGAGGGTAGTGGGGGTTGATGGGATTGGAAAGATGAGAGGAAAGAGGGAAGGTGAAACTGACATTCTTGAGAGGGGGCAGGCCATGCGGGTTTTGTTAATGAATTAGTATGCATGGCTGGTAGCACACAATGACCTCGAGCAAGTAGCTGACATGCCATAGACACTAGCCTGAAACTAACACTAACACCACAAATTATTACCTTTTCATTATGGAAATTAGCCGTTCTTTCTCATTCCTCCCACTCTGTCTCTGTCTCGCTTCTCTCACCTGCTCTTTTTCTATTCCTCACATCTCCCCGCTTGCTCTGGTATATTGGAGGAAGAATGGTGTTGACTCGAAAAAGCAATTACCTGTCATTTACCTGTCTCTCTCTCCTTCTGATAATGAATTTTAAGTGAAAGGTGAAATAATTATCTTTTCTCTCACAAAATCAAAGTTGTGGGCGGGGACAGACGCTGTCACAATATGTGACATGCCATATGGGATTAAAGGCTTCTTTGTAGCACATACACCCACGAACAGTTCACACACTAACACATACAGTGAAAGTTATTTTTTGAACTACAATTGGATAAGAGCCTCAGTCCCAGTCAGGATCATGACACACAGTCATTTTTCCTGCTATCTGATAGCCTGTATGATCTTGAAGTTGAAACCTGCCAGCGAAACTTATCTAGGAGAAAATGCATTGTAACCATGACACATTGATTGGTTGTACTTTACTGAGAAAGCAAGAAAGCCATTTTTACTCATAGAAATGAATGGATTGCTTCATACATTGCGAAATCACAGAATGGAAGATTTTTTTGAAGTTTCTCCAGTCAGCTCGAACATCAAGAGTTGATAATGGTGTGGTTTTTACTGCAAATGCATTGAATCTAGCACAGGCAATTACAGGGGCTCTAAAACAAATCAAGCTCAGCAGACCAACATATGGTCCTAATATATAATACAGTGCATGCCCTGCAGGCAGACATGCTCTGCATCTTTGTGTATATGACATAAGCACTGATCTAAGGAGAGAGCATAACAGAGATTTTATTATTTTAAACCACAACAGAAACTGAAAGAGGAAAAATATTTGGACGACCATCCAAATTTTTGTTTAATAAAACAATAAGGATGTTTTAAGTTCCGTGTGAGTAAATCAGTGCAGACAAAGTCAAACTACCGCTGAGTAATACCAAAAGAAAAAAACTATGAACCGAGTGTATGGCTTATAAAGTGTGTTTGCTAAGAAGGTTGATTAGAAAATTACTGTAGATAAGAAGGACCTCGTTTGAATCTGGAACATGGTGTTTTTGTGATTGCATGTTGTTCTTGTGTAGTTTTATCCAAATACTCTGACAAACTTGTTAGTTTGAAGAGATTGAATTGGTGACAGGTGAGACTATGTGTGGGTGGGTGATTATCCGTTCGACATATGCTGATTGGGTATATCCTGCAAACATTCTATATATGTATTTTGCATGAATATACATTATATTCATTAACTTTACTGACTGTTTCCTCATAATATTACAGTATTTTTAATTAATGTTTTATATGTTTAAGGATTTTTTTTTTTTTTTTTTAGGAAAAGCTATTCAAGTTTTCAGTCAAGCACGCAAAATCCACTTGGATAAACTGTGTTACGGGAGAAATGACAGCTTTCTCCAGATTTTTGAAAATTTGTTCATGGCTTGACACATATGTGGACTGTTGTTGACTTAAGTAACAGATATGCAAACATTGGACGACTAAATCCAACACCACTGCTCAATATAGTCAGCTCTTGCTTGGAAATGGCTGAAAATCCAGTTACAGACAATGTGACCCCGAAATAAAATAATCCTCCCTTCCTCTGCCTTAATGTCTGTGCACTCCACCTCATTGTGGTTCATCGGTTTGTGCATGTGGTCTTGTGTGCTGTCTCACTGAGGGGACTGTGTGCACCCGAGGACATTTTGTAAGCCTTCCCAGCAGGCACTTGTGCACAATGAAAATAAAAATAGGAAAATGGAGAAAAGACGTAAAAGGATGAGGACAGTTCAGATGAGGATAGGCAGAGGAAACAACAGGAAACAATAAAAAAATAAATAAAAAAAAGAAGCCAAAAAGCAGTTTACAGAAGAGAAAAGATGGCGGTTATTTGATGCAGGTTCCTTCTTGTGGCACCTTCAGGGCAATGGCTTTAGCAACAGGCAACAGAAGGTGCTTTAGAATAAAAAACAAACTGTTGCATATTGCCATCACCTGCTCCCTCAGCCTAAAAAGACACCAAATAGAGGAGTGAGGAAAGAAATTAAACCAAGATAGTAATGATTAGATGAGAATGTAAGTTCTATTTTTATTCTTTTAAAACATTCATCATGTTTGTGAACATTGCGTAACCATCATTCCTTCTGCCCTACGCAGCTCTGTATATTAGATGACCATTAAATATCCTTACAACCACATATCCTTCACTCCACGTGCTTTTTTGTGTACATGAACATATGTGTCAAAGTCTACTCGTAGCCCAGAGCATGTTGCTTCTGTCAATATCTCGTCTCTGTGAAAAGCCACATCCAGCAAATTCAAAGCAAAACCTCAAGGATCATCACATATGTTTTTTTAGACTTGACAATCTGCACACAAGATACAAAAATCAACAGTGATACAGATGAGGCCAAAAAATATTGTTTGTAAGATATTCCATACATGGAAAAAGATAAATACCCGCGCCTATAGGTTCATACATTCCCAACATACCATTGGTCATGTTAAGCAAAATGTGAGGGCCTCACGCAATTTCGATAAAATGGATATATGGTGAAAAAGAAGATACGATTTTAATGTTTTACATTATCTTTTCCTTTCAGCTGACTGTTGATTTTTTTGCACATCATTCAAGCTGCAGTGATGCAACGCAGACGGAGATAAATTGACAGAGCAGCCGTAGTGAGAGCGAGAGTGAGAGAGAAAATGCAGTCCACACATAAAGACAGAGAGGTCCACACTGGAATCCCAACACCTGATCCACAAGCAAGCGAGCTAGTTAGAGGCAGGTTCTTTGATCTCTGGAGAAAAGCTCAGTCGGGGGAAGCTGACTGAAGACAAATCCATGTTATAAACAACACACACAGACACACAAGTCGTACAAGCATGCACTCACTGGCACGTGGTTCACTTTGAACAACAATGAGCGTATGTACTTTTGCACTGAAAACCATTCTGGTGCCTTGTCTCGGACAACATGTCAACCATGACAGACTCTCAGCACTGACAGACACACATTCATTTTGTCTGAGTGACTTCTCATATGATGATCTGATTGGGAAGATTAGCTCTTACACTGCATATGTTTTGTTTAAGATTTACACTCTTCCAGCCTGTTCTCGTACTCACTCTCTCTTGGCCTACTTTTCCACCAGCAAAAGTTGATATTATGCAAATGCTCACTAATGCTAATATTTGAAGGCTGGCACAGGCCTTATTTGCATATGGCAGCACACTCAGCCGGGGAAACAGCATGACATGCTGACCCTGGTCAGGTTGCCAGGGGAACAACCCCCCATACCCTACTCCCACACACAAAGAAAAAAAACTAAACAACCAAAAAAAATAATAAATAAATATTGGGTTGTCGAGCCGCACAAGTTTTACCCCTACTACGACAACACCGGTCACTTTGGAGGTGCTGTACTAATTCCCAATTAGGGGTTCTCAACTTTATCCAGTGTACCATGTGAAGTTTACCCCTCGACTACATGGACACCCCATGGTGAACACGGTCCTGTGATCTAAGAGGCACAAAATGGCAGCAGTAATACGCTGCTTTTGTGTCCATCACAGCCACTTAGCTCTGCCTTTGAAATGGAAATAGTTGGATTACTGACAACAATAGGCTCAGTCCTCTTTTGGTTAATTTGACAATAGAATGACGAAGAACTATGTTAAGCTTCTCTTCCTCTTGCCACCATCTAAATAAAGACACATTTCCATGTTTTAAAGCATTACTATGAGTTTTCAAGCGGAAGATAGACATATGCGCCCATATGAACACACATTTGCAGAAGAGTCAGAGGAGCGTGCGCCAAACAATGACACACGTTGGGAAGGACAGTAGGCAGCACAGTTTATACGTATATAGCACGCTTTCAGGAAAAACACACACGCTTTCTGTTTTCCTGAACAGAACAATCGCTGACAAGGATGGATGTTCTGGATTCTAGCTGCTTAGAGATTATGTGGCTGGGTCTTCTCAGCACACGATAAGCCAATAAGACCTTTTCTTGGACAGCAAATTTGAGCTGCTGGGGATGCGACTTTCAGGAATCCTCTTTCAGTCAGAGCATTTATGCATGTATCAAAACTGACACAAGCACATATTTGTTGAGAAAATAAAGATGCAGATTGAAGGAGCGCAGAGACAAAATACGAGCGAGAGGGAGCGAAGGCGAACCAGAATGAAGAAGGCGCTGAATGCGTGAATGTGATTTACAGTCAGGCTGGTTGCACATGTCCAACCACTGAGATTCAGACACCACAACAGCAGTTACTACCACTTCTGTTTATGTAAGCCAGAGCAAACCAGAACGAGGCACTTTTCATAACAGCCTGACATTTATATACGGTATGGTAATATCCCCGCAACATTATCTGAACTCAGGTCGGACACAACTTTTCACCTAATATTTTTATATTTATGATTTCTGTTTCTCTTCAACGCCATGCGCAATCTCCGACTCAATTGCTTGTATCACTGTGAAAGTTCCATTTGCTAATAATATCTACATCAACACCGATTGGACCTGACTTCACACCAGCTCCCACTGAAAATTATAGAAGGCTGATTGAACAAGGAATGCAAAAGTTCATCAAGCAAAGAGATGAAATGTTCTCACAGACACTGAAATACAAAAAGCACCGTTCCAAATTACGAGGAACATTAAATGTTAGCCAAATCATTAGGTGAACATATCGTTCAAGCAACTTCTTTTTTTTTCATAAGAGTGCAGTTGCATAGGTGACTCACTTTTTCCCTTTTGAGTCAACATAAAAGTTTTTTTTTTCTTTTTCTAACTCCATACAATTCCATAAAAGAGTCATTTATGTGCTTTGAGTCACAGTGGATTATTAACAATAGGGCCGGGGGTGACGTATTTATGTAATTGACGGAATAAATAAAGTTACATGGACTATTGGTAGCTCTAAAAGGGGGGAAAAAACATATTTTCTTCTTTCAATTGCTCTGTGAATTGAAATATTTGTATTTTTGGATTCCTCCTTCATTTCATTTTATTTTGTTGATCGCTAGAGCTTCATTTAATTCTTCTTACTTGAATTTTATTGTGGAATTTGGAGAGATTTAAGGAGCAATACTCTGAAGGAATGTATTAAATAAACGATTGAATTAATATTGAAATGACTGTTTTTTGATGTTCGCAATGAGTAAATTGCTATATTGATCAAATATTGGGAAAATAATCAATGAATTGAAAAAATAATTGCTAGATTAATCATTCAGCTCTCATTAACAATTTACAAGAGGATGTCAAAATGTGTTGTAAACGCTAAAACAAGTTCAGTGCTTCTCTAACACACACCAAAAAAAATAAAATCCGTTATTGCCATGTTGTTTGGCAGGTGGAAGGAGATGAGGGGCTGTAACATCACTGTTTCACCATCTCGCCATGGCTTTCAGATCAGTCCACTCAGGTGTGATATGACTCTGATGTGGAAGGAATGACTCGATGATTAAAAAGAAATCTGTGTGGACAGAACTTTAGTTCCAGTACAAGAGTGTGTTTTGACCGCGTGAGCTGGATGTTTGTTTGATTTGGGAAAACCTTTCCACCAGATACGATATCAGATACAAGATACGAACCAGCAAATGGCTGATTACCAAGTTGCTTCCATAACTACATGGTTTGAGTAATATAAGTAAAATATCAATATATGTGAGCTTGTATATTTAATATTAATCTGCAGAATAATAGCATGTTCGATAAGAGAAAAATAGCCATCCAAAGAAATGCAGTGCACGAAAGTTTGCTATAATTAAGACAACTACTTGAATTATATGCAGAAATTTACTTCAGTAAAATAAAAAAACAGGGTGTGATCAAGGACCTCTGCGGCTGCAGATGTTGGTAAATATGTTGAAAGACATCATCAGTTTGTGGAGAATTAAATCAATAAGACTCATTAAAAGTCTGATTTGAACATTCACACTCACAAAGAGCAAAACTGCAGGAGAAGTTTTAACTTGTGGAGCACCACAAACAGCCTGTAATGAAGAGCCCGGTGCTAACAGACTGCAATGATAGAACGTTCCTGTGAGAGAAGCCACGATAAGAAAGTGCCACAGTGAGAACTAATGAGAAAGACAGGAAGAAAAATTAAATGAAGCCCAACGTGTTTGCAAATCACTAACACGAAACAGTGAATTACTCTTGCATTGGCTCGAGATGAATACTCAAGCTGTGAGCACTCAGAGATGGCAAAGCCAAGCTTAATAGTGCCGACGGGCAAAACATTTTATAATAGTGAACAGAATAATAACTGGCAGTGTACTGCAATATACTGCAGTATACTGCAATATTGATAACTGTTAAAGTGGAGCATGCTGCACGTACGTAGGACCATGCTGTACGTGTCAATAACTGTGTTGTTGCTTTTTAATCAATTCCGAAGGTTTTTGTTTTTTTTTCTTTCCAAACTTGGAAAAGGTCGGCTTTTAGAACAACACAACTTCCAATGGTACGGTCTCCTTTAAGCTGCGAGTTGCGAGCATGAAAAAACCGGAGCGAGCTATCTTTGTATTCCACACACATACATCTTTTGTTTGAGAGTGGGCGACTTGTATTCACTTCCAGCCAATCGTTTCGCAGTCTCTTCCTGAAACACCTGTTCAGATCATTTCAAGGCTTGAGAGACCAAAGTCAGGTGTTAATGTATTCAAACGTATATATTCAGGTATGTTTAGGGTGAGAAAAGATTTATTTAAGAGTGTGAAAACGAATGGTTGGTCTTTGTATTTTTTAACAAGCAAAAGACTAATATATATTGGAAATTGAGGTGAAGGGCTCAGATTTAAGAGGTGCCGTGGCCAAGTGCTGCCCATGGGCCGTACTTGCCCTTCATCAGTGTAGCTGCCCGTAAGTCTTCCTCCTACACCCCATGCAAATGAATTTCACAGATTCATTAGACCTGGTGAACAAGGTTAATCAGCTCATCATTTGCTAAAGAAAAATCTTTCTCCATCCCAGCGATAACTCCTGATCTTCACTTTATGCCTATGAAATGCTTGAGAAAGCCGAGAAAATATTGCACGCTTTTAAACATTCAGAGACATCATGGACCATTTGGAGAAAGTTTCCTGTGCTCCTAAATCTAGTCTGCAAGATGTTGATGGCAGGTTTAATTTAGTTATCTGATTAGGCTCTGGGGAACACGCTAAGTTACAATTATAGTTGGTATTGCTGGAGGCACTGAGTATGACTTTGTATTGCAACACACACACACACCCACACACACACACCCACACACACACCCACACCCACCCACCCACCCACCCACCCACCCACCCACCCACCCACCCACACACACACACACACACACACACACACACACACACACACACACACACACACACACACACACACACACACACACACACACACACACACACACACGCGCACACACACTGTCTGTGCTGTAAAGCACATCCATTTATTTGTCGTATGTCTAATTCAAGACTGCAGCATATGCACTTTTTCCATTCTTTCAGTACTATTTCTTGTTTATGAGTTTTCTTTCATTAGAGTGGCTTTTTAATTACTGTTCCCTCTCTTTTTATGGCCTTGTTTTTTCTTCTCTCTCGCTCTCTCTTTCTTATCAAAGTACTTCTTTGATAGTTTTATAAGTTGCACCAGTGGCTGTGTGGTAAGCAGATTAATAGGAGAGTAATGTCATTAAAATGGTAATGTGTAGACTTGGGCGAGATGCTGAAAACAATAATATCCCATTTGATTAATGACACTCTAATGCAAGAGCATGCTCTGTGAATGTACACACATTGGTGCACACGTTTTGGACAAATCAGGATTCAAACTACTAACTCTGCAGTCAATGACGTGTCATAAATCATAAACTATAGAGGATATAATGGCATATGTTGACTTGAAAGCCTAATAGTCCAAAAACCAAGTTTTTTATTCAGGAAGTAGGTAAATGCTGTTTTAAAAATATGAACAATAAAGAAATAAAAACTGAAAACATGAAATAGTGAGCACTTGCATAAATACACTGAGGATACAAACAGGCACAATGGATCTGGAGATGGCATTATGCAACGTTATTGTGGATGCTTTTCTAACGAAACCCGGAGCTCCCTGTCTGCCATATGCGACTCATAATTTCCAACCACAAAGATACAGAGTGGGTGCAAACACAACAAAACAAAGACAGAAAAAGAGCAGATCATGACATAGGAGAGGTTTTCCTCATTGAAAACAGACAGAGTGACTGACTTCTGCCCCCTTTTGGTTCTGGACACAACCTCACAGGCATCACAGTTGGAAATAATAAATTTATCTTGGCAGATATATGGCAGACCTGAATAAGCAGCTATGGCTTGTCTCTCAATCGGAAGGTTGCAGGTTTGATTCTGCATCTTCCCCTCTCCACTCCATGTAAAATCGCTTCTAATGGATGGATTGGCAGCCGCCTCCACTGATGTGTGTGTGTGTGTGCGCACACGTGCGTGCGTGTGTGTGTGTGCGTGCGTGATTAACAGTGTAATAACACTTTGGGGACTGTTCATGCAACGCAAACGCGCTGTAGAAGTGAAGTCTATTGATATGATGAACTGTGTTGTTGTAAAGCTCTTCGACGAGCTCATACTGACATTCATTGATGGTTATGGTTGTGAAGATAGTCTTACTTGATCAATCATGTAGACCTGGTTACATCTGAATGTTTTAATAAATTGATATTATTATCCCTTCCTATTGAGTACCAAACAGTCACATTAATAATCAAAAACACCACCAAAGAAAAACACATATAGAACAGTGGCGCTTGTTCAAGCTAAAGTGAAGTAGCAAGACAGTCACGTCGTTAAGGGATGGTTTACGTGGACAAAAAAGGTGTCTGCCTTTTTTCTGATATCTCCAGTCCGTCCTGCCTGAAAGTCTAACCGGCAGCAGCAACCAGTGGAGTCGTGTCTGTGAGCTGTCATAGTTCCTGATGGGGAACAGTTGGCAAATGGTCAAACGATGACCAGCGGTGACAGATTAGGGTATTTTGGGGTCTAAATTCATTGTTGTTCTCAACCCCCCACCACAGAAACAATTTTGCACAGTTATGCTGGCTTGAAATGGCTCTGTCGGAATAAATCTAGCTCCTGGGCTACTGCGCTAGATAGAGCACAACACCCTGTGGGCAAAGCCCACACACACGACACTCTGATGTGACTGCTCCACTAGCTCCTCTCTGACACACATTTATGAGCAGTATGCAGTGGCACTGCTTTGTATAATTTAAATCACCAAGTTATTAGAGTGTTGTGGGACATTTATACAATAGTGGCACTTGAAAAATCAAGTTAGTATTCGCCAACATACATTTTTCATGCATATATGCACACAAGTAAACACCTCTGGGCTAGTCTCCAGGAGGGAGGTGAGGCCTCTCAGCCAGAGCGGCGTCGGGGGAAGGCACTCTCTGATCGTTTAATAGGCCTGGCCCCTAACAGACAGCGCTCGCTTCGTCAGCCTGTCAGTGGGCCAAAGCTGACCCACAGAGCCGTTTTGCTAAAGGGACTTGGGAAAAACAGCAGATCCAGACCCTCAAAGGGCTACGTCTGTCATTATTGGTCATCATCTAACCATTTACCAGCAAAATCCTCATGATGCCAACATAAACATAATCAAAGTTACCCACAAGCACTCACCAAAACACTGAACTGTCAAAAGGGACAACAAGTATTCTTTTCCAGTCCATTAAATTTCAGCCACTACTGTAACATTTTATTGTGCATCTTGGGAGAGTGTATTTTCAATGATTGGAGTCACAGACATACAAACAATCAAAGACAGCACAGAAAATGTTGTGCAGTGGGTTTCTGTTACTTTGCACTACACTGCGCCGTAGGCTAAAAGTCATGCTGTGTTTGAGGTACAACTAAAATAGAATGTGACGAAAAAGAAAGCCAAACAATATCATCCTCCAAAGCCCAAATGTAATGTGTAAGGAGCAGGGGAAAACACACACACACACACACACACACACACACACACACACACACACACACACACACACACACACACACACACACACACACACACACACACACACACACACACACACACACACACACACACACACACACACACACACACACACACACACACACACATACACACACACACACACACACACACGTAAGCACACCATAATACTGTAATAATCAAAGGAGAAAATGATTTAAAATATAATGTCTTCATACAGTAGATTAAAATCATTAACGTTTCCGTGCGTGTGCGTGTATCACCACTCCACAGTCCACACACAAAACAACAAATTGTGAGAATGGGAAAGAGAGCGAAGGGGGCGGAAAGTGCAATGCTACATCAGCAAATACACCTCAGCATGCCAAACGAGTTCTGCATGACCTTGGTTAAAGGTGTGCGAATATGGGTGTGTGAGAAAACCACATTGCCTACATCTGACCGGCATGTGACTGAGATACTGACACGGGATGAGATCAGAGAAACACCGGTAGCTGCAGCTGCAGGGGCATGTGCGATGGTGAATGGTTTTGTGTATATCTGTTGGCGTGCATGTGTGTGCAGTAGTTAGTAGGTGACAAACCACTATCATTTTTTCTTCAAAAACAAAATCAATAAATAGCTTTGGAATCACCTGATTATATATATCTTGCTAAACAAGGTTTACATCGGACAAATTGCTCAGTCGGGATGATGATGCATGTTTCCTCTGTGTCACCATTAATGTGAAGAAGGAGAAGAAGAAGAGAGTAGCCAATTGACGAGAGTTGAACATAATGAAATCGTGAAAAGGGGGTAACTGAAATTATTGTTCATCCTGAAAGGAAGAACATCCTCAAATGCAAATGCTGTCTCCATGGTTTGATGTATTTCTCAAACTGATGATTTGATATAAGGGCTTACGATGTAGAACAGTAAAATGTATCAGTTTTCTGAAATACCAACAGTGGGATAGAAATAAAAGTGTTAATATTTCTAGTACCTGCATAATGCATGTGGATATAACATTAAATATAAATGGAGACATTAAGTCGCTGTGATAAAATACAGGGATATGGCTGAATCAGGTATTGGCAGAGCATGATTCTGCTGATGACAGTTGTCTGCACTGGCACGAGTAGTGTATTGAAAAGCAAACACGGTACAGCTTTCAAACGCTCTCGCCAAGACACACTGGACCAAAGCAGACGTGACAAAAACCCAAACCAATCCAAATGACAATCTGACATACGGGCTGTTCATCTCCTGCTTTGCTAGATCAACACAGATTGGACTAATGTATCACCATAATCCTCAAAACACTGAATTCGAACTGCAGCAAAATGATCTCTCGCTGGTGTGCGAGAAGTTGTCACACTTTGATTTCCGCTAACAGAATCAGGTTTGTCTTGGCACGGCTCATTTTGTCCACAGAGAAAGAAGCTCACAGCAACCTGCTCCCAACCTGCTACACATGGATTATGCATGGATATGCAGTGAGGGGTGGGTAGGGGGTGCAAGTGGGAGGTGGGATGAGGGGCAAAGTGCTGCAAGTATGGCGTGGGTGTATTTATTGCAGCGAACTGCAGAAGCAAGTTTCTAATCTGTGCTGAGGTGTTTTGTTTTGGTGATTTTTGTTTGTGTTTTTTTTGTGTACGTATGCTGTGTAGGTGTTAGTGTGCATGCGGGATAACTAAAGAGCAGAAGGCCACTTAAGGGCACTGCATAATAACTAGGTTTCTCTTGGGCAGAAAAGTAGCTAAAACCCAACACACACACACACACACACACACACACACACACACACACACACACACACACACACACACACACACACACACACACACACACACACACACACACACACACACACACACACACACACACACACACACACACACACACACACACACACACACACACACACACACACACACACACACACACACACACACACACACACACACACACACACACACACACACACACAGAGGGGCCCCTCATTACTCATGCATGACCAGTCCATAATGCACTTCTGCGCTTTCACTCACCGTTGGCAGGACAACAGAATTACTGAGAAAGGGATTTGGGAAGACTGAATTTGCCAAGACTGTGGGAACAGCCAGATTCCTTCTTATACCACAAAAGATGAAGGAAGAGCAGCTCAACTCTCCCATTCCCTAATACAAACATTCAGAGCTGTGAAAGTATTATCCCTGATTGTATCATCCTCTTTTTCTGAGCCTGATGCAGCAGTTAAAGTACTTTTCTACTGAGAAAGCATGCAATACACATACACAGATTCTTTTGGTTTTTTTTAACCACAAACACAAACGTACATGAGAAAATGAAATAGATACAAAATGATAGCACCAATAAGTTATACACTTTGAACTCTATCTAAATATATGCACATCTGTGTATTAGGGTTTGCCTGTGTATGCCCGCGAGGCTGTACTTTGATCAGTCTGGCCAGCAACAGAAGCTGTATGCAAAGGAACAAAATCATGGTTCAGGAAGCATTTTTGTTGCCTTTTAGAGGGCAATTTGTTTTCAAAGCAATACTGATGAATCATGTTTGAGTGTTTTAGGCTGCGTCCGGTTAAACAGGCAGAATGAAGAGATGAAATCTTCAAATCTTCCTGTTATTCTGCAATCATACGAAGATATTGGTTAGTAGAGATTAGTTCCAATGTCATCATGACATTAAAAAAAAAAAGAAGTAGAATGGAACACTTGACAGCACCAGATATCAGTTTTACAGATATCTACTGAAACTTGCGAAATATCTGAACCTGCCCCCAGGGATTAACCTGTTGTCAGACCTTCAGCCGATGGTTTCCAAGATTAGGCTTCCAACAAAGCAGTTGTGAGCAGACCACTAATGGAAGCGGTAGCCTCAATTAGCTCACTAACTGATGGGATATGTGATTTTATTTAGTTGTTGCTGCCGAGAGTGTAAACAAGTCATGTTTCCTCTCGAGGAGACCTAGAAAACGGAAACAGGAAGAGCGAAGTGACAGACAGAAAGTTGTGAAATGTCTTCCACAGTAGCTTTAAAACTGCACATCAATGTACAGAAAACTGTATGTGGTCCTATTATGTTAAATATGCTTTTGTAACCAGAGGAATGGAGTCCATTGACCTATACTACACCACTGTGATAAATTGGAAACCTTGAGACTAGATTTTGGCTTTTAAAAAATATTTTCGACGCTTTATATTTGCATTGTGGTGTAGTGGCAAGCACTTCCTGGGTGTACCCTGCCTTCAGCCACAGTCAGCATGAATTTCTAGCTCCATCAACCTCTGCAGTGATCACTTTGTTGCGGTTACATTTACTTCCTTATATGAGACAAACAACACAGCGTGACCAATAACCTGTTGTTACTGCTGAATCATCTGCTGGTATTGTCAGCAGTATGCACCCACAATTTGCAGTCACTAAATATGTGCATATGTTATCTTTATAATTGCAAGTTTGCTGGGCGAGTCTAGTCATGCCGAACATAGTAAGTGAAAATCTCAGTGAAAAGTTTGTTGTGTTAAAACTCAAGACATCTTCACCTCCTCTTGAAATCCTTGCAGAAAAGGTTTTGAAAAGAGCAAAAAGTATCCGAAAGTGCAAAAGTGCTGCTGTGTTAAACACTGAGCAGCACTCAATCTCCAACAGTTTCCCAGCCACAGACGTTTGTGGTAATGTTATTTCTCTATTTGCACTTTGAGACTGAGCAAAACAAGCAAAGGTGACTCCCTCCTATGTGGCTCATTAATTGGTTGCAATCAATATATTGGATTATAATGCAGCCAAAACAAAAGAACAATTATCTGCGGTGTATAAAGCTCAGCAAACATATTATTGATTCAAACCTTTAAGCTTTCCGGTCATTCAAATAACACACAAATTTTGCAATTTAGCATTTCACATTTCGTCGTATCTTCCAGTGATATTTGTTTTAGTACATTTAACATTCAGCTTAAATTCAGATTGATATTAAAAAAAGAAAAAGAATATGATGTATCTAAGACTGCTTATGTTACAATGAGTATCTGAAGTGCATTATTAGATGTTTTTCTACCTTTCTGTCTTCCAACTATCTCTTCTGAACCACGCTGATCACTCTCCACCTGCTCTTAACCAATCAACTTATTGTATTCTGCGTCAAATCCATTAACCCCCAGAATGGAGTTCAACTCAAGGTAGAGGTTGAATCCTCAAGTCACATCTACAATGCTTTTGCCACAGCTGGGTTTTTTTTTTTTTTTGACTCCATTATGAGAATTTATATGCTATATGCACATTATTCAGGACAAGACGCAGAAATGCTTAGCTTGAAAATTGTCTGATCCCCTTGACAGACATTGCATATTAACTGTCATTTAGATGCACATAACCTTTATGCAGCTGAGGAGAACTCGCAGTGATATAAAACTGAAGTCTCACTTCATCCAAGGATATAGACAGAAAGAGAGAGTTTAAAGGACACAGAATGAAACAAAGTGAAAGTAGCTTGCCTGTGTAACAGTTTCATCAGTACAGCCTGGGTGCGTTCTGATGGAAACGAAGGACTGTATGTATCGCTCTGAAGAGAGGAAATTATATGTCACAGTCTATAAAGCAAGCCCATAATGTATTTTGAAAGACAGCATCCTTGTGGCTTAGATCATTGTACAGTGGCTGTCAGGATGACATCACTCCATTTTAAGCCATTTAGTTTCTCTGCTGCAGCCGACCGCAGAAGATCGAAATACTTCAAGGATAGAGTTTCCCAAATTCCATTCACATAGTTTGAGCCGGACAAGGGCCAAAATAGAACTGAAGTAACATAATGATGTGGCAGACATCCACACCCACCCAGTGGCATTTTTGTCTCATTCATCCCGATCTGCTATTTTGAAGACTTTTTGTGACTATGCTGACAGAAAATTGATTAGTCACTTGTACGGTGGGATAAATGGCATCATTCACAACAATGACCATCCAAATGTTTTGCTATTAGACAGAGTTACAAGATAACATATACGCCAGGTATAACTTGTACGGCAGAAAGCAGGAATGCCTTTTTTTTTTAGCTAATTTGAATCGCAATACCAAATTCTGTTGATGATTACAAACTAGGGTCCTGAGGAGCTTAAGATGGTCCCAGCGGAAACAGGAAAAGCAGACAGACAACTAATCAATTAACCTAGCAAACCATGGTTGTTTTTTTGTTTTGTTTTTATCTTGTACATAAACTAAATTATCAGGCGAAAACCCCCACAGTAAGAAAGTACAAATTCTTCACAAAAAAGGTCCCAGGATGGATTCAAACCAAGGCAGTGGCAACCAGCACTAACCACTGCAATGCTGTTATGTCGTGATACAAGTGTATCTTCTTCTACTGCATCATGATAAAGGCATGATGAAGGGTGTTATCTAGTCATATGTGACTTCCTTCTTCGGAAGGGTAAGCCCATATCAACCAGAGATCTCACATTGAAAATCGCATTTACATTTACGTCACTGACTCTCAGTAAAGTTGTTAAAATGCTTCACATGCTAAATTTCCTCACTTTTTTGCACTTGTGCATAAAGCAGTCAGTCAGAAATTATTAGGAGACAGAAATTCAAAATATATACTGTATATATCGACTTTAACAAAGAATATTATACAGTATATATTTTTGCATCTGAATACCAAATCCACGTGTTGGTGACAGCTATGCTTAAAATTGGAAAAAATGCAGACAACTTCAACTCTGAAAATGTGGAAAAGTATCCAGTTCAGTTAACTTCATTCCCAAGTCCAAATTCTCAAAAGATGTGAGCAAAGCAAAACAAACTTCATTTACTAACTACCTTGGGGCTGCAGCGGTGAGACTTTAATATCTGAAAAAGACGCCAACATAACTGTCTCCAAACTTCGCTGCTTCTTTAATTTGGTCACAGGATCTGCATTGCCATTGGTATGCAGTTTCCACCGCACGGCAAAACTCAGTGGTGCTTGTTAAAACACTTTTCATATCTATGCAAGTGCAATGAATGGTGTCTGACAAGGGCGCTTGTCTGCCAATTGGAGTATTCTTATAAAGGAAGCACCCTGGAAAGATGAAAGCCCAGGGTGACACTGGAGAGTGAGGTGTCGGGGTAAGAGAAATGAAACATCCAGATAGGAGGGAGAGAGAGCAGAGGGTCTAAGATGGAGAGCCGTAAAGAGAGAGATAGACAAACGCTGTGAAAAAGTGAGCAGCAAGCAGGAATGAATAACCAGCTTCCTTTTTTGACTGTGGAAATGCAGATAAAGACAGTACTTTTGACAGATCCATTTGCATATCTATCTACAGGCCAATCCAATAGCCTTCACATTTAGGAGGTTGCACTTTTTCACAAAAGAAATGAAACAGAAATGTTCGCATTAGAATTTATTTTTTTTTATGCTACAAGTGTGCCGTTATGCTCTATTCATAATGATGGAGAAAAACAAATTTTCAGTAAAAGAGTAGGGGGGGGGGGGAGAGAAACACATGAATCAACCATTTTATTGCTTTCTCTGTGCTTTTCACAGCGAAACATGACTTGGACCTTTACAAACACTGCCTTCATTGTTAGGAATTGTATCTACATAGATCAAAAATGGTTCAAAGCCGCGCTTCTGTATACTCCTTATATTTGTCAGATAGTGTATGTGAGTTTGTGTGTTTGAGGACAACACTGAAGCTGTATCAAGGCTCATTTCCTGAATATCTCATGCATGGCTGCTGTTCTTTTTAAGGCTCTGTTCTTTTTTTTTTTTCTCTTCCTCACAGCACAAGGGAATTCCTTTACTCTCCCCCATTCATCCTGTTACCCCTACACCCTGCTAATTCTTTCACTCCCCCCTCACCCTCAGCCCATTTATGAGACACAAACATTCACAGAGTGTTTTGCTGTAACCCTCCTCGTTGTCTCATCTCATCCCATCACAGGGAGATTTGAGGGGAGCGTTGACACAGCAGTGGCCAGTAACATGTCATTCAGGATGCCAGCCAAGCCACAGGCATCACGTACACTCACATAGCATCTCAAAACAACCCGTCGCCTTTCCCTGGTGTGTGTCTGCTGCCGTTGTCTGCATGTGTCTTCCTCCTGCCTCTTTTGCTTTGCCTCTTATCTCTTCTATCAAGGTGGTCTTCTTGGAATGACAAGTAGCCACTGAATCTTAGCGGGGCTGCTGTTTCGGGGAGCATGCTGCTGATTTTGCTAATCATGCTCAAAAAAAGACAAAAGAACTGTGAGGAATGTGCATTAATTCTGTTTGGTATAGTGGCACACTTTAAAAGGCCTGATTTGACACAAATTAGTCAATAAATGTCTGTTTGCTTCGAGTAAACTCAGCACTTCCCTAATTTGTCCTAAAGGATTATATAATGAAATTGCTCTTTAAATTAGCACCTTGCTGTGTATCATTATAAGAATGGAAATAATGTGCCATGATATTAGTAATTTAAACGCTGAGCTAATTTCAAACTGGAGGAGTGCCATTACCTTAAATGTCACATTTTCTATAAGTGAAAGCAATACATCAAAGTAGACACAATGAACCTGGACATGCACGAAGTAACCACTGGAATCAGCACCTTCTACTAATTCTCACAGCATGAGGGAGCGATCAAAGTCAGACTGCAATTCATCAATTCCGTGACTCTTTTCTACTGAAAAACTGCAAGTAATGCTGCATTGCATGTGTGGGACACGGGAAGCCATGTAGACCACTATATGCATATAATTTGATTTAGAATCAAAAACCCTTATCACTATATATGTTCAAGAAACATGGAAATGTGAGAAAATGTTATCCTGCTGAAATAGATTGATTCGTTTTGAAGATAATAAATTATAACTGACCATAGATTTTTTTTTTTTTTTGAATTTCTTGATTCCAGCGTTGTGACATTTAAATGACTACACGCCATGCAATTGAAATGTAACGCTGAAGTGACCTCAGCTTTGTAATCATAAGACCTATTGGGGTAAAAGGTGGATCCTGGATTAAGAGGGTTAAAGGGGCTTCCCCTCAAACAGGCCGGCCTGTTATCTGCAGTGTTGAGGAACGACTACCCTCGAAAGATATGGCTCCTTTTTGGTTAACGGATCACTTTTTAATAAGGTCAGGATTAGGGTGACCAGTGCATTAAGTCAAGGGCTTAGGATCAGTGCTTAGCCCTGGACAGTCGCTACTATTTACCACCTCAGTGCAACTGTGGTTTAACACCGGCTCATTATGAATGTGGTGCCTGGAGGTTTTGGTTCCATTTCTCCAGTAAAAGCTCATCCCTGCATCACGTCTGAGTATGCATGTGTTTATGCATATTTGCAATAGTGTGTGTGATGTGGGGAAGCAGATACTGCAAAATGACCACTGGTGTCATAATTCTTTGAGTGTGGCATCTATTAAGATTCAATATTTGCCAAACCTGTCTTTATTTAACAGTTTCTGTCCCCTCGTTCTCCTGCTATCCGTCTTAACTACAGAGTAGCATGATAATGTTACTCTGAGGGTGCTGCTCAGAGGATTAGCAGAGATTAGCATTAGCTGGTCCATTTGAACTGGATATGCATACAGCAGCATTTGCATGTTGGCAAACCAGGCTGGGCCTGAAGCCATAGTACACATTTATAAATGGGGGGTAAGAGAGCAGAAAACAGGAGAAATATATGGCTGCAATTTCAAAAAGTGCACGCCACAAAACATTTCCAGTATCTTGTAAATCTAGAACAGCGATCAGAAAAGGCAGCAACTTTAAATAAAACGGTTTAGTAGAAGAGCAACAGAAACTCTGATTAGCAAAAAGAAAATGCTGGTAATTTAGAATTCATAATTTGGTTTTCTTGGCCTTTGCATACCATATCTATAGTGGTTCCACAGGATTATTGTTATCCTCAGAATAAAATATCAACATTATACAAACGTGCGCGAAAATGGTGCCAAACAACATGGAATATCTGAAGCGATCATGTTGACAAATGTCTCACTGAGAAACTCCTGTTATTATTGAAATGTCATAAAATCTGAGAATAAATGATTTTTGCCAGAAGCCAGAACATAAAGCCAAGGTTACAATTGGAATCCAATCCATCAAAACTAATCCAGCTAAATTCATTTCCTGAGTGGGTTGCGGATTATTGTTCAAAACAGTGAAATGCTCCGGCAGTAAGAGTCTGACCAGTAATGTCAAGGCTATGTAAACATAAAAAGTAGCATTACTATATGGTCATGTTTATGTTTTACAGATAAATGCAAATTTCTGGCGTCATATACATACCAGTGGAAACATTTGACTGTATGAGAGACTGATGAACAGGGTGAACGACAGTACAAACAGTAATGAGGAAGATAAAGAAGCAATTGAATCAACTTTTGTTTTCCATTTGTAATGATAAGAGATGAGCAGAGACAGGAAGGGAGTGCAACGAAAGCCAAACTATTCTGGTTCCTAAAGAATGCATCTGCTGTGTGTCTAATATGTCTGCTTGTTTTCAGAACGCACAATGCTCGCTCTACCCAACTGAAGCAAAGTGAGAGAAAGGCAAATAGCTTTAAGATAGGCAGTGAAATTACCCATAATTGGAGACCATTTAAAAACATAATAACGTCTTTGTTTCCTCAGCGGGAGGTGCGGGGCTGGGGAAGCTTTTTGATTAGAACTGGAGATGAGTTAGCTATAAAACTACTGAGCCGAACCTTAGCCAGATTCATGCGGAGTGCGAGTGCATGTGTTTGTGTTAAATCTATCTGCCAAATTGTAGAAATTAATAATTCTGGATGAGGCACTATTACTAGAGTCCAGTGTCAGTTCAACAGGGACCAGTTGAAAATATCTTATCACACTAATTTCCGCACGAAGCAGCAGGAACAATCAAACCGGGTTGTAAAATCTCAGAGCATCAATGCTCAACACCAACTTACAAAAAATTCAAATGGAGCATGAAAATATGTATTAAAATTCAACTGGAATCATGCCACGGCATCTTTAACAAAGATGTGTATGTAGGAGCAGATTGTCACCGTGCCACTGAGTTGCAGAGCGGAAGTGAGCTTAGGGGTGTGTGCCACTTAGGATGGGGGGAATAATGTTGTGTAGCATAAAATGGATTTGTAATGTGGCAAACAGAGACAGATGGAGGGGGGCTGTGTGTTTCTGTGTGGTATATATTTGCAAGCTTGGACACACACACACGCGCGCACGCACACACACACACACACACACAGAAGAAATCCCTTAGGCACATTATGTATGCTGCCGCTCGCTCACCCAAGCCAAGGGTCTCAGTTCATTTGGTTTTTAACTGTTATAAATTGTCTCACTTGACTCCATCTTCCCTCCCCTCTACAACAAGCCCGGGGCAATCTCTGCACAGAGAGCGAGACACACTTCCAACTTAGGACCAATACCAGATTTTCAAATATTCAAACAGGGTCCACACTTGTATAAAAACAAACCCAAGCCAAGGGAAGACATCAAATATGTCAAATGCTACCAACAAGCATGTTGACACACTGTCAGCTTTAGGTGTGCAGAATTGGATGAAATGCTCAATATCTAATGTGGGTTTTTTCGCTGTAAACCATATAGTGCTTGATTTGAAGTATATATATAGCTGACAATGTACTACGATGTACTTTAGAATGCAATAAAAACTACTTTATACAGTACGTCGTCTACATCAGCCCCCCTTTCCAGAAACAGAAAACAGTCATTATTCTAGTACTATGCAAACACAAGGAAAATATTTGCCATGGAGTCAAAATATGGTTACGCTTCGCCGAGTAGAAGGACCAGGTTTCAGAAAGTTAACTTTTACATTGCGTGGCCCAAGACGGTATGTACAAGTACTAAAATTACAGCAGGGAGTAAACTGCTGCACACATCAGCGTCTTAAAAACGAAACAACTGTTCAAGATCTTGCTTAAAGGCTTCATGTGGCTCTGCTTAAACACAAACATATTTCAGGGGTAATGTTAAAACAAACCAGACTATGAATTGTGCAGAATTTTAATTGTTTTCTGAGTGTCCCCCCCCCCCAAACAATAATTGATAAGTTTAATTAAAATTTCATTTTGTCAACATTGTAATTAGTAGCCAGGAACATCCCGAAGCAGTGAGGCGAAGGTTGCGAAATTTTCCAACACTGTCAGAAAATCATCTCGGGCTGTCGGTTGGCTCACGCCCATCACAACAACAGTCTCACTTTCCTGACGTCTCACCACAGATTTTCTAACATGATAAAGACTTTGGTGGGATTGCTAATCTTTGGTCTGAAACATTCAATATTGCAGTGTAAAGCACTTTGACAAGACTAAAAAGTGATTAATATCCACGATGTTGGGAAAAGGCTGCTTTGCAAAGTGCTTTTAGGAGAAACTCGGGGTGATGCTCAGGACGTAAACCACCAACAGTGGGATTAAAAAGAACCTGGTCAAATCATTACGTCACTGCTGCTTCTATTACCTTAAAAAATATTACCTGTGCAATATGTTCTCCCTGTCGCATCAGCAGCAAGTATGCAATCTTGTATATATGCCTGGACGACAATAAAAGTGGACTGCACCTGACAAGGAGAATGATGAGGACATTAACAGCTCTCAGATGGTAAAGCCAATATCACATTTCGCTCCATAAATTAAATATACTAGAATGTCTTTCCCATGCAGACAGAGAAAGAAAACAGTTTTGTTCCTCCTCTAAATGATCACGTTACATCAATTGTCCATTTCACAATTGTTGGGTATGTAGTAAGTCGGCTGTGTGTTTGTGGGAGTGTACATGTACACACTATTGTGAGTCTGTTAACAGGTGCAAGGGCTGAAGGTGTAAAGCCTTGTAAAGACGTCTCAATTGGATGAAATTTCACACTCTTAGCTCTCAGAAGTAATCACTGAATTACAGCCTTTAAAAATCTCTCAGGTTTCACGCAGACAGAAACCCATGTACAAACAAGCGTACTAAGCCACTGCACAGTCCTGTTTACTCAAATCGAAAGCCCCAGATATAACGGTAACCAGACCCCTTCTATTTGAGTCAAAGACAACCTCAATAGATTGTTAGTGCATCATTTTACGACATTAAATGCGTTTAGAAATAGTGCTCATGCCAAAGAGAGTCTAATAATTTTCAAAGACTAAATTAAGATGTGAAGGGACCCTCCAGCTGATGATTAGACATGGGGCGAGAAAGTGACTGCTGGCGATAATATGAATGGAAAAACATACACACATACACACTCAAACTCACACACTCATACACAGAAATACGGGCACACACAGAGAGTCAATTAACTTGAACATGTGTCTTTGGGGAATTATATTTCAATTAGCTTCAGCTTTCCTTTGAGACCATAGTGTTAAAACAAGTGCATAGTTGTGTATTTGCGAATGCAGTAAATCCTGGTTTTTAATTAGTATCATGACATAACTCCATATTGTTACTATGTAAGCACAAGTTAGGCACTAAATCAATGTTTTGTGTGATGTGAGAGAATCGTAACATCAAAATGAAGCATGCACACTGAAGGACTTACGCGGCTATAGCCAATGCAGCTGCACTTTTGAAGTTGATTTAGAACTAAATTATAGCAATGAGGAATGAACAACTGTGTATCCATTAGAAATGTGTAATCATCATCAGAGGGAAATTAAAGAGGGAACCAACTCACTTTACAGGGTTACTTTGTTGCAGCAACAGTGACTTTTGAGAAATATGAACAGTGACTGAGGGAGCACCTGCTGGATGGTCTGTGAATATTGATTTATAAATCCTAATTTTGAACTGACTGGACACGAATAAAAGAAATTCTCGAAGGACTTGCTCAAATCTAAAGGCTCGCAGATGTATTTTTCTCTTCCTTCTCCTCTCTGTTTTGATCTACCTACATTTTCTTTCCCTGCTATTCCCTGCAAACTCATCCTGTCAACCCTGATTTAACTGAAGAAAACTGTTATGTGTGAGCGGACACAAAAATCTGGGCCACCAAAGGAGACAAAGTAAAAGGAACATGAGCTGAGATTTTAAAGCTTCTTTCCATGTTTGTTCCTATAAAATATATTTCCACATTTTCAAACAAGATTGGGGTTTTTATGTCGACAATACTGCACCTTTCTATACATACTTACATGAGTGCGTTTGCATTAGCGGGTTGTTTTGTGCACGTAGAACGAGGAGAATGTTTCTGCACACAGGACAGCCCTTCTTGGCTTCGATTTTTGTCAAGATCAGACACACAGTCCCCAAATAATAACAAGGCTGGGGGAGGGAGGGCGAGTAGGCAGATTTACTGCTGTCCATATCTTTATCTCTGTTGAACAAAATGATTACTGGGACATGTCCTACCAAGTCTCCAGACTCCGGCCCTCGGGGAGCTATATGAAAAGAAGCTGTCAGATGAAAGTGCACATAGCATAAAAAGAACTTTATCTCAGCGAGAAGACCGTGCGATACATGAACCCTCTGAAGCGCATTTGTTTAAACTAAAAGGGCATCAATCAGGCCTTCTCAATTGTTTGCCTGTTTGCAAGTGTGCATGTGAGAGGCCAAGAAACGCAGAGGAGGAGAGTCATTACATTTTGTCTTAATCTGGCGGATTCTTTAATTGCCCATTTTCTTTACTTTGAACCTTTCAACTTTCTGAGCAAAAGCAAAAGATTACAACACCCTCTGTGTGGAGAGTTTTAATCCAAAAAGGTGATTGTGTTTGTGTCTCTTTATTCCAGAGTGTTTGAGATTAGTGACACATGGTTTGTTAAAGACTGGAGCTTCAGATTAACCACTTGCTAATCCTTTGGAATTCAATGCTAATACAGACATCACATATGCATGCTTGCGTACACACAGGCACAACTCAAGACACAATAACACAGTCAATGTCATTCCCACTATGCATGCTTGTGTTTAATTTGACGGGGTAGATGATATCTGCTTGATGAAGTCTGGCTCAAACAAAGACGGAAAAATAAAGAAGTCAGCTTGTCAGTCAAGATGTAGCGACTAGATAAAGTGACGAACCTGAAAACGCGAGGAATACTTGTGTTCCCTGATGAGTGTGAAGCATATTGGATGGCTGCTCTCGTCGGAACAACTTGAAAAGCATCGCACACTGATAAATGTACAGGAGTTCATATTCCTACTTGTAAACATAAATAGCTGCAACTTTAAAGAAAAGCCCCATCAGCTCATATTTTAGCTGAGCTTGCATACTTTCTTTCACCTACTGGGAGGTCTATTTAGGGTGGAAACTTGCTGTCTGCTGATGCCGCTGCTGCAGCCGAATCCACCTGTGGGCTTGTTTTTTCACCATTCTCAATAGGAGGCTGCATTTGATCTCTCTCTTTGCTCGCTTTGGGCTGCCTTTAAATTACTCATTGCCTAAGAGATAAGAAACACAGCCTTGATGCCAAAACTAAAAATCTACATTTACTCTACACATACTTCCTCCAAAGATGTTTATTCGTGGCTTAGAAGTGTGATTGACATGTTCTGTATTTTTAACTAAAAGGGGGATATTAGCTCACAGCATCAGCAGCTTATGATTCTATTGGATACGGCCTATCACTTGGGTATAAATATACTATTTATTGGAATTAAACTACTACCTATAAATGAGACATGTTCTTGATTCTAAGCCTGACAGCATAATTGCAGGTTGGGTTATTTTTTTTTTTTTGTAGCTTTAAATGTGCAATGATTTAAACAACTACAGTCTCATTGCAGCGACACAGACAATTATTCTATCCCGTGGCAAAATCAATAAAGACCAATACTTCAGAATTAAGTAAAGTGAATAATCACTTTTAAGATATGGCACGTGTGTTTGTGTGTTCACACAAATTCTAAACCGAAAACAAATTTGAAAAAAAAAAAAATAAATGTGTGTGTGCGTCCGTGTTTTCTACGCACAGGGACTCTGGTTCTGAGTGATTATTTTTATCTGATGACGAAACATATTCCTCCTGGCAGGAGCGATGTCTTCTGAGAAGGCAATACATCCGCAAGACTTGAGGGCTCACTGAATGTTTGACTATTGACTATTGATGAGCAGGAATGCTAGTCTCCAGCCATTGGGTTCAATATAAGTGTAAAACCTCAGATGAACCTTGTACCATTTATGTTTGACAATCTGAGATTAGCAACGAACTGTGACCAGCCAGATTCACCACAAGGCCTTATGGGGAAACCATCCTATGTCTCCTATTTTTATTCAACATGCATGCATTTTATTTTCATTTGTAATTGCGAATGAAACTTGGTTCAAAATGTGCTTAAAACCACAATCTTACCTTTGTCTGTGAAGCTAATAAGCTGTTGGAAATTGGCTTGTGGCCTTCAAAGTATAGCAGATACCACACAAGATCTCTGTCGGCTTTACACTGTGATCTCTATGCTCACCAAAGCACAAAATAATGCCCGATTTTGAGTGAGAATTTGTACTACTACAGTCATACCTTAGACTAGTAAAATCATTCTAGTCCATATCCTTACTCAACAGAAAAGGCATTACCAAAAACTTCCGTCACACGCGGTGACGATATTTCAATCATAAACACCAGCAGGCTAAACAAAATTAAACTACACTTTTACATAGAAATAACCAAAAACTAGGGTTGGGACTTTCACTTGTTAATTTTCAGTTATAAATTATTGGAAAAAATATCATGTTAAAAATAACTTAGGCATTTAACAGACATTTTCTCACTGAACCTGAGAACGTTCCTTTCAGTTGTCGACATACCGATCATAACGATGTGGCAAACACTTCCGATAACAAACGTGGACGAGTAGACGCCTCATTCACTGGTTCCAGTCTATTTACTTTTATTGAGGAAAAAGGTCCTTACATGATTAAAATATTCATAACAGACTCATTTTACAACACATTTTCACCCAGTTTGGCTTCTGACAAACAGCTGTGGCAGTAAATCCCTGCAAAAATCCACTGGCAAATAAAATGTCCACACGGTCAAATGCAAAAGAGCCACGTGCCGAACAATGTGTAGGGGGCCTTTATATCCATGCATGTGGACCTCATTTGCACTAGCGCATTTTGACAGGGATTTACTACGATGATGACTGATTTGAAACAATATGCATACTGAGAGGGCCACTGCAGGCGTGCCAGTGATTATGCTGGTGCGTGCCAACTGTGGTATGCTGTGCCCCTGGTCTATTGTGTCTTGTATTAAACCTATTCCTACCCGTATAAGGAACAACATACATAAAAACTGTAGCATTAAAGGTGGCATTACTTTGTCATTTTCCAAACACAGAATAAGTCAGATTTGTCTTCAAGTTCAATTATGTCCCAAGTCAGCAATCAGGTGATTGCGAGCCAGTTGTGAAATTACTCCGATTTCCTCCTTGTAAGAAATGGAAGAAGGAAGATTACACAGTGACACAAGCAGACTAAATTCAAATTTGACAGGTGTTTTTGAGGTGATTATAAAGACTCCCTATAAACTGGCATATTGACTGAATTTTTTTATTGTTTTAAATGGATTGTTAACTCACATTCATTATCAAACAATACTGAAATATTGCAGTAAAGCAATGATGCTTATTTTGGGTGTCATTTCAGTCTGTGCTACACCATTTGTTGTTGGCACTTCTTTTTTTTTGCAGCTCATAAATACCTAGGAGATTTTCACATGCTGGTTTGGTAAGTGAGCTATTGGCTATTGCTCGGCACACAAGATCACATTTACATAAAACATTTGATCTTCTCTGTGGTCTCTTGCTATGTGTGTTTTTGCCACGTTTGAATCTTTGCCATCTGCAGTATGCATATTAGGCATAGCAATGCCTTCTTCTCTGTCTAACTTTATCCCTCCATCTTGAAAGGAAACCCTCAGATCATCTGCATTTAAATTTTCCATAGCTGTAGAGTTCCATGCAAAACCCGCCAAAAATGCACTAGTTCAATAATATGTGAAACAGTTGAAGCAGGTGGCAAGATCACCAAGGTTGTTTTTTTTAAGTGGAGCAGTGCTGGAGAGGCAGATTTCTACTCTGCCATGAAGAGCTTTTAAGCTCTGAATCCTACCACGTTCCCCTCTAGCCTCCACCTCCTTTCTGTTTTAACTTTTTTTAACACCTGGACTAACAAAAGACTGGCTTTGATCATGGGAAATCCCTTGGCAGAGCAGCAATGAATCCACAGAGGAGCCCCATGTGTGTATGTACGTGTGCATTTGTCTGTGTGATGCACACCAAGCCAGAGCTGCTCTACTAAGGATTCTCAGTATTGAAGCTTCATGGCATGGGTATAAGGTACACAGCATCTCACATGTGCCATGCGTCAAAGCTCAGCTGTGAAAAAGAGCACACTTGCAGACACACGGAAATGGGAGGGAGAGTGCAAGTGAGCAAAAAAGAGGGAACATCTTGTTTCTCCCATGTAATCAGTGGCTCTGCAAACACACACACAAGGCCGCTTGTTATCAGAAGCTTTCCCACGCTGCTGTGGTACAAAGCTCCACACCAGGATGGGAGGATGAAGCGAGGGAGGAATGGACGGAAGTACAGAGGGATGGAGGGTCAGCCTTCAGCAGCTTAGACTCACTGCGGGGATAAACACATCCCTCAGCGGGGGTTTGTATTTAGGCTCGCAAGATCAGAGTTCAGAACAGACAGACTGCCGGGCAGGCAAAGCGACGGGAAACAGGCAGAGCAGCGGAGATAAACAAGCTTCCAAACAGCAAACGACCAGTGCACATATCACATATGCACACTTTAGTTGAGGAGATTGCACATTCCTCCTCCACACCTCTGCTCCCACATTAGTCTTACATCAACTCCCCTATTCTAGAACATCTCCCTGTGTCTCTGTCGCTCCCTGCCTCTATCTCCCCTCGCCTGCTGCTCAGCCCTGAGCTCTTACGTAAGAGTCCCATTTGCATAACAGGCTGTTTTCTCTGGCTACGGCATGGGCACATGAGACACACTGGATAATATGTTAACAACTCGGGCTGTTGGTAAACAACGACCTCCATCACAACACTTCACATTCACACTATATATACGGCGCAGGTCTAGTCAGTGACAGAGATTTAGTGTCTCTGGATGTCTTGATGCCAGCTGGCTCAAGGCCAGAGGGGCTGAAACAGCTGTCATTTACAGGGCACACGGATATGTCTTTGGCTTGATAGACTTCATTCAGGAGGAGGCTGACCTGCCTGCTGTGTGGAACCTATGCAATAATAGGTCTTGCTCCAAGAGATGACTGTTCAAATCAAGAAGCCTAGTATTATCCTCTTCAGGGTTCGGACGAGGGAGAAAGAGACTTGTGCGAGTGCGTGCGGTGTGTAAGCGCACATCAAATGATCCTGATGTGAGCTTCACGGTTACTGGCATGCTTGTGCCATTGCTTAGGCCTCTTCAAACACGAGCTATCCAAACAGGACACACATTTGCAGGAATATATGCAAACATTCACTTGCATTTGAGCACACACTCATAATGAGTGTGCCGCCCTTAAGAGAATAAAGAGGGAAATAAAGGCTCCGCAACGTCAATAAATGCTGCAGTGGAAGCTGTCAGATATATCCTAAGATACCTCATTACACACCAATTCATTAAGTCAAGAATGGCCTTAATCATTTCTGGTTATTAAGGAAGGACCGCTCTCAGTCTCTCATGTGCACACACACATGCACTTCAAAGAGACGACAACAAATGATCAAGGGAATCAAGCACAAATGATCTCTCATTTTGGATTTCTCCTTTACACGTGTGGAAAACAGTGATGGAAGTCAAGATGATGCTAATTTTGGCTTTCATGTTATTAAATGTGTTATTCTGGGTCTTAAATATGCCTTTATTTGAATCCGGGAGGGGGAAGTGGACTAAAGCTCAGCATTGCATCTGTGGCCCTGCTGCTAGACTGACAGTTGTTTCTGAGTAAACCCATCACCTTCCTCCTGCCACGTAGCATGAAAGTGCCCGTCCGCGATCCCAAGAGGCTGTTTTCGTCATTTACCTTCCTATACAAATATAAGTAGCACCGGATTTCTAAGTGAGCATGGAGACTTGAATGTCATCTTGTAATTAAAGGGGAGCGTTATGGGATTGTCGTAAACATGCTCATTATCATCAGATTTAAATGATTAGCAACAAATATAGGAATAAGAGTAAAAAAATTAATAAATAATAATCCCAGTAGTGTCAGAGGATATTCTCTACAGTGTAGATAATTGCAAATGTAACTTTTTATAACAGGTACAAATTGGAAATGCATAGTGAAAACTTGGTAAATGACAAGTTGTAAATTGTGACGCCAGTTTAGCCAATGTGCGTTTGTTATTTATTTTTCAAATTGTTTGCAATGATATGTCTATTTTGATGTGTGTAAGAAACACAGGAGGCACGCACCATTCACTGTGACCTTGATCCCCAAAGTCACCTGACTGTTGTGTTTACAGTCGGATCATCTGTAGTCTAAACACCCCTGTGAGCTGTTTACAGTATTGCTACCAAAAGTCTCTGGTAGAGACATACACAACACCGAAACGGTCTTCCTCTTACAACTCAAACTACAAGTCAGATCTGTAAGGCATTGTCATATATCGGTTTAACCTTAAAGGTAAAGGTTAATGTTATTAAATATGGTGCCAACATATCAAGTTTTGATCATTTGAAGAAATTTTTCATTTCCTTTTAATGGTTGTCTGAGGTTAATGGCAGCTTTAAAATCCTCTCACATGCAGTTGACGTGAGCTGACAGTGTGCTGCTGAGCAATATAGAAAAACGAGAAGAAGAAAAAAATCTATACATAAGGAAGTGAACAAAGCACTGCTTCACATTCAGCAGCATCAAACAGTTGAGACGCCCGCAACTGTCTGTGGGACCTATCCCTAAGTGCTGTAAGTCAAAAACAACTGCGGTGTTGGTTATTTCACTGTGAGGTGTGTCTTTATTTGCCCCCGTTTGCAATTCATGCACAGGACACAACACGCAGGAGACGCACCACACTGCAGGGCTGAACAGTTCAGCTCAGCTTGTGCACACGAACAGAGGAAAAAAGGGAATTCCTCATATGAACTCTAATATCCAATAGATGCATAATGTTACAGGATCAGTTTTCTCTTCTGAGATATACGCACAGGACACGTCTGCAGACGGACCCTCAATTCAACGCACGTATACACGCTCAGCCAGACACACGTGTACATGAATGAAAACCGCTGTGTGTGTGTTCAGATATTGTGAGACCCACATGTTTCTCACCGGACCTCCGCGGACACACACTAATGTGTGTGTGTGTGTGTGTGTGTGTGTGTGTGTGTGTGTGTGTGTGTGTGTGTGTGTGTGTGTGTGTGTGTGTGACCGCGCGTTTTGCCCCCTTCGTCTGCCCTGCCGCTGGCCTGAAACACGCACGCGTGCGCACAGAGCACGCACGCTCACCAAGACGCGCACAAATACGCACCACTCGGGCTCACCTTTCAGAAGAATCCCATAAATAGTGTAGAGGGTGAAAATTAAATTACTCTTGAGAATCATCCTGTCTTCTTTCTTTTGCCTCCTGCGTATTTCTCCGCTCCGTCTCCCCCACTGGACCTCTCGGACCGGACGGTTTTGTCAGCTATCCAGGTGGACTTGAGAGTGCGTCTTTTGTGCGTCTCTGGGAAAAAAACAGGTTAACGCAGACGACTGGTGTTGCTCTGGATGAATGATCTTTTCTCCCTCCTTAAGAACAATATTCTGGGTGTTGTTGTTGTTTTTTCTTTTTTCTTTTTCTTTTTTTCAGGAATGCGCCACGGGAGAGGTCGCCTCAGACTCAGTTGACGGGACTCTGCGCAGCAGCCAGAACCCTCAGGGACTAAGCACAGTCGTCCTCCGGTTTACAGGATAAACGCTGCCGTTGTGGTACTACTGCCTGCTCAGCTCCTGCTCGGCTGTGTGGATCAGTCCACAGTGCAGAGAACACGAGTGGATTGTTTGAGTCCCGCCCCCACGCGGCTTCAGACGGACGGGAAACGTGAACCAATCACGGAGAAGCCGAGGCTACCCGGGGTGGGGGAGGGAGCCGGGACAGGGAGGGAGAAGGGAGAGTCAGCGCGTTAGACACACTGTAAGAAATATCACTTTGTGCAAGTTTTAGGCATTATGTTGTTCGAAAGTAATACAATTGAAGAAGAAGAAAAAAAAAACCACTCATGTATAAATATTCGACTATTTCTAAAGTGCGCTTTTCAGGACGCAGATATTCTCCCTTTTCTAAATTCATTTTTAATTAATTTGTACACTGGAGTTAAAACAATACAGACATCATTAACCAATTGCAAACAATTGCAATGCATCCCCATCCAAGCAAAAACAAACAAAATTATTACTCGCAGCATTTGAATAAGAAAACAGACTTTGCTGAGGTGCTAAGAAACTGAGAAGTTGTGAAAGCTTGTGGAAGCCTGCTGTCAGTTTACTGAATCGGCCACTGCAAAACTTGGGAAATGATTCAGCTCCTAGGGTGTTATTCTTGATTCCAATGTGTGAAATATGGTGTGAAATACATTGTTTCCAAGAAGCTGCCTCCCTTAAATGGACTATGCTGCTCGGCGCAACCCTGAGAGGAGGGATGGTCATTTTTTGCAGCGTACGGGCACGATGGGTTTAGAATTCAAAACCGAGAAAGCGCATGCAGACATGCTTCTGGGTGAGAGCTTGTCCTTCCACATGAACAAGGCATACCACATGTTTCAGTGCATATAAGACCCTTCAAGATCGTGACTGTCCAGGTTAGACAGCTGTGAAGTATAATGGTTGACAACAGTCTGAGCTTTGAAGATTGTCTCACAGAGGACAATCAGTGGGGTGGAGGGGGTGAGTTGGGATGTGATGGGACAAGACAGAGAGGGGACAGGGGTGAAAGTGGTCTGCTTGCTTTTTGAAAAAGCTGTTAAGGCTGAAATGGAGGGAAGGAAAGAACTGGATGTACAGTGCACCTTGTGGGTGACACAGCGGTGAGGATGTAAAGGACTGTTCTTGTGGCTCATGCTGCTTCGTGATCCTGGTTGTATTTGTCTTATTTCGGGTGTTTTCAAAGACAGTCCCTCTTGGCAGAGCCTGGATCATTTCTAAGTTTATTGTTGCAATTTAACTTACGATATATTCTCTTCTTAAAGAAAAGTGTATTTAAAAAATGTTATACTGCTATCGTCTATTTTTAAACATTATTTCTTCTCAAAATTTATCATACAAAGTGTTTCGACACGGATGCTTTCCAACAATATCAGGACATGTCTATGTGGCATTGTTTTAACCCTATCATTGTGCTGTTTCAGCACATTTAACTTTTCTGTCAAATCACTGGAGGATGTTGCTCTTTTCACACACAGCCTTCAAATTGCAAGGGTTTAAAATAGTTTAACATCACTAATACTTGTCTCCTGGGAAAACTGTGGTTTTTGATTGACGGTTGTGAGTGGACATTTAGATTGAACTGGCGTTATCTGTCAATACTGTATGATGAGTGAAGAGATGACCCTGAAAGTAAAGAATAATGAGGCTGGAAAAAAAGGCACAAAAAAAGCCATCAAGGGGTTCAAAGAGGCTGGCTTGCCAAATTTAGAACAGGGTTGATTTAAGGAAGCAAAAGGAGGCGTGCACCCGATAACCAGCTAAAACAACCTGATAGGTTGACGGGCAGGAATCAGAATGAAGAGCATAAAACCTCCACACAGTGAGGAATAGACTGAACACCTGCTAATGTCTATTTGTGTGGGACTTTGGGCTGTCAGTGGCTGTAAGGAATATTAAATATTATCATTTGTTTGATTTGCATTACAGTCCCAAACCATAAAGTGTAGTGTGTTAAAAGATTGTGATCTTTCTATGCAAATATTCATCTACTCAATTAAAGCTGAAACACGGCACTTCTAGGCCTTATTGTTTTGTAATAAATGTGCTGAAGTACAGCGCTACCATGAACTGGATATGCCCTGCAAACTGCTTTGTAAGGTCCTAAAAAACACGGGAATGTGAAAGATTTTATGACAGACTTCCTTTGTCATCATAAAAAAAATAAAAAAATTTCAAGATGTAACCACTTCAGAATATAACCATTGTAAAACTATCTGAAGGAATCTCATAACACAAGGAGTCCACAAAACTGCAGTGAACTATGTAATTATAGTACATATAAATGAAAATCAAGCAACATAAAACTAATCTCGGAAGAGACATACAAAGCCTCTGCAATCAAAGACTTTATGCAACAGTAAGAATTAATAAGGTGTTGTTTGCAAAATGCCGGGCTAATGCATCTGGTGTGATTGAAAAACAAAATTAGTTATGGATCAAATCCTTTATGTAATAATTTGGCAATCACATACTGTATCACAGTATGTATAATTTTCACGACACTTCTCTGCGGTAAAGGAACTGGGTCTCTCCCTTAGATTGCATAGCTTGATTATAAGATGGCTTCTAAATACACCTATGCATTATTTATCAAATTAGCTATGCTCAGTTGCCTGCCTATACTAATAACAGCACAGCATCATTTCAATCACGCAACCAAAGCTGCTTAGCAGGGAAAGTCCGTCAGAGGTGAACACAAATGAAATATGCTACAAGCACTGTTTATCACAATATCATTGTCTCTGTAGTTCCTCGGCGGGTCATTTAAGGATGACGGTGCACACACTTGTGTGTCGAATTTGAAAAAGAAAATGGTCATATTTGGACAAATTTCTATCATTTCTGCTGCTGACCTGCATGAACTCACAGCAGTATGCTGTCAGTGACTCTGCAACTTTGTAAGGGTTCTAAACACGCATGCGCGAACACACACACACACACACACACACACACACACACACACACACACACACACACACACACACACACACACACACACACACACACACACACACACACACACACACACACACACACACACACACACACACACACACACAATAAGTTGTCCCTATTGTACCCCAAAAAGATTTTAATCAGTTTGTGGAAAGCGTTCTATAAATAAACCTGGCTTGACTTGGCCTGCTGATCTCATTTTGGGTCAATCCACTTTAAGAGTAGGTGCTGCACACCTTGTAATGGCTCATTTCACACTCTCAAAATTGGTGTGTGCCATCACTAGAGGCATAGCAAAGAACCAGGGGGGTCTTCTCTGAAACCCGTTTGGATCCAGCGGAGAGAGGCCGGTCACTGAACTGATAGCAACAGCACATTCAAGTTTCCGCTTCACCTGGGATTGTCTCAGTGCTCCAGATGGCAGATCTCTCTCTCTCTCTCTCTCTCTGGACACACACACACACACACACACACACACACACACACACACACACACACACACACACACACACACACACACACACACACACACACACACACACACACACACACACACACACACACACACACACACACACACACACACCGTCCTCTCAGAGTTTAAAGTAACCACCACCACCTGCTCCTGGCTGAGTCCATTGTTCACTGGTCCACCTAATGTGGGCTGACACATGTTGCCAAGCTGAGGGCCGAGCACTTCGGCTCAGATGGAACAAGGCGGGGCACCACATAAATCACCTCACCCTTTTATATTGAAATTTTCTTTCCTCTATGTGTTTGCGTGTCTTCAATTGAATGACCTACTTTGTCAAACGAGTACAAGCCCATCCACAATAACAAATGTAAGATAAATAAATAATACATGAAATAGGAGAAAAACATACCACCTGGATAATACAAGACTGTCAGGAACACATCTGTAAAATTTGCAGTGCACTTTTGTGTCCCAAAAAAAAAAAAAAGACTTCTGCAACCATTGTCTGCCCAGTGTTCATTAACATGCCCAAATACACAGTATTGTCCCCCCGAATATGAGACTGTGTTTATTTGCTGATTAATCATGAAATCCATTTTTCATTCCAGGTACAGAATCCAATTAAACACAATACACTGCGGAAACGTAACTAATCATGGTGAGTTTTGAATATTACACGGTGTGTCTCCTTCGTTGCACTTTCTGGACTCATAACATCTGTTAATGACATACAGTTGTTAGAAATCTGTGGTGTGACATCTGGAAGCGTGGGGGAGTTATTGCCAGGATTATGAGAGTCAGGAACTCTCTCTCTCTTTTTTTTATTTTGCAGTACTCTGCTGCCATCCATTTTTCATTTTTCTGCTATTTGCTTTTAACTATCTAGTTAAAGCGGCATCTTTCACCCGAGTGATGAGCTACCTGAAATACCTTGTAAGCACGAGTCGACTAATTGATTCTATGCAGCTATTTCAGGATTGCCGAAAACCATTGCATAATGTGTGATAACACTGAATTTAGTTCATGAATGTATGCGCAGTTCAGCTGAGAGGGCTTGTCAACATGCATCCTGTGTAGTTGCTACACACGACGCCAAAACCAGAAAATGAGATGCATTGAGCGAAGGTGGGAGTAGAGAAGGTGGGAGCCTGCTGAAAAGTTCTGCAGCTGTACAGACGGCAAGCCGAGAGGAAAGAAATTGTATGTAGATAATACAATGCACCAGTAACTGAAACGTTTTTACAGTCCAGTTGCTTCTATCCAGAATGGCTGTATAACCTCAGTATGAATCCAACTTCTCGCACAGCCACCTGAGTGTTTTTTCTCCCACTGTGTCAGCAGTATAAATGACCTTTCCGTCAGATTTTGGCAACCATGAAGTGCCTCAAAGACCAGAGCTATTGCAGACTGCCACACCACAAGGGGAGACTGTCTGCCAAATACAACCAGATCCAAAGCTCAGCAGCAGTGTTGAGATTAGAATGGCACACCAATTGTTTCAGTACCACTCACTCGGAAAGTGTTCCTAAACCAAACTCTGCGTACAAAGATGGTGGGGACAGCCCTCTTGTTAATGAGAATGGCACAAATCCACATCCTTTCAGAGGTGTAAAAGACTGTGTAGATGCCCTGTCTGGTTAATATTCACCCACACATATGGGCTCCCGATGGATTAAATGTATGTGCCAGGACATACTGGAGTCTATAGTTTTTGCTCTGTGTGTGTGTGTGTGTGTGTGTGTGTGTGTGTGTGTGTGTGTGTGTATATCAGTGTATACTGAGGTTTTATGACAAAAAAAAAAAAAAAGGGATAAACCATGTGTTGGTTGTGTTGCTTGGTTACAAAGGTCAGGTTAGTATCTTGGTACATTCAGCAACAGATAATTTGAAGCTGGTGGCTCTGACAGTGTCTGTCATTCACCAGCAGGCTTTAATATTCTGGTGTTTTGTGTGTTTCAACTGTTCAGCAAAACTGTACTTTATTTGGAGCTCAAATGATTGCCTGTATTCTCTAGTCTCAAATCAATTCTTACAATTAAGCAAATATATAGTTATTTTATGGATTTTAGTGAATTATAAAAAATGGAAAATAGCATTAAATAAACAGAGAACTAGTTTAAAATATCATGTTACACACAGTCTGTTTAAATTATTACCGTTAAACTGGTTACTTTTTAATAATAGTTCCCAATGACATTAAGAGACAAAAGGAAAACATGCAAGGTGAGGCCGCGTTTAAAAAAAAAAAAAAAGCCTGCAGACCAATCATCACCAGAGGATTTTTGTTCCATTTCCCCAAAACAATCTTTCTTCAATTAAACATTAACTCCTATGCCCACTACAGCTGTCTCATGCACATCATTATAATATTTTACGTACACTATCTCTGCTCCCCACACTTGCTGGTGTTCTCCTTTATCTGCACTCATGATTTTTCTCTTATTTTCAGTCTCAGTGACTCACGCGCAGCATCTTCTCTCTAATAAACACTATCGTTGTCCCACAGACAACACCGCAAGACGCTCCTAAATGTACAAGAAAAGACATGGTCTGCGTTACAAAGGGTACCCAACTGAGACAACTAAGACTGGAAAAAATAGCTGGAGTATTCTGCAAATCTAATAAACTAGAAATGTGACAATTCAAATTTCACGATGGTGTTCACAGATGCTCATTTTCTTGTAAGATCAGAATAATGGCCATGTTTCTGAGAGATCACGCTGAAGTGGAGCCTCCGTGTGAGAGGGAGAGGCTGTGAGTGTGTTTGTGTGCGCATGTATCCATTTGATTCATAAATTTGAACTTCTAAAGGTCAGAATTCTCTTCCTGTATGTTTTGTTGCCTGTGAAATGTCACATTATGTTGTGCTGGTAGCACAGCATAGCTTGTGAGCCACAGTTATTTCTGAGACAACAACACCTGTACCGGCAGCCCCCACCCCTCCTCCTTTTCTTGAATATTCAAATTCAGTTGCAGTGAGCTGTGAGGAAGCTCATTTGAATTGTGATTGCCAACTTGTTGCAAGTGTGAACAAATTTGAATATACCATTGTTATATAATAATACAAGATGCTCCCAGTTATCAGTAAATACTAGACTTTTTTTGCAGCGCTTTTTTTTCATCTTATTATTACTGAGCTTCTTGCGACAGCTTTGTTCCTTTTCTGTGAGCACAGGGAAGGAAGGACTGCATTTCATTTGTGTACATAAAGACTGAATGACAAAAACTGGACCATGAGACAACACCGGAGACTAGCCTATGCTCTTATTTTTGTTTTTGCTTCTTTTTATCATTTTATGTGTTTTTTTTTTTGTTTTTTTTCTTGCCTGCCTGTGTGTCTGTTTATGAGCCTGTACACAATACATCATCTGATTCAGTCCGATCCAACCCTGGTCTAGGGGGAGGTAGCCAGGACTGAATACACCAACTGTTTCCTGGCAGTCAGGGATAAATTATTAGCCAGTCCATTTAAGTTACATTTCCGTGTTTGATTGCCATATTCAGCAAAGCAGTGCCAGTGATGCCAAATCAGTGGGAGTAAAGCTAAGATCAAGTGCTAAAAAGAGACTCCTAATGCTTCAATTTTCCATCCACAGTCTGTGCTGGTGGTAGAAATAAATGATTCAGGCAGCTGAAAGAGGAAATTCGGAATGCAATAAGATGAGTTTACGGTACTTGTATGAAATAAAAAAAAAAAAAAAGAAAGAAGAAGATGCTACTTAGTGCTTCACGAAAAGATGTAATTTAAACTACATCAAGTAAATGCTGGTGTAAAATTACACGTTATGGATTACTTGAAAGTCATCTAAGGACTTTTATTTTACTGTAATAAAGTGCATTCATGCAATGAAAAATAATTAGCTATTTTTATGAAGGGTAAATAATGCAGATATTTAGCTCTTCAAACCACAAACCGACTCCCGTGCTCTCTTCTCACTCCCGCTCGCTCACAGTAATATGCCCCATCATTTGTCATTTATTCGAAATATGAGTGTGACTTTCCACAGCTGAGGTATCTGGTTGGGCCAGAGACTTCTCACTCATGCAGAACCACACAAATGCCATATGCACGCAAACATGCGCACACATACTATACACACATGAACATACACTGAGCCAAATCGAAACCGGAACCCAACAGACCAGAACCTGCACAGATTTTGGGATGATTCACTTGAGAGATGGGTCCTCAGTGTACCCGCGCACACACTCGCGCACGCACGCACGTGCAAACATACCCGTACACACTCAGTCACCAGCCTTAGCCTCTAGGTAAGGGAAGGCTCACGAAATTGAGTTCACGGTGGTCGCTTAGCAATGTTGAGCAGAGGGTGTGCTATCAAGCCAAATTGTTCCGGTTCCTCTTGGCTCCCCTCAATTCCGTTTGGGTGTTCAGGGGTGGAACGACGGCACAGTGATCTGGCGGCACTGACATTTAGAAAGGAGGAAGGGGAAAATAAAAAGCTGAAAGTGGGGATTTATCAGCTTCTCACATAAAAGAAGTTGTTACATAGATGGGCAAAAAAAACACAAATGTCTTTTCTCTCAAGAAATGATTTAGTTTGACACGCGCATTTGATTACTATAATTTCCAACCATTTAAATCAAAATAAACTTTTCACTTTTTGTATCTAAACTTGTCATAGATTGTGAAGTTGAGGAACAATACAAATTTGAGAAAACCTATGATAAAGTATGCTGTACATATTATGTTTTGGCTCTTTGGTCTACAATTGTTGAATCTGTACATGGACTGCTCACAAAGATTAACACATTTTCTATGCAGCTTTGAAGCAGATATTCCTTTTACAAATTTCATTCTCTGCACTTTCTCTGTTGTAGGTCAATTGACCTTGGTGACCGAGGTAAGTGTAGAAAACGGAAAGTTTGGATTGTCATCTACACCACTGTAAAGGACAGATATTACAAGCACAGTTTGATTTTTCCAGCTTGTGGGCAAAGCTGTGTGTACAATCTGTTAATTCTTGGCTAAATGTGCTATTTTGTCTCAATTATCTTCAACTTCTCAGTGTCACCTTCATTTACTCTGCCAACAGATAGTCTACGTGAAAGGAAGGGCAATTCAATTTGTAGCTTCTGTAGTTGTGTGTATGCGTTTGCAATATCGCAATAAGTTGTGGAAAACTACAGATTTTCTACTACAGAGCGAAAGTTCCCATTCTACGCCGCTATGCAGGACAAAGTTAGACAAATGGAAATTTATGCAATAATGTTTTATCCCAGTTTAATCCAAGTTAGGTCAACGGTGTCAGAACCCACTCATCCTTATGGGTCAAGTATTTGTTTTCTTTTTTGCATATTCATGATGTTGGTTTTTACCCTGCATATTTATCTTTCCTTCGTTTCAGGTGTCCTGTTTGTCAGCCCTCATTTCTCCTCTCTGTGCTTGCTGCATTACCTCAGCCTCATCCTTTCTACCCGTGCCTTATCAAATCATTACACGGATGTTGTCTTTGCAGTATTATGGCAAAGCCCACTCTCTGTGGATTACCTAAGATAAATGGTTGTGATTCTCTGTGTCAACTTTACATGTTAGATTTTGTCTTTCCTCCTTTTGGTTCTGAAGTTTTTACATCTCTCTCTCTCTCTTTTTTTTTTTTTTTTTTATAATCTAAATTAATAACGTGGTCTTCGAGTCTAGCTTTTCAGTCCTTCCTGAGCACCTTGTCACACCGGAGCTGGAGTCGACCGCCGCTGACTCGGTGAAAGGCAGGCTACATCTTAGACAGCGTGTCAGTATGATCCAGTGGCGAGCCGTACCTTTCAGACCTTGGCCTTCAGTAGGGCTTGGTCAGAATCAATAAACCCCTCTAACTCTTTACGGCAGTAATAAACATCTTAATATGCAGAAATAAAGCATAAAGAGCCGTTCCACTACCGATAGTTACTCCTGTAGCCAGAGTAAATGCCTTTGCTTTAGAAGCAAACTTTGGCTGCCATATCAATATCAATATTAACCTCAGAAAATTGCATTACTTAGGAAAATAGCAATGTTTTACTCACCAAAAATCCTGATTATTTGGACACAAATTCCATCCTTTCTTTCCTCAGTCGGTGTTCAGTTACTCTGTAGTACAGATAATGCGTGTGTTTCAGTTCCATCAAGAAGTCCTTTTCTATCACCATTAAATCTAATGCTGAAGGTCGAGGTGCCCTGTCATTTTCAAGGAATCAGTTTTAATTCACTTTAGGGCTGAAAATGTCATACTATGATCACAATTATATCAGTCTAAATTTAACCCATTTCTAATGAGCAGTGGACCGCCACTGTGCGGCACCCTGGGGAGCTTTCTTAGGTTAAAGGCTTTGCTCAGAGGTTCACAGCGGTGATGTGTCAGCAGTGAGGTTTCTACCGTGACCTTATGGTCACACATTCTCCCTTTACCCACCGTCCTCAACCACGTCAGTTCTGTTACTGCTGCTTGTGACAGTGACTGCATCAACCTCGCAATCCTCCATTGCTGACACCCTCGCCAGCAATGTATCCACCAATTACTGTGCATCAAAATGTGTGTGTACATGTCATAATTATAGTTGCAAACGCAGCTTTTTTCAACTGGCAGTTGTTGAAATTCGAGATAGTGCAAGCAGGCCTTTAGATTTGGGTGGGGAATAAAGAGAAAATTTGAGTGATGATATTCACATTTAGCTCTCAGTTCAAATCTTTCGGTGGGTTTGACGCAAACCAAAACAATCAACTATGCCCAGCATGTTCAGTCTTGTCGTATTACTTCAGCATATTAACATGGTGTAGTTATTTGCTCTGGTGTTTTGTCCAATCAATGAGTAAACAGTGTAATGGCAGATAAATTTGGCAACTGTAAAACTGAAAAGCAAACTGAAAACATCTCGAGACAAAATAAAGGTAGCCTGGATATAGTACAGTGACTCACCAACACCCGATTCATAAAAGTTACATCACCTGAACCTTGTTTAAACTACCTCCAAGGTGCTGTGCCAATAGTGTCAGTGTAACAGAGTCTATTTTCTGATGCTTTACACCAAAGCTCCACATTTTTAAGACAGCGAGTTGATTGTCAGTCTGCAATAAATGACAGGATTGCATGTAATCATGTGCGCTTGTCTGCGCCTTTGCATACAAACTATAAGTTCAGTGAGCACTGAATAGCAATTAGTAATAGATGGCAGTTGATTCAATCAAATTGTCTTTTAAACTAAACCCCAACAAAAAGACATAGAAATGTACTGAGAATATGGCTCCTGTTTTCACGTTGGCAATAATTGGATGTATCTGTCATTTTTCAGTCAGCAAACCTGTTTTATAATATCACAGTGATGAAGAGGCCATTCAATGTATCTTAACCTGGTTTCTCAGATTTATGAGATGACTATATGACAGCTTCATGTGACAAGTGCTGCTTTACCCACTTTGTATTCCCCTATCAAATGATGGTGATGAAAGAAAACAGTAATGGAAGAAAAAAAGAGTTTTAATACAAAATTAAAACAGACAAGATGCATTTCATCACAGACAATGAGCAGCATCAATTGAGAAAAAAAATATATTTTCTGGCATGTTTTTAACTATGTGCTTGTCAGTGAGAAGGAAACCAAAATGACAAATTTTCGGCTTTCAGTTTGACGTGATGTTCATAAAAAGCGAGGAAGAGAGTGTTGTTGAGCGAGAGTACAGGCATGATCCTTGGAAGCTGACAGTTTGTTGGCTTCCAACTGTGGATAACCTGGGGCAGACAACAGATACAGAAGCTGGAAGCACGAGATAGAACACAAATGTCGGCATGGACATAAATGTTCAGAGGAGAAGAACACAAAACAATTTATTACTTGTTTTCTCAACTTAACCAAATATGTAACACATTCACATCAGCAGCAAAACGTAATAAATCAATGCGATGACCAAAAACTGGATTATTTTCTGCAATAACACAAACCCCTAAATCCATCAAATGTGTTGGATTCACAAATCGATAACTAGACAATACAATACAGAGCAAAAAATACATTCTTGTGTGTTTTATTAGTTTTAACTGATTGAACAATATGTACTTTCATCCATTTTTTTTGCTGCTTTAAGAAATGGGCTGTTATAAATTTGAACATGATGATTCGTTACAGCAGCGGTATACTCATTCATCTTTGGATTAATCAGGATTTGGACTTCTAAAAGGCTGCCAGATTTCCTCACAGCACTCCCACCTCTGTGCCGTGTCTCTCTACCAACCACTGCAGCTGCTGGCGCCAATGTATCGTGCTCTGCGAGTCCCTGATTTTAATTCGTTCTTCCTTCTGCTTATAAATTTGTTAAAACTGCTCTGTTGGTGTTGATTGGGATTTTAACTGAACCAATCTCAGATCATCTGTGTGAAATGCGGCCAGCTGGTCTGCACTGAACTGGCTGCCTACACACTCTGCTGAAAGTGCCAGACCTATCCAAAACTGATCCAGTGACCTCTTCAGACCAGTAAGTACTAAAACAGACAGCATGCGCTGTCACTTAAAGATGCAAGTGGCTCTTTGCGTTGGCATTGTCGCCCCATTAGAGTGAATCAGCTACTGATCTATGTTCTTTTTTTTTTTTTTTTGCAACTTGTTCTTTTCAACAAAAGCAGCATTAAGGATACTGTTTATTAACAGCAAAGTGATTGAACGTTAAAATGCTCTGGAAAATGAAACCTTTCAACACTTACAATAATAAATGTTACCTGCCCACAAGCCTATATTTACATTCTTTTCTTTATTACAAGTATTGTTGACACCATAATGATTAAATTGTTTGTCACTGCTTGATTTATTAGCTTATTTGTATATATTACAGTCAATTATCCATTTGATAATCATATTTTTTTAAGTCAACATTTTTGCAAGGATTTCCTTGCATCTACTGGCACCTTATTAAGTATTCATGGGATCTGGTTTGTTGTTTTCCAGCTGTTGAAGTACCTAAAAAGAACTTTGACAGAAGAGAAAATCTATGTCTGTAAATTGTAACTCAAACCGTGCGTGCAGCATTTCTCTTCTGACCACAGAGTCACTAGTGCTGACCTGAAAGCAGTTGTACACTGGAACTTACTTTGGTTTTTCTTCAGTTGTCTAAAATCACTATAGAGTACTTCGGGAAAAACCGAAAGACCACTGTTTGGATGGGGATTGAGCCCTGATTTGAACACAACACACTCACTACAAAGTCAGTTGTCTCAACCTGAAGCCAGAGGTGTGATATGACCTTTTAAATTCTGAAAAGTATCCGTGGATAATCTGAGCAAACTATAAAATTCAAGGCTTGATGCCAAGTATACCCCTGATTCCATAATCCCAAAGTTACTCAGCCTAACTACTGCCCCACAGAGTCCTGTTAAAAAGAATATATTGGCACCACCTTGTTTTGCTCATAAATGTTTAGTATACATATAGGGGACATTGACAAAACTCTCAAACGGGAGCCACAGTCAGCCGTTTTAATCACTATGCAGGAGTTCAGGAAGCTGTCATATATCTTGGTTTTCTGGGGAATTAGTCTTTTCAAGTACAAGTGAGAAAAGTTCCAAAGAAAATAGATTTCAGGTGTACATGTTGATAAAACTTTCTGTTCAGAGGAGAGACTAAACTTGAGAAGCGAAGACTGACACTTACTCAGGAACAAACTCTCTGCTCACCCAGGTGAGTTCCCTGAAAATACAATTCACTTGAATAAAGCTGCTGGTGTCTGTCTGTCTCTGACAATCATTCTCTAAACAATGAAATAAAACAGATTTTGTTGACAGTTTAACTGCAATAAATGGTCTGAGTGAATGAAGGTGGGCTTTTCTTTTTAATGAAAAATTACAAATGTGCAAAATATATTTTATTGATGTTAACCTGTCTATACCCAATAATTGGTGTATAATTTTGTTACATTTCTGTTTCTATAAAGTCCAGACTTTTACCTTTTGAATGGATACCTTTTTGATACACTAGTTTCCAAAAAGTACATTACTGATCTTGCAAGCTACAAAACTGTACTGAAATTCAGACAATTCAATAAAGTACATAAACGGACAAGCACCAGAATTATCTTCCAAAAGGGTACCTCCCCAGTGACAAGAACATGTACTCTTTTAGATCTTTTTTTAAATGTGTTTCTTTTGTGTCTGGCTTTTTTTTGTGTGTGTGTTCTCTAATGTCAGCTTGTGCTGTTTGAGCGTGTCACTGAACTAGGATCAAATAAAATGAGTGAATGTGTCTCAACATGAATGTGAGAAGTTAGATGGAAAGGGTATAAAGTGTTAAAACTCACTTTCTTCTCTCTAGTCTCTGGTGGGAAGCCAAAATGAAATTACCTCTTCCTGCAATATCACCAATCTGACTCAGCACCAACTTATTGTTCTTCTCTCTTCATTCCTATTGCTCTCAAGTCACCTTTTAGTATTATCCTTTACCGCTTCTTTTTGCCGCAGTACTGTGCATGGCCAAGAAATTCAACATCAAGTCCCAGGTTTATCTGCTATTTTCTACTCCCCAGCTGCTCCCCCTACACTCCATCTCTTATGTTTTCTCCCCACGTGTTTTGTGCTGTTGATGGGCCACCGAGATGTCATTAATTCCCAACTCAGTGTGAGCGAGAGCGCACACCAGAGGAGGGTTGGACTGAAGCATTCACAGCTCTGCATCCTTGTGATCCTTCAGCCAGAAGAAAAATATCCCCATGGGCCACAGTTCTCTTTTGAGTGTGTGTGTGTGTGTGTGTGTGTGTGTGTGTGTGTGTGTGTGTGTGTGTGTGTGTGTGTGTGTGTGTGTGTGTGTGTGTGTGTGTGTGTGTGTGTGTGTGTGTGTGTGTGTGTGTGCCGGGAACAATCAAGAGGTAGTGATGGCTAACCTGAACCACAGGTATTGTTTCTAAGTTAACTCCTTTTGGGGAAAACTCACAGACGGCTCATCACACTTGATCAGAGTGATACCTGGGCTTCTGGGCTGTCTGAAGGTGTCACAGACCCTAAAAAGTGTCCCAAAAAAAGATTGTTCGCATCTTGACCAAAGGGAAGAGCGTGAACGAGATGTCACTTGGCCTGAATAGGTTCATCAGTCTAATTACCATGTACGATTTACTGAGGCAAAAGCAAACTTTGTGTAAGTGCGAATGGACTGTTTTACTGTTTTATAAATGTATTTTTAAAATGATAAAAAGCATAGGATGCATCTCATATCATGCTGGAACCTCTGATATCCGATTGCATGTATCTTGAGCAGGTGTCAATATTTTTTCATTATTTTCCAGACCTCAATCTCATGATCTGATCTAGAGAAGTATTTTGGGTGCTATTCTAGTCCAATCACAATGAATTGCCAGTTTAGGCAAAATGTTCTGCTGATGCAACAGAAAGGATAGTTGATGCGGCACTTATTGCTCATTTCTCATTTCAAAAGCAAGCCTGTGAGCAGTGTACATTCTACCAGTCCAATGGCGTTATGAATATGTCTAGACTGCAGCCACACACTAACTATCTGAAACTGCTTTTACAGAACAGGCTTTTATGACCGAGTTACCAATACGCCACAGGAGTTAAACAAAATACTGGGGTTTCAGTTCACTGCTCAGCTGGCACAGACATGCCACTGCACCCAACTGCTGCATGGAGCAGAGATGTTACACCCATTGTAAACTAATGTTTCACAGCCATGAGTATAACAACCTAAGCTCTGTCATGGTTACAGCTGCACCGGGTGTTGGCACACGCTGTAATAACGCCTGTTTGGATCAACATCATCTGCAGTTCTCGAGATGACCAGGTGAAGTACATCCTGCAGGAATCTTTCAAACTGAAGCTACAGTGTTTGTCTGAAAAAGCCACAACTGATGGATCCTCCAAGAGCATCATTTGCTATTCTATGAGAAAAAATGGCACACACCATAATGGCTATGGTCATGCACTCTTTTTCAATTATTATTATTTAAACTTTGGCACTAATCATTTATTATCTATTTGTCGCATTAGAGTTCGATCTGAAACCTCCTGAAACAAGAAGAGCTTTTCGTTGGCAGCACAGGCCCTTCTCTCTGATCCCGAACTTCTGAGAGTAATCAGCTGTCAACAAGAGATATTAACCTTCACAGGTCATAGTGCGGGCATAGTTGCGTCATATCTCACTGTAAAAATGATGGGATCTGAGGTCGTTTTCTGTGCAACAGCTTTACTCCATTTAATCCCTAGTGGCACTGTTTTTTAAAGACACACAAAGAGCGAGGCTCGGAAAAGACACATTTCTGAGTTTAGAGGCAACAGCTTTGAACTTTTGTGGGTGCTGCAGGGTTGTTTTGACAGTTCTTGCCCATGTTTTAACATGGCAAGTGATTGCCTCGGGCTGCCCTCGGATCGTTTCATAAATCTCATTATGATATATACTTTATTTCATTTGCCAGGAACTTGCAGCTTGCTGTAGATTACTTTATTTACATATTCTGATTTGCTATTTGTTGTTTTTTTTGCAGCTCTTTCTTTTATTTTCCAACAACGTAGTAGCCCAACTTAGTAGAGCAGTTTTGTACAGTTGCTACATGTGTATCAAGTGCATTTTTCAACCACTTTACAATATTATTGCTACACTTGATCACATAATTTACTTTCGCTTTGAACAAAAACTTTTGTCGCTGTGATTGCAGTGTTCTTAAAAGGTCAGTGTAGAACTGTGTCACTCCTGAAAATGGGAGACACATTTTCAGAACAGCTGAACACACTTCTCAGCAGGTCATACTGACCTCAGCTCAGACATTTGAGGATGTCACTGCATACAGTGGACCGTTCTTTTGCACTGCGCCATTACCTAACTTCCAAGAAAAGAAGATCTGCCGAATACAATCTGAATGCATTGTGCACATACTCACCTTGAGTTGCTGAAGAGAAAGTTATCATACTTCCTTTATTATGAATTCATTTGACTTTTCCAAGTCGTAGATAGTTTTACGTAAGTTGGAAGATGGTGAGTTGTTTTCTGTGTGTCCTGTCAGGTCTTTCATTAGATTTTTTTTTTTTTTTTGTAAACCTGTGAGATCTTGCACTCCCTGTCAGCAACTCCTCAGAGGAAGAATTCAGAAATGGTGCCGCTCCAACATGTTTGTGCACATCCAGTCCCGAAGCTGCAAGTTTTGATTATCAAGCAATCTCCTTCCTGGTTCTTTAAACTTTACTCTTCCAATAAATTGCTCCTCATATCTTTTTAGGACAGAGATGTCAGTGAGCATGTCTGAGCACAAATTTGCAATAAACCTTGGAGTTTGTGTGACTCAGGTCCAAATGATAAGTTTAAAGGGTTCTGGGTGCCTACAAACTTCTTGACCATCAGGCTCACTGATTTTATAGCCCAACCTGTGCTATTAAAACATGCACGCACGCACGCACGCACGCACGCACGCACGCACGCACGCACGCACGCACGCACGCACGCACGCACGCACGCACGCACGCACGCACGCACGCACGCACGCACGCACGCACGCACGCACGCACAAACAAGTGCTTACAGGCATCAGCTGCCTAAAAAGTGTGAAGAGGCTGTCATGCAGTGCATTTGGTAGATTTGCAACAGAATGGAATCTTCAAACTTCAAATCAGAGATTTGGTGAATGAATGAAAACCATTCTTCAGTTAAAAATAAATCAATGTTTCAACAAGATCAATTAGTCTTAAAAATAATCTTTAATCAGAAAATTGTCCTCTTTTTTTTTTTACTTAAGTCACCTAGTTCTTTTTTATTAGTGAGTTATGCAGTGAGTGACCCTGACAGACAAAGGCCAATGTATCTATAACAAACAAAATGTGATCAATATAAATAAAACAAACTGGAAGCAGAGGCTGATGCCCTAAATCCTGCCCTGAAAGCTGTATGTCACGTCAAACTCAGCCATCTTTATCCTATTGGGAGTCACAGAAGCTGATTCCAGCTAACAATGAGCAAGGGCAGGGTAGACCCTGGACAGGTTGCCAGTCACACACACTCACACCAATTAACCTCGCATGCATTTGGACAGTGGGAAGGAACTGGAGTTCCCAGTCCAACATGCAAACTCAACACAGACAGGCCTGGCCTGGACTTGAACCCTTCCAGTCTGGCTATGGGGCTAAGCTGTAAAACAACTACTACACTGCAATCACTTTCAAAATCCACCACAGCAGTTTCTGAAGTTTTATGAGGATTTCCTTACCTGGGAGTATTCAGCAACACAAGCTGGGGATAGAGAACAGAAAGAGGACAGCAAACTGTCCTCCGAGAACCACTACATTTCTCACCTATTTACTTCTAATTATCATTTTCAATTTTGGACTGAAAAATACCCTCAAACAAGAGCAAACAGATATTTCTGACCTCTGCCAAGGGTAGACATGGACACAAGGAAATGACACATATTTCACATCCAGATGAACTGCCTTTATTCATTTATTTAGATTGGCGATCATGTGATTTTTTTTCATAATCAGAAAGATCACAAGATAAGACAATATGTTGCAAAATGAAAACGTTCTATTGTAACTATCATTTTGATCCAGATCACCACCAAAAATGTAATGGGTCCTTCCTTTGATCAAAATGCACCTGTTTACCAATTTTCATGAAGATCCATTCATTAGTTTTTGAGATATCGTGTTAACAGTCAAAGAAATAAATGCCGGTGATTTTTTAGATAGGCAATAATGTATTATAGTGGTTTAGCGCTTCTTGCCACACAGCGAGAATGTCATGGGTTTGAATTCATTACGGTCTGCAGTTTGCATGTTCCCACCACGTGCGCATTGCTTTGTGTTCCCCTGGATTCCAGTTTTCTCCCACAGTTCAAAAACATTAACTTGAACCTGTTACATTGCTATAGGTGTGAATGTGGCACTTGTTTGTCTTGCGTTTGTCCTGTGATACACTGCTGACCTGTCCTGCCTTCGTCCATAGTTAGCTCGTATCAGTTCCCACGGCCCAGAACAAGATAAAGCGGTACAGAAGATAGATGAATGGATTGACTACACTAAGCAAAGTAAAAACCCCAAAAAACGACAACACGAAAACAAGGTGTTGTTTTCAACACAACAAAATACAGAGAGTAAAACCAATCAACCAAACCGTTATTTTAACATATATTATTTGTAAAGTGGTCCAGGTTGATAGGAAGACAACAGGAAACTGGAAGAAGCCTTAATGCTTTTCTATGGCTGTGACTCACAGCTGTGAGCACAGGCACAATATGACCTCTACCTACATTTAACAACAGCGAAAAGGTGTAAGCACATATTAAAAGGCCTTTTGTGCATGCAACACTCTTTAAACACTTTGTGCTACCAGGGCACTCACAGCTGCTGGTGGGTTTACACCCATGGCCATCATAAGCCAGAAAACGCTGCTGGTTTCTTAATCAGTGCAGCAGCTACTTATTGCTACCACGGTTAACATGGCATCACCACCACGGGTAGAACTTTTTGCAAATGTTTGTGGTCCTAAAAAAACTTTTTAGATACAGAAACAACAATGCCAAGATTGCACTGAAAAGAAAAACAAATACAGAAGAGCCTGCTTTCAACAGAGTAAATGGTTTTATTCAATACGTATGTCCCAGCAGTCTTACAGAAAAATGTCCCTGTCGTACAACTGTTGAAGCAGCAATGCATACAAGTTCATTCTTTCTAGAGACCAATCAACTTAACATATTATTTAGACCAGTGATTTTCAACCAGTATGCCGTGAGAGATCTGAAAATTGTCGAATTTGAATTTTTTAATTTGTTTGTCAAAGGAGTCATATTATCCAATTTTCACTTACTAATGGTTTTCCAACACAAATCTGCATCCCCATACCTGGGAATGACATCCCAGAAGTAATGAAAGTCTGCCATCGGTCTCCCTTTGACCCTCCCACAATTAGGCAGCTTTGCTCCTCTTTTCAGGATAGGCCTGTGTGGGCGGAGACAGTCCAGCTCAAACAGATGCAGCAGAATCTGAATGCAGCTCATATGATCCAATATTCAAATGGATGAAAATCAAAGAAAAGCTGGATTTGGGGCAATAAACTTTGAATACAGCATTTTTGGACCAAGGAGACCCATGAGAAAGTGTTGAAAAGCTGCATAATATGACCCCTTCAAAAAGATTGGTCACTGGCAATGATTCCTTGCCAGCAGGTGGCACTAGGGAGTACATTAATACCTACCCTGTTAATGTTAAATAATATAATGAGTGAGCAGTAATGCAACAGTAAGGATGACAGCGACCAAAAGCAGAAGAAGTGATGCACGGGAGAGGGTGCGGTGATAAGAAAGCGATGGATAAATATAGGAAAAATTCAAATGGTATTTTTCTGTTTTTTGGTATTAAAATAGTTTTGCACCATTTTTTTATTGAACTATTTTCTTTGGAACAAAATCTGTAAAAACTGTACAATATTGTCACTATATGTGATATAAAAAGCTACAATATGTCATTTTGTAACTTTTTTGATTGGGGGTGTGCCGTGGGATATTTTCAATGTAAGAAATGTACTTGGCTCAAAAAAGGTTGAAAAACACTGATCTAGACATTTGATGGTTCCAGCTAGGTTCAAAGAGTATAGATACAATAGGGCAAGGCAAGACAGGCAAATCATACACCATGCTGGTTGTTAGCTGAGCTTAGGGGACTGGCAACATGGGCGAATAGATGAGATTGTCATACAGTGCATGCACGCAGGACACACAGAAATGCCTTTCAATGGAAATAATGAGGAAGGAGAGATGCTTGAACTAGAGACCGAAAAAGTGTAGAGATCAGGCGAGTGAGTTACACAAAGTAATGTCTGATTCAGTGCTTAATGGCAGTGAACAGAGATGTAATTGATTACTGTTATCAGTGGACGGGCAGTTTCTGTAACACAGATAATGGCACAGCCATAATGCACTGCCCCGCAATATACTGCCGCTGATGGAAACAGCTGGATAGGGGGAGAGAAAGAGAGAGAGAGAGAGAGAGGTGGAAGATAATGGTCTAACATATTGAGACAGAAGAGAAGGCCCAGAGACAGAGGAGAATAATGAAGAGCTTCTAATAATACAATGGTGAATTCATATATCAGTGTTGTCCGTTGAATGGAGGTTTGATCTTTCCTCACATGCCTGATTCTCGCAGTGTTATCTATATTTTCTTCAGCAGCACACTTTTCTGCTGTGGACTTTATTATTGCTATCCACCAATTTAACCCATATGACACCCATTTATCTCTCCTCACCTATTCTTACCCTCTTTGCCCCATTTCACTTGTTGGCTCTCAGCTCTCACCTGTCTGCACCCCTCCTAAATCAAGTGTCCCCTCATCTAACATCCCTCTCTCCCTCTACCTTCAACCCAATTCTGTGTTTCTCATCTATTCCCCAGCATGTAACTATTTGCCTCTGAAAACACTGCAGTTGCTGTGGCCACTGGCTAATAAAAGGAGGCTCGAGCCAGCCAAGAAAAGGAAGAAAACAAAAGCATGAGAGGATGACATCCCTGTTAAGGGACACACTCATATTTCCCTCTGACAGAAATGGAAACCGGCACCTGCGCGCATCCACTGTTCCTACTAACGGGGAAAGTACCAGGAAATCACGTAACAATGTAAGCAATGCCAGGCAAATACATGCAGAGGCAGTAGTATTAGAGACACTACAGTACCTAATGTTCCTGAGTGACTCATATCTCCCAGAGGTCCTTGCGTCAGCTGTAAATCTGTCAACTTTTTGCAGCTCTCCATTTTGTTTAGTGATCATCGGGGACCAAACACATGGATGCAGAAACAGACGCACTCACATGCACGTGCACACACACAGGCAGCCTTAGATATGCTCACACTGCATCATAAACCTCTACAGTAATTATGATGGAAATTGCACAGGCAGGTGGTGTGAAAACTGTGGCCGAATTGAAATGTGTATTGTTCAGGCTTTAACATGCCCTTGTTTATCTGCTGCAAGCTGCAGACAGCGACGCACTTTGACAGTGACCATTGTCAGTTTCAATAAAAGTAGATTTAAAGTCAGTTATTGATAAAAAAAATGCATGACCTTAAGTTTGACAACAATCTATTTGATGGGCAATGCTCAAGTCCATGACATAGAGTTAACAAAAAATAAACAGCTTTAGGACAGTGAAAGGCAATTAGTTAATGTCGAAATGTCTTGTTGTTTTATAGTGACATCCATCCATCCATCCATCCAAGAGCGATATCCACTAACTAACTAATATATTGCATACATTTCAACTTCAAACTATTTTCTCCTGAAATAAATGCTTGTTCACAAATTGGCATAAACCCGACCTATGAAGGTAACAACCCATTAATGACTACTAATAACCACTGATGTGTCACTACAACTACAGTAAGTGCAAATTATTAAGACATTCCATTTTAGAGAGACTTCTAAAGTAACTAAGTTGTTTTTATAAAGAATATTGAGAACTTGTAACTATAATCCAGAGCAAATTTTCACAATAACTTCCAAAAAAAACCCTCTGATAATGTGAAGAACTTTTACAGTGATAGTTAAGGCTTGATAAAAATGATAATTGTTTCAAAAAGCTATAGGCACACAAAATTGCCTACATATATTGTTGACGGCCAAAGTCCAGCTGGGATTTTTTTTTAAGCTTAAGAAGGTTATAGGTGATGGTTGTACTCATTATCCACAGCTCCCTGATGCCTTAATTGAAACATTTACCAGTATCTAACAGCCCACTTGGTGTGAGCCACCCACCAAACGGGCAATCAGTCAGCAGAAAAGTTTGTATACAAGCCTGCAGAATGTGAACACAGAGCGTTTGGTTTGATTAGTAATTGTTTGTGATTAAGTGAAGGTAATAGTGGAAGGGAAGATGTGCATGTATGGATAGAGACAAAAGTAAATATAGCAAGGCAGGACCCAATAAATACCAAGCAAAAGATTGACTGATGACGACCAATAGCAGACTGATAAATTCCTCACCAATGAAAGATGGGAAGATGGTAAACACATGGAGCACATAAATGGAAAGACAAGTCACCAGAGTCTTGGCTGCCTGCTCATCACTCCACACACCTGGCTGCCATCCCAGCCTGTTAGAAGTGCTACCAAAGACCCAACACAATCAAATTACTAGGAACACACAGCAAGGTAACACAATCAGTCTCCCTGTGACTTCTACGCCCTGTTTTCCAGAGACTCTAGCTGAGACAGATCTCCACCCCACCGCTGCACAGCTTGTGAGAGAAGCTGAGCAGAGCGGCCACTTTCACAACTATCCTTCTCTAATCATCCTGTTTGGGCACTGGAAATGACAGAAATCACTGACTGGGTGAATCAATTCAATGACGACACATTTTTTATTGTAGTGACGGGGTCTCACAGCTCTTGGTTTTCCCATGACATTTGAGTCCCTGCATGTACAGGCTCATGAGATGCATTGAACATTCTCTATCATTATTCCTGATATTTGTATTCTAATTATGTTTTCATTAATAGCAGTTTCGGCTTAAATCACCATTGTCTTGATGAAAACAGCGGAGTTTGACATGTGTGTGCTGTACGTACGTGCTTGTGTGGGAATCAAGTGGACAAGTATTTGCAGAAAGAGTCAGCATTCTCTGATTTGACTTATAGAAAAATCTGAGTATGTTACTCACTGTGTTAGTGTGTATGTGTGTAGCAGTTGTCAGCTGTTGATTTGTACAGGAGTGAGTCCATTGTGTTACACTGTCTAAGCCATGCTTGAGGTAGCCCGAGTTAAGCTGCCTTGGTGTAAATTGATAGGAGTGCGGAATAGAGGTTTACTGAATTTATACAAGTAAACACTGCAATAATTTTTACGTATCACTCAAAGCCAGAATGAACTGGGATTGCTGTAGATCATTAGGCTCTGCTCAGTCGTAGCTGGTGGATTGTGACAGCACATTCAACAAAACAAGCAGCGCGGTGATTGGTAAATACACAACTCAATAATCCCGAGCACAGGATATCAAACCTATTTCCTACAGGGCTAGAGGTTTTAAATCGGCTCTCAGAAGTTTGTAACCCAATGTCCTCTTGACTAAAGAACCTTCCTCAGAATTGCTTTTGGGCTATGCCAGTGGATGCTTGTTGAAATGTGAAATCTTTTAATGTTATTAGAATGAAAGGAGTCCACAGATGTGGCAGACTTTTCAGCATGATTGGATATGGTTGGGAGAAGTTTCTCTTTCTTGTTTCAAATTGATGAGCCTGAAATGAGCAAAGGGTCATGATTAAAGGGTGTCTTAATGGTGCAGATTTATCATGCACGTGCACTTTGTCAACAGTCAAAGTATCACACTTAAGGATGTTGAAAATTTAACAAATTACCATGGCAATGCTCACGAAACCAAATGAGTCTTTCTTTCTTGATGCCTCTGAATTAAAATCTCATCTCGACTCAAATGAAACAAAATCAATTTGCTTTACATCTAAATTGCAGTTCAATACAATTGCTTAAGTTGGAGTTAAACTTAAGAAACACAAATGATACAGACCGTCACTGCCACTTTCAGCATTGTGAAATAAACATCGCTGTTGCTGACTAAATACAATTTAACTGACGGCAATGTTTGGAAATGAATCACCGATAGCTACTTAAAGAGTTGGAACAGTGCTGATACTTCATACTGCTACTTTTCTCCAGATTCTGAAGAAGTTTGAACTGTCTGCCAAATGGGGTGAGTAGGGCATTAATGAGATTCAGGATATGCACAAGAGGGACTCGACATATTTTCGCTGCTGAACCAACTGTAAGTCTTAGAGTGGCATCAGAGCACTGGTCAAACTCATAAAGTCAACCCTAATAATCTTTCTCCTGATCAAAGGTTAACAGGAAGTCCCAGAAAAGTAAGATCACTGAAATGAGTGCAACCTTGGGTCATCTCTTAGTTTCCAGACTTTTCAGCATATAACTTGAGAGCTCTTATCCTATAATTAATGACAACATGGCCATTCTCTCTCAGGACTGGTATTGTTCGTTTGACTCTCATCCTGCATTAGCATTGCACGTTGCTTCATTATTCAGTGTGAAATGTTGGTAATGATGCTCAAGTAGAGGGCATTGTGTTCCATTTGACTTTAGTCCAAACCGGATTGTCCGTATTTAATTACTGATTCTCAGTCACTGGGCAGACCTGAATAATTCCTGTTGTGAACATGTAGGTTTCCTTGCCTGTTAATAAAGACATTTTAAAGCAAAAAAAACGGATAGAGAAATGTGTAAGTACATTTGCAGGTGGAACATTGAATGAAGTCAGATGAAAAAAACAAAAATGCTTCTGTGACAGATTTTCCAAAGCAAATTATATACAATCATCATATAGCCTGCCATTACCTAACATTTGTCATCTTCTGAATGTATCAGTATGGATTTGTTTGATAAAATTGTACAAGGTAAAAAAAAAAAATCCTAAAATAGCCTTTTGGTTACAAATGTATGGCACTTATTTATGTAAGGACCATTATCATCCTTTGCAAGGTTTGGCTGAGAGGAAAATATTAAAACTTACTTGAGGATCTTTGAGGATCTGTCATGCATGTACAGTTTGCGAGCACATTAATGCACTGCTCCACCATTCCTCTATTTATGGTTCAATTCCCCATCTCCCCCTGTCCATGTGTCAAAACGTCCTTGTAAAAAACACTGATCCCAAACTTGAGTGACTCAGCTTTTTTTCTCGCCCGCTGTGACAATGGATTTGTGAGTATGAGAATGACCGTTACACTCATCTCAATCTAACCTTAAAACATCACTGTTTGTTCCCAGGGGTCAGTTTAATCTCATGTCAGGTCAAGTTGAAGCTCCGAGCACTAGTATTGGACAACACTTACACACACACACTAAAAATATGTACAAACTTGATGTTGCGTGCACACACGTGGAAGCTGATATAAAACAGGAATCAATGAAGATTCAGTCTCGCCGATGAGCATAAAAATACAGATAAAATATTCACTTTCATGAACATGTTTAAGAGATCACACAAATACTCGTACAAGTCAAAAATATAATGTATAGCTTGCTTTATTTCATTTATATCTACTGTTTATCATATTGCCAATTTTCTTGATCCAACTCCATCTATCACATTTTACTCCACAAATACACAGATACTTGGCCATAAAGTCTGACATTAGAATTCACTGGTCGCATCATTCACACTCAAACCATCCAGTCCTCACTTGGCTGGTCAGTCCTGTGCTTCTGTCTCTCTGTTTGGATCAGAGTGCGATAGGTAAAGTTCAGGATTTTCGGTGAATTCCAAAGCCAAATTTCACAGCTGCACCCTAATCAGGAGGGATCCAACTTCCCATAGTAATTTGGAAACACAAATTCTGGACCAATAAAACTGAACTTTGAATTTAGACAGACTCAAATGTAGACAAGGAATATACATCAGTTCTGTTTGAGCTGCATGTCTCGGTTTTCTCTGTGTTGCTGTTTGCATAGCAAACAGTGAAAACCTATTGAAAACTTTTGTATATTTTGCTTGGAGCTGTTGTTCAGAATTCTTGGATTGCCTAATATACAAAAAACTCCAACTTGCTCTGTGAGGTCTTCCTTTGAGGCTATAGTCATCAAGATGATACAGATTAAAATAAGCATGACAAAGGCTATAGCACACTCTCCTGTAATATATCCAAGTGATTAAGAGTATACATGCACTTTTGCTGGCCATGATCCCATAAAGTCTCACATTAATCGTAATTCTTGAATGTACCGTGAAAAGAAAAATAACATTGAATGTTTAAAGCTCATTTTTAATAAATGACATTTGGAAATACACCCAGCAAACAAATCAATCTGTCTTAGAATTGCTACAACACTAACAAAAGCTTGAGTGAAACCACATTTTAAACTGAAAAACATTGACATGAACTGTACTTGGAGGACTTGACGGGCATGTCAACGTACTGTAAAACCCCAAGCTACAGCACTATAGTTAATAATAGTCCATGTTGTTGAATGCACAAGTACCATCATAATGACTAGGTGGAGGACCATCTTCCTTTATTTTTATCCGTCAATCTGTTGGTGTGCATGTTTGAGTGTTGGTCCCCTCTCACAGGCAGCAGTCTATTTTTAAATTACTTTAATCACCCAGGACTTTGCAACCTCAAGCATGCATCGCAATGTCTCATCTACATACTCTTCTGGTAATTTCAGCGCTATAATATCTGATAAGCCCTATAACTTGATCTGAGACACACAATAATTGTGATGCACCCACATTAGTGATCCTATTGTCTTTGAAATACCTGGATGTATGTAGTGTTTTCATACACATACTCATGTTCACAGATACCTACAAACGAAGGACACGGGGTGAGCTAGGAATAGTGCTAACTTACAAAAATGCGACTCCTGATTAAAAGCAAAAACAGGCTCTGAATACCATCGAAAGCCCGAAATGGTTCGAAATGAATAAATCATAGCTCTTATCCCAAACAGCAGAAGGAGAAAATGAGCAATATCCTGGAAAGCTTAATTTTTTATTTTTTTTTCCCAGCGTAAATGTGACAGGTTGTTTTGTGAATTCTGAGCAGATGCTTACCCGATTGGAATTTGATGCACAGCAGAAAAAAGGTAGAGTTGTGGGAAATCAAGTGAGGGTAAAACATATAAATACAGCTTTTAAGTTCAATATGAACAGTAATTTGAAAATATAAAAACAAGTAAATAAACCAAAAACAACCTATTGACTAGGTAGAGGCTACTTTTATTATTGTGGGAGCCACAAAACACACAACTCTACTAGTTTAATAATATATATATATATATAAAAAAAAAACAATATGGTTGTTTGATGTTTTAAAATGTAATCAATTTCAATGCAATTCAATCAAGAACAACATGAATTGATATGTGGTTCAAACGTACCTAAGATAATCTATACCCTGCCTGTAAAACCAATAATAAGCACGTATAGCTCATGGACCGCCAGGTGTTCAGATCTCCTTTGAACAAGACATCTAAAAACTGAAGCACCCGGTTAATTTGTGCATTCGAAGATCTAATGCCTATATTCAAAACACACACAAAAACAATAAGGATTTACTTCTTCTGCGTAGATTGTATCTGCATTTGTGTTGATTTGCTTGTATGTAACCATGATCGATCGAGTGACCAGGCACTTTTCATCAAACTGGTGCCTAAACATGTCTCATAATACACTACAATGACAAGCTGCATGAAGTAGGCTAGCCGAATTAGTTAATCAGCCCAGAATATGAATTGCTTTATTTTTATCTCAGTCATTTTCTGGCATGAATTGGACAAATGGCTCTTTCTGTTTCTCTAAATGATGTAATGAATTGCCCTATTTAAAATGTAGGTTATAGCCATTGCTCTGATTAATGATTTTAAGAAAGAAAAAATGTAAATGCAGATCATCCCAGACTCGGAATATATCTCTGTCTCCAACTCAGATCTCCTTCATAGATAAAGAAATATTCCCCTGGTGTTTTTTTTTTTTTTGTTATTCGCGTTGGTATTAATTGCGCAAGATCAATCACGGGCACTGCTCTTCTTTCATCTTTTGTCTGTAGAATGAGCATGACCAACAAAGACGAATGAAATAGTCAAGTGCTTAGATGATTCATGTAGTATATTGTAGGCACCTGTTTGATTCTGAGACCTTTGTTACATTGTACTTCACATTGTCAGTGATCACCATCGTGGCTTTTAGATCAGACCAAGGAATACAAATAATTATACATATGCATCTCCGTAAGAGTGAAGTTTGCATGTTCTCATGTTCTGTTTTCTTCAGACACATTTACTCATTCTCCCAATCTTATAAGACGCGTTTGACTAAAGATTGCTTTATTTTTTTGCTTTTGTTGTGAGGGTGTCTTTGCGTCGGCCTTGTGATAGATGGGCGACCTGCGAGGTGGGATTGGACTCCAGCGCCTCAAACAACAAACATCGCCTGTCCCCAATGTGAGTGTAGAATTGCAGTGGAAGATGGATTTAATGAAGTAAAGAGTCATGGCTGCTTCAACCGCTACAATAGACCGGATATTACATTAGAAGCAAGTTTCCCCAGTTGCATCCTTTCGCATTGTTATTTACCGAGAGCGTCGATTAAAAACGGTTATCATTTTTAAAAGTTTTTGTCAATCATAAGATAAAAATATTTTCACCCAAACAGCAATTAGATTTTGCTCACACAGTGGTGCAAGACATAGTACAACCCTGTGGTTTCCAATGTGAACAAATATTTTGTTAAAGCAAAATTTGCTTTATTTTTCAGGACGGTCAGTTCCAGACTCCCATCCACAGCATACAAAGGTAGCAATTTCCCTCCATCAGTGGAATATGATCCGGCACAATTCTTCCTCCTCTGCCCTGTGTTCTGCAGCAGCTGGAGGTGTTGCAGTCCATTCTCAGTAGCAACCCTCCATTTTTCCATCTGGTCAAAACTCCCTTTCCTCTTCAGTCCAGCAGGAATGTAATTTCCTTTGACTCAGGACTGCAGCTCTCCATTTAGCTTTTATCTTTCAATTCTGCTTCTTCTATTTTCCCACCAAAAAGTTTTATATCAGTTTGCATCCCACTGCAAACCTTTCATTGTGTATTATTAAATTCAAGCGTGTGTAATGTTTGTGGCACAGCTTCTCTTTTGTGCTTATTTAAAGAGTAATCAAATCATTTTGGGGTAAAATGTGTGCATGTTGTGTAACAAAAGTAAACAGAAATAAAAAGAAAATATTGCCAGAATAAGTGCACAGTTGGAAACTATTGCTCTTTTTCTGTTTATATTTTTGTACACCTCTTTTTGTACTATGTAACTTCCCTGTAACAATCGTAAGCTCTGCACTGATCATTCAACTTGGTGAAAAATTGTGCTGTAAATTATTATTTAAGAGTAGACGAATGAGCGAACATATTGCACACGTTATAGTATCTTTACCTGTTTGATGCAAGTAGAGACACTCCTCACCTTGAGCTTGTTTTGCGAAAATATCGAAGTATTGTTTTGAGTTGACCTCAGTTTGGTGGATACTTGAGTGAATATATTGGAAAATGACAGTTGATCATGGCTGATGATGGCCAGTTGGAAACGTCGACTTATGCAGACAGTTTAGGAGATATTACACAATCTGTCGTTCGTAAAATGTATTTTCCAGTTTTTTTCGTATTTGTCCAGCATTCTGGGAAAGACACCCACTTATCTTACATGTGTTGTTTCCATTGTCACTGACGTGTAATATTTGTAAGCATGTGTCAAGGCGGTTATCAAATCAAGGAATACTCTCTTGTAAGATGCTTTTAAGATGAACTGAATGCTAAGTGACTTTAAGAGGAACAATTTGAGCTGATAGTAGCAGCGACACACACGCATGTTTTTCATTCAAACTTTGAAACATGCATTGATCAAAAAAAACTAATAATTGTTTTCATTTAAAGCTCACCTGTAACTATTGCTCGTTTAAACCCAACCCTCACTCTTCCATTAAGTCTAAGAGTCTGGATTGATAAGAAGTATTCATGTAATATTACAATGCATTTCCTTCAGGGGACCTACGTTTTGGTCCCAACAGTGTAGATATGCAAATAGATTTAAATCCCCTCAACAGTGGTAAATTAATAACGCGCGCGCGCACGCATTCACGCATTCACGGCTGCCATCTCGTCTTTTCAGTCGCGTCCCCCACTGAAGTCTCAAGCCTGCATCGAGTCTGCCCTCTATGGCACAAGCTTGTCTAAACCGAGGCCTCACAGCTTCTGGTGCCTGAATCACAAAAAAAGAAAAGGCAAAAAAAAAAAAAACAAGGATGTCAAGACTGTCTGGACTTTCTTCTCTGTCATCAACTCTTTACTTGTCCTTCTCCACATCTGAGCTAGGTGTGTATGTAGCTGTACATGTGCTCCTGCGCTGCTGATGTGCGCGTGTTTGTATTTACAGATGTGAGGGCTTCGCAGGGTTCTGACCACCTGGTGCTTGACTGGCATGTTTGCTGCGCTGCAGGTAGAGTGGGCACGTCTCCAGAGGCATCATTACACAACCTTCCCCTTTTTCGTACTCTCAAACTTCACTTGCTACTTTTAGTTGCCGTGTTGTTTGATGGTTGAGGACATTATCTTGAAGAATTAATCAGCCTTTAACCGCAACATTAATCAGCAGTGAAGTAGCTTTTCAGCTGAAGTATCTCAGGAGAATCTTGGGAGACAGAGTTGTAGTTACATCTTGAATAATGGTCAGATTTATGCCAGAAATATTGTTATTTTTCTTTGAGACAGACTATTATAAATGGATACCATAAAAGAGATTTTCCATCCATTTATCTAATTTGCTGAGGTATTAAACACCTGAAAGTGTATATGTGTAGGTGCAGACAAGCCTGTCACTGGGTTTATGTGCTGTGCATGCGTGTGTCCTTTTCTTTTTTTTTTTCTCCTTTTAATGCGTGTGAGCTGTAAACCCCTGAGCCATGAGAGCTTATAGCTTTGAGGGCCCAACCCCTCCAATTAAAGCATGTTAAAGGCAGAATTCTCTTTACTTGTCTCCGCAGGGAACCGACAGAGAAGGCTTGTCTAGTTTCTCACTCTACCCAGAGTAATAATTACCTGAGATAATTACTTTCCTCTCTCAAGCAATTAATGCCAATTCCAGGGGCGATGGTTTGGGACTCAGGCGGGGACTGGGGTTATACACAGGCTTAGAGATTAACAGCAGGAAGCCTTTATTTTTCTACTGTCTTTTTTAAACACTTTGGGATTTGAAACCATCACACATGCCAACTATGCCATCTGTTAGTGAACCGTAAAACCGAGAAGAAGCAGACCCTGAGCTCTAGAAGCGGGAAAGACGATGGCTGGATGGATGGAGAAGAAAGATGTTGCTCTGACATTGTTTCTTTCTGACCTTCATTGTGAACCGCTTCTTTTGTTCCACATTTAGTCAGATTGGTGTCCTGATATTTCTGTACTATCATGTTCAACAGAAATGTAAAGCTCACGCACATTCAACTCTGTTTGATGAATGAAACTCTCACGGTTATACAGACTCGGACTGAAACGTCCCTCCCAGCAGCTGTGCACGGAGCAGCATTCAAATGAGTGGGATCAGGATCAAAACAATACATGTTTTCTTTTTGGTTTGATCCTGCTGTGCATCTGAGTGTGTGTTTGCATATGTGCATATGTGTGAATAAGTGAAACTGATAGCCATCACATGCAGCTGCCACCCTGGGCGGGATGTTCACATACTGATGCCAGTCTCTCATCATGGTGCATGCAAAACATGAGGCTCACATAAAAGAGCTGCACATGCTTCATCTCATGCCAGGTACTAATTTCTGACTAAATGCTGGACTTTCTCTTGTCTTTCACATATTTACATTTGTCTCTATAATACAATACAATATATTATAAATAGATGGTTTTTTTAATCATTATTATTTTACATTGAATTTATTATTCTCTTTGACGTGCGCTTGGTGTCACAATGATAGGTGAAAGGATTGGAAAATCTGCAAAACAATTCTACTGGGATAAAAATAAGTGAATGTCACCAAGTGCAGCTTGAGTTGTCGAACATTTGACAGTGTTTACAGAAACAGAAAAAGCAGTCGTTGAAGAAACTCAGACAATAATGTTTGACAAACATTTGGCACAGCTCAAGACATAAATTAACAATCAGACCAAATGCCACAGACTAAAACTGGTAACAAAGTATCTTTTTTTGATTGCTGAGCACGATAGAGTTGCTTTTAGTTTCCTCCCCCCAAAATAACACCACCGAATTAATCAGCAACTCCCTGATCGTCACTCACAACCAGTTTGTAAAGGTCAAATTCAATGGAAGAGTCCCCAATGGAACAACTACACATAGTATAACATGCTCTATGCCTTCATTTCCTCCATCGGCTATGCACATCACCATGAAGAACAAAACACAGGAAATATAAGTCACCAAAGCTCCAGAAGACCAGACACCTCTATTTTAAAAAAGTTCCCCAAAGAAATACTCTCATGTAATGTGAAAAAGGATCATTATATTCATATATTACAGAGGGGAAAGAAAGAAGCACGGGGAGTAGTTGAGAGAGCATCACAGAGGGAGATGGCATTTAAAATGTTTAGTTGTTTGTATCCTATTACCATAGGAAGCATGTTATTGTTTCATCAATAGTGAGTAAATGACAGTGAGAGAGGAAGTGTCACATTTCGAGTGAGCAAGAAACAATACCTGTAATGGCTCATTGTGTCCATGATAAGCACAATGAGGGTATTTTTTCCAAATGTTTTTTGGCTGTCAGGACCCGATAATGTGCTTGTTAAATATTCATCCAATTACTATAGATGAAGAGCCTTTCTTGTGCCGTGAGGTGACATTTTAAATGCCATTCAATAAATTCTCCAGTCTAACCTATTCCCTCTTAGTTCATGCTTAAATAGATCAGCTTCTGCAAAAAGTGATTAATTCAAAGAAATGCAAAAAAAAAAAAAAGGCCAATATAGATTTGGAAATTTTGTCTAAGGAGAATAACTCGACTGCAGTCTGATATTGGTAATAGCCTTCACTGTCAGAATCTTTATTGTCATTGTTAAAAACAACAACATTGAAAGAACCATCTGTGCATGTACAACAAATAAAGAGATAACATTTTTTTTTAAAAGACAACAATAAAATCCATAAAACTGCATGTGCCACAGCATAAATATACAAAAGGAGGTAATACATTTAAAAGAGAACAATAACATTCATTAAAAAAAAACACTAATATATCTAAATAAAAACACTACACATACTACAGTGTTCACCACAGAGTACATCTACACCAGGGAGACAAAAGCACTGGTTGTTTGTTCCAACATGTCAAATGACCCCTATAAAGCAACATGTGATGAGGGAAGTATTGGACATAAGGAATGAATGGGTGTGAAAGATGTCGACAAACATATTGCAGGAGTAGAGTTATTGGTTCAGGCCACTCTAAGACAGGTGTAATGGAGGCTATTACAAGCCTCAGACAGTATACCAGGAAGAAGAAGCGAGATGGGCAAGCAGTCTGAGCGGAGGGTTGTAAAAAAGGTTTAACCCTGTAAATGCATTTCTTCCTATAACCTCAGAACTAGACATAGCAAGCTAATAAATGTAGTGCTGGACACTGAGATACATATTTCAAGGATTTATAAGAATCACAAACATTTTTTTTTAAACATAGTTTTCTTCTTTTGACACCACATTTGATGGTATCCACTGGGCATATAATGCCGGTGCAAGTCAAACATACACTCTCGTCCATCCAAAATAATCATATTGAGGATGCTGTTTTACAAATAACACCATATATTATTGGACACCAATAGTCAGTGAAGTATGTGGTTAATAGAATGTTTACAATATCAAGATATTCTTAATGATTTAGGATGATAAATCAGTGCCAACCTTTTTATCAAATACTTATAATTGTGCTAAAACTAACATCTCGCAAAATCCTAATGACCAATGCAGCTTAACATTTAAAGCTTTGAGATTTAGTCCGTTATTTGACTCATTAATCATTTGTAAATTTGAATGCGAAAATGCTTAAACTCCAGATTCTTCAATGTATATATTTTGTAGATCCTGCAGCCCTTAACAAACGAATAACAAATTGAATGGATTTTGGTTGCGGAGGGTGGGTTTCACTGCAGATATTTTCAACAGAAAGTTTTCAACAGACCATTAGATAACAATGAAAGACTAAAGACAAAGAAGAAAACATCACAATGTAGAATAACATAGTTCAAATACAAATCCCCACGACTCAATATTTATGTGTTAAATATAATTCTATCATGCAAGTGGAATAGAACAGAAAGACAATTAAAATCTTACTTTCTGGCCACAGCGAGACTGCATTCTAGTCTAAGATGATTACATGAGTTCCACTCTCAGTGACAGACAACGTGTAGAATTTCAACACATTTATTAGTAGTTTCGATTTATAAGTAGATAAAATGTTCTGCTGGAAAGCTGCATTTGTAACCCTCCCTATAGTGTGAATAAGTTAGAGGAAGCGACCAGAGGGGAGGTGTATCCCCCGAAGCCTGCCAGCAAAAGGGTCAAATTATGTTAATCACTATTTATTAAATATTAGGCCACACAGATATTAAATATGGTCATTTATGGCAGATTGTGTGTCTTTCATTATCTTCTTCAATCTATACCACTTCATCTCTTGATTGTTCAATTGTATCTAAATATTTTTCTCAAAAGTTTCACTTTCAATCAGCTGTTCAGCAAATTCCTGTTTGATCGTTAGGAAATGCTTTATTGCCGTCCGTCATGGCATGAACACTGAATGTATAAAGAGGATATCTTAATAATCTGCTGCTTTCATAGCGTAAACTGCAGGTGATGCACAGTATGTGCCAAATGTTTCTTTTTTTTTCTTTCTTCCAATGCCATCTCCGAGAACTTTAATGAGAAAAAGTGGCGGAAGATGAGAGACGGAGGACGAGCACTGTATGTGAGGGTGACCACTGATGTTTCTCCTAATGTGAACAAATGGTGTTTTCATTGTTTCAGAGCCAGATCTTACAGATCATTTTTGCATTAAGATATTCTTTTTAGCCGTTAATGGGGTTGTTATTAGCACTGCACCACCCAGTGGCACAGAGAGGCCTCAGGCTTACTGCATGAAGGAGTCTCGTTATCCATTTCTACTCTATACTGTGTGATCCGTCTCGTAAACACTACGAGTACCGGAAAGAAAGAAAGAAAAAAAAAAAAAAAAAAAGATCCCTTCAAAAACTGCAGATTATTAATACAATCCAATAGGTTTCCCCATTGATATTCTTCTCAGTCTTTTCAGGACTGTGGTGTCTTTCAGGCGCTGACATTTCTCTCAATGAATGACTGTGATTTTTAGTTCCTGTGGTTTGGTTTCCATTAGCTGGGTCCATCTGCATACGGTTAAGACGTTTCCTTCATTACTGCACTTTGACTTTTGGAAAATGTGACATTCAAGGACACCTCTCTCTTTCTTTCTTTCTTCCTTTAAAAAATAAATAAATGAAAGGCCATGTGAATCTTCAGTATTTCTCTAGTTCTAATGGCAGACAAAACACATGTCAGGAAGACTTTGTGTTTTTATATGAGACTGTCATGTTGTTTGACAAACCATGTACATTCACTGAGGATGTACACACACACACACACACACACACACACACACGAGTATTCAGTGAATGAATAGCAGTTTTACATTTCCGATGATTTATCCTTATATTCAAAAGCACCAATCTCTTTTCTTCTTTTTTTTTTTTTTCCACAGATAAAATGTCCTGGTGAAATAAAGGCGTCCATAAAGACGGATGACTAACAATTGATGTGCCAATCCTGTCTAGACACCAACACTTCATCCAATTATGTTAGAAATACAAACATGATCACAACAACAATGGCTGGATTACGAACACTATAAAGAGGAGAGGAAGTTGCAGCGGAGGACACGTGATTGGGATAAAATTGACAAAGGAAGATAGATTATGACAAGCCTGGACTTGGAAGACTTGATGATATCAATAGTGAGACATATGGATTTTACTTAGAGGGTAAACCAAGTACAAACACATGAAGCCACTTATCATGGTGCCACTGAGTAGGCATCGGGGAGTGCAAGTCTGAGCTTATGTGAGAAGCAAAGAGAATGTCAATAAGAAAACACTATCATTCAACCCGTATTCAAACATACTAAATCAGCTTGGGTTGTTGTGTCATATAACGAACATCTCAAACATGAGCTGTCAGGCAGCGCTAGTGTACTCAAAACTCTTAAAAATCATTTTTGATCAACAGGATGAGCATCATTGCAGTTAAATCTTGACTCCATTTGGACAAACTAGATACTATCCAAACCCTCCCTTTTCACTTTTTAAAAAGATGATTTTCTTTCGGCTCTATTAAACGATTTTCAGACACATGCAGCAGTACAACCATCAGCTTCAGCCTCATGAAGGCTGGCTCGTGTTCATGCAGCATAGTTTTCACACGTACAAAAAAGCATTTACGTCGGAATTTCTTCAAGTGAAATAAAAATCCAAGCCAGCAGAGCATTTCCCACCAACAGTCACGGGGACAAATGAAGACATAATTGTTACTCAGCTGCCCGAATCATTAAATTTGATTGTATTTCTAAAAAATGTCTGGTTTAATTTTGATAAAGGTGTGAGATGTCCGAATAGAAAACAGGAAGGAACCTGTTTCTTTGCTTTCATGATGAAATTACTGTTCTGAATATAGCAGTAATGCATATCTACTTTTACATTTCTGTAATAACCAATGTCATTTGGAATCTTTGATCAAAATAATCACACATAGACATAGATTCATAAGCAAACCTGCAAAGTAAGTAAGACAAAAAAAATTAAGAAAAATGAAGGATTGCAGCCTGTGTTGTCCGGTGGTTGTACAAGACATTTTGCAGTGTGGAAATAAAAAAAATAAATAAAAAAAATAGCTGACGTAATGTCTGATGACCAGCTCCACAAATAGGCATCCAGCCAGACAGTTAAAGATGATATGTGGCTACTTCTACCTCCTTTAAAAGGTTTCCACTGGCTCAAACCAGTCTGTGACTGCAGAGCTCGGATGTGTGAGTGTCAGGGTGTGCTGGCACGTTGGCATGCATGTGTGAGTGTGCATTCATATCTCCACTCCTATTTACTTACCTCTTCTGAGTTGGAGTTTGTGGGAGACATCTGCCCTCCATTTCTCTCTCCATTTGGCTCGGAATGTAAAGCCCCCCGCTAATGTGTCCCTTAAGGGTGCATCACCAGGTGTTGGCCACTTCTCCTGCTCATTCCTCCAGTCTCCCTGTCGTTGGTCAGTGTTGGTCGGATCTGGAGTCATAGATTTCCTTCTTCAATATGTTAACGGGGCTTTTGTGAACATAGAAGTGGGGAGTTTGTTGATTCATGCTGCTAAAATCATATTAGTGTCTGTATCTGCCAGAGAGATGTGTAATCTCAAAGTACATAGATTCCATCCTGCTTGTTTTTTACCTTTAAATAGACATTATATTAGTGCATTTGGTTCCTTCCTGCACCAAGCCTGCTCAACAGTCGCACAACTTTCACCAAACAAAGTAGGAATTTTCGACAACAGTTATGAATGTTGTGCAACAGGTATACGAGACTAGTGGGAATACTCAACCACATTGAAACAATTAACTCGATAAATCATTTTTTCATTAGATATCCAGCAGAAAAAAAAAAAAAGCTCAATAAAGAAGTGCAGAGGCTGATGGATGACAACCCCAAACTGGATGAAGATGAGGTTGGCATGCGAAATAAAGGTTTTTCATTTCTTAAACTATCTAATCTGCACAAACTAATTTGAGAAGAGCTTGTGATGACAATGACAGTATTTTGTGAAAAAGAACAAAAAAATATACAGTATATATATATTATTTGAGCATATTGGAAAGTTCTGGAGGTGAAGGCTTTAGATGTAAATTGAGTGTGTATTAATTGCTGAATGAAATGCAGTAAATGTGCAGGAAACAGTTTTTGGCTTAGAGACCAGGGTTACTTTATATTGTGTCTGCGTGTGTGTGTGTGTGTGTGTGTGTGTGTGTGTGTGTGTGTGTGTGTGTGTGTGTGTGTGTGTGTGTGTGTGTGTGTGTGTGTGTGTGTGTGTGTGTGTGTGTGTGTGTGTGTTTTCCCCTGATTTTATCCCACAGTTCAAAAACATGCATTTGGGTTTCATTTGTTACTCTAAAACTGCAGCGCGTGGCAATATGTCTCTGTGTTTGACCCGTTCAGGATATAAACTGCTTTTGGCCTTAGTCAGCACAAATCAAAGCACACCACGACCCTCAGTTGGATGAAACAGTTTGGACATGAATGGTTGAAAATCGCAGGGGACACTTTCTTGAAATTGAACACAAAAAAACTATATTTGGCTTCTTCCTTTAGATCGTTGTCATTTAGTACAAATGTTGCACGCGTAGCGTTTGAGACTTGTTTTCTATCTCTTCAAAGAGAAATGTAAAATCAGAGTACGTCTGTTGGATTCAGTCAAAAAAAATTTTAAATGACTCCACTTAAGAAGGATTGGGATTTAACTTCTAATACATTTAGTTTTTAATCGTAGTTGTTGTCATACAGAGGAAGGTTGTGTTCAGTGACTCACCTCAGGCCTCAGTGGAGAGAGAGAGAGAGAGCTGTCTCTCTTTCTCTCTCTCTGTCGGTTTTCAGGTCAGCCACGCCTCTCCCTGCGAGCTGCAATCACCCACACCTGCACCCCATCAGGCACTCATTCAAGTACCTGAGCCAGAGCTGCTTGCCATTTGGCCGTCGGTCTGAGTGTGAGACTGCCATTGCAGCTGCTGATGTGTTGCGGTTTGGGCCTTGATGGTGTTTGATCCTGTGACTGTGTCTTCGGTAGCCTCTCTCTTGGACTATCGTTGACTGTTAGACTACAGCGACTTCAGTGACGGTCTCTACTTAAGTCGAATAGATATTTAAGGTTTCAAAGGTTTGTCATCTCGAAGCAAATAAATAGATATTACACAACTCGTGTTTTTTTTTTCTGTGTAGTCCAGCCTCCTGCAATCCAAACATGGCCTATGTTGGATTAACTGGTGGCTTTAAATGGACTGGATACAATGCTGTGTGAAAGTGATATAATATAAGTAATAACACTTTCAATAAGGGAGATTCCTTTTTAATACTCAATGCTACAAGTGAATTAACAGAAAAGAGTAGTAAAAGTATTTAGTTCGACCAGCATTTGCATATAAAACAGTGTTAATTATTGTTGTTAAACTTGTAGACGGTGGCAGACGGGATTCTCGGTGATGGTTGCCTCAATAAAATCTTTCAAAAATAAGCTCAGCTCTTGTGTCCCTTCATATGATCCCAAACAGAATATGGAGTTGAGATTTGAACTTCTTTGAAGGCCGTATCGTAACTTTTAGGACTCCAAATTTGTCTTCATACCATAAGACCGTTCTTGATGATATTGGACATATGATTGAAGTTATTGTATATATCTGAACCAAATCAGGTGTTTTCTTGATGGAAACGTAGTTTTTCTACACGGCGGTGCATACTCTATCACCTCATTGTCCCAGTTTTAGGACCAGGGTGGGTCCGGAGCGTCCCTTTCTGTAGAATCTAAATGCTCGCACCGTGAATGCGTGACTATTTTTCATGTCCAAGTGCTCTGATTTCTTCCCACAGTCTAAAACCAAACATTTAAAGTTAATTGATAACACCAAATATCGCCTCTAGGTGAGAAAGTTCGTCTCTCTGTTTGCCTGTGACGGACTGGAGACTTGTTCAGGGTTGATAAAGTTGGATTAAAACATGGATATCAACGTGTTTCTTAAATTAGTTGAGAATATACAAAATGAATAAAGAAAATGAATCCATGATTCTTTGTGGTTCCCATGGACACTATTTACTTCTCAAGCTAATAAAACATTTTGTATCCAAACTTGTCTGCCAACAGTTATGTCTTCTTTTCCTCCTTTCTTTTATTCATCATGTCAAACCAGATAGTTGTGCGCAGAATTCAAAACAGAGCGACTGGGTGTGTGCAAAATCCTAAACACAATATAATGGATGTAACACAGTGTGGATGACAAAGACTTGGCGATGTTAGGGATTCTTTTAAATGGTTTGATTCTCACATACACGTCTCGTTATTAATGAGGTCTTACATCTTTTTCTATCAAAACCCACTCTAAATCTGCAGCACCAGAGTAAAGGCATTTGAATTTTGGAGAGATCAGCGTGCCAATAAAGTCCCTCTGCATTTTAATTAGGGCCGGATCATTAATGAGTCATCTGAAACCGCACACTCTGAATGAGCAACTCCTTTTTAAAATGTGGCGTTGGCTGCCTCTGAGGCCAGTGTGCTAATAGAAAAGTTAATTACATCAGAAGCATTCATGTTAATGTATGTACTTTGACAGAGGCGATATAATAAAAGGTTAGAGGAGTGTGTTCCAGTCCCTTGATACCAGACAAATTTAATTGCTTTGTCTTGGTTTTCTCAGTCAGTCATCTTGACAATGTTGTAAAATATAGTTTTGTGCTAATCTCGACTGAGCTGTAATATTGTTACCATTTATATGAAGATTTGATGACACCAAATCTCATTGGGTATGTATATATTTGCAGAGCTGATATTCAGGCGTGAAACATTATTTAGTCGCTGATTACTGTTGTTTGATACAAGTAATGTTGTAAAATGTGCTCTGATATATTCTTTAAATCAATTTACCACAATACAGGTTTTTAATAAAGGCGTGTCAGTGTCGTCAATTTAATGAAAGTCATCAAACAATGAATAAAGGCTACTTTTCCTGTGATTTGTATTAAACAATGGCTATTTTGACGACTTTATCGTCTCAGTTGGGTTGTGTTTTATTATTGTACAGCAAACCTCAGCACAAGCTAAATTAATCACTTTTATGAATTATTTCAGCGGCTACGGCGTGGCAGCACTGTGGTGGAGTGGTTAGCACTCTTGTATCACACTGAAAATATACTTGGTGCAAGTCAGAGTGAAGTTTATTAAAATGTATGAGTTTTTTGAAGGTTAATTTGATGACTCTAAAAATGCCTGTAGGTGTTGATGCGAGTGTGTGTGATTGTGTTTGAGACTGGTGACCTATACCATCGTGCCCTGCCTTCATCCAAAGTCAACTTGGATTATCAATTCTCTTTAATGCTACAATGCATTATAGATGACTGATGAACACGATGTTAAATTACTCTTTATTTCTCTGGTTACTATAACCTTTTGGACATGAAAATGAAAATGAAAAAGGATTATGCTGTAACATAATCCCCGATAAATGTTGAAGGAAAATTATGTAAAGTTTCCTTTCAAAGAAATTCCGAAACCTGAGCCTCTTAAATGAGGAAAATCTTAACTTGGTCTCATCACAACTCGTACTTCATTTCTTGAATAAGTGTCTGTCCTTAAGGAGCAGTCTAATTTTGCACTGCGCACAGGTCTGGTCATGTACTAATGAAACCTTGTGTAATGAGGACTGAAAATGTTGTAAAGGCAGCCTCGAGTCTTATTAAATTCTGCTCTGGAAGATTGTCATGCTTCATTTTTAAGCATGCTTCATTCTTACGTTGGCTGTATTCACACTGAAACCTGGGCCAACATGGAGGCGCTTACAAAACGTTCTAATCCTGCGCAAACTACATGAAGCGAGAATCACTTTGATTTTTGGAGCTCCTTAAATTAGCTCTTCTAATGGAACATTATGGAAATATGGTACATTAGAAGCACACCTGTATGTTTTATTTTTTTGTTTGTGTTCTATATATATATATTTATTTGGATTCTTCTATAAGTGATAAGCGGAGTAATGTGAGTCACTTCTGTAACTTAGTTTATTAAAAAAACCTTTTTGTTTTTTTCTATCTTTTATACCTTATTATACAATCGATACAGACTTCAGTTAGAACAACGGTTCCCAACCTCGGGTCTGAATATCTCAAAGAAAACTATGATTGACATTTTGAAGGTTACTGCTTTTGTTTATGGAGGTGTCTGCAAGTGTTTGTCTTCACAGTAATACTTTTGGATCAAAAATCTGAAAGAAGCTGACAAGGGATGTGGCAGATGTTATGTAACTAACCATTTCAGTATAATTAAAACAAAGATTTGACTCCCAGTCAGTCCAAATATCTGGTTTTCAATAACGTTCCAGAACAAAAAAACTAAAGTTTGGCATCTTCACAGTAATATATTTCCTTTTCTCCTTGGCATTTTTGCTGATGTGTTCAATATACTTTCTTGCTTTGTTAAAAAGTATTTTTTTCTCTCAAGGTAATGGCTTCTTTTCATTGGTGATGGTGATGATTATCAATACTTATATCAAAATTAGCATTTTCACAGCAGAAATCATATAAATCCGTCTAAAATTCAACGTTTGGTTGATTTATAGATTGTGATTTGTTTTGCAACAAAATGTGTTGATATGAAATACGCAGAACAGCATTCAAAAACAAAGATGAAAGAAGTGGAGGACGATGCTCGGTGCAGCTGCAGGAGGAGCACAGATACGTCCCGGACTATTGCACTCCCACCCAGAGCTGTTCTGGCATCAAGGTGTGGACTTCAAAGAAAGGTGGCTCCCAAATGATGCTGCTTCGGCTGGCCTGGTGGCGTGGGGCGATGCCACAGGTTGGACATGAAACAATGTCATTGAGCCTTGAAACAACCTCTGTGTCCTGTTCTGGAGAATTAATATGTCAGACGGTTTGGACGGACCGTCTCATTTCTTCCCCAACTAAAAACGGTGCAAAGCGTTGTTGACCGTTGAAATGAAGAGAACAGCCTGAAGCATTTTATATAGATTTTAGTTGTTTCTACTAAAACAATATTATGTTACATTAGTGTGAGGTAAGAAACATGGATATTTTATAATCGTTTTTAGCTGCTTTGACTATTTCATCTTGAAGCCTCAATATAATTTCCCTTTTGGCCGTTTGAGCCAGTTCAGTACATTTTGCTATTGTAGCAGCAAATGCACTAATAGCCAATAACATAAGCAAATGTAATATTTTTTTTCTTCTTCTAAGAAATGTTGTCCTATTGATGTAGTATTACAATATTGGGAGCAGATGATGATTTTGTTTTTAAAACATGGTTCTACTTGATGTAATGATCATATTAGATTATTGGCAAACTGTAATTATGATAGTGGCTCAAAGATCACATTACATTATTGACTATGATATCCAAAATGGCTCAAATTTTACGTTATTACGTTTACGTTTAAGTTATTTTTGCAGTTTTAGCTGTTCCTATTTCTTTATTTCTTTCTTTAGGTAGTTAGTTAGTTATTTGTTTAGTTATTTAGTTATTTATTTATATCCAGTAAAGGTTTCAACATGACTTTTTTTTTTTTTTTTTGTCCACATATCAAACGTACAAGTCAACAAGCATCCTTCACACTGAAAGTATAAGAGTCAGTTCACATTGAATCAAACTGTATTTTCCTCAAAAACTTTTCTTTTTTGTATTCATCCATGGTAATTTTTCCAGGAGGGGCGGGTGGAAACTCATTTATTATCCGCTGTATACCACAGTGGATATTGCGCTGACATTGTGAGCTACAAACTTTGTTGAATTCTTTCATTTCAGCGTTGCACTTGTCATCTCAAATAGCAAAGTGAGAGTCTCTTGAATGATTGTCTGCAGTACCACACAATAAAATAAAAAAATACCAATATTTATTCACATTTTATTTTGCAAAAGCTGCAGGGAGAATCAAAGAGCTGCGTGTGGCTCCGGAGCCACAAACATGGTTTGTGAGAGTAGAATCTTTAGTGTGGGCTCAATGAGTAGCAACCTTTCTTGATAGCAGGTATGCCGTGTTACAAGGTTTCCACTATTAGGGAAGAAGTACCAATTGTTTGCTGACAACATATGTGTGGTTTGGTCATTCTGGCAAAGATAACAAACAAACAAAAAAAAACAGAAAAACCAGCCTGGCAAAAATGATACAACACCTTGGAGTGAAATACAGAACAGACTGGGTTTGATTGTGCTGGCACTTGAAGGGTAGTCAAGCAGAGCGACACATTACTAATACTAATACTGTTAAGTAGACACATTCTGTAATACTCTCAGTGAGGCTCAGGCAGAGCGAGGCTGGATGTTTCAGCACCTTGGACAGAGACAGGAGTTGGCAATACAAACGCAAAACCCTAAATAGAACCAAACTGTGCAGACATAATTTGCACTGGTGTTTCAAAACCACTCGCAGGCAGAACGGAGGCAGAACTGCTCCCACATTTGTGTAACATTTATGTAATTTTTAGCATTTGCTATGCACTAAAAGTATTGCTGAATTTGGCTTCTTTTTTTTTTCATTGCAAGAATAAATGTAATTTAAAGAGCAAATAAACCTTAAATAAGGTGTAATGTGTAAATAACTTACTGCAGTAGGTTTTAGAGTATATATTTCACAAATACATTTCCTTTTGCTTCCTTCAATGAAATCCTCAAATTAAAATCATGACCTGTTTTCCTACATATTGGATGACGGTTATACAATCTTGAATCCCAATAAAATCCACCATTAAAATCCCAGGAGTACTATAATGACAATATGCACACTACCCAATTAGGCATATGTTGGTTTGTGTAGCGGTTAAATTCTTCTGTGCCTTTACGTCAGTGTACACAGTCAGCCCGCTAAGGGGCATTAGCGCCCCCGCTGCTGGGCAGGGAGACGGAGAGGGCCACAGATGGATGGCTACAGTGGACATATACAGGGACATAAACCGGATTAATCATCTCATCATGTGTGATTAATTTGGAACCGAGCACCATTGGCAGGGGTAACACAGTGAACCAGACACCCCATCGACAGGTCAATATGCCCACACTGATGGATTCACTCTGGTCTGTATGTGCGTACAAACATGCAGCAGACACGAGGAATGGGCCTCCTTTGAGTCAGTATTGTCAATGAAATGACAAAGAAGAACACATCTGGGATGAACACGGTCCACACTCTCTCATTTTTAATGATGTAATGCCAAACAGAGCTGGCTTAACTATACAAACAACATTGCAGCTATTAACTAATGGTGTCTTCACAACAGCAGTAGGACTGCGCTTGGCTTGTGTTCCTGCAGCAGATGATCCCAATTATTCGAAACCCTCGCTGATACAAAAAGGTTTAAAGAGAATTTCTTTTCTTTTTTTGTCAAATCTGCTTGTTTGTCCTCACACTAACGCTGGCATTGTTGACTCTGAGGGATAGATCACCCAAAATCAATTGACTTATTTGTCATTTTTCTGCTGGAAATGAGAGTGCACTAAGACATTTTAATATCACAGATTGTTTGTACAGTTAACATGTTCTCCGTCTGCATGTGTTGGTTTCCTCTGGGTTCTCCAATTATCCAAAAGCAACATTTTAGTGGATAAAACTGATATTAAAGATAAATGGATTGTTCTTTAAATATATTTTTGAATGACCAGTTATAATTGGAGGGAGACAAATATCACTGATGTCAGGAAGTTAGGGCAGCAAGCTTATAGCCCGAGGTGCACTTGTTTAAATCCTACAGCTGATAGGTCACTTCTGTGTCCTTCAACAGGACAGTTAACCCTTAAGTGCTCTGGTTGCATCTGGAAAACTTGTGCCAAATCAAACATACAGGCGCTGGAACACATCACCATCAAGATGATATCTTTAATCATGCGCTGATGAAAACTTATTTGAAGAATCTCAAATGATTTGATCTGCATGTTAACAAGCATATTCTCATCTTAGTTTTGTGAGCAATATCACCTTGCCTTTATCGCTTCATAAAACATGAAGACATGGGCAAGAATGACAAGCATGTCAACTTAGGGCCCCTTCTGAGTAGGACTGCTGCTTCATTGTTTGTTATATCCAGCAAAACAGGCAGTGACTTTGTGGATAACATGGTGGCAATCTAAACTTAAATAACTGACAAACATGAAAAACCCACAATGCGTGCTTGAGTGGCACAGGCCTCCCGTGAGAGAGCAATCATTGTGGGAAGCAGCTCTCTCGTGAAGCCTCCCAAGCAGATGAACACTATTCAACAAACAGGTGGGAGGGATAGATGATTGGTATCCAGAGAAGGGAAGAAAAGTCTGCTGGAACAAGTCATACTGCAATGCCACTCTGGCTGCATCAATTGTCAGCAATAGTGAAAAACACCGGGTGATGTGATGTGTTAACAAAGCCTTTTCCATCTGGGTTTTTCTTTTATTCAGTGTTATTCAATTCATTATTAGCGCAGGTTAAATAAGCCTAATGACCTTACCCTGGTTGAAGTGGCTATAGAAGATGGATGGATGTAATTAAAAACAAGTGATGAATAAAAATTGGTCAAGAAGTTCAGAAAGTGTTTCTTTTGCTCAAAGTTGTTAAGCAATTTGGTCTTGCTCACTGTGAGAATTAAGGTGAAGGCCGTCAATTGATTTGAATCACTTTGATATTATTCAAGGTCCCAATAAATAAAAAGTAGACAGAAAGGACAGGTGATTTGACCAGATGGCATCAGGTTTAGTAGACTTGCTTCCTTTTGAGCTCACAGGTATATGATGTCTGAGGCTTATGTGGCCATGAAGGGAAGGTCATGGGCTCAAGCATTTGTATTCAAATAATGATATGTATAGACAGCATTTCACACAAAGATATGATGAAAGAACGAGTTCCATACATGCTTAAGTACACAGAGTTGCTTGTCAGGTCCCCTTCTATGTCTTCCTTAGTAAAAGTCTGAGTGTACTTACCTAATTTCATCTGTTCTCGATTTATTTTGATACTCACCTGTCTTGTCCATGTCACTGCAGAATTGCTCCTCCTGTCGGCTTTCCCTCTTTGCATCTAATTGTGTCAATGAGTTTCACCTGTGTCCCTTCCCAGTGTATGTACAGCCCCTTCCCTCTTGCATCTGTGCCAGATCGTTGTACCTTTGTGTTGTGACATCCCACGTCTTACCCTGTGTTCCTTGTTGTTTCCCCAGGTTTTGGATTATTCTGGTATCTGGACTGTCTGCTCCTGCTCTGACTGCGACTTTTCGATACCCCCTCCTGGATACCTTCGCCTGATCTCATCTCTAATAAACTCTTTGAAACTGTCAACAATTGTTTGAGTCTGCTTTTGGGTTTGCCGCGGTCCGTGACAGCGCTACACGAGTGAAATCCATTTATCATGATGAAGAGATTATAAGAAGTATCAAATCTAGTTTAGTATGAGGTTGGTATAGTTACAAATGATTTGTGCCCATATTCACAGATAACATTTCTATTTTTCAAAGAGCTGGATATATATATAATTTTCAGAGAAGTTTACTTGTGTGAAGGACAGCGCATAAGCAGAATGCCTTTCACAGTGGAGTGATGACCAGCTCAGTAGCTAATGGCCTCTCTCATAAAGTACTTCAATAGGCCCATCCTTTCTCTGGCAGGAATCAAAATGCACCAGGGAGGAATACGGGGGGAAAACAATGGTGTGTCACCTCATGGCTGCAGAGTAGAAAAAAAAAGAGAGATGCTTTATGCCGCTCTCTTTTTCAAACACGCAGGTGTTCTGGCAAACAACTCAAAGTGAATGGTTGTGCGCTCAAGTGTGTGTGCATGTGTGTGCGTGTGTGTGCGTGTGTGTGCGTGTGTGCGCGTGTGTGCGCGTGTGTGCGCGTGTGTGCACGTGTGTGCACGTGTGTGCGCGGGTGTGCGTGTGTGTGTGTGTATCCGCTCACCTTTATTGTCCTCCTCTGAACTGCCCTTGATCACTGAAACGTACTGCGTCATCAAAAAACAGACACATCAAAACAGAGAGTGTTTGCAAAGTTGTGAGAAATGCTCTCTGGGGATCTGGTGACTTTTGTGTTGTTCAGGGTCCTGTGGAAAAAAGGCAAAGAGATCGCAAGAGTATTCTATTGTCAGTCTCAAGGAGATAAAGGGAAAGGCTTTATCACAGGAATTCACTTTACTGCAGCTGTCCACCTGTCAGGGCTGTCTGCACTTGAGCCATGTGGATTTAGGATGCAGCGTACGCTGCAGGATTATATGCACTTTACATGTTTAATGTGGCCTCTAACGTGATCAAAGTACACCTCATGAAAAGTGCTGTAGAGCTGCACCATTGTTACACATAGTTGTTCGACCATTATCCATAACAGTAATTCCAAGTTGTTCCCAGTCTGGGCACACAGTTTTCAGTAAAAATGGCAAAACCATACTATATTAGTATATTTTCTAAAACATCAATTAGATAGTGTCTTAACCAAACATATGTCTGTGGAATTTGCAGAATAATAAGATAGTGTGTGGATAGTGGTGTTTTGGGGTGGGTGACATGGGCATTTTTGATTAGCATAACTCACAAGACAATGTTAATTTTAAAAATCAAATATGTTATATTTTTTTGTTTTGAGGTTGACAATATGAGATGAGGATTAAACACATCTGCCTATGTGAGTTGGTCCAAAGCATTGACCGGTCACTTGTGGGATTTTAACCTGCAAAACCTCCACTCACAATCTCTCACCTCCCAAGATGTGGCCTACAGACAGATTATTGTGAGCAGCTGGATATAGTTCTACCTAAACTTTGTCATGTAGATTTGTTAGCCAATCGCAGCTTGTTAGCATTCATTAACCAGGGTAATGGACTTATAGCTGGATTAAACCTTGAACAGCTTGTGCCGCCTGTAGGCTTTATAGTTAATTATTCCTGCATTAGAAACCTGAAAAGTAGTTGACAGTGTTTAAAGCTGGACGTCTGCCGCTACCTGATCTTCACCAATCCTGACGGAGAGAGTACTTTCCCATCACCGGAGGACCAGAGACTAGTCCAAGGGGTCATTTGAATCCAGAACATTTCAATCAGAATCAGGTTACACACTTTTGTTTTTTCAATCTTGTTGCTCCCAAGTACTGGATCATGTTGCTTCCTGATGCAAACCGTAACTATAAAAAGTGTGAAAATGTAATTTCTCTGGCATTTTTTGTGTGTTACTTTGTTAGATGAGAGTGGACATACTGGATTTGATATTAACTTGATCACGAAGGAATCAGGCATCACCTATACATTACCGATGGCACAGAATATAATTCATCTTGATTCATAGTTCTGAGTCTGAAATGAAAAAGATTTTCCAAATGAAAAAAAAAAAGGCAATAACCCGAAATGACTCTAATAAAGCAAAATGTACGGCAACTAATCTTTATGTTAGATGGACTTTTTATTTTGAAATTGAAACAGAAGGTGATGATCTTCAGCAAATTTTGATGAAACTCGATCAATCTTAAAATTGTCGACTTCTGCCACTACAGTAACTGTTGCTGTCAGCTGCTTTGAAGGTGTGAGGAGGATATAGATATGTATGTTGAAAAGCAAACACTCACCATAAAAAATAACTACTCATGTGAAGTATTTACTCAAGTACTATATTATAATCTGTGCATTTGGTCTGTGATGGATTGCTCCACAAGAAGATATATATATACAATATAAATTAATGGTTGGGAAGATAAGAGCACATAAGTAACAAGCAGCATTTCAAATTTTCACAAAATCTTTTCTTTTACCAAATGAAACTAAATGTGTGTGTAAAATTTTTTATCCGAAGAATAAATGAGAAATATTGAATGTTTTATTTTACTGATTTGTTGCTATCTGATTCAAATCACTTCTCCTCTTTATTGTTAGAATACATTCTACAAACCTATTTTTTGAAACAACATGAAGAGGCACAAGATGCTACTTGTTTTGTTGAATAATGAGGAGATGGCCTGTAAGCTGCTCTTTGAACCCTGACTTGAGAAACCTGGATAAACTACTTGTTACACGACTGCATTCATAGAGCGGAAAATCTTGCTTAAAAAGAAAACGTCTGGCAGTACTGTGTGATTTCTTTGTTAAAATAATATGATAATAATAGTGGCCTGCTACACAGTTGACATTAAGAGAAATTTACTGAGATGGAAATTGCGTAGATTGCTATCATTCAGAATTAACAAATGTGAGGAAATTGTAGGTTATTATGGAGTATAAAAGGCAAAAAAGAGTTAATTTGCCTGCAGAAATCCTGACTCCCCCGAGAAGCCCCCCATCATTAACAAACTCGATGAAAACCTAAGACACTTGTGTCTACACATTTTTATTAGCGTCTCGAATCCTGTTGTTGTCTTCATTTCCTGCCAGAGCATGCAAATCGGTTTGGTCGTTTTAAAGAAATCCATCTGTTCAATTGAACTCAGCTCACATGCACGATCACGAAGCCAGCCGCGCTCTGACGCTGAAGGAATTTCTGGAAGATTTGGGGAAACAAACTGTTTGCTTATGCACCCCAACATTTTTCGCTGTTTCGAAATTAGGTTATCAAGAGAAAAAAAAGAAGAAAAAAATGTGAAAATAATAAGTACTGTAGTCAGTTCTTTCTTACTTTATTATCACACCCATCGCACACAGGTATCATGGAATAAGACACATTGTTGGATAATTGCTTTGCACGCATAATTAATTATAGAATAAACAATACATATCTTGTCACACTCTCCAACCCTCCCATTTTTCTTTATATCTCAGCTCCTGTACATGGAGGTGTCAATTCTCACTAACCAACAAGTATAAGACACATCAGGTCTCAAGGGTCACGAGGTGGTGTAGTGGATAAAGTTTTAACTCATAGTTAAAATAGCAAGGCAATAGGACTGAATTGGATGAAGTAGGTAGTAAAAATTCTGCTTGGACACACAAAAACATGTGAGCTACAATGTTAGAACATCCAAATGAATCTGTTTCTGACATAAAAAAGGAGGCTTCACTACAGGATTAACTTTCATACTGATGATTAATGTCACTGTATCATCATAAAAAGGATATTTAGAATTCTTTAAGCATCCCGACCCCATCATGAATTGGCATGACACAGCGACGACTTCAAGTCATATGTCATATTCATTTATAAACACCGGCAGAGAGGATTTTAATGATTCATTATCATCACATCGCAAAACACTCATTTAGGCTGTTCCACCTGCTTTGAGGGCAAAATTTGTACTGTTAAACACTAAAATATGTGATGCATTTCTGAACTACTATGATTGGCACAAATGAATCAAATACTGTATTTTAGCCTGCAAAACAGGCATAAAAGGCTGGGAGTAAGGTAAGTGAAGTTTAGGGGTTTCACTTTTTCTATTTTGAAAAAAAAAAAATCACATAGAGATGTGTTACAGTCACTGCACTCTGAGAGATATACTGACATGCTGCACATTTGACATAAAATGAGGGAAATAAGCCAGGTAACTTCCAGTTGCCAGAGGCAACTGCCACCCACACAAATTATTTGACCCAAACCACCTGGTGGTTGTTGGCACACCAACGGGAACACAGTTTGAAGTGTGAAAACTTATAAATGAATATAATATTATAGACACTGGCATATTTATTTATATCATAAATTTACAGAAGTGTTCCTGCAAATGATGGTTCTTTCCACATTACATTTTGTTTGATGTGAGGATTTTATTTTTTATATGCCTCCAACCTTGAACAAATTTCATCCAGCCATCTTGTATCAGGCAATGCCGTGGGAGGCCGACGTCGATCTGAGCCAAATTACAGGGCAAAAGGCAAGGCGCACCCTGCACTCCAGTTAACCTAACAGGCATGCTATTAGGTTGCCTTACAACAGAAAACCAACACAATGCACCCAGATTCAAACCTGTACTTTATTCTGGTGTGAGATGACTACAAACAAAATGCCACCCGTATTACATCATTTGAATACTTTTCAATAATAACACATTTTGTTCATAGGCGCCTTTGAAAACACACAAGTTTAAAACTGCATAAGAGTCAACAAAAAACTGAAAAAAAACATAGCGAGTATAATTAAAAAGGTCAAGCAAACTTGCTGTAACTGTTTGTACTGATGAAATGAAAAAAAAAAGAAGATAAAAACAGGTGAGTGGGACTCGCTTGATACACGGCTCAGAAGTATTAAAGAAGTACAGGAGGTGGAAGAATTCCTTTTTTTTTTTTTTTTTTTTTTTGTCACATAGAAAGCAAACGTAAAGACATTTGTTCTCAGGAGTTACCTGATCCTGATGCCAGTCAAACCTGAAACCTGCTCAACCTCGGAGAGGTTGTTTTTAATGTTGACTATCTCCGATTAAAAGCAAAGCCACTGAAACAATAAAAAGGGCATTAGTAAAAGTGTCGAGACATTAAAGAAAGCGAAGGATCATGAACTGTTTTAGTGAAGGTAAACCTTTTTGCATAGCTCTCGCAATTTCCATGTCAATAGTGTGCCTCTCAGCAAGGTGAGCCATCGTGCAAAGTAAAGAGGCTGAGAGTGCCTCAAGGTTTCCCACTGAATGGGAACTTACAGTATATTGCTGTATTTTAAAAGTCACTTACACAAATGTTTCATCCCCGTTGATGTTCTACAGCAGTGAATTCTGGATCTTTAAAGCTGAAAAGTATCTCGGAGTTTATATCTCTGACATCGGTGGACTTGTCCCATCTCTTACTGACGTGTTTAAGATGCACAAGGGCGTCTTGTGATACTGAGCAAGATGTCTGATTTTATAGAACTATCAATCAGCGACAGTGAAACAGATAAGCTCCTGTTGGAATAATAGTAATATTGATTTATTAATAAACACACATCACACAGCACAACGGTGGGTCAAATTTCAATCTTGTCGACGTCTATTTTTATCAGTACAGGACAATTACTGTCATTCATCCTCACCACACTTACTGCAGCAGAAAGTGGAGCTTCTTAGATATATCAATTTTATTATTAAAATATCATACTAAAATATTCTAATACTCTGTGCGGAATTAGTGATGAAAGGGTTGTCAGTTTCAGCCTTGAATTACTTATATAACTAATATATTTTGCAAGGTCAGTTTTAACATTGTTTACAAGTCAGGTGTATTCATATTCTCTGGAAAAGATGTGCTGAAAAGGGACAGCCGCGGTAAAATACAAATTATCAGTTGCCGCACATTTCATAAACACAGACACAATGGCCTTTAGAGAACAATAAACTGATGCAATTGGCTGCTAGAGTCCCAATTAGAGCTAAACTTTAATGCTACATTGGGCATGCTGTTCCTAATGAGGGGTGAGCTATGAATATTCCAATCAGGGCGCCGTTTTGATTAATTCATTTCCAGCTGTGACCCTCAGCTGACAAAATATCTATACTTTATTTGTCGAACGGATTTTATGGCCACACAGACAGAGTTTGCAAAGTGCTGCAACTTTCTCTGATAAAAAGTCAACAGGAGAGACGTGAGAGTGCAAATTAGAAATACCAAATAATTTGGCTGGTTGTTGTTTGACTTTTAGGTTGGGTTTTTTTGCATTTTGTGTACTTTCCCAGAAGCTTAACCTGAGTACAGAAAATCCATTTTTGCTTTGCTGGTGTGAGAATTAGCTGCCTATCCCCAACCTTTCATTTTCACAAGGACTGTATTTTAATAAGCCTATCAATTCCTGGTCTGATTTCTTATTTTGATTGAGTGTGGGAAGAAAGTACACAATTAGATCAAGTGATGCTAAACTGTCCTTTCAGCTCCAGTGTGGTCAAATTGTGTGTGTGTGTGTGTGTGTGTGTGTGTGTGTGTGTGTGTGTGTGTGTGTGTGTGTGTGTGTGTGTGTGTGTGTGTGTGTGTGTGTGTGTGTGTGTGTGTCACAGTTCATGTGTGTAAGTGTGACTGATCTGATAATTTGGAGGGCAACCCAAGCAGACAGGGATGGCATTTGTTGCATGATGGGGGGGGGGTTGCATTGCTTCTGTCATCGACACTGTCGTGACGCGCGCACACACCTCCACACAAACGCGATCGCACCGGTCGCAAATGTGACACGCACACACAAACACATGCACTCGCGCAGTATGCAAACAACATCGCCCGTGGCTTTTCAGATGCCCCCGGGGCTTTTCCTGTCCATCTGTGGTGACAGAATGACCACTCTGCCCCCGACAACCTGAACAGATCCATGGAGTGCCACACGCATTCAAGAACGCCTCAGCAGAAGCGCCACACAGAAACCCACCGCTTCCCCGCACTAAAGCAACAGGAATCTTGTTTGTTTAATTGACAGCATTCCAGCCAAGCAAACAAACAGGCCTTGTTGCCCTGCACTCTGTGACACGCTTTGCTTGCAACACGTTGTCCTTTTTTGTGAAATTGATGAGGAAACATACAAAGTGAACTTTTTGTGAAGGGCAGTGCTGACAACTGGCTTTGAATGTGTCATGTTTTGCACTTTTCATCAGCAGCGGCACTACCCACGTGTGTAGCAGCTGATGAGGAAGTTTTAACACAACTCCAGGTCATTTGAAAAAAACGTTAGGAGCTTAAAAAAATAGAGAGAATCAAAAATGCAGTTTACAATGAAGACCATGCCGACACAAATCTCCTCTGAAGTTTAATAGCATGACGACAAAGTTTTGATTTTGCAGTTGTTTCACCTGATCCATCGTTTACTGCTTTCCCAATTATGTGAAATAAAAATAGATTTGAAGCTGCACAGTCTTTTGGTAAATATGTGAATCACCACAACAATGTAGAATGGTTGAACTTTGAACATTATGGTAGCAATTATCTTTGACATGTTGCTGCTCACCAGCTGTAATTGGTTGATCGCCTTCCCGTTTGTGAAACTGAATTACAACTTAGAATGTCCCTTTATATAATTGTGCCGCAGGGACAGTAGTGTTAGTGAGTTCCTGAAGACCCTGAGCCCCTGGTTGAGGAGGTTGCGTCAAATGATAATTGCAGTGTGGGTAGTTTTATGTGTTTTGTTGTTGTTGTTGTTCACAAGGTTTTTTTGGGTGAAAAGACTGCAAGCTACTATGTGTCTGTATTATTGATGGGAGGACATATTAAACACGTTACTCTGTTTATATAATCATGGTGTAATTCTTTTCCGTCTTTTGGGGGCGTAGATGTTCACCTGTCCTACAGAGCGATCAGTCCGGTGTAGAATTACATTTAGTACAGACAGCTCGGCAAAGGTGTACATGTGTTCCAAATTGGCCGATCAAGCTCAAATCCGAAAAACATGATTTGAAACACTGCAATATACATGAGAGTGAATTATTTATGCTGCTGTACAACTTCAATCAAGGAAATGAGATGAGCTAAGCCCTGATCATTACAGGGTTGGCTTACATCAAAGCTTTATAATGTGAGTGTGTGCGTGTGTGTCTTTGCAAAATGACACTCAGGCCTCGTACATGGTCGACCCAGAGATTAATGCAAAGAAAATTATATGGTATGACTGTGTGACGTTAATGGCGACAGAGGTGAAAGTATGCATTATGCACAAGTCTGTGGAATCAAAGACGTGTTTGACTCGTTCTGTTAAACCAACACTTGTGTTAATATGGCCTCACGTGGGACTGAATGGCAGCTGGGTGTGCAGAAATGAGGGGTTTGAGCTATGTTCAATCCCTGACCCATTGTCTATGTTAATCATGCCAAATCAAGTTCAACTTTCTCTTTATTCTGGTTAACAAATGTCTGGTTTTACAGGAAGGATTGGTATGGATGTGTGGCCCCCAGACTGATTTCAGTGGCCGTACACTGGCTATGAGCCATCATGACTATTAAATATGCAAAAAATGGCAGAAATATGGCAAAAGAAAAAAAAGAAGAAGAATTTTTTTTTTTTTAAACATTGGTGCACAACAAATATTTTCAATCAGCTGAAGAGAAATCTAGTCACACTCAAAATCCAGACTTGCTTCAAGCTGTTGACTGTGTTACTGCGTTTAAAGACAACAGACATTTCTTATTAAGTTTGATTTGGATTCAAGTAACTGTTCAAGTCTCACGTGTTTCGTCTGTTTTCATAAGATGGACTAATTACTATATCCATCTTCATCCAACTCAGTGTCGGACAGACCTGGAGCCCATCATCACTCTTGTTTCCAGTCTGACACAGAGAGACAAACAATAACAAACACTCGTGGGCATTATAGAGTTGGGAATTAATGTAACAGCCTTGTGTGATGTCTGTGGGAGAAAACCAGAATAATATCACGGAAATGTACACAAGCAAAAAAGAACATGCAAACTCTATGTCGACAAATCACAAGGCTGAAATCTGATATGTTACTACCGTGAACTGAGAGTGAAATCTACAACATCACTGTGCATTAATACATTTCATTCAGTCATTCAGTCATCACACATAATAAAAGATGCAAATTCCAAAATGCCATAGAGCAACGTTTGTCTGCTTCCCTGGTGTTAACATACGTATGTTAAGGGAACAAAAAGATAGTGCCACATAAAGCCATAGGTTCAACTCCTCATAAGTATCAGCAACATTTGGAGATGAGAAGAACAGGCCTGTCAGTGTGGATCAGATTCACCGGTTTCCACCCCAGAGCTGCAAAATCCAGCCTCTTTTGTACCTCCACAAACCTTCCACAGAAAGAAATATATATTTTAAAGAGTTGGTATTAACTGTTTGCATGATATCAGATCTATTTGGAGTCATGTGAGTCCTTTGAAGACATTTCACCTCTGTTGCAACCACTAGAGAATGAAACTATATATAGAGGGTTGAATCTCGATGTTAAATATGATGTTACCTGCACACAAAAGTTGTGAACCAAGCAAATGTGAAGCAGTCAAAGAAGAGCTGTTACCGTGGCTAAACTTTTACACTATTACCAGGCTGGCACACCTTAATGAAGTCTGTAGGCAAATCAAATGAGGATTCTTTCATTCCCTTTTTTTTCTTCATATCCCTTTAACTGCTTTCACAGATTTTCCTCCCTCTCTTATTAGCTCCCATTCCGTTTTCTCAGCTGTGTGAGGAGTCACATTAAATATAAATAGGGTGAGATGATGGGCAGAGAAATCTAATTGTTTAGACACCGTATTGAACTTTCGAGGTCTCCATTGAATTAATAGGATATGATTTTATTGTAAAAAATTCATGATGAGATTGTGAGGATGTTGGTTTTTCTTCTGAAAGAACCCTCAGCCCAGACTGACAGAGGCACAGATGAACAAGATAAAATACAGTCACCTAAAAAAAAAAAAAAAAAAAAAAAAAAAAACTTCTGACCTCATTTAACTCGGTGAAAAAGTGCTCTCACGGGACTTTGAAATGAAAACCAGTGTGTTGAGGGAGGTAATCAAAACCTATGCACTCAAGTCAAAATGTAACTTTGCTCTGAAGTGCAACTCTGTGCAAAGACAAGGGCTCTAACATGCATAAAAGATTCTTTTTTTCTGATCTTATAAATGGACACGCATAGCATAGTAGTTAGTGCACACAGTAAACACACATCTATGCTCACACTGGCTGAGATGTAAGGGAGACTTGTACCCTTTCTTCTGTCCCTTTAGGAAAGGATTGCAGGCAGAAGTTCCTATTTATCAGACTGCCAGCCATCTGAAATCAAATTTCCCCTGAAGACACCATGAAATTACAGATATTTTCTCTCCCAGTCCACCTCCCTGCCAAAGCCCACAGGATAAATATCACAACTCTAAGCCTTTCAAGCTGCTATAAGCTGGCACGCTGATGACATTTTGACCAGGCCTGTGTTTCTCCCCAAAGCCTCACTCTAAGTCACACACGCACTCGCTGTCTCGCTCTCTAACACACACACACACACACACACACACACACACACACACACACACACACACACACACACACACACACACACACACACACACACACACACACACACACACACACACACACACACACACACACACACACACACACAAACACACACACACACACAAATGTTCACTCTGTCCAGAGTTTCGCTTTTCTTTGTCTCCTTCTAGCCGCTCTCCTAGTGACAGGCTTAGTGGTGCAGTGATCCGTGGTACTAGCCGCCTGTTTATCCAGGCTAAGTGCTCTTTGCCGTGCCACTTCACTTTTCTCTGTTGTCTCAGGTCCGTTTGATTGATAAATATTGCAGCCAGCGGGCAGGGCCAGCCTCTGACCTTAAGGTAATGGAAAGAGTTTGAGAACCATATGGCAAAAGGTAACCCACCAGAATGTCCTCACCGCCTGTATTGCAGTGTGTTTTGGGAAATGTAAGGCAGGTAAAATGGATGAAATACGGCTACTTCACTTGTAATCATGATTAATGTTTTGATGTCTAAAGTGTTAAAAGTGTTTACAGTTTAGTAATGTTGATTATTTGATGGGGTTTTGGGGAGGTCTCGTTTTGCAGGTGAAGTTGTCCTCCTGGCACCGTCATATGAAGGCCTCCATCCTTCACTGAAATAGTTTGCCGTGAAGTGTGAAATGGTTGAGATGTGACTCAGCACCTCTAAATCCGAGTCCATGGTTCTGTCACAGAAAAGGATGGCATGCCTTCGTCAGGTGGGGTGAGCACCCTCCCCAGGTGGAGGAGCTCAAGTACCTTCGGGTCTTATATATAGTTGCTGGGAAGACGGATTGTGAGATCTGCTGCAGATTCAGACAGGCGGCTGCAGTAATGCAGTCACTGATGTCCCCTCGGTCGCCTCCCATTAGAGGTGTACCAGGCATGTCTGACTGAAAGGAGGCCCTGAGGTTGGCCCATGACTCGCTGGAGAGATTATGTCACTGGTTTGGTCTAAGAGCGGTTTGACTTCCCTCTCAGAAGCGCTGCAGCCAGAGTCGTCCGAGCTCCTTTGCTCTCACTACTGCCACCACGACTCCATGTGGACTCAGCAAGAACGAGGATGGATGGGTCCATGTATAGATGTGACAAGTCCGGTCAGAGAGTAGATGCAGACACGGGGAACACTTCAGGTTCTTTATATTGAATTGAATGATGGCAACATTACAACTGAATCCTCAGCAAGATGAACTGACTTCAGGATGAAGAATGAAGAACAGAAAATGACTAATGTCAATTTCTGAACTTAGAATGTGCAAAGGTGAGAGTGGGATGTGGAATATAGAATGGCTTCTGTAAGAAAAGAAAATACAAAGAAATGTCACTCTATTTAAATCCTGAATACACTAGTTACTTACTACTTTTTGAATTAAATAGTCTAACAAAACAGCTTCATTCTTATTACACATATGCACAATAGAAATATATTACAGCTAATTTGCAAGCAGTAATTCAACTTGACTGTAAGCAAAAATTAAAACTTGACAGCAGCTCAGTAACTTAATTGAATATAATGTAAGTTTCCTTCAACATTTATCTATCATAAGCAACCAGATAAGTTTCCAGTTAAGAACTAATTTCTTCATGAACGCATTCTGTGCAGATGAGAAGCGACTATTTGCTTTCAGCTCTTCATGCACGAAAGGTAAGCATTACAAGGATCCCACTGCACACCCGATCTGTACAAAAGATGCCGGAACCAACATAGCATGCTGGATTGTTGAAAATAGTGGGGAATGTGTGACCTATGGTCTTAGCTCATACCTGCTGTTCTCTTTCTTTGTTATGGCCACTGAGCTCAGTGTTAGCAATATTAGTATTCGCATTAATCAAACTTACAACTCTGTCATTATTAAACGAAACTCCCATTCACTATAGAATGAGTTTCATAGATTTCCTGAAAGTCCTCAGAGCCACAATTAAGATATTGAACGAGATAAAACATTAACATTTCTCTCTAAATACAGTACTGGTGCTGCACTGGCAACCAATATCATTTCCTTATTAAGAGAATAGTTCTTTGGTTGTATCTAATAAAGTGAATCACATAATGTCAATACAACAAAGTCAATATTAGAGCCAGAATCCAGTACTAATGTTTGTCAATGTGCAAAGTCCTGTCCATTTCCTATGACCTTGTGTGGGAAATGAAAGCTGAGCAGTAAAGATTGCAGAAGACAATCAGATGAGTGCAAACACTTTCAGCAGTGAATCCCTTAAATTTGAAATAATTATGAGAAAAAGACGCAGAAAGGTCACACTGGATCAAATGCAGACAAGGAACAGACTTTTGTCAACTAAAATGACTTTTGACTGAGAAGGCACGTTAATGAAACATTCAAATTCTGAAAATGGGGATGTGATCACTTTTTTACTCAGTTTAGCAAATAAACACACATGTAACATTGCTGGTGTTTGATTTTTAATATCATTTTATATTGCTTTATCACTCTATAAGTAAAGGGAGGGTACACTATAGACAGGCTGCAACTTCCTTGCATGACAAACATCAGGACGACCAAATATACGCACACAGTCACACAAAAGGGCAATTTGTAAAGTAACCAGTTCATTTCTAATGCAGATTATCTGGACTGTGGGAGGAAACTGGACTACTGGGCAGCAACCTACGCATGCACAGGGAGAACTTGCAGATAGTAAGATGAAAGGTCCCTGAAGCCTTAACTGAAAGGTGGCCTTGAGGTTAGAGCAGTGAACTTGTATTCATAGGTTTGTATGTTTGAATCTCACTGCTGACCGGTCACCACTGTTGGCTACTGAGCAAGGCCCTTGACCCCCAACTGCTCCTTGGAAACTGGCCGCTGCTCCTTAGAGATGGGTTAAATGCAGAGAAAATATTTTGCTGTACATTTATATATAATATATATGTGTGACAAACAAGGCCTTCTAATTCTAACCACCCAAAAGTCATGTAGCTCCCGGTCTGCTTAGACTCTAGGCACTGCAGGAAACAATGAAAGCTTTTTTAAAATTCAACTCGAAGGTGAGAGATTTCTATTTGAGACAGCCTCCTCCGACAAATCTTCCTCAACCTTTTCCTCTTCGCACATCCATCCAAGCAAAAGCTTGTTTTTAGTAAAAAAAAAAAAAAAAGATCCCAACAGGAACAACAAGGGAAAAGGCTTTCCTACGCAGCAAGTCAACCATGAAGATGATGACTTGACAGTGAGTTCATCATAATTTGCAGATCGGTATTCATTCAGATATGGAGGAGTGCAAACCATCGACTCTATAGAAGTCCAGCTGCTGCTCGAAGAGCTGCAGGTGAGACGACCGCAAAGATCCACGATTTACTGGGAGACAGACAAAGAGCCGGTCTGTGTATCCTATGTGCTTTTTGTGTGAAAAAAACCTGAAAGAAACAAAAGACGATATAAGCTGAAGGAGCCCAGAGTGACACAGCAGGAACCTGCAGTTACATACTGAGTGATGGAAAGTCTTTAGATGCTTCCCAACTGTCTGTGCGGCTGGAGAGCCAGCTGACGAACAGAGGCGCATGGAGCCCATTGCAAGTGACAGTGCCAGAGTTGTGAGGCCAAGCCTCAGGGGAATGCAGGCTTGGTTACAAGACATTGTGGGTAGGAGATAAAGGGCGGATTTAGAAAACATCTTGGGCATGGCTTACTGAGATCTTTTATAAAGCATTCTAAACTGCACACTCAAGCCAATAGATTGTGCTTTCGGTTTGCGTGTTTTGCACATGATCGAGACTGATACAATGAAAGAAATCACACGTAAATATCAGCATTGAATCGAAAGCTTTGCATGCATTAAGCCTCGTTTATGCGGGAACGATCTGCTGGAAATACTCTTCTGTGTTGGTTTGCTTGATTTCACCATGGAGAGATTGGATAGAGCGTTGAGCTCCCACAAGTACAAATTGGAATACCGTGGCGCTGGGCCTGTTGGTGGAGGAAATTATCCAACAAATCAGAGCAGTTCAAATGGGAAAAAGAAATACACCGGGAGAGATTCACATAATATCGCAAGACTTTAAGAAGGTTACAATTTAAATAAAATCTTGCAGATAAATACATTTTGTAAATAAACATTGTGGGGAGGCAGCTGTAACGTGCCTCTCAACACAGTAACAGCTGCATCTCCTTTTTAAATGAGGTAAAAAAATAATAATAACATTCTCTCTTTTGTTGAGTGATTTTTTTAAAAATGGAATATGAAAGTAAGTGCAGTGGTGTCATGGTGAGCATCCTGGCCTTGCCAGAATGCCAGACAAAAAATAAACGTGCTTTATTTTTGGTTGTAAAATGGAAATGAAGCAGTTCTATGGACACACAAGAGTAAAACCACATAAATGACTTTTTTTTTTTTCGCTTTGTTTCACACCGATTAGTAATCTTGTAATCTCGGTTGTCCTACTAATTTTGAGATTCAACAATAAAACACATTATCCTATGTGTCCTCAGTTAGAATATTTATGAATATAGCCTGCGAGTGTTGCACCTGTTTCAGTTCTCTTTTGACCGTTTAGCTTTATTTAATTAGGCTTAAGTTTCAAGTTCCTTAAAACATTACCGTCACCTCGTACTTTTTCCTGCAATAAGGATTTCTTCACGGAATTCACAAAACGAAAAGGCACTCTGGGAAAGGCAGCCACCAGCAGCTCCTCACTCCTCTGTTTTCCTCATGAATCACACACAAATACATTCATGGACTTCATAAAACTCAATTTGAGATCAAAGCTTTAAAAAGCACAAAATGTGGTGACCTAACCACCAATGGGAACTTCAGGCTAAAGGGTGGAAGTGGGAAGTCTGTATTTCTAAACAGATTTATTAAATGCCAGCGCAGGAAGTAAAAAGCAGCCACAAATGGAACAAAAATATAATCTCTCACAAAGCCTATAGTGCAGTTTACCCTTTCACTTAATACACAACATGCCTCAAGCTTTAATGACTACTTGGGTGAATAGGTTTTGCAATGCAATTTGTTGATAAGGCATATTCTATTTAAAAAGTGAAATGATCGTTCAGTCATCGCCATGGGAAAAGAACGATGCAAATCAAGACACAACCTCCACTTTTATTTTTGAATTCCATTCATGACTTGAAACACACATCTTTCAGCTGTATTGCATAATAGTCCGCTGTCTCTACTTGAATGCATTTGCTGAGATTGGTGTCTTTTTATTTTGTAAAATATCTTATATTAAACATAAGTATTTAAAATATGTATATTCATCACAATTCCTGCACCCCTCAATGTGATATAAATGTAATGTAATTTAAAAAGCGCATTACATTACATTACATTGTCAGCACGCAACTGGAAGATGCTCATGTCACTCATACTCACTTCACTACATCACATTAAGTGCAATTTGGCAGCAAACTCAAAAAAAACAAAACAAACCCAAACGTGTTACATCAACTGCAGTAACATTTTGTAACATAAGAGTTCATGTATTTATGGTTCTGTGCTTTAATCATGTAGTTGTAGTATAGTGTGCAACAACCTAAAATGTTTAAATGAATTTTAGTCCAACCAACAATAGAAATTCTGACTATTAATGCTTGCACCCCAACCAGTCTAGTTTTGCCATAGATGATACATGTGAAAATGAGTGTGAGTGTGTGAGTAAGTTCAGGAGGCAGTCTTCTTGCGGTGGGGGCGAAGGATCTCTTGAATTGCTCTGCTCTGTTCTGCTGTGCAGTGACGGGAGCCGACCGCTGGAGCAGCTTCTCGGACGCTCCAGGAGACTGTGGTGAGGGTGTGAGGGTGTCTGCTATTGTCCATGATAACTTTGAGCTTGTTCAGTGTGCCCTTCTCCACCACAGTTCTAAGTGGGTCCAGTCCCCTGCCGAGCACTGAGTCTGCTTTTTTGACCAGCTTGTCCAGTTCTTTGTTATTTCTGTTTGCAAGGCTGCCTCCCAAGCACACCGCAGCCCAAAAAAGAAAAAAAAAAAAAAAAAAAGAAGAAGAGTGCACTGGCCACCACAATGTGATTACTGAGTTATGACACATGTAGAAGATAGACGAGGCTTCGCTGATTTTAAAAAACTAACTACATTGCAAAGGTTTTTATCAGCGATTAGTTTCTGCTATTTCTGCCATTTTGGCAGGTTTCATTTCTTCATATGAGATGTTTTATTAGAGTGTAAATACATGACACAGGGTAGTGTTGGCTTGCTGTGTATGACACATTGGCACTGCTATTTTTGAAAAAAAGTATATTTTTGTATGTACTACTTTGCTCTGAGCAACATGACTTGCTGCTCAACCTGCAAGTCTTCCAGTGGAAAGTTATTATCATGAGCATCTATAGTAGTCCTGGCTTTTGATTGGTTGGTCGACAAAGAAAAAGAACTGCTGAAATTGTGCAATAACACTTAAATATTTACATCAAACAATTTCTCTTCAAATTATGAAATCAGTGGGCACAGGGAGAACATGGAAGCAGCTCTTTTTTTTTTTTACTATTTGGACAAATTATAATCAAAATGTATTTAAAAAAAGTTTTTTGAGGATGTTATTTTATATTATTTTACTTTACTGATTCTCTCGGGAAGCAGTTGAGGGTTGCTTCAGACCCATAGTACAAGTCGCCCACCATCAGTGTGACTCAAACCAGCATTGTTCAGGTCACAAGGTCTCTTCTCGAGCCTGAAAGACGGCAGTCTCCTGTGTGACAGATGGAAATACTAATCGCTACAGTGCTGACTTTCATTTAGTTTCCTTGCTTTTGAAGTGAACTGTGTTTCTGCACCTGCAAACTATTTTAATAAAGAAATGCCCTATTACAGTTGCTCCGATGTATACTTTTCATCATCTGTGATCTTTTTCACCGAGTCATCAAAATAACCAGTACAATAGCTTCTCCGAGCGAAGGTAGAAAGGTGAACCTGTTTCATCACGTATCCCCTCAGGAGATGGATCTGACTTCCAGTTATATGGGACTCATTTGATCTGCAACCTCATCCCATATTCTGTTATATAATCTCTGAGACACACGCCAGGCTTCAGCTCAGTAACTGGTTCTTCTGCTTTCCAGTCTCTCGTCCATTTATTTCTCTGTCTCTTTTCTTCCAGCTGAGCCCACAGGGGCAGTGACCTCATCTCAACCCAAACTCTGTGACCACTGGGCTTCCTGTGTGTCTGAGAGGAGATGAGAGTGCCAGACACCTCTCTTATTAAACCTCTGTTTGGCTATCAAGCCAGGGGGGTACGAGGGAGAAATGGGTGGGCCGGACCAAAGTGAGCCTCTTTTGTCATCTCCAACGTTACACTCTAATTGGCTCCCATAGGTCTGGAGCCGGCTGAAATACGAATTCACACATGTGGTCTTTGCAAGTACGTCTGTGCATTTGTGCAACACACGCATGCACGCACACACACACACACACAAACACACACACACACACACACACACGCACACACACACACGCAAGCACGCACAGTATCATTGAAATAATATTCCAACTTTAAAAAAATTACGATTTGTGAAATGCTTTCTTTCAAATTCATTTAAAGCCTTTTATTTTGTTACTTCTTAGATGTTTCCATGATTAGCATAGGGAGAAAATTGAAATAAAAGGGAAACAGATACTGGAGTATCATGTAACAAAACAGGGGGCAGTCTCATGACTTGGATGTTGGCCACATTTTAGCCACTTTGACCACTTATCCATTGGGCGTGAACTCCTTTTTTTTTACTGTTCCTGACCCATGTCCCCGTGTTTTGTATTATTTGACCTCAATCTTGGCGTGGAAGAAATGTTCACAAACCTGTTCTAAATTATTTTATTTGCATGTTTTCTTTTTCCACTGAATATGTTGTTTGTGTCCCTGGCCATGAATAAAAGTCTTTGTAACCCTGTTCTGATCTGCATGATAAGGGACTAAACAAAAGTCTTTATTCTGTGGAAAATTGCCTTCTAAAGCTCAGCTCGGGGTAGTGTAAGGCTTCATCAGATGTGTACTGGCTAAATTAATCTTGTCTCCCAAACCTTAAGTCTTTTTAGGTATTATATCTCATCTTTGTGTTAATGCCAACTCAATCAACAAATGCTGTCTGAGGAAACAAAAGTTGTTCTTCCTCACATTCAGTGTGCTGATACACCAATGTAGCATTGGTGGAACTTCAAAATGCCTATTTTTGCATGGAAGAAGGATTTTTGTTTCCTGTAAATGGATTTGCTGTAAAATAAGATCTAATGTTACTCGATATGGGTTGAAGTAGGTAATGCAGCTACGAGAAATCCTTTGAATTTGAAAATGTAAATTATTTTGAGATAGTATTTTCTATTTTTTTTTCCCAGTTTCTCGAACAAAAAATAGCTCTGACCCAGACATGCAGCCATTGAGTCATTGCAAAGCAGGCATAGACCCGTAGCAGGTCATTTTCAAGTAATTACATGTTGTCTTGAGATGCAAAGAGGAAGCCTATGGAGAGCAGAGCAGCTGACAGGAGAAAACTGTGGGTTGCAATGAGGCGCGTTACTTCTGCACCATGGCCAATACCAACGACTATCAAACAAAAGCCTGCAGATTTTTAAGCGTTTTTTTATTTTTTTAAATAAAAATGTTTTAAAGAATTTTACGTTTTTTCTTCTTTTTAGCACAAAAGATTTAATAAATAGTTGGCTTAGACAAATGCTAAAAACAAGTCAACCACACACAAAAGGCAAATAAAGACACATTAAGGACATTCATCTTGTCTCTCCCACACAACAGTACAACTGTGTTTTTTTGGACCTAAACTACAGATACACAAACCATTTGTGACCTGTTGTTAGAGCAGTAATCAAGCAGAGACACTATTCCCCCAAGACAAGAGATGATCAATGCTATTTTTGAGAAAGGCCATATACTGTACCTGGCATGTATGACACCCCTGTCATCACAAATAATGACCAGGGAACAACTTACCTGCTTTTTCATCCAGCAGCTGTCAGCTTGCTCCCAAGGCTTTACTGTGTCGAACTTGTATGGGGTTTTTTTTCCTCCTAATTTTAGCCAACACAGAAAGGGAACATGGCTTCCATCCAAACAGCTGATGCACCTGCACTTCAAAGTCAGAGGTCACGCCATCAAATGATGCCCATACATACTCATTCACATGCTGTCGGGATGAGAAGAGCGAGACAGAGCGAGGGTGGTAGGGATTAGTATTGATGAGTTCACAACATATCATTATGTTAAATTGATTAAACAAATGCTTTCTTCTGAAGGTTTTTTTTTTCTTTTCTTTTTTTTGCTGCTCTTGTTTCTTTGCACTTCAGTCTGGGAAACAGAAAAACAGCAGACAGACGGGACCAGAACTGAAAGGCAAATCAACTCAGAGCAGCAGGGGCACTAATACTAAAGGATTGGAATCAATGGAAAATACAAACAGGCCACATTTCTGCCGCTGCCGCATTGCTGCCGCTGCCGCTGCCGCAGAAGAGAAGAACTTTTGATAATTGTGGGAGTTGCATTGTTAGGGTTGGAGGTTTGATCCGGTGGGTTGGAGTCTGACCTTTATAATTTTTGCCACGTTTAAGACACAAAAACACAATTTGATCAAAGCATTGGAAGAAAACACATTCAGTTGATCAGTTTTTCTTTTTTTATAACCTGTGCACTTGCAGCAGGGGGCTTTATTTCCCACACAAATGTCATTGCTTTTCAATATCTAATGACAAGTCACTTGTTAGGGGAATATCTCATTTGCTTCAGGATGCATTTGTCGGGTTCATTCAGAATAACACTGGCGATATAAACAGATATTCCCATCATCATCATTTACGGAGGAACACATGTTCACCACAGTGTGTGACCTTCACTGGTACATGTTTTTCTCGGTCGTGTATTATCACACAGCTGCACACAGCAAGGTTATGAACCACAGGGAGAAACCATGGGGGGACAAGTAGGTGGAAGCTGCCCTCCCTGGAACTAAGTAATGTTTATTTCTGTAACTCGATTAGAACAAAATTAAGTCATCTATGCCAACAAACTGATGCAACTGGTTTGGTGCGTTCTAATGACTGTGGATCAGTAGAAGAGTGTCAATGTTGTTACTGATGTCCAAGAAGTACGTCTATCGCAACTATTCATTCAAGAGCAGAATTGAATCAAGTAGAGACCACAAGTAACTGTACTATTTTGGAAGACTTCCTACATTACAAACACACATGTGGAATTTCAACTTATATATTGTGTTGTTTCTACTTTCAAACTCTGTATTGACCTTACATTGAAATTATCAAAGCAACCAAATGTAACATTCACTGATACTGAACAAGGGGAAGAAACAAAGTTACATACTCATCGGATTCTAAGACTTCTTGTTTCCATTAAAAACATAATATCCCTTGTACAATCATTTCTTAATGGAATTCATAGTGTTATATAGAAAGTCAGTGTTTGATACAAAGTCCAGCCTGTGGTTCGTAAATTTTAGACTCAAAATTGTGATACAACTTGGCATTTTACCTTCTAGTACCACCAACAAGTTTCAAGATCAGAAAGAAATCAATTAATCCATTTTACCTTGAACTGTGGTTGGATTGAAGGTGATTTTTGTCTTTTATAATATATTGTGATTGGCAAATTGATCCAATAACCTGGGACAATTTATTTTTTTGCCATAAGCCTAGCACCATTTGCGTTGTGCTGGAAAAAGGAAATAATTGTTTCGCAATTGCAATTAACAACACTTAAGCTAAAATCTCTGCAGTACAGAAATATCTTAAAGAAGAAAGCGAGAACAGTCCAATGGTTTCTTGTAACATCTGCAATAAGAGTGTGAAGAGGTGCTTGAATCAGAGCTTCAGTTGATGAAATCATTTAGGACATTGTAAACATGTAGTGGACTACAGTGGTTCACTGTTGAGTAGGCTGCTACGCTGAGGGAACAAAGTCTACACTTTGAAAAGAAGAATAAACAGCCTTGAGAGAACAATATAGAGAAAATCAGTAGAGGTGGTTGAATTGCTGTGGACAACATGCCCAACTGATGGTCTCAAGCTGTTTATTTGATTTAGTTTATGCTGTGAATATTGTAAAAAAAAAAAAAAAAAAAAGATGGCACAGCACATGAAATGTGGATAGTGATGTGTTTCATTCATGTTTTTGAATTTTATAAAGTTGTAGTGTACATGGATCATTTTATGTTTAATGTTTATTGAAATCATTTGATGTTCAACAAAGCAAAGAAAAATAAATAATTCATCAAGAAAGTACTGGGATTGTCAGATTCTAGTATTTATACATCAGGCCGAGGTCCGAGGACAAAATCTTATCATCTGGACATTCTTACATTTTACTCATATAATTCAGAACCTGCACTTTTTTACTTTTAATTTGGAAAAGAAGTGGGAACCAAATACTTTTTTTTTTACACGTGTCTGTACTTTAGTGAAGAATGTAACTATTACATTAACACTTGAAATCATGCAGCATTTTGTTCCTTTTACTATAAGAGTTCTGGGGGACGGTGGCAGCCATACAAGAAGCAGAGTCAGGAAAGAAACTTATCACAAATCACTGAATATGAAAACTGTTTAATTTAGTGCAGTGAATAAAAGGGGAGTTATGGAACAATTATGATTATTTCCTATACTGATATGCTTCTTCAACATGTATTTTGTAGCTTGTGAAGGTAATTTTTTGCTCACAAATGTTGTTTATTAACATTACTTTTAATATAGTTAGCAATACTCATCGACACAGTACAGTCAATTATGTTATCAACATAGCCGCTATAAAAGTAGTGACGGTCCACCTGAAATACATTTGTCAGATATTTTTCTTCTGATTGAACCCACATAACATTACAAATCCCTCCAACCCGAATTATACAACTGTTACCTTTATGCTTATTGTGAACTGTTACGAGAAAATACCTTCCATACCTGGGGTTACCTTCACATATATGAGCACTCCTTCACATTTATATGTTATACCGTGGATGCAGTGACAATGAAATGCCTACAGTCAAGCCCACGTCTTTGTTTTCCCTGTTACCTGTGACTTTGTCTGCTCAGCCATGTCCTCATTGGATTTCTTTGTTCCATCAATATGATGCTCATCCTTGAATAAAGTGGCGTCATTTAGATACCTGGCAAATTATGCTCCATTTCTGCTCACTGCTCACTGAGTCCCCCAGGTTTTATATGACCAGCCTCGTCAGCTAAATCATACCCTCTCTAACACACCCTGCCATCAAGCGTATCCTGATGGCACATTCACAGACTATAGATTAATTCACTTTCTCATATAACAATGTTTAATTACACAGCCTTCAGAGCAGCACCATCACAGGCGGAGATTTATGTGTGTTTGTCTGCAGATATGAAGTCTATATAACAGTAAGCTGTCATATTCATCATCCCAATAGATGAAACTGAGTTTAATTCCTCCCTCTGTTGGGATGTAATTACAGAGGTTTACTGAGATGGAGAAGAATTCTGACAGAAATGCACACACGTACACCCGGAAATACACACCCTCCGCACACAGCAACCCACTGAAGCACAACACACATTCACACAGATGAGAGTTATGCTTTCTGTTATGTCGTATTCAAACATTGTTTTCTGCCAAAAGCTTTGGGCCAAAATAGGCGCCTACCTATCGTCCACAGCCTCATGAGAGTAAATTCTCATAATTGTGATTCTGGAAACAGATTTGTATCTGGCTAATCCTATTTACATTATTCCAAGTCTTTCATTTAGACTATCTTGGGCACAAGTGTCAGATGAGGGCAAATAAAAAGCTAATATAAATGGAAATGGTTTGAAAGTCTCTCATAAGCACTCTTGAGAAAAAGAAAAAAAAAGATTATTGTCCTTAATCATTCTCTCATCGATCCAAACCTTTAGTGGTCATCACAACCTTTAGTTGAGTGGTGAGCACAGTCCTCTGCAGTTCCTTCAGTCTCCCTCCTTACTCTTGGCTAATTGGTGTGAGTGTTACAATTGATTGTAGATGAGAGGCTGTTGTGTATATCCAGACACAAAGGGGAAGCTCACACACTGTAATTGGTCAGGAAAAGGAGAGTAGAGAGCCGAGACTGAGGGCTGGTGTAGATAGAAGAGAAAGGAGCCTATTTTATTAATTTTTTATTTTTCTTTGCATACCCCCATCCTCCATGTGACTCACCCCCTCGTGTGTATGTGTGGTGTGAGGAGAGGTTGTTTGAATGGCCAGCAGGGAAGTGAGTCATGCCATAATGACCCCCACCCCCACCCACCCCCTACTACCCCTCTACTCCCCACCCACCATCTCACACACCCTCACACACAAACCTCCTGTCATACCCTTCAGTTACATTTTTTATGCCTATCAATCACAGGGTCCACTCTTGCCAATCACTCCACATCTTTCTTTGGATATCTGTCAGTCTGTCACCGTTGTTTCTCCTTCTCCTTTATGATACTCTCCCCTTGCCTGAGAATCCTACATTCTGACCAACGATATTTCCCTATAATGTCCAACATCGCTTGTACATGCAAGAGACAAGAGCAAACAAACACGCAGCTACCGACCCTTCGTACTGGTAATGCCGCTGTTGCAGCAAGAGTCTGTCATCACATTTTTAAAATTGTATGAGTTGAAGGCGTTTTGGCGGGAAATTGTAACAACCAAATTGTTGTACATCTCTAAAATACCGGCAATTTCGTTTAACAGTATTACAGAAAAATGAATAGGAGGTATTTTTCCAACCTTGTTTATGGTAACCGTGATATTGTGGTTCTTTACTTCCAGAAAAACTGTGCATGCCGCCTTTGCTTGGAATTGAACGTACTGGTAAAAACAGTCAGCAAAATTGACTACAAATTTCCAGTACCTTTAAAATACAATGTTTTGGTTTCACTTTCCACCTGGTAAAAAGTTCAAAAAGTGTTAAAGCAGCCTCATGAATGTGGCATCCAGAGTTTTCCCCAAACATGAGATCGCCATCCTTGTCCATGCAATGAAAGTGTCCAGCTCTTCACAGTCACACAATATGGGCGAGAGAGCGCCTCTCAGCAGAGTCATTACGCGTATGGGAGCTCCTTAAGTTCTTTGTGAGTGATATAAAAATAGTTTGAAAAGCTGAGCCCGAGGAGAAGTCTTAGTCCAGTGGCTTCTGGAAACTTGCTACTGCATATTCAGTGGCAATCAAACCATGTGAAAGAAGCTGCCATATATGTTTCTTCTTCTCTTTTTTTTTTTATGACAAAGCAAAGCAACATTTACTTGCCAAATAGACTATTTATTAATTATTTGGCAAAAACTGATTATGTAGAAGTGGGACACAGGGTAGGTTTGAGATGATAAACAAACTCTATTGTACCTCTCATGGTAACGGCACACATGACTGACAAACCTTCCACTAATAGTGAAGCGATACATCTCTGCAGTATTTGCCTCCAACACTCAGAAAAATTTTAAATGAACATGAGAAATCTAGTGTCTATTTTCTGTAAAGGTGCCTTTAAAATACCTTATTTTCAGTGTTTCAAATAATCACAGTGGACACATTAAAATGCACTATTTTGCTTGGATGGGAAAGACTGTATGTCCAAGAGAAAACAAGCCTGGATTTCTGCATTGCCTTTGCTCCTCTACCCCTGGTGGAGAAAGCCACAAAATACAAATGTCACTGAAGAAGCATTTAATTGATTTCTGTCGGGAGCCACCTTTGTAATATACTCTGTGCCTGTGGTAAAAACAACAATGGAAGATTATTAAATTGAGATTAACTTGACGGTTCTGATAGAGTCTGCACACTCCAATTAGTGTGTTTTGTGGAGTTTTTTTTTTTTTTTCTTTTTTCAAGATATACACTTCAAGATCAATCTTTATTTGTTTGCCTGTTGAATTAATAATTACCTGCTAGGAAATAGACTTATTCTTTGAAGCTGAAATATCCAACCTCACAGTGTTGCAGGTTTTACATATGATGGATCTGACACGACGCTATCTTGAAGAGTGTGTCTGGGCGTATAAATCCTTTCAGATAGAGTATACAGGTAACCCTTTTTTATACTAGTGCAATGCACTGGTGTGCTGTTCCTTGAATAATAGAAGAGCAGTCCTTGGATGAAGTCAGCGCCATGCAAAGTTTTTTTTCTTGTCGGAGTCAATATTTCTTTCTTCCAGAGCACTGGGTATCACACTGGAAAATGCTGCCTCTGTCCCCCAGGAACCTTTAGCATTTAAGTATAAGCATTTAAAGGCTGAAAGAAAATGCAATGGGAGCATGTAGGTAGCAGTACTGGGATGTTAAACGGAATAGATATATTTGAAATATTTTGACTGTTGAGGGGAGGTTCCAGTTTGGCTTGGTAATGAAACATGTGGGACGTTTGACACTAGACTGAGCAGCAGAGTATTCTAGCGAATCTCACAATCCGGATGGAAAGAAGTCATGTTGTGCAGACCTGTACTAGGTGAGAGACAACAGAAGGTGGAGAGGTTGAGGTGAGGACAAAACGGGGCCCTAACATTGTAGGCAGTAGGGCAAGAAACCCGAAGAACAGCAAGTGTGAGGGAAATGTGTGTGTGTGTGTGCGTGTGTGCGTATGTGTGTGTGTCTGTGTGTGTATGGATGGATGCATATACGCAACGGCACACTCTGACTACCATCTGGGCTCTGAGCGGCTCCAAGCCGGACCACCAGGGCACCAGAGGGAGACGCTTGGGTCCATCCCCCAGACAGAGAGCTCGTAGGCTGGGGAGCCATCTGTAAGAGATGACCTGTGGAATAGTGGTTCAGACACTCACAGTGTGGTGGTGGAAAACAGACGGAAACGCTCAACGGTTTCTCCCCGTACCATTCCACATGCACGCAAGTGCTCATGTACATCCTAATCCAGTCATCCATTAATCCATTCATCCATGCCTTTCCTCCCGCAACCAAGCAAGATGGTGCAGTAGCGACAAGGGAAGATTTCTTGTCGTGTCAGGCCAAAGAAAATCAGTTGACAATCATCTTGATGGGTGCGAGTGGAAAAGATCCTAATTTGACCATCTAAAGCATGTTGTATGAAGTCCATCAATTCATTTGTGTCTGTTCATGTCTGCTACTTCCACTGTGAAAGGTTGAGTTCACAGTAGAAAAGGGGGTGTACTTAGTGAATTATTTATATATGTGTTTGTGTTTGATGGTCAGAAAAACAATCACAACTGCAACGGTCTAAACGTAGTCATGAAAACTGCATTGCATTTTGTGCTGAGCACCAAGTGATAACTAAAGGAGAGAAGCTTACAGATTACTGTGAATTCAAATGTGTGTTTGCCAATCATTCACAATTATGTCAAAATGACATGTTTTCGGTAAAAACTGAAAACTGTGATGTTGTGTTATCAGTCACTTATTACGTTCTTCAGCCTGAGTCATATTTCTTCACTTATTTAAAAAAAAAAATATATATATATATATATTCTTCAAATACCAAACCGCCAACCAATGAACCAATGAACTCACGAAACAACGTTGCAGTAGAGATGAGCAATTGTGATGTAAGCAGTTATTTTAACATTTCACGGTTCCACTAATTATTAATAAACATGCTATGCTACCATTTAATTTTTAATCATCGGTAATAACTTTAAATATTTATGACCAACTCGGATTCAGACTTTAAAACTGAAAAAAAGAAAATAAAAGAAAGTAAAACATTTTCATACATCTGAGGGTAAAACTACGGTCCGTTGAAGGAGGGGAATGCTGCAGAAAATCATGTGAGGGCAAGGCAACAGATGTTTTTGGTCTTTCTGTAAGGCTGACTTTATTTATTGACTAACAGACTTCTGACCTTCTTCTATACATCAATTCAGAATTTCTTTATTCCCTCAGTTGCTCACTGTGCCCCCGACAGTGTCTCAAAGCTGCGGGAAGCATGTAGAATATGATGACTACACAAGTGTGTCATTACGCTTGGAGACATACTTACCGTATGCGAGTCATGATTTAAATGCCAACAAAATTATCAATCGCAGACAGGAAGAGAGAAAGAGCCTTGATGGCTTAAATGCAATAATTTATGGGCCTATTCATTCCCACGACATGGTTATTTGTGTAGCAATAATGAGCGTAATTATCATTGTCAATGAAAAGGATTTTATCTTAAATTTATGTAAATGAACCATGTGGTTATGACAGAAGCTAAATGGCCTTATCAAAGAAACTCCTCCTTCAATGAGACAAAATGATTGTTTACTGGCTATAAGGTTTATTAGACCGTCATTTGCTGGAAGCAGTTAAGACTTGTCTCTAAATTGCAAGATGAGAGATAAGGCTTGATGGCTGAAGTTGGTCTGCGCGCGCGCGTGTGTGTGTGTGTGTGTGTGTGTGTGTGTGTGTGTGTGTGTGTGTGTGTGTGTGTGTGTGTGTGTGTGTGTGTGTGTGTGTGTGTGTGTGTGTGTGTGTGTGTGTGTGTGTGTGTTTTCGTTGTGGGGTCTCTGAGGACTTATTTAAAAATGTGGTGACAAAAATCAGTTGTTATGGTTGGTGTATATTCATTTTTCAATGGCCAATTATTGAATATTATTAAGTTTCGCTTTTTAAAAGGTGCATTTCAAATTTTGTAAGTTACGCCTTCATTTGAATACCAGCATAATAAGGTTTGGTTAGGTTGGGTTGGGGCATGTACTCATTACACCAGCGGTCAAGTGCTTATGCTGGGCAGGTGCATTCGTTAAGTAAGATAAAATTCATATTGTACGATAAGCAACATAGTCTTCATGCCAGTGGTATTATTATGTGAACTTCAGCTGAACCTGTGAGGACAAGCGTGGTGTGTATATGGAGGCAGCGCTCAAGTCTGATGTTAAAACAGACGGGAAATGTAACTTGTCATTTTAACCAGAGTTGACTCTTTCAGTCTTTTTCTTGAGTTATAAGTTATTTGTGTTTATTTGTTGGCTCAGACGCTACTTCAAGTTGATGGAAAGGTTAACCTTCTTAATTTCAAATACAGTTTTAATTGCCTGTCAGTTTTCTTTGCATCTATTTGTTGACGGCTTGCAGTTCCCATGCTTTCTTCTATGGCGAATGCTGTTGTTCACCGCAACTCTGCGCAGATGTACCTGTGATCAAAAAAGAACAAGCAAGGATGCTTTTGACATTTGAGGAAAAAGTGACAACGTTATAGATGAAATAAGAACGTGAAACAAAAAAAGAAATGCTGAATAAGAGAAATGAGTGTATTGCAAATGGAAAATAGGTAGGACTAATGAAAAAAAAAAAAAACATTTAATCTTCAGTGGATTAAACTGAATTCTGTAATTTTTCAGGGGCAGATATAAAGCTCTGGCGGGCTTTCAGTCGACGTTCCCTGAAGGTGGAGTTAGCGTTTCGATTAAACGTTGAAAAATGAATGAAAATCAATAGATGCCATTCTGCCACAGGAACATTAGGTCGTGCTATTAAATTAGCATTGAATTATCGTGCGATTAATGCACAGGTTTGATTACACTGCTGCATTATGGACTAATGATTTGAGACAAAAAAAAAAAAGGTTTTCATGCAGTCTCCCATGATTTTTGAGTTTTGTGGTTTCAGATTTGGACAATTCTTTATGAATTATTAAATGGTATTTCCACTTGAGTGATGGCACTATCACGTGATTTTGAAGTAGATGGATGGATGGATGGATGGATGGATACTTATAGTTCCTCCCGTGTCTCAGCTTTCCTGCAATTGCATCTCGTTGTCCTGAAAGTGTAGAAGGTGACGGTAATATTCCTCCCTCGAATAACAGCCTGGGAATGATAATGCGCCTGGGTTAAACCCCTGCATAGTTATTGCCCTCATTGAGGGTTGTTTTACAAACACTTCCCCACACGCCCGCATGCATTTGCACACAGTGAAGGAGCTGAGGAACTGGTAGAAGTGAAGGAGAGACATGATGATAATATTCATACAATATAATACGGGGGCTTTATAGGGGAAGGACAAAGTCTTGAATAATGGTTACTGTTAAGATAGCGGTTATCGTACAGTCTTGGCCACTGAAGTGTTTTCCAGGAAGAGTGGAGGGTTCGCACGGACCACTTATGGACAATAAGGCTCTCATAATTAGTACTCCAGTTGTATACTCCAAATCACACGTACAAAAACCCCTGCAGTCACACACTCCCCACATCTGAGTGGCCCCAGAAAAGAAAGCAACATTGACAGGAACACAGAAGCCAAACACCTTACTAGTATGAGAGCCGGAATGGCCTTTATTTTTATTTTCTAACCTCTTCTGCCCCACCAGCACTCTGTTCACACCTTTCAAAGAAAAGAAAAATAGAAAACTTCACTTGGCCTCCCCCACAGTGTAGCCTTTTGTTGTTTTTTTTAATATGGAAAAAAAAAAAAATCCCAAAGGATGCATGCAAATATATTATTAAAGTACAGTACATAATAAAAAAAAAAACCACAATAGTATTATATACATGTGCACACAATTCAGTTTGTAAGATTCGGTGGCAGCACTTCTCTCTTAACAACCATCCTTAGTAGATCGACTGAATGACAGACGGTGAAACAGATGCTTGGTCAAGCTGAAGGACTTTCATGAATTTGAAAATGGAGACCAAATAGAGTGGTGTTGTTGGTGCATGTGGCTAATTTTGCACTCCCAAACCTTGAAATGAGGGCATAATGAGTATAGCTCTGGCCATGTTCTGATCCTGCTTATCTAGCCAGTGAGTCCCTCATGAATAACCATGAATGTTATTTTGTCTGCAGTGGAGATTTACACTGTTATTCCCGGTTGCCCTAATGATTACTTATGCGCTTAGTTGTAATATTTAGGTCAGGGGGCACGTTTGCACTTGTGGGTTTTAATTTGAATTTAAATGCATTCATATGCAAAAAAAAACCAACAACAACAACACACAACTCTATTGTATTTCTGAAAAAAGAAGCAATTGGAATGGCAAATCGATTCCCAATTGTCAAAAAGGCATTTATCATTGAGAGTTTCTGTATGTTGCGTGACATAATGTTTCTGAGAAAAGTTTATCAACCTTATCTTTAATAAACTCCTCAAGAGGTGATACAGCATAGTTAGAAATTTAAAATGCTTGAGTAATATTGATCTCACACTGGGCAAAGAAGGTCTGCATAGTGCTTTAAAAGGTCTGTAAATCAATAATATGTCAGTGTTCCTCAGGAAAAAAACACAGTTACATTTGCATGTTGCAAAACATCAGTGAGTATCTGAAATTAAGCGATTTTCTCGTGTCTAGTATGTCGCTCTTGGGAGGCGAAGTAAGTAAAACATTTAAATGCAATATCTGAAGTAGCAGCACTGACAGGAAAATGGAACAACTAGCAGTGATTGTTGTGCAAGTGATGCCAACAGTGTCTTCAGGTTTAACTTCGATATTTCATTTAGTATTTTCAAGTTCCTTAAACAATTACTTTTCAATAAGGTTAGACACATTATCAGCTGTGAATTGTTCAGTACAACAGTGGGTGTCAGTGCATTCGCTTCATTTACGCTATTCTATAGACGCCAAAGCCATACCGAGCTCGGTTAGTTTCAGGTTTTCAATAAGCGACCCGAGCAACACCGATTGTACTTTTGCGGGGGAGAATGTCATCATTTTCATTAAAGCCGATTATGTCTTGGAAGTTAAAGGAATTGGCTCTTTAGGGTCAATCATGTCACGCTTGTCAATGAAAGGAAATGGACTGCCACACTTGTCGTATGAATGCAAGACGCCAGCAGTTTGACGTATGGACTGGCTACATGTAATAAGGAACAGAAGAGTTTGCACAAATGTTGAGTGATTAATTTATGAATGTTGCAGAGAGAGAGCGAGAAAGAGAGAGGAAGTAGCCACATTAGTGTTCTTTTGGATCACTAATTAGGTAAATAACCTTCATGAAATCTAATTAGTGCAGATTTGCTGTTCAGTAACAATAACAACTGCAAGAAGAAGGGATTCTGAAAGAAAACCGCGTCGGGCTGTCAGCACTAAACAGATCATATTTGAAGTTCCAGCACATGTTCATATGTGCTGACTTGTTTTGTCACTCAAACGCTCATAACGCTTCCCACAGTAATTAGTGCAACAAGAAAAGCAGCAGCAGGTAAAATAATAATTAGAGACGACAAGAGTCCAATTTATTTATTTACCTATTTATTTCAATTGTCTTCCGTCCTATTCAAATATAGCTTTGGTAAGCATTCACATTCAAGTAAAAACCTAATATTCATCAGAAAGTTACCGCGGTGTACCTCGACCATCTGTGTTTAGCTGATACCCGCATTTTGCTTTCTTACTATAATTGAAGCAGCGTAATAATAGCAGGAGACTGGATTAGATATCCAAATTTGAACAAATGCGACTGGGAAAGAAGGTGAAAATTCACAGTCAGCACTTCTATTTTGCCTTATTGATATGCAGGTTTTTCTTACTTGTTAATTTAAGTAAGAATTGCAATCATACAAAATACTATAGTACGCTTGAAAAAGGGAATGTTGTAAAGTCTTATTTCCGTCTGCATTTTGAGTGATAAAACTATAAATGTGGCATATATGTAATAGTGTAACATGCAGTACTCTGCTTTAATACAGTCATCAACAGATTTAAATTGGTGTCTCCTATTGCTTTAGACTCATCAGTTGACCCAGAGTCAATGTAAATGAGTAGCAGCACAGATGAAGTCTCTATTGATTTTATAGTACCGGCTGTTTGGATTATTGTTTGGTTCGCAATCAGCCTCCTGAAAAGGATTTCAGCCTTGATCATGCGTCTGTAATACTGGGAAGCTTTACCATTGAGCTGCATTCACTGTGCTGATGAAAAAATACAGAGGTCACACCACCTAACCCCATGTTACACCCACACCCAAACACATTTCACCACCAACACCGCTTTTGCATATTGTTGACAGTGTGAGAGTGTTTTTTCGTGAAAGGATAAAAAAAAAAAAAAAAGATGTTTTAAAGAATTTAAAAGATGGTACTAGAGCCTGAGGGAAGTGACCTCTTGGCTGTTTGCATCTCCTAACTTGTTAGTTTGCTCTCTCTAATTTGGTTTTAGCAGAAAAAAAAATTATTCTGCAGAAAAAAAACAACTATTTCTTTCCTCATGAATTTCCTCAAACCAAATATCTTATTGTAGGATGTGGTTATAACACACACCTTAGTGCTGGAGGGTTGATCTTGTTCAACTTTAACAAAAAGTACATTTTCAAAACCATTTGGATTATAACAACTAAATATTTTCTACATTCAAGCTGCAGGTTCATTCAAAATTTGAATTTGGGTAAGGACTCACTTCCCACTCTTCTTCAATTTGCTCGAGCTTTGTAAGTACGCCACAAATAATTCTGAGTTGAACCAAGAGAGGTTTCACAAAGCCATATATTTTACAGTGAAGTGCCTTTGCTTGTCCATGACTAATGTGCATGGAAATTCATGATGCCTTTTCTGAACCTTCCTGTATACTCCCCTCCCTGCTCTGGGTTGCTTGTTTTTGCTTTTTGATTGATACCATTTGTCTAATTTCCTAAATCAAGTTAAATAATATACGACTCCTTCATCATTAAATCTTCTAAAAACAAGTGTTGATGTTTTATCTGGATAGACAATAAAAAAAATTTTTAAAAGTAAAAGCCTATTGGGAATCAGAAATCAACAGCTCTCTCTAATAATTTGTAAGTATAATTAATGTATGTACCTTCATGTTTATGTGCTGTATGTTCCTACAATGTGGTGGATGCCAAACGAGGGCTTTTGCCAAACCAGCCTGAGCGACATCTTGGCCAGTGAGATCATTAAATGTCATCATGAGCCACGGCACCAACTGCCCCCTCATGTTGACTTCTTCTGTTTTGATGAACACACGCACGCGTGAATTCACACGCACGCACGCACGCACGCACGCACGCACGCACGCACGCACGCACGCACGCACACACACACACACGCACGCACCCCAAACACCTTCCTATCAGAGTTACAGCACACTTCTTTCAGAACAGAATAAATGAAGACTAGTGGTACGTCTCTGCGTTCAGAATAATTTAAAAAGTAAATCATTTTTCTGTCCAACATGACAGACCATAATATGTTTGCTCGTACCCGGTATATGAAAGCATTAACCGCAAGAACTGGTAAGATAGATTGCGTTTCAGAGCCGCAAAAAACAGTTGGAATAATCAAAAAAAAGAAACAAGAACCAATAATTGTAAAAGATTTGTAACCTTTTGAAGCTGAGCACATTCTTAGTCAAATTTGTGAACCATGCTGGAGTTCATTTACAAGCTAAGATCATACGGTTGTGGGATTTAATCAAAATTTGATCTCAATTCACTGGGCTTGATCAAAACGAAGTTTGATGAGGGGCACTAAAGCAAAATCAAAAATCAGACAGCAATGGGAATTGATCAATATGTCATGATTCAACTGACAGCCCAAATTATAAAGCACTGCAAAGTGTTGGGGTCAAAAAAAAAAAAACGAGAAGTGATTTGGTAGTTTTGCCGACTACCATGGAAGGTTATAGTTTTTCGTTACGTTTATTTGAATAAATTAGATCTGTTTTGGCGTATACTTTTTGATTAGAAAAGTAATGGTGGACGGTGAAGAGTGACAGCTCCAGTGACTCGCCAACCCTATTGTTGCATTTGAAATAAAAACCCATCTTTATCGTTTCCCTTGGTTAGAACGCGTCATCACAACTGAGCCGCAGCTGTCGTTCATCAAATCTGGAAGCCTCTGCTGTGATGCAAACACCATCAACACAACACTTGAAATTTTCATATTCGTTATAGTTTGCAAGGTTCTAATTGTCATTAGAGGGAAATACCGTCTGACTGCTCCGAGACACATGCTCACAAACAAAAGTAGATCTGTGGTTAATTTCAATCCCAGTGCCCTGGATGCTGGAGAGTGCATGCAAATGAGCCCTTAATATCGCTGCAAAACGTAATTTAAATCTGTATGTAAACAATCGATCGAACAACAAATCAACTGAACCCATGATTTTAAATCAAGCTGGGTAAATTGAACAAACATATCTAATTACAGTGAATTAGTGCATCCAAGTCAACCATGCAATATAAATAGTGAGGTTGCCGCGGATGTATAATTACACAGAAGCAACAGATCTTGTGTGCATCGTACAAATGTGGAAAGTTTTCCACAATGCTGAGGCCAGCCTACTGACAAGGTACTTTTGGGGATTTTTGAAAGGCAAAGGCTGAGCTCACTAAAAACCTTATATGATATTTGAGATTTTATACAAACCTTTGTGAGGTGCATGAGACTACAGTTTGTTTATTGGCCATGCAGCTTGCATTATGATTAAAAAAACAACAACTAAACTGTGTAGCTGTGTGGATAAGTGAGCATACATAAACAATGAACATGAGGGAAAGAAATATCAGAGTGCATAATGACTCCAATGTGATTAATGTAATAACAACAGAGGGGTTTTCACTCAATCCATCCTGTTTATTGGCCCGACCTATATGCAGATGAAGTGTTTTCAAAGATTATGATGGGGAGCTTCTGATTAAATAAAAGGTTCAGAACGTCGGGCCTGATCCACTACAAGTATAGTGGATGTAGCGGTGAGCGGAGGTTTTTATCACTACAGTTACTATACTTATCACTCGTGGGTAAAATATTTCTCTGCGTTTGAACCATTTTATTTCTAGGAGCACAGAGGAGGTCCTTGTTCACGGACCCACAGTGATGAACTGTCAGCTGTGGGATTCAAACAATTCAAAGTCCACTTCTCTCACTTGGAGGCCACCGCTCATGCACAGCACTGCCAATAACACACGATTCACTTAGTGTTTGCATTCATCCGACCGACGCATCCCACTTTATTGAATCACCCTATCATTTTGTGCTTGTGGGGGCTCATCGCTCCATCCAATCCCTCCATGGGTGAATGCAAGCAAAGCTAAATAGGTTGTCTTGTTAACGGGACCTAATGCGTCCATACTGTGAATACTCGTGCCCGTGATGTCACTCCTGGTGTGTTTCAAACTGAAAGTGCATTTTAACATGCTTTATGCAGAACCTTAGGAATTGAGGAGTTTATTCCACCAGCGGATGTGAATATAGAGTTCACTCTCCGCTCACAAATGCAGCACTGGCCTCACCTTCCTGGAGCAATGCATAAGAAGTAAAGTGAGAAACAGAGCAGAGAAACGAGCAAGTTTGTTTTTTTCTTTCTTTCTTTTTTTTTTTTTAAACTGACTTTTTTTTCCTAAAGGTACAGACAAGTGATGAAATTAATTACTGCGTAATTACCCTCCATTATTACCACTCCATTCACATTGTATGTAGCAGAGGTACACCAAAGATTTGTGAGAAACGGGAATCAACATTCCCGTACCTCACTTCAGAGAGAAGACGACAGACCAAAGGTCACTAAGATGAAAATAGGTTATTTTGGACATTCAGAGCACAGCCAGCCCAAAGTGGCAGTTGGAAGCAGGGACTTTTCAACAAGAACCTTTGTCTTTAGGAGTATACAGAGGCCTGACTGGAAATACTCAGATGCATTGTTGAATATGGTGCCTCAACTAAGGTGAAATTAATTCTGCTGAAACATGAGCCAAACAGCAAAAAGCTGATGAGTCGCTTTTTCCACAACACCTGCTCTGCAAGCAGCAGGTGTTTAGACAAACAAGAAAGGCTGTCAACTTTTATTTTCAATAAATTCAGTTCACCTTACTGTAGCTTTGAAAAACAAACATGAACAGACTTTCATATTTCTTTTCGTCAAGCATATCACCACTTCCTCACAGAGGATTTCAAAGCTTTTTGACTTTTATTGCCCTTGACCCTGTCTCGGTGCATGAATAATATCCCATTAAATCTGCAGTGACAGTCAAACTGAGTCGTGGCCCAGCTTTAAGAAAGCCATTGACGAGGAAGAAAGCTAAGTTCTCACAATTTTCTGGGGCCAAATGAGGGCTGATGGAGTGTGAAGCACTTAAGACGCTAAACATGGTCTGCTTTTACCTTGGACAGTCATTCAGTGTGATCTGTTTGAGAGCCTTCGGCATATACGCTGCCAGCCCTTCATTGGCTCACTCAACCCTTGAGTGTTAAATATTTATACAGACGTTCATTGTGTGCAACAAGAGCCTTCACTTGGGTTGAATAAACATTGTAAGAGCACTGAACACACAAGGTATGTGCATGTACTTCTGGTTGTTATATGGCACTTGAGTAAATGATTTAATTGTACAACATAGTGAAATCCCCTTTAATATATTTATCAATCAAACCAGCAATCAGGTAGTTTTTGTTTTCCAAAATCATTTGTCCTTCCACACATACAGAGTATGTCTACATGCACATGTCAGGGAACGCAGTTCACCAATATTTCACCCTGCCCTTTCTCACCTCCAGCTCTATTCATCCACACAATTACTTTGATTTAAATTATTGTCAAGCTTAAATGCTTGATCATGCAAATATTCTCACTTCGTCTCAATCTAGACGTCCAACACCTCATTCAAATACACAACTTTTATCGCTCAAGCACCATTGAGGGCCACAAACTGGAGACTTACAAAGCCATTTACACAAAAGCTCGTCTCCAAAGTGCCTCGTGATGTGCTAGCGAAAAGCGGATGACAATATCAAGGTCCTCACATGTCTGTCTTAAGTAGATAAAAACAGAAATGTGTGAGAATAAAGTTCCCATCTACTTAACTGGTTATTCCAAATGGTGTTCTGATGGTGAAATGGAGAGCAAAGGTGGGGTCAATACATGATCCAATCTGGTACGGAGGTTGCCCGCTTTGCACCAAAGTGCAACACGTAGTAGCATAAGGTGGGATAAGAAAGTTTCACTGGGTCAAAGTAAACTGCAGCCTAAAATTCAATAAATGGACGGATTTAAGGAACCATAATGTGTGGTTCACATGGTGGTTGGCATACTCAAGTTATTGCAAGACTTTCCCTAGTTTGAGTATGACTTGTATGATGGATGGATGATTGTGTGTGTCTACACACTGTTTTTGATATGAAAATAGAAAAGAAAAATGCTTCTTGTCTCCTACAAATATAAGACACAGCAGTTGAATATATATTTAGTTGGTAAATCTAAATAGTACATTCTTTATCAAACCGTTGTGTATCATAAGGTATTTAAATGTAAGTTGCCAGAAATTGCTTGTTAGCTCCACCACTCATCTCAAGCAATGCAGCTGATCAACATTGAGTTCTTGATAACTTTCTCAATTTCGCCATTACAAATCATTTAGACATCAGAAACACAGACAGAGAGGAAGTGGATTCCGGTCCTGTGTACCCCTAAAAGCTTTTTTTTCCCTGAGCCACCCTGGGGTGGCGTCTTTACATTATGACGTCAAACCGGCATGTCTTTCAGCCAGTCACTGAAGCTTGGGACCTGGTCGTGGCGCAGTAACGGCTGGATGAGACTGTCGACTCTCTTGATAAAAAGCAACACTGTGCTACACTTTCTTTTTATGTAGGTCTCCCTCAGGCTTTTGATACTGTTGATCGCAACATCTTGCTAAGCTGCTTTTTGTGGGTTTGAGGCGTCTGCTTACAACTTGGTGAAATCACACCGCCCCGATGCCGTTTGCATTGCTTTAAAAAGGGACCGAACACAAATCTCATGTTCCTACAGATTAATATTAAGCTTACTGCCATCATGTATTCTTTGCCGAAATACTATTTTTTTTCTATACCTATAACCACAGTCAGCTCGAGACCAAAGCTTTTATTTTTTTGAAGTTGTGAAGTTAATCGTGTGTATAGATGTACACATGTGCATCGCATATTCAAACACAAAATCTAGTTAAATACGTTTTGGTGGCCAAAGATGAAGAGAAACTGTAACTGTTGATTCATAATTATTCCACAATGGACACATGGAAGGAAGTCCTTCAAGCAATGCATTTTTATCATCTATGCATGACTCACATTAAGAATTCATGACCTTTACCTTTCTGGAAGATGCAAGTAATTGTAAGGCAGTAATTGCATCCTGTTCCAATACTTATTTCTATACTGGTCTAACAATATAGAAATAAGTATCTAATGCATTTCCTTCGAGACTTGTTCTCTACATTATGCCCGCAATTTACAGAATGGACAAATTCATTACTTTTTTTTCCTTTTTTGGTTGAATCACTATGTTTGTGGTGTCACTCACCCTTGAACTTCCTTAAAAAAAAGTTAGGAATAGCATGTACATGGAAAAAAAAGCACATTTGATTGTGTCAATCAAAGAATCAACATAAATATAAATTTTCTTATATATAAAAAAAAAACATAATCGGTTTTGGTACTTTATTAATATTGTATTGTGTCCATTATGTATTATTTCATTTATTGTGAATTCATACTAAGCAGTCTCCCTGCAGTAGGCATGTATCTACTGTGTATTGCGCATATATTTTCTCATTCTTTATCGAAGTGTCTTTGTGTCTCGGTTCGTAATTTATTTTATTTGAAAGACCATAATTCACCAACAACTTAATGTAGCACTCACACAGCAGGTACAGTGTACACTTAAAGAGTAGATTAGGTTTTGGAGTACCAAGCCGCATAAATTTGCATGTTCATGGGGAAAAATTGTGTGACATTTGGCAGCTCAAGTACCTCTTGTTTGGAGTAGCTGTGATGTTAGGTGGGTGTTATCTGGGATTTTCTTGCACATTAGTCTCTGTTTTAATACGATTGCGTGTTGCAGATGAGATTTTTTTTTGGTGTGTCAAAATCAGAGAAACTAGAACTAGAAACACATTTCCCCACATGTGATGAGCAATAAAAATCAGTTTGTCCAGACAATAAAAAGGCATAGAGATAATTGAAAAAGAAAATTGTGAGGGGAAAAAAAATAAAAATAAGAAGCCATTTGAACTGATTGAGTTAAAAGCAGGACGCTTTGTGGAGCCTAATGTCTTTTTCATCTCCTCTGACCAGCTGGGATGACAATCTTCTGCCAATATACAGATGATCTCAAATCACTTAACTCACTCTCAGACAGAATAATCATTTGTATGAAAAAAGAAAGAAACTATTCTAATGTAAGTACCTCAGAAAGTTAAGCTCAAACAAAACAAAAAGATATGCTGATGTTTGCAGATGGGGAATTTAGGGCTTGGACAGTGATGTAGTGGTTTTCACTCTCACTCCCTGTTTAAGCTTAGAGGCTTTTTCTCAGTGGAATTTGTATGTTTTCCAAAATTTACTCCCACAGTTCAAAATATTAATTTGATGCTCGCAGGTGACTTTAGGTCACTTGGTGTGACTTGCTTGTTTCTTTGTGTTTTCTATGTGATGGCCTATACCAGCTCCAGGGTACACCTTTGACAGAGCTGGGATCAGCTTTAAGAGTTGCATGGCGTTTTCATTTAACATGCACACCATTGTACCTCGAAGTTCATATTTGAAACCTCTTCCCTGATATTCTATCTGTTGCAGAACCAAATAAGTTCAAAATTCCACAAATAAAATCATACTGTTCGTACTTTCATTTAATTGACCGACACAGAAGCATGACTCACGGCCTAAGTGCATTTCAACAAATTTACTAAACCTAAAATGACAACACAGAAATGCAGGCGGTCAACCATTGAAGAAAAAGGCTAAAAAGACTCGAACCTGACACAACCCCTTATGGAAACACTGACAGACTACCACTGAAAACCAGGCCGGACCCTGAGCGTGCCTTTTAAATACAGGTGGGTGGAGGGAGTTAACTCCATACAAAAGGAGGGCTTCAGCACAACAAGCCGTGAAAAAGGGGTGTGGTGATCACGACACCTGAAATGAAAGTAGAACACACACACACACACACACACACACACACACACACACACACACACACACACACACACACACACACACACACACACACACACACAAAGAAAGACCATAACCATCTTGGAGAGGCACACAGAAAACCCCCTTTATCATATTTTATTATCTCATGTATAACAAAGAGAACCCAGAGTGTTTTAATGAAATAGTAATTAGTGGAGTCCAAAGTTAATATTTCAAGAATAATTTGTGCAGAAAATGTGATTTGTGGGAATGTGACATAGTGCACAACCCTACCAAAGCCTTATTTTAATCTTCTTTTTTTTTTTACTTAAAACAAACGCTGTCATTTTATGGGAAGTCTTTTGATTAAAGTAAATTAATGATAATGTAGCTTGTAATTGGGGTTACACAAAGGTTTTGACTTAAATGGTCTTGTCACAGGCCTAATATCTTCATGTCATGGCTGATTATTATTAGGTAGTGGAAATTTAAGCCGAGGCACATATCAGCAGATTGTATTTCATCGCTGTAATACAGATTGTATACGATTCTCCTGTAGAACATTCTCTGCTAATAAATGAAGTTTATGCTGTGCACCCATGTATACTTTAGGCTTGCAAGTTACTGATGTTTTTGAGATTTCTTTCAGACCAGGGGCTATGATCTATTTTAGATGTTTCAGATACTGAGAATTAATATTGATATATGCAAAAACAAATGTGTATGTCTAATACATCTTATGAATTAAATACAGTTGGGAACTGTGTTTGTTGTTGAGAAAGACGACATATCAATTAAGTGAGATGCACTGCAAATATGAAAATGTCGATGTTATCAGGCTGGCCATAAGACATCATAAATAGTAAACATGTGTGAAGATGTATGACACTGTGCTTCTGTGTTTTAGTCACGTATTGTCAGCAATGTCCACACCACCAGGCATCCAAGAGTTAATGTCATGCCTTTTTTACAGAAATACCTCAACATATATGAAATGTGAAGTTTATGTATTTCTTACTTTTGGAGAAAAGTTTGAAGCCACAGTCAAGTCAATAGAGCAACTCGTAAAAAACACAAACTATTTAAACATAATGGAGGATCATCAATCATCAATCATTTCATCAATCTGATGAAAGCTGTCATAAAGAAAAGCATGGCATAGTTTCATGGGCACACTCTACGTCTGTTTAATCTGTGTCAGAAATCGTGATTGATCCCTGTTCACTTCTCCCACAGACATTTACACACCTCTATTTCAAACAAAAGGTCTGGCTGGCGGTGGAAGCTGCACACCCAAATGACTGGAGTTGTCAAGTTAAAATGAACATCACATTTCAATTCAAATTAAAATATGATGCCCTGGAAGGATCTGCTGCAGTACAAGGCTGTATATATTAAGGTTGAAGACCCTCTTTGTTCCTGGTGTGTCTGACATGAGCCACTCTGCTGCAGAATGCCAAGCAGAAAAACCCAACAGTGGTAAATGGAACAACGGAGTTGGGTCGGTTTCTTCTCCACTTGCATACACATGGCCACAGCACAGGATGGTGCTGAATGAATGCAGAAGCAGTAACTCCCTAACACAGTGATCACTCTTCTCTTCACCTCTACCCCACAGCAGTCTTATATTAAATTCAGCCTCCACCTATTTCCTGAATCCATTATCAATTGAACTCTATTCATCTTCCGCACACCCGGGGTTGGATGATGAAGCAGTTCCTGATACACACTCATGTGGGTGTTCTGAAGCCTCAGATCTTTAAATCTAAAAATAGGACTTATCTAACGACCCCAATCCCCTAATTTAAAAAGGAAAAAAAAAAAGAAAGCCATCTGATGTGATTGAGACTACGTATGTTTTCATGTATGAGAATAGTTTTGCAATTGTGTGTTTTCTGTTTATTTCACTTCATACGGTGTGTTTGCGTTAGGGTTAGGGTTAGGGTTAGGTTACATTTGTAATCGTGGGCTGACAAATAAAACATTATCATTTTGAGTTGAAAACATGTTTGGAAGTTTAAGTAATCGAGGCATGGACAAGATGTGGTGACCCTAAAGTCAGCAGTCAGTTACAATGTCCCCAAATGAAGACAAAGCAAAGATATGAAACAATTAAATATTGTCCTTTATAAGAACCCCTTCACTTCATTTCAGTACTGAGTAATCAGTTACTAGTGTGATACTCCCAAGAGTGGTGGCTTTACAGTCACAGTTTGGATTTTTCTACTTTAACAACATTGCTCTGTAAATATTTGTGCAGTTTACTTTTGTAGATTGTTTTTGGACCTTCATCCCAGATTGAATACTTTTATAATTTCCACTGATAAGAATCAAGATATTTCTCAAGCTTATGAGCAAGTACACAAACAAAGTCATTTTGGTCCCGTACAAAATTCTTATTTGGTCATTGTCCTAAAACCACCTCACTCCCATGGACTTCATTAAACCAATCTATTATCAAGAGAATGACTTTGTAAGACGTTTGTGGGATTATAGAAACAATTACAATAATTAATATCAAAATATGTTTATATTGTAGCAGTCTTACTACAGTATGTCTGTAAAACCCTATTTACGGTCCACACACACGTACATACGAACTAACACACACCCACACAAATACAATTACTTTAAAGTTTCTATGCAGTGCAGTTCATTTAATACATTATTAAGGAAGTGCAAAGCCAACTCTTAAATGATTAAGCAGGCCAGGCAAGCTAAAGAACATGGACAAGAGGAAGGATAGGAAGATTCTTTTTTTATTTTTTGACAGCCAACTCATTATCTATGTTGTTATCCTCCAGTAGCCGCTCTTTTTCCCTTCTTCCACTGTCTGTCTCTCTCTATCTGTCAGTGTAGGGATGAAATCCCTCCCTCCTGAAGGCTTAGCAGAGATTATCCCAGAGTCCCAGGGGAGGGTGGAAGGGTGCTGAGATGCCACATTACAGATGTAGCAAACGTTAAAGTGAATTTAATGGGCCTCGGGTTGACCAGCATGGGCAAGGAAGAGAGAAAATTCTGTATAAGATATGAAGATTTTACTGCTTTTATTCTCACACCCCCAGCCCCCCGGCTCCCCGGCCCCCAATTCCCCATTTTTCTTTACACCCATTCCTATTTACCCTTATGCTCTTCAATTCGCATTTTAAAAATCAGAAAAATAAGACGCGTCACTATAGTAACGATAAATGAACCCTTTCCTACATTTTCTGTTGCCACTGAATGCATCTTGTTTCAAGTTTTTCTGGCTCAGAGACATGACTCAGAGGGGACGCCTGCTGAAACTAACTGGAATCATGATTTAAACTCTACGGACGTACCCGCAGGTTCAAAATGTACCTTACGAGCTTCGATACTATGCCGATTTCATACGATTAATTCAAGTAAATTCAATGAGGACAAACGGAACACAAACCCCCAAGAAGCCATGAAATAATTGACATGAATGTATTTTCATGTATTTAAAACTTCAAATGAAAACTGAACAAGAACTTGCAACACTTTTTTTCCATTTTGTCAGGACAAGGGACTCATGTCCGCTGAGACACACTCCATCTTTAATTGGCTCATTCCAACTTATTCAAATTCACATTCTAAACATCATTGAGGTTTTTTTTTTTTCTTTTTGCTTTGTTTTTCTCCTCCACCCCATTAAAGTTGTGTGTTGAAACAAGCCCCTGGGACAGAACCCCTGAATGGCAATGCACCTTATCACAAACACAGGCTGAGGAGGGGAATACTAAGGAAGCGGCTGTGAGGTTGGACAAGCCTATTGTTCAGTCAGTGTCCGCACTCGCTGCACTGAGCACAGTTTTTCTTCATTCATCAATATTGTTCAGTGTCCTTCCTTTCTTTTTGCATTTCTTCTGTCGTACGAATAAGTTCTTTGTTTATTCAAATCCCATAGAATTTTTATGGCTTCTTCATCTCTGCAGGATCATGATTTCACGTCTCTGGAAAATGGTAAAGCAAGAAATCTCCCAGTGATTGAGATCCACAGCTTGAGAACACATTCAAGGTAAAATAATTCACATGTTTTCCATCTTATACGCTGAATATAGACCGATTAAATACATCAGGCACAGTTGCACAAGCAGCAATAAATAAAATCTTAAATGACACTGACATTTTTAAAGCTTAACAACTTCAGGATACTATAGGTGTGAATATGTTACGAATGCTGGTAAGTTCCACACAAGAATGGCTTTGTTTTTACCAAGTAAATAGATTACCTGGAGAGGGGGTAGTACTTAATAAGCTTATGCATCCTCCTACTCCTTTTTGAATGCATTAACTTTTCTACCGCAGTTTTTTCTTTTTTCCTTTTTCCTTCGAAATAAAACAAAAATAAATGAAAAATGAAACAAGACATGAAAAAAGTTGGCCTATTTATGATTGAAGAAAGTGAACTATTGTATTCATTGTATTAATCAAATTGTAGTTATTAATCCATACTGGTCATGCATTGTGTGATGCCAGTTTCATACTGAGAACATTCCTACAAGCAAACTGTCCTAATCAAACGTTTTAAATGTCTGAGAGGTTTTTCTTATTAATTATTACTGTTACAGCTTACTTTTGTCACGGATTTATATAAATCGTTTTTTCTCAACTTCCTGTTTTCTAAAGGAGTCACGCCCTCATAAAGATGAATTAACTCTGTCTTCTCGACTGCAACATTGAAAGATGTCCAAATGTCAGGAGTGCAAGCCCTATTTTCTTAATGAGCAGACTGCACAGCATAGTCATTTTTCCTGTTTATTTTAATAAACCGACATGGGAGATAAAACTACAGTAAGCCCCAATTTCGGGGTACAGCGACCTGTCCGCAGCTCCAAACACTCCCTCTTGTGCGCCTTCTAACTGTTCCTCCAAACAAAGGTACTTAGGAAGCGATTGACTCAAAAAACAAAAATAAATATTCGACTTACACTGCAGACAGAACTGTGTTCTTTGTAATACGATTTCAAACCAGGTGATGTGATTTCAGCTAAAAGTAGTCAGTAAATCCGTCATTACAAAGAGCTACTCAGTCCAGACACTATAATAATACAGCTATCTTCAAATTATGAACACATCACAATCAAGTGAAACAATTGAAAGCAACGCAATACAAGTTAGTTATTTTTCCATGTAACTACTTATTTCATTCATCGTCGGTCACTATTGAAGCTATTGTCACACTATTTCATAAAGAAAAAAAAAAGGGGGGGTTAGAAATCAAAACAATCAAAACCTACAAAGTACAATGTTTCTCTTTCAAGGTCAGTCGACCCTAATATAAGGGAGCACAGAATGGAAATATTCATGAAAGTTCAAGTCCCTCTGAAGTACAGTACTTGAGCGAATGCACGTAGTTGCTTTCCATGACTATGCTCTCATTACAAATGAACAGCTGCGGGACAATGAATTAAAATTTTTGTTATAAACCCTACACCGTGACTTCTTGTAATGTTAAAATCAGATTTTAAAAAAAACCTAATAAAAATTGAGAAATCACAGAGACCCATGTCAGTCAATTATTTTCCTGACCTTCATGTGAGCGAGGAGACAGCACAAAGTAAGCCAGCACAGAGAGAGGCTCAAATGACTTGGAAAAATGAAGGTCGGGGGTACCCAGAAGTAATTTTTCAGGGGATGAGCTGAGAAGCAGCTATTATTCAAATAAAAGTTATAGCATAATAAGAGTCCTGTTCAAGGTTTTCTTATTCTTCCCGGAGAAGAAGATACAGTAGTTTTTAATAACTCTGTCTGTGTGGAATAGTTGTCACTCTGCATAATGAATTTGAGACCAATCAGATGCCTCTTTAATGGTGCTGCATAATAGATTATAAGAACTGAGGTGATCCAAATTTTTTTTTTACAACATTTCCAGGCAGGATCCTACTTTTAACTGAAAAGACATAAAGAGGTATCCGTTTTTACGAGCAGTTCTTTGTTAGAAAACCAATTGTAATGCTCCAAAAACAATATTGGTGATAACAGAAAAAAGTCACGCTTTTCTGGTATTTTGTGTATTTTTATTATTTTTTTTAAGTTTTAATGATAACACGTTTATGAGGTGATGACGTATCTCTCTCGAAGTCTGTCATTATTCGATGCTTGGAACTATTATGCATAGTCTCGGTATGGCACTGTGTTCACATTGGTCTATATAGGTGCAAACACTACAGCTGAGAAAAGATATGATCACAATATTGTCAAAATAAGTTAACGTTAATCTGATCCTGTTAATGCACGAATGTGGCAGATTTCACATCATTTTTATCAACACTCCTATTTCAGTGTTTCTGCAGCTTTTCGGTAGCGTCATTAGTTCTCGCAGCAAGAAGTTTGTGAGTCAAAATCTGTGTGGAGTTGGCAAGTTCTCTTCGTCCATGTCCTCTGGGTACTCTAGGTTCTTCCTACTGTCCAAAAACATGCATGTCAGGTTGGCTGGTGAGCCTAAATATCCCAGCGGTGTAAATGTGAGTGTGTGTGTTTGCCCTGTGATGGACTGATGACCTGTGCAGGGTGTATCCTCCAACTATAGTAAACTGGGATTGGCTCAAGCACCCTGTAATCCTGCATTAGATAAATGGTATAGAACAAGTATTAATGAATGGAGTATGGAATACACACAAGAGTTACAAAACATATTTGGGGCTTTGTAACAAGAGCTTTCTGACTTTAGCTAATGAGCACCAAGCTCCAGTACAAAAGCATAAAGAATGTCAGAGTAAGAGATCCATATGTTGGAAATAAAAGCAACTCCCTTTGAAACTGAAAGCCTATCTTGAAGTGTTGCCTTTTCTTGTCTATAAAGACACAAGACAAAACATACAAACTTTGCATTGCAGATTTGCAGAAAGTTCAAAGCCAGAGCGTGTCTGTCATCTGCAAGTCTATGTTTTGTATATACAGAACTAATAAGAGCAACAATAGAAAGGTCATGGTAAAATAAAAAACAGAGGACAGAAAAAAAAAACATCCTTTTGCTAAACATGCACACTTAGTTTAAAAGAATACTGCGTTTGGGTCAACTAAGCAGGCGCTTGATGTTGACAAGCTCAACAAAGACATGAATGTTCGTACCAGTGAGCATTGACCCGGGTACGGAGTAGCAGACACCTGATGTGCCAGCAAGACAGACATGCTGGGACAAGAGACCTGCCATAGACAACCAAACACAGACTGACAGCAGAAAGTGGACAATACTACTAGTGGCAATAGATGTCCGGATGACAGGTGGGAGTGTATGAGGTGCAATTATGAGAAACTGTGCAAGGAGAGATAGGAATAGGGAACACACATTTTGCACATCGCTTATCTGCAGCTTTATGGGAATTGTTGTCAGATAAAGATCAGAAAAAAAGGACAGACAGAAATAGCAGAATTTGGTATTTCAGAAACGTGCAGCAACATACAGTTCTCCGACACTTACATCTGTAGGACAAACTTTGGTTGCGAGCAATGGATGAGAGGCGTGTTCACATACCAAATTGAAAATACAGGTTGCATTGTTGTTCATACTTAAATATTAACTAGATTTCTGAATATATAGTTTTGCCACTTTAATGGTGGGCTGTCATTGATGCAAATATTGGAAACATGGTTTGACAAAGTCCATTATTTCACAGCATATTTGAGCCTCCTATATAATCAACCAACATAGGACATTAGATTACTGTCAAGCTGTAATGAAAATGAAAGCATGTCCTCTGACACTGTGGAACAAATAAAATGTGACTGTGTGAAGGTTTGCCTTTATGAGATGAAGCCAGCTGGAGAATATCATCTGCTGTCAGGTTCTAAGTAGTGAGGGATAAGTGAAAAGTGTTTGTGTCTTCACATTGGCGGTGCACAAAGAGATCCTGCTGCAGGTGATAAACCCCAAGGAATCCTCCCTGCAAATAGCTGTAAGTTACAAACACTGCTCCGTGTTTTGATAATTGTGTGTATAATGACAGGAGACTGTGAACTGCCTGTTTATGTGTGCAAGGGACAAAAAAAACAAAAAACTTAAAATAACAAGAAAAGCTTTTGACTTAAGACCTGGTTCTAATAAGTCAATAGACCAATCATTTTCAGTTGTTTCAGGGTATCAGTGTGCCACTAATGTGGTGCACAATGCTTCATATTAAGACTGACACATGCACAATGACTGTTAAACCACCATGGGAGCCAGGTGAACAAACATCAACCACATCAGCTTGAAAAGGGCATTTTGTTTTGTTTGAACTGGGCATGTGATCATTCACTCCCACGGAGTGGATAGTTACATTGAGAAGAAATACAAACTACATTCTGCAATGGCTCTGTTTTTTTGGCTGCCTTTGGTTTGGGTATAATCGTGAATTGTGGATAAATTGATGGTTTTTCCATAAAGCCTCCAAAGGCACGTCAACAGACTTGTAGAGAAATTGTATATTGACTCTCTCGACTCTAAGGTTCACCACAGATGTGACGAGAAAATGTTTCTGATCCGAATTTTGATTCGGAGTTGGTGAAGAGCTCACTGCTTTGTCCTCTCATTCAGGGTGAGAGAATTAGGATCAACTGACGAGATGTGCCTGCCTTACAAGGCTAACTGGTATGGCCTTTTTGGCCCCCCACATAAAAAAAACAACAAAAAACAAAACTGAGCATTGTTAAAAGCCGTGCCTACAGGAGACGAAAACGCAACTTTATTAGAATTCACCGCATCTACTGTGTGTGAGATAGAATTCCTCCGACCTCATTTAGGAGCAGGGTTTTCCATTAGTCAAGTGTTGTTGCTGCTTGCTTAACCAAGGGGAAAATGGGTTTTTAAAACTGCCAGTCCTGAATATGTTCTCTCTGTGTGTGTGTGTGTGTGTGTGTGTGTGTGTGTGTGTGTGTGTGTGTGTGTGTGTGTGTGTGTGTGTGTGTGTGTGTGTGTGTGTGTGTGTGTGTGTGTGTGTGTGTGTGTGTGTGTGTGTGTGTGTGTGTGTCCATATTTATATGTTTGTTTGCACATACGTTTTCTGAGTCGTCTGCAGCGTTAGTCGAGTACAGGTGTGTGTTGCACAACAGCTCAGAGAGCTAATGACTTTAATACCGACTGTGTGGTTCGGCGAAAGACTTTGGCAGCCATTGCATTAACAGTCGGGGTTATTTTTCTGTGACCGAGTGATATGAATTATTCTAAAAGAATCCTTTTGAATGCAACTGATGGTGTGCGGCGGTGTCCACAGCAATGAGAGTCCACCACTACGGGTGCGAAAAAGATAAATCACAATCATTATATCAGTGTAAAAATGAAATGGAATCACCTTTGAGGTTTGTCATCTGCTCAATGTTTCGGCATCACGGCCCTCCATCCTCATTCATCATCTAACCTTATTGCCATCCAGACACTTGTAGCAGGTCATTAGGAAAGTAAGAGGTATGGAAACAACGGGAAGCATGCGAAAGAATTGTTTTCCTGTCATAGTCGGAAATATTGTTTCAGACACGGGTACCTATTCTCTAAACTAAGTCAACATGTCAGCTCACGGCAAAGCCCATTCCCATTACCGGCGAGTATCTGACAGCCAGTCAAGACACACGTTGTGGCTCCATGAGTGCAGTTTAAAATAAATAATGAAAAAGAAAGTGTGCTGTATACAAGCATACATCGTCGAACATGTTGCCAATGTGCGCAGCACATTCGGAAGCAAACTGGAAGGTGGGATCACAGCAAGAATGAGACAAAGCAAATGGCAACATGGCAACTCACACATCCTTCAGGATGGGGATCATTTTGAGTCTTTGTCTCCCTGGAACAATTAGAGTGTAAAGGAAGGCTGAGCTCCTGTCAGCACATCTTCACTGAGGATTAATTAATTCTTCTTTAGTCTACGAGGACTGCAGCAAGTAAATGGGGAGGAGTGTAAATGAGAGGGAAAATATTTTTATCACAACTTCACCACAACTTTAATCAACTTCGAATCCTCCCGGGTGGCTTTCAGTGTGATTTAAATGTTGCTCTTTAAACTCAATCACATGCTGTTGTTTTGCTATATGCTTTACCAATAAAATCAAAGCAAAAACAAAAAGTCACGACCGTGAAAAATGTCATACTCAATATCCCCAAAATAGCGATTTCAGATACATTTTAAAACTTTAAAAGAAATACTTTAGTGGTGCAGAGGTTGTGAAAAGTAATTTCTGTTCCTTATAAAACCGAGAAAAGTTGTCAATGTACTAATCTAGATTAAATATAGAGGGTTTGATATGAAAGCATTTTGATATTCTTACTACAATGAATCAGTCAGTTCTTTACGTCAACCATTTGCCACTCAAATGCGACATGATCTTACTTGAAAATAGCCTGACTGATGAATCACATTGGTAATACGTGCAAAAGGAAAGAACCCGGGTCTTGACGCATCCCAAGGTCGAATTGCTTCTGTGTGACTTCAGTGGATTAAAAGTGTTAGCGTGCATATGTTAGAGTACAATATCCCCCCCCCCCCCTTTTTTTTTTACATAATCTTTCTCTATATCGCCTAAAGTTTTCATCATTTTATGTTGTACAGCTCAGCAGTTGCAGCCAGTGTCCTCAGAGCACACAACTTCTCTTTTTTTAGCACTCCAGTGCCACATGAAAAGAGTTACGCAAGCTAAGAATGAATGTGCAAAACCACAGTTGGCCCCAGCAAAACTCGTCCTCCTTCCAACAGCAGTGGCTTCATATTCCAGCTCAGACACGGGGGACGAGGGTATGAGGAGCTGCTCCGGTTCGGGTGATAGACGGAGATTTGCAGTTAAGATGTGATTTCAGACTTCACGAATCCCCCGTGTTGGTAAAATCCCAAATCACTCAGATAAAAAGGGCAGGATGTGAATTTTCCATCTTTTTGATTGCACATTTGTTTACGTCCTCACAAACGCATCCAATTGACATATGTGCCGCACAAGATTTGTTCTGTTGTCTTTGTGAAATGACGAACTTGGATATGAGCTGATTATTTTAATGATTCTACAAGCCTCACTATCAGAAACATACAGCAACGTTCCGGCAGACATTTTTCAAAGCACTATCACTGTACAAACAATCCGGTGTTTGAATTTGTTCTACCAAAGTATAAGAGAAGAAATGTACTTTTCAGTATATTCTCATGTGAAAAGTTCACTTGCTGTAGTTTATGCAGTGTGGATTTTATTTTTTTTTTGTGTGTGTGTGTGTGTCTATTGCCTTAGGCTTTTAGCAAAGTTTGCCCAACTTTTTTCTTCTGTCTTTTTCTTTGTATCAGAAATAAAAGCAGGCACGGACTTGGATTTTCTCGGAGTATCATGGGATTGAGTGTGCAAATCTTTTGTACTTTTCAAGCACCCTTCGTCATCTGTATTTCTCCCTCGTCACATTCCCACACGGCCTGTGTTAAGATGTGTATATTCGTGTGCGAGTGTCCATGCGTATGTGTCTTTTAGGAAATACGCCTCTTACAATCCAAACGCTGAATCCATTCATGTTACAATGAATTACGTGATCTCACTTGTTGCATAACATACAGGATATTGGCTTTCGCCACAGTAATTACCTCTCAGTTTCACCTGAAGACCAAATATAACCCACTCTTCTCTGAGGCTAGTGCGCAGCTCACTGAATTTCACAGCCGAACATGTTATTTCTATTTTCCAGACCCTGTGGAGCCTCAGAAGAAAGTAGATTAGCGTGTAAACAGTTATGAAAATGATTTTTGTTGGTTAGGTTTGGTTTTTTTCCCAGAGGGCCATAATGCATTTATTTGGAACTGCTGGTTATTATTCTCATCCATTCATCGGTCCATCCATCCATCCAGCGGCGGACCTCCTAGACAGGTCTCCAGCCCATTAGCTATAGGCACCAGTTAGTATCATTACTACGGTCCATCACTGAGCAGTTGAGCACAACAGGCATATTTTAGCACTTCTCGTAAAGTACATTTGAATTGTATGTCTTAATGTCTATTAAAAAAAACAACTATAAAAATAACTAAAGTGAATTAAGCACAGTGTCAGTGACAAGACTAACAATCAAACACTGCAACACTTCAACAAAACAAGATTTAAGGCGATACAAATCATATTACAGGGAGGAGAATTAACAGCATGAATGTCCACATGAAGTGTGTGTAATAGAATCATGTCTTGTTTTATGCTCTCACAGTTTTTCTTTCTGTCGCTGTGCTTGTATATTTCAAAATACTATAGTAATGATTAAGCTTCATACTTTGTGGAAATAATCATCAGTGTCAACAACAGACTTCAATAACCACATGTGTCTTTACATAATATTCAGTACTGAACTTCAAGTCAGTACTGAACGAAGAGAATTCAGATCCTGTGTTACGAGAGACACAAACAAACAATGTTACAATGGTATAATGGTTGTACTTTCTCTTCACGAAAAAACCTAAAACCAAGACTTCAGACATGAAGTCAGGGGGACAAGACTTCTGGCTAGGTTATAGGGCATTGACTAAATAATGTAAAGAGTGAAGAGTGAAGGTGGACCAGAGGAGAAAGTTTACTTTTAACGATGGATGACGGGAGACTAAAGTTTGAATGATAGAGCAGGGTGCCAGAAGGTCAAAAGTGTATAAAGTTGTGCTTTAGAGTCCATTAGAGTCACAGAAAATGAAATGTTTCAAGCTCTTCTCGCAGCTGAAGGTGCTGCGTGAAGAGTCTGCAACGGTACTTTGAGGTATTTCAACATGAACGGCTTTGTTACTCACATTACTGAAGAAAAAGCTCTGCTTGTGCGAAGATTGTGAGTTTGCACAATGAGCAACCCATAATAACTCCCTGGGTTACACTCAAACATAATAATATTTAAATGAAAAAATATATATGGTAGGAGGAGAGAGTACTCTCGTTTCATTCCGAATAAATTTAAAGTTTGCATCATGTTTTCCCTGTGTGCACATTGCTCTCTCTCATGATTTCAACACATGCATGTTGGGTTAGGTTAATTTGCCTGTGTGTGTGTGTGTGTGTGTGTGTGTGTGTGTGTGTGTGTGTGTGTGTGTGTGTGTGTGTGTGTGTGTGTGTGTGTGTGTGTGTGTGTGTGTGTGTGTGTGTGTGTGTGTGTGTGTGTGTGTGTGTGTGTGTGTGTGTGTGTGTGTGTGTGTGTGTGTGTGTGCCCCATGGTGAACTGGCAATCTGTCCAGGGTGTACCCTGCCTTACGCCCACTGTCAGCTTGGATTAGGTCCAGCTCTGCTGCTAAGCGAGTGTAAGCGGGTATGGAAAAAAGACGGCTGTACTTAAACTGCATTAAAACTTAATCAGCAAATTATCCAAAATCAAAGCAAGTTTGAAAAGTGTGCTTTAGTTTGATGTTTGGCTCGCTATGTGCATACGGAAGAGAGAGAGACAGAGCAAAGCATGCTTCATCCCCTCTGTGTGTGCAAGCAATAAAAGCCCATTGCTATGTACATCTTGACTGAGAGGACAATGAACTCTGAAATAACAGAAATTCTGTTTCAAGGTGGACTCCTTTAATATTTGATTGTTTTGATCAATGCCAAAGCTTGTCTTTGTTACTACATTTCTCAGCTCCTCCCTCGAGAAAAAAGAAATCCCTCACTTTGACTGAGAGGGATGAAAAGAGAGCGAGAGAAACATAAAGACGCTAACAGTCAGATACACAGATGTGTGTGTGTGTGTGTGTGTGTGTGTGTGTGTGTGTGTGTGTGTGTGTGTGTGTGTGTGTGTGTGTGTGTGTGTGTGTGTGTGTGTGTGTGTGTGTGTGTGTGTGTGTGTGTGTGTGTTTGTGTGTTTTGTACATAGTGTTGTCAGGTTGATGCCCCGGGCGAGTTATTAAGCAGCAATCCTGGTGCCCCAGGCCACAGTAAGACCTTTACTGTCTCCTGATGCTGCCAGGGGACTCTCTGGTGTGTGTGTGTGCGCGTATGTGCTTGTGTGCGTGTGTGCGTGCCCGTTTAATTTGAGTACATTTTGTGAGCAGAGGGTCAAGGAAGAAACATGCCACACACAGGGAAAAGGAAACATAAAGGCGAGAAAGTGAGAATACAGAAATTTGTGTTTGTGGCTACGTAAACATCTTCTCCAGCGATAGCCACGTCTCTGCTCTCGGGGAGTGTTTGTTCTTATCATTTGGACGATACTCCTTTTTCTCCTGCAGCTCACCTCAGCGTTTGCTGAGATTTGTAAATCATTTTGGGCGTGTAGTGGTAAGTCTCCTATATCAGGATCTCTCAGCACAGGGCCTATTGTGTGCCAGATTAGCAGCGAGCACATCAAACCTACTCTGGGCCCCTCAAGCTATGTTGTCAAGTTTGCAGCACAACTGAAAGTAAGAGCTTGAAGTTGGATCTATATGTGCGGTTGCATTGAAGATATTGGCATAACCGTGTGTGTCCTTTTTTTAACAATTTTTCTGAGGACCAAACTCAACTGTGCTAAAATGCTGAATTGTTTTAGGGCTGAGTTTACTGTGTGGTTTAGGTTCAGGCTGTGGTCAACTTTATGAGCAGTGAATTTCTTTATGTAGCATATAGCCTGCCTGTGTTGATTTCCCATGTTCTACCTGACGGTACAATGTCAATGACATTGCTTCACATTTGATACTGAAACATGCTGTTTGTTTGTGAGTTTGTGCGCAAACATGTTATCCTTCGACCTGCAGTTAAAGCTGTGAAATTGTTCAGGTCAGAACTATTTATTGGGCCCCTGCCTGTGTGTGTGTGTGTGTGTGTGTGTGTGTGTGTGTGTGTGTGTGTGTGTGTGTGTGTGTGTGTGTGTGTGTGTGTGTGTGTGTGTGTGTGTGTGTGTGTGTGTGTGTGTGTGTGTGTGTGTGCCCTCCACACATCGTTCCATAGCTAAATGTTATTGCGCGAGTCAGAGATTACACTCTTTATATCCCTATTACCAGCTGCTCTCTCTCTCTCTTTCTTTCTCTCCGCTTCCTTCTCTACCTCATATTCCTTTTCATCTCTCCATCCACCGTCTGCTTTCATATGCCTTCTCCTTTCACAACATATCGCTCTCCCCTTTTTAATTCTCTGCTTCTCTTGGGAAGCACTAGAGCCAGGGAAGGGCTTAAACATCAGGGTAAACGGGGTGATATTGCATTTTGACATGCCACATATTATTTCCCCTTCAATTTCGCTGCTCGGCGAGAAATGTGGGACTTTCTTTCTCCCCTGCATCTCCTCCTCTCGCCGTTTCCCCATATCGTCCTGTCATAATGTGTTGCAGGTGGGAGTGCATAGTGGCCGGACATATTGCACTATGCCTTCCAACTCCCCCAATTTTTATTCATTTATTGGCTGTCCTCTTTACAACAAATATCAACTGCAACGGCAATATGGGATAGGAGAGGAAAAGCAAGGGACAAGGAGACAGTGAGAGATTATTCATGACAAACTGATGTTGCACTGCATGGCCAGTGAGTAAAAGGGTCAAGCAATCTCATTTTCCAAGTTAAACTTGAGCGTGCGCCTGCATTGGCCTCAGCTTCAAAAGAATTTACTCGCTATTGATCATTTAGTTTTCCACCAGACCGGGAAGCAAATCTACACTCTGCAATTATAACTGAGTTTCAAAGACAGACTGACTGACTGACTGACGAGAATTGAAAGAAAAAAAGAAAAAAAAACAGTTGCTGCATTTTTTTTGGTGGGCAAATTTTAATGGCATTTATTTTTTACACAAAATAAAACGTCATGAACATGAAGCTTTTGTAATTCACCAGACTAACAGCAGAGGCAAGTTTCAGTTCAGCTGAAAAAAAAAAAAGCCCCGACATTAATTAGCGACAAATATTGAGTTTTTGCAAATTATGACAAATTGATGCATTAGACTACTAAACATTCCTCCAAAATCAAAAACTGTCGTCATTGAACTCCAGTAGTCCAGCACTCAACACGGTTTAACACTCCAGGAAAAATAATAAACTCCTTGAATTCCCTCCCAGTTTATACATTGAGAAAGTGAGACCAGGCCAAATCTGAAGTGTGTGTCCAGTTGGCGTCCTGGTACGTTAATTTGCTCAAAGAACATTACCATAGACTATAAAAATATTCACTGAGTGTATGCATGCTGGGCAGCACTGTTTGTCTCTTCACCAAAAAACTGTGTTGGCATTTAAACAACAGGAACACAAGCTGTTTGTTTGTTTGTTGTTTAATGATGCCCCACAGTTAGCTCCCAGGTGATCACAAATGTAAATACATTGATTTCTGGCAAACACTCTGAATACACTGAGACCATGCCACTACGGTTTACTAATGCAAAAAGTGCTTTGTAACGAACACCAGTAAGATTCATGGGAGTTGGCTTCACTTGACTTGACTTCACGCTGCTGTGTGCGATGGTGGCGTCGCGTCATATTACTATATAGAAGTTAATTTCCCATCCGAATTAAAGATCTAATTTTCTGGTGGAGTTAACTGTGAAATGCTGATTGAACTTCAGATATTTGATAGCGAACAACTTTTGAGGCTGAACATTTGACTGCGTCGGCCTGCCAGCTTGCCGTAGTCTCCCTGCTGTTCCATCTACCTGCCTCCCCTGACTGTCTGACAGCCAGATGTTTGGGCTGTGAGGTGAGGAGGTGACTCCGCTGGGAGTCCTCTCCCCAGTAATTGGCTGTCACACACAGCTTCCCAAAGTTGGCAAATCGGATTTCTTGGCATCCGTGAGCGTGGGGGTGGGGGTGGGAGGTGGGGGAGGCAAGGCCAGGGATAATATGGCAGGGTGAAGGCTTTAACTGCAGGTGTAAGTGTGTGTGCTTAACCTCTTACTAGCACTCTCTGTCCTCTTCTCACTTATCTACCTCTTCACCTGTCTTTCTCTCACTCTTACGCTCTAACCTTCTTACCGATCTGCTGCTCCGCCACTGTCCTGCTGTGTACACACCGCGTTATCACGTCTGTCTTTATTTCCTCGAGTGGTCACTTGAAAGTTGCTGACTACGTGCTTCACAAGGTCCCGCCCCCTTCCTCTTTCAAACAGCTTATTGCCGTATGTCGGATCAAACATGCCAAAACTTACTCGTGAAAAGGAACTCTGTTTTCTAAAAACACTGTGTTTGCAAGACAAGAGTAAAACTACAAAGACAAAGCAATGTGGAGAGCGTGAACCTTTGTCATGTCGAAGCCCCTTCTGGGACATCTGATCAAAGTGCATTTGTCTGACCTAATACAAACAGAAAAAAACAACTTCCTGAACTTCCTGTCCTGTTGCTATTCCTCAAACACACAAAGCCTTGAGAAGTACACAGAACTTTGCTCTCGCCACACAAACCTGTCTTAATCCTTACGGAGATGGAAAAGAATATTATGAGACATCCAGTGATATGTTTTACGCAGTCAATTCTTATTGAGCAGGCCCCGGACTCCAGACCACCAGAGGAAAAATATCAATAGCTGTGACAGTTAACATCGGGAATAGATGGTTTTACAATCTGTTTTTTTTTTTAATGCTGACATTGCAAAAAAAAAAGAGAAAAATAAACTCAACAAAAGTTTAAAAAACACAACAGTCAAATGAAGGCATTCGTGATCGTTTCAAAACACGTCCATACTCATTTGTTGGGACAGTAATTCTGCGTCTCATTTGTTGGGACAGTAGTTCTGCGTGCCTGCCACTTTAAGAGGGGATATAGTCAGCAACAAGCGGCAGGGACACACAAAATTATTTATCCGAAATTTTCCAGTTAAAATTACAGTCAAATTGTATTTTACTTATACCTGACGTATTTGTGTTAAGAATGTAACAAAACCTCATCGGACATGATGCTTGGTAGATTGTTTTTCTGTTATTCTAATGCCTAATCTCAAACAGATGAAAAACCAGAATTTCCCTCCATTGTAAGGAACATGCATTTGTGGGATGAACAGCAGAGCCGAGTGTGTGTTGTACAAGTGATTTATTACTATTTTTTTAATCTATTCATTTAATGCCAAACAGCTCATTCGATTGTTGACTGTGACCTCAAGCAAATGTGACAAACGCTGGATGAAGAACGGCAAGCTGTCCCGCAGCAGTGTATGAGCAGGCTGGTGACCAGCATGAGGAGGAGGTACCAGGTTGGAGCATGTGTTCTTCCACATGCTCCAGAGGGACTCGTATTTCTTCAGACACAAGCCATCAAAGAAGAATCCTTGGCATAATAGGTCATTTGGTTTTGGGCGGGTGGCAAATCGGCAAATGTATTTTGCGCGTCGCGTCTTTTCACTCAACTCTCCTGTTCACCCACAATTGCAGGATCCATACAAACATGAAGAGATGCATTTTCAAATTGAAGAAATCGTCTGAAATAGTCACACATTGAACTAGAGACGTTAATCTCTGAGGTTAGAGAGGGCTGTGCTTTATCATTTGTCATCATTGAGGAATCTCGTATGACCATCTGTCCCAGGGTGGAACTTTTTTTTGTCAAGCATTTTTGAAATTGACTGAAAAGTGGAAGAAAAAGACAATAATACAAATTCATTTTAAAAACACAGGCCATTTTTTTGGTTGTTGGTGTAAAAGGGATTTTGGCCATTTTAAGTGTGATAAAGCCAATATTGTAATCAACTACCTCAAACATATTTGGCCAAAATGTTGTTACACTGGTTGATTATTACATCATTAAAGTAATACTGAAAAATAACATTTGAAAATGTAAAAGCTGCAGCCAATAATGTAAACAAATATGTAAAAAACAAATAGCAGTTTTTGAGCAGCTTTTTTTTTTTTTTATCAAAAATAGATATAGTGGATGCCATAGTTGCCATATGTATTCAAATATATTCTGTGGAACACTTTTTGTCAATAATGGAAATGTAGTTTTGTTTATCATTTTATCAAACTATTGTCATGTTACTACATTATCAGCAGTTATGTTATCAGCCATTATTACAGGGTTTTTCAAGCCCAATGAAACATGTGCAGAGGCCAATAATTAAACGGAGGTCCCAAACTTTTACCGAAACTTTTTTTTCTACTGATTAGAAACACAAATGTTTACCCCCATCAAATCGAGAGGCGATTACGTCTTACAATTGTATTCCTCCTGGTAGCATCATGGTGCCATAGAGATCCTTTGCAGATCCAAACGAGTCCTGGGACTTTCATAGACAACAAGATGCCAGCTGCCGTTAGTTTTGATTGGATTTCATGCAGCTCTGCTTATTCTGTGGTGTTGAAATTTCTCAGTAAAATGCTTCCTCTTTTGCCACACCTTGGTGTCCAGACAGGAAAAGAGCAAAATCTGGTATGTGGCCATACCAGCAGACGATCTGCTGCTTCAGGGCAGCAGAAATAAGGCTTCATGGCTAGAGACCAAAAGATGATTAATGGCTGTGTCAATGAGATAGAGTGGCACAAATCTTAATTGTGAAATGTTCTTCTGTAGTTTTCTGAAACATTTTATCTGCTTACTTGGCAAAGGGATACCACAAAATTACTCTTTATTCAAGCTATTGTTACTAGACAGGGTGATCTTGCTTTTTTTCAGAAGTGTAAGAATAGAATATATAAGAAGAGAATAGAATAGATTAAGATTTGTGGGAAAATTGTGGTTGTTCCATACATTAACAGTATACTGTTCGCTCTGCAAAATAACAAAAAAAGTCACTAATAATAAACTTTTAAACGTTCGTATTCCATGAAAGTTTAGGAAGTTAATAGTGAAAATGAGAACTTCATACATTCTGTATTTCTTTGCTGAGGACAAATCTATTGTTTTAAATATCTGTTTGTTTGACTGAAGAATGTCAGAACAAACAGATCAGAAACCTCAGCTTGTAAATAAATCCGTCTCTTTCAGACAGAACGATCTGGCAGCTTTCCCAATCTGTTCTCTGTGGAGGAGCTTCAGATTTTACATCTTGATAAGTTCAGGTGTTTTTTGGCGAAGGTTACAGAAAGCCCATCTGGAAGATAGATAGATAGATAGATAGATAGATAGATAGATAGATAGATAGATAGATAGATAGATAGATAGATAGATAGATAGATAGATAGATAGATAGATAGATAGATAGATAGATAGATAGATAGATAGATAGATAGATAGATAGATAGATAGATAGATAGATAGATAGATAGATAGATAGCTAGCAAGAGAGAGATCAATCACAGGTTTTTGGTGATCAAGTGTAGTTAGTGTTTCCTCTATTAAAAGTGTTTATTTCTCAGGAAAATTAAAGATTAAAGCATTTTTAAACTAGTGCCAACACATTTAAATTCAACCCACCCACATATACAATGTCTGTTTTTATATTGTCAACGTATGTAATTGAAACGGTGTCCAAACTGTTAAATGTTACCTTTTTATTTTGTGTATTTAGCAGCATGTCTTGGTTGGGATCTTAGCGCCACAGCGAGAGAACGGTCTTTTCTATGATCGAGCAAAGACTCTTTATGTGGTGAGATAAAAAGAAGAAATTTGAACTGGTTTTGATAAGACCAAAGGAGCCAGCAGTGGGCCTGTCAATATGGGAATCCTTCAGCCCGAGGCTGTTCTGGAAACATGAATGCACCCAAATGCACAGTCTCGCTCAGTGTTCAAGTGTGAGATAACCTGATGCAACTTAGCCCATAACGCTATCTGCTCGGCCTGGTGTCCGAGTGACTTGTTTTTTGATTTCCTTCTCACTTTCTCTTTTTACTTTCTTTCTTTTTTTTCCCCCCCGTTTCTTTATTTCCTCTCTCCCTTCATATTTTAAGCTTTAACTTTCTGTCTCTTTTTTCTCGGCTCAATATTTTCTTCTTTTTTCCTTCGCGATTTACCCCTGCACTCTAATAATGTTTCCATTGCGACTTTATTTCCTTATTTCTCAGCTTATTTACCCCCTGACTTTAACATTTTGTGTAAGGTAAAACTAACATGTCCCACGGTATTCTCAAAGCCAACCCCATGTTCCCTATCGGTGGATATACAGCCCAAAGTTTGAGATGCGAAGAAACAACATGAAACGCTATTGATTTTACATTTTCTAGAAATTGTAGTACTGGCGAGCATGCAGAGCAGGTTTCCACAGTGGAAGGGGCGGAAAGCTTCGAGGAGAGAACATCAAGCGATGGTGAGCCTCATGACTGGTAGAGAAGAACAAGAATAGGACGGCAAGAGAAAAGACTGAAGAATTTTAAAAAAAAATTAGGAAGAAATTGGACTCAGAAGATAGTAGAGGGAGAGGGGGAGCTGACGATGCCCTGAAAAAGTAACATTTGACACTTACAGCGAATGTGTTTCACACCAAGATGTTTCTTTCCTCTTTGCTTTGGCATCAGTCGATATGATAATAACAACAGTGTGTTGCATGTCGCATGCAGCAACAAACACAAATATGCATATTATACTCTGTTACATGTATTCTCTGAATAAATAAGTTGCTGACAGCATTGCCTGTACATCGGTTCTTCAGAAATGTTCTTGGCGCTCCCTTATTGATATGCAAATTTGCACACAGTGGAGATTTGACTTTTATCTACTCTTCCTATAAGGGAAGCATAACTGTAAAGTGCAAAAAAAAAAAATTCACTAGTGAATAATTAATAGGATGTATGTGAAGGTGGAGGCATTTGTTTATCATAATGTAGGTGAGTGTGAGGAGTGCTGGAGACCTCGACTGTGCTGCTAATGTGGAGCTGTGAGCTCACAAGGCTCCAAGGAATTGTGCCACTGCCAGAGATGGATATAAACTCTTCTTTCCCGAGCCTCCGTCGGCAGGCGAGCATCTTTCTTCAGCGTTGTGCCGGGTGTGCAAGCAAGGTGTGGAAAGAGGTCTTCGCACCCCGGGGAGAAAATGAAATACTACTGTAAGGGGGGGAAAAAGATGAGTGTGATTTCAATCTGACGTTAGCAGTCACATAGCAGGTCCATCCTTTCTGATACAGTTTGGAATCTATATAGCTTATCTTCCAGAGGGTATAGCCCAAATATGCCCACCTTTGTATATTTGGCTCTTGGGAGATGAGGACATGAAGAAGTCTCATAATTTTAGAGACTGAAAAAAGAGATTATTTATCATTTAAACACTTACAGAGCTCGGTTGATCTCCAATAAATGTCGCTAAGATAATATGTCAACATGGAATCATGGGCTGACATAGAGAATTATTCAGTACATATTGATAGGAACAACATAAGTTGGGAAGTGTCCACAGGAAGGTGTAGTTAGGTTGTTTAATGAAGTGTACATTACATTCCTACGAGTAAATTATGTTGGCTTGAATCTTTTAAAAAATATTTTCAAGATTATATATAGGTAAATTTATCCATCTCTGGAAATAAAAGTAGAAAGAAATTAGAACTTTATATTCAAGGTACATAAAGCTCAATCCATCCTATATTCCAGGAATATTCCTCCGACACCGAAAACAATTATTCTCAGTCATTTCCACAAACACAAAAATAATTTGTTGAGTTAATGTAATTTAATCATGTCACACATTTCGATCTATTCATATTAAGTAGATTGAATCCCATTTATTCATATTACCTGAACATGTATTAGAATGAACCATTTAGCAACAAGAAACTCAATATGCTCATGTTAATCAAACATATTTCTGATATGTAACATTAAAAACTGCATAGTTGATTTTTTTGGAGTGTAGTCAGTCAGTAGAAAACAGGTATCTGTGAACGGCACTATGAAATTTTCTGAGAAATAAGAAAGCCGTTGCACAAAAGTGAGCCATTTAAGGAAAACAGATCTTTGTACAAGTTCCCGTCAGACGTGAAATGGATTAGCAAGTGAATGAGGAATACAAACAGTGTTTGCTTCATCACTCCCTACAAGGAAGCACGGAGCTCACAGAAACATCGACTGGGGTGTGACGATGATGCGGCAGCAGCAACTGACAGCATGAGGCTGTCTAACTAAGAAAACAACATCAGTCATCGCGGCCAATGCCTAATTGTGGCGTATATTTATCGGCAAAGCCTTCTATCTGCTGAAAGAATTATGACTTTACAGTGGGCGCAACAGAGGGAAATCTCACTCTCAGCCTAAACTTCCTTGATCTCATTCCTGTAAATGCAGAAGTGTGTGGCGATGACACTCGTTTTAATGAATACCCTCACATGGAAATAATAAGCGTTTTGCACAAAGGAAAATTCTTTTCAAGGTTCATTATGTGCCATAATCACAAGTTGTATAAAAAAACTTGAAATATTTCAAATGATAATGTGAAAATATTGATTGGAATTCATGCCTACTCCTCTGTGAAGGTCATGGGTTGGAGAACCACGAGTCAAGTACTATTCATGCTTGAAAATTGAGTCTCAGTCGATTGTTAAAAAGACATTCCGTACATCCTTCGTGCATTGTGGCTGAAAGAACGAATTAACTTTCTTTCGAAGTTATCAATTCTGAGGAGATATCATGTCTCTGTTGCTAATCAATTTGTGTTTTTTATTCGTTTCTACTTCAGCATAGCAAGATTGACAAATCAAAATGATCCTTTTCCTTTTCAAATGGACACAACGGGACTTGTTCTGATTTTTAAGACCTTTTTATAAACTGATTTTAAAAGCATGCATCAGCTTTGGTAAAGTCCACGGCTCAAGTTTGTGTTCGTCTCATGTCATTTCTGATCGTGTTTACATGATTTCAGACGGACGTAGGACTGAATGCCCCTGAAAATGTCAAAAAAAATGAGAAAATATTGCTGCTCTGTGCTCATCTTGCTGAAACCCTCTCTGTCATTAACACGTGAATAAATACTTATTTATTAATAGGTGACCATGAAGTGGTCAGTGGTAGTCGTATTAACTATTTATATGACCGCATTTCTTCGACCTGGTTACCACAGAAATCTGGTGTAGGTCACCACATGGCGAGAACCAAGGAGAGGCTGACATGTTGTATTATTAACCTGCTCACATGAAAAACAAACAACAACAAAAACATAAACGCTGTACTCCAGGCACAATCTGGTGTTTAACGTTAAGAAATCTACAAAAAAAATCGTTAGCTGTCTCGAAAAATCACTCATGGCATAAAATTGAAAAAAGACAACATCTTTTTCAAATCATGTTTGAAAAAGAACTGCTTCGACTTGTTTCTTCCAAATTAATTTATCCAAAACAAATCTGAAATAAGTGTTATAGGGATTTATTGGGATTAGGGACAGATAAGAAGCCACAACTGTCACTTAGCGAATGCTGATGCTCTTCAGAGCTCGCGTTTCAAGTTACAACTTCCATGTGTTGTTGTCGGCAGCGTGGGTAAACAGAAACAAACGATTGTGTAGTTTCAGTTTGTTTGCCATGCAAATGTGTGAATTCATTCATCCAATATCTGAATCACTGACTCTGGTGTGAAAAGAATTTTGTCCATATTTCATGGGCAAACTCCTCCCCAGCAGGCGCTCAGGGCATTTCTGAAAGCAATGTGTTCATTGCCTTCATTAGGTTAGTTAACAGGGGAGCAAAAAAATAAAATCACACTGTTGCGTCATTGAAAAGTACCTGCAACAGCTTACCACCCTCCAGCCATGTATGTGGCATCCCCCTAAGGCAGAAAGTAAATTATTAAAAGTTTGGCAAAAAACTCAACAATGCATCATTCCAAGTAGTTGCCCATCACTCCCTCAGCTTTTGGCTTTGCGTCTTCGATCTGTCTAATGCAGCTGTCAAAAGAAGGAAAGTAAAAAGAAGGATGAAACCCTTTTTGTCTGCTCGGCCAGTCTCCATCCGACAGCCTTTCTGTATTATATTACATCAGAATTCTCTGTGGGTGAACTATTCTCTGTCAATATTCCCACAACATCAACTGAGCCATTTGCATTTTCAGATACACTGAAATAAAAGTACGATGATCATCATTTATACCAGTTCTGATAATCGAACGGGAGAGTCACGGTTTCTTTTCAAAGGCTACATCATTTCATTTCGTAACGTGTGAATTTTAAGTAAAGAAACTCAAATTTCTCTTGAAGGTAAAAGATGGTCTGAAGCATCTCCAAACTGGAATTGAAAATCACTCTAACATACTACAAAGCTCTCCGAAATGGAGAGGGACGTGTATGTTATTTCCTCTCTCACCTGTTATAATATAAACCTCTGATTGCACCCTTAATGTTTTCGACTTTCAGTCAGATTTTTTTATTGATGTTGTTTTGTTCACTACTCCGAAGACTCGGTAAATAACTTATGATTTACAAACACGTTCAGCACTGATGCAACTCTGAGTCTTATCTAAGTGTGATAAATGTCGCGGGTCCTAATAATGGGACAGCTTTTTCCTGTTTGTTGCGATGAATGGGAGCCACTTAAACTGAGTTTTCAAATAACAAAAGACATGATTAATGAAAACAATTCATGAGGCGTTGGATTTTTCTTTTAAAGATGTGGCTTTTTTTTTGTATAAACTGTGTAAAATGGAGCTGAGCTGAAAATTAAACCCTGGCGAAGGTACTCTGCCTCCAGACATGTTTTACTCCACACATCAGGGCGTAGGGTTTTGTTATTGTAATGAGAATGATCATACTCGCGGCAGAGTCTTGAGCACCAAAGGAATGAGCTAGTAGCGTGGCGAGGCCGGTGGATTGAACGATAGAGAACGGGACAGCCGGGATGATGGGGAGGTATATCGAGAAGTTGATGGATGAAGTGTTGACCTTTGTGAATGTCAGTAACAATGGGCATGTGATCCCAGCTCCCATCTCTGCCTGTCATTATGTGGACGTTACCTTTTAAAAATACCTGGAAAGTGTTTACAAAAGATGCAGAAGAAGTGGGGTAATGCGCCGCAATTACAGACAATCACATTGTCAAGCAAAGTGCACTGCATGTATGGCGCTGCTAAGTGGTTTCATTTTGATTTCAGAACTTGGGTTTTAATGTACTGACCTTTATGTGGCTTAGCTTAACTGCCAGCACAACTTATTTTTCAACATGAATGTATAATATAGGTTACTGCATGATGCACTGCCTCCTCGGTACAATGGTGCACACTGTATTGTAACATTTAAGAGAAGGCAGATTTAGATGCTCGATCCAGTCAATTAATTAATAGTAAACCCGTCTCACTAATGTGTTTTGTTCGGATTCTCTTTTTTTTTTTCTTTTATCTTTTGCGTGCGGCTCACTGTCCGCTGAATTAACAATGAAATACGGTAAATATAAAGAGGAAATCTGACTGAATATGTATTTCCCCTGATAAAAGATTTATTGAATTTTTTGTAAGTATGCATTGTCATAGCTTTTTTATAAATGACACATAAAGGGTACTTTTATGTTAATTCTATCAAGTTGAGCAATTTTAGGGATATGTATTTGTATGCTTTTACTTTCCCAATAATGGTGCTACAGCAATAGTATTCATTGGGAGAGGAGAAGCGAGAGCAGGCATTTTAATAGTGAAAAATGTTCCATAAATGGATATCTATTGTGTGCAGTGAATCCCTTATTTGCCTAAAAGACCTGGCCTATTCTCTGCTGTGGCATTTCCACATCAAATGAAGACATTAGACTGAATGTAGCTCACAGGGTCTGCACATAAGGTCTTACAAATTAAACACCTGAAAGCCAAATGTGCATTGCAAAGTATTTCTGAATGGGTATCAGTGTTGCAGGAAATTTCAGTAAATAAGCTTCCCATTTGTTGCAGGAAAAAAGAAGAAAATACAGGCCTTTGGTCCACACTGTTTCTCACCTGGTGATAAGCCTGTTATCTGTGCCTCCCTGCTCTGCTACTGGCCCAGACTCTTCAATACCTCGCCTGGCCAATTAGACAGGCAGCCACCTCAGAGTTAGCCAGGCACTCAGAGAGTCATGCTGAGGGGACATGGTGACTGTCACTTCAAATCATGAAGTGAATAGAAAAATGCTATTTCTTTTGTAGTGGAAGCCTTGGGTAAGAAATGATGAATCATTCCCGTACTGCTTTCAAAATTCTTTAGCAATTTCCAGTAGGGCAAATTCACTGAGCTAATGTTCAAAGGCGCCAGACATGACCACAAAGTCGTGGCACCAACTCATTTCTCATCCACTTCAGAAGGCTCCATTTAAAATATGGGAAAGAGCCACATAGGTGGTATGTTGTTATTTCTTTGAATTAATGCCTTAAGAGACAGACATTCTGATGAAGCCAGGTAAGACTTTAAACTAATGAGTCTCACTTCCATTCTATTCTTATATGTTTCACCTTTTCTTGCTTCATCATTGGTGGATATATAAACAGGAATGCTTTAGTCAATTAATCCTTCTCGACACGAAAATTATCCTTTAAGATGTTTTATTTTTCTATCTTAGGTTAGAATATAAGATAGATCTACAATTTACCAGACAAGTAACTATGTGTTAACTTTAAGTTTAAAATATATAGATGGATGGACAGACCAGAAATGTACAGGATTAAACAGCAGCAAAGGAAAAGGTTTTGCAAGAATTGTTTCCAAATTAGAATTTTTTTCTTAACCATAAGTAAGGAAATATTTGATTTCAGTTTGAGAAACAGTGAGAGAGATAGAAAGTGCTTCTGTCTTGATTGTAAAGTGGATAATAGTAATAAGAGTGGCACCGTATGAATGATAACATTTTCTACATGTCGACCAACATTAATGAAAAGACAAACAGGAATTCGGTCCTAAAAAAAATCCTTTGACTGGATGATCTGATGTTTTTGTCTTGGATCCTGTATGAAAGACTGAATTTCCTTGCCTCTCTCCATACTGACCGGAGCGAAGAGCGGCATTGTTTCTCTACCGGGCCCAAATATGTTAACAAGGCATGGGACTCCAACACGCTGGGACCTTCTCCAAACTGCTCTTGGTATGTGGCCAACGTTTGGCTGCATACATACTGTATATGATTGTTTGGGCTCGCAGGTGGCAGAGCGGAGACAGATGCTGGCCCTTAGTTTTCCTCTTGTTAGATGTGTTAAACGAATGGGGGGGGGGGGGGGGGGGGGGGGCATACAGACATACATGTCTGTATGTCTCTTGACATACAGACATGTGCACCTCTGTTTGTCTTGGTGGCAAGTGTGTGGGCACAAACAAACAGACTTGAGTCACCTTATCAAACCAGACTCGCACACGGAGACTAAACAATACAGAGAAAGCAGCTTCTTTTCAGCTGGGTTCTGTCTCGAGGAAATAATGGCTGATGCGAAATAGTTTTTGCGAGATGCAAATGCATCTTGACGTGCCGATTTCATCATCGCCATCGTTAACTATAATAAATAATAAAAAATAAAAAAAGATAAAGAGAATAAGACTTATTTGGTTGTTAAGAATCTAAATGGGAGGATCGAGATTTGAGAATACTGAGCTTATGCAATGTGCAATACAGTAAAGGGAGCTGAAAGCATAATCTAGTTCTCAAGCAATGTTTCAGTCAAGCTTACAGTCATCTGTCATGGGTGAAATCACACACACGCTGAGAGTAGCTCGCCCCTCTCCTCCATTTCTCCCTGTGAAAACTCTTCTGGGTTTCTTATTGTCTTCTTTCATTCTCACCGTAACTTTTCCCCTCAAGCGTCTCTTTTATATCCTTCAGCAAACCTCACTCGCTCCCTTGCGCCTAATTTTCGATCACACTGTAACCCAGCTTCACCTCTGCTTTACATCCCTTCACCTCCAGCTACATAACACATTCTTGTCTCGCTGTTTTCTCCAGCCTGACTTATGATGTTGTTCGAATGATGTAAGACCACTGCAGGTGTGTAACATATTGTCTTCGAGGGCCCGAGAAAGATAAACAAACCAAGCCAAAAGTGATTGTGGCCATTTTGCCCAGGGTCCAGTGAGTTTGTTTATCCGTGGTGGTTCAGTTTAGTAGGCCTACAATGGCTTAGTAAGACTAACCCCTCTCCAGCTCTGGCCCTCTGTTTATGGCTCCCCCGCTTCAAATGCTGACTCATGACTTCTGAATGTTTAATAGTTCTTCCCTCCCCCTCTTCTCCAGAGAATCTCCAGGTTTTTTTTTCTCTTCTCCTCATGTCCACCTTTTCTTTTTTTCTATTTTGTGAGCACATTCATCTAAAGAAGCCTCTTTCCCTGAGAATCCATAAGGCTCACATTGGCGTAACCTCTCCTGAGGCAAAGATTGCCACCTACGACTGCTTCACCATCAATGTCTCACGACGCGTTAAGGATGTGGGTGAGCGGTTGTCTGTGTACGGTAGGGGGAATGCAGAGATTATTCTCGTGGCATCTGCACTTCACTGAATATAATTCAGTGAAGACTGACAGGAAAGACACAAACCCACAATATTCCATCTATTTCCATCATTGCACCAAGGAATATCTAAAAATAAAGCTATTATGACTACTTTCAATGGATTTTATGCAATATATGTTAATATGTTGATTATATCATACTGCTTTTTCTAACTTCTAGGTCTTTATAATAAAAAAACACAAAAATATACATCAAACAATGATGAATAATCAATCCATCATTGTACGAATATGCTGCGGGCATTGGCAGAACATCTAATGCTGTTCTTTAATTGATTTCTCAGTAAACGGATATGCAAAGGGAAACTGCGTCTTGCAAAAACAAACCTACTGAGAGCTGCGTAAGCATATAGAGCACTCAAATTGCTGACACTGAATCTTCTCATCTCTGGAAGGACTGAGATTCAAAGGGATCGGAGGGAAAACACTGTACATGGCCTCTTCTGCCTCGAGGCATCGCTTTACTTTAGATTCCCACACGAGCCAAGTGATTCAGATTTTGGGCAGAAGATGGAATGGAGGAAATGTCGTCAAGATGTAGATTCCACGAGATGAATGTGTGCGCTGTGAGTTTTTTATTAGTCGACAGCCATCATAGCATGTCAATTTCAGCAACCAAGCTTTCATTTTGACATGTTAAGGTTTTTTTTTGGTTTTTTTCCTTTTGTAGTTTCAAGATTTAGCATTTCCCTTGATGGTGATAAGGTTCACACAGTGGTGAAGCAGTCAGCACTCTGGTCTCTAGGGAGAATGAGATCGCATGTTCTGGTTGTGCGTGTGTGGGTTCTATGGTTTCCTCCCTTAGTCCAATAACATGCCTTTCAGAGTATAGGGAGGTGTGAATGTGAGTGAGTGAGATCGTCTGTGTTTTTATCACTATGGCAACGTATCACTCATTGATTCATCCATCTCATAAACCTCTTTATCCAATCCAGAGTCGCTTGAGTCAATCCGAGATGACTACACAGTGCGCAATTTGAACTGGTGTACATATAACAAGGTATCATTGAAATGGAATGTATAGTGATAGTGACATATATTAGTTACATTAGTCAGAAACTAAAAAGGAGTATAAAAATAATTACACACCTCTTCCTACTTTTCCAAACAGGGTGCTTCCAAATTTGTGTGATTATTTTCTGCTTTTGTCATCTTCCTATCATTATTTTGTTACTGTTGTGCATATCAATCTAAATATTTCATTGGGGTTTCTTTTTGTTGTATAGTTGTTTGGCAAAAAAAAAAAGACATGCCAGCATAACAAGCAAAAAGATAAACTTTCATTTCAGGGTCCTTCTTTTTTTATTTTCATTTTATTTGAACGTTTATTTCATTTTTTCATATTTATGTTCAATCTAAATGATGTGCAGTCAGCACAAAACGAGGTTTGAGAGCTCGAATTACAGGATCACATACTGTATATAGAACTATGCGCACATGAGAATTGAAGGAAAACTTGTCGATTTGATGCATTTGTGAAACATTAATTGACTTTAGATTTGTGCCATCAGGTTAACCAGAGAAAGATAGTGGTGTAAAAATATATGTACTGGGCGTGAGGGCGTAATAACTTCAGAATGACAGACTTGCACATGTTCAGAGTTGAGAATGTAGATATTCACTGTTCTTCTAATGTGTGGGTCCAACAGGTTTCTTGCAAGCCTTGCGGTACACATCAGAGGAGCTGAGAAAAAGATAAAGAGACTATCCTATCCTAAAAAAAAAACCCACAGCATCCATTTTACTCAAGTGTCCTTCACAGACAACAGTTCCCTTACATCGTCTTGCTCTGTGTGCTGCTGCACTCTGACCCCTCGTGTTCATTGTAAGATCAATAAAGTATCACCTTGTTTTCACTTTGAAGGTAGGCAGGTGTGGTTGTGGATAGAAGCAGAGGATGAAGGCTACTGGAGGATTTTTGATCAGATACAAGAGGAGAAGGGAGAATTGGGAGAACCAAAGCAAGCATGAAGTGTGTAGTACAGCTGAGGGGGAGACAAGGATTTGAACTAGGAGTTGTGTGTGAGTGCAATCAAGTCTCTGGTAAGGTTAGCTGGAGGACACCATCTTCAAAAAAAAAAAATTCACCCGGAGAGACAGAAGTGAGAGCAGTATAATCAGCGAGGTTACAAAAGTTTGTGGGAGAGTGAAAAAGGATCATGGTTGTGAATAAAAGCTTGGGATGTCGTCAACCTTTTTTCTTCAATCTAGCTGACAAAATACCCCGCGGAATAGAGAATAGTTTCCAGGAGGTACGACGACAGAATTGGGTATTTTTAGCATCCAAGTCTCCACCACTTCAAAGGCACTTCAAACATTGAACATGGCAGATTTTCCCCACAATTTTCTAATGTTCATACGATGTAAATGGCCTCAGCACAAGGTCTCATAAAACACAATCGTGAAAAGGAGCTTTTATTGTAATAGAAAGAGAAAATGGACCATCTTAACATGCTCAGCATGTGAGGTTTTATGGGTGGCAAATGTACTTTTCTGCTCTTTTTGTTACCTTGCGGAATAACCACCCAGTGTTATAGACTATAACAATCGCTGTTATCATAATAGCATGCCTGGACGCCACACCATTGTTTGTGGATGAATGAGTGGACCCATGTACATACTGTACATACTTCTCTGGCACTTTTCAAAGAGTTTTCTATTAATATTGCACGAACGCATCATCAGTAGAATAAAACTAACCTGTCTCACAACAGTTTAACCCAAGCTAATTTTTCTCTTAAACGGAGTCAAACTTTTTCACGACAAAATGAAAGAAAGTTAATTTAGGTACAAAAGTCTGTGGGTTGGGGGGGGGGGGGGGGGGACCACTTTCAAATTAATATTAAAGAACACGGTGTTAGAATCTATTGGGAAAAGCATATGTACATTAACAGCCATAGTTACCGTAGCCAAGAACAGAAGCATTTAGCTCGATGTGAAGGTGACTTTACTTAAATCAACGGCAATATTTCAATCATTGTGTTCCTAATATGTTCACTAGGTAGGTTAATACAACATCAAGACCCAGAAGTGTGCAGTGGATGGCAGCAATCCTCATAGTCATAGAGCAGTAAAATCTAACTACCATAGTGAAAAAGCACTGGCATGAAAGTTTTTGTCTCAAGGAGTCCATAAGATTTGCACACGGGAGGGTGCAGAAATGGTGAAAATCTAAGTATCTAACAACATTAAACTAAAGAGTTTTTTCAAATAGGAAAATGTCTGTAATACACCACAAAAAAAAAGAATGGTCATTATTTAAAGGTCACTATGTTGTCAGTTTATTGGTCTCTCAGTTCAAATAAATTCAACATTCCTGATGGTAGACCTGTATTTTTGAAAAGTATATTTAATGATGATTCGTTTCTTTGCATTTCATGCTATACTTAAAATAATTTGCACCATTCTACATATCCACACCTGTAAGTGACACAATGAGTCAAAACAATATAATGAATAAGGACTTCTATTGAAAAAATTATAGAAAATAAAAAATATTGTCCTTCCATTCGTAGTTTTATAATTGTACCTCAAAGTATTAGCGAAGAGTTGCACTCTTTGAAATGAGATAACTTGAGAAATGCCATGACAGTTGAACATGAAGCCTGTTGTAATGTCATGCGTCTTTACTGTCTTCATTAGGGCCTGAATGTACGCAGCAGCCGATCTCGTGGATCTGAAAAGACTGACTCCGTGTGCAGTCCAGTGCTGAGATATCCTCCGTGCAATTACAATAGAAACTGACATAAAGGCCTTATAAATTGTCACACATATGAAAGCAGGCAAAAACACAAAGGAGAAGACATTAGGTTTAAAAAAACAAAAAAAAAAAACATCAACAATATAGTTATATGCAACTGTCAAAGTGTGCGGTTCACCTGAAAAGTATAAATTACTGCATCGGAAAGATCTGTGTTTGTGTGAAATGAAAGGTTAAAGTAATTTATTAAGAGATACTAATGAATGTTATGTATTTTGATCTAAGTGTGGACATGCGAATTTGGGCTTCAAACCAGGAAGTCACAGCTGAGCTTTCGTTGAGGGTCGTTGTCCATTTCTTGTGTGTGTGTGTGTGTGTGTGTGTGTGTGTGTGTGTGTGTGTGTGTGTGTGTGTGTGTGTGTGTGTGTGTGTGTGTGTGTGTGTGTGTGTGTGTGTGTGTGTGTGTGTGTGCAAAAGGGCTGATAGCAGACTGGACTGACACCAGTGGCTGATAGTGAGACTCAACCCACTGATTCTCCACCTGACATACACACACACACACACACACACACACACACACACACACACACACACACACACACACACACACACACACACACACACACACACACACACACACACCCATAAGGATTGAAAGAAGGACAAAGCCTAAGGCTCTCAGTAGGGAATCCATCCTTCGAAAGATGGATTTCAAAGTGGAGGCACCTCGCTTTCTCTACCTTTCCCTCCCTTATCACTCCTTCTTTCTTCATCCCTCTCATTGCTCTGCAAGGTGAAAAAAATGACCCGCTGCAATCAGCAAAATGTGTCCGCTCTGCATAGACATTCAGGGACTATACACACATGTACTCCGTAGCAGAAATGGATATTCTCAAATCCCTTTTACTCACCACTCCATCCAGGGCACAACTGTGTGCAGTTAATGGATATTTTTAACAATAACTGCATAATACAGGTAAAAACACATTCTCTTGTCTGTTGACATGGCAGAGAACAATGGTAACAGTGAATAAAGGAAAGAGAGAACCAGCTGCACACGCAACAGAAATAACCAGCGCCATGCAAGAATCTGAAAAATGACCTCCTATACATTCACATGTCATGGACCAAGACCCGTTACAAACACAAAAACACATTTATGTGAAAGAGTCCTAATTATAGGCTTTAACAATATTGCTGGCAGTTCTCTAATTGGCAATTAACTCAGGGTCACTGCTGTTATCTCTCAATCGTGCCGGCCTCTCTGTTTTGCCCCATAGGCTTCTTTCCAGGGGAAAAATAAGAAAAAGAAAGGCGCTTTACTCCGTTTCTTCATTCCACTCGTGTGTGGACTGAAGCCACAGCAGTGTTTAATTTGTTGTAGTTCTTTTGAAAAGCTGTGCAATAGCAGGGGACATGACAATAACGAAATGGTTATCGTTTAATGTCACCACTACAGAATTGTGTGAGCTCTCGCTTGCCGTGGTTGGTCTGCATTCTGCTCGACTGCCACTAAATCACCTTAACCCTCTCCCAAGAACAAACACACACACACACACACACACACACTGCACAGCAGCCCATTATGACCACACACTCACACACTGCCTTGCTCACAAATACACACTTAAACACAGGCACATCCAGTAAGCCACTAAATCACACGGACCAAATGTGACAGGATAGCTAATCTAACTGTAAACACATTTGCAGCTAATCCTGAAACAGAAAATATATAATAGTAATGGGAATTTTTAAAAAAAAAAATGTAAAAAGCAAATTCATCTCTGGGGAGACAGAAAGCTTGAGGTGGAGTAATGGATGTTAGGTTTAATTCCAAAAATCCCAAACTCAAATTTATATTCTCATATTCACATGTACACCAAAGTTCTGCAACCTTAATTTTCACCAAATTTCTTATCAACAATGGTACGCTTCATCGCCACAGTTTCCTTAAAGCTAACCAATCAATTGTAATAATGCAGACTTACATTCTTTGATTTTCTTATATTCATGCAAATAGATCTATTGTTTTCCTGCTGCTTGAGCCGTCACCATTGGATGGGTCTGTTCAACTTCTCATACATATACCAATGACGTACTTCAATCCAGACATTACTGCTTCACAAAGAAGCACTGACAAGAAGCTTAAAATTAACTACAAATGTGTGCACAGTCATCTACAAGCATTATGGAAAGAAGCTGATGTTCATTATATGATCCTGCTGTGACAACGGAGGCTCATGTCAATGGTGCCACAGTAGGACGTCTTTTATGTAACTGTCAGGAAGAAAGAGCCCGTTTTAGTGTGGATGGGTGCCCTCTTCCAGTAAACAGGAGGTTAGTGCATGCGTAAAGCAGATCATTGCTTTGGCTCACGCTAATATGGAATACTGACTACAATCAAAAATGGCCCAGAAAAGCCAATACAGCATCGTCACATCATCAGTCATCTCGTTGAAATTAAGTTTACTGAAACTGTTACTGCACAAGTGTCCAGACTATGTTCATGATTTGTATTTATATTTTACCTTCAGGTTTATTAGAATTATACATATTTTTGTCAATTTGACTCATTTTTTCCCCTCTTGATTCAGGTTGTGTTAGTGTATATAGCAAGGTTTCATGTTACTAGGTCTCGCTTGACAAATTTCGGATTGCAAATTTAGATTTTTTTTTTCTCATAAATTATTAATAAGCTGACAGAAACACCTTCTTAATCTTCTTTATCACCTTCTTAAACACCTACATTACTGTCCACTCGCAAAAACTGTTATCAAAGAATTACAGGTTGTCACATCTTCTGGATTGTAAGGACCTGAGAATATACATCTGTCAGAGGATGCACCATGAAGAGAAAACTAAAAACAAAACAATTACTCTATATGTCTCATTGATGTATAAGACGTAATTATAATTTTATTTTATGCCCAGATGCAACTGTACCCTTATTAAATCAACAGCTGCCGTACCAGGTCTGTGGATCTGTTCCATCTTTCACCCATGATTAGCCTTTTTTTGTTTTCTGCATCACGGGAGCAGTTTCTCTGCTCTTTACCTGTCCCCCATAGGTTTCTCAGACACTCCACATGTTTTCCATGATTCCAATGTTTAGTAGATTGTTTTGGGTTTCTCTTTAAAGCGAAAACACCAGAAAATAACCTGAAAAGTTTTCTGGAAGAGGACATTTTTGAGCCCAATGAGTTAAAAAGAATTGTAAATTAAGGTTATGCCTGAAGCAGTTGCAGGTGGTTGTTCCCTTTTTGAGAAGAGGTTGCAAGCTTTGCTTAAGCATATTAAAGTATGAATACCGTGCTCGCATACTTTTGCTAAGATGATATATCATAGATGCATTGCAAGCACCATAATGCCAGATTTCAAGACGTCATTAATTCAAGGTAAAGCTGGTCAGTAGTTTATCCTGGAGGACTGTTTTACAAATGGCTTCCCGACAGTCACAGCTGCTTGTTTTCCCAGTAATGGTTTGCGAGAACAGTGTTCTCTGCCCACTGTGTATCATGTGATGAATGTTAGTGCTACACCGAAGCAGCTTGGTGTCTATGCCAATGTCACCACACAGCCCAGCACAGTTCCCGGGGACCTGGCATTGATGTTCCGCTGTATCGATAACAACTACTGCATCAGCACAACTTTCTAGGTGGAAGCTGCTCGGCAGAATCTTTGCTCCCTAAGTGCAGCTCGCAGACAAAAGTAGACTTCTGCTGGTAATTGTCTTGAACACAGGCAGTGCCAAAAACGTCTCTCCTAAAACTGAACATCATGTTCCGAAACAAGCTCAAGATGAATACACAGAATGGTACAACTCCACCATATCCACCAGCAATACCGATATACTGCATGGTATTTTTTCTCTGTTTGTATTAACAAACATGAACCTGCAGATTTGTGACTGTACGTGTGTTTGTTTTCCACAATCCTTCAAGGGTGACAAAGGAACACAAAGTTCTGTCCGAGCCGTCATGCAAGAGTACAAAATGTCTTGAAGCCTAAGCCCAACAAGGAACATGGTGGTAAATGTGAAAGTATTTCTTTCTTTTGAGGCCGGCTGCTTAGTATTTCAGGGGAGTTCCTTAAATGCCTCCCTGAGAGAAGAGTGAACAAGATGGCACGGAAGTGGGAGAAATGGAGCGACTGCACAAGTAAAGGAGAGGGTTTAAATGATTGGACCAGACAGAAAAAAGGAGGTATTAAGGGCGGTTATATTACGAAATAGCTTGTGCGTCTTTGCACAGAGGGCATAATGAGTAAATAGCTCTGTCTCTATTAATTTTTCACCTGTTTCATTTTAAATGCATAAGCGCATGGTCTTTTCCTTTGATCAGTGCCAGAGATGGGAAAGGTTAAAGGGATCAGTAGTTTTATAGCTTTAACCTCTCTTTTCCCTCACATAGGCTTTATTTACTATTACCCTGACTGAACAAATCTTAGCAAATATCAAAGCTGTAATGACAAGGTTTATGAACCTTTACGCAGCGTCAGAGTAATATTTCCGGATCATTGAAATTGCTACAATGGTCTCTGTGATTAGCCTCCCCTGGTCTTCACATTCATACTAGAGTGAATCAAAACAAAGGTCACATGTTGTGTTGGAATATTTGTTTAACCATGCACAGAGGGGGGAAAAAAACATCTTTCAGGAACACCAATACAGACACTAAAATATTCACCCAGCAGAGCTATTCAGGTCCTTCGTGACAACCACATATCTTTAAAGGGCAATGTAATTGTAATTCTTTTATTTATTTAAAATACAAGCATCTCAAATCAAATCATTCTTTTTGAAAGTCTGAAATGAAATTTATTATACCATGGCTCCAGTATTTTTTTCTATCATTATTTTTTTTTCTATCAGCATCATTCCATTCATAATTTCATGATTCACTCCATTTAGTCTTATTTTTATCCTAGAGACGTCATTCAATCACATCAATACATTTTTTTTTTTTTTTAGAGGTTTAATATTTTCACAGCGTTGAAACGAATGTCTGATTGGTTGGTATTCTGTTTATTTATGAATTTATGCTTTTATGAGTAGTATGGAGAAAGTACGAGTCGGGTCAAACCTGCTGCTTTTGAAGGTCAACATATAAAACGAGGCTGTATACTTTACAGGTCCTTTGCATAGACCATAAATTGTTCCACGCTATCTGTGATCCTTACACACTTAATTTCCTGGCATGGATCTCACCTTTAGTCTTTGTTTTATGTAATGAATTCACAGGAGTGCATCGTGACACATAAAGCAGACTGACGAGGTAGGACTCCAGAGACGCTCTAACCAACCATGAAAGAACTCACCGATTTAATAAAGTCTTTGCGGGTTATTATCATGAGAGGCACAGTGTGTTCATATTTCGATTATTACCACACTACAACAGCACAATCTGGATTTCAGTCAGGAAGTCAAACATGTTTATCCAGTTCAGAGCACTAATCTTACCAAAGTGTCCATTTAAAATACCCAATTTTATAATACAAATGGTCATGTTTTATGGAATTGGGTATAACGCAACAAGATATTGTTGATTTAGTCCAATGAAAAACAGTCATGGAGTGCATAATCTCCATTTTCCCTCTTTCTTTCTGGGTCATTACAACCCTGTGAGGCGTCATGCAAATATAAACTGGAGCCTTATGGCCTCACATTCAGCTGCGACTTTTTGGGCCCAGAAGTAAAAGGACTCGATCAACTCAAGGTTTGCACGTATAAAAATGAACGCAAAGTTCCATATATGTGGAAGCTGATCTATGACCTGATCTGCGAGGATCGCATCTGACAGAGACACAAATGAACAAACACTATCGATCTAGCATGAATGTGGAATTTGTGGTTCGAGACATTTTCTTCAGCTGGCTGCCTACAATTCTTATTTGTGAATTATTAGAATGTATACTCCTTTGGTCTTGCAGTCATTCACCAAGTCTTTTCTATTGCTCTTCTATTTCCCACAGTTTAGACTTGTGACAATCACCTTTTTGTATTGTTGCTCTTTCTTTCTTTTCTTTTTCTTTTTTTTTTATTTCCTTGCTATAACAGCAGGCTGATATGTTTGATAAGTTCCTCCAACAACACCTCCATCTCTGGGCGCTCCATCCAGTCCACCGCGAACACAAGCAAACAAAAACATGAACGGTACGAGTTGCAACAGATTGTTGTCATGTAAGCAGCCTAATGCATGCAAAACCCTCATTTGAATACTAAACTCATGGTGTTAATCTTAGTTAATTACCATCTACCCAGACCAAGCACAATTTATTTGCACGAACTTGCAATTCAGCATTTTTTATACAGAATTGTAGAAAATCAAGCTCATAATCAGCAAACTTATCAAAAAAAAAAAAAAAAAAGAAAGCTCCCATCCCACATATACAAATATGGACTCTTTTCTTGGTTGAACCCTGTGAAACAAAACAAAACAAACAAAAAAACATCACACCCACAGAAAGCAGTAGTCTCTCCAAATTCTTAATTTAACAGTTATGACACTCAAGTGAAAAGATTGAGCGATCTTTCCAACCTTAAGGGATCGCAGACCTGCCCAGATTTGAACATCAATTATGCCTCAAGTCACACTGCCATCGGACTCAACCGCCTTAGATGGACGAGATGCTTGAGCGTAGCAGGGTTTCCATCCCTTCGCCGTACACAGGTGACAAACAGGCACAGTGACACACAGAGGCGTTGACGTATGTGATTAATTTGTAAAAGCTTCAGCATTACCAGGTGAAATTCCATGGTGAAGCAGTGTGAGGCACGGTTTTTCATTCCATCAGCATTCGCCTGTCTGATTTGAAAGCTAAACCCTGGAATTGTTTATCAGCTAACAAGCTGCGAACTACCAAAAGCAAGTGAACACAAAATACCAAGCCCGGCTATATGCAGATACGATGGTCACTCATTTAGATATGCAAATGCTGGGGTAAACACTCTCTGAAAGCGGCAGACCACAACAATAGGCCACGAATAATGGAGATGTGTTCAAAGTCCTGTTGATATTTGTTCATAGATTTAATTTGCTATTCCTGTTCTGATTTATTAATTGCTGCATTCGGTGTGCGTGAAGGCTTTGTTATTGTTGTTGTCCTTTGGCTGTTTGTCTGGACCAATTACGGATGATCCTCTCGGGAGTAGACTGGACTCTTCAGATGTCTGCTATAATCTATTGATTCCTTTCATCTCTGGTTGTTGCTGCTGGTACGTGTGCGCTTGTGCTTGTGGGTTAGTGTGTGCTTGTGTGCGTATCAGGGCGTGTTTGTCAAAGACAGATGGGGGTGGGTGCTCGTGTCTATGTGTTGGAAATGAGTCGATCTCATTTACACTGGTCTCCTCACCCGACAAAGGAGGGAGGGCGCCTTGCTCTCATGCGTGTGTTGCCTCTCAGTTTCCCCCCCCTCTTCCTTTCTCTCACTCTGTTCTCTCTCATATGCTGATAGCAGTCTGTCATTATCGTCTTCTGCCACATTTGTCTCGTGTGCTGGCTGTATCTTCGCTTCTCTGCTATCTTTACATTTCAACCTTCTTTGTCAGTTGATCTTCGACTGTCAATCCGTTCATGCACAAATCTTTGCCTCTTTCCATTTTTTGTTTTCCCATACCTCTGACCTTCAATCAAAAATATTTGTGAGAACTAAATTTTCTTACAATTTCGCCATAGAGCTCAGTCTCTCTTCTTGTGTCTTTTAGTGACTATCAGGTAGCTTTTCTTTTTTTTGTTGCAGTATCACATTATATCAAATAATGGGGAAAATGGTAAATGGACTTCACTTATAAAGGGCATTTCAACTGTGCGAGCAGTTCCAAAGCACTTTACGTTGCTAATCACTTTCACCCATTCACACACCAATGGAGGCTGCGGCCGTGCAAGGCACTGTCAATCCATTTGGAGCAATTTGGGGTTCAGTGTCTTGCTCAAAGACACTTCGGCATGTGGGCAGATGGAGATGGGAATCGAACCTGCAAATTGCAATTGATATTCTTAAACTATTCACAATGAATTGGGTCCGGCATATCAACTTTGAAATCATAATGAGTCAGCTACACGTGTCTATGTCTAATTAGTAGCTGTCTGAATCTTTTAAAAAAGACAACAAAGTAGCTCCAGTGGAAATACAAATTTGCTTCTTAGCTTTCATTGCCTTTGCAGGGTTGTCACAATGAAGGTCAACTGCAAAACAAGGGGAATTATTGTTGAGTTAAATGTGGATTTGGCCGAGGCTATGTGAGTCTTTAAAAGATTTGAAAGAAGTCTCGACGCCACGTTTCTCTGTTTTGCCCTTTAGTCATTGTTGGTATTAATGAAATGTGTGTTACTGGGTGTATGAGCGCCTGAATCAGTCTTTGTACATATATTGAATAGTGGCTAAAAGTCTTGCACACAAACATAAAAGAGATGTCTCATAAAAGATTTGAAAGTATTACAGCTATCTAATTTTTCAATCAGCCTTCAACTGATTTATTGAAATAATTACCTCATTTCTGACCATTACTGCAACAAACAATGGCAGAGTCAGCTATAAATGGTTTCCTCCCATTTCTTACCAACAGGTAGCGATTTCAATTCATATGCAGTGCTGTAAATCTTTTCCATATGCTGCCCTGAACACCGGGGAAGTCTTTGAAGTGGAAAAATGGAAGTCTAATATGACACACATAGCTGCTTTTACACACAGAGACAGCAGTGGAAAATTTCAATGTTTTATGCTGGCGTTAAAGAGGTGACACACAAGAGGATACAGTGCCACTGTGTCTGATCATCAGAAGGGTTATTAGCGACTGTGGTAATAAGTCATTGCATATGTACACAAACAGAAATATGGGGATGAAAAACCAATGCTTTGCTCCACTTTTGTGTCTCTGTCTGCTTTGTTTCTCTCGCTCTTCTGTGTCTCCATCAGTCTTGACCAGTTCTGATGTGAGTGGATGGATTTTTTTCTCCTTCAGCAGATAATATGACTTTAAGTGATAAGCTCCCAGAGTGGAAAATGAAGCACAGTCTGGTCTCTTTACCATGGTCATGATCCCATCACCTCACACTCATTATACAATTTATTGCAGCTATTTCGATCAATCACAACACATTCTAGCATCACTGTAGCAACCCTGAGGCTTTCACAGCCTTGGGGCTGTCTAAACAACGGCCTTAGGGAGACAGAATAGATCAACGATGATGCAAACATTTTCCATCTCCAATTCCTCTCTTCTTGTTGGTAACTAGCTGTATTTTTCAACGCTTCTTCATTCTTCATCTTGTCACATGCACAGACAGAAATATATTTCAGAACTCAAGACGTTGCCTATAGGAAGCTGCTTGGATTTCAGCCTAACGTAATCCTGAGATACGGTGTTATTGTTATTGTTGGGTACAAAGCCACATTAGCAGTAACTGCACAGAACCCCCTTTAAAAACAACCATTTTGTACAACTGTGTTGTTTCATTATGTTTTAAAGCCAAGTATAAAGAGAGAGGTAATCAACCACCTTGGGGCAGAACTTGCTTCTTCAGCAATAACAGTAAAAAGCCTTTGTCGCAAAGCAAAGCACCATTTTTAGACAGCAATTAGAGGGACTTTAATCACTTCTGACTGCTCACACCATTCGTATTTGAATAGGTGCGTGCGTTCTTCCGGCTTATGAAAACCAGCTGATAGGTTGCATCCTGTCTGGCTTTGTTCATATTGCATGTTCATGTGTATCATTACATGCATGTATGCACGTCACACACAGGGGGTAATGAAAGGAGGGGCCATTTCCAGGGGTTACATCACCTTCCATCCCTTTCTTCAACATCAGCCACATCAACTTAAAATCAGATAGATCGCGCAGAAATATCCGGGTTCCACATATAAATTATAAAGACCTGCCTTGTTAGTGTCTGCATTTTTCAAAGACGTGAAAGTGAACCATTTAGCAGTATTGAAGTGGAGTTTCAGGGGGCTGTACTTTAGTGCTCAATTTTGAGAAAGTAGATGGCCAATGGGAAAGAGAAAAGCCAAGCATAGGATGGTCACCCTCGATAGATGAAGGAACTTGACAACTGATAAAGAAAATGAAAACAAGATTGTTGTTTGTTTGTTGTTTAAGGTTGTAAGGTTGTATTGGGTAGGTCTTTCTGGTAAGCTCTCGCATTTGGATACCCTAAGAATCCCCTTGACTGCCCTTTTCAATAGGTCATGCATGCTCCCAAATACACTCTTCTCACGCCTCGCTGTGCAGCGTCTTACCTCAGCAAAAAGAAACAGTGCTAGCAAAGCACCACTGAGACAAAGTCAGTTACTTTACTTGGATGAGTCAGTCTCTCCAGAGTGTGTACTTCACCAGTCACTTGAAGCCACTCAGGTACAAATTTAAGCAGAGGTGGGAGGCGCGTTCATCCCTGCACAGCATCCTTCAGAAATAGACGGGAAGTCCGAGGAGCCGACGAGTCCCCACAAGACTGTCACCTCGCTAACACCTCTGAAGAGGTTAACTCCATCTGTGAGTTTGGGCTCCCAGCCTGTTAGCCGGCACCCCAACCAGTCAACCACCAAGCCAGTTGGCTCGGAGCAAGGATCCGCCCCCGGCTGACACAAGGTCTTGGTGTGCCAAAAGGAACAAACCTCAGCAGTGAGTGGGTGGAGAGGGGCATCTGTTTTCACCAAAGAAAAAGGTTAAGATGCTGTTGTTTGCTCAGCAAACTCCCATGTTTCAACTCACAAATACACCTTTCCTTCTTTATTTTCTCAATAACCCGTTACAGTCTGCAGCTCACGGTCACTTATTCTTACCATATTCAGTACAACGAAGACACTTATGCTAATTTGATTTGTTGAGAAATGAATGAGGTCTTTCATAGCAATGGACAGAGGCTTTGCATTTTAGCTGTTTTATACTCAGCAACATACTTTCAACGATCATAAATTCAAGATACATAGCCAGAAGAGAAAGGCCGTGGGTGTGATCGTGAATATAAGTATTAAGTAGATTTAAAAAGATTTTTTGTGATCTTTTTTCGAGAACATTCTGTGAAAGTTCCTGAAAAAAAAAAATGCTGAATTTCAATTTCATTTTGATATTAAATTATTGTACATTGAGGGACAAACAGGAACAGGCTGGACTTTTTGTCTAAAGTGTTCGCACTTGGGACAGTTTTCACTTTCTGCCATTTTGGGGTATTATTTCAATGTCACATCGGGACTTCATGGATACCTCTGAAACTGCTCCATGCACTTATGCCATTATCTAATAGCTTGTAGCTTATCTTGGTGCCATGATTGATGGATCACTTTGTGCAGAATTAATGACACTGTGAAACTCACATCACCTGCATCATATGTCAACGCCCTGATCCTCAATTTCACTTAACCAACACAACTGAGATGATGGTCTGTCTAATAAATGAGATTAAAAGTCAAATTACAGGCTTGACAATTCTCATTTAATTGCCCTAAGTGACAAAGATTGAAACATGTCCTTATATGCCCGAGAACACTTCTGGATTCTCACTAGTCTGACGGATAGCAAACAGCCCAAACCAACGTATGTAAATAACACTGCCTGTTAAGTATCGGCTACAATTGAGAATAAATTATAGATTAGCAATAGACCTCACAAGCCAGTCCAGAAAAAAATATAAGAAAAACACTTCATGTTGTTGATAACTGGATTAAAATTTCTACTAGAATAACTGGGTAGTATGTCGTTGACAACGTCCATCCACCAAGACATCTTGTACACTCCTGCACGTCATCACATTTCTGTTGCCATGAAGTCTTTTTCACTTCTTCTCAGGCTCATTCTCAGCGTCTTTGATACTTCTTCTTCTCTCTGATTCTGTTGCTTCCTCCATCCCTTCTCCGTCAAAGACAGCTTGAACCGAGATCTCTGCTGTGGGATAACTTCATTACAAAGCAACCAGGGGAATCGAGGGAGGTTGAAAGAGAGGAGGGGGGGGGGGGGGGGGGGGGGGGGGTAAGTAGTTGTGTTGTTATATAGCTGTCTCTTTTTTATGCTTTCATCTCATCTCTCTTCCCGCTTGTCCTTCACTAATGAAGAGATAGTCTGGCGAAGAATTAAGAGTCACTCACCTCCTCCAAGAAATTAAAACAACAGAAATCTGTCTCCACTGCATTCAAAAAGGTTCTTTCAGTAATGTGGAGATAGTGAAATACTCATGTGATTAATATCATTGAATGCCTACTGGTTCAGTTTCTTACTGGTGGAGTGGTAATGCTCTAAAAGAGACATGGGATTTCTTTTTTTCTTTTTTTTTAATGTCTCCAACACCATCACTGAGATGATAGCGAGTCTTCTTTACAGATTATTACTGGGAGCTATTTTGTCATGGTGTGTATAATATGTGTGTGTAAAAGAGAGAGATTGAGAGAGAGAAATCTGGCTGCACACATGTTTGTTTTTGATATTTTGCTTATTTTTTTTCCCTACGTATTTTTGCAGTGTTGTAGGCTCGGTTGCCTCAAGGCAGCTTAACTTACAATAACCAATCACCAATGCACGCTCGCTTCAAGTGTTTTGTTTTTGTTTAAGAGAGAGTTAATCATCCTCTCCAACATTTCTGTTCACCGTGTTCCTCCTTCCCCTCCACATGTTCTGTTTCTGTCTATCCCACCCTCTGTGCCACCCCATTCCCCATCTTAAGGCTACACTTTATTAATGAATCATAATAGGGAAGAAGAGGGCATGTGAGAAACTCAGCCCATTAGGCTGTGAAGTAGTCGTACCAGTATCATTTAGGTTTATTTAACTCAATCCCAGAAGGCTGAAACAACTTCATGAAGTCTACCTGCATGTCTAAGGATGTGCCTGAGGGTGTGTGTGTGTGTGTGTGTGTGTGTGTGTGTGTGTGTGTGTGTGTGTGTGTGTGTGTGTGTGTGTGTGTGTGTGTGTGTGTGTGTGTGTGTGTGTGTGTGTGTGTGTGTGTGTGTGTGTGTGTGTGTGTGTGTGCGTGCGTGTGCATGTGCAGGCATACATATGTCCGGAATGAATCCGTGGACATGTGAGTTCATCTTCCTCTTGTAGCTCACTAAAATATCGCTCTCTGGCTGAAAGCCATTTCTCTCATAAAAAGGCTTTGTAAACAAGTGCAACTTGAAGACTCTTTGCCCCAAGGCTGTAAGACTCTCATCTCACTCACTTGTGCATATGCTCATCTCTTAGGGTTTACATGAGTTCCCAACAAAGAGTGAGAGTGTAAATGAAATTGAAGAACATAGTTAAATCACATCATCATGAATCCAGTTTTTCCAATATCATTCCTCTGTTATTTCTTAAATGGCTTTCTTGTTTGTTTTGCTTAAGTTACTCTAACTGATTACTTCTAAGTTTGAGATAAAAACTAACCATGCCGTTCCATCTAGATGCAACGGCAAATTCTGATCTACTGTATGATTTTCTGGAGCTGATACAGAACTTGAGTCCTAATTGAGCGAATCAGGCTGAGACACATACATGTGATTCATGGTTGAACGTATTCAGCACTGGAAACTGTCTTTTGTTTTTTCGTTTTTTTACATCTGCGGCGTGCAAAACAAGTCATCCAATTTCCAGGTAGCATGTAATGGTCAAATATTCCAGCGTGAATACGCAATTATTCTTTGTGTTTCCCATCTAAACAATGCCGATACTCTTCAGCTCCATCAAATTTAGGCTTATGTGTTTGTTAGAACATTATGTTGGTGAGTGTTTTAAAGCTCACAGCGACAAACATAGAGCAATTAAAGCCAAAATGCCTCCCAGGCTAATCATCTCAAAACGCACAAACTGCATAAAACACTCATAAAATCAGACTTTGCAAAAAAAGAAAAAAAAAGAAAGGGATTATACTTGACGATCTGTATCCCAAAAGGCACTAGAATTACTCTGTTTTCTTTCTGATGTACTCATTTTAACTTGTAATGACACTGCAAATATGGTCACAAGGTAACTTGCAACTAAGGGAAGATGGTGAGCCGGGTGAGGATAATATGGCTAATGTAGTTGTCTTCTAATTACAGTAACTGTGTTTTCCCTTGCTTGGTATTTTATCCTCCAGTGGGTATTGATCACTTTGGACTGGTGATGGGAATCTAATAACTTGCTTTAAAGTGAGTCGGTGAACCTTGTTTGGTCATAACTGCTCTGGTATTTTGGGTACAAAACACTTTAATGAGTCAAGATTAGAAATTGAGGTTTTGGAGAGAATTAAAGCGTAATCCCTCGTAGGTGTGCACGCTGCACAACTGCAAGACATGTGGCAACCATGGGAGAAAAGCTAACAAGAGAGAGAATCATGATGGCATTGTGTAAGAGACCTTGAAAGCATAATGAAACACAGACAATGTGAATAGGGAGTACAAACATTTCATTAAAGCAAGTGTACTATTCCAGGTCCTCTTATCACTTGTGTCCTTGTCTCAATCTCCCTGCTGTCACTCATGAGCAATAAATGCACTCACCAAATGGCTCATGGCTGCTTAATGAAAGAAAACCAGAATTTCATTTTAATCGGCTGTTTCCCTCCAGTTTAGGCCAAAAAAATTACACAACCAAGTCTTTACTCACAACTTTTCTTCTTTTTTTTTTTTTTTGTTGCTCTATACTTCTTTTGTCTCTTCCTGTTCCTTGCTCTAAGCTCTTTGAGTTACTAACCTGAGAGTAAGGGAACGAATCAGGATAAGAGTTGCGGTAATCAAATGCAGGTAATAATGGGTAATTGAGGTCTTGTAGCACAGACAGGATGTCCGCAAAGTCCTTCTGCTTCCCTCATTTATCCCCAGAAGTTCTTATATTGAACCCAGCACTCTCACCTCTAAATGAATGACACCTTTTTCCTTCGACCTTTCAGAAGGAGGACCAAATCTCATCCATTATAGCTACCTTTTATTTTTATTTTTTTCAATGGCACGGTTCAGCCTCATTTCTTATTGCACTACCAAAACTCTCCTTTATCACTTTCACAAACCTTTGATCGCCTCTCTCAACTAGTTAGGCGTCATGAAATCCTTGGAAACAGGAAACAGGCTGAGATTAACTCACAGGTGCCACTGGGTGTAAGGCGGTGTGAGCACATGAAGAGAGTTGGAAGGCAGGCCGGCTGCCGATGCACGTATGTCTGTGTAAAATGGTTTGCAAAGTCAGAGGGCAAGTGCCTTCCAAAGTGCAAACCAAAATTGAGATTACTAATGTTCAAATCCAACCTTTTAGATATGCTAAACAAAAGAAATTGAAAAGGTTTGCATTAATCTTATATATTACATACACTCTCCAGATTGCATTTAATCAAATCTGAGGATGTAATCTAATTTGATTTGCATAAGGGTAAAAAGATTCATCTTTTTTTTTTTGTTGTTGTTTTTTTGTTTCGTCTAAAATCTCTATCCAGGATGCTTATTTAGTCAGAGAGTTTAAGTGCTGTACTCTTCTGGTGACCATGTAGAGGCTGTTAAAAGGCTGCCACTTGAAAACCGACAGGGCCATTAAGGTGCTTTCATCATCTCCACAACCATTATTTGTCCAATGCATATTCAGCTACCGAACAGTGATGCCTGGGCTAATTCACTTAAGATAATTAAGTGAAGTGGGTTTGTTGTGTCATTTCACTCATCTCTTGTCTTCTCCAGCCATTTATTTTGTCTTTCTTTCTGGCACAACCCTCCTGAGTCAGAATTAGGCTGGTGATCCATTCAATAATACCGACAGCTTTTACTCACTGTGTTCCCTGCCTCTTTATTAGGAAGAATTTTAGATTATAGTTGCTATATAAATGGAGGAAGAAATAACTTTTAGGGTTGCCATGGAGATAAAAACGGGTCATGCTGCATCGATAGAGACCATTTGTCCTCTAATCACACCCTTTTGTATACCTTGTGATATTGCTGCCTTGTTTAAGAACACCTTGTTAGGGAACCAGGTACATTTTTCTAGCCTTCCCTTTCTCCTGCCTCTGCTTTTTTTCTTCTGGACTACTTCTGCCCCCTGCTGGGTCTGGTCTTTTTTTCTTTTTTCTTTTTAATGTTATTCCAATTCTTTGCTTTACAGCACAATAAGCAGCTGTTGAGTACAGCTTTAAATATGCAACCTTGTCTTGAACAAGATCTCATGCCCTCATCCAGGAAGGCATAGCCGCAGAATGTGCTGTTCATCTTCATAGTGTCCTTTCCTGTGTCATATTCAGTGAGGACGGAGCAGTAGTAGCCATCTGTTGTGACTTCACGTTCGGTGCGATTTCACAGGCTGCTTTTATCGCCTGAAACTATCCTGGCCTCCTCAGCCTGTCTTTATGGGGCACAGCAAGGACAACGAGCTAGTAAAGTGTGTTTGTGAATATGTGTGTGTGCTCTGTGTGAGAGAGCGAGGAAGACAAAGCGAGGAAGGCCACCATACTCTGTAACAGAGGCGGCTCCTGTTAAATCACCCAGATGAATACTCATAAACATTGAAATGCATCATTTGCAGGAGTAGGCAGAGACATGCCAGCATTACTCCGTTCCAGCCACTTGAATAGATTTCTCAAATATTTGTCCTCTAAACAGCTTCAAAAGATTATGAATCAAGATTTTTCAAGTATACATACTGAATAAATGTGTATATGTATACCATGTCAGTGTTCTTTTCTCTGACGAAGGTCCTTATCTTGTGAGCTTTTTTCTGAGTCCCACTCCAGCCAAACTGGCGAGTTTCAACTATAACGTGCAAAAATTCAAAATTCTATTTTAGATCAAAGTTATTTGGTTGCAAATTAAACATCAATCCCAATGGAGTTTGTAGAAAGATTCACACATTGCAATTCCAACAATATCAATATTAACATGAAGGTTATTATAAATATTGATAATCATTTTACAGCTGCAGTTGACCTCCTGCAGACATGAACACCTGGTGACCCGCTGGCCACATGCAGCCAATAGCAAGGAAGGACAAATAACAACATTCTAACCTAATATCAACTGTAATTACATCCTAAATATTATAAAATTAAATCCATTTGAAGGAGGAAGCCTTCAGTCCCCTTTAGTGTCTCCAATTCTCAAACTTGAATATAAAATCCATTATGCAAATATGCCATTTAGAATCCCTATCTCTGATCTTATGCATGTGGATATATCAACAAAGCGTCCCTCGTCCATTCATTTTTGATTTGTCCCATTCTGGGTGGAGCCAATCCAAAAGCAGAGTACACCCTGGACAGGCCACCAGGCCATCCTACTTCAAATAGAGACCACAGTCACACAAACACACATTCAATCCTGCAGACGAGTTAACCGCAAATGTACAGTATGTTTTTGTACTGTGGAAGGAAACTGTGTTTCAATTTGTAAAAATGCTTCAAAGCTTGATCAAGATTATTGGGTTCAGCAAATAGTTCCAATAAATGTTCAGGAGGACCTGGTGTGTGTGGAGGGGACAGCATAGCACATGATATATTGTCGGCAACAAGATATTCTATTTGTTTTTTACATTTTTGTTGCCACATACTGTCCTTTTTTCTTTTAGCATTATGATGCAAGGTGGTGCTTCTCTTCAAATCGCAGGAGCAGACTAAAATGGCATCCATAATTGACAGAGGTATGTCAGTGCTCAAGAATTCTGCAGCAGATTACAGCCTAAAAATCCCATTATAAACTGAATTGAATAGAATTGAGGCAACCTGGCATAAGACTTGCCTCTCTGCTGACACCTCCACTCTGATGTTAATGCCGCATTCATGTCATATCGAATTTACCATAAATATGAGCAGCCAGCTGGGGAAAAAAATGGGCATGTCAACCTCCTTGTGCTAATTACGAGCAGGATGTGTGGGAATTTTTGTTGGCTCTGATATCTCCCATTTGGCATTACAAATTGCAAACACTTGTCAGCTGACAAACAGCAATAAGCCCACTGATATGAACACTCCAAGATAATACAAATTATAATTATCAGTCATAATCACACTAATAGATTCATCACTACTCTGTGTAATTTGTGTCGCACGTAGACTGAGACACGTTGAAATGAGTCAATCCAATCTAAAGTCACATTAACAAAAAAGAGAGGACAATAACCAAAAAAAATCAATTGTCTGCCAGAGTTAAAGAAATGGAGCACTTGTAACTTGGGCATTAGCTATTGATTTCAGTTGGGTTTACTGCTTGGGGAAATCTTGCTTCCTAATTATTCCCATTTTAGAAACATCCCCTCTTTGTTGAGCCGGTTCTGTATCACTTAAGATACATACAAAGTTGGAAAGTACATTTATTTTTAAGGAAAATTAATATCAATTGATTTAGATTTCTATCAAAATGATGACAGAATATTCAGCGCCAACATGACTGGCAATACCACTGATTACGATGTCGAGACAATTGACGGCAAAAACAATGTCCACTCTTGCAGCACAATCGTCATGTGTGAAGCAAATGAACTGCACTTCACCTACACAGCATGGCATCAACACAGGCAGAAGTCTCAGAGCTCATTACTGTAGTAGTCACGCCGATCTTCATACCAAAAGCATCAACTGCCACGCATGCTGCTCGTCCACTACTGGGAGCAACGTGGGGTTCAATGAATCAAACCACAAAACCCACTTCTAATTTAGATTCAGAACGTCACATCAACCTCACATAAAATGCGTCAAGGTCTTAGAAAAAGCAACTGAACCAAACAAATAACCAATGGCCAATATCAACTTTTAGACAGTTACAACTGATTAACAGTTGTCTTTACCTCGCTGTCACCTGCAATCCGTCTCTGTCTCTCTAAAGTCACACTCAGACCAAACACTTTAAATCTGTCACATGCTGACCAAAGATTTGCAGTTTGCTGTGTAACTCTCTCTCCGTGTAGATCTGATAGGGCTCCCTCACGGCCGCAAAACGCTTTCTGTGTCCACCGAGAACACCATCCCGTGCCGCTTGCGGTGCCCGTCCCAAGACGGGCGCGCAGTCATCCCCCTGGACGGTGTCAGAGAAGATGCAGTCTTAACAAACAGCTGTTTGCCTGAAAACTGTTTTCTCATTATCGCCCTGTTTTTGTTTTGTTTTGTTTTATTATGGAAGATTTTGTGGTTTGTTTGTATTTTCCCGTTAACGTGTTTCAAAACACTCCACATTCAGCACAGAAGTAAATACAAACTTTTAATTGCTTTGACACAGAAAAGACTGAACGGGATTCAGCCGTTTCCTCTCTCAAACTCAACCATTTAAGAGAAGAATCTGTGAGACACCGGCCCCAACCCTGATGATGACACACCGATACGTCAGTAATTAAAATCTCTCCTCACCCCAGTCGGCAATTACTGTTGCTGTATTGCTGTTGATGCACCCACCTGAGTCGATCTCTCACTCCGCTGTACCCGTGTATCTGAATTAGACAGAAGAGATTAACACGCTGTTTGAACAGATGATGAGTCAACAAAGAAATTTGTTACTTGAACTTTACTTCATATTTTTGTCTTGCTTGGTGATTTTTTTTCTTCCTCTTTTAAAAGGCTCATTATTCCTGATGTGATGCCTTGTGTTTTAGTCCTGTCATGATATTTGAGCTTTTCTGTTCAGTCATTGTCAGTTCATGTCCAGTTCTTTTATGTTTCCCTTTTTATATTGTGCAGTTATCTTGTCTTGATTGTTCCAATTGGGTCTTGCTTTTTGTAAGTGAAGTTTTAATTAATTCATGTGTTTCCTTCTTCTTATTTAGTGACCCCAGACTCTTCTCACTCTATAGACCTCTACTTTTCGCTGTCCAGTGATCCATTTATGGATCCGTTGTGTTCTTTCCTTTGGATTTTTGTTTCAGTCCTTGGACTCTGATTTTTGTAAAAAAAAAAATTCAATCAACATCTTCAATAAAGATTGCTTTTCGTTTCTCAGTCTGTTTCCGCACCTTGGGTCCTTTTCTTGGGTTCCTCACCGTCCCTAACAAGAACACTTCAGGCCAAATATCAATGAACAGCTTTGTGCTTGTGTCAGGACAAGAGGAAGCAAAACCGCCAACTTTAATTCCATTATTTCCTCAGTGCCAATGAAAACGGCAGCAAAGGCAAAATAATGTGTTTTTTTCACACAAAAACAAATATATACTGTAGATACAAATATATCAACATTTAATCCTTAAAGTGTAAATACTGTTTTTTGACAGGGTTGCTCTAGGTTTTGATTCATAAACACATAAATTATTAGTGCTGCCTGACTGCTGGTGGATGTAATCGCTGCTGAAGGAAATAACAAGCCTGATGATAAAATTCCTCATTGCATAATTTGATACTGCTTGTAATGAAGTGTGGTGCATTATCAGAAGATTATAAGCATTTCAGGAGCATAATCGTCATAATTAAACCCCCAAATATTGCCAAGATAAACAGAGGACAATTTCTCTTCATAAATATACCAGCCTCTCATTAACAGTATAATTGCTGCACAGTTTTTACAACTTGAATGTTATTCATGTGGGAATATTGCTTAGGTCTTCAAATTGGAATATGATTTTTTTTTTTTTTTTTTAGGATAAAGCATTATTGATGCTAAAAGAGCTATTGGAAGTTTCCCACTCAGTCCCGGAAATGAAATCAAACAAAGACACCAGCCTCCTCGGCGATGGATAGACATGTACAAAAACCTGAAATGTCTGATCTCACAGCCTCTGCCATCGACTGGGACCTTCAGCTTCACAATGTGATTCGACTCATCGCACACACTTCAGGAGGGAGAGGCTACCTCAGCTTCATGGATGATTCAGGGATTGCGTGTGCACGGGTGCGTGTGTGTGGGTCCTTCCATATCTAAAGCTCAGTGGTTCTGTATCTATTTGTGCTTTTCTTTGTGTTACTACTTCACCTTTCATGGCTTACAAAACCAGACTTAGTGTGCCTGTTTGGGTCGGTTCTCTTTGTATTTGTGTGTCTGATCTGTCTGGCTCACAGGAGTAAAAAGGATTTTTGGAAATGCTGTCTGTACTGAGTTCTTCTTAAACACGCTCTACCAAGAAAGAAAAATAGAGAAGGAGAGAGAAGAAGAAAAAAAATCAAGCCGTCTTTCTCTCCCTCTCTCTCTCGCTCTCTCTCTCTCTCTCTCGCCTTCTTTCTCTCTCTCTCTCTCTCTCTCTCTCTCTCTCTCTCTCTCTCTCTCTCTCTCTCTCTCTCTCTCTCTCTCTCTCGCCTTCTCTCCTGCTCACTCCCACATCCCTTTTGTGGGTCTCAGTAAATATCTGTTCAGTCTGACTGTACTTGCTGACCTTGATGGTGAACTCTCCAGCATTGATGGAGAATTACAGGTGGCGGTGGAAAAAGTGAAGCCAAATGCTGCTGAATACTGAGCTGCACACATTTAACCAGGGCAAGTGAAGAATTCTTGCTGGTGCTCTCTCTGCAATAATCCAACAAGTACATAATAGAGCACACAAACAAGTAATAAAACATTAAGAAAAAAAAAAAGAAATATTTCCTTGGAGGCAGGAAGAGACACTTTGAAAGACTGCTGTGATCTAAACTAGGGATCTATTCAACAATGGCACTGAGCACTGCTGAGGAAAGATAAACCCCGTGAATGACAAGCATGCCAAGTCTATACTGTCAAGGATGTTTCACTAAAGATGAAAATAGAAGCAGTTGTCAGCGTGATACAAGCATGAATGCGACATTGTGTTCTTCTGATGGTCAACCACTTAGCAAGGCTGCAGCAAAATGAGCCTAAGATAGAAAAGCAGGTCAGCTCCCAGATGCAATAGGAGGTCAGCCAGTGACACAAGGGCTTTCAACAACGTATGGAACAATATTAGACATACAATTCAGTAGTTGTAGATACCTTTATACAAAGTCGGGCCAATTGAGCATCATGATGCAGAAAACATGAACAGAATCACAGAATCAAGGCACTAAAGTGAAGTCTGGCATGTTGTGTTGATATTTCAGATCTCTGATGGTTTTTTTTTACATTTTGATATAGTACCAATTGTGTAAAATACCCTCACAGCAGTCATAGCCAGGCTTTTCAACAAGAGGGACTCTGCCATAGCCAAATCTGGCTAAACAAGTGCACTCATGTTGCCATGAGTAACCATGTTTTGAAAAATTCACTTAAAATAAATAACCTCTAGTAAGCCAACTGTATCAAAAAAGTTAGGGATCAGACTACTCAGTCTGAAGAAAGATTGAGGAAAGCATATTTTATTGATCTCCCTTGGGAAATAACTTCTCTGCGTTTAACCCATCATATTCGTAGTTAACCCAACAACAGATGCAACGAGCGATCGGCTGCTACGGTACAGCCTCGGGGAGGAAGAGAGATCGGAGTATCTTAAAAAGCTGTGAAGAAACAGCGAAAAGCAGAGAAACTGTTAGCATTTCATCTGCCTATAAGTCACATCTGTCTTGCGATGAAGAAAAAGTGTTGTTCAACTTGCACTGGTGTATAACACATTTATTTTCCCCATAGCCAGATGTAACTGTATTAGCCTTTATGCTTTTAGTCCACGATTAACCTTCTTTGCAGTTTTTCATCGCAGTAACAGTTTGTTTTTTTTGCTTTTCGCAACCGTTACATCACAACTTTTTCAGACACGCCACTCCTTTTTTCTGCTTTCATTCAATTTCGCACTGTATACTATATTTTATTTTTATTTTCAGTCTAAATTCTGCCGTTTACCAATTTTTGGTTACCCTGTCAGTAAAATATGATATAGTGGAGTCTGGTTTTTGTTCGCGTTTGTTTTTGTGGTGTTGTAGCAGCATCCTTTGTTCCACATGGTATTTTCCAGTATGTTTTGATAGCCACTAAAAACTGCATGACTTATAATCGGGAAATTACAATAATTTAAAAAGCCTAAGGTGTGTATTGTACCAGAGTTTATCATAGATTTTTTTTCAATGCTTGGTTGAAAAAAACGAAAATCCCCAAATTGTCCACAAAATTGACAAAACATAATTTTGAAAAGAAAATAATGTAGAATTTTACACATAATCAAAAGAGATCTCATAAGGCTCTACATCAGGTGGTGCACATGATGCTGTTCAGCAAGAGAGTAAAGATCTATCACCGAAGCTGTTATCCAGAAGTTCGAGGACTTGATGGTGATCAAAAGTTTTCCCACATATTGTCGTGGTAAATACCATGTCATTCCAGTCAATAATAATTGATCAAGGTAAAACAAATTCATTTCCACTGTGGTGCAGCTGATCACGTCTTGAAAGATAATGTAAGGGTGACTTTCCCATCACCTAATATCAATACACGAGCTGAGCTCTTGTATTATGCAAAACCTAATGGTAATACTGCTGTCTTTAATGCCATTGGGCTTGGATGGAGCTGAAGTTGTCCTGATTAGCCATTGTTTTAGCTGATTGTTCCAGTTGAGAGAGTGCATGGCTGCTTCCACCTTTTGCCTCTTGTTTATGCCTGAGACACAGTGGGTTTTTAATCATGCTTGTCTTTGTGTGACAACTTCCACCTTCCATTTCTAAAGTGCAAACGAAGCATCTCTATTTAGGTAATGGTGCTTTGTGATTGGATGTCAGTCTCCCGTAAACATGTTTGAGGTGTGCTTTGAAAGACAAACAAAGCATAATCACCTTGCCACATAAGTAGAGCTTTTGTAGTGACTCGTCACTTCATGTGAATGTGTACATAAACAAACATATATAACTCAAGGCTGAAAGAGAAAGTGCATTTACTCAATACAGTCGTTATGTAGGAGACAAAAGGGATTGGCGGGGCTTTAAGTAACATTGCTGCATTAATGGAGAAAGAAAAAAAAAGTTTCCTCCACAGAAATTGTTTCTGACAGTGCTGCAGAAAGTTTCAAGGCTTTCAAAGAAGCTCCAAGATTGTTTTACTCTTTATTTTGGTATAGAGCTACTCTGTATTAAATACAAATGGTAGAAAATAGCACCAGTAGTCACTGTTCTTTTGCTTTGTTAGCCAGTTAATAAACTTATTTATGTGACTCCACTCTTTTACACTGGCTTCTCTGTCAATCGTTATTTCTGTCAATTGCAACTGTCTCTGCCCAGCGCGCGCACGCACGCACGCACGCACGCACGCACGCACGCACACACGCACGCACACACACACACACACACACACACACACACACACACACACACACACACACACACACACACACACACACACACACACACACACACACACACACACAAACACACACAGCTGTCTATGAATCCCTGGAGACCAATTTGCTCCTGCAGCTGGCATACTGTAGGTGGTACAGGCCATGGGGCATTTACCCATTTACCAAAGTAATGAGGCTTACTACTATTCATGGGTCTTTTCCACCCCCGCTTAAAAAAAAAAAAAGAAAAAAGAAAAAAGAAACCGAATGCTTCTCCATTTGCTCCCGCACACAGTGCAGCTAAGTGTTTTTGTTTTTTTTTTCTTATTCTTTTGTGACTTTGGATCAACCTTAGTAATGGAATTCCTATATCAGGCTGAACACTCTTCAAAAGCACAAGGCGTCTAAAGGAACAGTTGATCCAATGGAGCCATGAAGAAAGAGACACAACATCACTGTACTCTTGGTCACCATAGAAGCAGAAGCATCATTGTGTAATAAAATGTTGCCACTGAAAAAGTAGGTAGCAGAGCACAAAATACATTACCACCAGAAAGCAAACTAGTTTGGCATAATCAGAAGATTGAAAGACAGAAAAAAAAAACATTGCAATCATTTTCTGATGTGATTACAGGGTGTGTGATTTACTCTGATATCTAAATTTCAACCCAGTTGCTTCCATCTAACCTTGTTGAATTCGGGCAACAATACCCCTCCAGTTTCTTTTTTTCTCCCTACGACAACAACAACTGACAGTGAAAAGAAATCTTTCTCTGTTGGAAGTGATAGCAACAATTGCTGGCGTCCTCCTGCAGTGAAACGATTATTTGCCCCTTCACATAAGAGGGGGGTCGTAGCACGCGGCAGTGACAGCCAAGAGACACTGACACTTCAAATAGAGCAAGTTGCCCCCAACTACCAAAGATTATTGGTTGGCAGGAAAACGTTTGACTGGCTAATATTTAAGACATGGCAAGATGAGAAAGCTTGAATGACAATTGTCATCCGAAAGCGAAAGTAAAACCGTAAACATGGATTAGGATCAACCTGTGCTGTTTGTGATGGTGCTTTATTGCACTGCAGCGGGTTCATTGAGGCGTTTTTCAGTGGCTTCAAGCACCATTGTCAGATTCCCAAAACCCAACAATAGTTTTAAGTTTTCACTTGAGCTTGAATCTGTCAGTGAGAGTCAGCGTCTCACCCGCACATCATTGTTGGGGAACGTTCCTGAGGTCCAAATGCAGGTTCAGAGATCATTCAATAGGTTCCTATAAATCCAAATTCATTTTTAATTCGACTGTATCACTAAAACAATCAACAATCATAACATAAGATGAGGTTTCCTTTCAGGTTCTTTAGAGATGACTGTAGATAGATAATTCTCCACCACAACATCAAAACTGTCCAGATTTTGTCGGTCCGATCCATTAAGTCTCATGAACAAGTCCTCTGAAGTCCTCTGTCGTGTAATCAAATATGTTTGCAGTAGATTCTTTTAAACCTGGAAAATGAGCGTTGGGGCTTCTATATATACATCCACGGAGTATATGTTGCAAAGCAACAACACATTTTATGCTTGTCATCCTCAGGACACCAATCAGGCAAGTTGCGCAGATTAGTTTCTGTTTCTATTAGTTCTGGTTGTAGGCAGCATAAAAAAGATTCCACTGATAGGTGCCAAAACTTATGCTGAAGTCAGGAAAAATGTATTATTGAGTAGGTGCATGTTAAGACAGCTGAGCGAGAAGGGACCTTGAGATTCAAGCAGAGAAATGAAAGCAACTTGCAGTCCCACCAGAGACTGTCAGCAGCAGTCTAAGGTCTGAATTTGAATTACAGTCCGACACTCAGCCGTTTGTTTACTTGGTAGAACTCACCCTGCTCGGAGAGGAATGGCAGATGAGGGCAGAGTAACCTTTGTGGATTTGTAAGGCACATGTAGATGAGTTTAGAGATTTGAGGACAGGTCCAGAAAGGGCACCAAGCAACTCAGGCTGAAAAAAAAGTTTACAAGTTGGAGTCAAAAATATGGAAATTATACGGCAGGCCATGATTTAGCATTGTAGTAGAAAAGTTAAATTTCACATAGTAAGAGGCAGACGTACGATCTACAATGCACAGTCAGTGGATTTTGATTAAGAAAGGTAAGTCCGGCAGCCAGATGTGCGGATGATGTGAATATTAACCATCAGCTGAATGTCTTGTCTATATTTAATCCAGTCGTGAACTTTTATTTCATCATGTTGTCTCTGTCATTTGGACTTTGTGTGGAATGTTTCCCACATCTGCACTTCTTGAACTACTAAAACTTGAGCAAATAATTCCGCATTCAAAGCTCGTGCTGGTGTGTCTATTACAGTAGTCAGTGATATAACAAAATAGAACACATAATTAAATGCAAACGTTCCACTAACTTTTATCGCCTCCCCAGGCTCTAACTAAGCCTTGTCTCATCCGATTCCCAGCCACACGTTGCAGCAACACTCCTGTCCTACGGCGGTCCCACAGGACTTGTAGGATTCTGATTTAATGTCAGCTTAATGTCTCTGTTGTAGTTTATTAAAAGTCTGATAGTGGATGTTAAGAAGACGGGCCTTTTTAATAAAATCTCATGGAGCTTGTGTGGGCTGTGCTTAAAAAAGAAAAACAAAAATACAGATGATGAAAGTATCTGAAGTGTGAGGGGCCCCACTTAATATCACAAATGATAAGTTGAAGTCCCAACTCTCATCTCATCTCTCAACATGAAAGAAAGTTTCCTCCATAGTCGCCTGTACTGAATAACAGATGGTTACATCAGATCCTGTGAACTGGCAAATGGTCATCTGTATTCTTCTTCTTCATCTTCTCTACCCGCTGTGCATGTTGCAAAAATGCCTGGATGTGAAATTTAAGCAGCATAAATGTCTCTCAACAAAGCAAAGTTCAAGGAAGAGCCGTGGGACTACAAGTTCTCTTTTTGCCCCAGAATGACTTGCTGCTGTTGGTGGGCTTTGTGTCTTCTTTTGACTCAACTTTTAGGTTATTTGAAGGGCTTTTCCAACTTTGTGTTCATTAAAATTGACACATAATTAATGGAAAATAAAAAAATAAACATACGCGACAATACGGTGTCTGAAAATTAGTAGGTTAAATTCTAATTTTATTAACCCACCCCCTTTCTCACTGTTTTATTTGGTAGATCTTGCAAGCACAGGGAGAACATGCAATGCAAATGTTCACACTTAAAGACATTGAGCCCATATAGTCTCAATGAGAGATTAACCACTACACTACACTGTGTGTCACTCCATCTGATATGGAAATGTCGGCAATAGAAAATCCCATGGAAAAAAAAACATACCTGTTGATCGCCTTTTTGTGACAGAAACATCAATAACAACTAAACATTTATCTGTGAAATCACAAATATGCATACTTGGATATTTGATCATTCTTTTGGCTTCCAGAATCAACGCGCAAATCGCAAGATTGTTATGATCAGTCCATTCAGGATGTCATCTGCTGAGCATTTGTCCAGTTCAGTGACTCAGTTGCATGTTTTAACAAGTTGGACTAGTAAGCAATAGCTTAAAGTACAAGGGAGTGAGTCATCTCCCGAGGAGGAGTTGCCGCTCTTCAGTGAAAGGGGGAATTTGCTGTGACGGTGATGCTGACGCAGGACGAGCAAAGACCAAGGGCAGTTCTGCGCAAACAGCCAGAGTCTGGAAATTACAGCCATAACCGATTTCGCTGAGGAGAGTCCATCTGTTGTATTGCTGCAGAGCAGAGGGACATGGACGCCAAGTGTGTAAACAAGTAAACAATCCATTTCTCAACTAACCTTGCAATAGATGAGTATAACCCATGTAACCATGACAACTGTACACAAAAATGGTGACTCTAAAAGATTGGGAGATATTTAAATGAAAGAAAATGTGACTGCAGTGTAATGATTGACAACTATTCAGCAACAATAGCACCATCTGTATTTGAAATAAAAATAACCGTAACAACCATAATGGCCAAAATAGTGGCTTTATTAAAATTGCAGGATGTTGGTAGGTTTAATCTTTCTCTTTCTTTTCTGTCATTGAACATTAAAATCAAAAAATGCTGAAGTAATGTGCTAAAAGTGAATAGTAGCAGGATACAATGACTTTTAAATGTCACACTTTAATCCCAAAAAATCTCCCAAAAGAACCTAGACAGCATGTCCGATAAAGAAAAATTGACATTTCACAATTGCATTAAAAAAAATAAATCATCTTATTTAGCTTTTTATAGTTGCAGCGCATCTCAACAAAGTTGGGACAGGGTCATGTTTACAGCCTTGTAAAACTTGACCATGTGTTTTAAACATGTGGGAATTAAAAAGATCATCCGGACTCTTTAACTCTGGCAAATGTGGTCCAACATTGCCCAGCTACCCTTCAGGGCTATTCCTTGAATGAGAGCTGATATTTTCCTAAAACGTTTGTCCACTTTTGATAGCATTCGAGCTTTGTAAGCCGCCCAGATTTTCCTGTAGTAACTATTGCAGCCACAGACCATTAGAGACAATTGCTTCTGAACTAGAATTGTTCCTGAGCCCTTACAGTGGTTTCAAGTACACAATCAACCATGTTTCCATATGTGGACACTCAGATCATAAATATCCAATATTGGTCATCGGCCTTGTTGCTTATGCAGAGAGAGCTTTCCAGTTCCTCTGAATGATTGATTGATATTATGTATCGCAATTGTAAAAGTTTTCACGATTGTACCTAAATGAAAATGTCCTCAATTTGACTATACTGCAGATGGGTGAATTTTTTGACTACCGTCACTTCTGAAAGACACGTCCTCTTTAAAAATGTTCGTTCCATATGTAGTCATATGGCTTGTCGACTAAATAAGTGGTTCCTCCTGCTGCTGTCTTTTTAATAGTACCTTCACATTTTGCCCTTGTCCATTTTGCCGCTGCCATCACATGAGCTATTACTTTTTATGAAATTGTAAAAATGTCCTATTTTCCAACATCTGTTGTGTTGTTGATAATCACTTGTGAATAAAACATGGGACTGAGATTTCCAGATCATTGCACTTCTTCACATTTTACACAATTTTACAAACTTTTTATGGGTTTTGTGGATTTTATTTTGAGCCTGAAAAAGATTAAAATATACATTAATCATAGTGTAGACAAGCTGAGGTAATTTGAGGAAAAGAAATGTTTTCCCTGATATATACAGTATGTAAACATCTATTGAATATGTATTGCTTAATTATGATGGATTTTTATCAGTTAATGTTCGTAGTTGGATGTCACTTCTCTGCATCTGCCGCAGCAGTATGAGATTTTAGGATAATTTCTTGTCAACACTATTTTTAGTCATCCTTAGGTTGTTCGCTGACAGCAGCCTGAGTTTTGTAATTACTTCATTAGACGTCTCCTGCATATTTCTGTAGCCCCCCGCATTGAGCAAGTTGTGCTCAGTAAGCAGAACAGAGAAAGACGGCGGCTCCGCAGCTCTCCGACTGTTTCACATATGGTAAAAAAAAAAAAGCAACAAGTATAGCTCAGGGTCTAATTTTATATTCAATGGAGAATTTCTAAATTAGTTTCGATAACTTTACAAACTGCATGGTTGCCTAGAAAATAATGGGAGTAAATCCATGTTATCTGCCTTGAATGTCACAAGCACTTCAAATGTTAAACTGGGCACAATAAATCAATTGTATTGAACTATTCCGAGCTGAAATCAGTCTTATAACTACAAAATTTATTGGTCATGAAGTAAAAAGGATATGTTCAGAACAACGTCAGTGCATAATTATCCTTTCTTTTTTGAGAATAAAATTATTGTCTTCCTCAAACCTGTAATGGGTTTATTTCCTGTCCCTTGACAATGTTTTTCCTCAGAGATACAGACAATCCAGCATTGTGACATGCCTGTTGTATTCCTTTTTTTTTTTTTTTTGCCATGTGCAAGGCAAAGTAAAGAAACTATTACTGTGACACACACACACACACACACACACACACACACACACACACACACACACACACACACACACACACACACACACACACACACACACACACACACATACACACACACAAGGAGTCTGTTGCTGTTATCTTTGCTGTCCATCGAAGCCATTGTCGATAGTCATCAGCACAGCATGCTGAATGTGTTAGTGTCGTTATTATTCTGCTCAAATGTGGATTTGTACTGTACCTTCACTACCCTGCTGTCAGTTTACCTCATGGGTGGCTCGAAGCAACTTTTGCAGCTGATGAATCAGAGTTAGGGAGGACATTTCTGTCTGTTTGACAACCTCGATTTCGGTCAGAACAAAGAATTAGTATTTTGAGATTTTTTTGTTTTCTAAATGTCCTGTTTTCTTTCAGTAATTATCGTGAAAAAAATCATAGTTGCAATTACTTGGTGAAGTAACACATTAGTAAATGATTACTATCATGAAATAAAAACAGTTACAATGACTGGTGTTCGTGTCTTTATTGACTCATTACTTGCGGTCTGTCTGTTTCCTTGTGCCAACTGTTAACATTGTTCAAAGCTTCTTGTAACTCTTCTGTTTAGTGAAGTAGCGTCTCATTAATTCTGGACAAAGTCAATCCTACTGACAGCAACACGTTAGCCTGTAGCCACAGTACCTAGAAATTATTTAATAACCATGTACTTACCATTCTGCTTCGATCTGCATTGTTAGCAGTTTATCTCAGCTGTTTTGTTGCTGCTTCTTCTTGTCATTAGTTCATAAATCCATTTCTTTAAGGAGCAGGTGTTATGCACAGTTCTGCATGACTGGAAAAAGTTTATCCCCCTTGTAGGAGCTCGTGCAGTGAAGCGCTTACGGTTGGAAACGCAAGACTTGAATACTGACTAAATAACTCTAATGGGGTAATGCAGACTAACATGAGTATACAACCATTTGAATTCCAAGTAACTGAAGTGACTCGAGCTGAACCTAATGAGTCACTTAGGCATTAGACTGACCAGCAGACTGTTGATGGCTCAGTTCAGCCCTCACAACAGCACAAGAATAGAGAGACTTGCACATTATTAAAACATCATAAATGAGAGAGGCAATTAAAACCAACATGCAAATTACTTTACCAAGGAGGTGGTTTATACAGTACTTCTTTTTGAATAACTTCACTACTTATTAAAAGAAACTAACGAGTGAGCATAACCTGGTGCTATTTTTCAGTAACTCAACACAACATGACATAGTGATGCAGTTTGAGAATTCAAACTACTTTAACATCAAACCACAGGACAGTGTCTAATCAAATTGTTTATGTTCAACATTCAGGGATGGTTTTCAATCAAAACACTATTTTATGTCTCCATATAAAGATTTTCATTTTCACCTTTTAATTTCAAAAAGCCAAATCCAGTGCTTTGACATTAAATCTTCGAATTAACCAAATATTACCGAAAAGTTACTTTCAAAGGCGTCCCAAAAATATATAGTTCTAATTCAATTTAAAAAAATAAAGAAATAATGCATTTTTGTGAACTAGTGATACAGCAGCATGATGCTGCGGGTTTTCACTTCTCTCTCCTGGAAATGTGAAGCTACGGGAAATAAGACTTGGTCTTTCTCTTTGACTGGTGTGAGGCGGGGACTGCTACCGCAGCCAAGTAGATGAGAAACGTGAGCAGAAACGCGCCTGGACAAAAGTGTAATGGGCAACAGCATACTGGATCCTTCTGGGAAACCGTCTCAAAACAAGCATCAGGCCCTTATCTTGACTTTTTAATTCAAGACATGTTTACATGCAGAAACAATGAAATGTGATTCTTGGCCAAAATCCCCATTCATCGTCATACAAGGTAGATGAAAGCGCTCGTGAATCCATTTCCATTTCCAGCTACAAACCTAAACTTTCCTGTTCTTTTTTATCCGTTTGTATCCCACAGTACTATAATTGTCTGTACAGTATGTTATTTTAAAGACTTGTGTGTTTTCAGCTCTTCGACTAAGAAGTAACTTTTTCCTTTCCTTTCACGAGTATGTATAGTTTAAGAGGCTCACTGGATGTAATGTTATGCAAAACATGAGTCAAAAAGTTTTTCATTTCGAATTTCACTTTCAGATGTCACCTCTGGGTAAATAGGATGATTTTCCCCCACTCCTTACATGCCCTTTGTTTCCCTCCGCTCCTCGTCATTCATCTCTTCTCCAGCTCTCAAGTTGCCTGTGGCCCAGCAGCAGCAGCAGTTTGTGTTGCCACAAACAGAGAGCAGGCAGGAGAAACCCACCATGACAGGCAGATAACAATGCTGCAACACCACACTAATTGGCCCGGGGCTTACAGGGAGAGTCTCCTGTTCAGCAGCCTGGTATTTTGGGACGTGAGAGCAGAAGGAGAGTCGATGGGGAAAATAGAGGGGGGTGGGGGGGGGGTTGCGAGAGTTTGGAGGAGGAAGAGAGGGGAAGGAGGAGGCAGGGAGCGTCAGTTTTGATTATGGATGAGTTGTGAGATAAGCTGAGGTAGGAGACGTTGTGCGGAGAATGCTGTGGGCATGTATGTGTGCATCAACATCGATGTCTGTGCCGAGCGTGGGATGTGTGTGAGGACACGCACCAGTCATGTAGGCCTGTCACAGAAAGTTCTAATCAGAGGTGATGGATGATATTTGTGCTCTTCTTTTTTTAAGCAATCAGTGGGGTTAGTCATTAAGCATTTTAACACACCGATTGATCCAGGATATTATCCTGACTAACATCAATGAAATTGTTGCAGTTTCACAGTCTTTACTAACATTTATTATAACGTCTGTTTGGCTTCTGGAAAAGTGGGATTGGATTGAAATGTCCATGCAGGCCAACAAGTAGCACATAGCGCCAGTTGTGTGGGTTTGTTTGAGTTTGCCTTCTTTTTTTGAGGACAAAAGCTATCTGTCTTAAGAGGATAGGATTATACTCCTATTGATCCGCAGGGTAAACCCCATGGATCATTACCAAGACCATAGAAGATTATTCGCTTTGCTATAGATTGGTTCAGTGTGATGCTGGTCACGCTCAAATGGTGTCTGTTGACAAGTAACTAAATCAAATGAAAGATGAAACCTGGATGGTGTAAACAGGAAGGTTTGGATGTTGGAACAAGCTGGTTTTTGTAGCGAACGCTCTGTTGATGACCAACTTTTTTCCTACACTGTTGATATTTGAATGTCTCCGTGTTCCATGACGTATCACTAAAGATTCCACAGCTTCAGTGTTGACTTGGAGATGAGATGCAATAAAGCTCAACTCTATTTGGTGGTCAAGTGAATACATACAAAAAAATATAAACATAAATCCCAGCCTGTAATTGCTAATGCCAGTTCCTCTACCAGATGGCTGATGTTTAGTTTTGTTCCGACTGAAAAGAAATGTTTTGAATGATTCGCCAATGATCGATATTTGCAAAGCCAATGAAAGTTTTGTGTTCTGTTCCCCCGAAACAAGCCCTAACTGTATTGCAAGATTTGGTGTTTCTCTAATTCAATCCAACACAAGAGAAGGGACGTGTGAACAGTCCGCATTATCTTTACAGTCACAACGTGCACAACACTTTTCGAGAAGGGGATTTATCAAAAGTTTCATAGCCTCCATCACCTGCAGGAGCATGAGACACAAGCCTCCGCACACCTATTCTCCACATCAATAAGAAGTGCATTATATTCTCGAAACCACATTAATCCAACTGCAATTTAGACTCAATTACAAACCTGTCTTATACAAGTTTACCCCGGCATGATTTCGCCCAATACATCTTTTAAACTTCACTCCAGGTAACTGCTCTAAACTCAATCTGCACCATTAATCATAGACTAAAGCAAAGCATGACCTATTTTGACATAAAACGGCCCACTTGGCAGCTCAAAAATTGAGTTGTATCACAGATTGCAAGTTTAGTCCAATTCTGTAACACAATAATAAACAATAGCAGCGGGGGGGGGGGGGGGGGGGGGGGGGGGGGGGGGGTACGAGTGTCTGGGGTCTCAAAAATGAAAGTACCTTAGTGGTCTGGGATTTGTGCTAATACACTGTTGGTTAAAAAAAAAAAAAAAGCTTTTGGTCTTCCCATTTCTCATTCAGTGATAAGCCTTTTATATATTACCCTCAAGCCTCTTCTGTTGTGTTTTTCCCGCCAATACCACTGGGACACCACCTGAGAGTCTGTCAGGGGGAAACTTGTGTGAGTGGACATGACAGTACAGGTCTGAAGCTAGGACCAAAAAAAAAAAAAAAAACATTAGACATACAGTACTTGTATTTCTGGGTGTCTGGGTATGATGTAAGAATGACCTCACTCACTATTTGTGGAGATGCAGAAAAACTCTTGAAGCTCAAGAGTTGAAACTGTTGCAACCTTAGTATCTCCTATTCCCAGTCTGTTTTATCGTGTGTTTAGCCGAGAGAACATAGTTATTGGAAGGTACCAATTATAAGTCTTATACATTTTGAAGTACCACATTAGTAGAAGAATACAATTTTTTTTTGTTTGACGAACATGAAAAATCCTTGTGATTGCGTCATGATTCAAGGACAAATCCTCAGAAAACAAAGATTGTGACGTGCTTTAAGAGTGTGGTTGCAATCTGAGGACTTAGACCTTCAGGGTTTATTGGTGGATTCTAAGCAGATTTTTTTCTCAAAGACTTCACATTTTCATGTTTTAGTATTCATCTTCTAAAATTATAAACAGTACACTCAAAATGAATGTGCCACATGCTCAGATGTGGCACACATCCTCAGCCATGTTGTTGGCAGATTAATTGAAAAATGTCATAAGGAAAATGGATTCGTGAAAACTGAGTGGGGGCTGCAGGAGTGGTAGTAATGGAATTTGAATGGCCTCGCTGCATGCACAGTCTGCGTGTAGGTCTATTCAGTCAAACGCATACGATACAGGATTCTATAAGAGATGTACTGCACGCAGTCTTAGCAAACCTTGCTTAATCCAAACCTCATTGTAAGAGATGGTGGAGCTGATAATGATTTACTGCAGAAAACGAATTACTGAAGAAAATGTGTTGGGTGCAGTATGCTTAAATCGCCCTTATCCAGCTGATAATACTTTATTTGCTTTCTTCAAACTGCTCACCCACCCAAAATGAAACAGATTTGACACAAGGTCATGTGTTTCATTGGGATGACTAAAGGTAAAAAGGTGGTTTGTAAGGATAATTAAATAAGGTTTTTGAGATTTGAAAATTTCCAGTTGCAAGACAGTGCTGGACTCCATACTGAATTAATTCGGGTTTCATAGGGGAAGAGATGAGATGCTGAGCTGGCCTGGCCCCCAGTCCAGACATTTCTGACAAGAGGAAACATTTAAAGGGTCATAAACTTAAAATAAAAAAACCCACAATGAAGACCCAGAACTGTTCTACATTAGAGAAGATTCCAAAAACTCCAGGAACAAATTTAACCACACCTTGTTTTTATTTACATTTGACACATTGTCTCAGTCTTATTGGTAATGTTGGACAGTTTTGAATCTAATCAAGAGGGGTTAAAGTCAGAGAATGATGTCACAAGAGCAAAAATCAAATGAAATCATTTAAGTTTGAAATTTGCCAACAGAATAATTGACGTAATACCGCTTCATCTAACATTATGAATATTTTGAATATGCACAAGTTGTCTTGCAGTGCAGATCTTAAATTCTATCAACTCCACAGAGCTACACTTTTCCATCTCCAATAGCGTCAAGGCTTTGGACAATGTCAAGTATTAAGAAGAGAGAGAGGGAGAAGACTTTATTTGGGGAGAGAAGTGTTGCTTGAGCAAGCAGCATCCGTTTCTCTCTTTTAAAGTCTTCCAGGATCCTCACTAGAAGTATGAGCTAATCAATAACCTGTCAGAGAGAAAGCCTTTTCAGTTTTTGGCCAGTCCACCTGCTGCTGCTCAACTCAACTCAATCTAAGTCTCTCCTTGTTTTCAGCCTTTCTCTCAAACTGTTTTTATTACCTTGGCTCTATTGAGTGGGCCTGCCAGCTCAAAGAAACATTGTCCCTTCTTACGCTGCTCAGACTGTTAATAAAAGAAGGGTCACAGTGTCAGAGATGCTCAGCAAATTGGATGGTGGAAAAAGCGCACATTACATGGTATGAAGTTACTCTTGTAAAAGCCAACCTTCAGTCAGTCTTTCTCAAGAGTGACACTTCCTACCAACTCCAGGTTTACTATTGGCTTTTGATTCTGTAAACTGAAGCTCTTTAGAATTGATTGTGAGTTGTTTAAAGACTTAGGGCCTGATTCAATAAAGCTTTGCACGGACAGAAAGACAAACTCTGATATGCTAACAGGAAATGCTAAGAGTTATTGTTCTTAATATATAAACTCTTAATAATCAATCATTTCCCATATTATAAAAGTCCATATTTTAGTGCTGGTTGCAGTCACTCCATGGCAGTAAGTCAATTTTGGAATTAAAGCATGCACAACCTTTTTAGAATACTCCTGTTTGTGTATGATATCATTCCTGGTGTTACTCTTAGTTAATTGATCTCACAATGTATGACACACGAGCATGTAATTTGAATTGCTTTATGCGGGACCTTGGAGCATTAGAGCAAATAAAGTTCTCTTTTCAGAAGATCTGAAGTTAAATCTGAAACATTGCTGTCATTTTAAGACTTTAAGACTCTCTTTTTTTATCCAACACCATTTTCAATGTGAAGAAAAAACCATTAACAATCCAATGAAACCTTTTGTGTAAATTATAATACAATCTATATTAAAGCAAAATCTGCATTTGATTGTGATTTAATTTTTGTTCCACAAACTACATTGAATTTTATGACTAGTTGGAGTGTATTGTGCTATTGGAGCTATAGTAGCAGTCATATTAGTTAAAGAAATAGATTTATTCAACTGAAATAGTTTTATTCAACATCAGCAAAATATACTTGGGATACTCAAATCTGTCTCAAAAGATCTGTTTAATTACTCATCAATATTTTATTTTGTGAGTTTTAATTATTGAACAACAAAATATGATAAAAATGCTTGCATATGTAAATATCAGATGCCGTTTAAGTACAGGTCTATAATGAAGTGTGCAGTCCTTTGCTACAGAGATACAAAGAGATACAGCTTCAGATAAACAAACTTTACAGTGAAATGAAAGATAACAAATATGTGCAACACTTCAAGGCTTGGTTGGATTGAAGAGTGCCATTGTTAAGAGATGACTCGTTCATATGTTTGTCCTTCCATTTAGGAACAAAAAGAGGCCTTGAGCAAAGTTGTTGCCTGACCTATGGAATGGGTGCATTTCTTTTTTTTGTTTAGAGAAATCACCTACAAAAATACAACAAATACAACATGCTCAGAAAATCAGAAGTTAAGTGATACGAGCTTAAATTTATATCGTGAGAATATATTTTCATTTTGGTGCAAAGGAATAACTTCACCGTCATGAACCAACAAGCGAAAAGCCCCAGAGAGTTTTACCTGCGGCACCAGAAACAACCCTCAACTCAGAAAATCACTGGCTGCCAATCATTCATCTCCTTCCCTGTCCATCTCTGTCCATGGCTTCATGTCATCCAGATGATGGATGACCAGGTTGGTCTAAAATAGTATCGGTGAATATATTTTGAAGAGACAGCGCACAGGTCCATACGTACCATGTGTTTATTCATGCATCGCACACTCAGGGATGAATATGTGTCAATATGGACCCCTGTGGTTGCATATTACACCATGACACAATGAACCACGTGTTAAACCATGTGTATGAATAGTCTTTTTTCATGTGATAAGATGGACAGATGAGGAAAACATGTTTTTAAAGGAAAAGCTGCTGGAGAACAGTTTGTCTCCACAGTCAAAAACACACCCAGAAAAATATTTCCAGGAGAAACACAATAAACAAAGACAGTCTTTTTGAACCCCACCCAGTGTTCATCTCATTAGAAAAACACAGCAGCTCAAGATGCCGCCCTGTTTTCACATTAGTCTCCTAAATTTAATATTTCTTCCCCATGTGGCATTCGTCTGGAAACATATTCTCTAGTTGTTGCTTTGTTGTTCTGTAACTTTCCTTGTGACGTTCACATAAGATCCCCCGAAAGCAACATAGCACTGTATAATGTAAAATAATATAAACACAGTTTGAAGTGCCAATTATGAGGTGTTAATCTGTTCAGAGGTGGAACTGCGAATCAGACAAACTCAATCTGGAGTTATTTTACAGCGCCTGCTGCCTTAAATTGAGGTAATATGCCTCCGATGTATCCTACATTATGGTAATGGTGCCTGTATGTTGGGTTTCTTCACATATTCCAAAACCTTCAATAAACTATTGACGAGGAAAATTAAATAATACCTGCCTTCTGTCTATTTGCAAAGATGGCAGGCTGCACTTTGCAAATACTTTGTAGAACGACTCTTGTTCACCATTATATGCACACAATACATTGCAATGTTGAATACAGAAGAACAATGCTGTTTATTTTTATTTTTTTCGAATCAGTGTTTGCAATCATTTTAAAACTATCGAGTTCCTGTCCATTGATTATGCTAATGTACAATTAACCAATCAAGCCACTGGGAGTATCTATATTTTAATGACTGCAATAGTTTGGAGTTCAGTATTTGTTCTACACTGATATTAGTTTAGGCTAATGTCAGTGTAAATATCTGTGCCATGTGGAGTAGACAGCTTATCTTCACATGTTGGTAAAACAGCCCAGTGACGTGGTCTACATGTTGTTTTTGGAGGGTCTTTCATCGATTGTGATGGCAAAGTCAGCAAATATTAAAAGAGCTTAACATGCTGCATACAGCAAAGCCTAATGACCAATGGCACCAATGTGATATCGCTACGTTGATATATTCGATCCATGGCTTTAAATTTGTAAAACATGTATTCACTTATTATCAATGGCTGCACTTTCCTCACCACACACTTTCATGAAAACCTGTCAATGTGAACTGCATAAAAACATCTAATTTATTATATTACAACACACACACACACACACACACACACACACACACACACACACACGCACACACACACACGCGCGCACGCGCGCGTGCATATTCCTATAAAAGGTGAGTGTTAAGCCAGGCACGCTCCTTCATCGACCCACGCAAAATGCCTGAAAGCACATTGACCGTGGTAGCCCAGTGGGACTGCAGAGTCAATATAAACCAACAGGAGTGATGATTGATTGATCCCCGACTACCCCACTCTCGTTCCCTGCTTCGCCTCATCATGCCCTCCTTCCATGCCCAACCTTCCCGCTCCCTGTAGTCTATACGGGCATGTTCAGACCAAGTCCATTCAGCGAAGATGCATCCAGATTGAATCAAGCTCCGTAACACATGAATATCCATTCACACCTGACATTCAGCGTCTGAAGCCAGATTCACACAAGAAAGCTAATTTAATCCCACGTAGAGAAAATGCTTTTCAGCCCACAGCAGTGCAGTCAGACAAGACTACACGTTGCCGTTGTGATCCCGGAGAAAAGAAAGAAAGCTTAATCAGCTTCAACTGGTCAATCCTTTTTTTTCCTATTGTAATGCATCTTTAAAAGACCAGCTCAACAGAATTACCACAGATTTAACTGACAGCAAAATCTTTGTAGGATGCACTAAGTTATCGTGTCAGGAAAAAAAAAAAAAAAAGAAGTGTTTTGTGTAGACATGACATATCATTGTGGTAAAATCTCACCATCAGTCTTTCATTTGCATTTTCTTGCTATTTTGATTGAGCAACAGCTGTTAGATTCCATCCTTATTTATAGAGGAAAATTAATGGAAAAGGCAAATTAGCATAGATGTAGAATATTAAACATCTTTCATTTGGGTACCCATCATTCATTCCCCATCTCTCACCTGGTTATTTATTATTTCATCTTTTTTCACTGGGGCTGAGGTAGAAGCAGGGTTCCTGGTGAACTCCCATCTGGACCCTTTATCAGAGTACATATTTTAATGAGCCAAACACAGAAAGAGAGGCAGGAAGCGAGGTCAGCTTTAAACACAGTGATTAGCAGTTCAAAGAGAACAACCGGGGTTTCATCTACCTCACCTCCTCTTGGCCATCCCTCCCCTTACACACAGTTTCTCTCATCTTCAAACAACCCTGGGCAGAGGGTGGAGACTGAGGGATGGCCTCTCCTGGGCCAACCAACAGGGAGCATTGATGGTAGGAGGATGGAAGGCTGGAGGGCAGCTTTGTTGCCTGCTTGGCCTCTCCCCGTGCTGGGCAGTGATTAAATCAAGGCCCTGGTGCGAGGCCTTCTGCTGGGGCAGCAGTGGGTTTCTCCCCATGCTGAGTTTGGATGTGCCGCTGAAAGGAGACGTTACAAAGCATCTCTGTTGTTTGCACTCTGAATTTAATGGAAGTTGCATCAAAAGTCCTTTGTGTCTGTCATGAAGTAAAACACTGCTCACAATTGTCTCATGCCTTCTCGAAATGCCAGGCTGTTTGTTTTCTAACCTGCTGGATATCAACTGTAACACTCAGAAATAGACTTCAAAAAGCCCTTGGCCATCGAGCAAGAAAAAAAAAGCAGTATGTGAAGGTGAAAGGAATAACAATAATCACCAAAGTGTGCTATTCTTCAGTTGCTAGAAACCACATGAAGAAACCTGAAACCACATAACTCTCGAAATAACAACAAACTCCTTAAAGATGAATAAAGTTTGCTTTGAGTACAAGATTCCAGTATTAAAAGTGGGGACCAGGTTAGGAAATCTGGGTCAGGTAAAAATGAACAGTCCCTCTGCACAGCTATTATTGAAGTTCCTATGAGCAATCCTCAATTATTCCAGTGAGGAGGCTCAGTGGCAAACTGCAGAATGTGGTTGCCCCTGGCAACTCCCTGGTGGGAATCTATATGACAGGATGAATGTGCCACAGTATGGTGCAGGAAAGACGCATGCATGCGATTCAAGAAGTTACTCTGGGGTCACCCTAACACTTCATTACATACATTCGTGCTCCCTAATAAAATAAAGTAGAATAGCCTTCGCCTTAGCTCTGCCATTAGTGGCTTACTACTATAGATGTATTTACCTTTGCATGTTTGTTCTTTCATTTTGTGTGTGTGTGTGTGTGTTTGTGTGTGTGTGCACATTCCTGCATGTGCATGTGTGCGTGCGTATGTGTTTGAACTTTTCAACAACTGTAACTCCCTGCTGTACGAGCACTGGGAGCACTCGCGAGTGATTGCTGTGCCCCAGGTCTTTTTCTCCTGTTGCCTTGACAGAAAGAAGGAATCGCATTCAGAGAGAGTTATCCTTATGTAATAACTCTGCAATCAAGAAAAAAATGTCTTTTTGTCTTAACGCGTAAACTTTTGGGAGATTCTGACTCGTGCCTGCAGAGGAGTGGTGAGTGATTGCTGTGCCCCAGGTCCTCTTCCTGATGGGTTGACAGAAGAGAGGGGCGAAATGCATTCAGGGAGAGTCATCATTTATCCTCGTGTAATTACTCTGAAATCAAGGTGCTGAAATATCTGTGCGCAGGCTGACAGAAGAAAAAGCCCCTGAAGGACTGTCTGAAACATACGCTGACTAGGAAATGAGAGGGCAGAGAAGAGAGGCGACTCAAGAAAAGAATGGTGAAATGAAGAGACGGGAGAGAAAGGAGTCGATACAAAGTCAAGCCGTTTTAAAGGAGCTGGTCTAACGAGCAGTCAGGTGCAGTGATTAATCAGCAGACAGTGATGAAGAGTGGAGTGGAGACGTATAAAGAAAGTCTGTGTGTACTTGTGTAAATAATGTTGGCAAAACTGCAGTCAAAGGATTATCTTTACCTGCACAGGGATGCGACATGCGAGTCTGTCTGGAGGGTTTGTATGATTTCAGGCACTGTGGATTGCCAATCAGAGAACAATAAACTTAAATGAATTTGAAGCTATTGTATGAAAATCATGAACATTTTAAGGTAATCTTAGTTGATTTCCCGGAGTTGAGTGGGAACAGCTCTTGCTGAAAATGTGTAAGTTTCTGAATGTGCGCGTAATTGTGTACAACAACATACTTATTACTTTAGAATATACAGAAATGCTGTTGAAACTCCTCTTGGAATTAGCTCCCCTTTCATCTTCTAAACATTCGCATTGAAAATTCTCTCTTTTCATTTTTTCCTGCAGTAATTCTCTCAAACAAGAGTCTTCGTACCCTCCCTCTCCGCCAAATGAGAAGTTTAGCTACACATCCAGCACTAATCTTGGGACCATTGTGGGCATTGCAGGGATGAAAGAATAGTAGTGGAGCTGATGAAAAGCACTGAGGGCTTTCGCTTCTTCTCCGCTGAGTTGTCCACTGATGAGGGGGTTTTTCAGGATGTTTGAGTTGATCATTAAGAAGAAAATAAATCCTCAATTCTCTTCTCTTCTCTTCTCTTCTCTTCTCTTCTCTTCTCATATATGTGCCTACTTGTATACCAAAGACAGCGGTTTGTGAGCAACACATCGTTCTTATTCAACATGTATCTCTAAAACACACTCACACTGTGTGTTTGTGTGTGTGTGTGTGTGACTATGACAGGAAATGAATATTTAAGCATAGAGCCGTAGGTGTAGGAACCGCAGCCATTTCTTGAGTCTTCTTGAGCACATCATTTATTTACCAGTTTGAGGCTTCAAAGTGGGCTTAAACATCATCATTTTCTCTCTGTGTTCTCTTTAATCAGGCACATCATGTCCTCCACCCCCCCCCCCCCCCCCCTTTTTTTTCCCAACTTCTCCATCTGCTTCGTTCACAGGTGCTGTGGGGATATTCTCTCCGCGAAGTCTTATAAATGATGCTGCTGCTTCGCCCTTGTTAAGGGTTATAGATCATGGAGAGCGAGTTTACTTAAATTCTCTGAACAAATCCAGCACCGACTCCCAAGCACCACCGGGAGAGGAGTTGTCAGGAGACGGACAGTCTCTGAGATACATTTATGCAAAGCTGGATAGGATGTGTGCATATGTGTGTGGGAGTACGTGTGCGTGTGAATGTAGGAGCGCAGCCAGAGTCCTGATAGAGTTTTCTTGCCTGGACAGGATGTGTAACTTGGGCTAAGTCTCCCAGTGATTAGGCTTTGATGTTACCTTGAGTGATAGATGAGAAAGGAGTAGGAGGGTTGGAGGAGAGAAAAGGTGATGTTGCTGACACAGTACTTTGAGACAACTTTCTTCCTCATACTTTTTTTTATTTTATTTTTTTTCCTAAGTCTTTGCCACTTTTCTAACTTCACTGCTAAAGCACAGGAGAGAAAAAAACAACTTCTTTACTTAGGAGATGGCAGGAGTAAAGAGTAGAAATGGGGGGCAGTATGGGTGGCAGCTCGAAGAGAAGGGAGGAAAGATAGGGGGGGAAAAAAATGCATAAGGGGTAATGTCAAATTCAATTCTAATGTGGAAAGGAGGCGGTTAGAGGTCACTGCTGCATTACCAACATTGGTTTAGCACCTAAGACAAACAGTCTGCTATAATCATCTCACGCTGCCACCGAGAATAAACTCCAGGATTTGACATGCAGACAAAGGAAAACTGGGGGAAAAAAACATGTATAGTATCCCACTGAAACACTCAAACGAGTGATTATGGGAGTTAAAACTCATCAATCCATATTCAATCAATCAAACACGTCATTACACTATTTCTGCCTGCTGAAACTGTGTTTCCATGCCCACTTTGAATGTGATTTGGTTTGTCTGAACTTTCAGGTTCACTGGTGATCAAACGGCTTATGTCCCCGGTAACAGAGCGGATGCTCCCCCGATTAAATCTTGTGATTGGGAGTAAGATGGCCAAACCTGCACCTGTACCTCCTTCTCCTCCTCTGCTGGGAGAGAAATAATGTTGTCTTGTCAGTACAAAGAAACCGGAGAGCCTAAACAGAAATTACTTTACGATCCCCTGTTAGAGATAAGAATAATTAGTTATCCACAGCAGTCTTATTTTTTGCGGCTTTGTACATGTGTGCCCGTATCACATTTTATCATCTGTCTTTAAAGGATGTTATTACCTGTGAGCGCGGGGACATGTGTAACAGCTAATTCAAAAAATTAGATATCTGTCTACAGAGAAAATTAACTCCCACCGCAATATAGGAACCCTGAATTGGATTCGGGAAAGTAGAAACACAGGGTCGCAATGTTTGCTTTGAAAATTGCTGAATTTCTGATGTTTTAATTATATCCAAACTAACATCTGAAGCCTTGCTCTCGCTGCAGTCCTCAGGCGAAGGTGGAGGGTGTGAGCCTCTTGTCCTTCCAACATGTCTTTCTTTGCTCTTTGCGTCTGCGTTACATCCTGTCACTTGTGTATTTCAATATGCTCATCTAGTCAACCTTGATGTTTGTTCCATCCGTCCAAATGAAACCTTGGCTCTTATATAACTTTGCTTTTACAGTTCTTTATCCCCGGGGAGCCATTTAGCATGGCGCCACTCCTTACAGGAGATGGGCATGTTCGGCTTTCTTTCATCGCCGCCCCCTGAACACAAACAACCACTAAAGAAGCGATGCTCTCGCACAGATTGATTTGCTTCCCTTTTTATACAAATAATTGGGATCGATGGCCACACAGCAACTGCTTCCTTTCTCAAGATGAGAGGAATGATTTGATGAGCGTTATGAACCTTAGAGTATCCCGTATTGATGTCATCTATATTCATCCTGGCTGGTTTCAGATACATTCAGTGTATCAGGAAATGTCATTGTATTTCATTAGCATTTATACATAAGTGAACTGGGAGCACACCTTGGCCACAGCCGAGACGCAGCTTTTCTGTTACAAGAGGCTTCAGTGCCCTCAAGTGGTGTCCTGGATGAAATTCATGCTCCTGCTCCTGGTTGAAGCGCACAAAGCCAATCAATTTGAATTTGAGAGTCCACCTTTCTTTTCTGTTTTTAACCAAACACTGGTCATTTTGTTGTTTCCGACCTGGTTCGATCAGACCCACTGGGGGCCCCGGGCGAGAGGCTTCTTGCCCAGAAAAAGTGTTAAACCGGGACAAAGTAGCATAACTACTTTTGATGTAGTGTTTCACAACAGCAGGCTGCGAGAAGGGGAACTATTTTGTGAGGATTGTTAACATCTCAATGCAGTTTAAGGGAGGTTTCTAGTCGAGTCAAATATGGATGCAATGGACCTAAATGTCAGGCAAATTGTTGTTGTTGCGGAAAGTGTCCAAGTAAAAGGGGTTTAAATCACATTTTCATTGATTGGCTCTAATGTGAGCGTTCTCTTGGGTCCTCGCCGACCCTGCCAACACGATTCCAACACTTGTATAAGGTGTGTGGTGCCTTCACCCATAAGATCACAGCATGTGATCAGCCCCAGCACTCAGTGTTGAAACTGTAGATTTTTCTTCACCCTCTGCGCAACATTCATCTGAAAGTAGAAACAATGAGGAGGGGGCATGAACGACATTTATTTGCATTTTTTTTTTTTTCAATTACTAAAGGCCAAAAGTTATGGTTGGATGCATCTACATTTTCTGCAAAGAACAAAATAGCACTGTTCTGTCCTGAGCTCAAAATGTGATTCTGCACCAGTGTACACACACACATGCGCGCACACACACACACACACACACACACACAAATGCAGAATACTTTCACGAAAAACATGTAGGTATGCAACAATAAAAAAGGGGGGGCTCAAGGATGTTAAAACTGAAATGTGACCAATAATGGGAAGATATTTATCGCCAATTATCATTTAAATGGCAAAGGGTCATCTTGTTGTTAATTAATCACAACATATCACTCCGGTTCCGGCTGCAGTGACACTTTAATTTCAGCAGTTATTATCACTGCCGCAGCGTTGACTACACTGTCTCTCCGTAATGGCTCGGTAATGACCCTCACTAACAGCACCTCACATGTCTGGCATTTATTAAAGGAAGTGAACATTGTCTGAGTCTAGAATACATATTATCTGCTCCAATCAAGCCAGATATACATTCCTCTCAACTCTGCCACGGTCCATAATGTGTTTAACACGCCACCATACGTACTGTTGCATTCAGGTGAAGTTTTAGAGGTGCGTTTGCAGGCTCTTTCATCTTCTACAGAGTATTTTCTCTGTTACTTCTCTTTCAGGCTAAATTCAAAGAGCTCTGGATCAGGTCATTCCGTGAGCCAGTGATTGGTTGTGATTCAAAACATCCATACACCAAATAGATTACATGATACTTGGGTGACAACACACGTTTCTGAATCAAGATTTCTAATTAGGTCACTTATAAAAGAAAAAAAAAAAAAAAGTCAAACTTCAATACTGCTTCAAAATGCATGTGACTGAATGACAGTGTCCAGAGAATAGTGGGGCTGACAGGACAGTGTTATTTACGGAGAAAACAACATTGAGACCAGCTATTAGAAAAGGGAAGCTCCACATGATGCCAATGTGGTCAGCAGCACACGGTGACTCAGGAACGGAAGACGATACACAAAAGGCCTTTAAAATGTGGAGGACGATAAAGACGATTCCAATATTGTGTCTTATTCATTAAAACCCCTAAGACAAATCTTTGAAGATAGACTAAATATATAATTGGCATTCAAGCACATAGTTAAACATTTACACCAAAGTGCCCGTTAGAATAACATGAAGGGATTTCTTGAAGGTGTGAGAGAGGCCACACCAAACATTTAAATGACCACTTATATTAATGTACAGCCTCCAGTGTGTTGGTCAATGTACGACTATGACTGAAAAAACACACAAAAAAAAAGAAGTGCCACAGCTGTAGATCAACAGATGCAGTGAGTCGGGTGTGATTTTGAGGATAAGAATTTCTCAAAAAAGCCCACAAATTAGATATTAAATTTCAGATCTATGCGTCATAGCATTTGCAGCGGAGATACTGCCAATATTCTGGGCTCTGCTGTGATTTTCAGGACTGCTCACCTTTGGCTGCAGTTTGGAAAGAGATTTGAGGCATGTACTGTTGCATCTAATCCACTGTCCTCGATCCCTGCACATGTCTAAATGTTCCCCCCGCACAAAGAGTTCATTCCAGGGTAAAACCTGCTGTTTGTTTTTTTGTTGACTTTGGTTTTGTGTGTTTCATGTGCATCCCAGCCCTGATGGGATTTTTTGCTGTGTTGCACGATGATGTTGTGTTGACTTGTGAACTCGGCATCAAAGCAGCCGGGCTGCGAGATCAAACACTGTTGTGTGTAGAAAGTCAGGACTGAAACATTTGGAATCAGTAAATGTTTAAAAACATTGTGTTTTATATATATATTCAGTTTAGGTTCTTAAAAGTTTTGGTGTTTAGTTCTAGTTTAATTGAGAAACATGTGAGTATTTTATTTTTTTTATATTGCCTGTACTTTAAATAACATCCTTAATTTCGGTATGTGCATCACACATGTGTTTGAGGGGAAATTCTGGTTTCTAAGTAATAAGTGAGGGGTGAAATGCATATTTACTTAAAACAGTTGGAGGTAATGAATTAGGAACTACTTACAGCTGAGGAACTATGGAGACTGTGCGCACTGGTTTTTGGGGTTTCCCAATTTTAAGATATCAAATACATCATTATGGGTGAAACGCTTGTATATGTTTGACATCGAATCGGCATGTGAAGGTTAATCCAGATCTCAAAGGGTTAATGGTTTGAAATAGAGCAGTGTTACTCAAACTCTAGCACACGCGCCACCAGTAGTACATAAACTCCCTATAGTATGTGGAGAAAAATCATAAATTATTAGAAAAGAATTTCTTTGAAAATCTTTGAAAAAAAAAAAAAAAAAAAAAAAAACATCTTCTATACTAGTACTTCCCACTATTTTTATTGAGGGACCCAATTTTTAACCCGTGTAAACTAAGGCAACAACCGACCCCCACCCCTCACCACAACAACCTGTACAGTTCTCCCCCAAAATTGAAGGAGCCTCCTACTGAAATACACTTTCTTTGTTATATTCTGTGACAAGGAGTAATTTTCTCTGAGGATAAACTCTTTGGGTCCACACACCATTTTGGGATGTTTGGTGGTCTGGTGCTGCTGCAGCTTGCAGTTTCAAACTTTAACAAGTTTTCACTGCAAAAAAAAATGCATTCAGCTCTAATTTTGTCCACTCTTTGTTTTGTTTTTTTGACTGATTCATCTTTCTCTTGAGCCTGACATGCAGGCTCAGCTATTTCCCTCGAACCACTGCTGACTTTGCAAGCTTACCTTTGTATATTGTAGACACTTCTAAATAGTACTGTATTTTATACTTATATTTTGAAATGAATGATAAATGACACTTCTAATGTAAACCCTTTGTAGTTTTGTGACATAAATTACTTAAATACTGACTACTGACATTATAGTTAAAATTGTAGTTTTTGATTTATGGAAATCTTCAATGTTTCATATCTTTGTTGCTCAAAATCCCTTCAGACTTTGCATAATTTTCTTTTAAATGCAATAACTCTTTCGGGTTACTCTTTCTATGTGTGAATGAATTAAAAACAGCTGTTATTCTTCATGTTCTTATTTTCTGTATTTGTGTGTTTCCTTGTTAAGACATTTGTTTTGTTTGTGAATCGTAAATAGGTGATCCAGTGAATGTAGCATTAAGAACTAGATAATTACTGAGGAAATATTATTATAATAATAATAATAATAATAATAATAATAATAATAATAATAATAATAATAATAATAATAATAATAATAATAATAATATCAAACGGCCACCTAGGGGAGTAATCTTTGCACCTTGCTATCAGGGCAGACACAAGAATTATCTCAAGGTGCAAAGCTCCGTGGTAAAGGGCTTATTTTAAAGTAAGAATAAGCAAAGGGGAACTTTAAAACCTAAAGAAACGGGTGAAACCCATTGAGCTGTTATATACTGTATGCAAAAATAGAGGTTATGCGGTAAATAGACAGTAGGGGGCAGTAAAACACCAATGTTGCGTTTCTTCTGCCGGCGGTTCGGCAGAAGAAGATGTAGCGGCAGTGGCAGAAAATGGCTGGCATTGCGCGTAGCTGTAATCTCTTTCTGCTTCTGTCTTAAAACTGCTTCAATTCACGATATCTATTATCCCATCTAGTAGACAGGCACGATGTTCAAGAAGGCGAAACGAGCAAACATTCGGCGGAGGAATGAGTCGGACGAGGACGAGCCGGAGGTGGGGGGGCCGCAGCAACCGCTGCCGCTCACCTCGTTCGGGCCTGTGGTGGAGATCCCGTTCATGGAGACCTCCGTTAGCAGCTTTACCGCCGACAACTGTCAGAGCAACGGCTTCCTGTCCAGCCTGAGCAGCATCAGGCCCATCAAGAAGGAAAAGAAGAGCAAAGAAGTCCCGGTATTGCCAGGACCTACGAAAGCCAGTCTGCTGAGTTTTGCCGATGACGAAGGTAACGTGGTAGCTAACGCAGCGCTAAAGTGGCTAATGTGCAACTCTGCAAATTCGTTTGAGGGATAAATCCAAACAATTCGCCTTAGATAACCTCGTTTACTGACAGGTAATCTCTTAAACGCTACTCACGGTGCTTTGCGCTGACTTTTCTCTCCTGACGTGTGTAAACAGAAGGATCCGAGGTGTTCAGAGTGAAGAAATCCAACCACAGCAAGAAGATCGTCAAACAGCTCAAGAAAGAATACAAGGAGGATCTGGAGAAGGGTGGATATATCAAACAGGAGATCAAATCAGGTGCGTCAACGGAGCATTGCATGCCTCCCGTCACATAACTTACCTCGAAAGGTTTCAATGTTGAACAGACAACCCATTTCACTTCTGCAAAATTGCATACAAACTACAATTTTGCACATTAAAATACTTTTTATTTTTCTTATTAAAAGTTTTTTTTTTCCCAAAGTGTTTCCACATGATATTGCTGAAAATGAGGACTAAAAATGATGCACATATATCATTTATTAATCCTAGTAGCAGATGCATACCTATTGTTTGTACAATAGCTGACAGTTTCCGTATACATTCGTATAAAAACGGTATTCATACTGTAAAAGGTTTCTCTTTTGGCTCCAAATTCTTTTAAAGTTTAAGGTAATATTATTTGCAACTGCACCATCGAAAAGGAGGAAATTTGAGTAAATGCTACGTTATCCAGGAATTGGGAGTCGTTTGCATTTAAGAAAATCATCATCTTGTTGCATTATTTCCTGCTGGCCTCTTTGTCTTAGCTACTTTGCTACAATGTAATGTAATGGGAACGATTTTGTTTTTTAAAAATGTATTTACTGCAAATCGGTAAAACTTTTTGTCTTTCCCCACAGATGGCCCTCTGCAGCCTGTGGTTACAATTAAAGAGGAAGTTACAAGCAGAGCGGGGAGTGACCATGGGGAGGAAGAAATGGAGGTGGACAGTGCTGATGAACACGAGGAGGATGCAAAGGGTCAAGGTGCTCAGCCCCAAAGTCAACTCCCCAAGCACAACAGCGGAGCAACATTCAACACACTGTCCTCCCTGGGCAGCTTGAGACCAGGTACAGACCCGACAAGCTGGACCTCAGTCAGTCGGTCAGCCAATTCATCCCGTCATAATGAATTGTTCTTCTGCACTTTCATGCCATTGCTTACAACACTATTCCCCCACGGTGACATTTTAGTATTTGCATGCACCGCTACATGGTAAAAGCTATATTTCCTTTCTCTAGGGGAGATCCCCGATGCGGCGTTCATACATGCCGCCAGGAAACGCAGGCAACTGGCCAGAGAGCTGGGAGGTGAAACCCCTCTCATAGAAACAGAGACTCCCAAGAAACGGCTGGTTCGAGAAGACCAAGATGTCAGCGATGACGAAGATGAAGACGAGAAGAGGATCCGTTTCAGTGGAGTTAAAAACAAAAGCCAGAGACAGAAGATCGCTGAAGAGATAGGTGCTGGACCAATTCATTTAACAGATTTTATTGTTTCTCATATTTTTGTCTTGTCAATGGGAGTGACATGGTGGCAGATGATCTGCTGTGGTGACCTTCGAATGGACAGGTCAACAGGCGTAGATTAAGAAGTTGTTTTTGCAATACATTACTGACTCATTAATTGCCCGAATCCTCATTTGTTTGTGTAACAATTCTTCGAGGTGCTTTGCTTTGGAGGAGAGCTGCTGTGTGGACAGTTGTCAAGTATATCTTACTTTTCAGTCATTCGTCTTTTTAAAAACATAGTTTGTATGTGTACAGGTATCGAGGGTAGTGATGACGAGGCACTGGATGCCGGTCAGGATGAAGAGGTGAGCCGCTGGGAGCAGGAGCAGATAAGGAAAGGAATCAGCATACCCCAGGTAAGATGCTTTGGAATTGGGCCTCAAAAGGATCACCTTTACTGTGGTCGCACATCTGAGACAGCCAATAAGAATGACTGATGTGAGAGTTAAAGTGCTTTTGATTGCACCTGAATTACGTATGCCAAACATTTGCTGTTTAGCTACTGAATGTTATTTTTTAATTCTACTGTTGCTCTAATAATGCAATTTTGAAATGTCACCATTAGTTGTTAAAAAAAGAAAATCGTCACGTTCGGACATCTTTAGACGTTATTGCTAGATGAAATCAGTTGCCTGTGCTATGACTCGTAAATTGTAATGGCCTGGTAGTTGGACAATATCCGCGCCAGTGGTTATAGGAAAATCATTAATTCTTAACTTTTTTCCCTTCCTGACTAGGTCCAGAGCAGCCAGCCAGAGGAAAACACCGTCTACTACCAGAACAGCTATGAGACGCAGCCGTATGGCTCCTCCTACAGCATGCCGTTCGCCTACACCGCCGTGGCTCCTCAGACTGGCAAACCGCCCGGGCACGCCGACAACGGCTCTGTTCACTACGGTGCACCAATTAGTGATCTAACCCCAATATCCATTGATTTGGTAAAGAAACGCCTGCAGGATAGGTAGGTTCAGTAGAAAACTGCAGCAACGTCTAATTTCAGTCCTCAGCTCAGCTGCTGCCGTCTCTTGTGTGCTGTGGTCCTGAAGGCCCAGCAAAGCTACAGACACATCTAACGGCCAGAGAGGCAACACTGACGCCTCTGTATTCTTTTGTTAACTGACGTAGACACACTGCAAAGCTAGTGCTACTCTGCTTACAGTGTCGGTGATTAAAATCGGACGAGCTCGGCTTTCTCAGTCCATTCTAAGTCGGCGTTCCCGTCTCTCCCTGTATGTTGTGTGTTTTGCAGGCTCGGCCAAATGCACGCAGGCCACGACGCAAACGCCAAGCGGTACAAACAGATCAAAGAAGACCTTGCCGCTTCTGAGAGTACTATTCAGCAGCTGGAGGGCTCATCCAGTGACAATGCAGATCAATATAAATTCTTGCAAGAGATGCGAGGGTATGTTGGAGACTTGCTTGAGTGTTTCAGTGAAAAGGTAAGGGAGAATTCATCTATAGTCTGATTAGCTGCTTGATGTATTGTGTCTGTGTATTATCGTACTACTTCATGTACACTTTACGGGGATAAATTTAATAGCACACTTATATTCTGGAATTATTTTGACACTACAGTCATTGATATTGTCAGTAACCCATTACGGCAGTACACTTGTGTTGCTGCGTAGCTGCTCTCATGATCAGGAGAAAAAGTTTGATCTACTCTCTGACATATAATTCTGGAAATGAGTACAGACTCACAGAATAACTCAAAGCAGTTACTAATGTATTGATGGTGTCTTGAGAAGAGGATTTAGTTACCAACTCAGATGATACCAGTTGTTAATATGGACTTTTTTTTTTTTTTTATTATTTTACTTTTGTTACTGAGTGCATGTCCCAACAATAATCGATTCTTGATCCTGCAGCAGATGCATGGGATGAGGAGAGGACTGCTGCCAGCCCCCAACATGTTTCCTCAACAAAAATAAGAGCATTGTGCTTAAAACTGGATTCTAACCAATTATTATCCGCATGGCTGAGACTGGAGTCCCAAAATACACGTAAACATGACTGGAACCTTAAATTGTCAGTGTTGGGTAAAAAAAAACTTTGCGTCTGATTCATTCACTCTACAGAAATCATGTCAAATAGTTTGTCAATAGTTTTTAACTAAAGCCGCAAAAAAAAATAAAAAGCCACGATATTAACGCTTCCTCAAAGGAAGTATAATAGTTTGAAGATAAAAAGTTTCTACCTGACACAATGATATTTTGGTTCCAGTGTTGTGTTGCGTTTTATGCTCTCTTCATCCTTCCAGCAAGACGTCCCTCTGACTCGGAGTCCCACTTTTTGAAGGGTCAGAGGTCACAGAAAGCATCATATCTTTCAGGTGCCTGCTGTCCTGGAGCTGGAGGCTGCCATGCACCAGTTACTAAGGCAACGGGCCTCTCGCCTTGTCCAGAGAAGACAGGATGATATTAAAGATGAATCGTCGGAGTTTGCAAGCCTTTCAAGTCAGTCCATCTTGAAGGTTTTTATGATTTATTTGAACGGCCTCGTTAGTTCTCTGTGTGTGTGTGTGTTTTTGTGTGTGTGTGTGTGTGTGCGTGCGTGCGTGGGTGCGCGTGTGGTCTTGTATCATGTTAGCCCCAATTACATTCCCCCTCCCCATGAGTGTGTTTAAGACTTAAGTGTGATTTTGAACGAGTGAGCATGTGGGCCATGTTTTCATGGGAGGAGCTCTTTCGGCTTCTCCTTGACGGTTGACTCTCACAGTCAGCTGGACGGTTGTAACTCAACTCGAGCAATGAGTGACTAAGACAAAAAAATGATCTGTTAGTCATCTTGCACTGTCACTGTAACATTTGAAGTTGCAGTCAGGTAAGTAACTAGACAATGAAAATATTTGCAACGGACATGGTTTGTGGTAATTCATCGATATCTTCGAGTCTGTATCTAAGCTTTTTTTAATATACCTTTTAAAAGTCTTTGAACATTTTAGATTAAACGGGAGTGTTTTTGCAGTTGTTTGAGATGTTGCATTTCCAGAATAAGAATTAGGGGTAGGGTTGGCATTAGCTTTTCATTGCTGGTTCTAACATTGCTCCTGTCTCTTGCAGATAAAGCTGTCATGGCTCCTAATCTAGACTCATTTGGTCGAGACCGTGCAGCATACCAAGAGCACAGTCGTCAGAGGAGAATAGCCGAGAGGGAGGCACGACGGTAAGAGCTCACCTGTCGGCCAACACAGTAATCCTTGTAGTTGGCTTTTGTTCAAAAGGGAAAAACATGCGTCAGATCTTAACACACGTCTGCTTTCAGTTGTGAATTTGTGTTTAAAAAAGAAAAGGAAAAAGCTTTGCTTCTCTGTAGCTTGAACATTGAGTGGCCATGCAACTTTGAAAATGGGTGAATCGTTTTGGTTAAGGACACGGCGACGCCAGGCCAGAGAGCAGAATGGAAGGAGGGCGGAGCATAACGAGGGCTTGTCGTCTGATGATGAGGAAACCTCGACGGACATCACCAGCTTCAACGTGGAGAAAGGTGATTCACTGAAACTTTGCAAAAAATAAAAAATCACAATATGAAGACTTGTTCTGCAGCTCAGGCTTCATTAAACGTTTTCATCGACTTCCAGATCGCATCATCAGAGATTGTAAGAAAGTGTTCGAGGATGTGGTGGATGACTTTCATTCACTGGACTGCATCAAATCCCATTTTGAGGTGTGGAGGAGAACCTACGCCGACTGCTACAGGGAAGCTTACATCGGCCTCTGCCTGCCCAAGCTATTTAACCCCTTAGTTCGTCTGCAGCTTATAACGTGGAATCCTCTTGAGGTGAGTTTTCTGTTTTCAGAACTGCCTTTTTTTTTTTTTTTCCTTTCTTCTTCTTCAAAAACAATATTAAAGAAATATATTTTTTTCTATGCAGACGCAGTGCGCAAACTTTGAGTACATGCTCTGGTTCGAGTCGCTGTTGTTTTACGGCTTTGACGAGCACAGCACGCTGCAGAAAGGCGACGCGGACATCAGCTTGTTGCCTGCTATCGTCGAAAAGGTCATCCTCTCTAAACTGACAGGTAGTGGAACCCTCACAGCGGCACCCGGCACATCGAGAAAGAGAGGTCAGTGCCGAATATGTCATGTGTATTCATGTGTCTTTGTCTGCGTGCGTGGCAGAGCTGGCAGAGCAAGTGTGGGACCCGCTGTCAAGCAGTCAGACGTCCAGGCTGGTGGGCTTCATTCACAGACTGATGAAAGGCTATCCCACTGTGCTGCACGGGGACAACCGATACACACAGGTACCGCTCACTCCCTCGTTCTCCCTCTACCTTTTTTGTACATCACGTATTCCCTCGGACAAACACTTTGACTTTCATGTGCACTTTTAGCACCACTAACCTCGATTGTCTCTCTCAGGAACTATTGAAATCCATTGTCTTCCGGATAAGGCGGACGCTGGACGAAGACATTTTCCTTCCACTCTACCCCAAAACGTATGTTGGACACTTCTAGAGTGTAATGCCCCGTTTTAAAGTCAGTAGGTCCAAAAAAAAAAAAATCTTTGGGAACTTTTGAAACTTACATTTTTTGATTGTTTTTATTTAGTGTGCTGGACAACAAGAATAGTGGTCCCTACCTGTTCTACCAAAGGCAGTTCTGGACCTGTGTAAAGGTACGTACATAAGAACTTTTCTTTTTTCCAAATATTCATTCAGCCATTCAAATGTGAATGGTATATATATGATAAGACTTTACTCATCCCACAGGATGAAATTTAGTACACATATTCAAATAGAAGTCCCGATTGTTCTCATAGATGGCGTCGCTTTGCAAGGTTCAAACTTGATTTGTTGAACTGTAGCAGATTGGTTCCCAAACTGTAGATCAATGCTCCTTGGAAAGAGGCTTTATTTACTCTGTACAACCCACAACTGTCTTTTCAGACTGCAGTCTTTTCTTTCTTTTTTGCATTACTGTATAATTACCAACCACAGAAACGTTATCTATTAGTTGCAGTACTGCAAAGTTACTCCAGGGGCGCTAGTGTCCATGTTTAAGACAACAGTACCAGTGCAGAAAATGGAGGCAGTGCACCCTAAAAGCGAGATCCCTCGTCTCTGTAACACACCTGAACTGTGCAGGATGTTTACAGGCTTGTAAACATTATGTAGTTTGTATCGCAGCTTGTCACAGTCGGTCAGTATATCATTGGACCTCATGTATGGAATACATGTTCCTGTTGAGCTGTCATATTACAGTCTAGTACCATTAAGCCTCTACTATGCTTTTTGTTTTGTTTTTTTACGTAGTTGCTGGGAAACATCCTGCAGTTCGAAGGCGTCTTATCCACTTCCTGTTTGAGGGACCTGGCATTGGACAGCACTCTCAATCGATACATCCTTTCTGCACTGCAGACCACCGATACAGAGGAAGAGAACGTCCATAAGTGCCAAAAGGTAAGAGAAGCCCTCGTTGTTTCTCCTAAAAGGTTGGACAGTATTATTTACAGCATCCGTGGTCCAAAACCTTTTGATTTTGTGTGTTAAAAGATGAGCATGTACAACTCCAATGGAGATCTCATGCAAGTTTGTTTTATTTATAGTTTCCTATATGGAATAAACTCTTGTGTGGAGTTTTTATTTGTTCTTATCCGTGCAGTTGTAACAGGTGATATGTGTTTTTAATCTCAAACTTTATGCCCTGATAAATATCTTTTTCTATGAAACCTCACACTGTTTACATCTACACCAACCATGTAGAGAGTAAACGTGCTTCATTCATGCAGCAGTTTTGTCGACGTGACAAGCTGCAATGTTCACGACTGGAACATGAAAACTTCCATTTTAACTTGTTTAACGAGAGGAATACATAGATATTTAGTTGGATTTGTGTTCATTTGAAGTTGAAATGGTGAAGAAAATACAGTTTGTATGCTTTGTTTCCAGAGACAGCCGATACCTTTAGTCAAAAATATGTAATTGATTTTATCTTTTTTGTCTGCACAATTTCCAGCAAAAAGCATTTTTGCATTTTTATTTGAAAGTTCACGTGCATCAGACATTCCAAAAGGTTTTTTTTTTGTTGTTTTTTTTGGCTCGCGTCCTTTTAATAAACCACAATGTTCCTGTTGCATCTAGTTTGAGGGCTACTATGTGTACTTTCCTTTACAAGTCAGGGTTAATTAGAGAACTGGCAGATTTTGCTCGACAAACACAATGGTTCACTGAGTTAAAAGCCATTTCTTCCTCATCTTACCTGGTTCATGGGCCTTTTTCAGGTGGCAGAGTGTTTGCCAGCGCAGTGGTTCTCTGGACTGAAGGGCCAGCAGACGTTGCCCCAGCTGGAACCGTTCTGCCGCTACCTCACTCACGTGGCCAACTCCTTACACCGCAGCAGCTTGGGTGCACCTGACGCCGACCGCCGTACTTCCAAGTAAGGGCCTCATCAAGGCTTTTTAGAAACATTTAGGTGCCTTCCGTTGGTTTGCACAGATCAAATTACATCGCAGCAAGGCAGTGACTTGGATGACTTTGTATTTTTTATTTTTTTTTGGGATACTTCTTGTAACATGTCTCATGTCTGCCATCAGGGAGCAAGTCCGAGAAGTTGTGAGGATGTTGGGCCGCATGAACGCACTGGACCACATCATCCTTGTGGCAGCAGAACACGGCATCAAAGATATCAAACCTCTCCTGGAAGTCAAATCATAGACAAAGACACCAGCAAATGTTTTGTCTGTCACCTCTCCGGGATTCCTAGAAAGAGTTCAGTTGCTGCCGTGACTGAAGATAAAAACCTCGCAGACTTTGTAAATATTGTGAATATTGTATAGAAAAGTTTGTTCATGCACCTATCGGCACAAGACAGAAGCTGAAATTAGGTGTTTTATTTGTCAGCTCAAAGACTTGCACGCTGGCAGGATTTTAAATGCATCATTTGTCCCGAGTAAGAATTTGTAGACATGGATTACTTTTTGGAAAACCTTAATCTGACACCCTATTCACTCTGGCTGCCTGTACAGAAAAAGAAAAAACGCTTGAGCACCTTCACTCCTCACACAGACCCTCATCTCCATGTGTACCAAATGAACAAAAACTGCACACGAGCAAAGCCTTGAAACCCACTCGTCTGTGAACAGTCTTCAAGGAAAATGATATGGTTGTTTGTTCCCTGCCGCTCTTGTTACAAAATCAGCCCTGATGATGACATGAGAGAAGCGGCGTGCTCTGCTTCCACACGACTTGTTTTAGTTGTTTATTTGCCTGTGAATAAAATCTACATTTCAGTTGTTTGAATTTTGTTCTTTGGATGCTGTTTTACGTACTACCATTGTGGTGCAGTGGTTCGCACTCCTCTCACAGTGAGAAAATACTCAGTTTGATTCAGGACAGTGAATCGGCTGCAATTCTTAGTTTTGCCTCAAAAACAGCATTTAGTTTCCCATCAGATTAAGGTCCAGGGATTAGACTGGCCACACCAAAATTTACATAAGAAAGAAAAGTATCCCCATATCATGATGCTTCCACCACCATGCTTGGCCTTTATCTCTAAACCTCTTGACCTTTGAACTATTTATTTTTAATCTCGGCATCTTCATTGCTTTCACCTCCATTTCAGCTTCCCATCTTTCACTTCCACTAAAACAGTAGTGTCAAACCTGAAGCCCATGAGCCAATACTGGCCTACAAGAGGGTTCAATCTGGCCTCATTTGCCCCACTAAGGCTAATTCTTACCCACCAAGTTATTTCTATGATCAAAAGCCTATTTATTGCTTCTCAACACAAGATTTTTGCAACCTTCAGCATGCATGTTTTCACACCCTCATCATATGACGCAACTTTAAGACTTTTTTGTAAGCACTCGGGTAACTACCCTTCATTGCTGCATTACTGATCTATTGGCTTTATGTATTGTTGCAACCTGCCGTTCTGTTTCCTCACACGTCTGTAATGACTTCCATCCATTTTCTAAACTGCTTAATCCAATTTGAGATGGCTGGAGTTCACAGTGGGTTATTTCGTTTCATTTATTTTCCACAATTTTACATATACAATGATTTTGATTTGTGTGTGAATTTTGCAAAATATGAAAAAAAAAAAAAAAAAAAGCACCCAGAAACGCTTGGAACTTATCATGTTGGGGTCCAACACATCACCACCCAGTGCATCTTGTGCTGTACATTAACCAAAAATGGCTCCACCACAACTAGGTCCCTCAGACATCCCTGTCGTGTAGTGATGAATGGAGACTAATTTGTCCATATATAGATACACATAAATACATATATATATATATATATACACATATAGAAACAAACTCATTCCCCTACAAGTGTGCTCCTTAAATCAAAAGAAAAGACAATAAAAGAGTCTACATTTATGTGCATGTAACAGTAAACCATATACTTTGAATTGATCCATGTACAGAGAGAAAACATTAAACCCTGAGAGTACTAAGCTAAAACTAAAAAAATAAGTGTTTTATTGAAATTATTAACAGGTTTGTTCTCTTTTTTTTTTTTTTTCACATTTTAAATCAGTTTCTTCCCCGGAGGTTAATCCTGAAATACTGCCCCTTGTGATGGAGATCAGTGTCTGTGGTTATTTTCTGAACACATTGTATTGTTTTTATGCACAAAGAAAATCTAAAACACAGAAACAATGCCCCCCAGCCCATCAGACAGCACGTTATCCAGTTAGACAAGAAGAAAATAAACCAGAACAATAATAACAAAATTATTAAAAATGAAAACAGTAATAATAATACAAAGATAATTTTAGAATAAATAATTCGATTTTTTTTTAACTGCATTAATAAAATAAAAACAAAAAGACAGCTCTAGATTGTCTCCAGTCCGCAATATGTAACTATGAGTTACAAGTAACCAGCCACCAAAAGCCCATTACACTCGGTATCCGTGAGTTTGAGAGTTACATGGGGAGACTTTATTCCAGTCAAAATATTGTCTGCCCAGTAATAGCAATAATTTTAATATCACCGTTTATTAATTATAGTCTGTATAAACCCCGATTATCAGTGTCAAAACTCTTGACGATGTTGTCACCAGATGTATTTATCCATAGTGGAGCCACAGCCGGTGTGGTTATTGCACAACTGCAGTAGTAATGGACGTGCGGGCGGGCGGGGCTGCTATTTGCCCTCCTCCATGTGAACACGCTAAACACAGCAAGCAACCCAAAACCTGAAATCCCCCCCCCACCGTACCACGTTTAAACTTCTCAGGACTCACCCGCACCGTGAGTCCCCTCACTGTTTCTTTGCGGATCGACTTCCTCAACGTCTTCCTCCTCATTCTCCTCCACCTCTCGGGGAACTTATCTCTACCTTGGATCACTTCCTTAAATGCGCTCAAATAAAAGAGGTTCTGCAAGGTAAAAGTTTTTCCTTCTTTGCAAATATGTAAATACCACCGCGTAGCTGCATGCATGGGAGTTTCTGGAAAAAAGTGTACTTTTTTGAACGATTGTCTTTTTCTTCTTTTTTTTTTTTTTTTTTTTTTTTTTTAAGCACATCGGGTTGATTGTGTGAGAAACGTGTGCGATTACGCACAGTTGAGTGACTGTGTGAGTCCAGCCTGGAGCGCCCATGCTGCAAATAGCACATGCTTGTGTCACTCAGACCCCATTTTAACGGCTCCACAGTAGGTACTGCATTTTATTGCAGTGTGTGTGTGTGTGTGTGTGTGTGTGTGTGTGTGTGTGTGTGTGTGTGTGTGTGTGTGTGTGTGTGTGTGTGTGTGTGTGTGTGTGTGTGTGTCCTGAATTACATAATATCTGTTTTCACTCTGCTTGCACGAGTGAACCCCTTTAAGAAGCAACTATAGGAGACATAGTTTGTCCACACATGGCCCAGGAGACGTCCTTACAGTGGTACCTGTCAACCGATTTAGTCTTTCACTTTTGCGTGGAAGGTGGAAGGAGGCTGTGATGGTTTAGAAAAGCCGTGATGCTGCAACTTGATGAAAACTGGTTTGAACCGAGTTTTGTGGGGGGTGGGGTGGCTATAAATCTGTGCTGGAGTGAAAGCAACAAGTGGCCACATGAAAGCATACTGCCATGCAGAAATCCTTCAAGGTCGCATACTTTAGAACTTCATTGCTTTTTGTTCCAATACAAACCATCTAAACCAGGCGGGTGTTGACATGCAGCGACAGGGTGACTTGTTATTCATTTTTATCTCGTTTTGCCGGGTCGGGTTTATTTGTTGTATTTGAGTCGATTAGAAACATAGTCAACCCAGCATGATAAACTATATCACTGCACAGTGTGGTTGTTCAGATCCACCATGAGAGGATTACTTCCATGACTCGTCAGCGAAAGACATCAGTGCAGAAACGGCAGTGAGATTGAATAAGACTTGACCTTTTGGATCTTTATAGCAACAGTTCAGACCATTCTAACTTTAGCTGAGACTGGGTCAGTAGTGGTCAGCTTGCTGGCTGCAGGGCCGCTTGCATCTCTCATCAAATGCAGCGGTGTGGGGGGTGGAGGTGGTGGAGAAGGGGGGGGGGGCATCGAAGCTTTCCAGGTTCTTTTTGGTTTTCTCCGAGTGTGCATGCGTCAAGAGTGAACTTCTGTTTCCCCTTAACAGTGTGCAGCCTTTGTTTGTACACACAGTTAAGATGGAATTAAGAGGCTTATGAAGATGTTGAGTAATTGTACGCATGCATTGTGAATTAAGTACCTGCGGACGTGATTACATGCTGAAGCGGGTTGGGAGTCTGTGAGCGAACAGCCTACCTGCAGCGTGCAGGAAATGCCTCATATAGTGCTCATGTGGTCGATTACGAACACATATGTTACACTATCTGTAGTGTAGACTATTACTGTTGGGTGGGTAGTCTCAGGGCTGAAGTCACATTTTTCAGTTGCTTTAATCTGGTAAAAGATCTTGGTCGTTGAAAAATGAGCGGTTTATTTAAGAACATCACGAGCCAGGTCACGTCCTCCAGTTATCAGACAAGCCGAGCTGAACTAATGACTCAATCTGTTGTTTACTAAAGTATGTGAGTATTTTCTCTCCCCTGTGTCTAGTCAGAGGGTCACAGCAAAATTATCTGTACGTCTGTTCCTGCAAGTATAACTTCTCAGTGGTTTTAAAAGTTAGACGCAACTTGGCTGATAGATACGTGGAAGACGTCAAACCCAAAATAAACTCCCCATGCTGCTGGATCGCTCCTGCTGAGCGTCACTGGGCCTCGGCCGTCAAAGTCAACGTTGACTTTGACTCCTTTTTGATTGATTGACCGTTACCAGCCGTTTTTGTCCCGCACGCGAGTTTAAGGTGACCCCAGTCGGACACACTTCAAACTAACCTTGCTGCGTTCGGTCGCTCGGCAACGTGACACATTATTCAAATGTATCACTGCAAACCAAACAAAAAACTGCGACAGCGTGCCAATTGAGAAGACGCTACTGCAAAGACGAGGATTCAGATATCGCCAGCGTTGGCAGACTGTCGGGGAGGGGAATTATGTTCAAAAGACGGTCATGACTACCTGGCAGAGTTTGTTGTCGCCATGTTTACCCGAAGACGCATGGGGATGGAAGCAGATGGAAAATGTCAACACGCAGCTGTCAACAATAAACGGTTGCATGCTGTTCTTTTTTTCCCAGTGAGTGCACCTGCTCCAGCTATCCGCTCAGATATCTGGACTCCCTGTGTGTGTGTGTGTGTGTGTGTGTGTGTGTGTGTGTGTGTGTGTGCGCGCGCGCCGTTGCATAGGTGCACCCGCTCAACCTTCATGTCTGATTTTCTCACATTATTTGTAACATTAAATGACTTTTTGCTTTCCAAAACACCTAGGATCTGTTCGTATGGGAACACGAATTTCCAATCAATAATAGATTCATTCTAATGAGTTGTCGAGCATGAAGTAGAGGTTTCTTTTTAAATATCCTATTATGTATTTGTATAAACTGTCTTTTTGTACATGGTTTTTCATATACTTCCAATCAGTGTCACCGCCATGGTGCGTGTTCATTGGCTCTTAAGGCTCACGCCCCAGTATTGTGATCAACATTCCTCTCCGCCTTATAGGTGCTGATTCCTTTTTGTGAATATATGCAGCTGGAAATAGTCCAGGTAAATATATTCTTCCTGGAAATGTTTTAAAACCGACACTGATTCATATAGCTGTGCATGTGTGTACTGAAAGAAGAGTCTGTACCATTTCAATTCCTGACTTCTGAACATTTTGGTAACTTTTGTTTCATACGCGCTCATTGTAGTTGCTACTCTTCCAGCTCCTACTCTTCCAGCTCCTCACCTTCACACATCCAAAGCCAAAATGTATAAATTGTCATGGTCGACCAGCTCCTGCTAGATTTTGACCGTGCCTTCGGGAGCGTGCGTGAGCGTGCACTTCTTGGAATAGCCGTGCCACGTGATTCTTCCACTTCTATTTCAGAACGCCTGCCGTCAAACGCTCCGCTTGTCTTGACCACACGCCGGAGAATAATTAGAAAATAGCCTGATTAATCTGTTTGTCACTCCAGTTCACATACGGCTAGATTGTTCCAAGTAAGTGCTTCGTGTTTTATCTTATTCTGCTTGTGTGGAAACGGGCTGGACGGGATCTGCAGCAGGTGTGCGCCAGTATGTGTCTCGGTGCTGAATTTGAATGATCTTCTTCCTGTTGAAGGTGTTGTATTGAGGGAAAACCTGAGCGTTTTGACTTTTGTTTTTTTTTTTGTTTTTTTTTCCCCAGAGCTTATTTGCCATGCTTTTTAGTTTGTTTATATCTTTTGACGTGACAGAAATGCAGACTGAGCGACAGCGTATTGAGATCAATCTTGGCATAATAATGCACAAGCTTGAGCTCAGCAGTCTTACTCCAACTGGTTTAGTCCAGTAATTTGCTGGATTAAATGTGTGGCAGCTTTGTTGTTGTTGTTGTTGTTTATTTTCTCTTAATCAACCTGTCACATCGGCATTTCCCTCTCCAATAATGCTTAATCAGGGGTGTCAAACTCCTTTGAGTTCGGGGGCCACATATAGCCATCTAATATGGCGCAGTCCAATAAGACGGAAGCATAATAATCTGTAAACACCAACGATTCCAAATGTAGGTAGATAGATAGATAGATACTTTATTCATCCCCAATTGGGGAGATTCAGATGTCCAGCATCATCCAGTGTGTGTGCCCTCCCTAAGTAAACATTCACACAACAGTACAGACTTTAAAAGAAAAATAATAGTAATAGTAAAGAAAAAAAACTATTCCAAAATTAAGTGAATGTTTTCTTTGTAACTTCAGCTCTTAGAGAAATTGTCCGGAGGGCTGACCTGAAGGCTTTGAAGGGCTTGTGTTTGCCTCACGCATCGGCCGTTTTGGGTGTTTCCAGAAAAAGTTCCAGCCATCGATGTTTACTGGTGGAATAGAGTCGCAATAAGTTCAAATACGTAGAAGAAGATGACTTTGATTAAAGTGCAAAATACATTTAAAAAGTTTTTTTTTTGTTTGTTTGTTTTTTATGTTCTTCAATTTTACTTCAGTTTAACGAACTTTTTCAAACTATGTGCATTTTTTAATCTCTTGTTCCTGTGAAAAGCCAAATTTGTCCCAATCGGATCTGTTGTGTTCATTTGATATAAAACACAAGGTAGCGCTTGGCACAGACTCCGACAGTGCAAGGTCTTGCACTGTCTTGCAACTTCACTAATGCAAGGTTGTCTAAGATTCACCCAGATCGAGGTGACTCCTGTGGCAGATGTAAACTCGGACCAGCTGATCACATGCATATGTTTTGGTCGTGCCCCAAACTTTTTGAATTTTGGCGAGCCATCTTCGATACGTTGGCGACGGTCCTCTGTCGCACTGTGAACCTTGACCCCCCCCCCCTGTCGCCCTTTTTGGAATGCCCCCGTCACTCGCCTGGTCCAAAACTTCCACAACGCGTTATCGCTTTCACCACCTTGCTTGCAAGGAGGCTCATTCTCCTCAAATGGACGTACTCATCCCCACCTACACTTAATAGACGGATTCAGGAGATTTTGCAACGCGTGAGACTTGAGAAAATCAGATTTTCCCTGAACGATTCCCTACAGGCCTTTTTATAATAATCTGGCAACCTTTTCTACTTCATATAGATACCTTGCACGTTGAAGCTGAAAAACAATGAACTGAGTTGTTGATTCTGTCTATTTATCATTATTTTTTATACTCCTATTTATTTAATGAATTGTATTTATTACTGATTTATTTTAATTTATTTATTATAACTTTTTTTCTTTCTTTTTCCTCTCCCCCCATTTTTTTTTTTTTTTTGCTTTTCTTTTAATTGTTTTACTTTTCTGACTTTTGACCGTCTTGTCCACTTTGCCGTTTGTGGTGTGACTTGCCCTCTCATGCACATTGGTTTTATGGTCATGTTCTACTGTAACAAAGTCTAACCCATATGAGAGATGACCACTGTTGTACATCTGGAATGTTTTTAACTGTTTCTGTGCCTTCCCAATTGAAAAACACTATAAAAAATATTTGACAAAAAAAAAAAACACAAAGTATTCCAATCAACAGTTGCAGCTTTATTTAAATGACACATTAACAGAAATGAACAATTGTGTGGCTACTTCTTCACCATAGTTCCATTTAGTAAATGCATCATCCCAAGTATTTTCGATTAAAGACGGAACACTCCAAGGTCTTCACCTTAGTTTACCCTGGAAGTTTCCGTGGCCAACTGTTGCACTGTGCACATGACTCACTCATGTTCTTGTCCTTGAGGTCAGCAGCCTCTGACAATGTGCCATTGCTGCATCCGTGTTATACTTTCACATTGCTGCATGTCATTCACTCCGTTTCAGGCAATTAAATTTTTTTCTTTTCCACCGTACATCCACAAGACTATACGTTTCACACCCCCTTTTTCTGTGATACCCCATTTCCACTCCTCTGTCTTGTCCTCTTTTTTTTTTCTCTCTCTCTTTTTCTTCAGCCAAACTATGTGTATCGCGTCCAAGCGTGTGAGCTCAGCACAGGGGAATGTGCATGAGATGTTGCCCAGAGTACTGACACTGAAAACCATCTCAATAGCCACTCGGGGGAGAAATATTGCAGCTGTATTAGGTCTCTGGAGGGTAAAGACCATTTCAAATGGCAACGACTGCTCATTCACTCTCTTTTTTGTTTTCTTTTTAGTTGCGGATAAGTAAAAGAAATATCATAAGCCTCTACGCTCAAGTTGAATCTCGAAGAAAATATATGGTTACTGCACTGATTTTTATTCTCCAAGCTCAGTTTACTCATCGTCAAAAGTGTTGCTGTGAAAACGGCTTTGCAGTCCTCTCAAGGGACTTTCCGATGTTTGAGAAAACAACCCTCTTGCCACCTCCATAATTTTTACCAGTGACTCGAAATTTAAGATGAGAAACAAAACTTTAATCACAGCCTTGTTTTTAAAATTAGTCAGGAGGCGCGCATACTTCTGTGTGTCTGGACACTCACTGCAGACTGCAGACTGTCAGCCTCTGTTGATTTGATTTTCATTTGGACCGACATGATTCTTTGTTGTTTGCATGTCTCTTATAACCCCTAAGCGTTTGAAATAACAATAATAAAAGATATTAAATTTTAGTGTCTTTATTACAAAATGTAATAATGATAATGTAAAGTAGCTCTGTTGTGAAGGAGTTGATCAGCCTGTTCAAGGGTTTTCCCCCTTTCTCCCCGGTGAGCTGTGCTGCGTTATGTAACGTGTGTCAGCAACATGTCCAGCAATAAGATGGATTCTCCCTATAGGCCTGTGTTTCTTTTCTTTTCTTTTTTTAGGCTTACAGTCGCACATTGTGGATTCGGGTTATGTTACGTAACACCCCAGGAAGCCATGTTCAAGCAGTTTGTCAGGAACAAGTGAACCCCCGTATTCAGATCCGTAACGTTCCTCCATGTTGCTACCGTGCAACCTTTATTTAAAGATGTTATTTCAAGTATAGCCTCGGTGACACGATGTGCTACTGTTAGAGTGGAGCATGAAAGGTTTATATTAAGATTGAGGTTAAAAAAAAAAAAAAAGGAATTGTAAGAAACTTATCCCGTGGGCTGCACAATTGAGGGATCAGATTGTCCCGTTTACATGAAAACCGAGTAAAGAGATGTGATGTTTTGTGTGTTTCTGCATTTCTTTGAAAACTGTGACGCCAAAGAATTCGTCTTCTTGGTTAATCAGGAAGAGACAATAGTATGTTGGAGAGCAGCATTGTTCCCTGGATCAATCAGGGTGTTTTTTTTCGATGTACTCAATCATCCTCCCAAATCGCAGGTTGATTAGTAACTCTAACTTTTCCATAGAGCTGAGTTTGTGACAGTCTGTCTGTATGTGGTCACCCGGTGATGCACAAATAGCTTGGAGAGTCAGCTCGGCATGGCCCCAACCGAACATCATCCTCACTTTCAAACAGCAGGCGCAGAAGAGGAATAGATGAGACGGAATGTATATTTTTCAAATAATGTAATCATTTGCGTTCGTGTTCTGGTTTTAGGGTGTGTGCGGCCTCTCCCCTTGTCCCCCGTGACGTCTGAACCTCAAAAGACCTTCTCCCCCACGCCGCCCTGAGGCCAGACTGTCGTCCATGGAGAAGCTTCTGGGTTTTGGGAAACAGTTGCTGAGGGTGAAGGTGATCAACTGCAACTCGGAGGACTCCCGTCTGTCCCGATGCCTCAACACCTTTGACCTGGTGGCCCTGGGGGTGGGCAGCACATTGGGCGCTGGCGTTTACGTGCTGGCTGGTGCTGTTGCGCGAGAGAATTCAGGTGACTCGTCTTTGCTGTGAGAACTTGTAAACGATCTTGCAAGACGTATTTGAAAAGCTTTTAATCACATGACTCTGCGTTGCTTCCCCCAGGTCCTGCCATCGTGCTCTCCTTCCTGATAGCAGCCTTGGCTTCGGTGCTGGCCGGTCTTTGCTATGCCGAGTTTGGCGCTCGTGTCCCTAAGACAGGCTCGGCTTATCTGTACTCCTATGTGACTGTTGGAGAACTGTGGGCCTTTATCACTGGATGGAACCTCATTCTCTCATATATCATTGGTAAATATCAAGCAAAACTGCATGTCGCTTAATATCCAAGTTTGTTTTCATTTGAAAAGACTGAACAAGATGTCAGCTAATCCTTCTTTAACCCAGGTACCTCTAGTGTGGCCCGTGCATGGAGTGCTACGTTTGACGAGTTGGTAGGGAAGCGTATCGAGCAATTCTGCAGGGAGTACATGTCTATGAAAGCATCGGGTATATTGGCAGAGTATCCCGACATGTTTGCTGTTCTCATCATTATCACTCTTACAGGTAAGGCAACTTTTAATGTGGCGTTGTTGCTTTCAGTAAAAACTCAAAAGCTGTGCAGAAATGATGGAATGTCTGTTTCACTGGTCGTTTTGGCTGCAGTTTCATTACAAGGAGACTAAACAATGCTCGGATTCGAACGGGGAAATAAAGGAAGACACTTCAGTCCACCACTGAAATTAAAAAGACTTTATGACACCAAAACATTTGTGCGGGGGAAAAGCAATATTAAAAAAAAAAAAAAAGTATTTTCCTAATAAAACGTTTTTGTCATATTGCTGTCATCTGCTCGGAAACAACTGAAAAATTTGTGAAATTAAGTCATGATTCTCGATCGCCGCGGAGCGAGCTTTCTGACTCGCCTCCTCTGGGCCGTGACGTCACAGGAGTAACAGGTGCAGGCAGCCAGGCTCAAAACACAACGACCGACACACAGGAAAGCCAAGAAACAGAAATATTTTCTGACATTTCAGACTGTTCAGCAGTAGTTGAAGACTTTTTTTTTTGTTTTTTTTAAAAGAAGAAGAAGAGTATGCGAGTGTTCGCCGGTGCATTGGATTTGAGCTTTATCTTGTCAAGCAACTCCGGCACGGATTCAGACAAACCTGAAGACGAGACGCCAACAACGATAGTCAAAGCAATGCGAATGTGTCCATATCAGTTACAGTGGGAGACGACAGAATAAAAACTGTAGAGCTGATGTGATATGATAGTACATGTTCCACTCGACATGTCCCGACTCCGCAGTGAGCCTCTTGCCTCACGGCCAGAAGGTCCCGGTTCAAATCCTGGTATATTGAATGTCTGCTAGAAACGTAGACATATGCTCGTTCACTAAATGTGTAGAGACACTAGTCTACACTATGTAGTAAACAATCTACTAGAGTATGTCTACGGCATAGACTTACACATTCTAGTAGCTGTCTACTACAATATGTCTATGTGTAATCCTGGAGGGAAAAAACTCCACATGAAAATGCAGCATTCCCAGAGGGATCCGAGAGAAAACATTCCTCACACGACGTTACCTCCACATTCCTCTCCGGTCTCCGACTTCTGGAGAGAGTTTTGCGTTTCAACTGTGCAAAATTCTAAAAAGGGTAAATGTGTCCACATTCCAGTACGCATCCAATGAAGGCAATTATTCCTTTCACTGTTTTTTTTTTTTTAACGGTGAAAATACACAAATTAACATGGAATATGGTGTCATAAGGTCTTTAATGTGTCTAACGGCAGAGTCATGCAGCTGAGAACTTGGAAAGTGACCTTTAGAAAAGTTGAAAACAAGAGAGTCCCCACAAATTTTTTATTTATTTTTTCTAGAAAGCAAACTTAAGAAGCGAGGCCTATACAGTTTGACTAGTTTCACCTCCACTTTAAAAATGTCTTACAGAAGGAAAAAATAACAAATACTGTTTTATTGTAAAAGCAAAAATAGTACTGAGTTGGATGATGTCAAACTTGCTCGTTAGAGTTTTCCAAAACTTCCCACTTTCCCAAGTTCAAGTCCAGTGTGACAGTTATCTGGTGTATTCTGACAGATGTGATGTTTTTACATTTTACTGCATAATTTATCTTCAACACTGACAATGCTGAAGGCGTCAGATTTACCGAGAAAGTTTAAATTTCCCTACATTTTTCCCCCCTTTTGTTTTTTTCTTCTCAATCTTGAAGGCCTGCTGGCATTTGGAGTCAAAGAGTCTGCGATGGTGAACAAGGTGTTCACTTGTATCAACGTCTTGGTCTTGTTGTTCATGGTGATTTCTGGCCTGGTCAAAGGGACTATGAAGAATTGGCAACTTGACCCTGAAGAGATCCTCCATGGCAAATCTAATAATATAAGTAACTCCACCTCAAAGTAAGAACTTGCCGCTTTGATATTTTTTATTTTTATTTTTTTTACTTTGTTGATAATTTGTTCAAGCGTCTCCAATAGTCCATTATGATTGTGAATACTTTTGTTGGAACTAAGAAACGGGGCACGTCTTGTGCAACTCCCCTTATATTCAATCTTCTTTTTTTTTTTCTTGTCCTCTGCAGTCTGACAGAGATTCTACCAACCAAGGAGAGTTTAGGTGTGGGTGGCTTCATGCCGTTCGGTTTCACGGGCGTGTTGTCCGGAGCTGCAACCTGTTTCTATGCCTTTGTGGGATTCGACTGCATTGCTACCACAGGTCAGTTTTGAATGGAAAACCCCTCCCTCGGTGTGTCCTCTTTTCCCCCCACCCTTGTTGCACTTCTCGTCTTTCCTTGACTGCCTCATGGTTAGGTTTCAGTTTTGTGGCAGGGGAAGAGAGGGTCGGCGTAAATTAATCCGGAGCTGGAAACGTTTCAGTTCCATGCTCGTCTGAAGATTCAGGAGAATTACATAAGAGAGGCACGGCGGAAAATCAAAAATGAAGATGAATTTTCCCCGTGTTTGAGCTTTGCTTTCAGCAGAATAACAAAGACTTTGACAGACGGTTGGGGAATACATTACAACATGAAAATTGGACCTTCTTAGAGTGTTTCTACAATCTGCTGAGCTTCACTACACCTGTGGGACGAGTGCATGTTCATGTATATTAAGCTTTGTAACTGAGTCAAGCCCTCCCTCACCCGCCCCTCTCATTCTGAATTCTAATTGGCTCGCATGAAGCCATAGCTCCAGTTTGGCTCTAAGGGCATGAATGTCTGTCACGCACACTTGCAAGTAGCCCTCAGTTCTGCGTAAATGTGTACTCTGTGTATATTTTTTTGCCAAAGTTTGTACCATTTTACACATAGAGTTTTCATGCTTGCGCCTTATGATAAACTGATTTGTCACTTACTGCCTTACTTGCACACACGTCTGGCTCGCAGACTTCTTACTTCCTGAACTGTTTTTACTCCACAAACAAGGCGTGAATGTTGTGCCTGGGGTCCACTGTTGTGTAATCGCCTGCAGCTGAATAGTTTGTGTGTTTCAGTCTTTTTGGCCCACATGGAAAACAAGCTACTTTTGTGCAGACTCGGTCAATAACTTGTGATTTAGTTATAAGCACTTTTTAGTGCAGCCAGTGTTGTTTTGTATAAGCCCATATAGAAGACAATGTTTGATGATGATCTAACTATAGTGAATACTATGGAACTTGTATATTATGTTTAAAAAAAAAAGCTTCTATATTTTATATATGCGTACCAGCAGCCTGCAAATGAAATTCTAATTTACAAACTTTCCTGTAATTCTCTTGTAATCACTGAGATTACCTTTACAATTAGAATCTGTTGATCGTTAATTTGAAAGTCAACTTTTTTTTCAAATGTCTTTTATTGACCATTTTTGCCAATTTTTTTTAAATAGTTCATTGGTTTGAATATTTTTCGCTCGTGCTTAATCTTCTTTTTTCTCTTTCTTTTCTTTTGTCTTTGTGCATTTGTTGCTGTATATATAATTCAGCCGCCACTTAAACAAGAGTACATTTCCGCAATTTGCCTCTTTACTGTGTCTTTATCGAATCTGCGCGCCAGGTGAGGAGGTGAAGAACCCCCAGAGAGCCATCCCTATTGGAATTGTGTCATCCTTGCTCATCTGCTTCGTGGCGTACTTCGGTGTTTCTGCTGCCCTCACACTCATGATGCCGTACTACCTGCTGGACAGCAACAGCCCTCTGCCTGTAGCTTTTAACTATGTCGGCTGGGGAGGAGCCAAATATGCCGTAGCTGTAGGCTCTCTCTGTGCTCTCTCTACCAGGTAAGCACTTACACACCTGCACTCTTTTTACATGTAAGCACATGTCGTCTTAATTCACACTCGCAGAAACACACACACACACACACACACACACACACACACACACGTGTCTGTGTGAGCTTCTGTGCTGGCATATATATTTAACTTCAGTCGAAATTTGACCCTCAACCAGAAATGAGAGCACTGCCGAAAGTATAATTATAGCGTCCATGTATGTATCTGATTATGTAAGACGGACCGACCCAAAGGCCATCACCAGGTACATTTGAACTGATATGTACTTTTAAAATGCAATCCCATTACACTCGATTTGAGCTAATATAAAGTAATAATAGTCGATGTGCAAAATGTTTAGTAATTTCAGAGTGTTCAAATGCCAAAAAGGCTGCTAGTAATTCCAATACCATAATTTTCTTTCATTCCAACCTTTTTTTTTTTTTTTATCTAAGCAGGACAAAGACAATGTATCAATTGAGCTCATCCATCAGAAACATCCATCCTCTTCTGTACTACTCTTATCCTGTTCAGGGGCGCTGAAGCCGATCCCAGCTAACTATGGGTGAGGTCATGGACGGGTCACCAGTCCATCACTGGGCAAGCGCAGAGAGACGGACAACCTCACACTCATTAACGCCTAGGGGCAGTTTAGGAACACCAATTAACCTCACATGCACTTTTTTGGACGGCGAGAGCCCGTATTCAAACCCATGACCTTCTCGCTATGATGAACGAGTGCTAACCAGAGTGCACCGCAGCCCGTTAAGATCATATATAAAAAATAAAATAACAAAATCAAACCCAATATTGTTGAGCATCACCTCAAAGAAGAATAAGACTATTTCTCTCATAAAACTCTCCATCTGTTTAAAGTTACAAGAAAGTAACATACAACGCAATTTTAAAAACTTTCCGATTTTTAGAAAATTATAAAATGTTACAATTTCAACAGCTATTGAGCAATTAATGTGAAGGTAGTGAGGAAAAACTTGCCCTTAAGAGGAGGAAGCTTCTGCAGAACCAAACTCGGAGGTGGCTTTCTGCTGTTCTGGTTGATGTGAGGAAATAGTACGAGGGGGAAAGGATGGTTGATATCAGACGGCAAACTAATCTCTCGCGACGCACTTTATGGTGGCAGGGAGTACGGCTCATGAGCTGACACGCAGGAAGATACAGCTCTGCCTCTCCTTCTTCTTTTAGAAGCCATGACACTGACACATATTCCGAACCTTTTTTGCTATATTTAAGATTAGGTAGAATAGTTCAATAAATTTCCCCTTTCATATAAAATTTGTAGATGTATATTTGAAACCAAATACAGTATTTGACTTTGGAATCCACTGTGCATATAATGTGTGATGTACATTGTGTATGGTGTCTGGTGTCTCTGTTTATGTGTCTCACGGCAATCTTTTGGGTGTAAGTGTGGATACTATATATCCTGGTCTCCCTCCCATGGTAGCCTGCTGGGTGCTATGTTCCCCATGCCTCGTGTGATCTGGGCTATGGCCGAGGATGGGCTGCTTTTCAAGTTCATGGCCGTGATCCATCCACGCAGCAGAACCCCACTAATTGCAACCCTCACCGCCGGCATGGTATCAGGTGAGGCACTAACACGCATGTCCAACTTCACCGAAAGCCTTTTTTTCATGCTGCGGGGCTTAGCTCTGCTGGGTTAAGTGGTTTGACCTGCCAGTCACACGGATTCAGGTTGAAATGTGTGTGTGGGGTTTTTTTTGTTTTTGTTTTTGTTTTGTTTTTTCAAAGAAACCACCCGGAAGCCAGCACTCGGCATGAAAATAGCATTTCTAACAGTATCTAAACCCGTCGTACATGGGTCTCTGAAGTTCACTAAGGCTTTCCGGGTTACCGAATGTCTACTTTGTTTTTCTAACATAAATTGGTATGCATTATTTTCCACTGCTGGAAAACCTGCATCTTGGTGTTGTGAGGAGAAACACACCACATTTAACTGCATGGTTAAATAACCAAATGGTTGCGCAGAGGGGAATGTAACGGCATGTGGAGCACGAGTTTGCATGGTGACGTCAGAATATCCTCCACTCAGTTTCCATCGATCTACGGTTTTGTCAGTGTTTCAAGCCCTGCCTGTCCTTCCCAAAATCTGCAACGCCTTCCTTCCCCATTGTCCCTTGTCCCTCCGCCCAATATCTGTGACCCCAATCTCATGTTTTCCTCCCCACTCCACCTCAGTCTGTTGGGCTCCATGTTCCCCCTTCCCCGTATCATCTTTGCCATGGCACGGGATGGCCTACTCTTCTCCTTCCTGGCCCAAGTCAGCGAGAGGAAAGCCCCCATAACGGCCACTTTTACTGCCGGGGTTTTGTCTGGTAAGATGAACAAGGAACGTGAAACAGCAACAGATGAGAAAAAAATGCTGCAATTGGAGACTTTGTGAGGGGGGGGGGGGGGGGGGGGTCTTGAGAGGTTGGGAGAATAAAGTAATAGCAGAACAAGGCTGTCTGTAATGTTGGTTTTAAACTTTAGGAGCATTTATCATTGTTTCTAATGCAAACAAAATATCACATTTTCTAATATTGGTGTTTTTTACTGTCATCTGTACTTGATGGTTGTGTTGTAGCTTCAGATCTTTTTCATTTCTTTCTTCAAGTTGCTTTACGAAATGTTTATCTCATTTCTATACTGGCTATAATACATATGTTTGTGAACTCACAATTGTTTTTAAGCCAAAAGGTCCCATATTTAGCATTTTCCCTCTGTTTCAGTTCTAAAGTTATTGTCTAGAGTAATTGTCATCGATTCTTCCTGTCTGTCCTGCTCGGTACTGGCTGACCTAGTCCTCCATATTCTCTATTCAACATGTTTTCAATGTCAGAATGCTATACAATACCTGAATATCATAAATGTGTTTTCATCAAACTCCCCAGAGATCATGAAAATAAGACAGCCTTTATAAGAGGTTATTTTGACACAGAGAAGTGTCCAAAACGTGCAGGGCCATAGCCATTCAAGACGAGGATTGAACGTCACTACACAAAGCTGAAGTGGTTTAGGCAGATTGCCCCCGGCGGTCATGCCAATGGTGGATTTTCATGTGGAATGTGTGTTTAGTGTCTTGAAATGGCTGTTGTCATTCAAAATATATCTCAAATCTTAATTAAGGTAAAAAAAAACATTCACTTAGGCGCCGTCAAAAATACATTTTGTTTCTGTCTTGGAGACACGTTGGCTTCGGTAACCCTTACTTCTGATTGGCGCTCTTTTCTGGGTCTTTCTGACACAGGAGCTGCATATTAAATATACAACACATTTTTCTAAAGATAATAAAAAGGAAATCCTGTTATCTAAAATATGGGACCTTCAATGTAATCATACCCATGCTTACACTTCAAATGCCTTTTAGAGTGACATTGTCTTCAATCGATCTCGTTTTTTCTTCTTTCTTTCTTTCTTTCTTTCTTTCTTTCTTTCTTTCTTTCTTTCTTTCTTTCTTTCTTTCATGCTCTATGAAGCAATCATGGCGTTCCTGTTTGAACTGAAAGACCTGGTGGACCTGATGTCAATAGGAACCCTGCTGGCTTACACATTAGTGGCTGCCTGTGTCCTAGTGCTCAGGTCAGTGAGGCGATATCGGTGTGTCCAGTTTATTCCAGTGGATTTAAACCCCCCTATACTTGTTCCTGTACAAATGTGAGTGAGAATATCAAGATGCCACATGGCAAATGTTCACCCCCCCCCCCCCCCCTTCAAACATATGCAGGAAGTCTTCTCATCTTTTTTTTAGCAACAAGTGATACTCATCCCTTCATTCAAGCTGGAAGTAATTTCATGCTCTATTAATGCACACTGCCAGACCAAATCATGACTGACTTACACTGATGTTGTAAAACAGCTGAGCCTTTGCTTTTACGTGCCCCAGGTACCAGCCGGAGCAACCCAGTCTGGTGTATGAGATGGCCAATACCCAGGAAGAAGTAGAGATGAGCGACCGTCTCAGTGTCCCCAGTATGGGCATCCTGCCTGGTGTGGAGGAGCGTTTCAGCTTCAGGACGATGCTGTTCCCAGATAACCATGAGCCGTCTGTACTGTCGGGGTTCGCTGTCAACATCTGTACCTCTGTCCTGGGTAGGATTTTATACCGGGGACAATTTCAAATGTAGAATTAGAAATTAAATCAGTGCAAGTGCCGTGTTGAATCGTGAAGTGATTAAAAACTTATCTCCTTATGCAGGATTGTTGATCCTGGCCTTCAGTATATTAGCAGTGCAGGGTGGCGCTGCCACGTGGAACATCCTGGCCCTCAGTGTTATTTTCCTGGTTTGTTTGCTCCTCGTCTTTATCATCTGGAGACAGCCTGAGAGCAAGACAAAACTCTCCTTCAAGGTTTGATTGTAACTTCCTCCGAACCCTCCCCCTTAACCTTTGATGTGCTTTAACATAAGCTTTTATCTGTTCTTCTCTTGTGATGTTTGCCTCGTAGGTTCCCCTGCTCCCCTTCCTTCCAGTCATCAGCATGTTTGTCAATGTCTACCTGATGATGCAGCTGGACAGAGGCACTTGGATCAGATTTTCAGTCTGGATGGCCATAGGTACTTATAATCCCGTGTATTATACATGGTCATCATGCCGACCGTCGCATTTCACTCAGTTGTACACAACTGGTAATCGCAATTGTTGTAACTGTGGGTGCCATTGGCTGTGGAATGGTTGCTGCTTCTTTTCACACACTTCAGCCATTGTGTTCCCAGCCCACATAAACACGGCTGACAGTTTGCTGGCGTCAATGGCTTGACATATGCAAGCTGCTTCAGTTTGATATCGTAATGTGTTGAAAACAAGAACTGTGCTCTTTCACTTTGATTTATCTGTGTTTGCTGTCACAATTATGACTTTGCCACGTACATATCAACTCTTTAAGATTGAATAAAAACCCACCCAGTTTTGTGTTGTGCATAAGAACATGCAGGATATTTTCAGTGATCGTACCAAACAAACAGCATTGTGCTCCCTTCCAGGCTTCGTGATCTACTTCTGCTATGGGATTCATCACAGCAACGAGGCGTCGATGGCACGCTCGTCTCCAGACACGGAGATGAACGGCTTCAAGCTCGACCATGAATCTGAAGCCATGTCGCCAGAAAAGGAAGCCTTCCTGCGCAATGGCATTGACGACGGGGAAGAGGACGACGGGGATTTGTAGGAAGAATGTGCTTCTTCCAAGTCGGCCTGCCCTGATATCCGTCTGTGTGGGAGGATATCAGCCGCCCCCCACTGCTGATACTCCCTTTTGGTCGAAGCAACGATAAACAACTTTGACCAAAGACTTACAATGCTCTGACTTTTCCTCTCAGCTGCAGCAGTTTGCTGTGAGGTTGTTCCCTCTGAGATTCAGAGGTTCATTATCTCTGCTGCTTGAGATTGGGAGGGCTCATGTTAGAGACATTCGACAGTGCCGGTATTTCAATGAGATTCAAAAGCAGGGGCGATCACCTTACTTCTTTCTCTTCACGCTGAGGTGTAGTTACTTCTTTGGAGTGTTTCTATGTTACATTTCTGGCAGTCAGACTTTATGCCATGGCAAATATCTGCTTCAATATATGGCCATGATTTTTTTAACAGCCGGACAACACCTGATAGTATCGAATAGACATTGTTCCCAATGCTTACATCTACTAAAAGCAAAGCTTATGTAACTGATGATTAAAAGCTGCTCAGTCCTCCCGGACAAGTGGGAGTGTGCACGAAACACAAAGCAACACACTTTGCATGTATGACACAATTACCCTCACCTGCTAGCAGAAATTGGTGGTCAGGGACTGCATGTGAAGGTGAGTCGTATCCCAGAGTCTCGTGTTATACAATGTTAGGTCAAAGGCTTGGCCTGGTGTCCCGTTATGGTTAACAGCAGCTTTAGCAGAGGTAGTGTTGTAAGAACATTTCCCGGCTTTCATTTCCATGAAAAAGCTGGTTATGGTTTCCCATTGATATAGATATTATGATGCCGGATCCATGGGCCTCACACAAGCAAGCAGGTCATCACATAAAAATGGCATTTTCCATTACTTCAACACAGTTTTTCATCTGAAATTGAATTCAAATTAAGTAACTTATGTAGTCTACATTTATATTCTTGCTTATATTATTCTCGCAAGTTATCTGAAGATAAGATCGTTTGTTTAAATCTGACATGGTAAAGAATACAAAAAATTGTGGCCCATTTTATCTTCTGGCGCCGTTACATAAACTGTTACACAAACATTCACACGATGCAATAGGGCCAAACGCCTGGAAAAACCACGCGAAATCATCAGAACATGGCTTTTCACAATGACAGTTACTTTTATCAAAATATTCTCTGGTGGGCTGGATCGGATGTCTGAATGTTGACGTGTTGACGGTGACTCGATGCTCGATGGCTGCAGATTGTCAGTTGATGCTGTGTATCATTAGGTGATGTGAGTTTTCACAGTGCTGGCTGCTGTGTTTTTGCATTTGTAGCTTGTAACATTTAGATTCTTTAAAAAGACAAAAAACTTGGCCAACTTTTTGCAAAGGGTTTTTTTTTTTTTTTTTTAAATGTCTTTTTAGAAGAATGTCTGTGTTCTCTGTGCCTTTTCTCATTTTCACCCGTGTCTTTATTTCCCTCTTTTTGAAGCAGTCATTTCCAGATGAACTTGATTCTCCTTTATGAGTTTAATTATAAAAGCCCACAGAGAAACTGATCAGGTAGAATTTGCCAAGCTTGTACATATGTATTATCCCCTTTTGTTTTCAAATCAGTTGTATCTTTTTCGACCTTTTTATTTGTTGTCTACCACATTGACTTTGAGGCGATACCGACAAGCAATGTACCATTTGGTTTGTTTCTTCCTTTTTCTTTTACTTAAAGGGCTTGATGTAAAAGAAAAAAAAGAGTTCAACGCATTTTACTGTGATCTTTATTATCCATCTTTTTAAGTGCAGTTTTGGTAAATCCTAAAAAAAACTAATTAACAAAACTGCACATATAAACATGTCCATTCAAGAATGTGTATATAGGATGTTGTGTATATTTCTTGCCGTAAATTATTTGTAAATCCAAGAAAAAAGGCTCTTTGCTATTTTCAAGGACTGAATATGTTGTGCTTCCGTCTTTGGTTCTTTCTTTGTTGCGTTTACATGATCAGTGCAACTTTGTATTCTCAGGGTTGACAAAAGTTCTGCCTCTGCCACTCTTTTCATCGCAGGTTTTTGCAGCGGCGATGTAATATTAATCAGCAGCGTCACACATTACCTCATTAATGTTTATAACTAGTATAACTCTTTTTGTAATTTGTCAACATTATGCATTTTGATCAATAGTGTTGATCCCATTTCTCATTTCATTTGTTTAGAAGAAAAGATACGCACACTATGCAGAGGAATTGTGGAAATGTGTTCTTCCGAAGCTCAGTGTTTTACGTCTGAAATATATATATATACGGTACGTGTATGAGCAGACACTTACTCACTGATTCTGAAAGCTGTGACATAGTTATTGCTTTTATACTAGTTCTGCCATATCATTCAGCTTTCGAAGTACATCACGACTTTTAGACACACCATCCTCTTCATTTAAGTCACTTTGCTGTGGCTCAATACGCTTTTTCTTTTTGTTTGTCGTCTGGTTGCTCAAATCTGTGTATTTGGTTTTATGTCGACGGGTTGCTAATGTTTTCTCACATATCTGCTCGATCGTAGATTATTAAAGAGGAGCTTAGTCTTTTCTCCTGCTGTGTTGACACACAGCTCTGCAAATTTCGTCCCATTTTTCTTTTCAGTCCGATGGGCTCGCTTTTGTCAAAATGTTTTGTCGTTTGATAAATGGCAAGATGGACAAAGTGACAGGATGCCCCTTTCCAAGGCCTTCATGTTCACTTTCAGCCGCAGTCGTACTCAGTACTCAGTGTCTCAGCAGTCGTTTGCTGCTGAGACAGTCCTGACCCATCGAGGCATGAACCTCTAAATACACTACTGATGGAAAATTAGGGATATTTGGCTTTTGGGTGATATTTATGGAAAATTTTAAAAAAATTCATGCGACAGTGATATATCATGAAAGTGGGGCATTTAAGTAGAAGCATTCAATTGTGACATCCTCGTCTCAAACAATGTATTTGGGACACGACAACACAAGATGTCAATACCTCAATAACTTGCCATGTGATCTTGAGCATCAACTACAGCTTGACATCGACGTCTCCTGCTGTTCACAAGTCAGCTTATAGAACCATCAAACACTTTTTGTGTATCTGGGGCAGTAGCTCTCAAGGTGTGGAGGAAGCTGGATTGAAGCAACAGTAGAATCCTGGGATTATGAGGATTTTCACCATTAGCTTCTGAAATAAAATCCCAATTTAAATCTGTATGACTATGAAGAATTTCACTGAAAGCATTATCTTTTAATCTCTGAATTAGATGATGGTGTGATGAAGCCATATTGCTATTATTCACTTAAATCTAAAAATCCTTGCAAATGAGAAATATAGAGAAACTATTAGTGTAACATTGACAGTTTATATATATGTGTGTGTTTGTGTGTGTGCGTGAGGAATTACCAGATATTGCTATTTCACAGCTTTAATGTTGAGAACCCACACTCTAGTGAAAACAAATATGCAACGGATTAATATGTGATTACCTCTAACAACTAAAGATTTTCTTTCATCTCACAAGTTGCTGTCACAGCTTGTTGATATTGAGAGCCAATTCAAGTAGAATCGTGAGGAAACCCATAGCCGCGTCTCCCACCCAGTCCGCTAATCTCCGCTTCATTTCTGTAAATGTGTTTTTGTTGTGTTCATCTTGTAAATAAAGCAAGCTTTTCAGAAAAGAAACAAAAAAAAAAAAAAAAAAAAGCTCCTTCTTCAGCTCGGCTGCATGACAAATCCACATGTCCTACTTTGATCCAGCAGGGGGCGACAGAGTGTATGAAAAAGAATTGAGCATGAGGAAAAGCATGAGGATGCTCTGGCAGGTGTCGGCTGCAGCATCAGCATCGCGTCTCCCCTCCTCTTCCTCCTCTTCTCTGCAGTATCTCTCTCTCTCTCTCTCTCTCTCTCTCTCTCTCTCTCTCCCCTCGCGCACCGTTTCCATCCGCTCACAGGAGAGAGACGCGCCGCTGTTTCGTTTCGCAACGACCCGCATTTCGAGCGACATTCTTCAATGAATCAACAGCAGAGATACCTGGCGGTAAGACCCCCAGCCGAAACAGCACTGCAGCTCTTAGGAGCCTGCAACCATTTATTTTTGTTGTATATTTTCCTTTAAGACGTGTTGCGTATTTGCGCATGATGGATTTGTTGTGCAGGTTCGGCTAATAATAACCACGCTCGGATCGGTTCGGTTTATTTTCGCAGGCCCACTGAGGTGCAATTTATGGATCCATTTCATGTTTTTTAACAGAAAATATGCCCATAGCATGGAAGTTTTGATTGTATATAGGCTAAAAATAAAAAGAGAGCGAGAGAAAAGTGCGCTCCGCCGGGATCGTCTCAGTGTGATGGATGGAGCAGGTCAAGTCTCCAGTGGTGTTGTTAATGATCAAGCATAGATTTTGGACTTAACAACACACTTCGGCTATGATCCACTGCACACGAGCTGGGCACAAGTCATTTCAATTTATGTTTGGTTTTTTTTTACTAGAAAGATATCAATTGAAAGGTGTTTCAGACAAAAGCTTTGTTTGATTTCAAAGTTTGAATTCTTCTTTCTTTTGATCAAAAGAAGCGAAGGAATCCCTGTTTTTGTACTTGTGTGTCAGGAGTGTTTTACATCATTTTTACAGTGTTGTTACGCTCTCGTCAAATGATCTGAGATCATACGGTTGTACACTGTTTATGCATCCTTAGTTATATTCACATTCTTTTTTTTTTTAAATGTTTTTATTGGACATTGTTTATGAGACCTATGTGTAGGCTACAGTGGGAACCCTGTGGTCAGAGGCAGGGCTGATTGTCTCCGTTGTTTGGACAGAACTTCCCCATGTTGACAGCTGCATTACTTAGGACTTGCTAAGACAAGAAAAGAAAGGACAGATCAAATAAAGGTGAGCAGACAGAGGGCATGTCTTTCACGCTCGGATGTCTCCGTTCCTGATTGATCGGTGCCTGATTCGGGTTGTCCTTGACACTGTGGGAGGCAATTGCCTTTGGGTGAATGTTGTTGGGGTTTTTTTTTTTTTTTTACCTACCAACCAATACTCGTACTTACTTCTGCAGTTTTTTTATTTATTTTTTTTCTATTGTGGAGGCTCGGCCTGCACTGATAAGCAATGTTCACTGTGCGTTCTTTGGGGGGGGGAATATATGAGCGGACCATAGTTGTTTTCATTATTGATCCCAAAATCACAGACTTCCCACATGTATGGATCCTCCAGTCCATTTTGCTAAATCTTCAAATCCCTCCCAGTCATGTTAATGTGGAGACGGATGCTGCATCAAAGCGGGGCAGCCGATCCCGTGGCCTTGGCTTCCTACTGTACCCTGGCTGCTGTAGCGGCTGTTCTTGATGCTGATGCATGTGTGATTGATTCGTTACATCTGACCTCTGCCATGTCTGAACCGCAATCAATTCCGCAGCAAAATCACTTGCAGCACATTCGAGTGCGTGTTTGTCCAGTTCCATGTGCTTGTTGGTGAGTGTGAGTGTCTGTTCGTCTGCAGGTGGGGCAAGACAGTTGGTTACAAAGCCCATGAGTGCAGCACACTGGTATGACCTCCAAGGTCATTTTATGGAACAGGCAAGAAGCTAATGGAAAGACGGGACAAACTGGAGGAGAGAAAAAAGCACATAGAAGTGAATTAAAAGAAAGGAGAAAGAAGAGGTGTGTCATATAACTTTATTGCCTATGTTTGGATGATGTTTTAATCATGAGTCAAAAGGCTGAAAGACTGCAGTATTTGATTAGCAAGTCGCGATTGTTGCATTGAGCAGTTTTATATACGTATGTGCTCAGCGGGGGGGATATAGATACAATTATTGCACGTTCAAGTGTGAATGAAGTGTCAGCACACAGGAAAAAATTGCATTCTCACATTCACGCTGCTTTTGTCTGAAAGGTGGCAATGAGCTTGTTGTGGCTCCTCCCCTGCAGTCACAGGCAGGATATCAGAGGGTGAACTGAGAGGCATGGCTCACTGGTGACACACACACACACACACACACACACACACACACACACTCACACACAAGCATATACTCTACACACATTTCCCTGTCCCATGGGGTATTAACATGAGAGACTTTTCTCACTTGTGTGTATGTGTCGGCATCCATTTACTGAATATGTGCAATCAGCTCAGTGAGAGTACCACAGATTTAATTGTATGTTTGTGCATTAGAACATTTTAATTTGCATGTTAAGCTTTTTATCAAACACGTAAATGGCACTTTGTGATTAAACTAAACATGTATGTGTGAGCAACAAAGAATGACGTGAAATAATTGAAGTTGGCTTTAATTATTCACATTCTGTTTTATGATACGTCCACATATATGTTCTTTTTGTCCACGCACCCACAGAGATCCTCTCCTGTGAACTCTTTTCCCAGGGGTCTTCTTTCCCTTATCCCTCACTCTCTCACTTTGTCTTCATGCACATTCTGAAAATAGTCTCTTTCACTGCCTGAATAGAACCTTATTGTTTAAACCTTTTAAACCGTTGTTTTTTTTATTCTATTCTTTGCTCACCTCTCACTGATCCTTCGCCAACTCTCCCTCCCCCACACCCCTGGGGTTTGCCACTTGCACATTACACATGCATACACACATTTACACATTACAATACTAACTAGGGATGCTGCACGTCTCCGTTCCCATCAAAACCCCCCACACTGCACTCTGCAGCATCATTTGTTTCCATCACCGTGTTTTGCTCAGAATAAACAGAAGTGACTCAGCCTAGTCTAAGTTGCACTCAGCCGTTCTTTGTCTGGGCTGTCTCAACTCTCCGTCTTTATGTCTGACTGTGTATGTCCGTTTTATGTGAGCATGTGGCAACTTCCCTCCCAGAATTCCACAGAAAATGTTACTGTGATAGCTTTCTGTGTTCGTCGGGCACAGCTTTGCATTCGAAATGAACTCTTCTCCCCTCTCCTCTTTGTCCCACCTTGTACAGTTTCAACCAGCAGCCATGCAAGAGTTAATGTTTTTTTTTTTTGTTTTTTTTCTTTTCACCACGGCAGGAGTGAGAGTAGTGGGTGGAGGGGCTTTGCTAATAACAATGCAGTGCTACCAGCAACCAGCATGGACAGACAGCCTCTTTCCTCCTCTCCTCCATGCCACCACTGTCTGGATCTATAGACACTTTTTATTAGCATGTTGAAGCTGCAGGGCTTCATAACCGATGGCGCCACATATTTCTTCTTCCTCTATTTCTCTCCTCCGGTTATAATCCTAATAATCTCTCCCCCAATTCCCCTTTGTTTCATCTAAATAACTGAGTGTATCCCTGTTGTTATCCCTCTTTTCTTTTTTTTTCACACATTTGTCTACCTTTCATTGCAACAATAGTCCATCCTTAAAGCTGCAAAGCCAAACAGAGAAGTAGGATCACATCGGCAGTATCTTTTTTGCACATTGCTAAAAACAAGCACAAATAACAGTGAAACGAATGGGGGATGACCGTATCTGTACGTGTCTGTATGTGAGTAATATAGCCTTATTATACAAGGCAGATCTCCTCCTGGTGAGAAGCTGTCTCTTTGTCTCTGCTCCTGCTGCAGTGACAGTCGCTGCCCGAGCGTGTGGTGTTGTGTGTGAAGGTGATACTCATGTTTCTTTGTGTTTCATCTCACATGCACATAAGGTCATAGCCGAAGCTCACGCTCGATTCATAAAGTCATCATTTTAATGTTTTTTTTGTTACTGTACTTTTCCCTTTGTTGTAGCTTACGCTAACAAAAATACATACAAACCAAATATGCAAAAATATTTTGATGGATGAGTGTGTGTGTGTGTGTGTGTGTGTGTGTGTGTGTGTGTGTGTGTGTGTGTGTGTGTGTGTGTGTGTGTGTGTGTGTGTGTGTGTGTGTGTGTGTGTGTGTGTGTGTGTGTGTGTGTGAACGTGTGCATGCTTGGTGATTTATCATTTTGCTCCAGTTAATAAATCCCATCACCAGCGTATTGTGATTTTTCTGTCAATTTCATAGCAGGCGGAAAACATCGCCTGTCCACGCGCAATAAGGAAATAAATCAGCTTTTATTGCAGATGATCTGATTTTCTCTTTCTTCTTATTTAGTTACGTATGACCGCCTACTTTGACCCAGAGTCCTGCTGAAATCCTGTTATGGTCCCTCTGCTTGATATGACTCCCCCAGGGGTACAGAACGGAGTCCAACTGTTTGCATGGGGGAGAGAGAGGGAGGGAGAGAGAGAGTGAGAGAGGGGATTATTTGGGCAGATGTAGTCTGCTGATGTGCCATCTTCAAGTATGAAAATGGGATTGATTACCTCACCCTGCCCTTATTAACAGCTCATTATTAAGGTCGGGGAAGGACTGGAGGATGGAAAGAAGAGGAAATGAACGAGACATACTAGAAACATGCAACGCTCAGTGGGCAAAGCTTCACTGCACTGTGTTGCAGCAGATTTTTTTAAATTAATATCTTTAAAGCACATCGGCGCAAAACACGAAGAAGCAGGCCTGCTTAACGATGCCATTTCTGGATCATTCAGAGTCCTACATGCTTCAACATTCTCTGGGATGGTGCTTCACACATGCACTCATGGGCTCTTCAGTGAATCATCACTTGTGAATCCTTGTCTGTAGGGTGTTTATTGTGTCTTGTAAAAATGGAGCGTTTAGCTTATTTCACTGCTATTTCTGTCTGCGTTGTGCGCCTGACAGAGATGGGAGGAGAAGGAATGGATGACTGAAGCTTAGCTTATTTCTGAATAGACTTTCCCCGCTAAGCTTTAGCCTGCCGGATGATTCTGTGTGAATACAAAGTGAGGAATGTTTATCTTTTTTTCTTCTTTTTTTTTGAACTTCTAAAGATGAAAACGAGGATGGATGTCTTTGTGTCTGCTCATCTTCGAGCGTAGACCATTTCCGAACGCATTCACATGTCGTAGGACGAGCACTCGCATGCTTGCTCATTTCAAACACATTCTGACTTTGGGAAAGTGTACAAGGACATGCAAGGGTGATGTCACGAGGAATTAATTACACCCGTGCAAAGACACACCATGGACTGTGCTGGAGGAACAGAGTAGGATCCTTAAGGATAACTTTTACCCAGCACTTAAAATGAAAACCCTGCACTAAATCTTATTATGTCGGGGGTAAACACTCAGGAGTCATAAATTCTGGATATTAGCACATTGTCGCTCTTCTGCGCTGCTTCTAGTTCTGTGTGCTGGAATTCAATTCCCTGAAGAAGTATGGGTCTGTACGTATGGATGAAAGGGAGATGGGACAGAAAGAATGTACGTGTACGTCTGTTTGTGCGTGCGTGCGTGCATGTGTGTGTGTGTGTCCGCGATTCTCCTGGGACCACAGAGCTATAAAACCTGTCTGCTTTCCAGTGGGGGAGGAGAGGAATAAAGCAAAGTGCCAAAGACAAATGGCTCCTGTAATAACCACATGTGCTGCTGGACTGACAACAAAGGCACTGAGGGAAGCCGTGTAGACATATGTTGATGTGTGTGTGCGTTGTGTTGTCACGTGCGTGCAGGTGTTTCTGAAGTCAGCAGCAGGATGTGATATAAAATGTTCAGCTCCTTACCTGGCTTTCAACGGTGAGTGTACAAGAATCTTGCGGTGGATTCCCATGAAATGTTCCTCTTCGCCTCACACTGCGCTTTTCTTTGATCCCCTGGGTTAACCGAGTTATACACAATGCCACCCCTGATTCTTGACAAAAATAAAACACTTGTTTTGATTGTTTGGTGTTAAGATTTCAGGATATGAAAAAGTGGTTTAAATCCTCTTTTTTATATATAAATCTATTTTAAGCTCTCCTCTTTTTGCAAAAACTGTGTTGAATTCTCTTTTCTGCCTAGAAAAACAAATTACACACCCTCATTCGCTTTTCCCAGAATATTTATGACAAATTTAGCATCACGTTGAATAATTCAAACACATTCAAGATTGTCTGAATGAATGTATCTATTTTTCCTTTTTTTTCTCAAAAACACAATTTTAGCTGCTGCTATTTTCAGAACTCCTTTTCATGGTGATTATACAGTAACTGGAAATGGCACCCCCACCACACTCTACTCTTCGCTTCCTTCTTATATGTACCTTTCGAACAGCAACTTTATAGAAATGGAAATATATGTTCCCAATGTGAATAATTAGATACTAATTAGCATTACATCTGATGAGGGATTTTCAATAATTACTTTTTCACCGCCTCTCTTGGGTTTATATGAATAAGTCCCTTCAGAAACAAGATTCTATAGCTCGTACTATAGAGGTTCAGTTCACGTTTTCTTTTTCATTCGGTTCATAAGAAATCTGCATTTATTCGGCAGTAATTCACTCAGTGTCTATACCGGTTTGTACATTACATATCACTCTCCTTTATGTGTGAATCCCACTTTTTTTTTTTTTACACACACTCACACTGCCAGATTCCAACCTCATACTCACAGAAAAGAGGATGCGGACGGCCTCTTTCCTTTCACAAAATCTTTTTTTTTTTTTTTTCCCGCCTCAAGTTTCATTGAAATCCCTGTCATGACATGTTCTCAGCTCATAATTTCTCTCCTTCTGTGAAGAGCTTTCCATGGTTAAACGCAGCACTTGGTAGGTTAAGAGCTTGGTGAAAAAAAAAATCACAAGTCCAGGCCCCTCATCACACTTGATCACTGCTGAGATCTCATCTCATCCCCGCCATGTTTCCTTCGCATGTGCAGGGGTACGTTTCCTTCTTCACGCAAGTATTTCCAGGCGCGTGTGCGTGCAGTGTGGCTGCACATATCTTCATCCACATTCGTGTGTGTGGGTGTGAGTTGACATGTCAACGCAATACGTAGCAGAATGTGTGCATGAGCTGCCTGTGTAAAAGCATAAAGCTTGACCTTCAGAACTCTACTGTCTGTTTCGAGGTGACCTTTTTTCTCCTGATGGAGTATGCTGAGGTCAGGACGAGGGTTCTCCAGGGATATGGCATTTCCATGACAACAGTAGCAGGCCTGGTGATTTTTTATTTTTTTTTGTCACTCAGGTTTTATTTCCTGCTGCTTTCATGGAGGAGTTACCTCATTGAGTGGATCAGGTGAAGCAATGTGTGCCTTTATTATGCATTCCTACCCAGACCACCCCGACATGCATATATGCTGGAGTCATATCGGTGTCATTGGAATGCTGAAAAATTGTGTCATAAAGGAAAAATCAGGGCAACTTTTGAACATTTTTATTCAGATAGCAATTATTGTAGATACCGAGTGAACAAAATGATGTTAATGAGCTGTGATATTTGCCTGTAGGACTGCTGCAAACAGCACGTTGACGATCCAAAAGTGCTCCCTGTTGACTTGATGTTTTTAGTTGCACTTTTTTCTTTTGCTCAGAAAAGTAAAGGCTGGATGATCAAAGCCGTTTAGCTTGTATTAGTTACACTTCTAATTACATGATTTATATTAGTTTCAAAGGAAGCCTCAACTGATCTACTTACTCAGGCTCAGTCCTATGTGTTGCTCAGCCTTACCAAGAGATTTTAAGCATGTTCACACACAATGCTTTTTATTATCAAAACATTATCATTTATTTATTTATTTATTTATTTATTTTAATCAGATGGGTCCCTCCATTCTTTGCCTCCTGATATTTATGGTTTGAGCAGACTGATTTTGTCAGCCTTGCCGTTAGGTGAAACGCAGCATATTCTGGTTCAGTCACTGTGACCGAGCTCAGCGCTCAGCCTCCGAAGACTGCTGTCATCAGCATACGCTGCAGCACTACATCAGTGCCGTAATTGATCTGCCACCATGTCCTCTCACAGAATTCTCCCTCTCTGTAATACAACTCTCAGTCCTTTCTCACCTTTCCTGTCTGCTTCTCTGCCTCTGAATTTTGTCATTGTGTTTGATGAACCCTTAAACTAAATGTATTTAACTCATGAAAGTTAAACAAAAACAGGGCCACAGTAGACAATGTGTATATCCTACACGTTGTTTGATGTTTTGATTAGATTTTTTTTCTCAGCAGTGTTTGACTCCAATCAATTATCATGCTGTGTGGGTTGCGATTGAGATTGCATAATATCCACAAATTAAACAATCTTAAATGACCTTCAAAAAATGCAAATTACATTTGAAGATCACTATCCGGCATTTGGAAAGCATTCTGCCTGGCTGATTTTTGAGAAGTGTCAAAATGTGCCACAGGCAGTCGGAGCTGACAGATCAGTTCACTGATTTGGCTGCCACAGTACACATGGAGAAACCACCTGCTAATGAGAACAGATACCCTGCTGCAAATATAATTAGAAGTTGTGTGATCTACTCTTACATTGGAAATGACTCAGATAATCAGCATAATAGTTGAAAGACATATTCAAGCAGATAATGACCATCTTGGTCCTAACATATGATATTATCAAAAGTCACATTCATCTGACAGCTTTGACAGAAAATGATTTGTATGCGTTCAGTCTGTGACTTAGGGAGTTAAACTCTCTGTTGGAATATAAAACTTGATCTGGTGATATTCATAAGTTTAACTGATCTTGTTTTGAGACACACAGAGAATTCTCTTTTATTATTATTTTTCAAACATAAATTTGGGGGGATTTATTAGGATTACAGCATTTTTCTTTCAAAGACAATGAGAAATTTAAAAGGTTCCTTTAAAATAAAACAGTGGGAGTTAAGGAACGTTGAATCGCAACATGTCTAAATCAGCCATATGGCAGGTTAGAAATGACATGTTGAGAGAAGTGTGTTCACGCTTGTGTACTGATCTGACCTGCAGTATGGAGCTCGTGTTACTGGATCTGATACTTGGCATTCACTGTACATGTGTGGAGCATGCTTTCTCAGATTGAGCTGCCATTCAATGTAAGATGAATATGAAAATAAACTGATTTCATATCTTATTATTTCAACGTTTTATTGTAGCTTCATGTTGGAAAAAGTACAATCTTATGTGATCTGATCAGATCAGATTGAATTAGACGGTGTGTTTTTATGATATCTTATAATAGGACATTAGACAAGATCATATCAGATCATATTGAATGCAGGCAGCTGAACATATCGTTTTTTGCTCATGTGTTGTCCACTGAATGAAACCAACATGTTTTAAAATAGTTTGGTTTCCCCAGATCCTTGGCTTTCCTTCTATTTTTCTCTTGAGTGAAAAAAACCCCACTTCACACCCTTCTTTTCTTCCTCATAGCCTCCTTTCATCAGCCATCCCAAGAGTGTTTCCTTCACTGACATGCAAACTGGGTGTATCCTGAGCAGGCCTCTGCTTCTCTCTTCACTCATCTCTTTTTTTAACCATTTGTAATATGAACAGCCGTAGTAATTCCTCCTATTATTAATGTTGTGAAGTACTGCAACCCAGACCGAACTGAATGTATCCCACGTTAAGTGATTTTGTGGGGTTGAAAGATAGATGGCTGCATTTCAAGCATATTTGTTGGTTTTACTTACAGTTTTCTGTCTTTTGTTTTCTTTTTTCCAGATCGAATCGAACATCTCCTAGAAATACCATCGAAGACGCTTAACCCTGAGTTTGTGCAAAATAGGTGGCGACCTGAAGTGACAAAACATCTTATGAGATGATATTTCATCTCTTGATTATTCAACAAAAGTGCCATCTTTGCACCAACGCTAAAGGCAAGAGACAGAGAGGGAAGCAACTTTTGTAACTGTAAATGGCTTCAACACCCTGGAGGAGTTTTTGATTCTGCCTGAAGCACCTATCCACCATGAGTTTTCCAAGCAGTTTCCGGGGTCTGAGGCTTAATGTTGACAGAGGAGAAAAGATTGGGCAGAAATCCCACATCCAGTTCACACAGTCAGGGGATGATAATGCTAATCAAGTATCTTCAGTTGGTGAAGGCACTGGGTACAGTTCAAGCTCCATTCCTCCGTTGGTCTCACAGAGTGAATCCCCAGAAAAGTTAGTAATCTGGGGTTCAGAGCAGCAATGCATACAGCCTGAGCTCAGAGACTTCGAGCTTGTGGATTGTCCAGAGATACATACATTCTTGGGAGAGAGAGATCAAGAGGAAAATGAAGATGAGGATGATGGAGGAAGCTTGCGAGATGGAAAAGACGAGGGTCCCATGTCTATATCCTCCAGTTCAACTGCCAGCTCTGCTTCCACTGGCGCAAGGAGAAATGACAATGACAGCAACAAAGTGGACAGCAGGACACACCGAGATAGAGAGGTGCAGAAAAGGATTGCCTGTCATAGCAGTGAAGGCCTAGACACATGTGTGACAGACTCAATAGAGAAAAGGGACACCAGGTCAGGGAGGGAGAGGCGCAAGGCAGGTCTGAAGGAGTCCAAATCTGAGACAAATGTGTTTGTCTCCAGCCTGTCAGCCGCTGCACTCAGTGGAAGCCTGTCTAGTGCTCTCGATAACAGTGGAGAAGCATATTTTGTATCGCTGTCCAACTCTAAAAGCAACCCTTATCAGAATACCAACAACACTACCTCAGCTCAAAGCAGAGGAAAGGCAACTCCTGTAGATGTCAATCCAAACTCCCCACCAATGCATCCTCAGGATAAACACAGCTATTTCCAGTACAGCAACCAGGATCAAACACATGAGGAAGGAATGCATCATAGGAATGGACTATCCTCTGATGGGGGGTTTGGCCAAAGGAGGAGGGCTGGATTTGAGGAGAGGGTGCTGCCACCGAGGCGGCAACAGCTTGTCAGACCCCTCTGTCAGACGGAGATGGGAAGGGCGAGGAGCTTACCGGAGTCCAATACTCAGAGAGCTGAGACAGGGCAGCCCATTTCCATCAGACCCACTGTGGAATCACACAGTAATGGAGCAAGCAGAAAGTTTTCAAGATCATCCTTACGTGAACCCTCAGATTTCTCTCACCTGTACAACTCACCAGGGGTCTCTCATCTTAGACAACCCAACCAGGCATCCCAGAGTGAGGCTCCGCCAAGGGAAACTCAGCCAGCAGCAATATCACGACATAGCTCTAGTCCTTTGAGCCCCTCCACTGTTGAGAAGAGACCCCAGACTCAGCTCACATACAGGAGAAACTGCTCTAGTCCCAACCGGACCGGGGTTGAATCCAGGTCATCTACCCCTCCCCACTCCCCTCTCAGGACGCCCCAGGGCTCACCACGAAGGCAACCCTCTATGTACCTCGTTTCCAGGAATGTCCCTGGAGTGGTGAGACACATCCCAACAGGATACAGCCCTGTGGTACCATCACCAGCTCAGGGCTATGGCAACAGTTGTTTGAGAGCGCCAGTCAAAACTAACATAAGCACAAGTGGAATCCCCAAAGCGCCTCTTAACAAGCAGCAGAGTTCCCCCAACTCAAACCATAGCTCCCCGAGAGAGAGCTCCCCATCACCTAAACTCAAACCTAAAGGAGTTCGCCCCAAAATCATCACTTATGTCAGAAAGAATCCTCAGTTTAAACCACAAGCTTCTGATGGTCCTTATCAGGTATCTTCCCTTCCATCCAGGCTCTCAACATACACTAACAGCCAAACACCCGCTTCTCTCAAAGACACGGCAAAAGACTCCCCCAAGTCTGAACCAGAAACCAGAGGAGCCCCTGTTCTTAGTGCCTCTAACTTGCTCTATGACAAGTACCAGCAAGAGATGCAGACAAATATTTTCTCACCAGGAGTGCTGAGCAGGAATATCAGGGCACCCGGGCACACAAACACTGCCCCTTCTGCACATACACACAGCCATACAGCGCCGCCAAAACTAGGCAGCAAAGCAGACAACTTCTACGGGCCGCCCTCTGACGTGAGTATTTCGCCATAAAACTTCATTTTCAAAGTTTTTGATTTGAAATTTTTCACAGAGATTTCTGATCTTTCTGGAAAGAAAAATCAAACCACTATGTTCTATCTCCACAATATCATCTACATCTGCATATGAACAGATGATAAAAGCTGTATTCAGTCGCCGCATGTACAGATATTAGGTACTAAAACAAACCTCCTCCTTTGACTGTCTTTGAATTTCTCTGGCACTTGTCCATAAATTTTACCAGTAGCCATGTATAATTGATTAATGAATATTCTGCTTATTATTCGCACTCTCAGAAGAGCTGCTCATTATCACTTTAAAATCATTCCTTATTGATTCTGATTAAACAGCTCCATTGGACATACACGTTAAAATGCCGTCAATCACAGAAAATGTCTAAATAAATATTTAATGCCTGCTGAAGTGCAAAGCCCACAGCGGAAAGACAAATCTCAACAGTGTATATGACAATGTGTGTTGGATAGCACTTTGCCTTGCACACAATGGTTCAATAGATATACAACATTACTGAACATTTCATATATATAGCACACTGGCTCCCTGCACTCGAGTTACATTTTCTTCAAGTGGTAATTAATTCCGAATTGCTGTGCCCCATGTTTCATCAGATTGTTTATTGCTTTTAGTCATGATATGAAACACGAGATCTGAGGAAAACCAGCGCTGGATATCAAAGGCTCTCTTTTGCAAACAATCAGTATGGTGCATCAAATATTTGTTCAAAATTAAGTCTCATGGTGCCGAGACTTCGCTGCAAGACACAACCTATACGAAAAATATAGGCAAAAATTCCAATATGTATGCTGTGTATATTGTATACAGGTCAATCTCAAAACAATGTAGAAGACAATAAAAAAAATACTTTTGCCAAGATACGACCAGTGAAAACTACATACATTTTAGATTTAGATGTTCTGTCATCTGCCATCCAAAACACATTTGATGGCACTTTTAAATGACTTCAATGACTGATTTTCCAGGTGGGGAGATCTATTAGTTTTAAGAGTGGCTGTGGTGAAGATGCGCTGCAAAGCAGGACGGCTGCTCAGGCAGGAGGGAGCGGCAGTCTCTTACGCTCTGGGAGAGGTTTGCGTCTGGGCCTCGGAGCTGTCGCCAGGACCACCACAGGTTCAACGAAGGCCAGAGGACCGAGTCAAGGTCAAAAGACAACACTGGTCTTCAGCCAGCCCGTCCAACCTGTCAGCCCAGCAACCACTCATAAAAGCCAAGATAACACAGGTATGTTCACTCACAGCCTGTTTCTGGGTATGTATTATAGGAATCCCAAGCTGCAACTGTTGAAACGTGAAATCTGTAGCTTGTTTAGTTTTTTTGTGGGGTTTTTTGTGAAAAAGTGAAAAACAATGGAATGTAGGCATGGATCCTCTAGTAATCTAATAACCAAATACAACCATTTACTTCACCTCATCTCTATCAATCACAATCATCTCTATATTTACAAAGACATGGGACGACAGACTGATTATTTATCACACCCCTGTCCCCCACAGCCAATCAGCCAGCAGTCACTGAGTGGATCAATGCTTGCAGGGCAGAGACACAGTTGATTTGACCATCCCTTGCATCACGTGCTTATGGATTTAAAAAAAATAACACAGACACTTTGTACAAAGAAATTGCACCACAGTTGCGACACAATATAACACTTAGTAAGGGAGTAGTAAGACAGTGGAGATAACTTTTCAGCTACAGTATTTTTTTGTTTCCAAAATTTGACAAGCTGTACTGCAGCCTTATGTTTCATCTCCTGAACATGCAGTTGTGGGACCTTTCCCCCCACAAAACTTGGCCCGTGTTGAAGGCATGCTCATTAAAATGCATTCTCTGAGATTAATTTTCGTCTGATCTGATTGGGTGAATTTAAAAAAGACTCTAAAGGGACTTGCTCTGCTCCAGAGCTCTGCCTTCTACAAAAACAAAAAGATAAATAAGTAATGGCTTGTTCACATTTTCTCTTCACACACAGCAGATTTTTAATCCAGATCGTTCGGATAGCTCCTCAATGGAATATCAAAGTATGGAATTTTCTCATCACACGGCAGACTGCGGGAAGGATGTGCCATTTATTGCGTCCATAAATATTTGATCTGCTCTCCCTATCAGTGTGATTGCCCAGGAACAGTGAATTTACAGAGAGAGAGAGAGAGAGAGAGACACACACATGGACATACAGAGACATGCATGTGTGCATTTATATATACACACTCACACACAGGACTGAAAAACTGCACATACAGAAGTGATCGGCATGATGTTATGATGTGCCAGGCTTTCTTATCATAATCCCTGTAAATACATATTCAGAGTATCTCCATGCTGCTTGGCCCTCTGGGAACTTAAAGCTTTGAAGTGCAAGCCAATTAACGCTTAAGTCATGTCAGTATCTTCCTGCCAGAATCATGCTTGGTATTACTCGCTGCATAGATAAACACTTCCTGAAAAATACAGAATGACTGCATATCTTCAGCATTGGTCAGCATTGTGTGTGGCGGTGTTTTCCTTTTGTATAAGCATTGTATTATTAAGGGATTTTTCTGTTGATTTTTCTGCTTTTGCTTTGTCTTCTGCTTTCTCACAAATCTAAAGAATGTCTCTTTATTTTCCTTTGAGTTTACAACTCCTTAAATCTACAGCTTTGGAGCCTTTTGTGAAGGAGAACCTGCTTTACATAAACCTGTTCCAGCGTTACACTGTGTTGCTCTTGTGTAACTGTCACCTTTCTGTAATGACTCTGATAATTACTGTGCTGATTTGAAATTCTCTATTGTTTTGATAATGAGGGTCATCCACTTATGTGACAAGACATACACAACATTTGTTTTCAATTTATGGCAACTTCTGCATGTTGAATGCCCCCCCCCCCTCCTTTTCTTCATAGCAGTGAAGCCCATTCTTTGTTCCGGTAGAGCTGCCGCAGAGATTGCAATTCACCCGAGTATTACATTTAATAACATGCAATTTAATGCTTTGCGAAGGAAAATCCGAGCAGGTTGTCGCACCTCACCTTGGGCTGTGATTCAAATTGGTTGGTCATTGTCGTACTTATTCCAGATGCCTGTCACAGTGACTTCCCTGGTTTACAAAAGGTTAGGATGTCCTTGAAACCACTTGAAGCATGGCTCAAGGGCAGTTGAAAATGTGGCCGTCACAACCTCGAAGCACTCTCAAACATAAGCAATGATGAGAGACACTTTATCAGAGGAAATGTGTTTTTGTGGGTGTATTGTTAGCATTGAGGAATGGTTGGTGTTATCAACTCAAATCAGGACTGTCTGAGTTTAAATGCTCAGTGGGACCTTTCTGTGTGGTGTTTGCATGTTCTCCCTTCTCTCGATTCGCCTTGTTCCTTTTATGTTTTAGCGCCGCATGTGTATTTTCATCCAACGCGCGTCTATGTCAGTTGCATTAAAGGTAAAGTGAATGTTTATGAGACCTACTTCTTCCTGTCATCTCTCAAAGAGGACCAATCGTGTGCGAGGCGAGGGTGGGAGGAGCAATATTTAAATGAGGACATTTATCTTTAATGATCCTGACCTTCTCACTTGAGCAGAGCAACCTCCAATCTAATAAACAGGCTGCAAGGAAGGGAGCTAGAGCATGATAGAGGGAGGGGATCAGTGTGAATCTTAGCACCGATGATGTTGAAGTGGAGATACACTGGAGATTATTTGATCTTCTCACTGGCTTCAGCCACTCAAAGTTTTCCTTTTCTTTTTTTTGCTTTTGTCCTGATGTGGTGTTTCCTCCATAGTAGGCACTGCAGCAACCAGCTTGCTGTGCCAAATGGAGGGGAAGGGAGGTCTGTCCACCTTATCTCTGCAATCAGCAGGGGATAATGCTCTCCTTCTGCCCATGATGGGGACCCTGTAGTGCAGGCTGGGGTTCGTCAGGATGGGGCTTTTATCCAAGGGCCTGAGGATTTGCCCATTACCTTCTGTGTGTGTGTGTGTGTGTGTGTGTGTGTGTGTGTGTGTGTGTGTGTGTGTGTGTGTGTGTGTGTGTGTGTGTGTGTGTGTGTGTGTGTCTTTGTCGTTCATGCCTGCACATTTTAACTGCTTTGCTTTTGGAAACCACAGATTACAGTGAAGGACAATTTTGACCCATCACACGGTGACAATAGCTGCCACTATTGAGCTATGATTACTTTCATATCCCCACTTTCTCATTTTGATTCCCCTTCCGTCCACTCTTTCTTTGTCAGGATGTTTTATCTATTTTAATTCCACATTTTATTTCAGCCTCATTTGAGGTATTTAACTCTGAGTTTACTTTAATGATATGCGACCAAGAATAATCACATTTTAAATGAGCCTCTTATATCTTGGACCCACTATATGCTGTTCTCCAAAAGGAGAAAAAGGGAACATTAAGGTGGTTAAATGTCACACACCACACTTTTAAAATGTGGTAACTGAAGTTGCAAAACCACAGCTTTAAGAGTTTCTGCATAACTACATATTATTATATGTTAGGAGTTATTGATAACGCAATCAGACGACCTAGAGACACAGTGTACGTACGACAAGTTTTATAACATGTCCTAAACGGTGAGTGTTATATTGAATGTCATTACAGTGTTGGCATTAGACAAACTGCTGGCCAGAGGCCCAGTGTGCAAGCGAGGCTAGAGCCAAACACAGCTGTTCCCAGGTTGTAGTGTGCATCGTTATTTTATTTGCTTACAGTAGCAGCCGGAGCCATAACACAGAGAGAACCTCCTGCTGTATGTTGAGAGCATAGTCAACACAGGATGATGAATGATTCACGAGGGGTGTAAACAGCAGAGAGATGCTGAGTGTTTGGCATGAATTTAGTTTAATAACTGAAACACACAGACTTGCCCAGTGCTTTAATGCCCATACATCAGGACATGCTTACTGTACATGGTGCAGCTCAAACCGAAGTAGTGTAATTGTTACTTGTTACCAGGATGTGATGAAATGCAGTTTTCATGTTTTTCAGATGACCAGGTTTTCATCAAGCATCCCTCTGCTCCTCAACCTGCTGCCGTGGCCACAGGCCAGGCTCAGAATTCAACCTCCAGGTCTCTGCTTCCCAAAGTGAGTCAGTCAGGCGTCCGGACTCCAGGCTTAGGCTCCAGCCGTCTCCCCGCAGGCCGCCTGGCAGCCTTCGGCTTCGTCAGGAGCTCCAGCGTCTCGTCCGTCTCCTCAGCTCATTCTGGGGACAGCACGCAGAGTGACCCCTGCAGGACAGCTCACCGTGAGTCCACTCACATGGAAATCTGTTCACAGCCGTTCTAACCATCATAGAGGCATGACTTCTCCCATGCAATTTTTTTTCTATTTACAAGGAAGTGTAATTCATTTTTACGCAGCCTATCAATAGATATCTGTTGTTTTTCCCACCAAGCTCTCATTTTTTTGACCACACTATAGTATGTGCATGAATATAAGCAGGAATCTGCTTTTATCGCCTTCTTTTATGTATTCCCTACATGGATATAGTTTGCATAAACAGCCCCCTCCCACATTCCCCTCCCACATTCATTATGTTACAGTTTGCGTTCGCTCTGTCTGAACTCCTCCCCACTTATACAGCTTATTCTTCACTCAGGCACATGTTCCCTGTGATTAACAACTGTAGAGGTGTTGTTTGACTTGAACACGTCTGGAAACCATAAGAGACAGTTCCAGCAAGAGATCCGGGTACAAAGTGAAGTATAATGAGTTAGGTGGTATGTAGATAGTATGTAGGTATATAAGACTGATCATATACATACAAGAGTCACCCGTCTCAAAAATCAGCGTTTAGAAAATTGTGGTATTGTTCACAGTGAAAAATTAAAAATTTAAAAAAAAAAAAAGTTAGGTTAATATTACAGACAGCTACTGTAATGGTTCACTGCTTTAAGGTGCATGAGTCACAAAATGTCCCAATCGAGCAACCACTTTCTTGCCTGAAAAGTATGTAAAAATAACAGAGCGCGCAACGTCAGTCCCCAAACTCATCAGTAATTTAACAGGCTCCTAACGAGGTCTGTGCTGCAGGTTCTGTCAGCATCAGCTGAGACACCAGAGGACGTCTCTCGGCGTTGCTTCCGACTGAACCACACCGAACCGTTTTCATTTTCATCGCCCTCGTTACAGAACTGAGAGATGTTACGGTTGTGATTGCAGAAATCGCTTGGCAGGCTGGTCGGGTAGCTGGCTGAATTTTGCGGTAGCTGGCTGTGTATTGGATGTGACCTACATAGGGAATGCTTGCTCTTCTTCTCCTAGTTACAGTTGACGTAAGCACCACCACTCAGATCAGGCCCCTTGTTATGTCATCTTTCTTCTCCCTGGTTCCCCTTCTTTTTTTTTTCCACATCATACTTTCTTTGATCTTTTTTTTTTCTCTCTCAGTGGTTAGAAATATATAAAAAAAACTAGATGCCTTATAGAGGATTCAGAAAGAGACAAATCCCCTAAGTCCAAAAAGACTGTGCATATCTTTTTCATGCCTATACCATGAAGTTTATGTACTTTTTTTCTCCTTATACAGAAGCTGGTTTGTTTGAAAAAATATGTTAATATAAACAGCCTTATTATTCTCTTTTTCATGGTATTCTTTTCTTGTTACCTATATTCTCATGTATTAGCTGAAAACAGTGACACTAGTTACAGCCACCTTGGATTTTTGTGACTATTTGTGACTGTTCGCATTTAATCTAATCTAATTGCTTTAAAAAAGATATATTCTGTTGCTTATTGCAAAGTAACAGCAGTACAGCAGTGTGCTCAAAAACTCTTGTCTCACTTTTGTGGTTATTTTGACACAAATAATGATCAGTAATTACCTTAACCCTGCCTTTCTCTTACACATGTTCATTTGTGAATCACTTAAATTACAAAAAAAAATGTGACAAATACCTATATTAAGAGTCAAACAAATAAGTTTTGAAAAAGCTACATGCTTCTAATTGCATCTGCTAAATCATAACAAACTCAACAGAACTGAGCTAATCTGTTTGCACATCGTCTATTATCCATCATAGCTTGCAGATTTATTCCAGTATGCCTGTAAGATTGAGAGTCCATGACCAATTTGGCCACTTTATTGAATATTGCACCTGTACATGCAGAGTCGCTGAAGTCGTGAGCAGCTGCCAGCAGAGCAGAGAGGACTGGAAGTTTTTAGAAGCAGTGCCTGCAGCAGAGTGTTCCTCTGCCTGCTGCTGCTCTGAGCACGGTGGGACCGAAATGGAACCAATGACAGACATGAGAGGCACAGATTACACGTCTTTGATGTTCTTTTTTCAGTGTGAGTGTGAGTGTGAGTGCGTGCGCGTGTTTGACAGCTAGGAAGGCAGGAGGGGAAGCGGGAACATTTTAGGCTCTGCATGGTGCTTGTGACCTTTACCAGTAAGGTATTTGAACTCTTTGCTCTGTTTGAACCCTCCACACTAAACTGGGCTTGACTGTTGATCCTGAGCTGTCTCTCCTGCTGTGTGAACACTTGATGAGATTTAAACAGGTTGTCTGATGTCTTTTTTATCCAGCCTTTCTTAGGGGTAATGCCGGAGTCGTGCTCGCACTTGTCTTTTCTGGACCTGAATTGACTTTTCATACATCTACAGGTTGCAACTATGAATCCACCAGAAGTGTCAAAGTATGGATGCTGCATTTAACTAGGTTATCTTGAATTCATTATATAACCGAAGGCATAAGACTGGATTTTGTTTCTGAGTGGCAAATGTTTTTGTCGCGGGATGTTGTGAATCATGGAAAATCATGGCTTAAATATTAAGTAGCAGTAATGACCTTCGTAAACAGTTTCAATATTCCAAAGGCTCTGTCGCTGTTGAATCCGTTTCTTTGCACACGCTTGCACATTTATATGTATTTGTGCCCATGTAAATGCGAATAGTTTGCTTTACCTGATTTTCCTGCTCTGCTCGGGGATCTTTGCCCCCCCTCACTGCACTTCAATTTGCATGAAGGATAAGACAGACTGGCAGATGAGTTCCTCACACATCCCTCCATCATGAATGTCGGGGGAGCCGCAGCAGCCTCAGTACCTGCTTGTACGGGGAGAAGAGATGGAAAGCTCAGTTGCTTGTTTTCCATATTGATCCGCACGCAAAACACACAGATAGGAGAAATCATTAAGGAGTGGAGCAATAATGTGGAACAGATTGCAAGGCTCCAGTAAAGTGGGTTAGGGTAAAGTCCCTGGGGTTTCTGCACCCTACTGTATCAGTGGGTTATGTGTGCATGCGGTGTGCATTGTCTTGGCATGTGTGGACAAAATAAATGGAGTGGGCTATAGGAGAGAGCTGATCGCTGGTTCTGTTGATTTTGGTTACAGTGGAAACCACAAACATGAAATTGTTATTACAGGAAGTAGATTTTTGCAATTATACCCTATATTTGAAAATTCTTGGGAAATAAAAAAAAAAAAACATTTCCATGGCTGGACTCCAGGTGGTGTGAGTGAGTGCACATGTTTCTACAATGAAACACTCACATGCCACAGTAGCTAAAGTCATGGTCAGCTAATCTTTTTATGGTCCTAAATTGATTCTTTTTACCTGTTTGCGTGTATAAATCCAAATATTTGTGTGCTAGTCCAGTGTCTAGGGGGCTGTAATGGTATTGATTAGCCATTAATGCAATCCACGCTTAGCCCAGTCACTGACATCTCATGAATCGGAGTGGGAGTGTGCATTAGAGAGAGTATCCAGGCATCTAATATATCCGGGGGATGTGCAGTTAATTCCACCTTGATTGACAGATGCTGCTGCATAGGAGCCAGCAGAAGGATGCCGATGAAGCCTTTGGCTTTGTGCCACGCTGACTCCATGATGGAAACTCAATTGCCAAAACAAACACAGCATTATCACTCCTATCTGCCTTTTGTGTCGGCGATCAAATGAGTGAAAGGAAGAACTGAGAAGCTCAGGGAGGACGCAGTGATAAAAAGCAAATGCAATCAGTCGAAATGAGTGAAAAGGAGGGAAGGCGGAATGTGGCGGGGAAACGGGGCCGAAAGAGAGGCAAAGGCTTGGTGCGATCGGTGCACGGAGGAGAGAAGATGCCATAACCCAGATGCCATGGCTCAGATCTGGTGTGTGACTCATGCTCGCTCACTGTGAACAGATGGTTTCTGTGGTGCATGCGCGCACACAGTCATGCACAAGCGTGTGTGCACACGATCACAAGCGCACACTAAAAGGAGCGGCAAATTAGATGGGCCAATTAGATATGGCTGCCATTCTGTAGCTGAGGAGAGAGGAAACTAACATGGCAGAGGCTTATTGAAGCAGTAGAAGCTGTGACGGTGGGGATGAGCTCAATGGGCCCGTTCATTAGCTGATAACCTCCCAACACATTTCATCTATCTCCCTGTTAATCGAAGTTTATGAGCTTAACTGATGGTCCAGACTGACACAGGCAGGTGCGTCAAAATCAGATAAGGCTTCGTTTGTACTCGGACGTCTTTCATTTGTTCTGTGTCACACCTCAAGCTAAGACTGAATATTGTGTGTGTTTTGCATTTTTAATAGAACTAGTAGTGTGATAGGACTTGGTGTGACAAATTCTCATAGTCTACCAAAGATCCTCTTGACTGGCGATAATTGCAGAATTGACAGATTTTTAATTCTCCCTAAAAGTTTACACATGAAAAGAGACGAAAAGGCATTAGTTCTTTAAATTTATGTAGTGCTGTCTCCCTTAAAACAACAGTTAACATCTATAAATATTATTTTGGTGGGGAAATTGTTGATGAACATCTATAACGGCAAAGTGGGATCACGTTGGAATAATACAATAAAATAATAAGAAATTTGGCATCAGATTGCAAAGAGAGGAAATACGATAATAAACGTTATTACAGAGTGTTTGATCCAGAACACATTATACATTTGTGATCCAAGCTACTTTGTCGGCCGCGACGTGCAGAACCCTACAGCCTTTTACGTGTGTTTCTGGGTTAAGATGTGATTTGGGGCATCCAGTTATAGTCAGTTCCAGTTTTGGTTTTATTGTTGTTGTTGTTGTTGTGAATGTTAGAATTTGCTAAATGCAATGTTGTCCAAAAGAAGCCCCTCATGAAGATAGTGCTACAAGTCTATGTGTGTTTATTTATTTCAGCCTTAATAATATTACTGAATTAAAATGGAACGTAACAGTTTCATACAAATTTAAAGTGCCAATGCCTAAATATAAAAGAAATGCAGTGCCTGTGGCTGGAAAATAGTGAATAAAAGCTTTGAAGACTTAAATTAACATATGTATTCTCTATTCTCAACATCCATTGGCGATGTTTTGTTTTCCAGGGACCTAAACTCGCTGCTTAATATGATGCCAGAAGCTTTAGTGACTGCGCACTCTGCCGAATAACCTTCTCTCATTGAAATGTCAGATTGCAAAAATGCAGGTGCTGGATTTTATTGCAAACAGGATCAGGATGTTTAATGACTGTTTTTATATCAGCTCAGTGAACCGAGACTATACATGTAGCACCTGCATGTACTCACTCTTTGAATGAGTGGGGTGAGATTGAGTGTTTTACACACACTGCAAAGAGCTGAGGCCTCTGGACTTGGAACCATGCTGTTAAGTCTTTTGTTATTGTGGCTTTTCATCAGAATTATCACCTAATAATACTTTTGTATCTTACTCAGGCAGTATATTAGCAAACTGTATTCTTTGAGCCCTTAAAATTGCCATTTTACCCTAAAATTGCCATTGTATTGGCTCCAGTCAACAGTCAGTTATCACTAACGGCATCGCTCTCCATTTGAATATATGAGAAGAAAAATAGTCAAGTGTCCTTTCAGTTGCAGCGAAGCTGTAATCTCTTGACATCTGGGTCCTAAGAGAGGAAACATGGCCTGAGGCGGATACTGTCCGCCCCAGTGTTATCGTCTAATCTCTTTGCCTCAGCCCACCGCCCTGGTCCTCCGCAGGGCCATTACTTTGAGTTGTATGTACCCGGCTTTCACCTTGACTTTCACACATGTCACAGAACACAACGGCATACTTAAAGTTCCAGTCAGGCAGCTTTCAAAGAGTTTTTTTTAGTAAAGATAGGTGAAAAATAGCTTCCGTTTAGGATTGTGGTTTGAGGATTTTAATGGTAATCTTTGAATAAAATTAGACTTTGCTGTCAAACTTGCTTTTACCTTTGGTTCATATTTGGGTCACATTATACATGCTGATGCTTTCTGTTGCTCTCGTGTCCTGCTCGGTGGAATCTTGCATATATATTACATTTCTGGATCTGCTGGGCTGCTTCACGGTACATCTTTGTCATGAAGTGTGCATAAACGGATGCTATCTTCCTCTCTCATCTCTGCACAGTAAATCAACCTTTGAATATCGCTTTAAAAAGTGACCCGAATATGAACATAACTTTCTGGTAATATTCAGGCCAGTGTCATTTAAGACAGCGCCGGTACTTCATCCTTGCCCATTCACAACCAAGAGCATTGTTGGGGACACCAATTACTTTAAGCCAAGGTTTTAGGACAGCGGTAGTACCCAGAGAAAATGCTCAGGGAGAACATGCAAACTGCACAAGAAGGACCCTTCAAAAGTGGAATAATCTTGTGCATTGAGAATGTCCGGTAAGCCATATTTCACAGCAGCATTTTAATCTTGAATAACTAATCTGCTTTTTGTTCAAAATCATGATGATGTGCGCAAATTGCAGGCAACTCGAACATGAAAAGGATCAGAGAAAGAGGTAGTCACTTTTGACTGGTGATTGACAAGATGCAAACATTTTAAAACCAGCTCCGGGCAAATGACAGGCAGCAACAATTAAAATGCAGAACAAATTACAGGCTCTGGTGAATGCAATCTTCAATCTCAATGATATGCACTGTCTTTTGCACTGAAGAGCACTGAACGGAGTTGACGTGTGTCTGGGAGAACATGCAGTCTCATTAAAAAAATGTAAATCAGAATAGGCTTCGCTCACAGTTTTGTTTAAAATATAACATTTATGTTGAGAAGGTCAAAGCATTTCAGTTGTGTACAGCACTATTAGTTTTGGATTGTAGTTATTAAAGTATTCATGCAAATATTGTAGCTGGTCATATCTTCAAATACTCATCTGTTTTGATTGAATACACATCTTAAATACATCTTCTATAGTGCAGCCAATTGTCTTACCAAACTCTCCCAACTGTGTATTTCATATAATTCATAGTATTTTCAGTATGACCACCGTACAAAACATTTTGGTTCGAGCGGCTTGATTTTAATTGATTTCAGTATCTCGGAGCATTACATTATGAGGATTTTACTTAATACCAGACTTTTCAAATGATGAAGCGCTAATAGTATTCTTAACTGATTTATAACATTAATATTTTTCAAGAAAGAATCGACACTGACTACATTACTCAAGGATCATCACTTAAAAATTAAGTCTAAATATTTTTTTTTCTTTTCTTTTCTTTACTTTAAAAAGATTTGCTTGTTACTTGAATCAATCAGGAAATAAATAAAATGCCCATTCCTGCTGGAACCGAAATATCTCTGTGAGTCTATCCCTTTCAGGTGCTTCACAGTATTCCCTTATTTCCCAGGGGGGGGTGGGTGTTTTGATTCATAGGAGCTATTTCTCTGGCACGTCAGCACTGCAAGATGTACAGCAGGCGTGCTGTATTTCCACTGTGCATGTCTGAGTGTGTTGTGCACCTGGATGTGTGCTGCTTTTGCTGAATACGGCCTGAATGGACTTAAATCAATTCCTTTAGGACAGGAGGAGAGTTTCTTCGGCAGCATGTGCTGACTTAGCTGAAACACACGAGAGTTAACGCTGCAGTCAAATTAAACACGGGAAAGTCCGATTTTCGCTACCAAATCTCAAATTATATCCAATAATAAAGCTGGTTTAATACAAGAAAACCCTAAGAATGCACATTTGCTCAATTCAATCTTGTTGCTTGGATATCTGTTTTCTCTTCAGTCAGTGAGGACAAAATAATATATAGCAGCATTATTCTGCTGGTATTAGCTTTGCGATGAGGCACAAGCTGCTCCAATAAAATAGCCTCCCACTGAGCTGAAAAAACCTGCTGTCTTTTGTTCAGCTGTTTCTTCTTCTCCACAGCCCCCTTTTAATATTTTTGTGTGTGTTTTCTCATCTGCCTTCATAATATGCTAAGCTTGCCACTGGCTTCAATGCAGCGCCATCCATTTAGGCCTATATAGCTCTTCTTTTTTTTTTTCTGCATCCTTTTGTTTCCTCACTCCTCATCTATAGCAGCCAACCTCTTCCTTCCTTCTCATGCTGCTATCCATCACTGGCTGGCACTTTGCCAATCAGTGATGCACATCAGCCTGCTTTTACTGATAATGAAAAAAAAAACCTTTTGTTCACCTTCTATACGCTGATGAATCGGAGTCTAACCACTGTCGGTGCTCCGCAGCTTTGTCTGCTCTGAAAACATCTTTGTTGACTCTCCTCCTCTCCACTCCGTGCTGTGGGAATTTGTCTAAACATCGTTGACCTTCGATAAATGAAGTCTATTTCTGTTCATTAACCAGCAAGTTGAACTGCGCCAACTCAAACAACAGAGCACCACTCACGACCTGTCAGGTTCAAAATCTTTAATGAGTTTCATTTTATTTATATACAAATGCAGCTCCCCACCATGAATTAGCACATAAAATATCAGATGGCAACCCTGAGATCCGTTAAGCTCCGCTAAAATGGTACTGTGATTTTTCCGGAATTTCTTTCAGGCCTGGACACTGCCTAGAGTTTTAACTGATTTATGAGGAGGAAATACTGAAAGCAGCCTGACTGAGCCAGACCCAGCCCCCCTTCTCTCTCCCGAGGTGCTCTGGCAGCATCATGAAGCAACAGTCAGTAATGACGTGATGACAAAGCAACATGAACAGTTTTATTATGTACTTCTTATCAATTACGGATGCACTTTTTTAGATTTTCCTCACAAATATTAACAGCAAATGAGGAGACTGTGTTACAAACAAAAAACCTAGAATAGATTGAAATGCACAAAATGCTTGAAAAGTATATATTTTTTAACCATTTCATTCACTTCCTTTGGCTACACTTGAAGCACTGGCTGTCTTCTGCCTCTGACATACACTGATCCTGTTGATACAGGATATTACAACAATCACAAGAGACTCTTTATATCCTGTCCATCACCTGTTTGACCTTCTTCCTTCTGGACGACACCTCAGGTCGATCAAATCCCTCAACACCACACCACACTCACCACATTTCTTCCCCTGGGCCATACAGACAGCAAATATCAAATGATCATTAATATTACACCACCCCCTATATTCTATTCTATTCTATTCTATTCTATTCTAATCTTTTATTGTTGCACTTTGTAGGAAGGATGTTGTTGTTTTTTTTAACTTGCATTTGTTAAACAAACTCTCTGACGCAGGAAAGAATGTATATATGAATTCCATATGAATAATTATGAGGAGGCATGAGACTGAATTTGCTCGTTGCATAGCCTCATGTTTGTTTTTTTGTAAATGCAGGTGAGAGATACATGCACCCATTTTAATGTTTCCACGTTTTAGTGTAATTGTTGGTTGCTAAACGAGCTGTAGTACTGAATTTTGTGACTGGAGGTATATCATGACTTTTTTCCGTTGCAAAAGCAATGTTGTCAGTATTTTGCGTCTTGATTTAGGTTGATTTATGTACTTTTATGCCCTAAACATTTGAATTCTTTGCTAACTAAAATAATCCACATTAATGGCAAAGCTTCTCCTCTTTATAGATGAGGCTCCCTGCAGTAAATTATTATAATCCTCTGTGCCTGAGGGGCTTGGCACAACATAAACCAATGCAGACCCCCCCCCCCCCAAAAAAAAAATATATCAAAATTTTCGCCACATCTGTTTGTTTGTTTTTTGTTCTTTTTACCTATCATCATTTTTAAAAGGGACATGAGGAAGTACAAGTCACGCTCGTGTCTTAATCACCAGCTCACAGCTTCAAGAGGCCCTACGTTAGATTGTTCATCCTTGTTTGTGACATAGAGGAGGTGGAGAAGTGCGGGTAGTCCATTAGATCGTTATTGATCAGAGAGGGAGAGAATAGCGAGCGTGTACTCACGAGTGTGTAAACCATCCACTTGTCTTTTGAGGGATTATAGCTGTAATAAAGGTGAGGATGAACAATGATTGGTCCATCTTCTTGGGTCGAAGTATCCCACTGTAAACACCTTAGAATAAATGTGTGTGTGTGTGTGTGTGTGTGTGTGTGTGTGTGTGTGTGTGTGTGTGTGTGTGTGTGTGTGTGTGTGTGTGTGTGTGTGTGTGTGTGTGTGTGTGTGTGTGTGTGTGTGTGTGTGTGTGTGTGTGTTAGTGCAATAAGCGTGATGTTTCAGGTTAGAAAAAGAAAGCCTGAGAGTTTGACCCAGAGGTTACAAACCATTTCTCACTCCAGTGAACCTAAATTTGGCCACAGCAACGTCCCTATAAGTCTGGAGGCGGAAAAAAAAAAAGCAATAAAAGATTGCGAGTAGAAAAAAAAAAGAGATGGTGATGTAGATACATTTGAGAAGGGACCTCAGAAGGTTATCTGACTGTAAGCATAGAGATAAAAAAAACAATGATACAAACTCAACTTTTTACTTTGTTGCAGATCTGAGTGTGAGCGAAGAGCCGCCACTTCACCGAGTGGCCACCAGCACTGCGCCGACAGATCAGCAGAGGGTGGCACCATGCCGCAGCCTGCAGCCTCCCTCCACCCCGGCCCTGCCTCGACGCTACCTGCCACCCCAGCCGAGGAGCTCCCCTGGAGGTCAGCCGAAGAACAGAGCATGTTGTCTTCAAATAGTTTGTTTTTGTGGAGCTCAAAATAGCATTTTCTCTGATTTGGCTTTGCACATTTTCTGCACTCTCAAAATTGAAGTCACAACTGGAGAATAAACTGCAAAATTCGCCTCAAATCCTAGTTTAGTGTAAGCAAGTGCAAAATAATCGTTTCCCTGCACATATGAGTAGAAGGGATGAGTTATACAACAGAAACAGATTCACATATGTGAGTTCCAAAGGCAAGACTGTGCACAATTTAAAACATTGATTTAGAGAACATTATGATGAAAGATCAACTAACTTAGCACATGATCCTACTATCAGGGGTTGTTGAAAATAATTTTCAGAATTGCCGAAAGGCGCTAACTCAACACTTGAGCACTTGACTTCATTAAGCAAATCACTTAGAGAATATTTCAAGCTGCATTAGGGATACAAGGGGCTGGAAGTGTCTTCTAAGTGTCCGCTTCAGCCATTTATTGTAGTGAACCTGGATGCTCATGAAGGCAGTATCTCACCACACTCCAGCAAAAACAAGAGTAAAAAATGTTTAAAAAAAGATTCCGAAATGCTCCATTAGATTCTAAAACCCTGGATAAGTGAAGGCAAATGCATCAAACGTTTTGTTTCCCACATGTCAATTTATGCAGATGATTTTCTAGGGTCACACCTGATATAATTGATGCTAATATAACAAGCGTACGAACAGTGGTGAACATCACACACGGTTACATTGCCAAACATTGATTTAATATTAAAGGCTCTGGAGCATCACACTAACATCAGACAACCGAATGCAAAATACTCAACTCAGCTAACAACGATGCAGTTGCAAAAAGGTTTTGTCATCTCTTTGCCTATCATGGATGCAGACAGTGTCATTACATGTCGAGCGTTTGTATAACCCTGTGTGCCCTGAGGTGATTTTAAATCAGAGCTCTCGATTGTGAATGAAGAACGTGTTTGTCAAACTTCAAGTCATGCGCAACCATTCTCATCTCATCTCGTGTTCTGGTTTTCTTAAATTTCTTATAGTCTATGTTCATTTTGTGAACGGAAGCCCGGATAGTGTTATAGGCTGAATATAATCCAAGCTGGGACTCCACTCATAATTCTTACACACAAGTCCCTACAAACACTCTTTATGTGATGGCCTTTTAGGTAAAAGGGAAAAAAAGAAAAGAAAGTATTCATAAGAAAGGTTCCCCTTCGGTAAGCGAGGCCGTATGGCAGTATGCGCAAACAAAACAACAGAAAGGTGTCAGTGGAAAATGCAGCAGGCAAAATTAATCAGCTGCACAAGTGATGGCAGTATGAACTCACCATTTGATTTTCCACAAGTCAATAGCTCATGCGTCATTTAACAGTCTCATTTGGGCAACACAGTGGAGCCATGGTTAGTTAGCTGTCAGGCCATGTGGAGTTTGCATGTTCTCCTTCTGTGCGTCTGTGTGAGGTTTTTCTGTCTTCCACCCACAATTCAAATACTTGCTTGTCAGGTGAATTGGTGATTATATTGGTGGGGGGGGGGGGCTTGTCTCTCTGTGTTAGCCCTGCAGTATAACTGGCGATTGGTCCTGGGTGTACCTTTCTTTTCCACCTGTGTTATCTGTGACCTCAGTCTGAATGAAGCAGGGATAGAAGATGGATGGATGTCCCACTGGGTGTTTGAACCAGAACACTGGTGTGATGTGACAGTGTGGTGGTAATAAGTCACTGAGAGTCACATTTGCATGGATGCATCATGAACAGTGAACACACATTGAAAACACACACGCACACAGGGTCTCTGCAGACCTGAAGTATCTCTCTAGGGTTATAAGGGGATTTGTTCAGGATCAGAGGCTTCTCTCCCATAATAGGACTAATTAGCTCTTTTTCAAGGCCTCTCTCTCCCCGACGATGCTCTCTGCTTCACTCTAGACTCCATGCTAACCTTTGGAAACTCCTTTCTTTCATATTTTCCGATGCACAACACCTTTTTTTTTTGCGCTCCACACACCTCTTCCTTCTCCACCTCTTGTAATTTTTTTTTTTTTTTGCATTTGCATAACACGTCTTAATTCTTTCAAATCCAGTTACTTGTGCACCCACTCACTTACCCAATTCTGCAACAGATTGAAACACAAGAGAAAATGTGTGAGAAGTGAGAAACAACATTAATAAAATATTCTGGGTTCCTGATTGTTGCATGTCTTGACTACAAAGTGTGTAATGCCACAAAGAGCGAGGAGGTGATGGGCACATCTCAGCCGGTATGCTCTGCTTCGCTTTGACCCGCAGTCCTGGGGGACATAGTTATACTCCACAGCAGGAGGGGAGATAGCTGGAGATGAAAGCAGAAGTGTAACAGAGAGATAGAAAAAGTTAGGAAAAGAGAAAAATCAGCAATGAACTGGAAGGAAAGAGAGAGAGAGAGAGAGAGAGAGAGCGAGAGAGAGAGAGAGATGGAGGACAAGTGATGCTTACTTTGATGCGCATGAGTCTACTTGTGATGGAGTTTCACTGACATAATGAATCTTCCAAATGTTGCTTTCAGACTTTCTTTTTTCTTTTGATCATTCCCCCTCTCATTTCTGGTTTCTGTTTCCTAACAGTCGGCAGGAAGGAGTTTCAGAAGAGTTCGGAGGTCACACGTTCCCTCCCATCCTCACCAAAGAGGCTGGCAGTTGTTCCTCCTAAACCTCAGTCCCCAGGTAAGTTCCTGATCTGTGGTGTTTGTTTGCAGAAACTATAAAAAATTAATGATTGGATTGGATAAGGAATTACTTAAGCGCTACAGGGTTTTTTTGACTGAAAAGGGCAGATTGTTGAATTAAAGTTTAAGTTTGCAATTCATTTTCAGCAATTTCCTTTAATGAAGTTTCACATTTCTGATAAACATTTAAGTTGAAGTTACATTTGATCTGCAGCTGCCTTTTCTCTGGATCACCTCAAATATTCCCTCTGACATGTGCGCCAAAGTGTCCAACAGCTTCATATTGCAACGTTCAGCCTGGGCCAATCAGACAGGAGGTTAGAGAGAGCTTCAGGGTTGCAGGAGCTGGAGGAATCTGAGAACGGATATAATAATCAAGATGACTAAACTTTATTCACAATTAATACAATTGCATTTTTTCCTCGCTGTTAAGAATCCTCTTTGTTGAAATACAAGCATCCACGTCCAGCTCAGCATCGAGGCCTCAGAACACCAAAATAGATTTTCTTCTGGAACAGATAATTCCTCCGGTTAGAACATGAAGGACATCACTCACTGAGTCACTGAAAATCCTTCTCACAAGCACATACAGTGTGTGTTATTTCTTTGCAGCGGTCAAGCAGTTTTCCTGTGAGACTGCACATCTCCCCAGGCCTCAGTCTCCTCACCAAACCTCTGCTATCTGACATCAACTTATTTGTTCATCCCAGATCTTGTCTTCTCCCACACAGAGAATAAACAAGAACAACATATCTATTCACTGCGGTTCACTGCGTTGTGGCGCTATATTTTGTTTATCAAGACTCGAGAATACTGAGAGACGCTCCGACCTGAAATTGCTCTGGACAGTGAAGTAGTAAAATAGCACTGCTTTGTAATGAGACTGACATCTACCTCGTGGATACCTCAGCTTGAGTACCTTTAATGACACACACTTAAGGTTTATTCTCTCCACATCTGCCATCACCTTCCTCTCTTTGTTTCTTGCATCGTTATTCCTCGTTCCCTCAAGCCCTGTACAATCATCTGTATGCTGCCTTCACACTCACCCATTTAAGCTCATTTGGTATTCACTATCCTCTCTCTAACCTTTCAAGTAGAATGCTATAGATGTCTTGTTACGTGTGGGTATCTTTGCTTGGGTGTGCTTGAAAAATATGTTATTTGCCAGAAGTGAAGAATGTGAAATCCAAATTTGGCTTTTGTTATTGACTTTTGTAATTTTGCACATTTTGAGAAACAGTATCTGAATTATTTTAGCTCTCATTTTTCTATTTTTACACATTTAGCTCACACACATGCAGGCATGTCCTCGACCAGACCTGCCCCTCAGTGAATTCATTACCTCTCAGCACTTCTCGGTTTCTCTCCAGAGCACTCCCCTCATTTTATCCCCCCTTTCGCCCCCAACCTCCATCTAACTGATTCTTCACTCATTACCTGGGACCCCGCACCCCAAGCCCAGCCATGCGTCGTCATGGAGACCGCTCTCTTATGCTTCAACAGGCCTGAATGATGTGGGTGAGGCAGGTGATTTGAAACCGCAGAGATTTCATTTCTTCTGTGCGTGTGTAGCCTTTTATGCAGGCGGGCCAATTTGTCAGCATGTGTGGATTTTAAAGGAAATTTGTGATTTTTAGACGCTGTGCGGTGCGACGTCATTGTCTGGTAGGCAGTGTGGTTGCGTTACTTGACACAGTGACTCACACAGAGGTTAATCGGCTCGCCTGTGTGTCAGTGTCAAGTTAATGGCTGTGCCTCTTGAAGGAAAAATGACTGGTTCTTGTTTTGTCTGTCCTTTAAATTGCCTCCATTACCAGTGGATGAAGCTGTATGACTGTAATGCAACAGAATGTTTTCAGATGCACGCACTGAAAAAAATACAAGCACATGTGCATTCTGCAGCAGGATGCACAGACGATTATTGATTGAGCTCGATCATTATTTGATAACAATCTCATTCATCAGTGTGGATGGTCCATCATGAGGAACACCAGCTTGAGCACAAGCCCAGGGCTTCCTCTGTAGAAGAGATTCAATCAACCTAAAGTCATTTATCATGTGAAGACAGTCATTAGCAATAGATCAGGTCAGATCTCCTCTGATTTAAACCTCATCAATTGCATTATTAAATCTAGATATGTGCCAGAATTAGCCCTTGACTAATTAATGACATGTGTAAGACATTCTATAATATTCATGTAATTTAAACATTTGATTTCAAATGTTTGTTTTTGTTGTTGCTTTTTGTTCTAAATCTACAGTCCAGTCTGGACAGCGCCCAGCGGCAGCAGTGCGGGGGTCTGTTCCCTCGGGCTCCCCTCGCCGCGTGGCTCCTCTGAAGCTCCAGCAAGAGCAACAGGAGAACCTGCAACGAGAGAAAGAGGAGGCCCAGGAGAAAGAGAGAGAGAGGCAAGCAGAGGAGAGGGACAAGCAAGAGCAAAAGGAGGAGGTGAGTTATTGACAAGCATAGAAAATCTGCAGCACCACTTGGAGCGTGCGCTGGTGTATTCCATTTTGTTTCATTATTTGTCACCTAGGTTCAGCGCCTTCAGGGACGCTGCGAACAGCAGGAGAGGCAGCTGAAAGCTCTGAGGGATGAACTGAGGAAGACTTCCCTTGGTCTCGAAGCTTTCATCATCACCACTCAGCATTACTGCCTTAAGGTAGCGCAAACTGGATAAACACAGTGCATATACTGTATTATAAATGCGACGGTATGCAAATGTACAACACTACAATCCATAAGTAAACCAACCAAGGTTTTATTTCACTTATACTCACTAAAAAAACATAATGATTGGGAGTGAAAAGCGTCATTATTTCCTCCTACTTGTGAATTGTTCTATTGGAAAAACATTGCACCCAGGCAAATTTACAGCACAGAGCCTCAAAGCTTTGCATCTCCTGCCTGAGCTAGTTTTATGACACAGATTCAAGGCATGCACACATACAGTATTCAACACTTTCAGGTAGGATTCATAGCATGGTCAATGAGCAGCAGCATGATGAGGAAGAGCAATTGTGACTGTGGAAAAGGTGGACCAGAGTTCAGTGTGTCACAAAGCTGGTTTCATCCAGCTCGGTGTCTGATACAATGATTCAGCCTCTGAGGTGCCGTAGCTATAAGACTCCTTCCAGACTGCCGAGGGACTGTCTGGTTTCTTTACGGTCACTGTCTGAGAGCTGTGGCCCAGGGTGCAGATAGGAGAGACAAGAGTGATGTAAGTAGAGGCCCCGTTCAGTTGGTTTGAGCTCCCTCTGCTGGAGTCTCTTAGATACTACTACCATTAGTCAAAACATAGAGGTACACTAATAATAATAACTTCATTTATTTGTCACCTTAAATACAGCTCAAAGTGCTTCACAATTTAAAAAGGATATCAAAAACCAATTGTCAACGTGGTTGGCTCCAGTGCCTTGTGACCCTAAAGTGGATAAAGTGTTATAGAACATAGTTGGATTGGATGTACACATACTCATCCCCATTAGCAATACATTTGTTTATTTACTCACGAGTCCTTGCCCGAGGGCTTGTACACTCTAAGTCATAATGGAAATAACTGCATCGTTAATAAATAGTTTCAATTCATTCAAATACAATCTTATTTTGCATACAGGGTTAGTTTGTTTTACATACATGCCGGCGAAGCTGTTTTTCCAAAGAAAGTAGCGGAAAACTCAATTTACATTTGTTCCAATGTGCTGTAAGATGTCTAAAACATGATGGATAGGGGTCACTGGTGACCAGGATTGAGAGAAAAACTTATATCATAACTGAGAAAAGCCTGAAGCAACATTTAAGGATTGTTTTATCACATCATTTGGAGTGAATCGTAAAGATGATTCTTTGATCATCTGCTTTATCAAGAATAATGTTACATTTTTTTTTATCTTTAGAATAAAACTACAGAAGAAAATAAAAGAAAACTGACCTTGGAAATGCAGAAGATCCAAGAGGAGATGGGTGAGTAAAAACACATTTATTTGACTAAATAAATCATCTAACATCTTATCAAGGAATATATGAACGGAAAGTCGTCGGCTTCCAGGTTAAAATCGGGAACATGACACCGGCCTGTGCAGTCATGATATGACAGCACACAAGAATACAAGGGTATTCTGCAAAATCTAATATGCGATGATCCAATGTACTTTATGAACAGCATCAAACTCAGTTCGTTGGGAGAGACTCCGAAAGGAAAAAACTGCGCTGGAAGTGGCGTTTGAGCGGGAACTGCAGGAGCTCCAGCTGCAGCAGGAGGCCGAGCTGGCCGCCGTGGAGGAAGGCCTTAGGAAGTGCCACTCAGCGGAGACAGAGCACCTCAAGGCGGAGTGTCGCTCTGAGATGGAGGAGATAAGAACTCAGCAGCAGGAGCAGGTGAGAGCAGTGCATCTTGGGATGAGATTTGGTCCGTATAAAGTCAGATTTCTCGTTATACAACTTCGCTGTGTTTGTTTCGTGTGTACGTGGGTGTGTCAGATCGAAGAGATGACAGTCAGCCATCGGGCAGCCATTCAGGAGCTAAGAGACATGCATAACATCACCATGGCAACACTGCATGAGGAGCACGCCCGAACTATGAGAGGTAGAAATTCAGAGCTCAGACACAGTCTCACAATCATCGAATTCTTAAAGCAATAAAGTTTTGTTTTTTTTGTGCCCTTGAATCTGTTTGTAGATTTAAGAAAAGCTCATGAACAACAAAAGATACTTCTAGAGGAGGACTTTGACAAACTCAGACTTTCTCTACAGGTACGACTCCATAAAAACAAACAGAAATGGTTTAGAAATAGAAATCTGTGATCCGATATTTGGTGTTTAAAGTTTGTGTTTGATTTAGGACCAAGTGGACACTCTTACGTTTCAAAATCAAAGTCTGAGAGACAAAGCCAAGCGCTTTGAGGAAGCTTTAAGGAGGAGCACAGATGAACAGATAGTTGTAAGTGGATTATGTAAAGGCATGAACATACAGATGTTAACAACCAAACACCTCAAACACTCAACTGCAATCCCGAGTGGTCAAATAGTGTCAAGCTGTTTTCTTTAATAGTATCTTTAATCCTGTTCTTGCGTGATTTTTTAATTTTTTAATTTTTTTCATGGTAGGATGCTTTAGCCCCGTACCAACACATTGAGCAGGACCTGAAGAGCTTGAAGGAAGTTGTTGAAATGAAGAACCAGCAAATACATCAGCAGGAGAAGAAGATCTCTGACCTGGAGAAAGTGGTAGGCTCAAATAAGCCCGCTTTGTTTCATCTCTGCCACAACATTTAAGTCACTGTCTCTTTGGGACACAGGTTGCAATGGGTCGGAGACTCAAAAATACACAAAAAATAGAAAGTCCAAATGTTTGCAACAATATCACTTCCAATCACATGGACTTAGCTTTTCTTTTGAAGATGTGGTTCATGAACGCTGTACTAGATTCAAGTACAGCAGTTGTTATAGAGACAAATGAGGATTCTTCACTCCAAAAGTAACTTCACTCCCTCGTCCTGCAATCATTTTGTCGTCAGACGTCAAGCAAACTGGAGCTAATGAAGAGAGTGAAGAAACCTCCGGGTAGGAAAAAAAAAAAAAATGGATGAATTCCAGACTGACAAGCTGAAGGCTCATTTCTCATGTTTTCTAATTCCGAGGAGTCCAACCTCCAGCCCACAGACCAACTGCAGCCCGGTGTTCATTTTTATTTGGCCTGCAGCAAGTTCCAAAACTGTCATTTAATATGGGCCACACATGAAAGCTGCACTTCACCCCTTCCCAGTTACTTAAGTTTGTGCTGATCATGTGACTTGAGCTCGTTTTTCAACAAAACAAGGCCAAGTGAGTTTAAAAACATGGAAGCTGGCGACCACAAATGCAGAACTAAAAGGCGTACGTGACAGGAAGTGAATGCAGAACATGACAGTTCCAGTGCAATATTTCTCCTTCATTGAGTCGCAACGCTGTTTATAAAGTTTTATATATGTGCTGTTCCTTGAAAAATGTTTGGACATGCCTCTTCTCATTCAGAAAAATACGTAATTTTGGGTTCGAAAAAGATTTTTGAAAAAAGTTTGAAAGATTTTTGGAACATCTTCATAATCCAAGGCCCAGAAAATCGTGGGGGAAACGCCAATCAATCTTAAAAGATGTTTTAGAAACTCGTGAATTCTGTTCACAATTCATTGCAGTCCATTGAGACATACACACAAGCATCTCAAAAACACGTGACAGTCAGTGTGTGTGTGTGGTGAATGAAAGATTGTGCTCTTGCTCCACTCTGTCTTTGAGCAGGCCCAAAAGAACGTGTTCCTGGAGGAGAAAGTCCAGGTTCTGCAGCAGCAGAATGAAGACATGAAAGCACGTATTGAAATGAACTTAACTTTGTCCAGGTAAGATTTAACATTTAATTATAAACAATATGATTAAATCCCTTTTTTCATCAAGTATAGCCCTTTGCTCCTTTTTGGGCTGCGAGTTTTAGACCAAAGATTAGAAGCTTGTAAATGGACACTTACTACTTTGAATGTATTCCACTGCTCCCCACAAGGGAGCAACTGAAAAACTATTTCCCATCTCTGTTTTTTTTATTTTGTGGCTGCTTCATAATTGCAGCTCTGTAGGAAGCATTTATGGTTGAATGTTGAGCTCACTATTATGAACAATAACATAATTCATAAAACAGTATATTGCATGGTTTGTGCTAGACACTGACAACTGGTGGTCTGTGGGCAATGTGTTATATAAGAGGACAGTCATTATAAACACATTTGGACCACATTTCATATTGAAATGCTCCGTTATCAAAGCATGAAATCGACATTATATTAAAATTCTAATAAATTAGATGATATTATTCTGATATGTCCTCATAGTGGCAGTGCGAAGTTGCTCATCCAAATGGCTAAATTAAACACCAACGTCTGTGGTGTTTTTCCATCAGGCAACTGTCGGAGGAGAACGCAAACCTGCATGATTCCGTGGAGAAAGAGAGCACCGAGAAGAAACGCCTGAGTCGGAACAATGAGGAGCTGCTGTGGCGTCTCCAGACCAGCCCTCTCATGTCCCCCGCCTCCTCTCCGCTACACCGGTCCTTCTCCACCTCCCCCGTCCCCTCGTCCCCTCTATTCTCCTCCTCACCCGTGGCGGGGTGTGACTCGCCCACCCACTGCCACGGCTGCCCCCAGCAGGTTCAGTACTCCTCTCCTTCCCACAGGGTCACCATCAATCAGAATCTCTCCCCCGGGCCGGCCACGCCGACGCACAGGGCGGCAGCCAATCAGAATTACTCTCCCGGCCCGGGCACGCCCTCGCACAGAAGTCGTTGCAATTCAAACACCTGCGTCAGCCCATTACACAGATAAACTCTTCCTCTATGGCTTTTCCCTCTGATCCATTTTCTCATTTACTTCCATCTTTTTGTCTTTACATCCCTTTTTGTTGTATGAAGAGAAAAATAATAGTGGTTTCTAGTCGTAACTGTAGAGTCAGATTCAAAGCACATACATACATACATACATACATACATACATACATACATACATACATACATACATACATACATACATACATACATGAAGCTGCAAACAAGTGAGACCATTTCATCTCTTGAAATGTTGATTGTATATAGTGTATGATAGTAACACAGTCTTGTTAAATCTCCCCTGCATGGGTAGTCTTGAGCCCTGCACATCCCACAGTACAAGTATACAAATGCAAAGTAGCACACTCTTGTCACCAGAACCCTAATATATTCTGGTGCGTTTACTTGGTAAAATAAGCTATATTGTGTTATAGGGATTTGTTTGTTATACTCAATTCAATCCCAATAGATGAAATACAATCCTGAGTTGAAATTTGAAATATCTTTCTACTGGATTTTTTTTTTTTTCTTTTCTTTTTTTTTATCTGGAAAAAAATTTCCCAGCAAAGCGCCTTATATTCGGTCCTGCCGCCACACCAGCAGAGAATGACCAACACTTTATTTATTATGAAGGAACTCTGGATAAAGAATTTGTTTCTAAATGACAACAAAATAATGTTTCGTAGTGTCCTCAAGGTTTATTTACCATTTTGTAATTAGTTTAGGGCTGACAGTTTAACTTATGTGACAGCCATCTCTGGAACCCCAGCCATTTTAACTGCAAAATACAAAGACCTTAAAGATTTTTTCATTTTCTAAAACTTTTGCCAGGTCTTCCGACAGCATCTCGGCACATGAGCTACTCTTCACTTTTGATCTCTCAGGTCAACTTGCAAAAACTCTGTCTGCCATTTTGTCTTTACCTCAATGAGAATGCGCAGCCGGTCGCGTCTGTAGCTCAACAAACGCAACAGCAACAAAATCGGACAGCGACCAGTGAGCTCAAAAGTAGGAAGGGGGTGTAACCACAGGAATCACTGTTTTAAGTGTCGTTGCCATTTCTTTATGACGTGGTGTTTTTATCTCCTTTCTTTCTTACATGTGTTTTGCTACTCAAGCAAGCATGTACTGTGAATGTCTTCCAGTTTTAATGTGAAATATATTGCTGTGATCTGTCTATCTATTGAAAGTGAGATAAGAGTGAGATAAATGATGTTTATGATGCTGAAAATGTCAATAATGGGACACAGGTGGAATATGTTACATACCCCGAGAGAAGCAGATAAGCTGTGGATTATTTCACTTTTTGTTCAGTGTGACGCAAGAGTTTTGCACTCCTGGGTGAGTCGCATACTTTATTGAAGTTTAAATGAGTAAATACAAGGCCTGCGTGGATTGAAAGTGTCCAAGCTTTACAGATTTATGAGATCATCAGGTGTTAAATTAATTTTTTACTATTTGCAAGATGGGACAAGTATGACTGAAATTACCCCAAGGGTGTACAAACTGTTGCTTACAACTGCACATAAAGTGAGTTCAGGGGATTGTCTAATGATATAATACATTTGTATAAGCTATGTAGATTTTTGAAAAAAAAAAAAAAATACAGCATAACCCTCTTTTTACCTCTTTGTGACGTATTAGATTAGTGTAGACCTTTCTGAAACTTGTTGACCTCTTCATTCTGGATTTTTTTTTTTTTTTTAAATTCTTAAAACACTGTTTTCTTTGATTACGTTTTCAACTTTTGCAAACGACACTAGATAACAAGGAGATGATGTTCAGGGAATTACTTTCTAAATTTACATCCAAAAATGCTTTGCTTTTCTTTTTTCTCTCTCTCTCTTCTTCTTTTGTATAGCTTCTCAACAGAACGTTTGTGTAGTCTCAAATTATTTCCAGAGATAATTTTTAATTTGTATAAAATACAATAGAAAAACCAACCGTTAGTATATTGAAAATGAGAATTATTTTTTAAGCATACAGTATGTTATCGCTGCCTCCTGTACTGTATTCTTCTGACTAACTTACCCTCAGGGTCTCAGTCTTTCTTCTGGCTCTTGAGTCCGCACTGAAAACTACAGTTCACACAGAATAACCAAGCTGCTCAGACTGCATCTAAAAAAAAACTGACGGAGATGGACCGGTAAAGGGACAGAAGCAAATCTGTACAGGCTTTTGGTGATTTGATTGAGAAAGGGGGCACAAGTTAGGTTCAGCAAGTAATGCAACGTTGTTTATAGGTAAATAGATGCATGGGAGGTTCGTCGTTGACGCCTGGTACAGATTCTCGTAATTTTCTGCAACACCCCCGATAATAAGTTACAGGTAAAAATAATATAACGTTTTACCAGCATGTGAAAGATGGCACCTTTGAGGTTTTCTTTTTTTTTTTTGTACAAGTATTTAGATTGATCTTGTTATACCAGCATTTTTGAAGGCCATGAAGAAGTAAAAAGTCACCATTTTCATGGATCCTCAAGATTTTTCTTTTGTTTATTTATTTTTTTGTATGGCACGAACACAGGGTTAAATGCTCTTAAACAAAAGAATGTTAAGTAGCTGCAGCTTACAATTTGAGGAGTGTGTCTTGATTGTCACTGATTTTGTACCTACACTGATGATTTTGAGAATGTCTTTGCATAATAATCACCTGTAGGACTATGCCATTCAGAAAGTCACTGTGTTCTCAGATGTTAAAGATTACAGTTCACCCACACGGTTGGATGGCTCTTTCGAGTTCTCTTAAAAAAAAAAAAAAAAGCTACTGTCTACAAGGATGCAACAAAAAACATTGTTTACAAACAACAGCGTCAAATTTTATCTGAAATGAATTCTTGGATTTTGAATGGATTATAATTTTTAAACAATGAACTGGTATTGTAATGACCCTTCAATGTGTCCTGTGGACATTTGAGGCTCACTATGTGCTGAATGTCAAAAATGTAATGACGGCATTTTATACGAGTCACTCGTGTGGTTTTGTTTGATATAAAGGACCTCCTGTTTGTCCACTACGTAGCAGCTATTTGTAATGTAGCACTAGATTGAACCTCCCTCACATCTGCATTCATTAGGGTATCGAAAGTCCATGCTGATATTTAGATGCTATTATAGCTGAGGTTTCCGTGACCTGTCAACATTCTGCCGTAGAATTCGAGTAAGTGGAGGTAAAAATGACTTCTTTTGGATTTGGTCCGCAGACAATGTTTGCCAGATTTTGTTTGTTCTGGCACCGATTGTACGTCTGAATGTAAATACATTTACAATCTGATTTGTGTTCTAGTGCACCAACAGAGTAATAGAAGCATGTTTTTACTGTCTTTGCTGTTTCTGTTTCTCTCTCTCTCTCTCTCTCTCGCTCTCTCTCTTCTTTTACTCTCTCTGGATTTGTGATGGTCAAAATGTAACTGTAGCGTTGGAGACCTAGACAACGAGGAATGAAATAGTTCACCAATGTAATGTATACACAGTATGTTGATGCTTTCATTTGTACTTTTTGGGGAGAAAGCAGTATTAAAATATTTCAAAAGTGCTGAAGTTGTGGCGACTGTTTAAATGCTAACCCTGGATTACTTTTTTCAGTTCTGAAAAGGCTAAGGTATAACTTCTGATTAAACTGCCATCTTTCTGTCTATGACACACGTCCAACAGTCATCCCTTTATTTTTTGGGGTTTCACAGATATTGTTAGAATAACAGCAATCTTGAGAACATTTAGAAACTGGTACCATGTGAAAATACACCCAATTACTGAGATTATTTCAAAGTAGAAATACAAATAAAATCCATGCATGCAGATATAATTTGTCCTTTTCACTTGATGAGTTGCCATAATTCTCATTAGTCCTTGTGGTGGATGTATTTGATCACAGTTTGTTAATTTAGTAGTGAGGATGAAGTTTTTGCACATTTCTGCATTAGACAAAACGTTCACTTAAAGCATACTTAAGTGAAGCTTATGGGTAACGTGTTTAAAGTAAATAAATAAATAAATAAATCTAATTACAAATGCCAGTTTGTGAAGTGAGCTATAATGTTGATCATTCAAAAAGAAAATGAAAAATAAAAAAAGAAGCAAAACCCTGCAAGTTGTATGGAATAAGGAACTTTCAATCATTTTAAGGTAAGGCAAAGGATTCAAGGACTCAAATATGTTCATAATACGAAATATTCATAGAATTATGACTTTTCCAGTTCAAATTACATTTGTTAACAAATGTAGCCTGATTACAGTTTGCTTTTATTGACCATATGGCTTAAAAAAACAAAAAAATAGTATACAGTATAAGCATTATCTTACATAATACAAACTTTTTTTTATTTATTTATTTTTATCATAGCTTTTAGCAGTAGGTGAATGGACGTGAATCTGATCCGATTCCTGATCAACAGACTGAAGCATCTCTGAGCTTCACTTGCGCATGAAATGAGACACGATATCCATGGGCAGAGGGAAGATGATGGTGGAGTTCTTCTCTGCTGCGATGGTGCTGAGGGTCTGCAGGTAACGAAGCTGCAGGGCTGACGGAGACTCTGCAATCACGAGGGACGCCTCCTTCAGAGCGCGAGAGGCGTTCATCTCACCCTCTGCCGCAATCACCTGGAGATCAAAAAAGTGTGATCGCGTCAAGTACAGAACTAGTCTGATGGCAAAGACCGAAAGATAATGCTCTTAAGCCTTCGCTCATAACTATGAGCTTCCACAGTGAGACCTGTGGGTCTTCATGTGCCCACCTTAGCTCTGGCCTCTCGGGCAGCCTCGGCCTCAGCAGCCATGGCTCTCTGCAGCTGGGTGGGCAGCTTCACATCTTTAATCTCCACACGCTCCACCTTTATGCCCCAGTGGTCAGTGGCCTCATCCAGGCTGCTCTGGAAATGAGAAGAAGTACTTTGAGGAAACACATTAAAAGAATGAAAGAATTGAGGATGTCTGTGCTATTTAGAAGAAAATGATTTTGGTGTTCACACAGACGGTAGAGTTTGACCCTGTTGTCTGACGTGGTCTTATATTTCACATCTAATATATCTACAATTGCAATCTGTCTGTAAATCAGACCTGTGCACTGTTTTAGAGAGAAACATGACTGTCACTGATCTGCCTGTATAAATGTTCACAAACAGAATGAGTGTACAGGATGCACACAATACCACATGTCTGGTTTGCAGCTTTTCTCGGTTCATGTGCATGTGGTTTGTGCTTATGGAAACCTTTACCCTTACTTATCTTCGCAAAGTTGTTTAGCAGAGCTAACAACTGTAACAACAAATGCATTTAGGCATACAATCGCTGTTGTCGAAGCTGAAGCCATCTGCTTGGTTTGTGGAGAACAGACTGCTACGTTCAAGGGTGACAATTCTACTCACCATCACTGGACTAAAAACACAAATACCCATGTAACACACTGCTTTTCATTGAGAGATATAGTTGTCCATGGAAATCCTAGTTTGTGTCCAGTCTTTTACTCAGCCTTGTGAATCTAGTCTTGATCAGTTGGGTGCAGAAGATGGAAGATGGGGGTTTAGATTGTGTACCTGCATGCTGTGAGCAATGCCTTCCCGATCAGACAGGAGCTCAGCGAGGTTCTTGGTTCCCAGCACATTTCTGAGGGTGGTTTGTGCCAGCAGGCGGGTGGAAAAGTCTGCGTTCGACACATTGGCCACGGACGCAATGGGGTCACTGACTCTGAAGTACACTACGCCATCCACACAAACTGTGACCGAATCCTTTGTCAGGATCTAAAGAGGAAGAACACCAGTATCTTTGTGAATACTTTCATATTGATGCAACAGAGCATTAGTCCAAATCTCCTATTAACAGCCAACTGCACCTCTTGTGGTGGGATGTCAAAGGAAACTGTTCGTAAATCTACTTTCACAAAGGAATCGGTGCATGGCAAAACAAAGAAAATTCCTGTGCAAACAAACAAAATAACAGTGAGAACATGCATTTAAAGTGTTTGTCAATTAAAATATTGAAATATTATCAATGCTTTAACCTGGTCCTTTAGCCTTCCTGTCAGTGATGCGACCCAGTCTGAAGATCACAGCGCGCTCATACTCCTGAACAATCTGAAACATCCCCAAACGCACACGCTCAAGTCACAATCACGATAAATGACTTGCCACTTTGCTCTTTAAAACCTGTCCAAACTCACCTTCAGACAAAACCAGATTGTGATCGGAAAGAGGACGATCGCGAATATGGCAGAGATTATGAAGATGAACCAGCCGATGCATCCCAAAGACCCAGTTCGATCAGCTGCAGAGAGACAGACAAATAAAGAAAATCTACTTAATTGAGTGGAAATTATGAACCAGTCATGCACGGTCCGAAGGCCAGCAATTCAAAACATCAGGACAGCTTTCAATCTCCCCCTGATGGGAAGGCAAACAAATAATACAAAACTTTATAGGTGCAAAGTACAAAGCACGACAGCTGCTTTTATGCGCCACCAATACATAACAATGATGTGTAAACAATCGCAAAGGTGTCCTGGAAAAAATGTGAATGTGTATTGATGGATTTCACCTTATTGTTGTTCTTAGAGCCAACATAATGAGTTAACTTGCAGAAAAACCCTCATAGCACAGTTCAAATAGTAAAGCGTTTCCTCTGGAAACCTGATCTGAAGAACTCTTCTGTCAATAAAGCACACAAATAAATGTCTCACCGTGTCATATTTTCTTTTGTTATTCTGACTTGAGTTATCGTTTCCGTTGTCCTGTGGTTTTGATAAAAAAAACAATTCTTTCTAGGCCAAGCCACAGGAAATTGACTCATTAATACGAAATGGCTTCTTGTTTTCAAACTATTCCAAAAGTCTCCACTCATGATTTTGTGTGCAATTTTGCTCATTACAGAATTACACCATTTTATATAAGTGTAGGTTAAAAAAACAAAAACAAAAAACATGTTGAACACCATAGCTTTACTTTACACTGGGATAGTCTTCATGATGTTCAGATTTGTGTTAGATAACAGGTTTGAGTGGAAGATCCTCCTAACGTCATTTGAAATTTAAATCCTAATAAAATTCTTACATGACATGTCATAATTCTTCTTGTGTCACCAACAATGAGCCTGACCTGAAACCAGATGTAAATGATGTGCACACAGCTTGTGTGGTCTCTGTCAACAATATCAGTAAGCAACATTTACACGCGGGAGCTTTGCCTTTTCACCTGCTCACCACTCAGTCACATGTTACTGGGACTCTTTATCTGGGCAACATGTGATTTCTGTCTCTATGGCGATGGAATCATACTCCGCTCCTGCTTACAATAATAGCACAGGTGAGCTCCAGCTCACACAAATCACAGTATAAAATATCTTCACACTTCAGACGGAGCTTCTGCTTCTTGTGAAAAGAAAACAACACACAAGTCCCCTGTGGATGTAAGTCACACGCCAAGCAGGTAATAAGTGATATTTTAACTGGGGACAAATGATGTAACATTGTAGCTGAAATAGGGACAGAAATGTCTTTTAACTTACATATCAGGTCCTCGTTGCTGGGACCCCGTCTCTTCTGGCTTTCAATCTGGGAGTCCATTTCCATATGGAAGGCTACGAGTAGTAATGGAAGTGCTGAGTTTGTTCAAGTCCTAATGAGGAGGAAGTGACTCTGAGGCTGTCATATAATGCACGCAGAGGGTAGGTGTGGCTCCCACTGAGTTGATCATCTACTCAACTCAGAAGTCACGCTAAGAGGTAGTAAAAACATATTTAGATAATAAAAGGGAAAATCTTGCTATGCTGCCTGTGAGTGTAAATATTTCCATTATGTATTCATTGTCAACTGTCACGGAGGAGGAACAATACAAAAGGTCTAATTTCACTTCATAAAAATATGAGGAAATATTTAAAACCAGTTCTCAAAATGTGCCACATAAGTAAAAATTGTTGTTCATTTATGTGTTTTCCTAAGAATAAATAACACATTGGAAGATTGAATAATGAAGAAAACTTTGATGGGTAGATTTAATGCAGTTGAAGCATTTCACAGATATGTGAGTAACAATGTCAAATTCAACCATAGAGCTTGATAAATCATTGAATATCAAAGTCATAGAATCACAGGATTTCTAGAAAAATGCAAAGAAATGTTGTTCTTTATTGGACAAATCTTCAGCAACTACAAATTTCATCTCAATGAGTGGGATCGAGTCAGTGGTAGAAATCAAACAATGAGCTGAATGAAAACTTTGAGAAAATGGGTGTTGTACCGGTGGGACGTCGTGACTGATGAACACATGACCCACTATCTGAATGTTGAGCAATAATATGGATGAGGTGATAAGCTGCATATGAGAGCTGAACAACTGAGAACCTCTTATCAAGGCATCAAACCGCAAGATAATGTCACCATTGTGAGCTCAGCTGTAGTGTTTCAACTATGATTTCAATATCTGTGATGTTCATTCACATTTTAATTTTTTACAACACCTGGTCTGAACACTTCATCAGGAATGTGACACGCTTTCTTCATATTGATAAATGTAACGGTGACGACCTTCTGATTACATTATGCTCAACATTGGTGCTGCTGCGAGCACCTTCGTCTTTACCTTCCAGTCAAATCGCCTGAATATAACTTGGACCTGATAAATTATGAAAAACTTGCTTTAGTGAAGGAGTGTATAAATATAACTAGTGTATGTTTTCAAACATATGACTAAAAGCTTTTCGATAGTCAAATATTACTCATTTTTGCAAATAATGTATTATACAGTGTGAAGCTGTCCCTGAAAATCACATTTCTTACATATCTTTTACAGATAGACAATTGCATCCAATTTAGAGATTTTCCAAGCTCGAAATTTATAGAATATAGGTGCTCTTTGTCAGTTTATTGCAGTTTAACATATCAACAATGTGAACTGAAAACGTTTTGTGTCTTTAAATAACACTCTGGGGTGTGGTATTTCAATGATTGCCCTATAAAGGGTTAATTGTGGGATCAACACAGCGGTATGTTGAGTCTGAGTGAAATGGAAAAGTGTTTCACGTACGTTATTATTATTTTTTTTTTAATTACTATTCTGTCCAGCTCCAGTAATTTTAATCAAGAGGTGCCTGGTAGACATGATCTCATTTCGACTACAGATACAGTAACAGCTACAGCAGTTCACTGGCCCCAAAAAATAGAAACAAAAATATAACAAAGCCGGTGCAAAAACAAACAAAAAAAAAAAAGAGGCAAAAACACAATCTAAAAGTCAAAAAATAACCTCACCATCTCTGTGCAGAACTGAGAACTACTGAGGTGTGCCACAAATTAACAGGTTTCATTAGGCTGAAAGTGACAAACGTAAACCTGTGACGTCGCGCATATCTCCAATTCACACGTTAACCAAGAAATGGTGGACGCCTTTCGAAAAGACACGCACGCATTTCTGGTGGAATACTGCCGGGTCACATCTGCAGAAAGAGCTTTGTAAACATACAAGATGTGAGTGAGAGGAAACTGCAGGCAGCCAATGAAAAGCACATGAAATCAAATCATGTGCAGAGCTGCCAAACGTGATTTTGCGTAAAACACACAATCCCTGACACAGCACATGGATTAAAAATATTCACGATTTGTCCACCTCAAAATGTGTGATGTTAGAGTGGGTTTATGAAAAAAAAAAAAAAAAAAAAGCACACGTGACTATATTGTAGCATAATTCGGGTAATAAATTCATGTGGTTTTCTCTGAGATGGGGCACAAAATACATCAGGGTACAGTCAATTCATAACATGACATCATGTTTTCGTTTGTCTATAGTTCATAATTCACTAATTCATAAGCTGCATTTAAATCGGATGTTGGGCTAACATTAAAAACCGTCACAGTCTACTCATACAATCTAACAACTGATATTTACAACGAATCACATTATAAATGTCTCCTCTTCCCCACAAACTATTTCATGGTAATCTTCTCTGTATTAGTGAGTGACTCCTGCAGTAGAATGTGAAGTAACTCGGTTACAATGTCCAAACTGTCCAGAGAGTAGCGCGTCTCCTTGCCACACCAGCCGCGCGGCAAAAACGATCCACGGGAGATCAAAGTAAAGGTCTCTTCAATGTTTCAAAGTGGCGGCTTCACTGCCAGCCCAGCTGTGGGTGCAGGCCTGGCTGGAGGGGGAAGGGGTTTCCAGGGCCCGGGGCGTAGTTGGTGAAGCTGTTTGGTTGAGGAGGAAAGCCCTCCAAGCCAGAAGTGGAATGCGCCTGGAGTACAACCAAGAAAGGTGGTGAATTAGTAGCAGTAAGGCTTTATTGTAGTGAAACGACAATCCTTTACTGTAGCCAGGGAATGGGTGTTTGGATACCTGCAGCAGGGCGGACTGCATGGTCGGGTTGTGGAGGCCACTCAGGGCAGCAGGGGAGGCTGAGGCAGAGAAGCCCGGGACTCCTGGGAATGAGAGCAGACCAGGGAAACCGCTGCTTCCAGGAGGCTGCAGTCCGCTGCCCAACCTGAAACACACACACACACACACACACACACACACACACACACACACACACACACACACACACACACACACACACACACACACACACACACACACACACACACACACACACACACACACACACACACTTTTTTTATGGATGCAAAGAAATGCTTCTGCCCCCCCCCCCCAGAGAAATTCAACATTAATTAACTGGCAGTTAATAAGCATCAATGTATTTTTTATGGGGTTAGCTGATATTATAATTATGCTGTGTTTTGCGCTTTCCGGTAGTAATTTTCCATACACCGGAACAAATGGGAGTTATGGTTATGAGAGGTCTAGGTAGGTACATGGTGTCAGGAATGACAGGAAAGAAAAATGACCGTTAACCTGGAAAGAACCCAACATGCAAAAAAAAAGCCAATTTGCTTATTCAAAAAACTTTGTCGCTGCATCGAGGTGAAGTTGAAGGATTCTTAGCAACTGATTTGTTGTCTCAGAATCCCAAAAGCATGAGTGTAGATTACGTTATGCTATTTGTGTAATATTCCACGAGAACGTGGGCATTGATAAGATAGAAATACCTGTCTAAACTAGGTATGTGGTTAATAACATACGTATTTTCTTAAATCATCAAGACGTCAGTGCTATTCTCCATTAAGGAATAAAAATAGTGACTTGCAGGCTCAATCAATAGCCCCTGTAGGACAGACTCCGCCTGATTCTTTAAACAACTGCAAGGTAGACAAAGAGGTGCGGCTGGCGCTTGCGACACTTTGCTCTCAGTAATCACCTGAAGGCAAAAAGTGAACCCAAGTTGTGGCGTTCCGCTCCATGCTGGACAAGTGAATGAACCTTGAACCGTGCCTGTAAGTTTTTCCACTTATCCCATATAATCCAAGTGGAAAATCGCTAATCATTTATGACCTTGCTCTTTCTATTTTTTATTACTGTCACATGTTTGAGTTACCCGAGTGGAATTCCTGACCATATTTTTCCTACAGGATTTACAACATGGGGTTAATGTGATCGAAAATAGGAGAAGCATTAAACCTCTGAAGAACAGAATTACATTCGGTGCATTAAGCAACAAAGTATAGAAGACTGTGGCGTTACACAGTGAACGTTAACATACCCAGGCTGAAAATTGGAGCTGAATGCAGATGCGAAGCCGGGTAAAACCGGGGATGACGATGGGACCCCGGCAGCTGCTGCTGCAGCCGCCGCCGCCGCCGCCGCCGCCTGCAGCGGTGCCACTGATGCGACTGAAGCCGGGGCGGTCACCGGCAGTCCCATGAATGAAGACAGGACAGGACTCCCAGCACCATGTCCCCCTGACACGCCAAGCCCAGGGAAGACAGAGGGGCTGGCTCCAGGCGGGAGGCCTGGGAATATAGAGGCGGCAGAGGTGAGGCCTAAACCGAAGGGAGACGCTCCACTGGTGGCAGCGTTCGGAGCCAAGCCGGGGTACATGGAGGTTGGTGGGTGGTTTGACATGTTGCTCGTGGGAGGCATCGCAGACATGGTTGAAGTAATGGTAGAGTGAGGAAGAGACGAAGAGAGGGAGGAAAAAGGCGAAAGGCCCGGATAATGAGAGGGTGCTGGGCTGGAAGGCAGTCCTTGGAGGCCGGCGAGGGCAACCGGACTAGAGAGAGAGACTTGAGGAGAGCCTCCAGGGTGTGACAGTCCCAAGGAACGTGCCAGGGCAGCTTGTGCGGAACCAGGCGCAACAAGTGAGCTAACGGATGGAGTGTTGGAGCGAGACGCGCCCTTGAAAGCAGAGGGCACAGGGCTGTTACTGCCACTGCCGCCGCACGGTTGTCTGTTCAGGGCTCCAGCCATGACGGCCTGAGCCTGTGCACAATGAAGAGGGGAGGGCTTGGGACTGAGACCTGGGGTGGAACAACTCGGAATCACTTGCGTGACAGATCCAGGATTAAGTGATGATGGTCCAGAGGGGGTGTAACTCCGGATCACTGACCCAGGGGGGTTACCTGCTTGTGGATGGATGCCAGCAAATGCAAGTCCAGACTGGAGGTCTGCAGACTGGGAATATATCTTCTGCTGAGCTGAGACCATAGAATTCGTCTGGGAGGTGGCAGGAGTACCTGGTCGGGAAAGAGTGTTGAAAGGGGAAGAGGAGAAGCCCCCACTGCCAGGTACAGGGGTTCCACAAGGAGTTCCTGAGGGGGTGTGGGCTTTAATGACAGACGACGGTGTGGGTGTAGCATGGCCGCTGGGCGTCTGCGGTCCTGCTTTGATCACAGAAGGGGACGGAGCAGGTGAGGGCGAATGGGCATTGGGGTTGTGAGAGGGCACCATGCCGGGGAACACTGGAGTGATGGGGGTTGTGGGAGGTGGAGCAGGAGAGGCCTGGGATGGGACAGGGGTAGAAGGAGTGGACCCATGTGGAATGAGGAGCGGTCCGCTGTTGACTCCAGGTGTGGTATTCTGCGGATTGCCTGGTTTTGCGTAACCTAGAAGTGAAAGGGGATCAGAGTCATTGATCTATGTCATTTACGATCTGACGGTGTGTGTTAGAAGCAAAGAGAAAGATAAACATTTCAAGAGACCTAACAAGCTACGCTGAGTGATTAATTTTGGTTATTTTTCTTGATGAGTAATTTTTTGACACACAGATCTCAGTCCAGGATATAAACAGAAAAAAGTTAAAAGTCCAACAAACTATCGTAGAAGAGCAACATATATAAACAGGAAGGAGAACTAGACAAGGAGGAAATGCCAAAGCGCTCCAATGAATGCAACTTATTACATGGAAACTCATTCAGATTAAAAAAAAATAAATCCTTGATCTTACCTTTGGGGAAATTTTAACATGACGCATCGGTTTGGTAACAACAAATTAACCTTCAGTACATAATGTATCACACTTTACTCATATGGATTTTAGTCAATTTCATGAACCAAGTGTTTGTTTTTGTCCAGAATCTCCCCAAAGGCTATAGAAGGGATACTTCTATTGTTCAAGACAAATAAGACAACGTATCTAAAAAACAAGTTATCCAAAGCGATCCATGTTAAAGGCCAACACAAAGCAGTATTCCAGAAAGGAAAAAAAAAAAAAAAAAGATTAATTATTGCCATTAGTTTGAAGGAATTTCCAGTCCAAGCAATTCAAAATCGATCCTTATAAATCACCAGAAACATATGGACCTCAACACTGGCTGACCAGAAAACAAAAATATCCACAAGCTGTGCTTCTGCAATAGAAGAAGCCTATTAAACATACATTTCTTTTCACTTCAGCTCCCATTAACTGTGAATTCAAACTGAATCAACTTCTGTCCAGCTACTTTGGATGGAAAGAAAAGGTGTACTTTTCTGGTCACTCAGTGCACTCCAACAGAAGTAAAAAAAAAAGTGCATTCTTCACCTGAAAGAGGCATTAAACTGGAGCAGCACAAAAAAGCAGCATGCCAGCGAGTTAGGCAGCAAGCTTCCAGGAGTGTCTATCGGCTTTCATACGGACACACTCGCTTCCTTCGAATCGTACCTGCTACTTTGTGGTTGGAGTTGTAGGGGGGAGGGGGCACGGTGGCCGTTATGACCCCTCCCACAGACACAAGGCCTGCGTTGTTGTATGCACCTAAGTAGCAGTTGCAAATATTAACAGTATCCAAGACACATTCTCACTCTCGCACACACTCTTACACAAGCACACACACACAAGCACACACACACACACACACACACACACACACACACACACACACACACACACACACACACACACACACACACACACACACACACACACTCCACGTAAAACAGAGTCTCACACACACCACACCACTAACCGCAGCTCAGTGTGGCCCAGATCTTACGACAAAACATGTTCAACTACATTTCTGTGCACCACTCAAAAGCACAATTAGAAACGGTGTTGTTACTCACTTGGTGCGATGGTGGCATGGGGCCGGCACGGTGGTATCGGGTACGGAACTGGCCGATGAGGGTTGTAAGTGGAAGGAAACTAGAAAAGAAGAAGAGAGAACAATGCTATTCCATCTGTTGAATCATTTGAACATATCAAATCATTATCGAATTGAACAAACTGATTACGGTGCTGAATGAGGATGAGGTTTTGAATTTCATTAGACTAATTAGTCATTAGTCACAATGAGTCACCACAGTATTTACTTATTGAATAAAAATGGGGAGTGCAGAATACAAACACAAGCTGCCAAGTCTTATCATAGTTTACATAGCATTGTAGACTTTTACATTAAACCAATTATGTGCAAGTAATATATTTAGCTATGTCAGGCAGCTGTCTTGTTATTCCTGTTGTGGCGCTTACAGGTTTGAATGGTCCTATAATCCGGGAGGCAATTCCTTTTCCTTCCATACTGTTTGAGTCATCTTTCTTCTCAGCTTCTTTTTTCACTGGCGGGATTCCCTGTAAGGAGGCAGAGTTTTCATTCATTTAGACAAAAAACTGTCTTTATCACCGATGTCAGTGGATTGTGGTCAATTGCAATAAAAAGTCAAAACTCAAATGTTTTCTGGATATTTTGCATATACGTGCTTAACATACTCACAGGAAAAGTGCCAGTGACCAAGCTGGGTCTGCCTTTAGGATATGGATTTCCTGGTATCATCCCACAGGAGGAGATCATTGCTATAGGAGCCTTGCAGCCAACTTTGCATACCTAATTAAAAATAAAAATAAATATTCATGTGTATTGTTGTTAGAGGAATGCGTTTTGAGTTGAGCGATGTTGCATCACAGTAAGAGGGTCTGGATTCGAATTGAAAACACTCCATCACTTTGGCTGTGATAGAAACCTGCTCCAAGGTCATTTTTGGGATGCGGTTATAAGCATTACACCAAGATTTTTCTTTTACACCAAGATATGAAATTAGGTATTAGACATTGCATATCTAGACCACAAGAGAACAGAATGACAATAAAATTATAAAGGAGCCACTTACTTGCTCCAGTATCCTACGAGCTCGCTTCTTCTCGGAGAGGTGGATGCGAAACAGATCCTCCACAGGGCGATAATTCTGTGCATCTGAAATGTTCCTGTATAATACACAATAAATATGAAAGGTTTCCTTAACTATTTTACCCTTTATAAAGCCAGACAGTGTGACACTGATGCACAACATTTGACTTACTTAGCAGATATGGATAAAGGAATATGAAAGGGTACTCACAGGGCGATCAGTTCCAGGACAATCAGCCTGTCCTTTGAAAATGTGAAGCAGTTGAGGATATTTGCTACTTTGGTGGTTGGGATAGCAACCATTTTCTGAAGGGAACAGAAGTGTTTTAAAGATTCAGTGACAATTGCAAATATACTTGTGGGATCAGGAGGTTGATCTTTTAATTTCTGAAGCGTGAACTCTTAAATGTATAAAAATACAAGCATATATATTTATAAAAACACAAATAATATGTGAGACTCTAGCATCTCATTCACCCCACTTATCTAAAACATCAGATACTTACATGCTGGAGGGCTTTAACAGCTTTGATCTGAGGTTCTGCCCATGAGAAGTACTTCAGTATTTCCATCACCTGCAGAGGTACAAAACATTTTTTTTTTTTTTTTACAGCTAAAAACACCAAAAGAGCTGCACTGCCCTGCTGGGACAGTAACATTGCTGTGACTGTGACAACTTTTCTTTTTTTTTTTTTTAATCCTGTCAGTCATTCAACCTATTTTTGGCATGAAAACAACCTGACAGAAAATATACTCTACAAACATTTAAAAAAAAAAAATTCTAAAAAATAAACCTTACGGCATTTGAAGATTTGAACTATAACGCCATCTAAGCTACAGTTCAACATATTTCATTTAGAAATACAAAAAGTATTTTCTATAAAGCCAGTCAAGACAGTGCTTTGTAAAGCCATTTTTAAACCAGTTTATTAATGACTGAAAGTTTCACAGTTTCTCCATTTGGTAACGACTATATGACAGTACTAATATGACGTCCATTACCTGCTCACTGGAGAAGTATCCATGAACCTGCTCGATGGCTCTGATGCGCTGATCGGTCAGGACGCACTAAAACACAGAAAAATGTCATCACAGTTTGAAGTTAAGCCTATTTCTTAACAGACTTTTCCCCCCAAATAATATCTTTATTTAAACTTGTATACAGCTAGAGATTATATGATATAAATCACAGGATAATGTTGATGGTTTATGCTAAACAAACAAACACAGTAAACTTGCTCTTTGTGATAACAAATGGCAATCAATATTGAATTAAACTGTGACTGGTAATCAGGATACATTCAGAAGAGAGCAAAGCTCAGAACTGCATTGTGAATTCCCACACATGCAAAACAAAAATAAAGAAATGAATTGATAAATAACTGAGATGTAGTACACTATAGTAAAAACAAACAAACAAAAAACTCCTTCATCGGTTCGATCTAAGCTCTTAACACGTTTAATAAACTGCATACATATTCTCCCAAGTCAGCTGTGCAGCCTTTACTATGTATCTTATCCTTTGTAAAAGTAAATTTGACAACATTTACCTTATCCACTGCTTGATAGTTGATCTAAAACTTAATTTCTATAACAATGCTATACTTTTTTTTTCTTTTTGCACTGTTCAATCTGATTTCTACAAGTGTCCTATCATTTTTATTGTAAGTATGAGTTTTTCAGTATAAACCCTGCAAGAAAAGTTTGGGATCCAACAGAACTGAAATAAAAAAATTAAAGTAAAACGTACCTTCTTTATCTCATCCAAGACGATATCAAACGATTTTTTGTCCATCTTTGTTTCCTTAACTTGGTAGCCTCGTTGACGATAAACAGCTATTATAGTCTACAACTGCTAATTACACCGTTCATACAACATCAGATGCGATCATGCGAGATGCAACGCAAGAGGTCCAAATGACAGAACGATCCTAAGTTAATCATTTGAAATCATACAAGAGGGAGAGCATCATTCAATGCTTATAAACATTTGGAAACCCGCATGGTCGCTACACTTTTCCTCCAGTGAACAATGACTTCCAAACAACAGGATCAGTCTGCAGAGAAAAACCTGTCTGCACCAGATCTGTCCGCGGCTAACAACAAGCTAGCAACTTTTAGCTCCCTCGATTCACAGCGCAGCGAAATTAAAACAACCCCGAAACACGCAAAACAAATATTCACACGTGTATCTGTCCAACAGTATGTCAAACTCTAACTTGTTGTTGTACAATAGAGATCGGGGCATGTAAAAATGAATGGAAAATAGAAATATAACGCGCTTAGTCCTGCTAGCTTCTGACAGCTGGCGCTGGGAACGTCAACACTGCAAGGACCCCTCATAGGTAGCCAGTGAGAACGCACGTGTCGAGGCCTCAATGTTGATGGAAACTAAAGCACAGCTTTTCAAAATTCCAAAACACAACTTAAATCAAACATTCATACAAATAATAATTCTGTTGACTTCATATGACTTTAATGTTTCTATTTTTATTCCTGTGATTTTGTGCAGGCAAATTTTGCACACCATTCAGGAAGTAAACATGACAGTTTCAGCAGCATAGAAGCTCAGAAGCATTAAAAAAAAACGTGAAAAAATTGTTAAAGACAGCAAACATGGACCGTTTTTCGTGGTCAAATGGTCTTTTAGAAATCAACGAAACTTTAGTCATCCAACAGAGAGGTGTCCGGCTGTATGACGGGGATGATAAGGTGCGGTTGTGTTTTCTGACAGATACAACAGCACAACTAAAACTTAAGAATGGTTTCTCTTCTGTGATGTACTTATGTGGTCAGGTTAAAACATTGTGGCGTTCGGCAAATATGTTTTGCAACTTAATATTTACTTTGCAACCAAAATAATAATCGTATTGAGTGCTTATTTCGTGTCATTGTCCAGGCGAAGATGGACACTGGAGCCGCCCTGTTGAGCACCCATCGGCTGCTCTGGAGAGATGTTAAAAACCATGTAACTAGAATGACGCACTGAATCCACAAAATTGTGCTGACGGTCACAGCTGTTTTGCATTTTCAATTATGTCTGTTTATCTTCTTCAGGAGTGCTGCATAGCCATGCCCCTGTCACAGATCATCTTCTTTGAAGAGCAGGCAGCAGGAATTGGAAAGAGGTGAGTATCATCTCATGGACATTGTGGTCAAAGTCGATCACTGTTGAAAACTCAACATAAGACTCAATGTTTTAGTGTCAACTGTCCTTATTACCGTAATTTAAAGTTGAGTCTTATGACAAGTGGAAAATGTCATGCTTTCAAATGCACCAAATTATTATTTATTAAAGGCGATTTAAACAAAGTTATAAAGCGCCTAATATCTGAGAAAATCCGAATCACTCCAGATTACATGCAATCAGAAACACTATGATATATCTAAAACTGTAAGCAAGAGCAGTAGATACCTACAGAAATATTTTTTTTAAAGGAGCATTCAAAACGTCTTTTTTAGCACCATTCAGACACGAGGCTTTGTGTTTTATAAAGAAAGAAAAGAAATTTATGAAACCAAGGCAATCAATTAAGATGACAAAAACAACATTGAAACAAAGCAATTAAAAAAGCATAACAATGAGAGTAAATAAAGTAGAAGCTTTATGAAGGTAAAGGCAATAAAAGAAACAATTTTTTATTGGAAAGCAGTGCAAATAATGTTTTAAGGCCTGATTTAAAAGAAGTGAGTGTCATGGTCTCCTGGCAGTAAAGCTCATGTTGCCCTGGTTTTTCACGTTATTGAGGGATATCAGTAACAGACCTGCCATAGACCTCAGACTATATTTTGGGCCATGTGAAATGAAACCCATTGTAGTACTCAGGACCCAGTTTAATATTCACCTTTACATTAGTAGCATAATGAAAATGATTATTTTTTTTTTCCTTCTTCTTGATCAAAGTATAATTACAAATTTAGATAAACTTTCTCCGCTAATTGCAATGATTTCCATTTGTAATGGGGAATACGCCTGTACGAACTCATGTATCATTCTTAGATGCTCATAGCTGATTTCATTGTCATTCCAAAAACTGATGTCATGTTTGCTTCAAGTGAAATGTAGTAATGTACAAAGTAACATTTAGTATATCAATTAAAGCTTGTCTGCTTCAGCATGAAAAATACAGTGATTTTTATTATACATATATTGAAACAATCAACTGACTGCACTTCTTGACTCTTATTTAATGCCGCGTAACAAATACATTGTTTTTTTTCCCCCCTGTTCGTCCTGCAATTTATTTATTTAAAATCTTTCTATTGTAGGATTTGGTTTTGTGCATGCGTCAAATAATTTGTACACAATTAAGCTTTTATTTTAAAAAAAAATTACTGACTGTGTTCAATAAGAAAAAGAAAACTGTAACCTCTAACTAAGGTACTTTTTTTTATTCTGAAGCGCAAAAATAGTCATCCACCTGCACCCACTCCCCCCCAACAAGGAACCAGGTCCCTACCAACACAGCAAGTACTCCTTCATCAAGCTGTCCTTTAAAGAACATGGGCAGATAGAGGTAATCTTACATCATATATGTTTATATATATATATATATATCACATACTTATTTTAAGCATTTGATTTCTGTTTATCTGGGACTGACGTTTTTTTTGATTTGCTTTTAGTTTTACAGGAGGTTAACAGAGGAGATGACTCAAAAAAGATGGGAGAATACACCAGCTTCACAACCCATTCCGGCAGGACCTCAGGTCAAGCATGTTTCCTCATTTGATCAGAATTTTGCCACGTGTCGGATTTTATATATTTGGATTTTCAACTCCGATGTCAAAAAGTCATATGGATTGTTTTCAGCGCCAAAGTCCTCCTACCACTATTTGTTTTGGTAGTTTAATCAGTCATAGACTCAATAGTGGCTTTGCTTTCAGTTTAAAACATTCTCCACATGATGGCAGTGATGTCATACTGTAATTTACCCCTTCAGTTTAGAGTTCTTGCTTTTTGGCAAATGTCTCAAATTCAAGGGCATCACATTGAGTTTGGTCTCCCACGGCACATTTGTTTCTTTGTGCAAATGTTTGGCAAAAGAAGCTCTTGTGTGGACAGATTAGGTCATGTGTAATGGAATTAGAGTAACTCTATTTTTTCAGTGAACACTTTAACTTGATGATAAGCAAAATCCACTTATGGATTGAAAGAGCAATTGCTCCTCTCCTTGACGTTTGTCTTTCCCGTTGCTTTGAGGCTCGAGCATAGTTGCCTGTGTGTCTGACTGTGTGCTTTTCTTTTCTTTGTGGTCGTGTAGGCAGGAAGGACACGCGCCGTGGGGATTGTTGGCATTGAGAGGAAGATAGAGGAGAAGAGGAAAGAAACGGACAAAAACATTTCTGAGGTGCCACAAAGCAAACGTTTTGAAATTTTTGAAAATGTGTCACGTTGACCTCTGTGACACTCATTGGCCAAATGTGACGTTGAATGAAGCATGTGGGAGAGGAAAGAAAATAGTTCTGCAAAGTTACCCGTTCAATCTCAGTTTTTTATGATAGTTACCCTTGAGCCTTGTATATATTGATATTTAATATTACTAGTTAAATTTTTTTTTATCATGTCATATTTTCTATTCTATTTATTGTGTTCGTTCTATTCTGTGTGGAGCAACACTGTAAAGAATTTCATATTAATAAAGTATTTCTATTCTGTTTCAGGCATTTGAGGACCTCAGTAAACTGATGGTGAAGGTAAATTGTGCTTTTATTCATTTGGACTCATTATACAGCAGTACTTCATTTGAATTTGAACTTTGCTTTGTTTCACATCATAAGTAGAAATATCGCTTTTTGGTTGTATTACAAGATCTAGTGAATGATTTTTTTATTATTTTGTTTCACTAACAGGCCAAGGAGATGGTGGAAGTGTCCAGATCTATAGCCAACAAGATCAAAGAAAAGCAAGGAGACATTTCAGAGGATGAAGTGAGAAAATTCCACACAGAGATTCAGTGACGGAACACTCTCTAGTTTCTTTTTGACAGTGTCATTGGATCATTATGCGCACAATGTCTTTCAACTGAGCAGCGACGCATGATGATAACAGTTATGGAATGGCAAATTGACCGTTTCATTCATTTTTCACTGGTTTTACGATTAAATGTGTATAATTGAGACTTCAGCTGGATTTTCTTTACACGTATCTTCTGTTTTCTAGACAATCCGGTTTAAGTCCTATCTCCTGAGCATGGGTATTGCTAACCCTGTAACAAGGGAAACTCATGGATCAGGTACACATTACCATCTGCAGCTTGCTAAGCAGCTTGGCGACATGCTGCAGGCCCCTTTGGAGGTGTGTGTGTGTGTGTGTGTGTGTGAAGTCTTGTGGGTCATTTCAAATCTACCAAAACTGTGTTTTCACTCGTCTTTTCCTGATCGCCATACTATTCTGCTTTCTCCCAGGAACGTGGGGGCATGATGGCTCTCTCAGAGGTGTACTGTCTCGTCAACCGGGCCAGAGGGATGGAGGTGAAGGCACACATGACTGTAGTTCAAATGTATCATACATTTATTCCGCGCAGAAAAGTTGTTGCTGACAATATCGTCTTCCTTCTGCAGCTCTTGTCTCCAGAAGATTTGGTCAATGCGTGCAAACTGTTCGAGTCACTGAAGCTCCCACTGAGGTGACTTTCATGTGTTTATCATTTGATTGTATTGTTGGAAATTATCAGCGCGCACTACATTTGCGTGGAAAAGGACCATGCTGCGCACTTATTGAAGGAACACGCAGCCTGTTTGGTGCCAGACTCTTCCTGCCTGACTTCCTGTTGTTGGAAGGCCTCAGCCGCTGACATTTCCTGTCGATTCCCAGGCCTGAGTCCATGTTGACCTACTTTACTGGTCACAGTGTTCTCAAACTGTTTGCTGCGCTTTAATCATCCCCCTGTACATTAGTTCAAATAGCATGTCTGCAAGGAAATTTTAGACATCCATGTTACTATGGCACATCTCCCCTGACTTTCTCTTGTCTATCTTTTTTTCTTGTTTGTAGACTACGAGTATTTGACAGTGGCGTGATGGTGGTTCAGCTGCAGTCCCACAGCGAAGAGGAAATGATCGCTTCTGCACTGGACAATGTAAGCTTTAACCGTTGTGATGGTCATCGTGGATGACGACATGCCCATGATCACGGACAATCCAAAATGTTCCGTGGATTGTACCACTTTTAAAGAAAAAAAAGACAGTCCATCATTTAACACGTAAAAGATTCATCAGTCTGAGAGCTGGCTAATTTACACCAAAAACAATTCCCCTTCACATTTGGTAACGTTTCTCCCTGTAAATGACAGTTTTCGAATCACTTATTCAATATTTTCATTCTGTTACATTCTCAACTGAAGGTATCAGAGAAAGGCTCTTTGACGGCAGAGGAGTTTGCGAAGCTCCTGGGTCTCTCGGTTCTTTTGTCCAAAGAGCGGTGAGTTCTGCATTCAGATGACTAACTGTTAAACACTAGAGCTTCACGAAGCATTCAAACTCACATGAATTGTCTTGTCCTTTGTGCTCTGCCCCCTCCTCATCTCCAGGCTGCTGCTGGCTGAGAAAATGGGCCACCTGTGTCGAGACGACTCTGTGGAGGGTTTGAGGTTCTACCTAAACTTGTTTGGAGCTGTTTAGAACTGTAGCTGTTGAAACAGAACGTGTCCTGCAAAGTGTTTGCAGATAAATGCAATAAAACAATCGTCTTGACTTTTTCATGTGAAGCTGGGTGGCTGTTTTACCTTCCATGGTGGTTTAGAGCAAAGTCTTCAACACTGAATACAATAAATGAAGCAATAAGGTTTGATATTTACTTTGATGGGTGGAATATGTGGTAAGAGATAAAGTTCCTGAAGATGAAAACTTTCTACAATTTCCTTCAATTGTTTTTGCTTGATTCTGTCTTTGTATATTCAACAGGAGATCAAATAAAATAATAGCAAATTACCCGCAACTCCAATTAACGGGATATTTATCATAGAGCATTTTTGACAAAAATCAGGTAGGGGTGGGTGGACAGGTTGTATGAAACGGTTTTTCGAGCTGGATTGAAAAAACTAAGCACTTCTATGAAATGGCAAAGTGAAGATTTCAAAAGGCAATAAGGAAAACCTAATGTAATGACTGTATTTTATTACTGTTGGATCGGCTTCTGTGCAGCAGTTAGCAGATAAGAAAAGCTCATTTTCCAATGCTGAGCTGAGCCGTTAACAATGTTTCATCTCCAGTAAAGCTTCCTGAAGAATGCAGACTTTTTCTCTGCAGAGCTGATTAGATTACGCAGCCACGGGGCTCACTTATTGACAGTGGGTTAATTAAATTGATTCAGGAAATTTTGCAATCCGAACTGAGGCAGGTCTGATAATTATCATAAGGGGTACGCGCATCACATCGGCCTTTAGCTGACCTTTTGGACGTAAAAATAGCTATTAGAATGGACTGGTACAACTTTATCTGGTATTTTAGTTAAAAGATGTCACCATGAATAACACAAAATTCAATAAAACATGAAATACCTACAAAAGTGAATAGAGGTAAAGAGAGCGCTCAAGAAGAAGAAAATTGCAGATACATGTTTTGTGTGGGGAGAATCTAACGGGTTAAATAGGGAGCACAATGAATGAATCCTTTTTTCTACTACTCTGTCATTGGGTCGTGCAGGTCATAACACAAAATCCAATCATTTCTACAGTTGAATAAATTATGCCTTTTTTTTTAACAGTGTTTTTTAAATAAACACTGGCATATCTTACAGCTTGCTTACTTTGTACACCTACCTATATCTTCTTCATTTTCATCTTCATCATTTCTCCATAATCTTTGAAGTGATTTATATGCAAGTGCCCCATGTTAACACGCGGTAGTCATACAGTGATGGATGTTATAAGATAAGATAAGATAAGATAAGATATCCCTTTATTTATCTCGTATGTGGAGAAATTTGCATTGGTACAGCAGGATAGTACAGAGAAAGAAGCACGCATAAGAGAAAACTACTCCAATTCAGTCAATCCACTCTGCAGGTTAGTTTTAAGAAGAATGAATATTGACATGTTTGGGTAAAAAAATAAGTTATTTTTGAAATTTTGTGTTCATTATTCACTACCACCTTCCCAAATGTAGCCTCTTTATGTTTATGTATTTGTCCTTTCCGTCTAAACAATAACAGATCCAAGAACACAAAAGCTGGCATAGGTATTCACATTGTTTATTTAAGTAAAAGTACAGATTAATTAAAGTAATAATTTAACCTCTTCAGGAGAAGTAAAGTGCAGGGTCAGAAACGTATTCTATACAAAATTAAAAGTGAGAGGTCCTCAGATGTATCTAACCTGTGAGTATAAATAAATGAAAAACATTAAAGTAGTTGCAGTATGGAAGTACAGGATCTTGTCAAAAACCCTAATTTCTTACGTTTTTATTCAAAGTGTGAACGTGAGTAAATTGTGCGTTTTGTGAGTCAGCGCGTCTCCTTTACGCGCGCCGGACACCAGGGCGCGCCTTCACGGAGCTCCTCTGGACTCTGAGCTGATCCGTGACATTTCTCGCAGTTTGTCTGGACGGAGACATGCACTACACAGAGACACCGTTACTGTTGGGGCTGGCTCTCAAGTGGGAAAAGTGGCGAGGAGCAGCACACTGAGTCAACACAACATGTGAGTACAACAACGTTAATGTCGGGTTGATTTACGCAGAGCAATGGAAGTGAGGCTCACACTCCTAATAATAAAGGCACTGCGAGGTTTGGGACTAATCAGGTTAATTTAAAGGTTGTGGATGCAGTTATACAATTTGTTGCCTACACTCATTGTTTTCAGTCAAATTCAGTGATAGATGATGGCCGAATGTATAAAGAAAGGGTTGAGTGGGGTCCTTTGGGATCCTTGACGCATTTGAATACCAAACTGTGAACATAAATAGGCACTGGGAGCAATATTTGAAAGCCCTGTTTGATTGGCAGTTAACCCAACTGCAGGATCCAGCATGGTAAGTATCAAATCTGTTGTGTAAATATATATATATATATATATATATATATGAAAGCATTTTAAAGCATCCAAACAAAAGTTTGTTATGAACAAAGTCCCCTTCAATTGTGTGATGGTGAAGACGGCTTGTTATACTCATTGTGGAAATGAAGGGAAGGGGAAGAGCTCCTGTAAACCATCCATTTCATACATTCCAACTTTGCACTCTTTCATACGCAATCGCTTCCTGCCTACAGTATGTTCGCTGCTGCCTGACACCATCTTCTCAGTTTTGCCCTTTATTTATTTATTCCTTTCAGTTCAGAGGAGGTGAAATTGGACGGACATGTGGAGTAGGAGAAAAAAGAGGCCCAGACTCCGGGATGCCACAAGCTGTCTCACTGCAGCCCTTCCTTCTAGTGTTCATGGGATATGGTGAGCTCTTTTACCAAATGATGCAAACTGGTCAGATTTTGTGAAAAGTTGCTCCTTTACCCACAATGTAATAATAATGGCTTGGATTTATATAGCGCTATTTTCAAGGTGACACAAAGCACATACAGAAACCACTATTCATTCAAACAGGCGTGGCTGCCATCTCATGCCTACAGCCCCTTCAATTACCATCAACATTCATTCACCATTCATACGAGGCAATGTGGGTAAACACAACTACAATGACTTGGATAGAACAGGCTTCAAACTGCCAACCCTTCAGTTATTGGACGACCCACTCCACCACTGAGCCAGAGATGAGGGATGATGTATGGTCAGCCTCTTCCTCCCTCATTTCCTCTTTGCTTTGTGGGGCCGGCACAACAGGAATCACGCAGCACAATAGCTCCTAAAATATGACGTTGCTCCCTGCTTTTCCTCTCAGCTCTCTCCTGATACTGTGCATATAAATGCATGCATGTCCGCATATGTACATTAGAAGTACTCTTCAGAGTAGACTGCCAGCTATTTGACACATTATGTGATATAATGAGAAAAGGCTGAATGCCATTGATTCATGTGCACTGTTGTGTGGTTGCCTTGGCTTTACAGACATGAGAAATGCAGCATAACTGCCACATGCGTTCTCTGAATATTTCACCTACAAATGAAAGGCCCACTGACTTCCACTTTGCTTATATTCCAGACATTACATACTTTAACTCACACGTGTCGAACTCCAGGCCTCGAGGGCCGCAGCCCTGCACGTTTTGCATGTCTCCCAGCTTCAACACAGCTGATTGCAATGAGCAGCTCGTTATCTGGCTTTGTGCTGAATGTGATGATGAACCATCAGGACATTCAGGGGAGGGAGACATTGAAAACGTGCAGGGCTGCGGCCCACGAGGATCTGAGTTTGACACCCCTGCTTTAACTATTGTCTGGATTTCTGCATACTGTGGATTTTTTTTTCTTCACATTTTCATCATCATCGTCTCACCATTAGAAAAATAATTATCTTTTACAAAGCAATTTATCCCCCCAAAAGCCTCTGTTTTAATGCTGTTGGAAACTACAAACACATTTGTAATTTGACACCAGCCTCACCAACTTGCCTTTGTGTTTTATTGGTAACAGATGGCCATATAAAAAATTTTCAAAATGATCTGACCTGAGCATACAGCCTAACATATTGCCTACTACATCGATTTAACTCATAATTGATAGCTTGCAAAGTGACATCAACTCAAAGCATACACATTCAAAGGTTTTTGTGCAACATACTTGAAACAGTATAAATGAGTATAATTTTATGTCTTTCATCATCTATATATGTGTATGCTGTCCTTTAGCTTTTGCAGAGCTCAACATCTGGCCTTCCTTCCACGTGGCCCTGAGCAGCAGCAGTGTTTTTGTGGACTTCAGTTCAAAATGCAATGCCACCATAAGCTGCAACACCAGCCTCTCTCTGGTCAATATGGAAAGCAACACCACCCTCCAGACCAGGACTCTTCCTAACAACCAACCTGCCGGTAGGGTGGAGTTCGACTGCTCCTGCTTCCTGTACGCAGGAGCTTTCCGGTTCCTGCTGAGACAGACCAGCATCACCACAGTTTCAAATGCCAGAGGCTCAAACACCAGCAGCAAAGAGAGCACCACCTTGCGGTGGAGTTCAGAACTGCAAGTGCAGTGGCCCACCTTTCACATTGCTGTGGATAGAGTAGGAAACCACTCAGGAGCCTTTCAGGTAAGACAAATACAATATTAGACTGATTCAACCCTGCTAGTTTATTAATGTCATTACCATTAATGCTCATCTATTCCGTAACCCTCCCCAGGTTGGAATATCCACAAATGAACATTTTCAGGCTTGCTCCAGTGGCATCGACTCTGCCCTCTTTCTCGAAGTCAGCTACATGGAGTATAACCAGATCGGGCGAAACAGCATCGACAAGGTCCGAGCCCGGACACGACATTCAATCAGGCCCCTCCGCTCACAGAGTATCGAGCTGTCCTGTGCCTTTCCATTCACAGAGAGAGACTTCATAAGAGTGGCTTTACGTTCTCCTCATACAACACAGGAAGTGAAGAGCTCTGGCCCTCTATACCTGTCTCGCATCTTCTCTTATAAACTGCTGGTGGAAAATGCCCACGCTTACAAGAGTGGCTGCGAAGGAACTATGACTGTTAAATTGATAACCCCACCGTGTGCTCACATCAGCGGAAAAGTCATACTGTACAGTGATGCAGCAGCTGTAAGAGGCGTTGCTGGTTCCTCTGCAGTGGTGGGATTTGGACCAGAGGAGCAATTGTCTCCTCCACTAGCCTTTAACTGGCTGACTCAGGGAGAGAACGAGACAGAGTTCAACTGTTCTGTGTTTTATCCAGGAAGAAATAAGTACTGCTTTCGCTTTGTTTTCAACTTCAGTCGTTCCCCAAGTCCGGCGCAGACTTGTCTGGTGGTTTACAAGAGTGCAGGTGAGCTTTAATTGATGGTCTCATTGACATTTGGCAGCGGCCACGCATAGAGTAACTCTCTACCTTTGTTTGCCATTCAGCAGCATCATTGTGTCAGCAAGACAAATGATTTGCTCCCACAGATCAAGTTTTTATTGAGGAAAATAATCACTTAGGATTTGTCATCCATATTCTACAGATTCATAAAATCCTGTCAATGACAACATTTCCAAACCAAATCTTGCATTATAAGGACAAGGTTCAGCTTTAAACAGCCCTGTGTCCAACCTCAGCCGTGCATCAGAGCTTGTAAACTGCTAACTTTAATTGCATTGTAATATTTTGTTTTCTCCTGCAGAGTCTTGGGGACCCTGGCGGCCATGGAGTTTGTGTAGTGTGAGCTGTGGAGAGGGGGTGAGGGAGCGAGAGCGTGAGTGTTTACTGCCCTCAGGTGTGGGCGGCATGCAGTGCACTGGCATGGTGAAAGAACAGTCACTCTGCTCGCTGGAAGACTGCTCTGGTGAGTCTGTTCTGGTGTTAATATCTTTGGCTTTTCTGTTTTTGAAATATGCTACTCACTGTTTTTGGAGGTCCAGCCTGTAGACATGAAAGGACCTCCTCATGATTCACCAACTGTTTCTATGTATTCCACAGTGGCACCTGCTCCTTCTCCATCTGCTCCACCTGTAAATATCGGAGCTGCACCTTTTGGTGGCAACATGGTCGTTGTGGCAGGTATCTCCCTTTGCCTGGCTGTGATCATGGCCACCATTTTGGTGACTGTGTGGCGAAAGTTTTGTCAGGCCCCTCAGTGCAGCTCTGTCCGTCGAGGCTCCATGCATTCCCCTGGAGGACGCAAGCTCTCAGATGAGGCCTCCATCTGTGGGCACAGTCTCCAAAGACCGAGCGTGTCTGATGCTCACGGCCCATCCGTGGGAGTGAGCGTGGGAGCACAGACAGATAGACCTCCTCTAGGGAGTCCGCCTCTCTCGCAGCCTCTGGTGATACCACTATCACAGGATCCAGAAAGACTGTCTCCCACAGGCCACAATATGATGCCGCCAATATTTGGGTATGTTTAGAATTTGGAGTATTTCTTACTCTCGTTGTAGTCTGTGTTTTGGAAAATGTGGTCTTTTACAACCCAAATCTGCGTAAATGAAATGTCTTTGTCTTTCCAGGTACCGGCTGGCTCAGCAACAGTTAAAAGAAATGAAAAAGAAGGGGTTGAAGGAGGCCACACAATTGTACCATGTCTCTTCAAGCCCTGTCCATGACACAGTAGTGGAGACATCTGCTTCACCCACCAACTCTCCCATTCCCACACCAATTGGTTTTGCTCACTCTGCTCTTCCTTTGGGCCTAACAGACGATGGTACCTACAACCATTTTCGTATTGCAGCTCCTTTTTCTGAGCTGCCACCACAGACATCTAGGACAACCCCAAACCGACTGAGTCCAAGAGTGGACATGCTCTTAGGTCCTCCTGTCTCTGGTCATGCAAGTGCTTCCAGCTCAAAATGGCGTGATCGCACAGCTGATTGGGTGGAGATGGTAGAGAGGAGTGGGTTAGCAGGCCTAAGAGGAGGACGAGGAGGAGGAGGAGGAGAGGATGGAGCAGTCAGAAGTTCCTATCTTAGGAATCCAAATTTCCGGCGGACCTCCAGTTTTAATGATACTAAACTCCAACAACCATCATCTGCACAGTTCAGAGAAAGGAGCATGACCCAGGTTACCTAAATACCTTTGATTTTCTATTTAGAAACAAATAATTAATGTTTGTTTTTGTTGTGGTGCACTTTTGGGTCAATAATCATGAATAAATGATCATATGTTGTCTTTTTCAGGTGGGATCTCGGACTCTTCCTGAAGGAAGTTGTTGGACTAAACGAGGTTGGGAGAGACAACTGTACCAAGCTTACCCAATTCCTGAGCACGCAGTGTCAGAGCAGAAACCCACAGCAGTCTCCTCTCAAAATAATGGCCTTAAACACATAGGAACCAACACTAGCAGTTTTTCAGCATCTGAACGGGCGACCTCAGACCTCACTGGGATCATGGAGAGGCAAAACACTGGTCAGCCAGTAGGTGGATGCAGAGAGCTTCTCTCTGGAATTGGGGGTCCAGCCATGGGGCCATCGCCTTCTCATGGACTAAACCATTTAGGGGTAGACCGAGCAGAGCGTGCTGAGCAGAACTGGAACCGTCGTGGCCCGTCGCCAATCCAGAGGAACATGCTGGCCCGGAAATTAAAGGAGGCTCAAGCCTGCTCTGGGGTCAAAGGTCGTCAGCGGAGCTCCACCTTCAGTGTATCATCCATTGAGCAGAGAAGAGGCCGTTGTTGCTCCCTGCCAGTGCCTCAGGACTACAGCAGTGGTGCTGGCTCCTCATACATGCTGAGCAAAGCAGAACAGAGGATGCTGGACCTGGATCTATCTTCAGCGTGTGTTGGGGAGGATGAGTAGGTGCGTGACCTACTCATGGGAGCAGAAACACTGGACAGGAGCTGCCTATTTGAAATTAAATTAGTTTTCTACAAACCTTCACGTCTACAACATGTTGTATTAATGGATTGTAATGTTATGCATTCATCTGTGGGAGCAAATATGTATTTAAGTAATTTCTTTCAAATTTAAGTTCATTTTAATTGAATTTTTTATCGTGTTTTTTGTAATAATTAATGCATTTTTGTTCACTTGTGTCTTACCATGTATGTATCTTCTCTTTTCACTGGACTTTGAAAATACATTATTCTGTATATCAACAACTGGCACAGGATATTCCATTAACTCCCAGACTGGTTTCTGTGTTGCTTTTGTCGTGCTTTCATAGTCCACTACTATGGAATATTCTGAATTTTAGATCCAAGCTGTGTTGAGAACTCAAAAGTTCAAAAATTAAAGCAATAGTGTGTATTATGAGTAAACATGAGGGAGGCATCGAAGCTGAAATGCTGTTTGCTTTAATGTTTTGGTAGTTTACACTTTATAGAAAGAAATGAATAGAAAAGACACCATATAACTGATCGTTGACAATAGATTCAACAGAAAGGGAGAAGTTAAAATGCTGACAGCTGAAACATGACTGTGTTATCTGTTTTAACTAATGCAAGTGAATGTATAGGCTGGTGTTTTTACATTTCCCCTGCGCCACTGCCCACGGTGTCCAAGAAAACCAGAGGTCGAACCTTCATCGTGGTGTGCCTCAGTGAATACCAAAGGCCTTTCCAGGTCCCCCACACCACACCGTTGTCATACTGACCCTTGTACACCCCCTTGCGGTAGAAGTTTCCATTTAGGTTGGCTGCATGGCATCTGCAGAAGGTATTTGGTAAACAATATCAATGCAATGTATTTTCAAAAAAAAGTTATAAAGCCTGACATTGAATCAGAATCGTAGGCTTCCTTATGATAGTTCAAGTTATCGTGTAGTAATCAAACAAGACAATAGTACACCAGGTAATGCTGTTACACACTTGTTGTAAGTGGTAAAGTCTCACCTGTTAAACCACCAACCTGCCTTATTTTCCTGGGCACAGCTTCCTTGAAGGTAGCGATCATTATCCTGTCAATCATCATGATTCTCTGTGTTATCACAGTTATCTGCGCACAGCAATCTTACAATTGCAAGAATCATAAACATAAGTACTGTGCTGAAATATAAAAGAGTGACAAACCTGATCCCTGGTGCTGAACTGCATACCACCGACAGAGGCAGACCACTGCTCCACCATCCCCGTCCCACCAGTCAGAGCATCTCCTGCTTTCCCACTGTACGAACCGTACTGGAGACGATACTTATCCTGGAAGACCAAGAAAGGTATATAGAGAGGACTGTCCAACTCTGAGACCAAGAGACAGTTGTTTCAAACACTTTATCTCACAGCTTCACTGGTGATCTTGAAGTTATCATAAAAGGCATAGCTTCTTTGGCCCTCCCAGTCCATCAGATCAATCTTCACCAGGTTTTGGCCTTTTGGACATTAAATGCGAGGAATCATTCGGGAATCGTAAAAGGATTATAAGTCATTAAAAAACAAAGAAACCCTGAAATGACTTGATTGTACTCTGTAATATTTACTGACCTTCTGAGAGGAGGGAATGAATTTGCTCATTCCCCAACCAAAACTCGTCATTCCACAGTTTGAAGTCACCAAAACCATCTTTGTAGTCCACCCAATCTCTAAAGTCAAAACCACACTTCCATTTGACTTCACATAGTATAGATGCTGTTTGGTAGTAACTGTTTAAGCATTGCCATCATCTAATGTGCAAATAGAATCATACTGAGTTATTCAGGGTTCCTGACACTTTCTTTTTGAATGTAAGCTACAGTTTGCCAACTTTTATGTCACCTTGACTATACCTGTTGAAATCAACTTTCCCATGTCGTCGTTTCTGAAACACGGTCCACCCTCCTCCATCCTCCATATCACAATAGACCAAAAAGGGCTCCGGTTGTAGTTTAGGCCTGATGCGATAGAAACCACTTGGTGGCCTCAGTCTGTCAAATAGCTCAGAACAGTCTGGAAAGAGAGTATTCAAAAAGACATTACCACTACTATGCCGAACATTTATATACCAACCTAATGTTTTGAAATTGTGTAAAACTAGTATTGCAAAACCTGGTTTGTTTTCTTACCTTTGTCATAGACAATTAAGGTTCCTGCAGGGGGAAGTGGTTTAATTATCGTTGCATCCAAGTTGTCTGAAGCCCCACTGGTGTTGTGGTTCACTCCAGGAGTTGTTTCAGTTGGAAGTTTGCTGTCTGACACAACCGACTGAAATGGCTGGAAGTATTTGTGCATCTGCAGGTGATCCACTTGCCAAGTTTTGATCAACAGATCATTTTCCAGTTTCCGTATGTTGTTCTTCAGAGCTGCAACCTCTGGCCCACATGAGTTAATCGCCTCAAATGAGAGAAGAAAAACTTCAAATAATGAGATCCATTTTTTACATTTTTAAACTCATCATGATACGTAGACGAGAGGGAAGTGAACGCATGGGCTTTAAAAAGGCACATTCTTCAAAAGACCTTCCAGGAATTACAACACTTTGCCATGTGTGAAATGTGCCACCTTTAAACTTTACATTTTTATATATTTATAGTAAATGCAGAAACAAAAAGCATATCCCTTATTGATACGTACAAACAGATGTGCAGAACAGATCATGGTTTGGCATGCCGATGCCAACAAAAGCAACGTGACTTCCAGGAAAAACATTGTTGTGTCCGTCGTTCTCTGAAATTATAAATACAATGTTTATATTTGAACGTTTAAAAATGAACTGATACCATTAAATAACCTGTGAAAGTTTTTAGAATAAGAAAACCGCTCATTACAAGAAGCTTACCTTCTTTTCGCAGTGCTTGTCTTGTTTCCTCCAGGTTGTGTGTTATTCTGCCTTTAAGAATTGTCAGTATTATTTATAGGCTGGGCCAGTTCTGCATGGTCCACATTAGAGGGTTCAGACGTGAACAGTCTCGGCTGCATGGATTGATAGTGCTTCATTCCTCACATACTTGTACTGTTTGTCAGTGTTTCTATTTTTTGAAATGAAAGCATATGCATTATTCATAAACATGGATTGTTTTCATTTTAAATCTTTATATACAATAACAGAAGTAAAGTAAAGATGTTAGAATGTAAATGGAATCATTTTTTATTTCTTCTCAAAAGAGTTTATCTTTTTGTTCAGTCTACAATCTAGTTTTAATTTTTTATTTGTTTTTGCAACATTCCTATTTCAAAATCATTCAGTCATGATCACCCGTGGGCCAAAACCAGGATACAAGAGGTTCCAATTGGCTTTATGTTGAGATTGTAGTCATTTTCGATGGTAATTGTTTGGTTTTGTGAACATATAGACATTTTAATCATGTGACACTCCATGCCACAACAAAGAAAAACTCTAAAGTTTAGATTTAAAGGTTATTATGCCACTATTTTACAGGTCCGGGGCCATTCAAGATGAAATCGGGCAGCATGTGGTCCCTGAACTAAAATGTGTGTGGCACCCCTGATTTAAAGAAAACATCACAATCACAACCTGTTTGGTTAAGCAATCAATTTGATGTGCTTTTTGTGTACGGTTTCGGGATTAGTTACCCGGAGAAAAAAACAACAAAAAAATTATGACAATGATAATAAGATTAAATAGTAATCTTTGCGCCTTGCCATTAGGGCAGGCACACGAATAAAAGAATGAGGTAAATTATGGAGATACGCTTTATTTCTTACAAAACACTGGCTTTCAATCCCTGCTTTCGACTGGTTTTACCAAAACATTGGAAAAAAAAAAAAAAAAAACAATAAAAAAAAAAATAACCAAACAGTTTAGTTTAACAAATAAATAAAAGGGAAAGTCACCAGCACTGCGTCGTCATGTGCGCACGCAGCTCTTTACGCACGCAGCTCAGCTCTACGCAGCAGGAACGGGCTGTCTGGAGTTTGGGAATGCACGTTTAACATTTAATGATTGAAAGCAGATGTCAGGAGAGGGAGGGCTGCTGCTGGCCTGCTTTTTTTTTTTTCAAACCAGCGCTACGTTTTCTGACTTTGTGCAGGAAGGTGACGCCTGGACTCAATCAGATGTGATCAGAAAGAGATCTGATGGGAGAAGATGAATAAAGACTAACAAGGGGGGGGGGGTGAGCTGAACTTTTATTTTTTTTTCTCCAGTGAAGTCCAGGAAGTCCCGAAACCGCTACGTTTGCAAAAACGATGAGGAACTCTGGATGGGTTGGAAAAAAAACCTACCCGGTTAACCTTTGAACCTTCTTCCTATGTCCTCACAAGAAGTCACAAGACGAGTTCTCGTATAATTTCACGGATGACAGTCCACACGGTAAGCAGGCAGGCGGGCGGGCGGTGGAGCTTTGGCGTGATTTCAGTCGCTGTTTTGCTTTTGTCTGTAAACCCTGGAAGCTGTGGACAGGATTAAAGGAAGGTGATTTCACAGGTACTGACGAATTATATTGACATTTCTTAGAAGTTACCTCGAACTGATGTTGGATGACTGCACGCTCCGCCTCTCCTTTACAGTGTGTTTTCATGCTTGAACAACAAAACTGCTGAACATTGCATTAGAAAGTTTAAATAGTGAGAGGATCCATACATCAATCCATCCATTCATTCATCTTCTATCTTCTTCACTTTCTCCTGGAGCTGATTTAAAAGATGTCTCAGTATATAGGTGACTTCAGATTTTCCACTGCACTTGTGTAGAGAGGTACAAAGTTTAAAGACGGGAGTACAAAGTTTTCACTTGTCTTCCCACTTTTAAGCAATGTGACTGCAGCAGGTTCATGAGGATATTTAACCGACACACACACACACACTTGTCTTCACATCCAGAGACTCCACAGCTCACGCCAAGAGAGAAGGTACCCGCATCATGTCCTCCGTCTACTTTAACCCTGGATCAGATTCAGGTGTGAATGGGTAAGAAACGCTCGCCGTGTGCACACCATTTACTGTATTCTATATCTTATGCTGAATGTCAACGCATGATTATTTGTGCCAGGAATGTTGCAAAGATGGAGGACGCCCAAGTGGAGATTGATGATGGAAAGGCTGAAGATGTGGTACCAGATACGATGTACCAGTAAGTATTTTATTTTTTTAAGATTTACTCATGATTGTTCAATTAGAAGTGCATCTGTAAACCAGTAGCTTCCGTATTCTTTGTCTTCAGCAACATTAGGAAAAAGATCACTCCGTTTGTCATGTCCTTTGGATTTCGGTGAGTGTTTGTTTTTTTTTGTTGTTTTTTTATCATTCTAACATTTCCAAAAAGAGAATGAGTCATTAGAGGGATATTTACGTCTCTGTCAGATTGTGTAAGCACATGTCGTTACATACGTTTACGTTCTCTCCCCCGCAGCATATTTGGAGTGATACTGATCATTGTGGATATCGTGCTTGTGATTGTGGACTTCTCGCTGCCAGCGTTGAGCGTGGAGGCCAGAGACGCTCTGGAGGCTGTGTCGCTCACCATCTCCTTCTTCTTCCTGGCTGACGTTCTCCTGCGGGTCTATGTGGAAGGGTGCGCGAGCGAGGCAGCTGATGCTCTCCGATGTCTGGCAGTGCAGTCGCTGTCATTTCACTGTATTTATAGTCGTGAACACACGGTCATTAACCGGCCAGTCATGCAGCGTTTTAGTTATCTCATCGCCTCCTGTCTGGGTCTTTGCAAATCCTTTGTCGTCAAGTGCGTAATTTCTGTTTTTCACGGACTTTCTGACTTTCTACGCAAAAAAAATAATAATTCTGTTCTCAGAAAACTGCTGCGATGCTTTGTAAACTCCCAAAAATGTAGCAGCTCCTGCATGGCTGCCTTCTTGTAAATCTAAGAATGTGCAATTTCCAAAAGCCTGATGCAAACATTCAAAGAAGTCTGTGTCAGCAGAAAGTGTGTGTGATTATCGGTTCAGCAGGATGTCATGAAGAGGAAGCTGTTCAGGAAATGTATGGCATGTTTGGGGTTGGTCCTTGCAACGGACAGTTGCTGTGGAAATACAGCTCAGCATCTGTGTTGTAGGATATTACTTTTTTTTTTTTTTTTTTTTTTTTCCTTCCAACGAACTGCTAATAATCTCATCCTATTTGTGCCTCCGTCTTAGTTTCAAAGTGTACTTCAGCTCCAAGCTGAATGTCATCGACGCCTGTGTTGTGGTGGTCACGCTGGTGGTCACCATGATCTACACCTTCACTAACCTGTCAGGCGCCAGCCTCATCCCCAGGTACCAAGCTCAGGGGCTCACGCCGTTTCCTTTAAACTCTGCGGGGTCTGGAATCCGAATTTTAAAATGTTTAGCTCTATTTTTTTGGGCGGATTGACTTAGCACTTGTCATGTTTTCTTTCATTGACGTGTCATTAGAGTCGCATGACGTTGGACCTCAATTCATCAGTCAGGTTAATTGTTATGGTAGATCTTTAAGAGTGTTATTTAAAAACAATGTTTAATCCAAGTTTACTATTAACAACTTTGATAATCCCAGTCAGGGCTATTTAGTTCAGCAGTCTACATCAATGTAACCGGGACGAATGCATATGAAAACATAAACTGCAACATATAAGTCAGTGATTCGTGTTCAGACAGAGATATATAAAGTACACACAAAACATTGAAAAGGCAAGACTGTACAACACAGGAGCAAGATATCTCACCTGTCCTCAGCACCCCTCCTGAAGGAACAAAGTAGGACAACAGTTCAATAAACATTAAAAAAATATATTTTTTGCATTTACAAGCCATATTTACAATTGTATTATATTAAGCAGTGCTGTACTATTCAGTTTTGCCCCACCCTGCATTTTGTGTCATGCATTTTAATTTAGTTTTTGCACCAGTTAAAAAATATATGGTGCCAGTATGAAGACTCGTCGATATTATACACATCATGTGTTATTTTTTACCAGAGTGGTGACGTTCCTGCGATTCCTGAGGATCATCATCCTCGTGAGGGTTTTCAGGCTGGCAGCTCAGAGGAAGGAGTTGGAGAAAGTGACCAGGAGGATGGTAAAATCCTCACCATGGGACTTCACACACCGGGAAGATCAGATCTGTGTTGGCATGAAGAAATAACCTCAGAAGAACTTGTTATTTTTTTAAATTTTTTATTCAGGTTTCTGAAAACAAGCGGCGTTATCAGAAGGATGGCTTTGACCTCGACCTCACCTATGTCACAGGTGGGTTCTAGACGCGGTGCGAACGCGGAATAAAACTTGATGCTTACCTGAAATGACTTCTTTAAAAAAAAAAACAGGTTATGTTCATGTTTGTTTGTTTTTTTTTCGACTATAGATCGTGTCATCGCCATGTCTTTCCCCTCAACTGGGAAACAGTCCTTCTACCGGAATCCAATCAAGGCAAGTCTGAATCCTGAACATGTTACGTCCAATTCACATTTCACCTCCACAGAATCTTGAATCGGTTTCTTTCTTTTTCCCCCCTCCTGTTCAGGAGGTGGCCAGGTTTCTCGACACCAAGCATGACGGCCACTATAAAGTTTACAACCTTTGCAGTGAGTTTCTCCTCCTCACGTCACATGTGTCGTGTTCCCTTTGTGTAGAACTACTCAAGCCATGTGAATAATGTATTTCCAGGTGAGAAAGGATACGATCCCCAGTTCTTCCACTACAGGGTTGAACGGGTGTTCATCGATGACCACAATGTTCCCTCTTTGGAGTGAGTGAATACTTCTACTTGATAAGTCTTTTATTCCCGTTTTCCGTTAGAGTTCACATACGCTGAGTGACAAAGATTACCTCTTTTTATAGTTACTGCCTTTACACATACTATATTCTGTGTTTTCTATGGATTTGACAGCACCATGGTATTTTCATCAGCATATTATACTTTCATGTATTTTTGTCAGAGTCATAATATCTTGACGGCGTTGTCTATAGTATACTATGATGTCTTGATCAGTATAATGGGATTTGCTTCATGCTTTGTTGACAATATGTTTTATATGAATTAATGCCATGAACACATTGTGTGCGATGGTACAGATTTCCTTTTGGCACCTTGGTACTTCTATCATAGTATATATTTACACAAAGTATTGTAACGATCCAGATATACTGCTCATGTTGCAGTTTTTCAAACCGACTTGCTGTTTCCATGAAGAGTCTGACGCATGCAGAAATGCGGTTGAATGTTTTTGTTGTTGTCTGTGCTCAGGGACATGCTGAAATACTCGGCGAACGTGAGGGAGTGGATGTCTGCTGACCCACAGAACGTCATCGCTATTCACTGTAAAGGGGGAAAAGGTGGCGCAAGTGATCCCTGCATATTTAGTTGTAGTGGTGAATAATTTGATCATTTCGATCTTACATGTTATTGTGACTCCCGCCTTCCGCAGGACGCACAGGTACGATGATATGCACCTGGCTTATTGACAGTGACCAGTTTGAGAGTGCACAGGTACATCATCGTTGAATTGACGTTTATGAATAAGCAAAATATTTGGAAATAAAGCCACCTATTTATGTTATTTCTTTTTCTTTTTCTTTTTTGGATGATAGGATAGTCTGGATTACTTTGGCGAGAGGAGGACCGACAAGAGTCGGAGCTCCAAGTTCCAGGGAGTGGAGACACCGTCACAGGCAAGGACAACCCCAGAAACTGTGTTTAGTGGAGACTTTCATCTTAAGTCGGTGTCAGAAGCAAACTTACCAAATTTGCTGAATGTAAAAAAATGTTGTCTCGTACCCGCAGTGACAAAAATCTTTCAAATTAGGCTTGCTTTAATTCTACTGTAAATATTAAAAATATACTGATATCATGGATGATTCAACAGGTTACGTATTTATGGACTCATGAGAACTTTCTATTTTTGTTGTTGTGTGTCTCCGAAACAGAGTCGCTACGTGGGGTACTATGAGATCATGAAGAATAAGTTCAACAGACGGTTGCCTCCATCGAAAAGCCTCAGGATCAAGAGCGTCCGCATCAACTCCATAGCAGGTAAACCAGCAAATCCACAGGAAACCGTCACCCCGGCAGGTTCCTCCACTCTCTCTCTATAAATATATATAAAATTCCCTGTATGCTCCTCCTCAGGGGTGGGTAAAGGGGATGGCAGCGATCTCAAAGTGAAGATAATTGTGAAGAAAGAGCTGGTGTTTCAGTGTGTGTGTGCCAAACAGGACAACTGCAACGTGAGTGTCACACACTGATTTATCTGTACACGGGTGTCTTATTTTGTTGAGTGGGCAACTTGATGCCTCTTGGCTGCTTTTAGGTATTTCCCGATGTGGGCAATAATGCAGCAGTCATCAGCTTCCAGAATGGGCCCGTGGTTGAAGGAGACGTGAAGGTCATGTTTGAATCGAGTGCTGTGAGTGCATCTTTCTATTAGTCTGTGGCCTCTCCTCTAAATTCAGGATTTTTACAAAATAAGACATTTAAAGATCATGTATAAGGATGGATTACATGTACCCCGATGGCCCCGTGATTGACATAACATTTTGTTTTTATACTTAGGGTCTACCAAAAGGATACGAAGATGTCCCGTTCTACTTCTGGTTCAATACCTCGTTCATAGTGGAAAATAAGTACGTGAATGTTAGTTATTTCCGCAGATCTTTGCTTTGACTGTGTATCTCATTCAATTTTCCTTCAAACTGTCCTCAGGCTGGTTTTACCCAGGGAAGAGCTGGACAACCCACACAAGCCAAAGACCTGGGACCTTTACAAGGAAGACTTTGGCGTCACCATGTCCTTCTCAGATCCTGAATAAAAGCCCTGTATGCATACAGAAAAATTAACTGTGGCACGTAGTTTTAATGGTGGATGGTGAACAGAGGCAGAGGACGCAAACACTAGATTAAGAGTTAAAAAGCTGTGGGTTTAAGTGGCCAATAGCCAATATGATTACATGTTTTTGGTTAAAAGGTAAAGTAAATCATGCACTGAACCGAATCGGGTAAACTTGCTTTGTAAGTGTGGGTATGTTGTAAATTTTGAAGTTCAATCCTTTTTTTTTTAAATGATTTACACTTAAGGAAATTGTGTTTCCAAAAGGTTTGGCTGTCTTTTGTACAGTCAGTTGCTGAACACTAATATGTCCATCCCTTTAGAACTATTCATTAATTTTTCTACAATCGTCACTACAAAGCCACTACTGGTTGTAACACGATGATTATTTACATGAAGAGGAGGTTGGTGTGAAGACAGAAATGATAGAAACTGTATACAAAATGAGTGGGGCAATCTCATCCTAATATCAAAGTTTCACCTCGTCTCAGTCGCTTTTTTTTTTTTTTTTTTTTAATAAGTCAATTTGCTGTGAATACCAACACTAAAATGAATTTAGTTGAACTGTAAATGTGAATTTTGTATTCAACAGGACCCGCGGAGAATGCTGGACAGCAAATAAACTGTTAAACTGGCAAAATGTGCATTTTATTGTTTACATTTGCGGAATGATATTTTACTCCAATGTAGGATAAAACTAAAAATGTCACCTTAGTGACCTGAGTGTCCAGCTGGAGCGGGAACTGTCAAGATGTCCTGGTTGCATTAAGAGCTTTGATATCTTCAGTTAGATATTCCTTGTACAGAATCAGACCAAACAATCAGTGCATCACAAAACACACATGGCAGGCTGATATTAAGATGAAGATGATATTAAGTGTGAATATATAACATTCTTTTCAGATTATTTTCCGCTACCACTAGAGGGAGCTCATGCACACACGAGTTTTAAAATCAATGGCCAGGAGGAATTACTTTATCCAACAAGAACTGAAGACTGAAACAAAATGTGAATGGAATTCATTACAAAACGGAATTTGTAGCTGAATATATTAAAGTCCAATGGAGAATCATAAGAAATTAAAAAACCTACAATGAGAATATAAAGAGGTATTATAAATTGCATGCATTATCTTGTTTAAAAGTAAAAAAAAAAAGGGGGAGGGGGCCCTGCTTGCACCTTGAAACACTGGATTGTTGTTTCGAGTTAATAATTCAGTTGAAACTAAGATGCTGCTCCTGTTGTACATGAGAGATTACTGTTAACGTCTTTCACTCAGACAAACAAGTACAGGCAAAATCTTTTATTCACATTTTATACATTTACTGGTCTGAGACCAAATGTTTATACATGTCTTACTCGTATTAAACAATCACAGACCCAAACCGGAGAACCTTCTTGCATCATCTATCACACTTGTCTGTTCAACCAGGTAATAAACTGATCAAAGATCTAAAGTGCAGGCAGGATGAGAAACACTGATTTTTGTGTTTTCATGATATCCTTGCTGAGGCAGATAGGGTAGAAGGGTAGAACAGTGACCTAAAGACCAATAGCTGTAAACAAAGAGTCATTGAAACTCGGTGAGAATTTAAGAGTTGGACTAAAACACTTCATCACTATGAAATCCATGCAAATGGTAAGATTGCACTGTAAAACCGTATGTGGTCTATTTCAAAGTAAACTCTTCACTGCAAATCCAAAAAGTACAAAGTAGGTGTTTGAAAACCCATTGAAGGTTTGGGGACTTCATGAAGCTGCTGATCATCCCAATGACATAAAAAAGGGAACTTTAAAGGGTGCAATATTGTTAAGGATTCAATTATTCCCTGAAAAGTAAAGGCACCCATTACAGTAGAACTGACAAAAATCAACATTGTAGGCTTTACATGGATTCCTCAATCTGTGCTTTTCAAGTAAACTTAACATCTGACAGTGCAACTTAAGCAGTCTTTGACACAATCGGTATTGCAAAAACAACAGTTGGACAACTCCATGGGTTCATGTGGCTCAACTGAAATTCTTTCAGAAACCATCAGTTAAATTAGTATTCGATCACAAGTCTTGTTGAAACTAATCAATCCTCGATGAACCTGCAACAAAAAGACTGTTTTTTTTTTTGGTTTTTTTGGTTCAATGCTATATTTGGTCATATTGCCCCATCCCTCCATCCTGACCAGTCGGTCTCGAGGTTTACCCGGTCAACAGAGAGTCTTTCTGGCGGCGCGAGCCAAGTTTCCTCCGAAACCGTTGAGGGCGTCGCACTGCTCCAGCACATCATAGCGTCCGCTGCGCAGGGAGCAGAGCTCTCTCGTTTTGCAGGTTTCCGTGCACCGCTCCGACACGTGTCCTTTATGTTTCAAGTACCAAAACTTCTGGAACACGCGGTCGTCTTTGAGGAAGGTCTGCAACAGTGCATCACAGTCGGAGGGGAACACAGTAGGGAGGCCATAAGCTTCTGTGGCCCGGTACAGTAGTTTCCACTGAGGGTTCGGTTCCGGGGCGTGCGGTGCCGAAGGACTGTGGTTTGCCTCCGTCAGGTTGAGGATGTAGGTTTCGTGGTCAAGCACCAGTCGAGAGCTGTCTTGGTAATTTCCGTCCACGTAATAAACCCTGTATCCTGAAAAACCGTTTAGGTTTAGCGCTGCAAGTCTGTGGCTTCCAAAAGATTGGAATTTAAAGCAACCGGCGTGTGAACTCACCTGGGTTGAGATTGATGTAGGTGGTGACACTGGGAGCGATAAACGCCACTCCTAGAGGTCGCGTCATGGTGGCCTCGTCATAAAACATCTCGAACTCATCCAGATGTGTGTGGCCAAAAAACTGCCCAGTAATCGTGCTTTCATATCTGTGAAAAGAAAAAATGAAATCGAAAAACTCATGCAACTTAAAAAAGAAATAAATAAATCACAAGTGAGGACAAAGACTGTGTGTGCAACAAAGGAGGAAGTATAACAAGTGATTTCTGGTAAGAAGTCAGCGAGAGGTTTACGAGCATCACACTTCAAGTAAACGAAGCCTGGCCTGCACATGTGAGATTTGCATAGAGGAACTTTCAACAGTCTTACAGACCGCAAAAAAAAAAAAAAAAAGAAGCAGCAGCTATACACTGCATCTTCAGTTTGTACAACATGCTGCGGCTACCTGTTGACAATGTGATAGTAGTTCCAGCTCCAGCTTCCCAGACACAGGCCGGGCGGTATGTGACCAACGATGTGCACCTAAATAAGGAGCACATGAAACAATGTTGAGAAAGCCTGCAGCACTCAGACTGTCTGAGTGCCTGAGCCTCATTAAACATCGCGTGGACTATTAAATCTACGGCCTGCTTTACGACTGAACTAACCTTCTCTCCTTTGTCCTCGCTGGCCTGGAGGATTTGGACCAACCACTGCAGCTGGTTTGCCGGATCAGTGGAGTTCACCATCAGCCAGAAGTTTTCTCGAGCGCAGAAGTTCATGTTGAGAGAAACCACCCTCATACCAGGCTGGATTTCAGCCGTGTAGAATCCCCCGTATCTGAAATTACAGCCAAAGGCGTACTTTGGTGACCGAGTGAGCCATAAAAACACCAAACCTTCAATATATAGAAGAATATTCCGAGACCTGTGACCACACTGGTCATATTTCACATTCTTGTACTTTTAAGCAGAAGTGAAACTATAACAATAAGGATGTGAATATCTCTTTTATGATCTAAAGTTAACAGACAGAATTCATCAGGAAGGTGACTTGAACTACACAAAAATGCTTCAATGGCGCACATTTAGATCAAACAAAAACTAATTTCAACAACCTCAATGTCTTCAAAGCCTGCTTGGGCAACCACGGTGCCCATTCCTCCGCCATGGCGTCATAGAGCCAGGAGGCCGATCTGTTGCCGTGAATGAAGGGCGGTGGGAAGCTGTTCACCGGCGTGCTCTCGTGGTTTCCAATAGCAGGGTAAACTGTGACGTTAGGCCCCAAGTGTCTGTGCAGAAAAATGGTGGAAGAGGTGAGAGTCAATAGCTTCATGGATCGATTCCAGATAACAGTGGACAAACAACCCGGCAAACGCAGCAGAAATCCCATGCTTAATGTTATCTGCACACTTTGAGCTGGAGGACACGAGTAGTGTGTCGTTAATGAATTCCAATAGTAGCCGTTGGTCAAAAGTTTAAATATCTCAAAGAGCTGTCATCTCTACGCTGCCCTTCAGCAGACCTTCCATTAAAACTGCTCGGAGGCAGGTTGCTCATGAAGCTAACTGAACGACAGGTTCTCTATATTGACAGTGAAAGTAGCAAATCACGACGAAAATGATTTTTAGGCTCACTTGTGGATGAGCTTGGAGATGACTGTGAGCTCTGACAGCTGCTGATTCCTGGTCTGAGACCAAACGTTGTGTGCCGGTATATCCCCAGTCCAGTAGACCCAGTCCCACGAGCCGGACTTGGCTGCGTTCTCCAGCAGGTTCTCCACCGTCCACAGAGGGAGGTCACAGTTGCTGTAGGTTCCCCAGTAACCAGCCTCCCTGCGCCTCCAGATGGGCGAGCCCGAGTCGTTACGACAGCACAGAGGCGCCTTACAGTCGGCAGCACTGCCAACTTCATATTCCTGTCGGTGGAGAAATCGAATGAAACAACGTCCCGTGATCCCAGTAAAACCCAGGTAAATCAGTGACCTGAAACTCGTGTTTCCACAGAGTGTGACCTAAATACAGACTCTAAATTCCCTTTGTAATGCGCACATTGACGGACAAACACATTTTGAGGCAGTAGAGAAACAAACATGAAAAATGACAAACACATCAACAATATTCTGATTTAAACCTTCCCTTTGCAGGACGCACTGACCTTATCCCAGTGGATGTCGGTGAGAAATAAGACCCTGCTCTGTGGGGAGCCCGGTTTAGGAGGAGAGGGTGGTTTCACGGGGGGCTTAGGGACCTTGGGCAAGGTGATGTTCCAGGGTGCGTAAACATCAAATGCGCCACAGGAAGGGCCCACCAATATCGCACACGCCTCGCTGGGCCACAGCAGAGACTGCTGCAGAGCCCTTATGAAGTCATCCCTGAACAGCTCGATAATTTCTCGACACACTTGCTCCTCAGCCAAATGGAGACGGATGCAGGCTTCACTCACGGCACGCGCCACTCGCTCCTCATTTGCATCGTTCTGAAAGGGGTGACGAAGCAGAACGAGATACAAGAGGTTTGAAATTTAATACATGGTAGCTCAAGCCCTAAAAATTAAACTGAACCAACTCGAGTAATTATATTTTTTTCTCTCTTTAAACTGAGCAAAACTGAAAAGTGAAGTGGTATCGTAACAGTTCTAGTACATTTAAACAATAATCTTAAAAACAAAATGTGCGGTTGGGGGTCAAACTCTATATTGACAGGCAAACTAGTTCACTGAAGATCAACAAAAGGATCACATGATAATGGCCTCTCTTGGAGGTTGTGTTTGCTGAATCAGCAATAAACACCAGTAGAGGTTCAAGAATAAGAATGGAGTTGAGCCTTTGGGTAACACATTCTTTTCTCTTCACATACGTAACAAATCAGTCCCAATAAAAGGAATGTTAAATCATAAGAAATGGCAGAAAATCCTCCTGACTATCAGCAGAATTAAAACAAAACTAGCAATATAGAGAGGCAGAGATTAAATGCATCCTAACCAAGTTTTACGGTGCAAATGCTTTAAATTAAATATGTTAAAGCATAGTTATCAACTAATAAAGGTAAGTGTGCATCTTTGATTGGAGTTAATATATAGAACACTTTGTGAGAATTACACTAAATAGAAAGTCTGGTTCAAAGAGCTCAGGTTCATTTTTAGTACATTAAATTAAGTCACAGATGAGTTCCAGTAGTGTCCACATGGAGAAAAGAGTCAAGTTGCGTTTCAATGGGTCAAGAAAGGTACAAAAAGTTTAAGTATGGTTTAATACATTCCTGTTTTTTTTTTTTTTACACAGTCTGTTGTGTTAATCCTGGTCAGGCCTTAAAAAAAATTTTAAGATTAAGTTTAAAGTGAAAAAGAAAAAAACTCTGGATCTCTTTAAGAATCCAAGTCTCGTTTTTACAGCAAAAAAACCACTTTCTTGAGTCCATGTCAGGGTTAACGAGCCAAGATCTTAAAGAATGTGCCTGGCTTTTGAAGAGTTCTGATCAGGTCGAGATTAAAGGGTGAATTTATTCTAAATAGTCTTAGATGTCTGGGTAAACAAAAGATGAAGTCATGTGTTAAATAATGAGGTCTGGATTTACATTTTAGTTTAAAAACAAAATCTGTTTTTCTCATGTGATTTCCCAATTTAACACCGGAATCTGTTTAGACTTTCCCCGATGGCTAAGAAACAACATAAAGACATTACTAGAAGGGCGATATCGAGGATGGTGAAGACAGTTTTGCACAGGGGGCAGGTGATGTTCCTCCAGTTAAATCCGACTCTCTGGTGGTCGATCAGCTCCAAGAGGTCCAGCCGGGGCTGGCTGGAGGACCGAGCCGGGAGGCAGAGCCCAAACCCGGCCAGCATGAGAGCCAGGGAGCCGGTAAACATGAGCTGCCCGGTGAGGAGCCTCATCGTCCCACCGCTGTCAGTGCACTTCCTCTGGTACTGGACGAGAACAAACAACAAGACACAGTGTCAGAAAAAGTAGCACATTTTTTTAACAAACCATAAACAAGTTATACACAGTTACGACACAAACAAAAACATCCGGTACCTGCAAAACTACACGACACACAGCCGCGAGCACGCGACTTACTTCCTCAGCACCGGCGCTAAAATACACTCAAGTGCTCCCGCAGAGGTGAAGGTGAACGAAGTGCACAAAGACAGACGGGACGATTCTTGACAGACTTGTTAGTTAAAAGGACAAAGTGCTCTGAAAGCAGGTCGCGCTGTCCTTCCTCAAACCACTCCTTCGGCGTATGAAGCGCGCGTCCGCTGCGCCGTCGCTCGCTCTCGTGCAGGCGCGGAGTCAGCTGACACGTCACGTGTGTTTTCTTTTCCTCGGTCTCAACTCAACAGACTGCGTCACACGCGTCACATGACACGGAAGATTTTCACGACAGCAATACACCGATTGCACGTGTTTTGCACCTCTCCTCTGCACAAAAAGTGCGGGAATGACAGAATGGAGAGTGGGATGGGGGGAGATGTGCTCTGTACGTGCGTAATTTAGTTTTGTTTTAAATAGTTTTGCATGTAGTCCTCATACAGGTAATTTGTGATATAAATAACGAAATATATAAGTCCTACACGGCTTAAAAGTGCAAATTTTTACGTGTAATTGGCATTATTACTAATCAGGGCAAGGCCCGTGGATGCCAGAGGTGGTTTATATGTGGTTATTTGACGCAGACATGAAGCTCTGGGTGTGTTTTCTTTTGCACGTGTTATGATTTTGCAGGTTTACACGGGTGTCTGACAACTTCATGGTTTGGGCTGGTTTTTATTGGAATGCTCGGGTTCTAAGATGTTTTTGGGCTGGAAACTGTCAATCTGACCTGGCAACACTGTGGTTCGGCACTGCCGTGTGCTGCGCGTGCCAGCTCACTAAAGACTGTATCAGTCATATTTTAATCATGTTTATCAAGTAACGTCGCCACTGTATGAGCCCCGCACAGCTCGTTAATATGTCGGAAGACGTGCTTACGTGATGCACCTGAACGCATCACCCAGAGCATTCACGAAGGAAGTGGCGTTATCCCGTTCCGACATCGGGGCACTATAATGTCTTTACACCGTTACAAAGGTATATTACTGCTGAAATAGTTGTCAAAAGTTCTTCAATTGTAATCCTGCAGTTTTTAAAAAAAACAGTGTTTCAAGTCGGTACTATTTTGACCAGCGTAATGATATTGTTGTCATGCGTGCTGCGTTTGGTCACATGTAAGCTGCTGGTTCAATAGGAGAGCGCAAAACATCCAAGATGGCGGCGACCGCGATAGATCTTACGGCAGTTCAGAAGAAGAAAACACGACAAAAACCTTTAATAAGCCATCAAAAATATGCTATATGGCACTGATATCAATAATGCTGAAAAAGCATGTAACACTGCTACTATATGAGCCCCGCAGCTCGTTAACATGTCAGAAAGCTGGCTTCCGACACGTTAACGGGCACTGAACGCATCACTCAAAGCAGTCATCTATGAAGTAGGGTTTTAAATTTACGGCTTATTATTGTTTCAAATATACTGATATATCTTATGTTTTTGTGTCAAATACACTGAAAAAGATTGTCATGGACGAGTTGTCCTAGAATCCCCGTCCGTTGGGGTACTCTGGACCAGAGCTGGCCCAAAAGAGGTATAAGCGAACGTAGCGCCTGCTTCGGGCCCCGCGGGCACTAGCGGGCCCCCAAGAGCAATTAACAAATTATATACATATATTACTTTTTATTTTTTGCATGTATGCCTGATGATTTCAACGTGATCAAAGATATATTATTTTACAAAAACACAATTTTTGGTGACCAGAGTGCTGCTGCTGATGTAGGCCTAGTGATTGTTCCTGCCTCTCTTGAAATGTCAAAGCCCTGCTGCACCGGTGATGTGTGCCTCCTGCCATGCAGTACCACTGCATCCGAAGCGCAGGTAGAGGCAAAACAATGTCACAAAAAAGGACATATCCTTCAGGTGCAGAGAAAAGAAAGAGGGAGAAAGTGGAAGAGGAGACTTGCTAATGAAAAGTTTATCAAAGAGATTTGTGGAGCTGTTAATAGCAAATTGCTATAGTTGCTGATGAACCAAAAGTATCTCATTCTAAAGTTATCTGGGTTCGAAAATATTAATGGAGCGTCTCGTAGTGGAGCGACGCAGTGCGTACGCAGACCTCAGCCTGCGGTCATAACGCGAAACAAGATAGGATGGATGGATGTACTTATATCCAACTGTTGTTTTGTTTTACTGAAATGTCATAGATACACATTCTGTATAATTTCTGGACTATAAGCTGCTACTTTTTTGCTTTGAGCGCTACGGCTTATACAATGACGCAGCTAATTTATGGATTTTTACGGGTTAAAGGGCTTCATGCCGCCAGATTGTACTTCCACATGTAGATATATGCTATTTTGAGCCTCTGCTTCTCCAAAACTTGCCTTAAAAGGGATATTTCTTCTCTTTGTGACCTGGTCTTGTGCTGCTTTCCCTGGTCCAGAACTCCAGCAGCTGACAGCTGTGAGTGATTGTTCAGGTGCATCACGTAAAGCGGCCTTCCGCACTCTGTGACAGAAAAATCTTCCTCCTCAAAATCACAATCATAAAAACCCCGTCTCTCTCTCTCTCTCTCTCTCACTCTCGATTTCTCCGCAGCAGGCGGCCATCACACACACACATACGTGCAGGAATTTCCATCACTATGAATATCAGATTTGTGGGAATTGATGGAAATATGATCAATTCCTGCCCTGTTACAACATGGACACCCGCGGCTTATAGTCTAGTGTGGCCTATATGTGTACTTTTTTTCTGCGGATATTTAATAGAAAACTATTCCGTTTTGGTCTACATGTATCGTTTTTACGCTTCGTAGCACACGTCATTGTTTGTCATGCCATAAGGTCGAACTGCAAAGACTAAATATAGTTTTTATAGTAAAGATAGGAAAAAAACTCCATTATTGGTTAAAATATTGAAGATATCCCACCTCATCTCATCACTTTCATCCCTTTAGCAAGGCCATTTGACTTTTCAGATGAGGCATGAGGATTATTTAGGATTTTCTGAAGTGTAATTTATAATTTGGTCCATCTGTCCAACAACGGAACGAGAAATATTTACAAAGAGGTTTTTCTGTTTTTCTTTCCAGGATTCGCTCTGATGAACCAGCAGGTGCTTGACGTATTTGGCACTCAGGCCTCCAGGGACTTTAGAGGCTTTGTGCCCAAACTGGACCCTCGCTACGCCACAGCGGTCAGCCAGGCCGTGCTTCCACCAGGAGGGGACGTCCAACTGGGATGACCTGGGACCGGGCTCTGACGGGGGCTGTAGCATTGCCTCGGCAGCCTTGCTGTTCTTGATGACTTGACCTAAGAATGTTTAGAAAAGGTGTTCCGGGTGCTTAGAAGTTCTGTTTTTGTGTCGCGAGATGGGAGACGCTTTGGATAATGCAGAAGCCCAAAACCTGTCTGAACACAAGGTGTCGTGGGCGTTAATATAGAGGTGCAAGAGCACACTTGCACACATGGAATGATCACAAACTGGTTGATAAAGATGATTTGAAATGGATCTTTTTGTTAAAGCTATGTCATCTGGAAAATCTTACACAGTACAGGAAAAACACAAATAATTTCATCACTCTGGATGATGAGAATATAGATTGTATGCAGTTTGCCATTGGCAGGTAGTAGGAAGGTAAACAGAAACTCACATTCCTTTTATCCCTTACGGATTCCTCATCTTGCAAATTACTTTTGTTTTTGGTGGTTTAAACATTTGCAAACACAACTGTAGGTACAACTCACTAATCTTTGTGCATTGGACGATGCTCGCAGAGTTTTGGTTTGATTTACCAGCAGAAGGATTCTGTGATAATCACAATTTGGATCTTTTTTAGAATGCGCATTTTGCAAGTCTGCAAGTCCAATTGATGTTAAATATGATTGTGTAGCAGTGGGAGGTGTATTCACATTGTCCTCTATGGCAGAGGTGCAGAGTCATAGTTTTAGCAAATTTTAGATTAAATAGAATTCGATTTTTAAAGGCAATTGAGTGTTTTTGTTTCTCGAGTTTTACTACATCAGATTTTATTTTGCAGACACTATTTTAAAAGACATGAGTCACCTTTACAGATCTAATGGGTGAAAAGAGGTGATGGAGGATTATGGGAAAACAAAATGACCCACTAATAAATGTGACTTTACTTTGCTATCATTACAGCTCATGAGCTAAAAAAAGGTATTGTTCATATTTTGTGACAAACGTGGACACATTCAAGTTGGAAGACGTCATTTCTCTAAAGCTTTAGGTTTGGATCTATACAAATAAGTGAGGAGGAGGAGGAGGATGTACAACCATTGACACATAAACACAGTTCAACTAATGACCAAAAATATTACTTTATTGATTGCTACAGATGTACAGTAATGTTATTCAGCATTTTCCTCCACTTATTTAAATCAACGTATTGTGCTCTTGCATCATTCTCAGACACAACTCGCATGATATTGAGCCAGTGGGCAATATACTGCACTTCCCACAGTGTGCCGATGGGGGCAGCAGTGGGTCAGATTTGAGTTTTTCTCAGTTGAACTAAAAAAAAAAGAAAATCAAAGTGGAAGTAGGCACGCGTGATGACATCAGTAAAATTATTTGCATAATTAGAGGTCTGGACTGAGATCAAACCTTTATGAAAGAGAAGATCAAAGTCATGGATATAATATATATAAAGGCGTAAAAGAGAGCATTGCCACAATCTCAGGAGAAAGCCACACGTTTTGTGAGAGAAGAGTGCTATTGTATTAATGTTATCACTGTTATTCAATTATTTGAATAACATTTACGATAATATTTTAGCGAGTATCTCCATTTCTGTGACTTCCAGCCACAAATATTGTTTGGTTAAATTTCCGCTGCTTTACAAACCTAGACGCATCGATGGGTTGCAAAATCAGACAACGAACGAAGGGAAATGTTCGGGTAAGTCGCTGCCAGTTTTTCAAACGTCTTAATGTCATCGTGATAGCTTGCTCCAAAAGCCGAGCGCATGCGTATGTAAACTTCAGGTCATCACTTCAAACTGTTTGATAACGTCCAGAAAACCTCGCTGCTGGTTCAGATCATCATTCTCTGTGGTTTGTGTCTCCGAAACTAGCCGTCCAACAGTGGCCGAGCTGCCGAGCTGTTGGCCCGAGAAGGAGGCGTCATCCCCGGGTTCATCGGGTTTGACAGCACGGCGTCCTCGGAGCTGAGCTACGTGCCAGCGGTTCACGGCGACGAGGACATCGACAACCTGGTGGACGCCGATTTCCGTCTGGTTCTCAGGAAAATGTCGAAACGGGACGTCATGACCCGATTGAAAGTGAGTATCGAGATAAGCCTGACTGTTTCAGATGAAACGTATGTCTGATCACACTCATGTGACCCTGCAGTGCCGTACTAACATGTGTCTTGTCCTCAGGCTGTGCAGGACTTCGGCTCCATGTGCCAGGAGCGGGATGCCGAGGAGGTCAAAGGGGTTTTACCCTACTGGCCCAAGATCTACAGGAAGATATCAGTGGTGACTTACCATTCATTCAATTCATTCAAAATGCCACACTAACTTCACCACAATAGATTTTGAGTTGTCATCTTCTCTGTTAAACAACTCCAATCCATTTAGAGATGAAGTATCTACACACAAACAACTTTTCAGAACTCCATGAGAGTGACTTGTAAGTGCTCTCATTGGGGATGTGTGTGAATTTGCAGTAATCAGTCTTTGTGATTCTATCAGGATCATGACCGGCGCATCAGGGAGGCGACCCAGCAGGCTTTTGAGCAGCTGGTGCTGAAAGTTCGGCGCAGCTTGGCCCCCTTCCTCAAAAGCTTGATGGGCCATTGGATCCTGTCCCAGTGTGACACCTACACACCTGCAGCTTCTGCCGCGTGCCAGGCTTTCCAGGCTGCTTTCTCACCCGCCAAACAGCCTGAAGCTCTCAGCTTCTGCAAGGAGGAGATCCTTAATGTGGGTAACAGGGCTCCAGGGGTGGATGAGGGATTTCTACTGTAATCCCCTGAGCTGAATGTAAAACTAATATGCCATTTATGTTGCAGGTACTTACAGATATTCTGTTAAAGGAAACAGCAGACACACTGAGTGATCCACAGTAAGTTAAAGACCAACATATTATCATCCCACTGTACAGGGCACAATGATGAATTATTCCGACAGTCTTTGACGGCAAACCGGTTTTCCTCTTTTCTCCAGAAGTGTGACAGAGGAAGAGAGAGAGTCCAAATATGTGCGCATGCTGACCAGTTCTCTGTTGGGGGTGAAGAGACTGCTCTCTCTGCTGCTTCCGAATGACCGGCTGGCCCTGGAGCAAAAACTTCCCGAGCTGGTTAACTCCACAAAGTTCTGGAAGTACAACAAACACAAGACTCCACAAGTATGTGTAACTTATAGCATTTAGTAATATCTAATTGAACTGAATTAAAGATAGTTTAAAATAAATTCTGTATTTAGTTTGACCACATCTTGCATTTCAAAAGGTAATGTTGGCAAGTATGAAAAAACAGTATATAGTATTTGTAATATTTTGAATGTATTTTTGTTTTTGTGGATGCAACTTTAAGTGCTCAGCTTGATCTTTTCTTGCATGTGATGGCAAAATGTTCTAGGGATTTCTTATGTTACAGTGAAGGTTTGATCAGCGGTAACTAGTAGAGTTTAACAGAAGTTACTGTGATCAAATCAGATTCAATCAATCCAAGGGTTCGCTTGCTTTTGCCACCAGCAGAGAGTGAGATTGATATTCTCATTGAGAAACGTGCATTGTTTTAGTTGTTTGTCCATACTTGGTTCATGAACAGTTGGAGCAGCAATCTAAGAAAATCTGAAGCTATCACAGACGTTTTCTTCCCACGGTTTTCAAGTAGTAACTCTGCTGTACCTCTGTGCAGGTGAGAGGGGCGTTCTTTGAGATGGTGTGTTCTCTGTGTGAGTTCACTCCTGGTCTGGTCCAAGCTGAAGCAGCAAGACTGTGTCCAGCTGTGCTCCTCAGTATCGACGACACAGATCCCGTCGTGCTGCCGCCGGTGATGGGAGCCGTACTTCACATTGTGTCTACCATCCCTGTAAGTTTGTGGTTGAAGCACGATTTCACACATACGTTAATGTTTTAAGTTCTACATGCTGTTCTCAATCGTCACTGTTATTGCAATTAAGTCTTCATATTTCTGTTTTGTATTTCAGGATTGCTGGACACATGTGAATGCTCAGAAAGGGTTTCTTCCTAAACTCTGGCGTGTATTGGAAGATGGTGGAAAAGGCCTGGCTAAAGCATTTCACCCCAATCTAATGCCACTCCTCAGCAAACTGCCCCAGCAGGTCACGGATCCCAAACTGGACTTTTACGCCACGTTTTTCACTGCTTTAATTCAAGGGTAATGTCTCCTTATCACATAGTGGATAATTAATATAATATCACAATTCAAATTGCAACTTTGCTTTATGCTTTGTAATGTCTTTTGATATAATAATCAAAAATAATCCACCAGTATGTCTTTGTCATCACCATAATACTTGCAACACACTGCTTCATTTCCAGCCTTTCTAGTAAGCGTGCGGTGACAAGCCCATCAGAAAGTGCCGCGATAGTGACGGCTGTTGTGGAATGCTTGAGGTACTGCATCCTGCAGCACGCGGAGGAAGAGGAAGACCAGCAGAGAATCAGAATCATGCTTATCACCCAGCAGGTTCGCTCCATCATGCAGACTTTCCTCCACAATCAAATCTACTAAATTCCAGCTCTTTCTTATGTTAATGTTGTTATTTTCTTTGCAGCTCCTGCCCCTACTGGAAAAGTCTCTTAGCAATCCTTCACTGCAGAACGGCCCTCTTTACCTTTTGGTCACAGAAATGCTCATTTCCTGGGAGAAGAGGGCAGGTTTACACAGTGAAGGTGGAGCTAATGATAAAAGACATGTCTTTCAAAGGCTTCTAGTGGACTTTTGGGAGGACCTCAGCCGTATGCTTGTTGGTGATGTTGACAACGAGGCAGCTGATCCACAGGCTTTGGAAGGGATAGCAGTGTTGCTGCAGGTGAGTTTGCTTTGTTTGCAAATATTTGACACTGTTGTATTCCGGATCATGTAGGATTGAGAATATGGCTCAACATTATGGCTGTCAAAACAAATTCTGTGACCCGAGTGATACGGCGAACATGTTTCCTAAATGAATCAGTTCTCTCTTCTTGTTCCCCAGGTGATGCGTTACCCTGAGAGGGTGAACAGGAAGCATGTCCAGAGAAAGAAATCTGTCAGGATGTGTTTCTCTGAGTCGGAAGACGTTGAGGGGGCCCGTGTTGAAGAGCCTGTGCAGACAGTGTCTGAGCGAGTGAACGAGAAGGCATTCGGGTCCCTGCAGACGCAACATTTTGAAGCTGTCGTGTGCCAGCTGGCACAGTTGTGCTTTGTGCATGTGAATGAGGAAAACTCAGAGAGACATCATGTTTTCCTCTCCCGTCTCCTGCGGTCTTTCCACACACCCAGAGTCTTCACTGTAAGTCGCATCTCGCAGTCACAGAGAAGCGTATCATAATGGAAGTCATTTACTGACTGATAAACTTTTCTTTAGCATGTTTCCAGGTTTTTCAATTGAAAACTGCTCAAGCTCATTGTATTAGATATATAAATGCAGGATTCTTATGTAGCTTTTACAGTTTTTTTTAATTTTTTTGTGCTCATCTTAGACACTGGTTGAACTTGATGAGACCAAAACAAAGGATATTACACCGGGCAATAAGACGATTACAAAAAATCCAGCAATAGAGTTCCTACTGGAGCAGGTGTTGGTGTGGCTGGCTGAAAAGGGCCGCAAAGATACTCAGCACCTGGTCGAGATGGTTTTCAGCTCACTCTATTGCTGCAGCCGACAGGAGACCACCCGCATCCTGAACCACATCACAACGGTAACATTAGATGCACGTGTCATAACGTGACAGATTAATTTACACTCTATTACATGTTGTGCTTCAACTGTGCTGCCATTTTGTTGTTGACACTTTCCATTCTGTTGTTTTAGATGGGCTTACAGTGGGAAATTATACTGCAAGTCATTCAGAGGGTAGGTGTTGCAAAATCACAATTATTATGTTTTTAATCGGATGGCGTTACCTGTAAATACGTTAAATGGACACTGTCAAACGTATGAGCTTGTCTGTCCCCTCAGGCATGTACAGACCCTGACACTCTGAAGAGTTGCAGTGGTTGGCTCAAAGGTTTAGTTCTGGGTGAGCAGCTCCTTGGATTGACTGAGGAGTTGTGCAAAGTGGGGAGCAGCTGTAGTGTCTCCACCTCCTCTTCAGGCAGCCACAGTTGGACACTTCTCAGTCTGGTCCTTTCTCAGCACCACAACAACGGTGAGTACAAACGCACACGAACAGCAAACAGTCGCGTTCCTTTTATTTTGTTGTTTTATTTGAAGTAGTATGTATTAGCTGGGCTTTATGTGCTTTTCTTCATTCTGTATAATCAGTGTCTTGACTTGTTTTACATACAGAGTCTCTGATTGGAGAAGTGTACCTGGAGAAGATCTTGGAGAAGCTCCACGCCACTCTTTCTGAGACTAAGTGTCTGTCTGATGTAGGCAACATGGAGCCACTTATCTCCTTCATCTGTGATGTGGCCTCCACTTTCTTCTCCTCCGTACGAGATTGTCTTCTACTTGTCTCTGCTGGGGAGCTGCTGCTCACCGTCTTCCAGCTCACTGCCCAGGATCAAACACACACTCAACTGTCTGGTGGGTACAGTGTTCAAACAAATACTCTGATACATACATCAGGTAAGATAACAAAAATTAACTACATTTTCTTGTTGCTTGAAAAGACTCACTTTTAGATAAGCTGAAGAAAGTGTGTGTCACTGGAGTTTCTTCGCTGGTCCAACACCGTGACGCTGACGTCAAAGAAGGTGGTTTCCTGCACGCCGCAGCCCTTTGGGTGAAGAAACAAATACGAACAGCGTCACTGGATATTAAAGGGTAATCAAGCATTTTGTAACTTTTCTAAAGAAAACTGTATTTTATGTGTATCTGTCTAACAAAATCTCAAGAATCATTTCATTGGCTTTGTTGTTCAGCTAAGTTTACTCTGGGGATATGTTTAGGTTACAGCTTTTGGTCCTCGCGGTACAAAACCTCGTGCAGACGATCGTCTCCGTCTGTGATCAGTCATCCTCCATCCTCAACCAGTTCTCGACTGTCATGATGCCAAGCCAGACAGAATGGACCAGAATCAGACAGGCCTTACCACCTCAGGTCAGCAATCTAATACGGTTTGAGGTTTTAGCATTAAATTTATTATTGGACAAGAAACATTTGATATTCATGTACACCCCCCTTTTTGTTTTTGTCTGTCCTTTTCAGTGGATCAAAGCACCTTTATTATCTAGCCGTCACAGAGGTGTTTATGGAAAAACTTCAGTAGACATCTGGGAATTTAGAGAGCTGAACAAACTCCCAGCCCACCTTTGTGCCTGTGCCCTCTTGGGAAGTGTTGTCCAGGCAGTTTCGTGTGTTCCTTGTGACCAAAATGATTTGAAGTGTCCTTCTCTACTCCAAAACATCAACTGCACAGGTACACACATGAGGCAGAACATGACGTATGGATTGTGCGCGGACCAAAATGTTTGTCTTTTTTCGATTTGCTTATGTTTGCTTTCATTTTGCAGTTTCAGAACTTCTCTATGCACTGCAGTGGTGTAAGGAGGTAGATTACAGCCCTCCTATAGTTTCTGCATATCAAAATGTGCTGAATAACTGGGGGCTGTCAGACGGTCTACACAGTCACGTCCCAATAAAGACCCTGCTGGACACTCTCTACTCAAGGTAACATTAATCATTAGTCTTTATACAAAGGAGAAATACATTTTGTACTTGGGAAAACTAAGCATGAATAAACCTATAACGGCAGTATTAATTTGTAGAATTGTGCGTTATCATCTCCAGAGTGGACATAAATGAACAAGTACTTGTTTTCTCCCCTCAGGTCAGTGACAGATGGAGGTCTGTGGTCTCTGACTCTAGAAAATTACATCCTCACCACGAATCTGGCCGCGACTCACAGTCCAGCTTTGAGGGAACTTTATGGAAGTTCAAACAGGTCTGTAACTCAGTATTTTAATGCGTAGGATTTCACATTCAAAGCTTCTTTGTGGTCAGTTCAGCCACTGTGTTGTTGTGTACTGACATTGCTTTGTGTTTTATCAGTTTGTTCCCAGTGTCCCAAAGCAAACTGAGCACGCTCCAGGTCCTGTGCCCGACCATGACAACAGAAGACAGAGAGACTCTGGTAGATCTGGCGACTGCTGGATTAATCAACTGGCAGGAGGATGGAAGTAAGAATAACCTCAAAACACAGACAGATGTAAATACAAACATCAAATGCAGTCGTGGAACAAAATTGTCAAATAACCATTTTGGACTTTTGTCACAGATGTGTGTGGGTGTCTCCAAGTACTGCTGTGTTGTCTGAAAGCAAACACACACATAGAGGTGGAGGTTGTTCAGGCTATTCTGGCCACTGTGATGGAGTGGAGGAACAGTAAGGAGGACTGGTTTCTCTTTAGCAGGTAATGTAATTATACAGTTTATTACACTTGTACAAACACTTTAAGAACATACATGTTCATGTGATACAACCCTTGTGTTCCAGCGACCTGTCTGACGTCACTGCAGAACAGTTGACTCTCACCATTGAGATGATGCGCTTCCTGTCCTGGGTGGTGACCAACTGTCCAACAGTTATGGGGGGAGACCAGTGGGACTTTCTGCTCTGCTCTATGTTGGCCTGGCTGCAGGTGAGACATGAAGGAAATGTGCTGTTTTGTGGCTGCGATGTAACAGGAGAGTCATTCAGGGTGGAATTATGTTGGAAACTGTTGGTGTGCTTCATTTTATAGAAAACTTCACTTTTTGGTTTGACTCTGTCTGACAATTGTCCTTTTTTTGATCTTTCCTCAGACGGCTGGTGAGAACGTGAGCAGCCTGTGGAACCCGTGGGTGCAGCTGTTTGTGTGTGAGAACGCTGCATTGATAGTGAGGCTCAACCAGTTCTTCGCCTCACCGTCGTCCGACGTGCTGGAGAAGCTGCCGTCAGAACTGGCGGCTGAATGGACAGATTTCTTCGTCCAGGGAATCTACAGCCTGCTGCTGCCTCTGCCTTTCAACATTAGAAGTGAGTCTGTGGGATTTATATTTGGGGCTTATGTGTCTCACACACACACACACACACACACACACACACACACACACACACACACCACACATTGTACATCGTCCTCATTACTGATCAGTAAAATCTGCATCCAAATATATATTCCTGTTTTAAAATGTTCCATTGGACTATTTGATTACCTTGTTTCTTAATGAAGAAAAGAAAAGGGATGATGCGTCTTTGACTTCCCCATATTGGAGAGTCCCACAGACATATCAGCATATCCCAAAATGATTAAGTCCAAAGACGTTCTCAGGTCGTCGCTCTCTCTCTCAGGAGACTCCACTCACTGAAATTCCCAGCAGATCCCAGTTGCTCTTGCAGTTCAGATAAACTCACGGGCGCTTTTATCCACATGGTCTGGGACTGCCCTGGGGTTAAATACTTCTGCAGAGGTGATTCTGCTGCTCTTTCCAATATACTTTGGAGATTGATCCCTGCTGGACAAAAACTACTTCAGCTCTTCGGTTAAACATTTTAAATACAGACATCGTCCTGATGCCACTCAGCCGAAAGTCTGTGGTTGGATACCGGCTTAGTCTTTATCAATGATCGGGTCCCCAATGTGTGGTTGAAAGTAACAAACACACAGAACAACATTTATTGTTTACAATTATTTTAGTTTGTAATATTTATCAGTTTGGCTGAACAGCTGGACTTTTTAAAAATGTTGACGGACAGAACACAAACCTTCACCACTTCATTTGACACCCTTGTAAAGTCGAATTAACTTCAGGACAACACTGCTGTCATAAATTCAGCTCTTACAAATGGTTTTGTTTGGACGGAGTCACATGGTATTTGACTTGTAATGATTAGAGATGTTTATTTCTGAGTTTGTAGTTTCCAATTTTGGTTTTAGTGTGTCATACTTAAATTTATGCAGGCCAGTGCCATTGCAGTAGACAAACATTTTTTATCAAGTTTAGCATAAAGCCCTGATTTCATAACTTGCACCTCTTCTCTGTATCGCCTTTTGTCAGATACGTTCACTGATCCAGATGACCCCGTCTTCCCTGTGGCCGTGCTGGAGTCTGTCGGCGTGGCTCTGACTTTCGTGCCCGTGCAGCAGTTGAGCCAAAACTCCTTGCGGCCACGCTTTATAGCAGGCCAACAGACGAACCTGCCGCTGCCGCTTCAGACGCTCCTCAACATTTTCTGCCCGCTCCTTCGATTCAGGTCCAGACCTCTGCAGATCACCGTCTACCAGCTGCTGGAAAAGTAAGCAGTTTTTTTTGAAAGCCTGAGTTTTGGGGTAACTTTGCTTCAATGCATTTATAAAGATTTCCAGTAAAGTACAACACATTTCTGGAGGTCTTTGAGCGCGTCTGAATGTTCAAACTGTTCTTGTCATAATTACTTTGTGATGTAAAATGAGTTGTTTATTCTGATGCTGTAGAATCATGCCTCAGTTGCCTGAGTATGACGGAGAAGGAGACGGCAACAAGTCTGATGATGACGGAGATGAACCATGCCTGTAAGTCAACACATCAAAGTCCCTGTTACTTTTTACAACCAAGCGATGGTTGATGTTTTCTGAAAGATGGGATTTATGTGTTTGTATTGTAAAAAAGTATTTTAATTATACTTAAAGCTCCATGTTTGTGCTCAGTTCCCCTCCAGCTGCACTGATGGTCCTCTTGTCCACCTGTGAGAGGATGTGCGATAAGATCCTGGCGCCGGTTCAAGTGGGAGAGTTTGCAGTGGTCCAGCCTCTTAGTGCGGAGTACTCCTGCATTCTGGGATATTTGCTGGCCTGGAAACTTCTCCTGACCTTTTTTAAATCCGCGCCATCCCATGTGAGTCATGAGTGCTTGTGTCTCAGTAAATATCTACGATACAGTTTCTAGAAGCCATTCCATTCAGAAGTTTAGTTGATGTTTAGTTTTGACTGAAATAATGCTTATATTGGTGCTGCCATTCTCTCTCTAGCTGCATGCCCATTATGCCCAGTATCTCAAGAGAAGCTGCTCCCTCAATAAGCTTCTCCTCCACCTCTTCAAACTGATGCCTGAGAATCCCATCTACCCCGGCCAGGGGGCGGAGACGAGGGACACCAAAACCTTCTTCACCGAGAGCCTGAGTCTCGCTGTTGACCGTAAGCAAAGCAGACACACTCCTACACATTTCATGTACTGTGAAATGTAAACAAGCTTCAATTGTCGTCTCCCTTGTGTTTTCTGGCCTGCAGAGACGGACAGCGTCAAGTGGGAGCTCCACCATCTGGCCTGCAGCGTGTACTACAGCACAGTGCAAGACCTGCCCGCCATGGTGCGGCTGTGGTGGAACAGCCAGGAGAAGAGAGGGAGCATGGCTGTGGAGAAGTTCACCATCAAATACGTCAGCCCGGTTCTTTCAGCCCAGGAGATCTCGTCGGTGCACACCAGCACTCAGATGCTCGACAACATGACCGTGAGTTCACCAATAATTTGATTTATAAATGTTGTGTGACTTTGTTTTGAAAACCTAGATGTTTTGCTGATTTGGTAAAGGTCTTTCTTGCTTCCACATCTTCTAGATTAGATTACTGCAACAGCTTTTACTCTGTTGTCACTAAATATAAAAGGAATTGCAGGAATTGACCACATCACACTGGACATTACTGTATCGCCGCCATATAAGTTTTAAATAATTGTAATGACCGTCGTAAAATTTTGAAATATTAGCTTCTTCTTCCAAAACACTTATTACAACTGCAAAATTTAGTTTTCTTGAGTTTTAGTTTAAAGGCTCTTAAAGATCCCCATTGAAAAGAGTAAATATATTTATCTGGTCGCCCCAGGTCAAAGCCCGCTCAGCTGCGCGGGAGGTGACTGCAACCTATTCTGTGGATGAGCTCGTCATGGAGTTGGTGATTCAGCTCCCGCAGAACTACCCTCTGGGCTGTATTACTGTGGAGAATGAGAGGCACGTGGGTGTCGCCGTGCAGCAGTGGAGGAACTGGATGCTGCAGCTGAGCACCTACCTCACGCATCAGGTAAAAACTGGATTTAAATGCAAGACGTTGGTGTCGTAAGAAGGGGGGGGGGGGGGGGTTCAGGAGGGTGAGCAAAGAAAAGAGAATGAAATATTGAGAGGAATGTTTGTGTCAACAGAATGGCAGCATAATGGAGGGCCTGGCTCTGTGGAAGAACAATGTGGATAAGTGCTTTGAGGGGGTAGAGGACTGTATGATTTGCTGTTCTGTTATCCACGGCTCCAACTACTCCCTCCCCAAGAAGGCCTGCCGCACCTGCAAGAAGAAATTCCACTCGGCGTGTTTGGTGAGTCTATGTGGTCGTCAGATACGTGCAGATTTAACATTACTGATATACCTTGGCACATTGTTTCAGTTGCAATTGTTCATCATGTGAGTAACTATGATTTCTTCTTCTCTTCTTTGTTCAGTGCCAATGGTTCACCTCCAGCGACAAGTCCACCTGCCCACTCTGCAGAGAAACATTCTTCTGAATGCAGCGGGACTTGATCGTGTATTGCATATACTGTGGATAAACTGGACTTGTACAGCTATATGATGTGTATTCATGTGTACTTGGAATACATTGTATATACAGTAAAGACCAAAAGTTTGGACACACCTTCTTATTCAAAGAGTTTTCTTTATTTTCATGACTATGAAAATTGTAGATTCACACTGAGGGCATCAAAACTATGAACTAACACGTGGAATTATATACTTAACAAAAAAGTGTGAAACAACTGAAAACACGCCTTATATTCTAGGTTCTTCAAAGTAGCCACCTTTTGCTTTGATTACTGCTTCGCACACTCTTGGCATTCTCTTGATGAGCTTCAAGAGGTAGTCACCTGAAAGGGTCTTCCAACAGTCTTGAAGGAGTTCCCAGAGATGCTTAGCACTTGTTGGCCCTTTTGCCTTCACTGCGGTCCAGCTCACCCCAAACCATCTCGATTGGGTTCAGGTCCGGTGACTGTGGAGGCCAGGTCATCTGGCGCAGCACCCCATCACTCTCCTTCTTGGTCAAATAGCCCTTACACAGCCTGGAGGTGTGTTTGGGGTCATTGTCCTGTTGAAAAATAAATGATGGTCCAACTAAACGCAAACCGGATGGAATAGCATGCCGCTGCAAGATGCTGTGGTAGCCATGCTGGTTCAGTATGCCTTCAATTTTGAATAAATCCCCAACAGTGTCACCAGCAAAGCACCCCCACACCATCACACCTCCTCCTCCATGCTTCACGGTGGGAACCAGGCATGTAGAGTCCATCCGTTCACCTTTTCTGCGTCGCACAAAGACACAGTGGTTGGAACCAAAGATCTCAAATTTGGACTCATCAGACCAAAGCACAGATTTCCACTGGTCTAATGTCCATTCCTTGTGTTCTTTAGCCCAAACAAGTCTCTTCTGCTTGTTGCCTGTCCTTAGCAGTGGTTTCCTAGCAGCTATTCTACCATGAAGGCCTGATTCACACAGTCTCCTCTTAACAGTTGTTCTAGAGATGTGTCTGCTGCTAGAACTCTGTGTGGCATTGACCTGGTCTCTAATCTGAGCTGCTGTTAACCTGCCATTTCTGAGGCTGGTGACTCCTATGAACTTATCCTCCGCAGCAGAGGTGACTCTTGGTCTTCCTTTCCTGGGGCGGTCCTCATGTGAGCCAGTTCCTTTGTAGCGCTTGATGGTTTTTGCGACTGTACTTGGGGAGACTTTCAAAGTTTTCCCAATTTTTCAGACTGACTGACCTTCATTTCTTAAAGTAATGATGGCCACACGTCTTTCTTTACTTAGCTGCTTTTTTCTTGCCATAATACCAATTCTAACAGTCTATTCAGTAGGACTATCAGCTGTGTATCCACCTGACTTCTGCACAACACAACTGATGGTCCCAACCCCATTTATAAGGCAAGAAATCCCACTTATTAAACCTGACAGGGCACACCTGTGAAGTGAAAACCCTTTCAGGTGACTACCTCTTGAAGCTCATCAAGAGAATGTAGAGAGTGTCCATAGCAGTAATCAGAGCAAAAGGTGGCTACTTTGAAGAACCTAGAATATAAGGCGTGTTTTCAGTTGTTTTACACTTTTTTGTTAAGTACATATTTCCACATGTGCTAATTCATAGTTTTGATGCCTTCAGTGTGAATCTACAATGTCAATAGTCATGAAAATAAAGGAAACTCTTTGAATGAGAAGGTGTGTCAAAACTTTTGGTCTGTATTGTATACTTGTATAAATTAAGTGTATTATAAGCTTGAGTTCAGAGTCTGATGTCTTGCGGTCTGCTACATCTTGTATTTGATTTGTTAATAGGGTTAGGAGGCGAAATAAGTGTTTAACTTCAGCCGAAACCCTTTCGGTCTGTACAACTGTCAACCTATGGATGAAAAATTGCTCCTGCTTATTTTATTTTGTTGACCACTGACCAAATGTATTGTTTTTTCACGTCCATCTTGATTTAGTCCGGTGCCTCGGAGTGACCGGAGAAAGAAAGAAAAAAAAACCAATGAATGAGCTTGGGGCTTATTTTTCAACACGTGGGCATTACATAGTAAATTCCTGCTCCTTTCACTTTATTGCTGGATGTGTCTGAATCAAATGCTTCAACATTGCAGAGGAAAGGAGGTGTAGAATGATAGAACGCAGCTCTACAGCTGTTTCCAATGGTAACCTATGTAAACACGATGATTACAGTTCTAAAAAAAAAAATTTAATCCAAGCTTTCATTTACAGTAGTGTGTAGTTTGTTTTTTAGTTGCTGATGAACCAAAAGTATGGTTTCATTATTCATTTATGTGAGTTAGAAAATAATAGTGGTACCAATGATGTTACGATGAAAAGCGTGAAAAAAAACGACAATGGAAAACTGCTTCTAAATGATATATCCGACGCAGTACTCTTGAGAGCCGCGGCTGTGCCATTTATAATGAGATACTTTTGGTTCATCAGCAACTATAGCAATTTGCTATTAACAGCTCCACAAATCATGACATTGTTTTGCCTCTACCTGCGCTTCGGATGCACAGTGGTACTGCATGGCAGGAGGCACACATCACCGGTGCAGCAGGGCTTTGACATTTCAAGAGAGGCAGGAACAATCACTAGGCCTACATCAGCAGCAGCACTCTGGTGACCAAAAATTGTGTTTTTGTAAAATAATATATCTTTGATCACGTTGAAATCATCAGGCATACATGCAAAAAATAAAAAGTAATATATGTATATAATTTGTTAATTGCTCTTGGGGGCCCGCTAGTCCCCGCGGGGCCCGAAGCAGGCGCTACGTTCGCTTATACCTCTTTTGGGCCAGCTCTGGTCCAGAGTACCCCAACGGACGGGGATTCTAGGACAACTCGTCCAAGGATGAGATTTCAGAATTTTAGGGAGAAAATATATCCTGGACAGTGTAGTTTTGCATATTATTTCTAATTGATATTTTATATATATTTCATATATCTAGTAAGATATATCAGTATATTTGACACAATAATAAGCCTTAAATTTAAAACGCTGCTTCATGGACGACGGCTTTGAGTCATGCGTTCAGTGCCCGTTAACGTGTCGGAAGCCCGCTTTCTGACATGTTAACGAGCTGCGGGGCTTATATAGTAGCAGTGTTACATGCTTTTTCAGCATTATTGATATCAGTGCCATATAGCATATTTTTGATGGCTTATTAAAGGTTTTTGTCATGTTTTCCTCTGAACTGCCGTAAGATCTATCGCGGTCGCCGCCATCTTGGATGTTCTGCGCTCTCCTATTGGACCAGCGGCTTACATGTGACTCAAACGCAGCACGCATGACAACAATATCATTACGCTGGTCAAGATAGTACCGACTTTAAACACTGTTTTTTAAAGAAACTGCAGGATTACAATTGAAGTTATCCTAGAATCATGGATTCTAGGATAACTCGTCCACAAAACTGCAACCCCAGACAACTGGCAGTGTTGCCAGATCAGATTGACAGTTTCCAGCCCTATCACATATTAGAACCCGCCCATTCCAATAAAAACCAGCCCAAACCACGAAGTTGCCAGAAACCCGTGTAAACCCGCAAAATCATAACACATGCAAAAGACAACACACCCAGAGCTTCAGAACTGCATCAAATAACCACATATAAATGATAAATAGGTTTTTGCAAATTGCAACCAACAAGAGCGCAGTAAATCAACCATAAGCTACACAAATTGCAAAATGAACCTCGGGCATCCAAGCGCCTGGCCCTGATTAGTAATAATGCCAACTCCATGTATAAATGTGCACTTTTAAGCCGTGTAGGCCTTATATATTTTGTTATTTACATCACAAATGACCTGTATGAGGACTACATGCAAAACAATTTAAAATAAAACTAAGTTACTCACATACAGAGCACATCTCCCTCCCTCCTTCTCTTTTTTTTTCTCCTCCTTTTTTTCTACAGTTAGCAAAATCAGTCCCAGTGCAAATGAGCTCATGTGACATACATATCATTTTCCTTTACGCAGAATCAGCGTCTTTCCATTAACTTCAACAATGTTGAGAACTTGAAGAACTATTTACAGTCACTGGAAGCCAGGTCAGCTGGCTAATACATGGATGAGTCAAACATCCCCAACAACAGTCGGGGAGGTTTAAAAGTGGCGAACGTCAGTGAGTTTCTGCTCAGGCCAGAGCGCACATCCATGAGGCTGGAAAGGAGCCGGAATCCCATGCGGTTTCTGGTGTCATCCTTCAGCAGGGTCACCTGGGAAAACGCTCTCTCAACGTGGGCATTTGAAATGGGCAGAGTGAGCAATCTGATGACACCCAGTGCTAAATCTTTGAAACACTGGTTTCCCCCAGCATCTTGAAATGCCTCAACTTCCAGCCAAAAGGCGTCGATGGCCTGATCACTTGAGAAGCCAGCTGATGCAATGTTTCTCCACTGGCCCTCCAAGGTGTCCACCAAACAAGAGAAAGACTCAGCGGGCAAGTCTTTTACTCCTGGCCTATTTATTGTTGACATCACCAGCTTCGGACAAAAAAAGCTCCAGTTTGCGGAGCATTTCCATTGACACTGCACCAGCACTTCTTTTAGAAAATCAAAACAGCACGCGGAGATTCTATCCTTCAGCTCCGGCGCTAATGTGCTGGCTTCCAGCTGCTGTTGGAATGAGGATGGTCCGTGTCCTGGTGTGAGAGGTAGAGGCTGGATGATTTTAGGTCAAGTTCCCTGAGATGACTGTCGTTGTTCATGCGGAGTACACTGGGCTTCACAACTCTCCTCAATGTCGACATGTACAGCTTGTCAACATCCCTAAAAACACCCAGCGTATCTCCCGTTTCCAGGTGGAAATATTTGTTCACAGTTTTGATTTCCATCAACACGGCCGGAGGAAGTGCATGAACAGACTGTTTGTTTTGTCACTGTACATTTCATTCAAAAGCCTGGCTGTGTAGCAGTGTTCACCATTTGAAACCAAACTGAAGTGCAGCTTTGAGGGCATCTTCCTGCTCTAAAATTCTTTGGATACAATCTGAAATCACCAACCAACAGGTTGAGCTGGGGGATATTAATTTCAGAGGACAGCCACCGTCATTGATGGCCTTGTTGACACTGTTATACTCACTCTGGCGTTTTGCTGAATGTCGAAACCAGTTGTAGGTTTCTCTTTTCGTATATTCCAGATTGCTTGGAAGGAGTTGCATTGTTTTATTTGCCACTATCTCCAGTGAGTGACAAGCGCGCTTGTTACCTGATATATCTGTGGATTTATCCAGATTGAGAGAATATGGAGACTCATCAATATCTTCCTTTAACTCCTCTCTGAAATGTGGTGCCAGAACAGACGTGATAACAGCCGTATACTTTGTCCTGTGGATTTTGAACGCTTCCATCTCCTCTTGGGAGTATATCTGACAAGTCCTGAGCAGCATTGATGGAAGTGTGGCAGGCAACATAGGTTGCAATCGTAAGGTCACCACGTTTTTGACTGTGCCTTGTCCTACACCAGATCCCATCGGTACAGCAAAGGATTTCACACTCGCCACACAGCGGGACTTGTGTTTTTTTGTGCCGCCATGTTCTTTCAGATCATTAAGACGAGCTCTTATTTCTGTGTTACAATATTTGCAACGGGCTTTAGAGTGGTCTCCTGGGACAGACGCGATCCAGGTTTTCAGTTCAGGGTCGGTCTCCCGTTCTTTCCTGTAAGATTTCTTTGTATTTTCCCCACTTCGGCATTATGATGATGCCAACTTAGCTCGGCCACCCGCTTCAAATTTAGTGCAGCTACAGTGCATTTGCTGTCTGCTAAACTGACGTCATGCTTATGTTGGCAAATGAAATAATGTTGATTGGGAAAAAAAAAAAAAAACAGATACCGATCGACTACAACTCACGTCAATTATCTTTATATTTATGTATTTATTTAGTTTATTTATTTATTAAAGAAAGAGAGAACGAGAGAGAGGGCAGCCCCCACAAGCATATAAACAATGAAATCATGCAAACAGGAGTTGAGTTTTAAAATACACCGTTTAATATATGAAATCCAGAAAAAAAAGGGGGGGGGGGGGGGTCTGGGTTCCAGCTCATGTTGGAATTGAGGGAAATGAGAATGTAGACGTTTTAGCTAAACAATCTCTTAAATCACAAATAATAGAACTCCCAGTTCAGTTGAGCAAAGCTGAGGGGAGGACACTAATTAAGAAACATATACTGAAAAGGTGGCAAGAATACTGGGAATCTCAGGGAACAGGAAGAGATCTTTTTGTAATACAGAAACAGGTTGGGGAAAGTATAAGGATAGGAAGAAACCAGAAGGAAGAGACGATAATGACATGATGAAGGATTGAGCATACTGGATAAAATGAGACACTTAAAAAGATAGGGAAATATAAAGATGGGAAATGTGAACAGTGTGGGATGTTTGAGACAGTACAGCATGTCATGATGGAATGTATAACATATGATGAGGAGAGAAGAACATTAAAGGAAGCAGTTAATAAAACAAAGGATGTATTTAATCTAATTAATATACTTAGAGCAGAAGATAGGGAGATAGTGAGGAGTATATTTAGGTTTCTGCAGAAAACAAAGTTAATAGGAAGAATTTAGGACAAACTCTTGACTGTAACTGCCTGATCTTGTTCCAACTCCACAACAGTAGGTGGCGGTAATGCTTCTTTGAATAGGGAGCACACTGCCGTAAAACACAAAAGAAGAGGAAGATCATCTCCATTTCTGGTTAAGAGCAGCGCTCACCTCTTTCAGTTCCAGCCACAACTACCGTTGGCTTAATGTTTCCACAGCTTAATGATACATTACGAGTTCAGACACATCTATGGTGGTAAAAACAAACAGCGAACTAAAGGAAATGTTCGGGTAAGTCGCTGCCAGTTTTTCAAACAGAAAAAGCCACATGTTTTGTGGGAGGAGAAGCGTGTCAAAAAGCGTGTCAGAATAATAATAACAATAATAATAATATAATAACGATTTGAAAAACTATAGTCTATAACATTTTGACAGATCATCTCCATTTCTGGTTAAGAGCAGAACGTTTGAAATATTTTTAAAGGTTTAAAAGATAGTTCGAACAGAGCCACGATTTCCAGAAAAAGCCACACTTTTGTGGGAGGAGAAGCGTGTCATTATATTATTATTATTGCTATTATCATTATTCTAACGATTTGAATAACATTTTCGATAATATTTTGACAGATCATCTCCATTTCTGGGAGACAGCAGCGCTCACCTGTCAGTTCCAGCCACAAACATCGTTCGCTTAAACTTTCCGCAGCTTTACAAACCGAGACGTATCAATGGGTTGTAAAATCAAACAGAGAACGAAGGGAAATGTTCGGGTAAGTCGCTGCCAGTTTTTCAACCGTCTTAATGTCATCGTGATAGCTTGCTCCAAAAGCCGAGCGCATGCGTATGTAAACTTCAGGTCATCACTTCAAACTGTTTGATAACGTCCAGAAAACCTCGCTGCTGGTTCAGATCATCATTCTCTGTGGTTTGTGTCTCCGAAACTAGCCGTCCAGCAGTGGCCGAGCTGCCGAGCTGTTGGCCCGAGAAGGAGGCGTCATCCCCGGGTTCATCGGGTTTGACAGCACGGCGTCCTCGGAGCTGAGCTACGTGCCAGCGGTTCACGGCGACGAGGACATCGACAACCTGGTGGACGCCGATTTCCGTCTGGTTCTCAGGAAAATGTCGAAACGGGACGTCATGACCCGATTGAAAGTGAGTATCGAGATAAGCCTGACTGTTTCAGATGAAAGGTGTGTCTGATCACACTCATGTGACCCTGCAGTGCCGAACTAACATGTGTCTTGTCCTCAGGCTGTGCAGGACTTCGGCTCCATGTGCCAGGAGCGGGATGCCGAGGAGGTCAAAGGGGTTTTACCCTACTGGCCCAAGATCTACAGAAAGATATCAGTGGTGACTTACCATTCATTCAATTCATTCAAAATGCCACACTAACTTCACCACAATAGATTTTGAGTTGTCATCCTCTCTGTTAAACAACTCCAATCCATTTAGAGATGAAGTATCTACACACAAACAACTTTTCAGAACTCCATGAGAGTGACTTGTAAGTGCTCTCATTGGGGATGTGTGTGAATTTGCAGTAATCAGTCTTTGTGATTCTATCAGGATCATGACCGGCGCATCAGGGAGGCGACCCAGCAAGCTTTTGAGCAGCTGGTGCTGAAAGTTCGGCGCAGCTTGGCCCCCTTCCTCAAAAGCTTGATGGGCCATTGGATCCTGTCCCAGTGTGACACCTACGCACCTGCAGCTTCTGCCGCGTGCCAGGCTTTCCAGGCTGCTTTCTCACCCGCCAAACAGCCTGAAGCTCTCAGCTTCTGCAAGGAGGAGATCCTTAATGTGGGTAACAGGGCTCCAGGGGTGGATGAGGGATTTCTACTGTAATCCTCTGAGCTGAATGTAAAACTAATATGCCATTTATGTTGCAGGTACTTACAGATATTCTGTTAAAGGAAACAGCAGACACACTGAGTGATCCACAGTAAGTTAAAGACCAACATATTATCATCCCGCTGTACAGGGCACAATGATGAATTATTCCGACAGCCTTTGACGGCAAACCGGTTTTCCTCTTTTCTCCAGAAGTGTGACAGAGGAAGAGAGAGAGACCAAATATGTGCGCATGCTGACCAGTTCTCTGTTGGGGGTGAAGAGACTGCTCTCTCTGCTGCTTCCGAATGACCGGCTGGCCCTGGAGAAAATGTCTAAACGGGATGTCATGACCAGATTGAAAGTGAGTATCAAGCCTGACTGTTTCAGATGAAAGGTGTGTCTGATCACACTCATGTGACCCTGCAGTGCCGTACTAACATGTGTCTTGTCCTCAGGCTGTGCAGGACTTCGGCTCCATGTGCCAGGAGCGGGATGCCGAGGAGGTCAAAGGGGTTTTACCCTACTGGCCCAAGATCTACAGAAAGATATCAGTGGTGACTTACCATTCATTCAATTCATTCAAAATGCCACACTAGCTTCACCACAATAGATTTTGAGTTGTCATCCTCTCTGTTAAACAACTCCAACCCAAGTATCTACACACAAACAACTTTTCAGAACTCCATGAGAGTGACTTGTAAGTGCTCTCATTGGGGATGTGTGTGAATTTGCAGTAATCAGTCTTTGTGATTCATTCAATTAATTCAAAATGCAACACTAACTGCACCACAATATGAAACACTGAAAGAAAAGTAAGCAATGTTTTATAGTGGCACAAAGGTGTGTGTTAATATTTTGTTTCGCCTTCATGCTCACAGTGCTGCTCTGACCTGAAGAAGAACATATAAAGCGATGCAGTTATCCAGAACAAGAGCACCTGATGAGAAACAAAGAAGAGACATTTACACACAAAGACTCAATTCAACCTCTGAGATAAACGTCACATAAGATTACTGGCTGGTTTGTTGACAATGTGCTCTATCAAAATAGAATATACTGGAACTGAAACTTTAAATATCTGGCACTTTTTCAATTTTTTTGTTTTTGATGTCACTAAGAAACTCATGTTACAGATTTTTGACACAAAGGTGAATCTTTTCTGTCTTTGGACAGTCTCACTGGAAGGAAGTCCATTATTCTGCTTTCTGGTGTTTTCAAATCTACAAATATCAAACAGTCGAGGGTACATCCGAATTTTAATGATTAGAGATGTTTATTTCTGAGTTTGTAGTTTCCCATTTTGGTTTTAGTGTGTCATACTTAAATTTATGCAGGCCAGTGCCATTGCAGTAGACAAACATTTTTATCAAGTTTAGCATAAAGCCCTGATTTCATAACTTGCACCTCTTCTCTGTATCGCCTTTTGTCAGATACGTTCACTGATCCAGATGACCCCGTCTTCCCTGTGGCCGTGCTGGAGTCTGTCGGCGTGGCTCTGACTTTCGTGCCCGTGCAGCAGTTGAGCCAAAACTCCTTGCGGCCACGCTTTATAGCAGGCCAACAGACGAACCTGCCGCTGCCGCTTCAGACGCTCCTCAACACTTTCTGCCCGCTCCTTCGATTCAGGTCCAGACCTCTGCAGATCACCGTCTACCAGCTCCTGGAAAAGTAAGCAGTTTTTTTTTGAAAGCCTGAGTTTTGGGGTAACTTTGCTTCAATGCATTTATAAAGATCTCCAGTAAAGTACAACACATTTCTGGAGATCTTTGAGCGCTTCTGAATGTTCAAACTGGTCTTGTCATAATTAGTTTGTGATGTAAAATGAGTTGTTTATTCTGATGCTGTAGAATCATGCCTCAGTTGTCTGAGTATGACGGAGAAGGAGACGGCAACAAGTCTGATGATGACGGAGATGAACCATGCCTGTAAGTCAACACATCAAAGTCCCTGTTACTTTTTACAACCAAGCGATGGTTGATGTTTTCTGAAAGATGGGATTTATGTGTTTGTATTGTAGAAAAGTATTTTAATTATACTTAAAGCTCCATGTTTGTGCTCAGTTCCCCTCCAGCTGCACCGATGGTCCTCTTGTCCACCGGTGAGAGGATGTGTGATAGCATCCTGGCGCCGGTTCAAGTGGGAGAGTTTGCAGTGGTCCAGCCTCTTAGTGCGGAGTACTCCTGCATTCTGGCATATTTGCTGGCCTGGAAACTTCTCCTCACATTTTTTTAAATCCTCGCCATCCCATGTGAGTCATGATTGCTTGTGTTACGTGCTATGAAATGTGTGTCTGGCCACACTTGTGCAACCCTGCAGTGCTGTACTAACATGTGTCTTGTCCTCACGCTGTGCAGGACTTTGGCTCCATGTGTCAGGAGTGGGAAGCTGAAGAGGTTAAAGGACTTTTACCCTACTGGCCCAGGATCGACTGCAAAATATCAGTGGTGATTTACCATTCATTCAGTTCATTCAAAATGATCCGGGTCTTTCTACCGGGGCGGCGAGTCCTGGCTCGCCATGGCAGCCGTCGCCTCTGGAGGCCTCGTGCTGACAGGATCTGCTGTGTTGCAGTGAGTTGGAATCTCTTCTTTCCCAATGATGAACCTGCAACAAACAATGGACATCACCAGGGTGCGAAATACAGGGAGGCCAGGGGGGCTCAGCCCCCCCGAGATGAGACATGAGCCCTCCTGAAGATATGATTTGTGAAAATTTGAGGGGTTTCTCTAAGATATTGGCAAAATGCTGGTTTTTTTTAACCATGCTTGTCCTGTTATTTTTTTATTTTGTATTGTCATGATCATGTTTAAAATGAAGTTATTTTTAATGTGTGATTTTCGCATGAGGGTGACTCACTGCTATTTCACTTTATTAAAGAGCCGGCCTGCATGCAATTCCTGTCCTCACCATCATTGAAGAAACAGCATTTTCATTCAGATCAGCCAACATGGTGGCTAAGGAAAGGCTAGCTTTTAAAAAGCTCCCTGCTTTAATGAAACTACAAGAGCTCAATGGTGCAAAAGTAGGCACCTTGCATAAATCAGACAAGTCGTGTGCGGAAATTATAGGCCATATTGCACAGCATATTCAGATGAAGTCGGTCTCAAACATAAAAGAAATCAATTCAAACATCAGCAAAACCATTGATGAGATCACGGTGCACGGACGCGCATACTTCATCATATATGTGCGGTGTGATGTGAGTGGGAAAGGAGACGTGGATAATGTATTTTTAGACATTAAAGAACTGACACAAGGCACAGAGTCCATTTACGCCAGTTTGAGACAGAGTTTACACCAAGCGGGAATAGATGATTAGTTTCTGAAGAACAACCTCATCAGCATTGCCACAGATGGAGCTGCAGTTCTCACCAGCAAAACCACTGGCTTGGTTGCAAAGCTTAAACATGACTTCCCAAAAATTCACTCCATACATTGCCTGGTCCACCGCCTTGAATTGGCTGACTCTCTCAAAGAGGTTGCTGGATGTAGCCACTTTGAGTTTTTCATTTCCAAGCTTTACGCACTGTATCACCAGTCCGCAAAGAATGCTCGACTGCTCGAGGAAGCGGCCGCAGATCTCAATATGCAAATTTTGAGAATTGGGCAGATATTCACCATCAGATGGGTGGCAAGTAGTTTTGATACAATAAAAGCTGTCTAGAATAATTACCCTGCATTAGTGCACCACTTCAAGACAGCCAGTGATGATCCATCTTGCAACGACACAGAGAATAAAACATTTCTGGGGCTACACAAACATCTCACAAACGCCGGGTTTTTGATGGATTTGGCTTGCATGAAGTACATACTAGGTGAGCTGCAGGGCCTCTCATTGAAACTTCAGTGGAGAGATTATGTAATCTTTAGGAGACAACCGTGCACAGATTGGAGACTTTTGTTTAAAATTTTTAACAAAACAAATAAGGTTACAAGCTCCAACTCAATCTACCACATGTATCAGACATTCTGCAGCTGCAGCTGCCTTGTACTGTTTTTTTAACTTACCTTTTACATTTTTCCTGTAGCGCTTTGAGATTGTCTAAATGTTAATTGCATTAGAAATAAAATGTGTATATATATATATATATATATATATATATTTATTTTTTATTATTATTATTTAATTTTTTTGATAATCAAAATTGAACTAAAACTTTAAATTTCCCGTGGGCTCACCACCTGCAGGAAGGTTCTTAATCGGTGCAATGTGATCTGGGTGACAGTGCTCAGACTGCCACCCCCGCGACCAGGAAACGGATAAGCAGGAGAAGATGAATGAATAAAACTTTAAATATCTGGTACTTTTTCAATTTTGTGCTTATGATGCACTTAGAAACTCATGTTACAGATTTTTGACACAAAGGTGAATCTTTTCCGTCTTTGGACAGTCTCACTGGAAGGAAGTCCATTATTCTGCTTTCTGGTGTTTTCAAATCTACAGATATCAAACAGTCTAGGAGTTGTTGCTGGGAGAATTATGCACACTAAATAATGTCAGCGGCAGCAAGGCAGAAGTAAAAAGTTGTGCATGACCACCTGATTCCACACACAACGACACCGTCTCACTATGTTTTTACCTCGCCATGTCTGATGGGTTTGACGATGCCTCTCGTCACCGCCATGCGGAACAAAGTCTCAGTGGCCTGGAAGCACGATGAAGCCATTGGTTGTATGTGCGAGCGTTTATTCACATGGAACTAGAGAGTGTTTGTGTTGACTAAGCATTTCTTACAAGGTTTGCCATGTATATGGTCAGCAGCCCTCTCCTGGCAGGGGTGTGGAAAGAGGAAAAACGATTATGAGCAAACACAGAACATTTGAGTACTAGGATATTTGACATAGACCATACAGCATATTAGTAAAAAAATATACCTCGAATTGCTGCAATCTGCAGAGGACAGTGAGTGGTAGTCAGTCACTATTTCATCAATCATAGGCAGATCACAGCATCAAGGCAGCAGTAGAAATGTATCTGACCTTGTCCTCTGCAGTCTTAAACACTGTGTAAAGAGCAATAACAAGTTTAATCCTGAATAAATAAACTGGAAGCATTTACTTTGCACAGAACATGTCACATCAGGCTGTTTGTGAGTAACCTTCCCATATTTAACCAAGAAACAATATGCGGCGTGTTGTGTCATAAATGGCCTGGTCACAACCCATCATACGTGTTTTTAGTCCACACGCTTTTTTTGGGAGGCCACGGCCAACACATTTTTCTGAAAACGGGAGGGAGTGGCAAGAGCAGGGAGGGAGTATGTCAATGCACGTCACTTGCACGGTTGCGCAAGGTGTAAGTACGAGGCCCGCACGCCACGCCTGGCCGCGAGCGGTTGCACGCATCGTACGTTGCACACGTGGTACATGTGCTGCTCACGTATGGTGTCCTTACTCGCATGTTATAAGTGTGTGCAAGTGCGTTGAACGTGGGTTGATACGGGAGAGGGAGCAACAGGGACGCCAACGCAGAACGTTCGTTCATGGATCGAGAGGAAAAGGCTTTTCGGGCAGTACAAAACGTTGTTCCAAGAGCGAGAGCGTCAATCGAGGGGGGACTATGTTGGATACATCCGAATGGACCCCAAGCTCTTTGCCGAGCTCCTGCTCCGAGTGACCCCTCGAAACACCAAGAGTCCAAGGTGTGTCTTCATTTCTGCCATAACAAACGCTTGGTTTTACTTTTTGTATTTGCTTAAAAATGTTGTCTTATCATTTCACAAATACATTCTATAAATCCATTAATATTAATGTCTCTATCTTGGTTGTTTCTGAGATATGGCACATTATTGCATCGGTCGTCAATAGTAGTATACCGTTCCAATTTGAGCCCCCTTAAGAAAAAGGAATGCTTAAAGTATTCGTTATGGTAAAATCATAACAACGGGAATGACCTTGATTTATATATATATATATATATATATATATATATATATATATATATATATAAACTGTGACAGTTCGTTCCATTACTTTGGAGTTAAAGCTTGTTTTTTTTACAGACGTCTGTCCCGTTCAAATAATACTGACTCTCTCTTTTTTCTAACTTTTCTTTGATGTTAATTAGCAATGTTCTTTTCTTGGCTTTATCTATCTATCTATCTATCTATCTATCTATCTATCTATCTATCTATCTATCTATCCATCCATCCATCCATCCATCCATCCATCCATCCATCCATCCATCCATCCATCCATCCATCCATCCATCCATCCATCCATCCATCCATCCATCCATCCATCCATCCATCCATCCATCCATCTATCTATCTAAAAACATTTTAGTGACTTGCATTTAATAAATAGTGGGTTTGATGGATCTCTATATCTTATATTATATATTGTTTTCAGAGCCCTTTTTTGTAAGATGAACAGTGGTTGTGTCTAAGTTTTACAGGTCGAGCCCTAAATTTCCACACAGTAAGTTAACTCTGGGCCCTGAAGCTCATTTTGACTGTTTTCACTGCTGTTGCTTTTACGTTCATGTCTAACTATTTAAAGTGTTTATCTTGAATATTCATAGTCCCTTTTTTCAGCACAACCTCACCTACATGATTCTAAAGTTATTTATTCATTTTGACCCACTCGTAAAAAAAAATTATATATATATATTGGTTGTTTCTGAGATATGGCACATTATTGCATCAGTTGTCAATAGTAGTATACCGTTCCAATTTGAGCCCCCTTAAAGGGGACATATCATGCTAAATCCACTTTTTTAGCCCTTAAATGCATTTTGTTGTATATTTAGAGTGTTTAGAAGTACAGAAAAGTTCAAAGTAGTCTCTTCAGGTGCTCCGTTGATATCTTTATATTCTGTTTTGGTCATATTTTGCGATCGGTTTCGATTTTTCTATTCTCTATTACGTTTTTTGAACAATGACGTCACAGTATTCGCAGCGGAACTGCCAAATTAGGACATCGACACTTCGAGCAATCCGCCATTTTTGTTTCTCACTGCGATTTTGTAGTCCAACCGAAGTTACGAGAGGATAAGTCGAAATGTTCGGTTGTTGGATGTAGTAACCCACAAGCTTCGTTACACCGTCTCCCAGCATCAGAACCTTTTCGAAGTGCCTGGTTGAGTTTTATTTTTCACAGAAATGTACCCAAATCTGTGGGTAAGGTCATTTTTGTGTGCGCGAATCACTTCAAGAATGACTGCTTCAGCAACCTCCGCCAGTATAAAGAAGGATTTGCCGAAAGACTTGGTCTGATTGAGCGGTCAGTTCCTTCTATCTATGGAGAAGACGAACAGAGCACATCGGTAAGCTGTATATAACGCTAAAAAGTGTGATGATAAGACGTCCCTGTCATTGTTTTGTTAGCATTAGCAGTTGCACCGTCTTCATATGTTAGCACTGTGTGCTCGTTTTAGATTATAATGTAACTTCTGTGTTAAATAGTCGTTGTAATACAGGCAGTATTGTAGTAGTGGGCATGGATGGAGAAGTTAGTGTAAATATAGTAACACACCATTGCGTTACATCCATATGAAGACGTTGTTCTGCAGGTGCATCATCGTCATTTTCATCTCGCTCCGCCGGGTCCGACTCTGGCTCGAACATGTATGACTGGATGGACAAATCTTCCGTTGTTGACATTTTGTAAATAATGTGTGAATATAAAGTTTCTGCGCCGCTAGACAATTGTATCTGTTCTATCAAACTACAAAGATGGCCGAACAGGGTGGAGTTGAACCGAGTGTCACCTCTGCAACCTGGAGAGGAGGCGGGGTATGAAGTGTCTCATTTGCATTTGAAGAGACCGCCCCAAAACGAGTTGCTCTCAGAAGCACATCAGAAAAGGGGTTGAAAAGGGGCCTGTGGAGCTCTAATAATGAGGAATTCAGACCCAAGCATTGCAGTTCCGCTTTATATAGACCACAACTGTATGATTTATATGTAAAAAGGAAGGATTTAAAAGCATGATATGTCTCCTTTAAGAAAAAGGAATGCTTAAAGTATTCGTTATGGTAAAATCATAACAACGGGCATATATATATATATATATATATATATATATAGATAGATAGATAGATAGATAGATAGATAGATAGATAGATAGATAGATAGATAGATAGATAGATAGATAGATAGATAGATAGATAGATAGATAGATAGATAGATAGATAGATAGATAGATAGATAGATAGATAGATAGATAGATAGATAGATAGATAGATAGATAGATAGATAGATAGATAGATAGAATAATATAAGATATAGAGATCCATCAAACCCACTATTTATTAAATGCAAGTCACTAAAATGTTTTTAGATAGATAGATGGATGGATGGATGGATGGATGGATGGATGGATGGATGGATAGATAGATAGATAGATAGATAGATAGATAGATAGATAGATAGATAGATAGATAGATAGATAGATAGATAGATAGATAGATAGATAGATAGATAGATAGATAGATAGATAGATAGATAGATAGATAAAGCCAAGAAAAGAACATTGCTAATTAACATCAAAGAAAAGTTAGAAAAAAGAGAGAGTCAGTATTATTTGAACGGGACAGACGTCTGTAAAAAAAACAAGCTTTAACTCCAAAGTAATGGAACGAACTGTCACAGTTTATATATATATATATATATATATATATATATATATATATATATATATATATATATATATATATGTTAGTGATCATATATTAGTGCAAGTGATCTGGGTGATAGTGGTCAGACTGCCGCTACCTGGAAGCAGATAAGTGGGAGAAGATGTGTGTGTATATATATATATATACAGTGTTTGGTATTATTTTTTTCAGCACAACCTCACCTATTTGATTCTCCAATAATTTATTCGTTTTGACATACTAGATGAACATAATAGACCTAGAATTGTAAAAAAATAAAATACTAAATATGAGCAGGTAAAATATAGATTTTTATATTGACAGACACAAACATGAAATAAAAGATGAATTAAGGCATATCTAATCAAATTCTTACAAAAAAGTTACAAGTTAGGTGTGTAAATGAGTTTTCATGAGACCGGCGCATGTACTAATTAGCAGCTGGGGCACAGGCGGTGCCATGCCGGCTGTGTGAATTTCCAAGAATTTCTCCACTGTACCACGAATAACGACATATACAATCGAGTTCTGACAAAAAGTTATTTTTATGTGAAAACGGTTATTCAGCAGTGCTTTCTGTGCCCAGGTGCCGAGGAGCAGACGTGATTTCCGGATCAAGTCACGGCATTTCTCGGGAGGAGGTTATATACCTGAAACTTAGTCTGTATTGCACCTTAACACATGGGATTTCGCCACAGTTATATGAAAAGAGGCCTATTTAATTCTCGTGAAAAAAAGTTACATATTTTGAGTGTAAAATGACTTTTCATGTCAAGTCCCAGGGATAGCTTCTCACTACAGGTCGCAGTGCCGGGAATTGAGACCATAGACATATACACTAGACACCTCACGACTGGCGGGAACAAATGTCAGTGCGTCCGCCATCTTGTGAGTGGCATTTGTCATGACTTCAGCAACGATATCGCATCACTGTTCTGCTTTTGGTTGCACAAACAGACAAAATAAGGACAATCGACTGCGTGGGATTACCTTCCAAAGGTAGGAAAAACATATTTTTTGTTGTGGTCGTTGTGAAAAAAAAAAATTTCGACTTCGATTTTTGACTTTTTCTGGGGCCACGAAGGTTTTTATTTATTTTTTTTTCGCCTCCGAATTTTTTTTTTTTCTTCAGTGGCCCTAAAACTCTTCCGTAGCGAGTCAAATGCAGTGATTTATTGGATTTGTTTTGGTGTGATTGAAAAAACATTTATTTTTACGTGCCGCTCAGTAAACCAGCGGCGGCCTTGCACATGCTCAGTTCATTCTCAGTGTGGACGCAGTGTGGTGAGGGCCTCGTGTCGTCTGACTGCAGCTGGCATGACTGCTGCAAAAGGGAGGGAGGCGACGAGGGCGCCATTTTAGTGCCAAAAACCCAAGCGCATAAAAACTGTAATCACAGTTAGACCACTTTCTGCGTGCGTGCGGTGCCTTTCTGTGCGCGCGCTGTCTCGGTCTGTGCGCTCGCTGTGAATTCTGTCATCTCTGCGGGCGGTGAGTTTTGGCACTTTGGGGACGGGCATTGCATAGACGGCCTCGTAATTCCTATCCTTGCTGGTTGAATTACAGAATGTATAAATGATTTTATTGTTGTGTGTAGCAGTAATGGTGACAACTATAATTGTAGAACTTGTAGTTTTAATTTATACAGGGCAGCAGGAGACACAGCAGGTACATGCTGGCAGGTGTCGGCGCTAGAAACACAGTGCGCATGTCAGAACTACGGTAGCTTCATAGGGTAATATTGTACACACAGTCAATATTCTACATCCCCTTTCCTTAGTTGGATCCCATAACTATAAACATTTGTAACTACTCAAATATCTATAATAGTACAGTAGTGAACTCGTACCAAGACCGACTTCATCTGAATATGCTGTGCAATATGGCCTATAATTTCCGCACACGACTTGTCTGATTTATGCAAGGTGCCTACTTTTGCACCATTGAGCTCTTGTAGTTTCATTAAAGCAGGGAGCTTTTTAAAAGCTAGCCTTTCCTTAGCCACCATGTTGGCTGATCTGAATGAAAATGCTGTTTCTTCAATGATGGTGAGGACAGGAATTGCATGCAGGCCGGCTCTTTAATAAAGTGAAATAGCAGTGAGTCACCCTCATGTGAAAATCTCACATTAAAAATAACTTCATTTTAAACATGATCATGACAATACAAAATAAAAAAATAACAGGACAAGCATGGTTAAAAAAAAACAGCATTTTGCCAATATCTTAGAGAAACCCCTCAAATTTTCACAAATCATATCTTCAGGAGAGCTCATGTCTCATCTCGGGGGGGGGGGGCTGCTGAGCCCCCCTGGCCTCCCTGCAGTTCGCACCCTGGTGATGTCCATTGTTTGTTGCAGGTTCATCATTGGGAAAGAAGAGATTCCAACTCACTGCAACACAGCAGATCCTGTCAGCACGAGGCCTCCGGAGGCGACGGCTGCCATGGCGAGCCAGGACTCGCCGCCCCGGTAGAAAGACCCAGATCCGGGAGGAAAACTCTGCTAGTTTACACCAGGGAGCTGCTGGAATCAATGTGAGGCCAAACAAAATATTAACACACACGTTTGTGCCACTATAAAATATTGCTTACTTTTCTTTCAGTGTTTCTTATTGTGGTGAAGTCAGTGTGGCATTTTGAATGAACTGAATGAATGGTAAGTCACCACTGATATTTTGCAGTCGATCCTGGGCCAGTAGGTTAAAAGTCCTTTAACCTCTTCAGCTTCCCACTCCTGACACATGGAGCCAAAGTCCTGCACAGCGTGAGGACAAGACACATGTTAGTACAGCACTGCAGGGTTGCACAAGTGTGGCCAGACACACATTTCATAGCACGTAACACAAGCAATCATGACTCACATGGGATGGCGAGGATTTAAAAAAATGTGAGGAGAAGTTTCCAGGCCAGCAAATATGCCAGAATGCAGGAGTACTCTGCACTAAGAGGCTGGACCACTGCAAACTCTCCCACTTGAACCGGCGCCAGGATGACAACACCTCGGCCTATACCTGGAATATGATATTTAGAGAAGGCCCAGCAATCGCCTCACTAATTATAAAAAAGTGCAAAATTATTGATATGTACTCACAGCATGCAGTCAGGATTCCATCGTTGTCTGCACCACGTCCCCAATGTCACATACGCTCAATTAGCCTGGACCATAGCGCCATCTGATGGCTGGCAGTCCTTAACTACTGAGGCGCAGGGAGGACTGAAGGAGCCTGTGAGCCTGAGCTCAGGGCAGAAAAACTCAAGCTTTACAGATTCCAATCCTTCAGATGGCAGAAGTGCAGCAAAAGTCATGTGTAAAAAAAGAAAAAAACAGCCAATTGTGAAACTGAGTGACTCGTAACTGGTGAGTTGTCTGTATTTTCAGGATTTGTATTCGAATGCGTAGACTTTTCAGGTTCACATTGACAACTCTGACTAGAGACAGACGGATTGAGGTACAGACAGACAGATTGAGGTACAGACCGCCAACTCTCCATTCACATAGACAAATAGTTTTGCTGCATTAATACCCCCATACTGCAGGGTCACATCTAAAATAATCAGGCTTTTCTGATACTCACTTTCAATCTGGTCATGACGTCCCGTTTAGACATTTTCCGGAGAACCAGACGGAAATCGGCGTCCACCAGGTTGTCGATGTCCTCGTCGCCGTGAACCGCTGGCACGTAGCTCAGCTCCGAGGACACCGTGGTGTCAAACCCGATGAACCCGGGGATGGCGCCTCCTTCTCGGGCCAACAGCTCGGCAGCTCGGCCACTGTTGGACGGCTAGTTTCGGAGACACAAACCACAGAGAATGATGATCTGAACCAGCAGCGAGGTTTTCTGGACGTTATCAAACAGTTTGAAGTGATGACCTGAAGTTTACATACGCATGCGCTCGGCTTTTGGAGCAAGCTATCACAATGACATTAAGACGTTTGAAAAACTGGCAGCGACTTACCCGAACATTTCCCTTAGTTCTCTGTTTGATTTTACAACCCATTGATACGTCTCGGTTTGTAAAGCAGCGGAAAGTTTAAGCGAACGATGTTTGTGGCTGGAACTGACAGGTGAGCGCTGCTGTCTCCCAGAAATGGAGATGATCTGCTAAAATATTATCGAAAATGTTATTCAAATAGTTGAATAACACTTATAACAATAATATAATGGCACTCTTCTCCTCCCACAAAACGTGTGGCTTTTTCTGTTTGAAAAACTGGCAGCGACTTACCCGAACATTTCCTTTAGTTCGCTGTTTGTTTTTACCACCATAGATGTGTCGGAACTCGTAATGTATCATTAAGCTGTGGAAACATTAAGCCAACGGTAGTTGTGGCTGGAACTGAAAGAGGTGAGCGCTGCTCTTAACCAGAAATGGAGATGATCTTCCTCTTCTTTTGTGTTTTATGGCAGTGTGCTCCCTATTCAAAGAAGCATTACCACCACCTTCTGTTCTGGAGTTGGAACAAGATCAGGCAGTTACAGTCAAGAGTTTATCCTAAATTCTTCCTATTAACTTTGTTTTCTGCAGAAACCTAAATATACTCCTCACTATCGCCCTATCTTCTGCTCTAAGTATATTAATTAGATTAGATACATCCCTTGTTTTCTCAACTGCTTATATATATATATATATATATTCCTTGTCAATAATAAAAGACGTCTATTTTTATGCTGGTGTTGTCTCCACCATTATTGTTGTGGTCCGTTTGAGCCACGGGCCGTAACAAGTGGGGGCTCGTCTAACTAAAGCTTTAAATTATCTCCTAGAGATTTATTTGCAGATGTATTTAATCTGTTTTGGTGAAAGGCAGGCCCGCATCGCTCCCAGCTGGCCGGTGTTAGTAATCAGTCGTGGAAGGGTGCGTGCGCTGCTGGACGCTGTTTTTGGATTCGTTTTGGCTGATCGTTTGAAATGCAGGTGAGAGTGGAGTGTTTCCCTGGGTTGGTGCACTAGTCTTTGGGCTCTGTTTTGCAGCCTTGTCCTCTGTCAGGCATAGAGATGTTGCCGCTTTACGCTTCATCTATTTTTTGTTTGTTTTGTTTTGTTTGTTTTGTTAGTGTCGTGGTGCTGGCGGTTAGCGTTGACTGATTCATTCAGTCATCTCGGGTGCGTTCTGCCGGACTAACGTCCTGCGGGACAAGAGCATAATTCCCACCGTTGAGCCACGTGAAGAGCCAGGTCTTAGTTATTTGGGTTCATCATTTCAAAATAGGTGAAGACTAGAGGGGACATAGGTTGTTTGGGTTCGTGGCTGTGCACCTGTGGCGTATAGAACTTCACCTCGCAGTGCATTTCTCGTGTTACATTTTTTGCGATCAGTTTGTTTTTTCGATACGTGGCAGGTATTGGAAAATAGTATTAGTTTATCATTTCCCTTTTATTATGGCGACTGTGTCGGAATTTTCTGATGCGCAGGTCACAATCGGCGTCTTGTCTGATGGGCTTTGTTTTTGCAAGCCTTTAGTCTGGACATCCGGCATATTAAAGGCCGTGATAACTTATTAGCGGATGCTCTTTCTCGTGCTCCAGTGTAAATTGTATAGCCGCACTCTCTAACGTTTGTCCGATTCTGCTCCTCCTACAGGCCCGGGATTGCTGGGGTGGAGTGGAGGGTGGAGATTTTTATTGGTCGTAATTTAAAAAGAAAAAAAAATGAAACATGGTAGTGTTTGCACTGTATTTGGGTTGGTTTTGGGAGCCCATGGTGGGACCCCCTTTTTTAAGAGGGGGGGTGTGACGTCCCCTTGGTCGTCAGAGTGGACAGGCCTGCTAATCAGAGGCACCTGGGCCCGGTGTCCCTGATGGTTTAAAAGGTGTGCCATTAACGATCTCTCCCTCTCTCCTCTTCCAGGGACACCATGTCCATTGGCTGTGCGGTGAACCATTGATCCGATTATTTTTGTACATAGTTAATATATATATATATATCCCTAGTAAATAATAAAAGACGTCTATTTTTATGCTGGTGTTGTCTCCCACTTTTTGTTGTGGTCCGTTTGAGCCACGGGCCGTAACAGTCACTCACTGGATATAGTGGCTAATAAAGCAATGCAACTCCTTCCAAGCAATCTGGAATATATGAAAAGAGAAACCTACAACTGGTTTTGACATTCAGCAAAACGCCAGAGTGAGTATAACAGTGTCAACAAGGCCATCAGTGACAGTGGCTGTCCTCTGAAATTAATATCCCCCAGCTCAACCTGTTGGTTGGTGATTTCAGATTGTATCCAAAGAATTTTAGAGCAGGAAGATGCCCTCAAGCTGCACTTCAGTTTGGTTTCAAATGGTGAACACTGCTACACAGCCAGGCTTTTGAATGAAATGTACAGTGACAAAACAAACAGTCTGTTCATGCACTTCCTCCGGCCGTGTTGATGGAAATCAAAACTGTGAACAAATATTTCCACCTGGAAACGGGAGATACGCTGGGTGTTTTTAGGGATGTTGACAAGCTGTACATGTCGACATTGAGGAGAGTTGTGAAGCCCAGTGTACTCCGCATGAACAACGACAGTCATCTCAGGGAACTTGACCTAAAATCATCCAGCCTCTACCTCTCACACCAGGACACGGACCATCCTCATTCCAACAGCAGCTGGAAGCCAGCACATTAGCGCCGGAGCTGAAGGATAGAATCTCCGCGCGCTGTTTTGATTTTCTAAAAGAAGTGCTGGTGCAGTGTCAATGGAAATGCTCCGCAAACTGGAGCTTTTTTTGTCCGAAGCTGGTGATGTCAACAATAAATAGGCCAGGAGTAAAAGACTTGCCCGCTGAGTCTTTCTCTTGTTTGGTGGACACCTTGGAGGGCCAGTGGAGAAACATTGCATCAGCTGGCTTCTCAAGTGATCAGGCCATCGACGCCTTTTGGCTGGACGTTGAGGCATTTCAAGATGCTGGGGGAAACCAGTGTTTCAAAGATTTAGCACTGGGTGTCATCAGATTGCTCACTCTGCCCATTTCAAATGCCCACGTTGAGAGAGCGTTTTCCCAGGTGACCCTGCTGAAGGATGACACCAGCAACCGCATGGGATTCCGGCTCCTTTCCAGCCTCATGGATGTGCGCTCTGGCCTGAGCAGAAACTCACTGACGTTCGCCACTTTTAAACCTCCCCGACTGTTGTTGGGGATGTTTGACTCATCCATGTATTAGTCAGCTGACCTGGCTTCCAGTGACTGTAAATAGTTCTTCAAGTTCTCAACATTGTTGAAGTTAATGGAAAGACGCTGATTCTGCGTAAAGGAAAATGATATGTATGTCACATGAGCTCATTTGCACTGGGACTGATTTTGCTAACTGTAGAAAAAAAGGAGGAGAAAAAAAAAGAGAAGGAGGGAGGGAGATGTGCTCTGTATGTGAGTAACTTAGTTTTATTTTAAATTGTTTTGCATGTAGTCCTCATACAGGTCATTTGTGATGTAAATAACAAAATATATAAGGCCTACACGGCTTAAAAGTGCACATTTATACATGCAGTTGGCATTATTACTAATCAGGGCCAGGCGCTTGGATGCCCGAGGTTCATTTTGCAATTTGTGTAGCTTATGGTTGATTTACTGCGCTCTTGTTGGTTGCAATTTGCAAAAACCTATTTATCATTTATATGTGGTTATTTGTTGCAGTTCTGAAGCTCTGGGTGTGTTGTCTTTTGCATGTGTTATGATTTTGCGGGTTTACACGGGTTTCTGGCAACTTCGTGGTTTGGGCTGGTTTTTATTGGAATGGGCGGGTTCTAATATGTGATAGGGCTGGAAACTGTCAATCTGATCTGGCAACACTGCCAGTTGTCTGGGGTTGCAGTTTTGTGGACGAGTTATCCTAGAATCCATGATTCTAGGATAACTTCAATTGTAATCCTGCAGTTTCTTTAAAAAACAGTGTTTAAAGTCGGTACTATCTTGACCAGCGTAATGATATTGTTGTCATGCGTGCTGCGTTTGAGTCACATGTAAGCCGCTGGTCCAATAGGAGAGCGCAGAACATCCAAGATGGCGGCGACCGCGATAGATCTTACGGCAGTTCAGAGGAAAACATGACAAAAACCTTTAATAAGCCATCAAAAATATGCTATATGGCACTGATATCAATAATGCTGAAAAAGCATGTAACACTGCTACTATATGAGCCCCGCAGCTCGTTAACATGTCAGAAAGCGGGCTTCCGACACGTTAACGGGCACTGAACGCATGACTCAAAGCCGTCGTCCATGAAGCAGCGTTTTAAATTTAAGGCTTATTATTGTGTCAAATATACTGATATATCTTACTAGATATATGAAATATATATAAAATATCAATTAGAAATAATATGCAAAACTACACTGTCCAGGATATATTTTCTCCCTAAAATTCTGAAATCTCATCCTTGGACGAGTTGTCCTAGAATCCCCGTCCGTTGGGGTACTCTGGACCAGAGCTGGCCCAAAAGAGGCATAAGCGAACGTAGCGCCTGCTTCGGGCCCCGCGGGCACTAGCGGGCCCCCAAGAGCAATTAACAAATTATATACATATATTACTTTTTATTTTTTGCATGTATGCCTGATGATTTCAACGTGATCAAAGATATATTATTTTACAAAAACACAATTTTTGGTCACCAGAGTGCTGCTGCTGATGTAGGCCTAGTGATTGTTCCTGCCTCTCTTGAAATGTCAAAGCCCTGCTGCACCGGTGATGTGTGCCTCCTGCCATGCAGTACCACTGCATCCGAAGCGCAGGTAGAGGCAAAACAATGTCATGATTTGTGGAGCTGTTGATAGCAAATTGCTATAGTTGCTGATGAACCAAAAGTATCTCATTATAAATGGCACAGCCGCGGCTCTCAAGAGTACTGCGTCGGATATATCATTTAGAAGCAGTTTTCCATTGTCGTTTTTTTTCACGCTTTTCATCGTAACATCATTGGTACCACTATTATTTTCTAACTCACATAAATGAATAATGAAACCATACTTTTGGTTCATCAGCAACTAAAAAACAAACTACACACTACTGTAAATGAAAGCTTGGATTAAATTTTTTTTTTTAGAACTGTAATCATCGTGTTTACATAGGTTACCATTGGAAACAGCTGTAGAGCTGCGTTCTATCATTCTACACCTCCTTTCCTCTGCAATGTTGAAGCATTTGATTCAGACACATCCAGCAATAAAGTGAAAGGAGCAGGAATTTACTATGTAATGCCCACGTGTTGAAAAATAAGCCCCAAGCTCATTCATTGTTTTTTTTTTCTTTCTTTCTCCGGTCACTCCGAGGCACCGGACTAAATCAAGATGGACGTGAAAAAACAATACATTTGGTCAGTGGTCAACAAAATAAAATAAGCAGGAGCAATTTTTCATCCATAGGTTGACAGTTGTACAGACCGAAAGGGTTTCGGTTGAAGTTAAACACTTATTTCGCCTCCTAACCCTATTAACAAATCAAATACAAGATGTAGCAGACCGCAAGACATCAGACTCTGAACTCAAGCTTATAATACACTTAATTTATACAAGTATACAATACAGACCAAAAGTTTTGACACACCTTCTCATTCAAAGAGTTTTCTTTATTTTCATGACTATTGACATTGTAGAATCACACTGAAGGCATCAAAACTATGAATTAGCACATGTGGAAATATGTACTTAACAAAAAAGTGTAAAACAACTGAAAACACGCCTTATATTCTAGGTTCTTCAAAGTAGCCACCTTTTGCTCTGATTACTGCTATGGACACTCTCTACATTCTCTTGATGAGCTTCAAGAGGTAGTCACCTGAAAGGGTTTTCACTTCACAGGTGTGCCCTGTCAGGTTTAATAAGTGGGATTTCTTGCCTTATAAATGGGGTTGGGACCATCAGTTGTGTTGTGCAGAAGTCAGGTGGATACACAGCTGATAGTCCTACTGAATAGACTGTTAGAATTGGTATTATGGCAAGAAAAAAGCAGCTAAGTAAAGAAAAACGAGTGGCCATCATTACTTTAAGAAATGAAGGTCAGTCAGTCTGAAAAATTGGGAAAACTTTGAAAGTCTCCCCAAGTGCAGTCGCAAAAACCATCAAGCGCTACAAAGAAACTGGCTCACATGAGGACCGCCCCAGGAAAGGAAGACCAAGAGTCACCTCTGCTGCGGAGGATAAGTTCATAGGAGTCACCAGCCTCAGAAATGGCAGGTTAACAGCAGCTCAGATTGGAGACCAGGTCAATGCCACACAGAGTTCTAGCAGCAGACACATCTCTAGAACAACTGTTAAGAGGAGACTGTGTGAATCAGGCCTTCATGGTAGAATAGCTGCTAGGAAACCACTGCTAAGGAAAGGCAACAAGCAGAAGAGACTTGTTTGGGCTAAAGAACACAAGGAATGGACATTAGACCAGTGGAAATCTGTGCTTTGGTCTGATGAGTCCAAATTTGAGATCTTTGATTCCAACCACTGTGTCTTTGTGCGACGCAGAAAAGGTGAACGGATGGACTCTACATGCCTGGTTCCCACCGTGAAGCATGGAGGAGGAGGTGTGATGGTGTGGGGGTGCTTTGCTGGTGACACTGTTGGGGATTTATTCAAAATTGAAGGCATACTGAACCAGCATGGCTACCACAGCATCTTGCAGCGGCATGCTATTCCATCCGGTTTGCGTTTAGTTGGACCATCATTTATTTTTCAACAGGACAATGACCCCAAACACACCTCCAGGCTGTGTAAGGGCTATTTGACCAAGAAGGGGAGTGATGGGGTGCTGCGCCAGATGACCTGGCCTCCACAGTCACCGGACCTGAACCCAATCGAGATGGTTTGGGGTGAGCTGGACCGCAGTGAAGGCAAAAGGGCCAACAAGTGCTAAGCATCTCTGGGAACTCCTTCAAGACTGTTGGAAGACCCTTTCAGGTGACTACCTCTTGAAGCTCATCAAGAGAATGCCAAGAGTGTGCGAAGCAGTAATCAAAGCAAAAGGTGGCTACTTTGAAGAACCTAGAATATAAGGCGTGTTTTCAGTTGTTTCACACTTTTTTGTTAAGTATATAATTCCACGTGTTAGTTCATAGTTTTGATGCCCTCAGTGTGAATCTACAATTTTCATAGTCATGAAAATAAAGAAAACTCTTTGAATAAGAAGGTGTGTCCAAACTTTTGGTCTTTACTGTATATACAATGTATTCCAAGTACACATGAATACACATCATATAGCTGTACAAGTCCAGTTTATCCACAGTATATGCAATACACGATCAAGTCCCGCTGCATTCAGAAGAATGTTTCTCTGCAGAGTGGGCAGGTGGACTTGTCGCTGGAGGTGAACCATTGGCACTGAACAAAGAAGAGAAGAAGAAATCATAGTTACTCACATGATGAACAATTGCAACTGAAACAATGTGCTGAGGTATATCAGTAATGTTAAATCTGCACGTATCTGACGACCACATAGACTCACCAAACACGCCGAGTGGAATTTCTTCTTGCAGGTGCGGCAGGCCTTCTTGGGGAGGGAGTAGTTGGAGCCGTGGATAACAGAACAGCAAATCATACAGTCCTCTACCCCCTCAAAGCGCTTATCCACATTGTTCTTCCACAGAGCCAGGCCCTCCATTATGCTGCCATTCTGTTGACACAACCATTCCTCTCAATATTTCATTCTCTTTTCTTTGCTCACCCTCCTTAACACCCCCCCCCCTCCCCCCCTTCTTACGACACCAACGTCTTGCATTTAAATCCAGTTTTTACCTGATGCGTGAGGTAGGTGCTCAGCTGCAGCATCCAGTTCCTCCACTGCTGCACGGCGACACCCACGTGCCTCTCATTCTCCACAGTAATACAGCCCAGAGGGTAGTTCTGCGGGAGCTGAATCACCAACTCCATGACGAGCTCATCCACAGAATAGGTTGCAGTCACCTCCCGCGCAGCTGAGCGGGCTTTGACCTGGGGCGACCAGATAAATATATTTACTCTTTTCAATGGGGATCTTTAAGAGCCTTTAAACTAAAACTCAAGAAAACTAAATTTTGCAGTTGTAATAATAAGTGTTTTGGAAGAAGAAGCTAATATTTCAAAATTTTACGACGGTCATTACAATTATTTAAAACTTATATGGCGGCGATACAGTAATGTCCAGTGTGATGTGGTCAATTCCTGCAATTCCTTTTATATTTAGTGACAACAGAGTAAAAGCTGTTGCAGTAATCTAATCTAGAAGATGTGGAAGCAAGAAAGACCTTTACCAAATCAGCAAAACATCTAAGTTTTCAAAACAAAGTCACACAACATTTATAAATCAAATTATTGGTGAACTCACGGTCATGTTGTCGAGCATCTGAGTGCTGGTGTGCACCGACGAGATCTCCTGGGCTGAAAGAACCGGGCTGACGTATTTGATGGTGAACTTCTCCACAGCCGTGCTCCCTCTCTTCTCCTGGCTGTTCCACCACAGCCGCACCATGGCGGGCAGGTCTTGCACTGTGCTGTAGTACACGCTGCAGGCCAGATGGTGGAGCTCCCACTTGACGCTGTCCGTCTCTGCAGGCCAGAAAACACAAGGGAGACGACAATTGAAGCTTGTTTACATTTCACAGTACATGAAATGTGTAGGAGTGTGTCTGCTTTGCTTACGGTCAACAGCGAGACTCAGGCTCTCGGTGAAGAAGGTTTTGGTGTCCCTCGTCTCCGCCCCCTGGCCGGGGTAGATGGGATTCTCAGGCATCAGTTTGAAGAGGTGGAGGAGAAGCTTATTGAGGGAGCAGCTTCTCTTGAGATACTGGGCATAATGGGCACGCAGCTAGAGAGAGAATGGCAGCACCAATATAAGCATTATTTCAGTCAAAACTAAACTTCTGAATGGAATGGCTTCTAGAAACTGTATCGTAGATATTTACTGAGACACAAGCACTCATGACTCACATGGGATGGCACGGATTTAAAAAAGGTCAGGAGAAGTTTCCAGGCCAGCAAATATCCCAGAATGCAGGAGTACTCCGCACTAAGAGGCTGGACCACCTCAAACTTTCCCACTTGGACCGGCGCCAGGATCTTATCGCACATCCTCTCACAGGTGGACAAGAGGACCATCAGTGCAGCTGGAGGGGAACTGAGCACAAACATGGAGCTTTAAGTATAATTAAAATACTTTTTTACAATACAAACACATAAATCCCATCTTTCAGAAAACATCAACCATCGCTTGGTTGTAAAAAGTAACAGGGACTTTGATGTGTTGACTTACAGGCATGGTTCATCTCCGTCATCATCAGACTTGTTGCCGTCTCCTTCTCCGTCATACTCAGGCAACTGAGGCATGATTCTACAGCATCAGAATAAACAACTCATTTTACATCACAAAGTAATTATGACAAGAACAGTTTGAACATTCAGACGCGCTCAAAGACCTCCAGAAATGTGTTGTACTTTACTGGAGATCTTTATAAATGCATTGAAGCAAAGTTACCCCAAAACTCAGGCTTTCAAAAAAAACTGCTTACTTTTCCAGCAGCTGGTAGACGGTGATCTGCAGAGGTCTGGACCTGAATCGAAGGAGCGGGCAGAAAGTGTTGAGGAGCGTCTGAAGCGGCAGCGGCAGGTTCGTCTGTTGGCCTGCTATAAAGCGTGGCCGCAAGGAGTTTTGGCTCAACTGCTGCACGGGCACGAAAGTCAGAGCCACGCCGACAGACTCCAGCACGGCCACAGGGAAGACGGGGTCATCTGGATCAGTGAACGTATCTGACAAAAGGCGATACAGAGAAGAGGTGCAAGTTATGAAATCAGGGCTTTATGCTAAACTTGATAAAAAATGTTTGTCTACTGCAATGGCACTGGCCTGCATAAATTTAAGTATGACACACTAAAACCAAAATGGGAAACTACAAACTCAGAAATAAACATCTCTAATCATTACAAGTCAAATACCACGTGACTCCGTCCAAACAAAACCATTTGTAAGAGCTGAATTTATGACAGCAGTGTTGTCCTGAAGTTAATTCGGCTTTACAAGGGTGTCAAATGAAGTGGTGAAGGTTTGTGTTCTGTCCGTCAACATTTTTAAAAAGTCCAGCTGTTCAGCCAAACTGATAAATATTACAAACTAAAATAATTGTAAACAATAAATGTTGTTCTGTGTGTTTGTTACTTTCAACCACACATTGGGGACCCGATCATTGATAAAGACTAAGCCGGTATCCAACCACAGACTTTCGGCTGAGTGGCATCAGGACGATATCTGTATTTAAAATGTTTAACCAAAGAGCTGAAGTAGTTTTTGTCCAGCAGGGATCAATCTCCAAAGTATATTGGAAAGAGCAGCAGAATCACCTCTGCAGAAGTATTTAACCCCAGGGCAGTCCCAGACCATGTGGATAAAAGCGCCCGTGAGTTTATCTGAACTGCAAGAGCAACTGGGATCTGCTGGGAATTTCAGTGAGTGGAGTCTCCTGAGAGAGAGAGCGACGACCTGAGAACGTCTTTGGACTTAATCATTTTGGGATATGCTGATATGTCTGTGGGACTCTCCAATATGGGGAAGTCAAAGACGCATCATCCCTTTTCTTTTCTTCATTAAGAAACAAGGTAATCAAATAGTCCAATGGAACATTTTAAAACAGGAATATATATTTGGATGCAGATTTTACTGATCAGTAATGAGGACGATGTACAATATGTGGTGTGTGTGTGTGTGTGTGTGTGTGTGTGTGTGTGTGTGTGTGTGTGTGAGACACATAAGCCCCAAATATAAATCCCACAGACTCACTTCTAATGTTGAAAGGCAGAGGCAGCAGCAGGCTGTAGATTCCCTGGACGAAGAAATCTGTCCATTCAGCCGCCAGTTCTGACGGCAGCTTCTCCAGCACGTCGGACGACGGTGAGGCGAAGAACTGGTTGAGCCTCACTATCAATGCAGCGTTCTCACACACAAACAGCTGCACCCACGGGTTCCACAGGCTGCTCACGTTCTCACCAGCCGTCTGAGGAAAGATCAAAAAAAGGACAATTGTCAGACAGAGTCAAACCAAAAAGTGAAGTTTTCTATGAAATGAAGCACACCAACAGTTTCCAACATAATTCCACCCTGAATGACTCTCCTGTTACATCGCAGCCACAAAACAGCACATTTCCTTCATGTCTCACCTGCAGCCAGGCCAACATAGAGCAGAGCAGAAAGTCCCACTGGTCTCCCCCCATAACTGTTGGACAGTTGGTCACCACCCAGGACAGGAAGCGCATCATCTCAATGGTGAGAGTCAACTGTTCTGCAGTGACGTCAGACAGGTCGCTGGAACACAAGGGTTGTATCACATGAACATGTATGTTCTTAAAGTGTTTGTACAAGTGTAATAAACTGTATAATTACATTACCTGCTAAAGAGAAACCAGTCCTCCTTACTGTTCCTCCACTCCACCACAGTGGCCAGAATAGCCTGAACAACCTCCACCTCTATGTGTGTGTTTGCTTTCAGACAACACAGCAGTACTTGGAGACACCCACACACATCTGTAACAAAAGTCCAAAATGGTTATTTGACAATTTTGTTCCACGACTGCATTTGATGTTTGTATTTACATCTGTCTGTGTTTTGAGGTTATTCTTACTTCCATCCTCCTGCCAGTTGATTAATCCAGCAGTCGCCAGATCTACCAGAGTCTCTCTGTCTTCTGTTGTCATGGTCGGGCACAGGACCTGGAGCGTGCTCAGTTTGCTTTGGGACACTGGGAACAAACTGATAAAACACAAAGCAATGTCAGTACACAACAACACAGTGGCTGAACTGACCACAAAGAAGCTTTGAATGTGAAATCCTACGCATTAAAATACTGAGTTACAGACCTGTTTGAACTTCCATAAAGTTCCCTCAAAGCTGTACTGTGAGTCGCGGCCAGATTTGTGGTGAGGATGTAATTTTCTAGAGTCAGAGACCACAGACCTCCATCTGTCACTGACCTGAGGGGAGAAAACAAGTACTTGTTCATTTATGTCCACTCTGGAGATGATAACGCACAATTCTACAAATTAATACTGCCTTTATAGGTTTATTCATGCTTAGTTTTCCAAGTACAAAATGTATTTCTCCTTTGTATAAAGACTAATGATTAATGTTACCTTGAGTAGAGAGTGTCCAGCAGGGTCTTTATTGGGACGTGACTGTGTAGACCGTCTGACAGCCCCCAGTTATTCAGCACATTTTGATATGCAGAAACTATAGGAGGGCTGTAATCTACCTCCTTACACCACTGCAGTGCATAGAGAAGTTCTGAAACTGCAAAATGAAAGCAAACATAAGCAAATCGCAAAAAGACAAACATTTTGGTCTGCGCACAATCCATACGTCATGTTCTGCCTAATGTGTGTACCTGTGCAGTTGATGTTTTGGAGTAGAGAAGGACACTTCGACTCATTTTGGTCACAAGGAACACACGAAACTGCCTGGACAACACTTCCCAAGAGGGCACAGGCACAAAGGTGGGCTGGGAGTTTGTTCAGCTCTCTAAATTCCCAGATGTCTACTGAAGTTTTTTCATGAACACCTCTGTGACGGCTAGATAATAAAGGTGCTTTGATCCACTGAAAAGGACAGACAAAAACAAAAAGGGGGGTGTACATGAATATCAAATGTTTCTTGTCCAATAATAAATTTAATGCTAAAACCTCAAAGCGTATTAGATTGCTGACCTGAGGTGGTAAGGCCTGTCTGATTCTGGTCCATTCTGTCTGGCTTGGCATCATGACAGTCGAGAACTGGTTGAGGATGGAGGATGACTGATCACAGACGGAGACGATCGTCTGCACGAGGTTTTGTACCGCGAGGACCAAAAGCTGTAACCTAAACATATCACCAGAGTAAACTTAGCTGAACAACAAAGCCAATAAAATGATTCTTGAGATTTTGTTAGACAGATACACATAAAATACAGTTTTCTTTAGAAAAGTTACAAAATGCTTGATTACCCTTTAATATCCAGTGACGCTGTTCGTAGTTGTTTCTTCACCCAAAGGGCTGCGGCGTGCAGGAAACCACCTTCTTTGACGTCAGCGTCACGGTGTTGGACCAGCGAAGAAACTCCAGTGACACACACTTTCTTCAGCTTATCTAAAAGTGAGTCTTTTCAAGCAACAAGAAAATGTAGTTAATTTTTGTTATCTTACCTGATGTATGTATCAGAGTATTTGTTTGAACACTGTACCCACCAGACAGTTGAGTGTGTGTTTGATCCTGGGCAGTGAGCTGGAAGACGGTGAGCAGCAGCTCCTCAGCAGAGACAAGTAGAAGACAATCTCGTACGGAGGAGAAGAAAGTGGAGGCCACATCACAGATGAAGGACATAAGTGGCTCCATGTTGCTTGCATCAGACAGACACTTAGTCTCAGAAAGAGTGGCGTGGAGCTTCTCCAAGATCTTCTCCAGGTACACTTCTCCAATCAGAGACTCTGTATGTAAAACAAGTCAAGACACTGATTATACAGAATGAAGAAAAGCACATAAAGCCCAGCTAATACATACTACTTCAAATAAAACAACAAAATAAAAGGAACGCGACTGTTTGCTGTTCGTGTGCGTTTGTACTCACCGTTGTTGTGGTGCTGAGAAAGGGCCAGACTGAGAAGTGTCCAACTGTGGCTGCCTGAAGAGGAGGTGGAGACACTACAGCTGGTCCCCACTTTGCACAACTCCTCAGTCAATCCAAGGAGCTGCTCACCCAGAACTGAACCTTTGAGCCAATCACTGCAACTCTTCAGAGTGTCAGGGTCTGTACATGCCTGAGGGGACAGACAAGCTCATACGTTTGACAGTGTCCATTTAACGTATTTACAGGTAACGCCATCTGATTAAAAACATAATAATTGTGATTTTGCAACACCTACCCTCTGAATGACTTGCAGTATAATTTCCCACTGTAAGCCCATCTAAAACAACAGAATGGAAAGTGTCAACAACAAAACGGCAGCACAGTTGAAGCACAACATGTAATAGAGTGTAAATTAATCTGTCACGTTATGACACGTGCATCTAATGTTACCGTTGTGATGTGGTTCAGGATGCGGGTGGTCTCCTGTCGGCTGCAGCAATAGAGTGAGCTGAAAACCATCTCGACCAGGTGCTGAGTATCTTTGCGGCCCTTTTCAGCCAGCCACACCAACACCTGCTCCAGTAGGAACTCTATTGCTGGATTTTTTGAAATCATCTTATTGCCCGGTGTAATATCCTTTGTTTTGGTCTCATCAAGTTCAACCAGTGTCTAAGATGAGCACAAAAAAATTAAAAAAAACTGTAAAAGCTACATAAGAATCCTGCATTTATATATCTAATACAATGAGCTTGAGCAGTTTTCAATTTAAAAACCTGGAAACATGCTAAAGAAAAGTTTATCAGTCAGTAAATGACTTCCATTATGATACGCTTCTCTGTGACTGCGAGATGCGACTTACAGTGAAGACTCTGGGTGTGTGGAAAGACCGCAGGAGACGGGAGAGGAAAACATGATGTCTCTCTGAGTTTTCCTCATTCACATGCACAAAGCACAACTGTGCCAGCTGGCACACGACAGCTTCAAAATGTTGCGTCTGCAGGGACCCGAATGCCTTCTCGTTCACTCGCTCAGACACTGTCTGCACAGGCTCTTCAACACGGGCCCCCTCAACGCCTTCTGACTCAGAGAAACACATCCTGACAGATTTCTTTCTCTGGACATGCTTCCTGTTCACCCTCTCAGGGTAACGCATCACCTGGGGAACAAGAAGAGAGAACTGATTCATTTAGGAAACATGTTCGCCGTATCACTCGGGTCACAGAATTTGTTTTGACAGCCATAATGTTGAGCCATATTCTCAATCCTACATGATCCGGAATACAACAGTGTCAAATATTTGCAACAAAGCAAACTCACCTGCAGCAACACTGCTATCCCTTCCAAAGCCTGTGGATCAGCTGCCTCGTTGTCAACATCACCAACAAGCATACGGCTGAGGTCCTCCCAAAAGTCCACTAGAAGCCTTTGAAAGACATGTCTTTTATCATTAGCTCCACCTTCACTGTGTAAACCTGCCCTCTTCTCCCAGGAAATGAGCATTTCTGTGACCAAAAGGTAAAGAGGGCCGTTCTGCAGTGAAGGATTGCTAAGAGACTTTTCCAGTAGGGGCAGGAGCTGCAAAGAAAATAACAACAACATTAACATAAGAAAGAGCTGGAATTTAGTAGATTTGATTGTGGAGGAAAGTCTGCATGATGGAGCGAACCTGCTGGGTGATAAGCATGATTCTGATTCTCTGCTGGTCTTCCTCTTCCTCCGCGTGCTGCAGGATGCAGTACCTCAAGCATTCCACAACAGCCGTCACTATCGCGGCACTTTCTGATGGGCTTGTCACCGCACGCTTACTAGAAAGGCTGGAAATGAAGCAGTGTGTTGCAAGTATTATGGTGATGACAAAGACATACTGGTGGATTATTTTTGATTATTATATCAAAAGACATTACAAAGCATAAAGCAAAGTTGCAATTTGAATTGTGATATTATATTAATTATCCACTATGTGATAAGGAGACATTACCCTTGAATTAAAGCAGTGAAAAAGGTGGCGTAAAAGTCCAGTTTGGGATCCGTGACCTGCTGGGGCAGTTTGCTGAGGAGTGGCATTAGATAGGGGTGAAATGCTTTAGCCAGGCCTTTTCCACCATCTTCCAATACACGCCAGAGTTTAGGAAGAAACCCTTTCTGAGCATTCACATGTGTCCAGCAATCCTGAAATACAAAACAGAAATATGAAAACTTAATTGCAATAACAGTGACGATTGAGAACAGCATGTAGAACTTAAAACATTAACGTATGTGTGAAATCGTGCTTCAACCACAAACTTACAGGGATGGTAGACACAATGTGAAGTACGGCTCCCATCACCGGCGGCAGCACGACGGGATCTGTGTCGTCGATACTGAGGAGCACAGCTGGACACAGTCTTGCTGCTTCAGCTTGGACCAGACCAGGAGTGAACTCACACAGAGAACACACCATCTCAAAGAACGCCCCTCTCACCTGCACAGAGGTACAGCAGAGTTACTACTTGAAAACCGTGGGAAGAAAACGTCTGTGATAGCTTCAGATTTTCTTAGATTTCTGCTCCAACTGTTCATGAACCAAGTATGGACAAACAATTAAAACAATGCACGTTTCTCAATTAGAATATCAATCTCACTCTGCTGGTGGCAAAAGCAAGCGAACCCTTGGATTGATTGAATCTGATTTGATCACAGTAACTTCTGTTAAACTCTACTAGTTACCGCTGATCAAACCTTCACTGTAACATAAGAAATCCCTAGAACATTTTGCCATCACATGCAAGAAAAGATCAAGCTGAGCACTTAAAGTTGCATCCACAAAAACAAAAATACATTCAAAATATTACAAATACTATATACTGTTTTTTCATACTTGCCAACATTACCTTTTGAAATGCAAGACGTGGTCAAACTAAATACAGAATTTATTTTAAACTATCTTTAATTCAGTTCAATTAGATATTACTAAATGCTATAAGTTACACATACTTGTGGAGTCTTGTGTTTGTTGTACTTCCAGAACTTTGTGGAGTTAACCAGCTCGGGAAGTTTTTGCTCCAGGGCCAGCCGGTCATTCGGAAGCAGCAGAGAGAGCAGTCTCTTCACCCCCAACAGAGAACTGGTCAGCATGCGCACATATTTGGTCTCTCTCTCTTCCTCTGTCACACTTCTGGAGAAAAGAGGAAAACCGGTTTGCCGTCAAAGACTGTCGGAATAATTCATCATTGTGCCCTGTATAGTGGGATGATAATATGTTGGTCTTTAACTTACTGTGGATCACTCAGTGTGTCTGCTGTTTCCTTTAACAGAATATCTTGAAGTACCTGCAACATAAATGGCATATTAGTTTTACATTCAGCTCAGGGGATTACAGTAGAAATCCCTCATCCACCCCTGGAGCCCTGTTACCCACATTAAGGATCTCCTCCTTGCAGAAGCTGAGAGCTTCAGGCTGTTTGGCTGGTGAGAAAGCAGCCTGGAAAGCCTGGCACGCGGCAGAAGCTGCAGGTGTGTAGGTGTCACACTGGCACAGGATCCAATGGCCCATCAAGCTTTTGAGGAAGGGGGCCAAGCTGCGCCGAACTTTCAGCACCAGCTGCTCAAAAGCCTGCTGGGTCGCCTCCCTGATGCGCCGGTCATGATCCTGATAGAATCACAAAGACTGATTACTGCAAATTCACACACATCCCCAAAGAGAGCACTTACAAGTCACTCTCATGGAGTTCTGAAAAGTTGTTTGTGTGTAGATACTTCATCTCTAAATGGATTGGAGTTGTTTAACAGAGAGGATGACAACTCAAAATCTATTGTGGTGAAGTTAGTGTGGCATTTTGAATGAATTGAATGAATGGTAAGTCACCACTGATATCTTTCTGTAGATCTTGGGCCAGTAGGGTAAAACCCCTTTGACCTCCTCGGCATCCCGCTCCTGGCACATGGAGCCGAAGTCCTGCACAGCCTGAGGACAAGACACATGTTAGTTCGGCACTGCAGGGTCACATGAGTGTGATCAGACACACCTTTCATCTGAAACAGTCAGGCTTGATACTCACTTTCAATCGGGTCATGACGTCCCGTTTCGACATTTTCCGGAGAACCAGACGGAAATCGGCGTCCACCAGGTTGTCGATGTCCTCGTCGCCGTGAACCGCTGGCACGTAGCTCAGCTCCGAGGACGCCGTGCTGTCAAACCCGATGAACCCGGGGATGACGCCTCCTTCTCGGGCCAACAGCTCGGCAGCTCGGCCACTGTTGGACGGCTAGTTTCGGAGACACAAACCACAGAGAATGATGATCTGAACCAGCAGCGAGGTTTTCTGGACGTTATCAAACAGTTTGAAGTGATGACCTGAAGTTTACATACGCATGCGCTCGGCTTTTGGAGCAAGCTATCACGATGACATTAAGACGTTTGAAAAACTGGCAGCGACTTACCCGAACATTTCCCTTCGTTCGTTGTCTGATTTTGCAACCCATCGATGCGTCTAGGTTTGTAAAGCAGCGGAAATTTAACCAAACAATATTTGTGGCTGGAAGTCACAGAAATGGAGATACTCGCTAAAATATTATCGTAAATGTTATTCAAATAATTGAATAACAGTGATAACATTAATACAATAGCACTCTTCTCTCACAAAACGTGTGGCTTTCTCCTGAGATTGTGGCAATGCTCTCTTTTACGCCTTTATATATATTATATCCATGACTTTGATCTTCTCTTTCATAAAGGTTTGATCTCAGTCCAGACCTCTAATTATGCAAATAATTTTACTGATGTCATCACGCGTGCCTACTTCCACTTTGATTTTCTTTTTTTTTTAGTTCAACTGAGAAAAACTCAAATCTGACCCACTGCTGCCCCCATTGACACACTGTGGGAAGTGCAGTATATTGCCCACTGGCTCAATATCATGCGAGTTGTGTCTGAGAATGATGCAAGAGCACAATACGTTGATTTAAATAAGTGGAGGAAAATGCTGAATAACATTGCTGTACATCTGTAGCAATCAATAAAGTAATATTTTTGGTCATTAGTTGAACTGTGTTTATGTGTCAATGGTTGTACATCCTCCTCCTCCTCACTTATTTGTATAGATCCAAACCTAAAGCTTTAGAGAAATGACGTCTTCCAACTTGAATGTGTCCACGTTTGTCACAAAATATGAACAATACCTTTTTTTAGCTCATGAGCTGTAATGATAGCAAAGTAAAGTCACATTTATTAGTGGGTCATTTTGTTTTCCCATAATCCTCCATCACCTCTTTTCACCCATTAGATCTGTAAAGGTGACTCATGTCTTTTAAAATAGTGTCTGCAAAATAAAATCTGATGTAGTAAAACTCGAGAAACAAAAACACTCAATTGCCTTTAAAAATCTAATTCTATTTAATCTAAAATTTGCTAAAACTATGACTCTGCACCTCTGCCATAGAGGACAATGTGAATACACCTCCCACTGCTACACAATCATATTTAACATCAATTGGACTTGCAGACTTGCAAAATGCGCATTCTAAAAAAGATGCAAGTTGTGATTATCACAGAATCCTTCTGCTGGTAAATCAAACCAAAACTCTGCGAGCATCGTCCAATGCACAAAGATTAGTGAGTTGTACCTACAGTTGTGTTTGCAAATGTTTAAACCACCAAAAAAAAAAAGTAATTTGCAAGATGAGGAATACATAAGGGATAAAAGGAATGTGAGTTTCTGTTTACCTTCCTACTACCTGCCAATGGCAAACTGCATACAATCTATATTCTCATCATCCAGAGTGATGAAATTATTTGTGTTTTTCCTGTACTGTGTAAGATTTTCCAGATGACATAGCTTTAACAAAAAGATCCATTTCAAATCATCTTTATCAACCAGTTTGTGATCATTCCATGTGTGCAAGTGTGCTCTTGCACCTCTATATTAACGCCCACGACACCTTGTGTTCAGACAGGTTTTGGGCTTCTGCATTATCTAAAGCGTCTCCCATCTCGCGACACAAAAACAGAACTTCTAAGCACCCGGAACACCTTTTCTAAACATTCTTAGGTCAAGTCAGCAAGAACAGCAAGGCTGCCGAGGCAATGCTACAGCCCCCGTCAGAGCCCGGTCCCAGGTCATCCCAGTTGGACGTCCCCTCCTGGTGGAAGCACGGCCTGGCTGACCGCTGTGGCGTAGCGAGGGTCCAGTTTGGGCACAAAGCCTCTAAAGTCCCTGGAGGCCTGAGTGCCAAATACATCAAGCACCTGCCGGTTCATCAGAGCGAATCCTGGAAAGAAAAACAGAAAAACATCTTTGTAAATATTTCTCGTTCCGTTGTGGGACAGATGGACCAAATTATACTTCAGAAAATCCTAAATAATCCTCATGCCTCATCTGAAAAGTCAAATGGACTTGCTAAAGGGATGAAAGTGATGGGATGAGGTGGGATATCTTCAATATTTTAACCAAGAATGGAGTTTTCTTTTCTACTATTACTATAAAAACTATATTAACTTTTTGCAGCTCGACCTTATGGCATGACAAACAATGACGTGTAAAAACGATGCATGTAGACCAAAACAGAATAGTTTTCTATTAAATATCCACCCAAAAAAAAAGTACTTCTATAGGCCACACTAGACTATAAGCCGCAGGTGTCCATGTTGTAACAGGGCAGGAATTGATCATATTTCCATCAATTCCCACAAATCTGATTTTCATAGTGCTGGCCCATGAGCAATGTTTGAACTTAGACCCTCCTCGACATGCGAGCTAATGTTTAAACTTCCTCTCTGAACTAGTTAACCGCCAGAGCAGCGTGTGGAGTATTTCGGTACAAATTGGCGGACTGTAGAAAGCAGGGCTCGGGGGATGACTTTTCAAAAGTAAGATGGAACATTACAACTTTTGAATTTTGCCAATGTAAACTTATTGTTCTGTATTTCTGTCCACTAGCAAACTCGTAGGAGCTGTCGTGATTTAGACTTTGTTTACAGCTCGTTCACCAGCTATTAGTCCAACTGAGACTTTATAAATCAAATGTTCCATAATACAGACTTAGACTACAACTGACTCAAGAATGCTGTTGTGGAATTTTGAAAATGTAGACAATTTGCTCGGTGGAAGGGAATACTTGCTGGATAAATCGCTTGATCAATGCATTTTTCTATGCCGCTTTATCCAGTTTATGGGAGCCGACACCCTGGACAAGTCCGCTACAGAAAAACAATACCACAAGACAAGGTGCGAGAACAAAAACATTTCATTTCGCTTAAAACAAATGGAACAAATTAAGACATGACAAAATATTCTATAAAAGGATGATGAAAATCTCAAAATTTAAAAAGACAAAAACAAAACAAAACAAGCATTTGTCATAAATATAAAACATTTATTGCATTGGCAGTTGCTAGGATGCACAAAAGCACTTATAATATACACATTTCTTTGGATCGGTTTCAGTCGGAATTCTCATACATTTTAATCCTCTCCGGATTGAAAATGGCAATATTATAATGAGCTTCAGTCATAATAACACAAGCTCAGAAACATTTAAATCTCAAATTTAACTTACACAAGAAAATCAAGTTAATGCTTAGTGTCTGAACTGTGACTAACGAAAGTGGTTTATGGCATTATTTACAGTGGCTTAGCGGATACATGACTGAAGTGTAGATAAAAAGTGGTTGGATGAATAAAACATTATTACAAGTGAAAAAAAAAAAGACTGCAGCTAAAATAATTCACTTGTCCTGCATCTTCTCCAAGATGGGAACGATCATGTCAAACTTGGGTCTTTTGGCTGGATCTTCATTCATGCAGAGCCTCATCAGCTTACAGATGTGAGGTGAAATTCCAGGTGGAATGGTGGGCCGAAGACCCTCCAGAGCAACCTGAGCAATGGGGGGGTGGGGGTGGGGGGGTGGAAAAGCAGAGTTGCTGTAAATATTTTGAACAGGAAAATCTGCTGTGCTTTTTGTGTGGCATTTTGTAGAGATGTGGAACCGAAGGGTATGGGGAATAAATTGTGCAAACACTTACCTTCATTCCGATTTCCATGTGTGAGAGGTCAGCAAAGGGCACTTCCCTGGTGACCAGCTCCCACAGCAGCACAGCGAAGCTCCACATGTCCGCTGATCTTCGGTTGATGTCCTCAGATCTCTTTTGCAGGGCTGAAAACAGGAAAAAAAAAAAAAAAAAAACAACAACGATTTGACTTATTTTTATATCATGGCGTAATGGATAGTATGACTACTTCTAATAAGGGATTGAATCATCCAAAACAGCGTTTCTCAATGACTGACACATGAAGCCATAATAGACAGAAAATGAAGAATAATAAGTACCTTCAGGAGCCATCCATGCTGGGGAATACATACGGCCAGGACACTGGAAGGAGAACTTGGCATCTGCCATACTTATTCTGGCTGTCATGTCCTCATCAATCTGAAAGAAATGAGTCACGGCAGTTTGTAACTCATTGGCTATCTGGTTTCTCTGCCTTTCATGGCATTTGAGGGTGTTTGTTTCATTTCAAATGAATTCTTGTGCAGCTGCTCTGATAGCAAAGGTGATTTGTGGGGAGTTTATCAGCTGCCATCCAAAACCATGGAGGGCAAATAATAATCAGCTGCAGACACATTGAGGAGTCGATCTGACTTTAAACAAACTGCTGTGGCGTGATTGAAGCCTGAATGCAGCGTGCAACAAAGATGTCTAACAGAAAAAACAAAACAAAAGCATGTGTAAAATGTCACTAACAATTACTCTGAGCAGAAGATCTTCGTTGCCATTTATAATAGAGGAATCCCTGCCACTGTTTTGACATCTATAGTACATATATACAGTATATACCGTTACAATAATCTCACAGGAGCTTTATAGCTGCCATTATCAAAGTTATGAAAGTCCTCTTGCATCGTCAATGTTATAACCACATATTTTAAGGTCTAATCTTAGAAAATACCACGTGTTGAACCAGACTTAAATGCCGGCCAACACAAATGTATACACGCCCGTAAATGTCTTTACCAGCCAGTGAAAATGGGAACAGCGTCTTACCATGACGTGCTTACTGTTGAGATAAAGCCGTGAAACCATTGGTTCTAAAGTGTGGAGGAAAGCCATGCCACTGGCAATGTCTAACGCAAACTTGACTGCTTGGCTTTGGTCTACAACCAGAGCTGGAAGACACAAGGAGGACAGGAGAGGAAAGTCAGAAAATACATACGAGTCCAATTTCTCTATAAATCATCTGAACCATTGCTGGGACAAAAGTGACAGAGTAAGATGGGTGGATATAATAAAAAGAAGGAAACAGATCAAGTACAACCTCACATACATCTGTATTTTCTTTCAACTACATTCATTTGAGGCTGAATTTCCATATTAAACGTGTCCAAAGAGATAATTAATGAGGTTAGCTGCAGTTCAAGTCGATCAGTGGTAGAGAAACCTCAGGGTTCAGATCGGTGTAAACAATGCTGCAGTCAGCTTGCTCGCAATTTCTTGAAAGTATATACTCATCTGTTCTGTTCACACAACATACCAGCCAGAGGACATTGAGGCTCCAAATACATGCAATTGTTGTTATATAAAGGAAGGCTTGTCACGAAATTCTGGAGATACTAATATTTGATAAACATCTATAGTAGTAGTATCTGAGAAAATGAAAAAAACAAACAAAAAAAAGAAAAATAGCAGTTGAATCTTCTTCAGACTTTATGTAGTGATTGTTTGATGTAGATTAGTTCCATTTGTGTGTATGCATGCGTATCTGTATCTAACAAGTATTACTCCTTTACTTCTCACACACACTTACTTGTGCCCTGGTGAAGTATGTTGTAGAGGGATCCGTACGGCATGTAGTGTGTGATGATGATGGGATGAGGGGATGGAGGCGACTGACAGGCTCCGAGGACAGGCAGAATGTTTGGATGAGAAAAGATCCTTCAGAAAACAACAATAGGCGATCAGGAAATACAAATAGACAAGCCACCTATCGCCTGCATGCCATTAAAGCAGCAGTGTTCCACTTTCATGATCTAAAGCATTTTTATTTTTGAAATACACAATCAGATTTTATGCATTACAATTTTGCGATGCGCACGTACGAAACACTTTTAATTGTCGACACGCGTTCCAAAAAAAATGGCATAACTGAGGGCAGCAAGAAGCAAACTCAGACTTCCTGGTGGGGATTCTTTTGCTTGGCCTGATCAGAGCTTTTCTCTTATTTTATTTCTGTGTTAATTAGGCCCTGAAGTACATGGGACTGCTTAAAAGGGAAAGCCAAAATATGGTGTGTTTTGATGCACAGTGCATTGTTGTTTTCTCTGCTCGGTGTGACGACGTGTCTGTAAGGAGCGCCTCGGAGATGTTGAAACAGCCATCATTATGTCAGTGTTGATCCTCTGAATGCAGATGTCCTACTGGGGGCTTGGCTGAACTTGTCTAAACATGACTTATCTGGTTCGGCCCGCTCAAAGACTTTCATTCTTCCTTCCTTTCATCTAAAAACCTCAACAACGAATGTTTTGCCTTGAAGCGACATCATTATGGTCAAGTCATTCTATCAGAAATAAATCAAAAACTCATTATAACAATTGAAATTTTATGACTTTCATGATTATTCTGTTCAAAAGACATGTGTGAAACTTCTTTTCACACAGCACAAAATAAACAACTTGCGTTGACGACTTCATGAAAGCAGCAATAGAAACCTTTAGCAAACTGCTTCTCCCACGACGAGCAGTACAAGTTTCTCAACATCAATCCTCACAGGAGGACTGTGTTTACCTGGAGTGATACCGAATCTAAAAACGGACCTTATTGTACTCGAAGAGCATTAAAAATCTATGCGGGATCGACAGAATTTGATTCTTTGATGGCCATTTGACGTGACAGAGAACACTGCTGAGGAGCCAAACCAAGCCGGAAACGCGCAGCTTCATTTGTTCGTTACGCTCATTTAGGAATTACCTGAGTTTGGGATGCTCCTCGTTGAAGTCTCTGCTCTTCCTGGTGGTCCAGTCTCTCACCTGTAACACCTTCACGACAATCTCATCCCCTTGCCACCGGCCCTGCCACAACTAAACAAAGAGGAGATAGAAGATTAAAAAAAAAAACCCAAAAAACACACTGATCAGCTGAGTGTCAGACTCGTAATGCAGAGGTAGAAACATAAAAGAGCAACTGACCTCCCCGGACTGGTTTTCATTGATCTTTGCCAAGAGTGAAAGCTGCTTGTAATCGATGCCGGCCTGCTTGTTGAGGGTACCATTACCTGAAAGAGCCAATACATGAACAATACTGCACTCAGCCTGATGTGAAATGATGATTTGCTGCTCCTGCTTTAGGAAACAGTTACTCACGAGGTCGTGTACGCATGGTGCCCTTCCAAAAAGTTTCTTTGTACGGGATCTTGGTCATACTCTGGCCCAGCTTTTCTGCTTTTTCTAAAATAAATAAATAAATAAATAAATAAATCATAGGCCATTTATTTTTCTCACTATTCACGTTTTTAAAAATGTCCATTAATTACTTTCTAACCTTGTAGCAGCTGTTTTAAATGCGGCTTGGCTTTGTCCAGAGGGGTCTGTCCATACCGGTTACATACACACACCTGGGCACCGCTGGCCAACAAGTCCTGAAAAGAGACAATGCACATACTGTAATGTGTGGGATTGGAAGCACATGGCAGGTATTGTTAAAAAAAAAAAAAAAAAAAAGACACTGGGAGCTTCACAAATCCAGTGCAGTGGCCTTCTCTCCCCAGAAGAGGGCTCTTCCAGCCAACAGATCATGCCAAGGGAGGCAAAAGAGAGCCTCTCCATGTTTATTACTGCACCTCTGCCACCTCATCTTGGCCCCAGAAGCAGGCGTAGTGGAGTGGGGTGTTCCCGTGCTCATTCACCGTGTTGGGGTCCGCCTTGCACTGGATCAGCTGCCATTCACACGCCACAAAGTTAGAAATCAGGACCACAAAATGATGAACATATCGCTGTAGCCGCTCCGTGAGTGAGCGAGCGAGCGTACCTTCGCCACAATGTCTCGGTGCCCGTGACTGGAGGCGAGGTGCAACGGAGTGTCATCGCCGCGGTTCATCACGTTAATCCGAGCGCCCCTCATGATGAGCATGTCAACAACGCCGCTCCTGCCCTCCCTGCACGCCCAGTGGAGGGGGCTGAAGCCGTGGTCATCACTGAAGCACAAGGACAGGGTGTCAGGCACAAATAAGCCATAAGTGTGTTGGTTAGAGCTTCCTCAACAACTCTCAGCACAAATCAGCTGACAAAATCCTGTGCCGTTCCCTCTTTGACACAGGTTCTCACACCCGCCACCTACTAATCTTTATTTAGACCTGAGCACATGCTTCCTTGCTTTGCCTGCAGCCCGAACCCATCCGATGACTGGCCCAGTGATAAAAATGTCTTTGCAGTCTGGAATGCCCGCTAACATATGCAAAGACGCAAACGTTCATAGCGTACACAGCAGCAGTGCAGTCTACACGGAGGCAGACTATCACCCCGGTGTGACTGGCCCCTTCACCCCAGTGAGCCCTTTGCATTACCTGACCCCGGGGCAGCTGCGGGGGCTTCTCACAACTCCCTGCAAAGCCACAAGCTCTCCAGTCGGTTTGCCAATAAACCTCCGGAGGGCTTGTATACCCTGTAGGAAATAGCTGCCGTACGAGCTCACACTTAAGCGAAAAAGCAGTTAGGCCCATTTTCTGTCAAATTTGATCTCGTACACTGGACAGACAGCTCATACTCAGACCCGCCTGCCTTGTGCTATAAAAAGTAACAAGGGGAAAAAAAAGAAAAGAAAAAAAAAAAAAAACTCAGGAATGACAGTGTGGAAAAAACACAGAGGAATCCTGAGCTAAACTTCTCTTTTTCTCCCCCCAGTGTTTTCTTTTATCACTCACTAAATGCAGTCTGTGTCAGTGAACTGACTCCCCATTTGTTAAAGAAAACTGAGGTTTTCTTAACAAACAGCAAGTTTATCCAGCCAAACCCCTTTTTATGCACATTATTGGTTATTCTGAGGGGAATGGGGGGGGGGCTGGTTCACATAGCTGAGCGTCCCCTCTGAGTAACCGCCCGGGGGAGGCCTCCAAGTGAAGCCACTGGTCTCTCAGATGTTTACGTGGGGCTGCAGGGAGCTGCCTGAGAAGCTCCGTCAGCGAGGGCCTGGCCCTGTATGGAGCTGAACAGAGGAAATGGCCTTGGCTGTTGCGTGGTTGGCCAGCGGCTCTGCAGCCCTCAACGTCAACGTCAACAAACTGCACATATATGGCCTGGCCCAAGAATGAGATAACTACAGTCTTTGGCGGTGAGGTTTTCTAGCTCCCCTCAAGCGAAGCAATTATGTAAACAGGCAGAGGTGCTGTGCATATCGTACGTACTTAAAAAAAATATATATAAAAAATCCAACAGGAATCAGGTCCATTACATATTCCTGATTTCCACTTACATTCTAGTTAAAGCCTTTGGTAATCACTAACAGTTAAAAATAAGATTACCGTACAACTTTTAACCCTTCACAGAGCACTCGGTGAAATTCACGGAAAATCAACATTTTATACATGCGGCTGGTATCGAAGGATATTTCAAGAGTGAGTTTCCTCGTTTCGTTTGTGGTTTTCAACTCCATCGGATTTCAAAAAAAAGAAGAAAAAAAAAGCAACAAAACAAATATAGAGCATCTATTTATATAATATGATGATGGATGGATGTAGATGTACAAGTAGTGCAGTGTAAAATGGACCAAGATAAGGCATATAGATCAATTGATTGATTAAAAGATTCTCCAAATTAAATAGTTTCTCCATTAATTCTGGTGAAACGACGTTCAGTCCTGTTGTCAGTCTTTACATTATTAGTTACTACTGGACAGAATTGTGGTAGAATGTGCACAAAAGTACCAGAGTGGGAATAGTGTTGAAAGCTGAGGTTACTGACGTACATCAAGAAATAGTCACTCGAGAAATAAAGGTTTCAAGAAACGTCATTGTTTGAGCCAATTCAAAATGACATGAGTTTCCTCTTATCTAACATGCTGTTGTTTTGTTTTCTTTGTACTCTCAAACAAGTAACACACACAACACATCATGCATGTTCTTTTTAGCACAGCAGGGGCCGAACCTTAGCTTGTACTTTGCTCTCTGAGTCATTTAAGTCACCGCATAAGCTCTTCTAAAAATCACCCACCGCTTTTATTCTCGTTTTTGCCGGATGACATCATGAGGAGAAAAGAAAAAGGGGGGACGCGGGCCAACTAGACTGGAATTACTGCAGCCGAGTGATGCTCAGTAGTATGAGGGAGTTGTAGGGAGAGAACAGTATGGAAACTATTTCACCACCACTAATGTGCCAAGGAGCAAAAGCACACGCACACACTTGTCTCCTCACACCAAAATCTGGAGGACTTTCTAAAAAAAATAAAAAAAAAACTCCAGTGTGACAGACTATGCAAACTACAACCAGAGATGCGGAAAGAATAAGAGGATCATCTCTGAGCTGGTGTCTTCACAGTTCTGTGTGTCAGAATGAAGTCAGTACACAGAGAGGTCTGCTCACCCCAAGTTGAGGTCATTCTCGGTGTTGTCCAGCCACAGACGGACAGCCACAGAGTTTCCTTCTCGACACTGTGTGAAGATGTCATCCATGGGTGTAATGTAGAGGGGCTGTCTTCTTTTTAATCTCCTTTCAAGTCTGAAACAGAGACACAGTGAAAAGCATCTAAAAAAACCCCACTTCTTATTAGAAATGATACACAATGTAATCATTGGGATTTTGCAAGAATCCCTGCAAGGAATCACATCATTGTTATTGATCCCAGTCTGTGCTGCGTTATTGTATCATGAAAATGTCTTAACATATAATCCAAACGTTTACTTGAAGTTTGCTCTGTGAGTCTGTGCTCAATGCAAAAGACAAACATTTAGAAACAGCCACAATGGCAGAACTTTCCCACATTTCCTCTCGGCTTTATCTTCCTCTGTTGGATCGGATGTGCTGGCCTGTGGGATCACTTAGAAACCCACTGGTGGAAAGTCAAAGTTAAGTCCACCGCAAAGTAAAATAACTCGAGGAGAGAATAATAAGAAAGTTATTTCCCCTTACCAGCTGCTACTCGATCGATTCCGAGGCGGATTCTTTCTCTCCTCTTCTCCTTTTCTTTCTTTCCCTTTCTTTCTTTCTTTCTTTCTTTTTCTAGCCAAAAGTCTGCCGTCTCCTCAAATTGAAGAGCCAGGACTGGCCGAGCGGAGTCCACGCCCCGCTCCTCCGGCCTGATGTGGGCTTCTGCTGGGAAGCAGCCAGAGCGGCCCCGCTGCTGCGGCACTGTCCCGGAACGGCGACACCACACCGCCCCCTGCTGGATGAAATCTGGTGGTGCAACATCCCAAGTCATAACAACAAAGCGACGTCCTCTATTTTGATATAATCAGTGTCTTCATTTTGCCACTAGGGGGCCTCTCATCTCTTTTCATTCACTTACTAAATAAGCGTTTGACGCTTTTATAAATATTGTAGTTTCATGTTCATGTTGGGATTTGTTTCCTGGGCTGCGTGTTTCACTGTTTTACAACTATTATCACAAATAGCAGTCAAAGTTATGTGAGCCAGCGTGCTAATGAGTACGCTTTTAAAAAGATGCTCCCGAAATATTTTGGCGTTAGTGTGTTCAATTTAATTTGCTTAGTGTATCCTTCATGTCGAATGACGTGTGCCTGTCTGCTCGCCATTAAAACAAAGTGTTGCTCGGTGGAAAAATATTATTTTGAGCGGAAATTATTTTACACTCAATTCGCTGCTCTGTGGCCTCAGCATGGCATGGGATAATGGTTAATAAATTACATTTATATGGCACTTTTGAGCTTACTTTAGCAAGTTGTTGGTCACATTCACCAATTCACACACACTCACACTGCCATGCAGCAGTTTGGCATTCAGTGTCTTGTTCAAGGACATTTCAAAATAAGGTCTGAGGGACTGAATCTGAAAATACCCTGACTGAAGGATGACCCGCTCCACTAACCAGTCACATGAATGGATCAGACTTAAGTTTACATTGTTCACCCTCTGCTATGCTGTGAACCATACAAACTTCTGAGGTGGTCGAGATCAAACCTGCTCCTTGTTCCCAGAGTTCGAACCAAACATGTAAAAGGCTGCTTTCAGTTCAAACACGTCAAGTATTTGGAACAAGCTCCCACAAAACAGCAGGACTTCGGCCAACTTTCTTCAAAAACGAGCCGAAGACCTCATTTGCTGCAGTCTTCCAGTAAATCACTCATTTCATGCTGCAATGTTTCTGTAACCCTTGTATTTCATTTTCGTTTACATTTTTTTTCAATGCTTTTAAAGCTTCCTGATTCCTTCGCATTTGTGTCTGATCATGTTTGATGGCGGTTTTTTTTTTGTTTTTATTAAATTGCCATGTTGCTGAAATGTGCTGCAAAAAAATTTATCTTGCCCTGTGACTCACTGTTGTGGACTTTTTAAGCAATACTGCTTACATTTTGACGGCGCACTATCTCGGATTTTGCTAAATTTGATCATCTCAATAGTACACCAACTAAAATCTGACATCTCATATGTATTCTTACTAAATCACAACTGTACAGGGGTTGTGTTTCTGCCATGTGCTACTGGGACGTCACCAGTTTTCTTACAGGATCTGATTCTACTGGAACCGGTTCGCAAAACACAGTGAGGACATCCCGGAGGACAGGATGCTGGTTGAGGTTAAACAACGAATGGATGTCGTCACTGAAGCGTTTCCAAGTACAAGAAAAAAAAACCTTTTTAGTGTTTTATTATATCATAGCTTTTCACTTTATGTTACAAAAACAAATTTAACTATGACGGAGAGCAGAGTTGGAGTTTGGATGATGATCATCAGACCAAAGTGAAAAGCAATCAAACCTTTAAAATGTTGCGTGAGCCCCGTTTTAACAAACAATATTACTCATATAAAAACTGTTTTTTGACAACAATTTGAGCCACATACACACACAAACAACTTTTTTTGGTTTCACTTCAAACAACATTTAATAGATTTTAATTTTTACAGACATAATTACTACTCCTTCTCTATAACATTATGCTGCCTGACTGCAGATCACATGGGATTCTCATTCTTCATGATCAATGTGTGTTTTGCATCAATAACTGTCCAGTAAAAACAACAAAAGTAAACAAAAAAAAAAGTAACAAAGAGTTGAAACAAAACAGAAATCTTTAATTCTGAGTTTCTAGGTTAAAACATTTTTTTTAGTGATGGAAGATAAATGCACCCAATACCAATATTTGCCAGAGTAATTACGAGCAGAAATAGCAGGAGGGTTTGCGCCTCGCTTGCAATAATCCTTCCATTCATTACAAGATAGATTACACATATCGGACGTTACAAAGTTGATATTGGCTTTTATTACTGGCCTGAGGGTGGAGGAACCTCTGGTGCCTTCTCCTGACCCGACAGGGATTCTAATTTAGTCACTTTGGATGATGACAGAGGTACGTCTTCTGATAAGGATACTGGTTTAGATGGTGTAAACAAAGCCGTAGAGCTGCCATTATCAATTTGAGAAACAGCAATGGGTGGCTCAGGGAATGCAGCCACATATGAAGGTCCATTGTTGGCTTTACTGAGCACTGCTGGGTTCACGGTTTCAGTCACGGGAGTGAGAGGCGTGGCGGCTGCTAATTTAACTTCTTGAACAATCGTGGATTTAGATATGGAAGCATCCAGCTCGTTTGGTAAATCTAATCCTGGCGTTAAGACTGAGCCATGCACTTCTGGTCCAACACTCGGGACGGAGGAGGTTAAAGATGAGGGAATTTCTTGAAGTGAGGGTAACGCAGCGGGTGCTTGAAATCCAGGCGATGCATCCATGGTTACAGCGCCAACATCCCCAGATGCTGCAGCTGCAGCTTTGGCATTCTCTGCAGCCTTGCTCTCCATCTCCTCCATCCTGCGCTGCACCATCCGGGGCATCAGCTGCACATAGGTGCCCATCAGTCGGTGGTTAGATCGAATCAGCTTTCCTGCACAGTTGTCCACACAGCGCTCCTGGAGGGGCAACAGCAATCAGAGGCAGTGTGTGAATAATAACAGCGAAGATTACAGTTTCTCCACGAGCTGCTTACATATGAGCATAACGCTATTTTGGTAAAATAGTTAACATTCTTTCTAAAGGTTAAGGAATAAGGCTGCACACTGGCAAAACATTTAAACAACTATCCTGTTTTCTACTAGTGCTTGACCTTACGAACTGAGTTAATGGCGGAATGGGAGCACAGCTCTGCTATTAGGAATTCCGCAGACGCTGATCATCGTGTTGGCTGGTCAAGAAATAACCTTCATGTAACAAACATTTAGCATTTTGTTCCCACGTTCCGTACCTCGTCCATCGTGAGGTTTCTGTAGTTGAAGTTGCTGGTACATCGCTGGAAGCAGATTTCAGTCATGCGGTTGTAAACGAGAAGGAAATCTCGAAGCTGTAAGAAAAACAGTCATATTTCAGTTATGCTCATCGCGACACAAGAGCGATGTAGGCTGGCAAAGTCACTCACGTTTCTCAGCTGTTGGTCAGGATCCATTGAGATTGTCAGGGAGCTACAATGCTAGCACGCAAGCTGCTCGGCTCGCGAGTGAGTAAAATAAAGTGTTCCCAGTGGTTGGATGTGTGATGCAAACCAAAGACCAATAAGCAACATATAATCCAGACGTCTGCCTTGCCGTACCACCACGAGCAGCAAAAAATAACAGTTTTATGTGCAGTTTAGAAAGGCATGACATTCACGTGCGGGCTGCCATGTTTGTGACAAAGATCGTCTCTGTTGGTGAAGATGTTTCACTCTCTGCGAGATGGAAGGTCGCACTTCCGGTATTTACAACAATACACTAGTTTTTTTAGTTTGACCATTTAAAAAAAACTACAATATGTTTCTGTAAGCAAACAGCCTCATCTGTTCTTAACAAAAAGTTTAAAATAATCTTTGATTTTATTAGTTAAATTAAAGTTTCTTAGATTGTTAGGTTTCTAAGTCTAAAATATAATCAGCTGGACAGGTTTTAAAATAACAAAAAAAGTCATTCCACCAAATAATTTTTTTTTCAAGTTGTAGGGTTCAATCAATTTCAATCAATTGTAGGTTGGTTTAATTTCATTTTCAATGTTTTCAGAAAAGTACAAGTTTTGAGGTACACGTACTAAAACACCTGTCGACACTTCCTTCCTTTTTCTTCTTGACCAGTTGTGTTTGGGTAAAAGAATCAGCTGAACACGTTTGTCCATATTCGTTCTTAAAACGCACTCGTAAATTGATTTCCAGCTGACAAAACCTTACAAAAAGTACTACAGTTGAGCGCCGTCGTCCACAGAGCCAGCTCCCCGTCATGCAGTAGTCTACAAAGGTGAGTGACACATCACACAATGAAACATAGACGATCCATTGCAGAGTTGCGCGTCAACGTCGCCGCCATATTGGAGCGGACAACTTGTGGCTGTTTTGTACAGAAGCGGTTTGTGTTACATTTTTTGTAATTCAAGGATCCACTCTCATTCTCTTTATGTTGTTCTTCATCAGGGACATGTGTATATCTGACAACTTCCTGTTTCTTCAAGATAGTTATGATAAAAATAATGGCAGCCTTATACACATTGCGTATATCATATAAAACATGAGCCGCTTGATGAGCTATTTAAGTCATATTTATTCAATTTAGAGCAATCTTTATGTCATCCATGGAAATGTCTCGGATTGTTTCACACGGATTCAATACTATTTCAACAATATATAAGATAAATAAACTCCTTTTCCATTCGTTTTCTGTAAAAGTTTAAGATGTAAAATATTCAGATATCTTAACACTGAAATATTAACCAATGTCAGAAATAAAGTGAAAATTCATTGGCGAGAGAGACAAGTATTTTTTTTCTTCTAATTTTTGAGAAGCCATTGAAGTTAAGATTTTAGGCATGTCGATAACATTCATTTTTAATTTAACATCCAGTTTTGAGACAAAATTATATAAAGGTGATGAAAATAAAAGCAATAGTTTTAAAAATATTATAAAATAGCCAACACTCCTTAAAACGAATTCTTAAAAACAATATGAGTAATGCTTTGTCAAGGGCCACTTGCACTTTGTATTGCATGGATGCATCATGACAAAGTTCTAATCTTGGCCCAGTAATTTTCTATTACCTGTTCTGGTCAATAGATGTTGAATGGGTCCGTTCTTAATCCAACAGGAGTGTTTGAAGAGGACTTTGTACACTTTCAAAAGCAGTGAAAGGAGATCAGCATAAAAAACTACTGGCACATTTGAGAGAGGAATCAAGCAACCATTACTGCCGAGGATGACTCGGTTGGTAGAGTAGATTGTCTTTCGATTGTGAGGCTGCAGGTTTGACCCCGAATCTCCGCTTTTCCATACGTTGAAGTGTCCTTGAATAAGACGATGAACCTCAAATGGCTCCCTATGGTTGGATCGGTGCCACTGGTGTGTGTGAATGAGTGAATGTCGTCAACATTGTAAAGTGCTTTCGGGACCGTCGGACCAGAGGAAATACAAGTGTATTTGAGTGAAATTCATTTAAAGAAACCACATAATACCAAAGCCTGATTTCTGTATCATCCCTCTCCATTGAATCCTTTTTATTTCTATTAACCACCTATGTCATCACTGTCACGTTAGTGATTCAGAGTGAGCTGTTATGGCGTTATTAAACTACATATGAAACAACCGTGAAAAAGAGTGACACAGTTGTGCTGTGTGCCATTTCTCTTATACTTAATATCAGCACTCATAAAATGTCTCTCTTTCTATTGGATTCTTTTGTCAGAAATAACTGTCGTACAAAAAACTCTCATCTTTGACAGATAAAATGAAATGAAATCCCCGGCCAGTTATTTCCTGTCATCTCTGGAGTGTTTTTAAAATAAGAGAAAACAAAAGTTAGCCTTGCTCTCTGCGTGGTATCTGCAGTTAACTAAGGACTCTTGCGGGGCAAAATGACAGGTTTTATATTCGTTGCATCCATATAACTTGAACTATGTAAAATGTTTGAAATGTAATGAATATCGCTGAAAAAGATCAGTCTCACAAACAGATAAAAATCTGCGGTTAAACAAAATGTTCCATTGAGTCTTCACAAACATAGTCTTTGTGGAAAGAGACAGGTCGCTGACATTTAGTTCTGTTGAGCATTTCCTGTAAATTGCTTACATCTTATGCAAACTGAATACGGTTCTCAAAAGGAAAATTGTCACCGAGGGAGCATGGATCATCTTCATTCATCAAGTTAACTGATGCCAGCCTGCGCTTATTGCCGCACCGTAATAAAGACATAAAATTATAGCTGCAGCTCTTGACAGTGCTGCTGAGGAGATGGTAACGTTCCTCTTCTGCACTCATGGGAGACAGATAATAGCATTTCTACACATCAAGCTGCCACTGTTAATTTAACGCCCATACCTTTTTTGAAGACTCTATTTTTCCGACATTTGCTTTTGTTTTTCCAAAGTGTGGACAACGTAGCTGGAAAGGGTTTTCCTTTTAAGTTTCGTTATGTGTCCATCTGTCATTGAAAAAAAAAGACATAAAAAGCCTCAGCTCTCATTTAGCCTCTTTATTGTCACGCGAAAACAACCCCAGCATAAAGTGTCCAAGATAACTCAGTGACTGTTGTTTTCTGAAAATATGAAAACATCAGCAGTCATTCATGTTAATTTCGTTAATATTTATCAACCCAAAATGGCCCTCCTGGTCTTTATTGAAAGAATAATCACCTCCTTGTTATTTTAGATACAGATGACTGCTTAGGACGAGCGGTCAGCTGTTCACTTGAGCCTTCTGCGGATGTTACATCCCAAATGCCTTGAGCAAAAAAAATTAATCCATAGAGGGGGAAGTAGGCCACGGTCAGCTATTGAAAAACTGTCATCAAACATTTAGTGTGCTGCAGGCCTCTGGCTGCTGAGTCCACTGCAGAGCTCCTCTCCCGCAGCAGATAGCTGGGCAGTAAATTATCCTGCCAAAGTGCGGATTACAGAGGGAAATGATCATTTAACCAGACGGCGCATTAGCTCGTAAGTGCAATAGATTTTAAAAGTAATGACCATTATCATAACTTTGGCTTGGGAAATCCTCCGTGGGTGACATTTACATGATGATACAACATACCCGGGGGGGAAATAACAAAGCACTTGTGTCCCACTCAGTTTCTTTATTTCGATTTATAATTTATCATGTCATCTTTTCGTTCTTAAGTGAGATGGAAACTCACAGACACTTTGGCGAGCATTCAATAAAGTAGCAGACCTCGCCTACACCTGGGGAAAACTCATGTAAAACCTTGTTTTTCTTCCTGCCTCTTCCGTTGACGCATGTTGAAGACACATCAAAACAGTGAAAGTTCCCGTGTGCCCGACGATGATCTGTGGTTTTCACCCTTTTGTGATAAAAGGAACATTTCCACATGGTCCTTGACCTCTAAATGTCACACACCGACTTTCCTTTCTGCTTGTGATGCGCTGCACATTTATTACACCCTCCCCTTGACAAGAGACTCATTTGTTCCTCAGTTGCTCAATGTGAACAGTTCAAGAGGTAGTTTGTCAACTTCAAAGAGGAAATTGCTCAATCATGCAAAGTTCCCTGAATAGTGAAGCCAGTATAGTTTCTTCTTTATATACAAAACAATCAGGAATAGTTTTATTCACATTATTTTGAAACGGATATCAGTCCAGAACAGTTTGAATATTAGAAATCGGTCTTAAAAAAAACACTGAACTAATCTATTGGCTCATTGTCTTGGCTAAAGATGTGAATGAAATGATCCGTGCTGCTCTGAAGAGCGTCTCCGTTTGAAAGCTCTAGACATACGTTCTCATTGTCACCACCGTCTCCATCGTTCCTGTCCTGACACGCCTGATCTCCGCCCCATCCTCCCCCACCCTCACGCCCTCGATCGCCATCCCAACCAACGCTCTCCAGCTCCACGTTCATGCTCCGCTCTCTTTCCATTTCCTCGGTCTCCAGGGCAATCTGTTGGCTGTTCAGGTAAATGCTGCTGTGTGAAACCATCGTGCTGGTGTCCCTGGAAGGGAGACAGGCGTCCACGTCCGCGTCGACCTCCAGAAAAGAGTTCATCGGCGGCGTGAGGCGGATCGCCGGCTGATCTTGAAGCTTGGTTCGTCCCTGGCTTTGCTGGTGACGCTGCTTCTTGTGTTTCTTTGCCATCTTCAGATCCAGCGACGCGTAATTCAGGTCAGGCTTCAAATGCTGGTTTCAAACGACAAAGTCAAAATGTATACACAAGGTCATTTTTAGCCACTGACTTCTTTTCTCAGCAAAAATGTAGCACCACTCTGCTCTAGTTTTTAAACCACAGTGCGGCATCTGTGTATTTCCTCATGTATTTTAGTTTGTGTAGTTTATTTTTAGAGCATTCAACAGTTCACTGACCACAACGTGTCTCAAGGTGTTAAGCTCATTTCCGTTCTCACAGTAAATCTGTAATGAGCCGGAGATACTGTGGTGTGTTTTACATTAAGTGTAAGTGATTTGAAAAGTGTAATTCAACAAACGTGCCTAAAATAAATATTTAATGCAGCTTTTAGAATAACCGATAAATTAGTGTAATCGTTTTTTTAATTTCTCTTTTCAAAGTATAAAGTTCCATGAAGGATGATATATAACCCCGTTTGTCTTGCATAACAATACACGCAAGTGCTGTTCAGGTAGAATTAGCTAGAATTAAGCACATCAATCAGTATTAATCTCACGTTGTAATACACAAGGCTTAATGTGGATATTTTTTTCCCCCCTTGGTGTACGGCTGTCAGCCCGTACGTTTGCCTTTAATTACATGACACGGAATGCAAAAACGTCACATACAAGCAAGTCATAAAAACACTTATGAAGGTGATACAGCCATGGAAGCATCTTATGAAATACCCGACCATATATACAACAACTCTTTGTACAGTGAACTTGTAACACGTGAACATGACATACCTTCATGCAGTCTCTTGTGCGTTGCTTGGTCATCATCTCATAACAAGCCTCTGGAGAAACCAAAGTAAAAGCATCATTTTTAGTTTAAAGACTCAGTTACAAACTTATTTGTAGTATTTTTTTGCCATATTGGAAAAAAAGAGTAATTTTGGTGTTATTGATTCATACAGTGGAATAATAAAAAAAAAAAAAAAAAAAAAAATCATACACAGATTTTCCACTAGTTTTTTCTTGAAAAGAAAAATGGATGACAGAATGCAGACCTACCCTCACCTCCTCTCTGTGTACTGATGTTACCATAGATTGGATTTTCCTGTGGCTCATGATGGGTGGGGGGAGTTTCCTGCTGCTCTGCATGTCTGAGGGCATGAAAATATTGTCCCTCGTTCTGTGAGACGCTAGCAAGGCACAGAAAAGACAATTCATTGTTACAGTTTTACCATTTGCTAATATGTCTATTAATAATAAATATGCATTGGGTTGAATGATACTTGGCCGACAACCACGTTTGTTGATCTATGAACCCTTTTAAGGGTGCGCTTTATTTATTTCTTGTTTTTAAATGTTGTGCACTCTACCGTCCTCTACAGTTGGAAGAAAAGTGATTTAAAAAAAAAAAATACGATTCACACGATATGGTTAAAAAGAGGAAAACCTACATTTCTTCTTCAGTTACATGACGGCAACAGGAGTCATTTGTGTCTGTAAGGACAAAATAAACATGTCAAAAAGTGAAGTGGAGTAAAATTTAGGATTAACACTGACAACCATAAAAGAAACAAAATAATCTGCCCATATTAGACCTTACCCCTGCATGAAGATGCTCCCTTTCTGACCCAGAGGATGACATTAAGACACATAGAGATCAGCAAGGCCAAACATAACACCACCAGACCGACCACTGCAGTAAAGCACTCTGGAAGACAAAACACACAAACATAAAAAGCTTAAAACGCCCCCAAACGTTACAGCTGATATTGACATTTTCCTTCATTCATCTCCATGATAATGAGTGAATAGATAAAGTATGAAAAAAATAACAACCTTTTATTTAGTTGAAACATGCAATTTAAAGGCTTCAAGCATGTCCAAAGATTACAATCCCTTTAACATTCATTGTAGTAACTTTGAGGAAAATCTGATTCCAGCTTCACGTGGATCTGTCACGTGTTTTCAAAAATGAAACATCTGAAGGTTTTGTTTTTCTGTTAAAGAGAAAACTTCCTCTCAAAGCCTTTGATTGTTTTCGGTTGAACTTTTCTGACAAATTTCACAGGAAATCTATTGTTCCTGTTATCGCCAATGTTTTGTTTTCATCATAATTTCAGCCATACGTCGATAATAAATGGTAGTGTACAACAGTTAACGCTCACTTTTTATTTTCTGGAACGTTTTAGTCAAACGTTACAGAAATGATAGTAGAATATGCATATATATATATATAGATTTACTATAAGAATTCCGAAGTTAAGAAAGTTGACCTTACCTTCTCCGAATGTCATATTCCAGCTCTTTTGGAAAAATCCACCTGTCTGTGTGACACAACTGCTCTCAGGCTACGGAGCATCACTGTGTCTAATCACTGAGGTGTGCTGTGCTGTTGTCTATTTTTACCCCTGCCTCTGTTGCCTCTCTAGTATCGCAGAGCTTTGAAAACTGACTGCTCTTCAGTTGCAAACAGGAAACGGTGTAACCTCATTTGAAGTCAGGCAGTCTCAACACCGCCGTAGGATGAAGTTTAATTTCAGACAAATCACTTCATTCTGTTGTACGAGCAGGACGTCGGTTTAGAAGTGAGAGCAAATCAGTCGTGAATTCAAACGTGAACATCTGAAGATGTTTGTTATTGCAGCTAAAAAACAACTGAAAAAAAAAAGAAGAAAATCTTATGGTGTTCAGTTTACTGAACCACTTTATGATTTTAGGCCTGAATTCAAATGTCAATGCTCAGTGAAGGTTTAATTCGTAAAAAGGACATGGCAGAGTTAAAGCAAAATCCGAAAACCTAATCAGGATCACATTATTGATCGTTTAAGAATCTTTTGATAGCAGATAGAAAAGACTTCCTTTACGTCTCTGTCATGAATTTCATTGGGCTCATCCTGCCACTGTACATTCTACACCGATATATTGTCTCTGATCATCAGCTTCAGAACTGCACATTTTACACATTTATATCTTGCATAGTCATTGCATGGTTTTGCTATTGTGGTTAGAAAACCTGATGAAAAGTGTGTGTGTGTGTGTGTGTGTGTGTGTGTGTGTGTGTGTGTGTGTGTGTGTGTGTGTGTGTGTGTGTGTGTGTGTGTGTGTGTGTGTGTGTGTGTGTGTGTGTGTGTGTGTGTGTGTGTGTGTGTGTGTGTGTGTGTGTGTGTGTGTGTGTGTGTGTGTGTGTGCGTGTGCGTGTGCCTGTGTTTTCCTTTTAAAGTAAATCCATGTTTCTTTTTTCTTTTTTTGTTAAGTTACATTAAAACTCATCACCAGACAGGAGTAAAACAATGAGGAATATTTATCCTCATCATGTTTCATTTGTGTATTTATTTTCATCCAGTGGTTTCGTGTTTTAAACAATGGTACATGTGGTTTTTGGTTTCATCCTCATTTTGAACATATTTGTAGTGCTGGGGGCTGCAGTGGCCTCTTAAATTGAGCCGTTTCTTCTATTAGAGGACTCCACGAAGCCCCCAGCGTAAAAATGACAAATAAGAAAAAAAACTGATGGAAATATGATGTTGCGAAAGTTTAGAGGATATGAAAAGGAAACGGAACATTCTTTGTGATTTTAGCAGTTTTGTCTCTGACCTTTATACTTCAAATGATACTTTTACACTTGCACAATAGATGAGAATGTAAATGTTTGTGAGGGATAGTGAATAGGTCATAATGCAAAAACAACAGGCGTAAACAGCTTTTAAAATACCTTTATTTACAAAAGTGGGAGAAAATGCTTAATACAAAACAACGATTTCACAATCGATGCCAAAGTGCAAGAAAACTGCAAAAATGCTTTATTCAAAACAACTCGCTGATAAAAACATCCCTCATTTTGGCAACTGACCAATGTCAGCAGTATGTTTTCTTTTTATTTACATTTTTTTTTTAAACTTTTTACAAACCTACAGATCCCAAACAAAAGAGAAGAAAAAAGACAAAACAAAACATCAGCAGACAAAAAAACTAATGAAGAAAACAAACAACAACAAAAACCTTGGGGTAATATAACTGTTTTCTAACGCCGTATGTAACCAAGATGTGCTCGAGCCTACTCGACAGTAATACCACAGTTTTGATTCATAGTTTAGACACCATCACATGACACATTTGGTGTCTTTATGTTCTTCTTTTGAGTTGCACTTTTAAGTGTAGAAAGGCTGTATGGAAGTCTCGCAGTGTCTCGGAGCTGTGTACTTGACCGGAGGTGGAGGAGGTTTGAACGGCGGCGGCAGATCCATCCTGTGCAGGGAGAACGGGGGCACACATAACATTAACTATATGCACTTACCTGTGTTCCGAAAGCCTTCAGATATTATAGGTCACGTGCATCAACCACAAAAAAATAAGAGGTATCAATATTTGTCACATCCTTACAGAAGCTCCGGAGCGTAACCCTGAAGGTGGTATAGAAGAATGGCTGGACAAGGACAGCAAGAATTTTACCTGTTTTTCAAAACCTGTCTTCTGTAGAGAAACCCAGCCACAGCAATCAATAGCAGCACTGGAATGATGATTAAGAGCAGCAACAGATGCCCCCGCTCGGTATCTAGGAAGCAGATTCCAGGACAAGAAATGTATTTATTTATTTTTTTGTCGGGGAAGCAACAGTTACAGATCTTTTTCCAACATATTGATTCTTCTGCTTTGGTGAAAACGAGCAGACTCAACAGGTATTGATAAAAAATGTAAAGCTACAATGTGAAACTCTTTGCCCGGAGGCAGAAAAGTGTGTTTTGCAGTCCGCCAGCCCAATTGGTTGTACACGATCCCTTGAATTGGTTGCTCCCATTTTAATGAGCTCTCTGCTTTCAAAATGCATCAAGCCTGAGGCAGAGAAAACTGGAATCTGTGAGGAGTCCACTGGTGATGACAATGCAGATGGTGAAAGCAAAGAGACTGTGGTTAATATTCATCTATGGCTTTTCAGGTTCTGGGATTTTTAAAACAAACATGTGGGTCTGTTGGTTGCTATTTGGTGGTTTCGAAAAAAAAAAAAAAATAAATAAAGTTTTCTTTTTTTTACTATTTGCTATATTTGCCCACACCGCTGGCAGTCCCCAGGGCAAACAAGATGCCCCAGACAATCTTAATAGCGTCACCAGCAAGGCCATATCAGGTGAACAAAGCAAAGGACATCCAGGGATTCATCTAGAAACAGATTCATGATGTAATATCATTAGTTTTCAAGTGAAAGCAACACACTTTGGTTGTGTTTTGACTATTCCTTTAGACAACAAGGGATTACATGCAGATTTATTTATTTATTTTTCCCGTAGTAACGATATTGTGTCAGCAAATAACGCGAAGAAAGACATTTTAAAGGCACTTAAATGTTTCCAGGGTCTGCGTGCGCTCACTTATGGGCTGACATGAAAACTTCTGCATCTTCTGGTGTTTCTGGTCGTTTTTAAAATGTTGCCCTCTGGACATGAACATTTTCTGAATCAAGTTGCGTTAAAAAAAACAAAAAAAACGTGAAGAAACGGTCACAGATCCAGAATAACAATTTTAATCACAAGCTTTTACCTTTTTTGGCCGTGACCTTTTCCTCATCGACTGTTGTTTTGTTTCCATTGCTCACAGTTGGGGCTGCATCGGGCTTTTCAGGTTTATCCGAGATGTTTCCGTAGGAGCTGGACTCTTCTCGCCTCGTTGAGACCATGCCCCCTGTGTGAGGTGTATAGAGCTCCGTCTGGTTCTGTATTATTTCCTGAGTTGCTGTTCTGCCAGCACCGGGTGTGGTTGTGTTTAGTGAGTGAGTGCTGTCAGAGCGTGGAGCAGGGGAAGTGGTTGAAAGCATTCTCAGTGGCATCGTGGCGTTGCTGGTGCTTGGATCGTTGGTACTCATCATCGTTGTTGTTTCAAGGTTCCCGACTGTCGAATGGTTCTGATGCTGAGAGGAAACCGTAAAAATGTCTGAAAGTGACACAATAAAGGAAGGCAAACGAAATGTTAAAAACATGAATTTTGGCATTGGCATTTATTTGAGATGATAGAAATGATTTAATTTGAAAAGAATTTAACCAGATATCATAGCTTCAAATCAAACCATAGAAAAACAAACTAATACTAGTTTAGGAGTCAGTTTGGGTTTGAAAAGTTTGTCTACATAGTCAAATTCTACTTTTAAGCATTTATTTCATAGCTCAGTCTATTAAAAATATTCTACGTTGTCTGGCTATAAAAGTGGATTGTTTTACAAAACAGTACATAGATGCAGTTCTTCATTTCATGAAAACAAACAATGATAATAAGGGAGTTCACAGGTTGGTCTGTATTGAAACGATTTACCACAGGAGGAACAATAAAAGTCTTGACGCCCGACAAACTTTTCCCTTTAATGAAATCCACTTTCCACTTGAATATTTAGGTGGAATCCTAAGTCATCTACCCCATGCCTTTAAAATACCCAGTGCACAGGGATACATCATTAAAACATGGTCTGAGTTGGCATTTATGAGCGCATGCATAATCAGAGAAAGTAGAATCCTTCAAAAACCTACGCTGTGAAGCCGAGGGCACAGATTCCAAAGGTGTGGGCATGAATCGCAAATTCAGTACCACGTTGGGAATGCGCTCCGAGTTCATTAGAACAGCGAATTCATTGTATGCCTTTTTTTTTTCCTTCCCCCCTAACATACAGTAGGTGCCCCATTACCTGCTTCTGAATATCCCAGCTCATGTCTGACTGGACATGACAGGATTGAAGTTGCGTTAAATGTACCTAATTTACAAGCTGATTAATGCTGTCCAGCTCTACGAGACTGAATTATTACAACACTGTTCACATTTCAATACCATTTCTTCCTCTTCGATTGGTGTACCACTCCAGTGTGTCCAACAGATTGTGCTCATACCCTACATCCTGATTCGGAGACGCTGCTGCTGTGACTCTGCTGAGTGTGTTGATTCTTGTGTTTTGAAAGTGGATAGATATGGCAGGAAGTATGCTGTAAGATTTTGTGGCTTTTTTTTTTTTATTTTTTTTTTTATTTAAATTGTCGTCTTTCTGAATTGTTTTGAAAAAAGGAAGCCGGCTGAGCCTTCTCACGGCAACAAACCAGGTGTTGCACACAACATGTAGTTTAGTGGTTTCGTCGAGCACTCGTTCTAATCTCATGGCAAAAACATTGTGGGGTTTTCTTTTTTTCCATTTTGTATTTTTCAATTTATTCATAGTTACTAGTATACTCTCATAACATGACTGGGAGCTTTGAAATCCTTTGAATCTCTCTCCTTCCTTTCAGCTAATTAAAAATTAAAATTGGGCGAGCTACAGTATAATAACAAAAGTTCAAGTATCAGCTTTCGAGCGCAGTGAAGTTTATTAAGTCACTCACTCTCCTGGGCCCTCTGCTCGATTGTTAATCCAGCCCCGAGGAAATGATGGACTCGAAGTAGGGCACAAAGAGGCAAACGGCAGAAGAAAAAAATAAATAAACGGAGCGACTCACCTGTCCTCGAGCCTGTGGTTGCTTGAAGCACTGTGATGATAAACTCTTTACGCAGAGTTTTCTTCTCTGTGTTGACAGTCAACGTATAAACGCCTGCATTTGCATCAGTTACCATCCAGAGCTTTAGGGATTCATTGTCTGACACCACATTCTTGTTCTGGGGCAAAACAAGATTATGTAGCACACAAATACATCTCATATTGAAAAGATGGCTTTTGTAACATAGGTTTGGATGTCAGAGATAATCAGATCATTTTGATGTTCACTGAATGGAGTCAAATTTACCAAAATAGCAGAGAGGAGCGGCATAACAACCCCGAACTCTCATTTTCTTTACCTTGGCCCACCTGTACTGCGCATTGGGAAGTGATGTGTTGCAGTCGATAGTCACATTTTCTCCATTATAGACCACAACCGTATTTTGCACATTACACTCTATTGTGCTGGCCTCTGTAGATAAAAAAAAGAGAGATTATCTTGAACTCTTGGCTGTTATAAATAGTTGTGGCTTTATATGTAAAACATAAAAACACCCGTGAATCATGTTCCACCTCTAATCATGATCACAGCATTGCTTCAGGTTACATAGAGCTCTGAGATCAGTGTTTTGTTCCTGCATTACTAGAGAGATGTGGAAAAACAAGGCTAACATAGATCTGATGATAACTGTCATGTGGCAGAACTCAAAGATGTATTGCATTTATTTGCGCATACATTTGCTCACAAGTAAATAACTGCTGAGGCTGACAGAGCAGCACCTCTCTGATGCAATCCTGAGTAACATGAGATATAAGCGGTGGAGAATAATAAGAGAGATTGATGCTGTACATTCAGATCATACTATAGATTCGGTTTGAGCTATGTATGGAAAGGCATTTGCTTGCCTTCCTCTTACCTTCAATCGTTAGATCTATTTCAGTTCTGACTGATCCCAAAGGAAAAGTTGAAATATCACAAATATAGGTTCCGCTGTCCCGTTTCCTCAAGTCAGGAAGGTGAAGGTAGAAGAACACCGTCTGGCTTGTGTCATCGCTTTTGACTTGGACGGTGAGATTGGGCTGAAATAAATTCTCTTCATGATGAGTTAAGCTGTAAACGGCCAGCTTTGCGCCATCCTTCTTACTCCATTCCATACTGAACATGGCAAGACCAGGACGTTTTTTTATGCTGCAGTGTAAGGTAGCATTCTGGCCGACTACAGCTTCCTCTTTATAATGCGACATCGCACCATCCTGGAACCCTGTCAGGCACATCAGATGCTGTTAGAAGCAGGAAAAGTGAGGAGACAAAATCACTTACACTTTGAAGTTGATAATACAGACTGCAGACTGTTGGGATGTTGGCAGATAAAATCATAGCATTATTCTGAGGCAGCTTGTCGCGCCACAAGCCAATACACATTTCAAACCCATCGTGAATACCCTCATCTCCCCTGTAATATGAACAACAGCACATGCGAATGTTTACCAGGATTACCTTGAATAATAGAGGCAAGAAGCAGCAGAGAAAAGGTTGCTCCCAGTACACTCCCAGCCATGTTTGAGTTACCAAAACTCATTACGATCAATCAGGCTGAATCCATCGGGGATCTTGCAAAAGACAGAAATGGTGCGTTGTCTGTTGAGGTTAAAATGTGGAGCAGACATGATGAGACAGAGAACAGGAAGGCCTACCGTCACAGGAAACCACATAGAGAGATTGAGAATGAGTCATACACGTAGTGCTGAAGATTAAACAACAACAAGAAAAGAAAATCAATCTAATGTAAAGCAGCAATTTGGAATCGTAAATCTTTGCTGTGCTTATCGTTATTCCTTTTGTTGAGATGAAAAGAATAAATAATTACTAAGAGAATGTCAGTGACTCATTTGATTTCAAACGGTAATAATTTACTACATTCATGAAGCATCGGATCAAGTGAACACACAGATCAAAAAAAGATATAAAGATTGTTTATGTTTTAACTCAAATTCCCTTGAGATTAATTTATTTTAATCCATCCGTCCATCCACCCTGCCTGCCTCCTTTATGTAGATCTGTAATGCATTACTTCAAGTGCATTACTTACAATTTTCATCTCGTAGATCCATTCTTCCATTCTTAATGCAACATGTTTGATTTGTAATGAACTGCTTGGTATCAGATTATATCAGCAGAAAGCCGCCACCTCTGAGCCCGGCTCTGCAAAGGTTTCTTCCTGCTCGAGGGAGTTTTTCCTTTCCCTTTTCCTGTTGCTTATGCTTGCTCATGTGGATTTGTTGGGTTTCTCTCTGTAAAAAGCACCTAGAAATGACTGCGTTGTATTTGCTGCTTTATAAATAAAGTTGAATTGAATTGAGTCGTGCTGGCAGTTGGCCTCCGACCATGATTATTCGGTTTCTTTGATGTCGTCACAACTACAGTGGCAATCATCACTAAAGCTCATGTCCTCTTGATGGAGCTCATGAAATGATACATAATGTTGCTTAATGTAAAAAATGATCAATTTACTTTAATAATGTGTCTTTTTTTTCTTTCCAATGTCAATCGATTTTAATTCCAAATGAATTTATATAAAAAATTTTGTTTTCTGCAGTTTATTTTAGGTCTATTTTAGCAATGCAAAGGAAATATTTCCCAATTTATGCTTTAGTAAAGTGATCGAAAGTCATTGTTTTATTGGAGTAATCAAAAGATTTTACCTCCGGAATCTAGAGCTAAATATTCAAACAATGACACAGGCAGCAGGTGACAGGGTTTTATTATGTCAACTTCATTTGAGAAGAAAAGTGCAAACAAATAGTGGGGCTGTCTCAGTCTGTGAGCTGCCAACTGTTGGCTGCTCTGGTAGCTGCTGCCAAATGCAATGCATGGAGGCAGTAATTCAAACTAACATCACAGTGGTGATTAGATAAATTCAGATTTGCCAGCAGCTTTCGACTTGTCATATATCAGGGGATGTTTTAAAGTACAATGTGCCTTTTCTGCCGTCTTCACACCGAAACTGAGCTCGTATTTTATTTTGTTGACAGCTCCAGCAGTCCAACATGACAACGGGCTTCCATGTGTCAGACACCACCACACGCACGCATGCAAAACGGAGCTGCCACGCAAGAAGCTCGACCATCACCTTTATGTCTTGCCCTCGCACAGTTGAGCGCAAGGACACGTGGGTCTAGATTCTGAACTGCGAACCACGTGATCGTAGAAAGACCAGCTCCACCACCTGAGCCAAAACGTTACAGGACCGTAATGAGCTGCAATAAGCTGCGAGCACAAACAACCTAAGGTGTCATGTTCCATGCAAGGGCAGCAGGAAACGAGAATAAAACTGTGACACACAACACATAAACACATGAAACGCATGTTGTACAAACAGCCGTCAGCATTTGAAATACATAAATAAGTCCCAGTGATTCAATTGCTTTTCTTCCGTGAGCCTATGAAAACAAGACAAACTGAGAACTGTTCAGTTGTCTGTAAACTCATCACACTTCCACTAACATGAATGCATCAGAGTCAATATTACAGGAGTAAATGACAGGTTTAGCAAGTGTGGTTTTATTATTCTACTAAGCACTGGATCTACCTCACTGACAAGGGACGATATTATTTCCACAAGCTGTTATGTCACAGCGACAGTCTTCTGAGTGCCTAAATGAATTCTTCAAAGAAGATAGCTTCAAATAACTATATCCACTTACCAGAAATCATAAGAATAAACTAGGAAATTACTTTAAATCTCCCAACCAAGGGCTATATTTTTGTGCATATCTAATTGTGAACTCAGGCTACAGAGAAGCGAGTTAATTCTTCCAGACATATTGTGAAGCTACTCTTCTGGGATTATGGATTAAACAAAAAAAAACCAAATAATAAACAGTTTGTATTCATAGTTGATGAACACATGATAATGTTTGTAAAGGGTAAGATTCTGTATGGATTTAATTTAGCTAATGAGAGAGAACGCAATTTGAATCATTACTATCATATAATCAACAGCTGTCATTCTCTTTATTTCTCATATTACGAGCACTGTGGGTTCATGGTGCATTTGGATGGCTCTTCATTTTACACTTATATGCTGCATTTGTTCTTTAAGTCTTAAGAAGAATCACTTGAATCAGTATACAACTTCAAGAAGTATTCAAATGCATTATTTCATTGAATATGGATAACGTCTCTTTTGTTGGCAGTCATGGAAATCTGAAGGATTTCTGACACGACATCACAGGGATTACTTTGTTCTCAATGATGAGAACAAAATGAAAAAAAAAACCCATTTGACTAATTAACATTTTTTTAGATTCTAATCACTTCCTATTATAAAAATAAATGGGAATCATTCTGACGTTGTCACATCTTGCAATGAAATTCTAATGAGGAAAATCACTGGTCTCTTGGTAGTTCCGCTTTCCTGCTCCTTCTGATGTGCGGCGATGGAAAGAGAATGCAGTAACCTGCGGGTGCACCGTACCCTCCTGCACACCCTGGTAGCAGCAGTTCCACACCGAGGTCACGCCAGGGCTGGATGTCTCTAGGGCTTCTGGGTACCCCGGTGACCTGCGGCAAATTGCTCTTTTTGCAGCATATTGCACTGCAACATTAATTGCCAACTCTTGTGTATAGCAATCTGGGCGTGCGTGGATGTGAGAGCTGTATAGTTGTGTGCATGTTGACCTCGTGGGGGGGTGTGAGACCAGTGTTGATACTCATTCACACATTCTCACTTGGTCATATTCACCGCTCGGTTTTTGCTCCGGGCGCAGTTTTATCTCTGTGAACAAATGTGATTTTTAGAGGCAATGCATTATTAAAATCTGGGTATGTTGTACAAATTGTCTGACTACAAAAAGAGTCACAGCCTTGGGCGATCATTTCAGTGCCCCGTCTCTAAGTGTAAAACTTGTATATTTTCTATGTAATGTATCTTCTGGCAAAAAAATTATCCTAACATAGTATTGATGGCGATTTGAAACTCTGACAAACATATTATGCAACTTAAAGGCTTTTTATGACAAGACTAACAAATGTCAAATTTAAAAGTAGAACACTTTTGAGATTTTTAAATTTACATTGATAATTCTAATTAATCCAGTAAATTCTCAGCCAACCCAAATACGTTTGCTCAGTAAGGTGGAGCTATCATTACCTGTATGCTGTAAATCTGAGAATGTTAATGCAGCCATGACCTCCAAATGTGTATGTCGAACTGCTGCCTCTCCAAAGAGCATTGCTCAGGTAATGCGCCTAAATACCAAGCTAAACATGTCATTGCAAATGTTTTTACACATTCAAAAGTGAAATGTGTTTACGATTTGCAATGCAAAGTATTCTGAGAGGAAGCAAAGTAAGTTATTCTAAAGGTTTTTGCATATAGGACAGCCACTGGAGGTCATGAAAAGCAAACTTCAGTTGCACCAGTGTGGTAAGTTGAAAAGTTTAGGAGAGACTCTCTCAAGGTGAAAGCAGGAAGTGATAAAATTACTGGATGTGTAACGCTATTTAGCCTTGAAAAGCCTTGATCCATTGTAGAAGGCCGACAAATTTGGGAGCTTATCTCACATTTTGAACGGTGCCTTGACTTTGCAGACACGTTCCTGGGTAAAAAGTGAGAATTTCTCTCAAAGTACATTATCAGCCATTACAAGTAAGCACTCGTCAGATGTAAGAAATGATCTACTGGCATTAGGAGTGGGTTTTAATGTATGGAAGATAGAAGGTTTACAGTTGTTTCTCTTTCTCACTGCTATAGCACTACTGCTGCACAGAGAAATGTCAGAGTTTTGGAAGGTATTTGCAAGTACTCTCGTTGCTGATAACTTGGAACCAATTATCAAAGCAAGTAGGCTTTCTTCCCAGATTGTTGCTTTGAAAATGAGTTTCATCCCAGTGTTTGGAAACCCCAACTGGGTGGAATTAAATCCCGGTTCACACTTTCACCTTGTCTGCTGTTGTATTTCCCACTGAGGAGCAAATATTACAAAGAGCGGGTTTGTTTCATTCTTGGCATGTAAAATTGTAACCATCAAAATCAGAACAAGTGGCCTCCTAGAAGCTGGAATAAGGAAACCAGGCAGCTCAGTTGAATTGTGACAACCCCAATTTTGAAATGTCAGAGCGGCTGTTTTGACAGGGATGCTTTTTGACCACACATTTATTTTGAAAGCTGAGTTATATAGTCCCTATGCATGTTGACCAAATCAAAAATGATTTCAACTGCAGTATTTGTATTTTACTGAAAGAGACGACCACTTTTCTAGTGGCCGTCTGAGGCTGTAATCGAACTAAAACATTGCAGCCTCACGCGAGAATGACAGTTTGAACATTTAAGTAGTTGTCACAGGCATTTTGTTCCATTGTGCCAAACTTCATTAGACTCCCATCGGCAATTAACTGTGCTTAAAACTTACCCAAAGCAAGGTTGCTTGTGTTGATGGAAAAGTTCACGAAGCCTCACATTTTTCAAGTGAAAGTTCCCAAAAGAAAGACCGACCCTGACATCAAATGGGGAACCATGTCAATAGAAGCCCCGTGGCAACGGATGCTCGACGGGAAAAAAAGAATTTGGGCCCCTATATTACTGCACTTTACAAATCCACAAAGTCACACATTTGTAATGGCAGTTTTCGGCCTTTTCACCTTTTCCTCAATTGTTCTTTTTTGTGAGTCTCACTGTGATTTCCTCATTACTCCCAATGTTTGGGAGAAAGTTCAGCACATCTTTTGAGGAATAAATGGATGGAGACAAAAAAAAGAGCTGCGATGACAGAGCGCTGGTAAACTTTCTGAAAGTATAAATTTTGTAGACCATCGAGAGTGGGAGAGTGAGCGAGTGAGGGACAGAGAAATCGAGTGAGCCATTGTGTTGGATAAAAATGAGTTTCATAACGTGTCAGGTCCGTACACAATGGGCCTCAGAATGAATGGTTTACAACGTTGAATGGTGTGTGGGGGTGTAAGGTGGGACAGAAAAAAAACAAAAAAAACCCTACAACATAAATGTAACAATTTATTCATTACTCATTCAGTCACCCACCTCATAGAAAAAAAAGTGACACAATGAGAAGCACGCCTATTTGACATGTGAACTCTTCCAAATCGATATGTGATATTCATATTGTTTTACTCGCGGTTTTCATTAGTCTGAGCATATAGCCTCTAAATATGAGTGAGTAAGCCTCATGTCTTCAGTGCCGCCAAAGGAAAGAGACCATAATGCAGCCGTTTATGTCACTTTGATGAACAGAATTAGTTCTGCACATGTGATTCCAATTATAACAAACCGTGAACGACAAAAAGAGCCAGCAGCAGTATATGATTGTTCTTCAAAACACTCACGGGGAAGCCACAGTTCTGTGAATAAGAAAAGGGTAAGAGATGTAGTCAAGTATGTGATGCATGTACAGGGGGATGGGAAACTGCAGATATTTTTATGGTTTGAGGCCAGCCGTGTGGCAGACAATGAAAGCCGGCTGGGATGAGGGCAAATGCTGTTAATAACTTATTATTTTGTACTTGATTGCGAGGCGTCTCCGTTGTGTAGTGGTTAGCACTCCCGTCTTTCAGAGAAAAGGAACTTTTTGTTGATTGCTCTCTGTCTGCAGGCATCGGTTTTCTCTGGGTACACCTGCTTCCTTTCAAACCCTCCTCCCGGAAAACTTGATGACTTTAAATCGGTTGTAGGTGTAACTGTGCTTGTATGATTGTGTGCTTCTCTGCTGGTGACTTTTCCAGGATGTACCTTTCCTTTCAACCCATTCTCAGCTGGGACCGGCTCCAGTTACGTGTGACTCCAGCTTGGACAAATTTGCTTTTTATTTCATCATTGGATTTGTTGGATGAGGATTTTATCATGGGTTTTGTGAGGTTCCTTGTGCCTGTGGCATTAACATTCATACACAAGAAGCCTTCTTATCACTGATTCATGACACTGTTTGTGTTCAGTGAGAAGAACAAGGCAGAGGCAAACAAATTCCCTGAAAGCTGGACTGGAATCAGCTGAACAGAACACAGAATACTGGAAATTCTGTACAACCGACAAAAAATGCAAACTATTAAGTGGCCAAAAATCTAAAGCAGTAATGCAGGCTGTTTGCTGCTATTTATGCCGGATTTGAAACTTCTGAACTTCGGAAACTGCTGAAGTCTGGCAAAAATCTACAGCTTGATTAAAACAAAGAATACAAAACTAGTTGACAAATAACACTCATTTAAATTGTTGGACAACTTCACTTTTAGGTCATTTGCTGCCTCGCAGCGTTCCTTTTTTTTGTTTTTTTTGTCACCAGAAAGATTCATGTTGTTTCTTATACCAGAAAGCCTATAATAAAGCTAAACTTAGAAATGCACTGTTGGTTGTCTCAGCGTCCTTTAAAAACCATCAAAATGCCAGCTGAGAGCTGATAATCCCCAATTATCCCCTGGATATGAATAGAATATCTTTATCAAACAAAGCGTACAGGGTGAATAAAAGTGTGTGTGACAGAATCTTAGAATTTGAATTTGGTAATGTTTAGCTGCACAACAAAAGAAATGGCAATGAGCCACTTTCCTCCAGTGGTGAAGAGGAGTTTATTTGTGGTACGTCTAAAATTGTGTCTTGAGCTCATGATGCCACTGAAAGAGAAGCTTCCAGTTGGATTCTCGCTATACGTGAAATGCATGACATTCTCTTGTTTATCTTAATTCCCTGTACCCGCCCTCCAGTGGGAAGTGTTTCTCTTCTCACTGCCCTCTGTATTTACAATGATCACTCTGACAGCACAAAGAGATTCTGTTGGCTTTTACTTTTGTTCGGTTATGAGCACAATTTATTTTGCTGTATGACAACAGTCAGCCGTGTAATGAGTTGTGTTCACCGTGTGATGCGAAAGTGCCTCCAAGTAAACTCGAAGTAGGCTATGGGATTTAAGAAGATAAAAATGTTCCTCAGTAATAATGGTCCCCTTTCTTTAATATCTCAGGACTCCTTGCTTGAATGACGTTCCCCCAGGGAATCGGATTTCACTCACTGTGGAAGAACGAACCCAACAGACGAGAACCTCAGGATCCAACTGTTGGTTTAATATACGCAGCTCTTTCTCACATTCCACCTTCTCCTCCAGTGAGCATTTTACAGCGCCTCTCCCACTGACAGCATGTTCCCTCCTCTGAACGTCATCCACTGAATAAGGCCGTATGTGCTTCGACTCTCAGGAGACATTCTTACCGCACGTAGAATTTCACAGTGATTTACAATGATTAAAACTCTTGCTCGACGCTGAACAGGAACCACCGCTACCCGCGGAAATACAGTTGCTTTAAATGAAGGTGGCTAATCTTATCAGTGGAAATGTTTCACCCACAATGGGCAATCTAATGCGCCTGAAGCTATACCACACCACGCCACACTCGTAGTGTTGAATTCACGGAGACGCTTCTGCTTAGAGAGCCGTGCAGCGCGCCTCGGCTCTCGCTTCGCTTTTACAGCCGGAACATTTAATGCATGTTTCAATCACACTGCTCACACGAACCTCATTTCCAGCGGGGGCAGGCAGCTGCTTTCCAGGAAAATCAAAGGTGAGCCAACTGTACATTACCTGCCCAGTAAAGAGGAAGAGAGATAAGGATAGAGATGATCAGCTTGTTTTTGTTAGGACTTTAAGAAGAAACTAAATAATCTGGAAAACAGATGGAATTCATGAGAACAAAAAAAAAAAGTCTGCTTTTTTATCACGGTGTGTTTCGTAGGAGTGTGAAATGTAAGTGTTTTCTAATCCACTCGCCTTGAGGGATAATTTAGCTTTAAATCAAGTTCATACTTAAATTGTAGCGGTTTTTGGTGAACAGCAAATAAGCAAACCATATCCATCCATCCATCCATCCATCCATCCATCCATCCATCCATCCATCCATCCATCCATCCATACATCATTTGGACTGTGGGAGTAAACCCGTACACACTCATGTATACTCTACAAAGAAATGCCTCCAGGACTTGAACCGGGGATAATATTGCAATGCAGCAAGACCGATAACCAATACACTGTGAGCGCAGCTGTATCTGGAGAGGTAAAAAAGGCTCAAAACTTTTCCATCAATAGTCTTTAAACGTCTGTTTATTAGACACCCAAAGGCAGAAATTAGCTGCCTGGAATGGCCTTCACGCTAACTGTGTTTGTTGGGGGACTTCCATTTGAAGATGTTTAAACTAATCAAAAAAAGATCTGCAGTGCATTTTCGTTGCCAAAACCACTGCAAGCCTCTTAAGAGAAAGCTGTTTTTTTTTTCTGATAATAAAAGTGAATAGTGCTATTTAAACACAGTCGCCCTCACACCACAAATACAGTGTTTGGATCAGACTGTTGTCACAGGGGTATCTTGTCGCTAATTATCTGTAATGACATTTATAGGGATTTATCATTGTGACGGCTTGTCTTGAGACTCTGAGAATGCACACTGCGGATCAAGATTAGTAGATGAGGGGGCATTTACAGTATACCCATCATATGAGAGGGACTGTTGCTGACAAAGAAATCCACTCTGCTCTTGCTCAGAAATGTGTGTATTCTGCCTCTGTGCGTCTTGTGTTTTCATGTGTTTTGAGGACAGCGAACAAGTAAACTACTCCCCAGCCATTTCAATCAAACGGAAGCAGCAGCGTTTGCACAAGCACGTCGGCGCCTAACTCATGTTACTGTATATGTGATTTTGTTTTGGTGCTCCCTTTTTAGTTTTTTTAATTTTATCGTGGCATGAGCAGCAGTGTTGTAGTAACTGAGTGATGGACATTTCTTTTTGCCACAACAGGGCACTGACAACAACAGCGAATAGCAGTCACAAACTCTCCTCTAATTGTAGTATTAATCTTTGAGGAGCTGCGAGCTGCGTATATGATGGTATTTATCTTTGAGGCCATATATTTGTTATTTCATGTGTACATCCGCACCCTGGCATTTATACTCGCTCTGGTAAATACTGTGCTTCAAGGGCAAATAACACTGAAAACTGTTGTTTTTTTCATCACATTGATTTCCTCAAAAGGTCCCTTCCGACTCTTAACCACGTCATGTTACATTTGTTAACCTGAAGAGATTACGTCTCTAAAATACAAGAGAACTGGCTTCAAAACCCTGCTCCGCTCAATAAAATCTGTATCCCTTATAGACATAAAGCTATAGCGCTGTATTTATAGTAAATGCCTTCATGCTTCATGATTCCCCTCTTAATTATTGCTGTTCATTACATTAGCAGTTTAGGTTCATGCACTTCAACTCACATGCTTTTCACTTTGATTATTTTCTTAATTTCATTTTGATCAAGTGTGCATAATGGATGTTTTAACAAAGTCAGAGTCTGAACCCCCCCCCCCCCCCCCAAAAAAAAACAACCCTTCATAAAACGAGTGTTATACTCCCTGAAAATAATGAAGGTCACTCAGTTTTCCCCTGTTAAATGAAAAAAAAAAAGAAAAAAGAAAATGCTGAGCAGGCACAACGAGGTTTGTGTGGTTCATTAGGACTTGCAGAAGTGGGCAGAGAGTTGCCAATGAGGCAGCAGTGTTTGGAGTGGCATACGGTGCTGCAGTGCTGGCATGGTGTAACGGAGTCACATTGAGACATGACTCATTATCGTGGTGGCTAATTTCACATCCACTTCTTCAGCAGTCCTATTAGTCGTCCTGATTGTGTGCGTCTCGGCTGTGTCTGGCTGCAAAATCTTCACTAACATCTTTTCTTGTTCACATATTTCATTATGAGTGGTTTTAAAAGCAGCGACGGCAACGCTTCATGATTACAGATTCTATTTAATTTGGTATTACATAAGGATCTGTCTGTTTTAATGTCGCTGTTGAAAAGATCTAGATCACAGGGGTTGCCACAGCATTCAGTTGTGACTCGCGTAGAAGTTTTTACACCGGCTGCCGTTTCTGATATAACATGGATTCAAACTAATTATGCATAAGGATAAAGAGGTTAATAAAAAACTAAAGTCGCCCATACTCCGGTTTCGAATTTGATTAATTCTCATTTTAATAAATCATTGACTATAAATTTGAAATGATAAGTGAACAGTTGCAGTGTTTGTTACATTTACCTGTCAGTGATCATTAAGTCTTTTTAAGATTAATAGATTAAATGCCCCAAACACACTTTGAAATCCTGAATCAGATCTTGGACTTTCAAGTTTGTGCTCAGATTTGTACGCTTCCCATGATTAAAACATGCTTTTAAAACAAACATTCCCAATTTTTTTTAAGTCACTTCTTTTTATTGGGATGAGAGCTGGTGGATCTACCAGACCATATATGTTGTAGACTGTGCCGCCAAGCAGGAGGAGAAGAAGAAGATCTCACACATGATGTCTGGTTGTAGCAAAAGGACATTGAGATGTGTAAGAGCAGAGAAAGCTGGGACAGGGTGAGATGGAGGCAAATGATCTCCTGTGGCGACCCCTGAAGCAAGCAGCTGAAAGGCGAAGACGCAGCCAGAAGAGTTTTATCATTTTATTAATTCCAGATGAGTTTAACATGGACAGAGTTGTACAGGCTCATTTTTAACATTACATCGCTGAGTGACGCTCCCGGTTTCTTTGTTTTGCAAAGGTTCTTTTGTCCAACACGTTTCCGTCTGTACAGGAGTGTGTCCTCTGGAAGCTGAGTTGTCAGATGTTGACTGTCATTCGCGAACTGCGTGCGTTTCAATCCACATATTTTCTCTAAAAACGTACGGCAACATTTTAAGACATGGCGCAAAACTCTGAGAATGCAATACACATTCCGAGTTGTGAAACATCAACTAATATTTTGGATAAAAATCCTTTGAGTCTGTTTATATTGTAGTAAGAAGTGGGTAAGTCACTGCCAATATCTATACCAAATCTTATGTAAGCAGGTGTCGAAGCATTTCACACAAACTCAGAAATGCCAGCCAGCTGGTGGCCATGTCTAAATGTCTTGCGAGCTGCCTGATGTATTATATTATGAATGGAAGCTGTGGGGGATCTACAGGCAAAACCTGAATGTGTTGGAATTTCCTGAATATCTATCGGTGTTTCAATCCAGGCATCGCTTTATTTGCAGCGCCTTTGTGTACGTGTTCACAAAGAGGGTCACTTTCCTTCTCACGCGTGGTTGAATAAAAGAGTAAAAATTGAACGAGTCTCTCCATCAGTGAATAAAGAGGGTAATAAAAGTTCTTTTTCACACCGTCAAGAACTCTACTGTCAATAGGGCTCAGGTGGAACTTAATGATAGTGTGTACTTTCTGACTTTCTTTACCAGAGGGGATCCTTCATCCACGCTACATCACTGATGAGCTGCATGCAGAAGCGTTCACGTTTGGGCTCACATTACACAACTGCAGTGTATTTGGTTTGTGAAAGTAAGAGAGAGGACAAGGCGGAGTGGATTCATGCTTGCAGTTTTTCACCTTATAATTTACACCAACTTTGGCAGGAGCTTCAGACCATGGGCACAACATCCATGGATCACCCGTCTTGGCTGAAAATATAAATGCAAGTCATAGAAAATAGCTGGCAGCATTGTAAAGCAGGTGCAATCTTAATGAGACAAAACCATCAGGTCTTTCTGGGTTGAGCAGAATATGACAAGAAGTGTAAAAAGCTACTTCCTCTGAAATCTTAATATCTCATTGTCCTTTATTTGGATGTTGTTGAGTTCTGAGCTTCAACAACTTTGGGAAATTAAGAGTTCTTCACAAAATTGGCAATGATTCGTTCTTTACCAAAATGATTTGCTTCCCTTCTGGAGGTTTCGAATAGGGTGCACCATTAAATAAGATCCCAACATAACATACCTCGTGTCTGCTACATAACCTTCTGGAAACCGACCAAACAAGATGTCACCAAAAAAAAAAGCTCCGCCCCAATAAAAAGCAAAAGTTAAAAATGGAAGCGTTTGTCTTTCTAAAAGCTGCCAAAGAAAGCAAATGGGACGTCAAAGACGATTACACATTAAACATCTCAGTATTACAAAGCAGGAGCTGTGTCTGACTCCTCTACCCACACCAAGCCTGCTTACGCAACTTCCACTGTTCATGTTCAGGCAAACAGCCAGTTAGTT